>NC_092411.1:203774199-206174199 GCF_040894005.1 Engystomops pustulosus | reverse complement strand
CATTTCCTTTTTTATTTTACGTTTATTTTTTTCATAACTCAGCGTCATCTCATCTGGCATAGTAGTGTGCTGTAATACTTGGCTAGAAAATAGCCATAGGAGAATACAAACGGCTTAATTACGCCTACAGTAGCGTTATATATATTTGATTTCTGGTTGATCTGCTGGTGGCTGTAGTTGTTGCAGTGCATCTACTAGCAAATTGTGAGCAATTTGGAGTCAGACTTGCGACCACTGTGTTTTGCGCTTAGTGACGCACATACCCATCGCAAAGACCGAAGTGGGAAAATTTATTAGGGCCCGGGGTTGTATTTCAATTAGGCACAGTCTGCCATTTCCTTTTTTATTTTACGTTTATTTTTTTCATAACTCAGCGTCATCTCATCTGGCATAGTAGTGTGCTGTAATACTTGGCTAGAAAATAGCCATAGGAGAATACAAACGGCTTAATTACGCCTACAGTAGCGTTATATATATTTGATTTCTGGTTGATCTGCTGGTGGCTGTAGTTGTTGCAGTGCATCTACTAGTAAATTGTGAGCAATTTGGAGTCAGACTTGCGACCACTGTGTTTTAGTGACGCACATATCCATCGCAAAGACCGAAGTGGGAAAATTTATTAGGGCCCGGGGTTGTATTTCAATTAGGCACAGTCTGCCATTTCCTTTTTTATTTTACGTTTATTTTTTTCATAACTCAGCGTCATCTCATCTGGCATAGCAGTGTGCTTTCATACTTGGCTATAAAATAGCCATAGCAATAGGATAGCATCGTTTGGTTTTAAAAACTAAAAAACACAAAAAAAAAAACAAAAAAAAAAAAAAAAAGTTAAAAAAAAAATTCAAGTTATAACTCTCATTTTCAAAATGTTTAACCCGAGGGCTAGGGGTAGAGGACGAGGGCGGGGACGTGGGCGTCCAACTACTGCAGGGGTCAGAGGCCGTGGTCCTGGGCGGGGTGAGGCACCACCTGCTTATGAGGGAGCAGGGGAACGCCGCAGAGCTACACTCCCTAGGTTCATGTCTGAAGTTACTGGGACTCGTGGTAGAGCACTGTTGAGGCCAGAACAGTGCGAACAGGTGATGTCGTGGATTGCCGACAATGCTTCGAGCAATTTGTCCACCAGTCAGTCTTCCACGCAGTCCACCCATGTCACCGAAATCGGCACTCCTCCATCTCCTGCACCTCAGCCTCCTCCCCCCCAGTCTGCCCCCTCCCAGCAAAATTTGCCATTTGAACCGGCATACTCTGAGGAACTGTTTTCTGGACCCTTCCCACAGTCACAAACCACTTGTCCGGTTGCTGATGAGCAATTTTCCGATGCCCAGGTTTTCCACCAGTCGCAGTCTGTGGGTGATGATGACCTTGTTGACGTACTGGAAGAAGTGTGTAAAGAGGTGTCCGACGATGAGGAGACACGGTTGTCAGACAGTGGGGAAGTTGTTGTCAGGGCAGGAAGTCCGAGGGGGGAGCAGACTGAGGGATCGGAGGATGATGAGGTGACAGACCCAAGCTGGGTTGAGAGGCCGGGTGAACACAGTGCTTCTGAGACGGAGGAGAGTGCTCGACCAGAACAGGTTGGAAGAGGCAGTGGTGGGGCCAGACGGAGAGGCAGGGCCAGAGCTGGTGCATCAGCCAAATGTGTCAACTAGTGAAGCTCCCGTGGCGAGGGCTCCTGCGGCGAGGGCTAGATTTTCAGAAGTCTGGAGGTTCTTTAAGGAAACACCGGATGACCGACGGACTGTGGTGTGCCACATTTGCCAAACCAGGATCAGCAGGGGTTCCACCACTACTAGCTTAACTACCACCAGTATGCGCAGGCATATGAATGCTAAACACCCCACTCAGTGGCAACAAGCGCGCTGATAGTCAGCCCCCTGCCCAGGACCCTGCCACAAAAACCCCATCGTCGCCTCCACGATCCTCCACAGCATCCACCAGCGTTCAGCTCTCCATACCCCAGACGCTGGAGCGGAAACGCAAATATAGTGCAACCCACCCGCACGCCCAAGCCCTTAATGTGCACATCTCCAGATTGCTAAGCCTGGAGATGCTGCCCTATAGGCTAGTAGAGACCGAGGGCTTTCGCAGCCTCATGGCGGCGGCCGCCCCTCGGTATTCGGTCCCCAGCCGCCACTACTTTTCCCGATGTGCCGTCCCAGCCCTGCACCAGCACGTGTCAGACAACATAATCCGTGCCCTGACCAACGCCGTTTCTGACAAGGTCCACCTGACCACGGACACGTGGACGAGTGCTGCCGGGCAGGGCCACTATATATCTCTGACGGCACATTGGGTTAACTTGGTGGAGGCTGGGACCGAGTGTGACCCTGCGGCTGGTCATATACTGCCGACGCCGAGGATTGCGGGGCCTACCTCGGTCCAGGTGTTTGAGGCCTACTATGCCTCCTCCTCCTCCCACCCCTCCTCCACCTCCTCCTCCGAACGACCATCCGTGGGCATGGCGCCATCAGTCGGTAGCTCTAGGCACAGCAGCAGTGCCGTCGCTAAGCGACAGCAGGCGGTGCTCAAACTGCTGAGCCTAGGCGATAAAAGGCACACCGCCCAAGAACTATTACAGGGCATCACGGCGCAGACTGATCTGTGGCTTGCACCGCTGAACCTGAAGCCAGGCATGGTTGTGTGTGACAACGGCCGTAACCTGGTGGCGGCTCTGCAACTCGGCAGACTGACACATGTGCCATGCCTGGCCCATGTGTTAAATCTGATAGTTCAGCATTTCCTCAAGACATACCCCAATCTGTCTGATTTGCTCACGAAGGTGCGCCGCATCTGTGCGCATTTCAGGAAGTCCAGCACAGATGCTGCCACTCTCAGGGCAGCGCAGCGCCGCCTCCAACTGCCCGCTCACCGACTGTTGTGCGACGTGCCCACGAGGTGGAATTCAACACTGACCATGTTATCCAGAGTTTACCAGCAGCGCCGAGCGATTGTAGACTGCCAGATGTCAACTTCCACCAGAACTGGTAGTCAGGTCAGTCAGCTTCCTCAAGTCTACAATGAGGAGTGGACGTGGATGTCTGATATCTGTCAGGTGCTGAGTAACTTTGAGGAGTCAACACAGATGGTCAGTGGCGATGCCGCCATCATCAGCCTCACCATCCCGCTGCTTGGCCTGTTGAAAAACTCTCTGGTCAGCATGAAGTCGGAAGCTTTGCGCTCCTCACAAGAGACGGGGGAAGAAGATTCCCTTGTTGATAGCCAAAGCACCCTTAGGTCTGTTTCTCAGCGCATATCGGAGGAGGTGGAGGTGGAGGAGGAAGAGGAGGAGAATGTTGGCGAGACACAAGAGGGGACCATTATTGAGTCCTTCACTGTTGAGCGTGTATGGGCAGAAGAAGAGGAATTGGAGGAGTTGGAGGAGGAGGAAATGGACAGTCAGGCCAGTGAGGGGAGTGAATTCTTACGCGTTGGTACTCTGGCGCATATGGCAGATTTCATGCTAGGCTGCCTATCCCGTGACCCTCGCGTTCAAAGAATTTATTCCAGCACCGATTACTGGGTGTTCACTCTCCTGGACCCACGGTACAAGCAAAATCTTTCCACTCTCATCCCTGGAGAGGAAAGGAGTGTGAGAATGCATGAATACCAGCAGCACAAGCTGAAACAGTATTTCCCTTCTGACAGCGCTAGCGGCAGAGTGCGTAGTTCTGCGGGACAAGTAGCGAGGGAGAGTAGGCGAGCAGGCAGCTTGTCCAGCACTGGCAAGGGTACGCTTTACAAGGCTTTTGCCAGCTTTATGTCACCCCAGCAAGACACTGTCACCTGTCCCCAGTCTCGGCAGAGTAGGGCTGATCTTTACAGAAAGATGGTGAGGGAGTACGTAGCTGACCATACCATCGTCCTAAATGATCACACAGCTCCCTACAACTACTGGGTTTCAAAGCTGGACATGTGGCACGAACTGGCGCTGTACGCCTTGGAGGTTCTTGCCTGCCCTGCCGCTAGCGTCTTGTCCGAGCGGGTTTTCAGTGCAGCTGGTGGCATCATCACCGATAAGCGTACACGCCTGTCGACTGACAGCGCTGACAGGCTGACGCTTATCAAGATGAATAAAGCATGGATTTCTCCTAATTTCCAATCTCCAGCAGGTGAAGGAAGCTCAACCTGAATAATTTATCCACTCCTCCTCCTCCTCCTCATTTTCCTCCTTCTCCTGCTCTTTGTACAGTAAAGCAGAGGAAACTGGCTATTTTTTGACAGGGCCCACTGGCTCTACCTATAGTACTTTATGCATTTAATTTTTCTGGAGAGCCACCGACCCGGTCCTCTGTTTTAAACAATTTTTGGGAGTGCCACATACAGGCACTCAATCTATTCAATTTTTCTGGAGCTCCACCTACCTGCTCCTCTGGTTTGAAAAATTTTTTGGACTGCCACATACAGGCACTCAATCTATTCCATTTTTCTGGAGGGCCACCTACCTGCTCCTCTGGTTTAAAAACTTTTTTGGACTGCCACATACAGGCACTCAATCTATTCCATTTTTCTGGAGGGCCACCTACCTGCTCCTCTGGTTTAAAAACTTTTTTGGACTGCCACATACAGGCACTCAATCTATTCCATTTTTCTGGAGGGCCACCTACCTGCTCCTCTGGTTTAAAAACTTTTTTGGACTGCCACATACAGGCACTCAATCTATTCCATTTTTCTGGAGGGCCACCTACCTGCTCCTCTGGTTTGAAAAATTTTTTGGACTGCCACATACAGGCACTATCCAAATTGAATTGTCTCCATAGCAGCCTCCACACGTTGTCTCCATTGCTACCTCCAAAAGTCGTCCATATAGCTGCCTCCATACATCGTCCCTTTATCAAACGAGGTTTGTCAGGCCGAAATTTGGGTTGTTTTCATGGATTCCACATCAAAGTTGTTAACTTTGTCGCCACCCTGCTGTGCTATCCACAAAATACACTGGCAAACTTTTACCATTTACGGATATTATTTCAGCGCTTCTTGCGCATCTGTTTACATTCCCCTCACCCGCCATATCCCAAACTTATAAGAACGCTACTACACTTGATCTTATACAAAAGGTTCTTAGAAGTGCTGTTTGGGGAGTAGCCTAGAGACAGGGGCTTGGATTGGCGAAAGCTCGCCTGGCAGCGGAGCGCCAGCTCCATGCCAAGAACCAACTAACATAGTTTTAACTGCAGCACCTTTAATCTACTACTAGTTCACTGCCTCCATACAAGCCCGCCTTATCAAACGTGCTGTGTCAGGCAGAATTTTGGGTTGTTTTCATGGCTTCCACAACAAACTTGTTAACTTTGTCGCCACCCTGCTGTGTAATCCACAAAATATACTGACAAACTTTTACCATTTACGGATATTATTTCAGCGCTTCTTGCGCATCTGTTTACATTCCCCTCACCCGCCATATCCTAAACTTATAAGAACGCTACTACACTTGATCTTATACAAAAGGTTCTTAGAAGTGCTGTTTGGGGAGTAGCCTAGAGACAGGGGCTTGGATTGGCGAAAGCTCGCCTGGCAGCGGAGCGCCAGCTCCATGCCAAGAAACAACTAACATAGTTTTAACTGCAGCACCTTTAATCTACTACTAGTTCACTGCCTCCATACATGGTCCCCTTATCAAACGAGCTGTGTCAGGCAGAATTTTGGATTGTTTTCATGGCTTCCATGTTAACTTTGTCGCCACCCTGCTGTGTAATCCACAAAATATACTGGCAAACTTTTATCATGTACCGATATTATTTGAGCGCTTCTTGCTCACCTCCTTTGGTTCCTCTCTGCTACCCATTGGTTTGAAGCCTGAGTCCATTTAGGGTATGTCGCCATGCCACTCTCTAGCCTTCCGCTGCTGCCGCTGCCTCTGCATGCCGTCCCCTATAGTGTCAGGGTCAATTATTGGATGTTTTAGATGCTATCTAGCTTCATTCTGTCACTCTGTCATGGCCATGCTGTTGCCCATAATTTTGGCATAATGGTGCATTTAAGCAGCCTCAGAGGCATCCATGCATGCTGCCCCTGCTGTTTCCTGTCCATTTCCGTGGTGTTTCCATCCTTTTCTGAGGTTCCCAGGTGTTTGGCCAAGCTTCCCTGTGCAGAGCCTTGGTCCCCTTGAAAAATGCTCGAGTCTCCCATTAACTTCAATGGGGCTCGTTACTCGAAACGAGCACTCGAGCATCGGGAAAAGTTCGTCTCGAATAACGAGTACCCGAGCATTTTAGTGCTCGCTCATCTCTAATCTAGACCTATACATTCAGTTAGCGTCAACTGAAAAGTGACACAATACTGCCAAAATAGGAAATGTACTACCTAAATGTACTACCCTTCCAGATCCATTTTAGCATCTTACTTGGTAAAGCTCTAACAATTTTTGTTTCTGGGTACAAGTTACCATATTTACGTCTGTTATGTGATGCCAACATCAAAAGCACATTTTCACATTTATTCTTCTTTCTGTATTTTTTTCTTTCCTTTTTTTCAGTGATTCAGTTTTTTTTTAAATGAATATTGTCCTAAATGTTCACGTTAAATATCAATATGTCACAAGAATGACAAGTATTGCTTGGCATCCACTATATAATGCTTTGTAATGTTTAAAAAGAAACTCATCCCGAGTTTTTCTATTTTATTCAGAATTTCAAAAAAGTTATACAGAATTTTAATAAAAAATTGAGATAATCCCTGTCTGTTTTTGCAGTTTGTGACGAGGATGAAAATAGGTACAGTAGTGGGATTGGCTGTAACCAGCATGCAGCCAATCCATAAACATGTCATAGAACCCTTATGTAATGTCATTGATTGTTTTAATTACTTACATATACATGATTATTAGGAATTTTGCCCTATAGAATCTGCATGTTTACACAGGTTGTGCTAGCACTTTTCCCTTCGACTTTTAGAATGCATGGCAAATGAGTTAACACACTGAGCATTGTGTGTTATAGCCTCCAGGCACAGAGAGATTCAGAATAAAAATTGAATATTTAGTGCCTCTAGATGAATGAGTATGTTGACTGACCTGCTGTAACACCTCCGGTTTCATACCGCCATCTAAATTTATTACAGCTGTTCTCATTTGCCTCACAACATGTGTTAATTAACCACGTGAAGCCACAAAAGGAATCACGATGGCTTTGTGATACCTACAGATATCAAGGCAGATATGCATAAAAACATAGTCTATAAGGAGTTACCATATTAAATATATTCCCTCTACTGCTATTTTTGTCTATTCAGTGACAAAAATTAAACACCTATAGACCTCCAGCTTTTTTGAGTTTAATTGCTACATGGCTTGTTTCCAAATAACAATGTCCTCTCATGTGTCCCCCATTATTAGCTAAAATTTGCAGAATTTCTAATGAGTCCAATCAAAAACAATGGCCCGGATATTTTCAAGCCACTGTCCCAGTTTTTTGCCTGACTTTACACATTCTTTTCAGTGCAAACTGCTTGCACATGTATTTAAGAAGTTTCCAAGACACATTTGTGTTGCAGATGCACTGAAATGGGCGTTCCTTTGCTCAGTCGGATTGTGCGCCACATTTATCATGCAAAGTCCAACAGAAGTGTGTCACACATGCCCCATGTGCACTGTAAGAAAAGTAGTGCTCTCTGTTGGAGCTGTGCAGAGGGTGCCAGAGTCATGAAGAACGTGCACCAGGAATCCTGACTTTGTCGCCCTCTGCGCACTACACAGGGCAACTGCAAAATCATAGGCAAAATCAATTTGATTGTATGTGAAATCACTCCCGCAGAGGTGGTCCTATCCAAGGACAACATTCTTGTTTCTATGGGACCATATGGCTTCACTTATGGGAACTTATCTTTACACAGGTGCATTTTTTTTAAAATAATTTTCAATTGAAGAAATGTGAATTAAGGTGAATTAAATTAAATGTCAATGCCCAGATATACCCTTTCAAGGATGTGACAATTCCAAATACTGTGGAGAAGTCAGCATTGGATTTTAGACTTTTTGTGAAAAGTGGCAAAAAGTCTACATTTTGTAATTCCTTAGTATTTCCTATGCCAGGAGGAGACTGCAGTTGATTTGTGGCTAAATTTGTGACTTTTTGAAAAGTTGCATCTGTATTTGCATCAGGTGCAAATCAGCAGTTGACACAATTGTGAGACATTTGTAAAGTAATGAGTAAAATTACCAAGCCACTGTTGGAAAAGGGAGGTACATTATTTAATAACAAAACACAACACGCATCAAACTTTGTATGATATGTATATGAATCAATTAAAATATATTTCAATAGCAAATAGCAAGTAAATAGTAAATAAATATCACTATCTCTTCTCCCAAAAATAAAAATATAGCAAAAAACAGGGATGACGGTCATATTTTTAATATATTTAGATTAATTTAGATTAATTGTGAATATTGTAAATGGTATCTCGCCAAATGGTATAGTTAAAGAGAACCCGTCATGCAAAATAACCCCCCTAAACTAAATATATTTTCATAAACTGCCATTAGAGAGCATTGCCTATATCCCTTCATTGTCCCTCTACATGCCTGTAAACCTGAGCAATGAGGTCCTAAAGCTGTATGTAAATGACCTGTGAAATGTCCAATGAAGCATTAGCATATTCAAGCTGTCCACTTTATTCATGAGTGGGAGGCACAGCCACACACCCAGTGCATGACTGACAGCCTGTATAATGATGTGAGGCTGTATAATGATGTGCTTCCTTGTGCTGGTGGCCACACCCCCTGCAGCCTGTGTGTGCATATGTGTGTGTTTAGGAGAGATACAGCAGCTCCAGGCAGCCATGTTGCAGCAGAACATGTCAGATTCATGTGTATCTGATGTCTGTGTCTCTCACCTGTATATTAGGAGGATGCAGCATGTCAGCAGATGCAGCACAGACACAAACTATACATTACTATACATTACACACAGACATGAGCAGGGGGAGGTGAGGGGAGGGGGAACAGGGGTGACATCACTGCCTCTGACCATGTGACCAGCCTCATTTACATGATAAAGAATAGATGATTTTACAATGAATAATGTATGAAATAACTAGATAAAGGCTGGGATGGGATCCTTGTGAGCTGCTCCAACAGGTAGTAGTGACAGGACAAGTTACACAGACCTGATGACAGGTGTCCTTTAATATTAGCAAATAAAGCAAAAAACAGGGATGACGGTCATATATTTAATATATTTAGATTACCGGTAATTTAGATTAATTCTGAATATTATAAATGGTATCTCGCCAAATGGTATAGTTGATATTAGCATTTTATATTTTGGCATTAGATGTTGATATTGGAGCATGATTTTAGCGGTATGTTGAACTGGGATTATATATTGTGACACAAGGCTTTAATATTTTTGGTGTCCCGTAAAATGAACATCAAAGCATTAGAAACAACTGTCCACATTCAGGAAGAGATTTAGAAGTTGATTGACTTACTTTTTTTGAATCTAATTATTTGACATAAAAATGCACCAAAAAGTGTTAGGAAACAAGAAGTGCAGGAAATGTGCCCATATTGAGAAATTAAGTTGTGCGCGTTGGAAAACTGAGGTTTTTATGCCGCCGATACTGGGATGCAAAAAGCAAGTGCAAAACCGTTAATGAATGTGCCCCTATATCTCTTTATAAAATACAGCTTTTTAGATGGTACTGAAATAAGTGTTCCACATGATTTGAGAATCCCTAATATAAGCTCACAATAGTTGTATGAAATGGCACTGATATGCTCTGGGCACTCGCAGTTTACTGGTATGTGTAGTGCCCAACGAACTGCCACATTAGCAATGCCTTGGTGTGTGACCTTGCATAGTCCGCATGTGTTTGACGTCATTCACCAGAGTTCACTGAGGTCTCGGTTTATACGATTACTTTACCAGGAAGTCTATAATGTTATCGCTTATAATAGATTCCTTGATAACCAGTAAACTTTTAGAACCAGATATTTGCTGTGGTTCTTATTCCATTAGGATTCTTAGAAAATAAAGTGCTGTTGGTTGGAGTGAGTTAGATGTGTATCTCAAAAAATACTGTGCATACTATTCATATTACTCCCCAAGCCAGACATGTTTCCGAGCTAATGTTCTTTCATCAGTGAAAAATCTGTTAAAGTCCTGGTGTTAATGATGTGGCAATACCAAATACTGTGGGGAAGTTTGCATTGGATTTCAGACTTGTTGTAAAAAGTGGCAAAAAAGTGAATATTTTCTGAAAAACTAATTCCTTAATATTTCCTATACCAGTAGGAGACGGCAGTGAATTTGTGCCTAAATTTGTCATTTTTTGAAAAGTCGCTTGATTCACTTGATATGTCTGTTGCATATCAGCAGTTGAGACAATTGTTCGACACATTTTACGCCTGACAATGAGGGTCATTTATCTTTTACTTCCATTGGTGTGTTTATGCCTTTTTGCTGCCTAATGGCTGTTTTGTGCCTATTTTGCGATTTTGGCATGCAACATCTCATTTCTGCATGTGTTGTTGTGCCCTATTTGTCATTACATTGCACCTCTTTCCAGATGTTTGCGGCTGATTTATTATACTATTTTGCCTATAATTGCGCAATAACATGCCAGTCCTGACCATGCTTAGGAAAGGCTATTTTTAAAATTTGCGCCAAATAAGGTGCCAAAAAAACCTGCATTTGACAAAGAGCCAAATGACAAAGACAAATGAAATGCAAAAAATAGGCTCACAACAGGCGCAAAAAGAGCACAGATAAGGGGGAAATAAGATAACTGACCCCCAATGGGTGTAACTACAATGATAAATTCCCGCTTTTTACATTTTTGTACATAAAATAGTATTTAACATAAAATTTGGATGTTATTTTTCTTTAAATGTATAATATTTTTAATATATGCATATACATACTGTATTTAATTTTTTTTTTACTTCTGATTAGTCTCTACGATAGGGTTTTTCAATAGGTCAATGGCTGCCTTTTAAATGTATAGGCATCTGCCATTCATGGCATGGGTGGGAGAGTGATGGAAGTATTTGTAGTTAGGACCAGGCAATCTTTATGTGAGGCAATCCATGACATGTAGGTCTCTACGGACAATTTTAACCAGCATTCACTGGAGACATGAAAATAAGGTGCCCCAAATGATAATATGTAGCTATTGGCAGGAAATCTCATTCATAGCAATTGTCAAAACTAATGGTCGCTACGGTCGGCGTTACAAAATGTCTAGGTATAGCCACAGCCTTAAAAAAGAATTTTACATAAAAAGACCAATAACTGTGGTGGTAACATTTCAGATATAGACTCCTCTCAGATGATTTTTACTACTTTTACATTTCTCAATATTCTGAGCACTTTTGAAAAAGGCTTAGTGAAATATTAGAATTTAAAATACAACTCAGACGTATAGCGCCTGCTATTGTCATTGCTCACCCATTGTAGGAAAAGCAGACGTGATAGCACTGTTACAACAATTGTAAGTAGGTGAAGGATTATTTAGCTTTCCTTTCTTCATTGTTCTTATTGTGTTACACATACAGTGTCTCTTTTGTTGAGGCGGCATTGGAATATTAATCATTTATTACTATGTGACTCGGTTGATTGTAATAAGCTGTACTGTATTTATTTAAAAGGCAGACCACATTTTATGGCAGATTTTCTGTTTGATTTAAACAAATTTGATGTGGTTTTCCCAGAAAATACAGTAAAAGCACAATATTTTCCGGAATGTGCCTAACTTAAAAATTATAACACATACAATCACGCATAAGACTTGTTAGTGGACTAACCACATTTACCTTCCAAGTGGCTGCTGATGAAAATCTAATTGAGTGGCAGGTAAATTGATTACAATTAACCTGTGGTCTTGTCCTCAGGCTGGGGTCTTTCACCTTCTACTCTTAAGAAGGCATCATCAGGAGTTTAAGACATTGCTAACTGCATACATCATAAACAGGAATCATACACATAATGGAATAAAGTACATAAATCATGTAGAAAAAAATCACATTCTACTTCATTGATCAAATTATGAATGAAGCACATTAATCACAAGATTACGCTTGGATTGTATCAGGAAACATAAATTATACAGTGATATGTTGAGGTGAAAGGTTCACAGAATAATTAAACCAGCTCTTATGACTCAAAGGTAAATTGAATGCAACAGAACGTTTTATGAATGTATATTGGGTATAGTGTGTTCTCTACATAAGCATTGGGGTTCCCAGACTGAAAAACAAAATGAGGCTTTATCAAGCTACAATGAAGAGCTATACACATCGCAAAAACAACAAGTCACAGGAAGAACAGGTGATATTTCAATTCCCAAAATCTCAGAGGCAGGAAAAAATGCTCTTGACCAGGATATAGTGAGGTCGGAGGTCCTGGAGGTGTTATCCTGAGCCGCGGGGGGTAGTGCACCAGGGTTGGACAGCATTCCATTTGAGTTTTATGAACTATACAAGGATGAGTTGATCTGATTGAGATTTGGAACTATTCATGCCAAAGGGGTTTTCTTCCACTCTCTATGAGAGAAGCATTGATAGTCCTATTTCCCAAACCAAATAAAGATAAGAGAATGGTGGACTCTTACCATCCCATTTCATTAATCGATGTTGATAATAAATTGTAGCCAAAGTTTTAGACTTAAAAAAATAATAAGAGAGTTAGTCCACCCGGACCAAAATGTCTTTATGCTTGGTGGGTCTACATTGGACAATCTCTGTAGGTTATTCTTAAATATGCAGCATGAACCCTCCAACCCTGGTCAATGATCCCTACAGCTCTTGGATGCCTCCCGTGCTTTTGACACATTAGAATGGTCTTTCCTGTGGTATACCTTGGAGAAAATGGGTTGTGAGTCCTGTTTTATCACATGGGTGAAATTTCTGTATGGCGACCCTTCAGACTCTTGGTAAATGGGGAGGTGTCTAGAACATTTAGGATTGGAAGAGGATCTTGGCAGGGCTGTCCATTATCCCCCTTGCTATTTCCTATTGCTATAGAACCATTGTCTTGTAGAATTAGACAGGACAATGAAATTATAGGTTTCATACAGGGAGGTACCCAAGAAAAAATATCCTTACTTGGATGATGTCCAAGTCTATTCAGGGTCTCATAGCTCGATTGACAAAGCCATTCAGGCTTTTGAGGAGTTTGCATGATTCTCTGGCCTGTGCATAAACTGGCATAAGTCTGCCTGGATCCCTTTAGACCCAACAGGGTCTTATACCACCAAAGAGGTGGTCGTCATAGGTAAGTATGAAAGCTTTAGATACCTTGGGATAAATATATCTGAAAATATTCTGGAATGCATTGAAAGAAACATCATACCAATCATTGGGGAGATGAGGAAAAAAGTCCAGCTGTGGAAAAGGCTCCTGATTAATATACTAGGAAGAATAGCCCTTATTAAATAAATGATATTACTCCCTAAGTTATTATATGGTCTATCCGTGACCGCGATAATTATTCCAACTAAGATATTTAAAATTATAGAAAGTTTGTTTGCAGATTCGGTTTGGAGGGGGAAACAGCCATGTCTTAAGATGGCAATTTTAACGCAACCACTGGAAAAAGGGGGATTAGGGGTACCGAATTTAAAGAAATATTATATTACTGCTCAAGTTAAATACATTTCAACCTGGGACTCCAACCCCCTTAGTACTGACTTCAACTTGGGGTATGCACAATTAGGGTACAATGTTCTGGAAACTTTAGAAGCGGAGATTTGGAAATTGAGTTTGGAAAAACCAACAATAAAGTTAATTTTGGATATTTGGAGAGAACTAAAGAGGATTACAGATATGAAGGGATTCAACTTGATCACACCATTATGGGAAAATAAGAGATGGCGAATTCCAGAAATCAATTATTCAAAATAGATCAGGAAAGAGATTAAATATGTTCATTCATTACCTCCCCTTTTTGAAGCAATGTTGGGGACTAGGTTTAAATGTAAAAATTTGCTTCGGTTTTGGCCAGCAGATGAGAATAGTAAAAATGCAACTAGAATCGCTTGCAAGTGGACAGAAGTGATGGGGGTGTTGAATGAGTCACTGTAGACTGGCATACTTAAAGAGTCACCCAATTTATCGGCACTAGGAGCTGCTTACTAAAGTAAGCAGCTCCTAGTGCTTGATCAAATGTCGCAGTGTTAGAGTGATAGGGTTACCAGAAACCTCCGGTAACACTATCAAACACTGCGGCGGGGTACAATGTAATTGTCGGACAGCTCGCAAAGCTGTCCGACGTATTCATAAGGGGGCGGGTTGGGGCATGGCTAGGGGCGGTGACTGCCGTTTAGAGCGCGGCAGTCACTGCCGGCCTATGGAGCGAGCGGGGCGGTCCGGGGAAGAGGCAGCGCCTCGGACCGCCCCCTCATGAATACATCGGACAGCTTTGCAAGCTGTCCGATGATTACACTGTACCCCGCCACAGTGTTTGATAGTGTTACCGGAGGTTTCCGGTAACTGTATCACTCTAACACTGCGGAGTTTGATCAAGCACTAGGAGCTGCTTACTTTAGTAAGCAGCTCCTAGTGCCGAAAATTTAGGTGACAGGTCTTCTTTAAGGATGTGAATAAGGTAACCACGATACCAGCTCAAAGGTTGATCCAATTGTTTATATAACATACAATCTATTACTCACCTAAACTCTTATCCAGATTCAGCACAAAGGTATATAGTTGTAATAAGTGTGGGTTGCAGAAAGCTGATGATATTCACATCCTATGGACTTGTGCACAGAAAACATTTTTGGAGGCTTGTTATGGATGAGATAACTAGGTCCTTGGACATAGACCTCCAGTGTACACTCCAGGGCTGCATCTTGGGTTTATTGGAAAGTGAATACACATATAATAACAGGGGGTATGTTAGAAAGAAACTGTTGTCCCTGGCAAGATTTTGTTTAATCAAAAAATGGTGGCTTCAGTCATGATGTGGAAGAGGATAGTTAAAAGATCTATTTTGGCTCAGGCATCAGTAAAAATGAAGGGAAGTAATAGGAGCTATGTCAAGTTTAAGAATATGTGGCATTTCTGGATTAATAACTTTAGCAGTGAGGAAAACCTTGTCCTTAGATAAGGCATCCTGGATGTTGTAGAGGGGTTGGACGGGGGTGGTGGAGGCGGGGGAGGTGGAGAGAGTGAGGGAGAGTAAAATTCTGATTGTTGTTTTTTTTCTTTTTTTCTTTTTCCTTTATGATGCTTGGTGGGCGGGGAAGCACTTAAAGGGTGTGGGTGGTGGGGTGGGAGGGGAGTTGGTAAGGGAGGAAGGGGATAATAAGTGAAAAGAGGACAAAAAGAAGAAAAAGGGGTGAAAGCTGTAGTTGTATTATTAATTGTACCAATGAAAGAAACATAAAAAATAGACAATTGTTGACAATCTGTGATCTGCCCAAGCCCTCTAGGGAACCCATGCAAACCTAAACCACACACCAAATGTTATACAGAGAATGACCTTCACCCATTAAATCCTCATACATTTGTTCATGCCCTCATTACACATATACAAAAGAGCCATCCAGGACTCCCATGTAACAGTTGAGGTCCCATGTAACCCATTAGGCTCCTATGGGGCTTCTGTGTGTGCCCCTGTCACGATCCCCCCCCCTTTGGTTGTGGGGGGGGTGCCTATCATCTCTATGGCAGCCTTGGCTGACAGGATCTGTCATTGTGCAGGTCAGCCTATGCATCTGCATAGGCTGCCTCTGTAATATACTGCCATGAATCAGTATGACAATGTATTACTTTGAACAAGTCATCAGATGTTCAAGTCCCCGAGTGGAACAATTAAAAATGTAAAAACTGTAACTTTAAAAAAAATAGTTACAATAAAAAAATAAAATAAAAAGTAATAAAAGTCCCATAAATGCCCCATTAATGACCAAACTCCTACACATAAAAAAGCGAAAATCCCTAGACAAACTGTACATATACCTTATATACTCGAGTATAAGCCTAGTTTTTCTGCACAAAAAATGTGCTGAAAAACCCAAACTCGGCTTATACTCGAGTCAAAAAATAAATAAATCAAAACTCGCCTTTCTGGCGGCACCGTTGATCTTCTGTGCGATCATCCAGTATTGTTGTGCTGCACAATGGGGAAGGGGGAGCTATATACACTGGGGCAGGGGCTGGCAAGCTATATACACTGGGGCAGGGGCTGGCAAGCTATATACACTGCGGCAGGGGCTGGCAAGCTATATACACTGGGGCAGGGGCTAGCTGGCTGTGGCTGGAGAGGCTGTGACCAATGCATTTCCCACCCTCGGCTTATACTCGAGTCAATAGGTTTTCACAGTTTTTTGTGGTAAAATTAGGGGCCTCGGCTTATACTCGAGTCGGCTTATACTCGAGTATATACGGTAATATATTGCCATGTCCGTGATAACCAATACAATAAAATAAAATGATTACTAAGCCTGTAGGGTAAACACCATAAAAATAATACAACAAACCAAAAATTTGGATTTTTGTGCATCCAACCAAACAAAAAAAGCAATAAAAAGAGATAAAATGTCACAATTTCAGCACAATAATTCCAATAAAAAGTACAACTTATCATGCAAAAATAAGCCCTAATACAGCTCAATCAACAAAAAAACCAACCTTTACAAATGGAATATTACCGTAATTGTACTAACCCATACAACATAAATAACATGATATCTATGCCATTTGGTACATAGAGCAAAAAATAAAAGTAAAAAAATCTGTACCATACTCAAGAGAAGGTGCACAATTAAATCTATGATGTGTTGTATCATTTTATCCTGCTTGAACATGTAGATTTTGGAGCTAAATAAACATTTTGTCAAAATTTTAAAATTCCGAATTGTCAAAACAAAAACCTGCATTTTGTTTTATTTCATGTGTGAATTTTTAAAACTCCTATAAATATAAAGAAGCCACTAAAATAATTGAATCTCTAAATTTGTATGAAAATCTCAAAAAATGCTGATTGATTTGAACAATCCTAACATCCTAATAAAATAAATTATGTCAACATAATGCAGACATATGGTTAATGTTTGTTAGCAGCCAATTTGGGAGGTTAAACTAACTGTATGATGAACATAACATTTAGAAATCAGAAAATTGATAATTTTCAAAATTTTCACCAAATTTTCCTTTTTTTAATAAATAAATGCAAAACATTTAAATTGAATAATACCCGTACGGTGAAGTACAAAACGTGATGAAAAAAATGAAAAAATCACCTTAATAAGTTAAAACATTCTAAAATTATAATCTCATAAAGTGCAACATGGCAGATTTGAAAAATTGGGCTGGGTCCTTAAGGTGAAAAAGAGCTTGGTACTTAAAGGGTTAAAGGAAGCTGAGTTGCAGTAACCTGGTAATATCGATTCAATTAGAATGGATTGTCTGCTTGCTTCACAGCCTATTACACTGTCTCACCCTCCCCCCTGCTTTCTCAGGAGGGTGAGACGGTCTGGCAGTCTGTAAAACCAGACCAAAGAGAGACAAGTGTAGCCCCTTAGGCGCATTAGCATAATTTTAAAAGTGGATTTTTGTAGGAAGGAAGCCTTAGATAACAAATATAAGAAGATTACCACCGTCACAGTGGCTGGATCTATGTGTGTTATCATGGTAGATATCCTTTAAAAGCTGTCACCTGGTCAGCTGGTACATATTCCTATTGCCCCCCCTATACACATGCATGCACAGTTCAGAGAGTGCATGTTTTCTGTTCAGAGAGTTATGTTTGTAGCTTGTTTCGCTGTAGAACAAAGGAGTAGATGTTCTGAAATTCAACTATTAGATGGTTGACCAGTCCTACTAAATGTGTGGGTTTGGCCTAGTTTAGTCTAATGTGTTTGGTCGCTTTGAACTTGCTTCCAGAGATTAATATAATATTAAACAGAACTCAATTAATGTATGTAGATAAGATTACATGTATGCAATTTAATTATTATGCTCTGTTCTAATGTAATATAAGAGATTAGTAGATTACTCATCCCTAGTTTAATAATCTATTAAAAAAGTGAATCTGGTTTCACCAAATGTTTTGTGTACACATGGTGATAGAACCGTTTGCACACAGCAGATGTGTTTCCATCGTAAAATGATTTCCAGTGGGATTTTTAGTGCAATGAAATCAAAAGCAGAAAAGGGAATGCTTGACAATCACAGGCAAAACAGGCGCACATAGAAGTCAAAGCGTTTATATAATGATGGATGTAACACAATAAAGGGGGCTGTTTTATTTAGCTCTGTGCCTTGTTATGTATGCTTGATCACTGCCAGGAAAGAAGCCATAATTATTGGCAGGGCTTAGTATTTAGGAAAGTGAAGAAACAATACTTCTTCTGTACAGTATATCATGTGTCATAATAATGAATATAAGGAAATAATAATATGTTGCATTTCTTGAACAATGTTATAAATTAAAGAACAACTGTAAAGTTTTTTTCCACAATAGCTTTTTTCCACAATCAATAGCTCTTGGGATGCAAAACAACATTGCCTATTATCTTTGTTACCTATATCCAACAGTTTCTTTGCTGCTGACAGGCCCTTGGGTCCATCCTCTAAAGAAGAGGGGAGGGCTGCTGCTCACAGAGAAGGAGGTTATGTGACAGTGCTCTCTCTGTGTACATAGCTAAGTTGAGAGTGTGCAGTGCTGTGGATAGAGATGTCTCCTACACAGAAAAGTGATGTACAAGATCTCCCCTGTTCCATCCCAGTCTGTGATTCTACAGAACTTTCTATGTCTCTCTGCACCTCATGCTGCACCCCTCCCCCACCTTGTACTCTACACTATAAGCTCTGCACAGAGAAGCTATTAACTCTTATTGCTCACACAGCACAGGTTATACAATTCATGTATCTGTTATACTTCTGATTTCTACCACTTATTACATGTGACCCCTCCATGTGATGGAAGCTGCAGGGCTAGTCACCATATTCCTCCCCGATGTCCACTGTGCAATTTTTAGTGGATTTACTTGGTGGAATGTTACTGTAGTTAATGCTAAATTACTTTTAGAAAGAACACAGGGCATTGTGGGATCGGTGGGCAAAGTAAATTAGACACAGCATCAGGAAAGATACAGGGGGAGATTGGTCTCCACCCACTTTCACTTCAGATTTTTGTGAAACACTTTCAGAACAGAAAGAGCACACAGAGAGGGCACCCGGGGCATAGGTTTGCCACCACTGGGCTATAGCTACATCGAGCCCTATATAAGCAAACAGTCCGATTTTGGAGCAGCACAGCAAGTATAGTGGATCAAGGACAATGGTGAGTGCACGCCTCCAACAAACCCGATCCACCGGTTTGTAAGGTCAGATATACAACAAATGCAATGAGGCAGCACTCCAGTAAGTATAAAGGTGATCTTTATCAACCATATGCTTGATAATGGCTCTATGGATGAGCTGAAACGTTGCACCTTATTTTGCCATGGGTGAATAAAGGACACCTTTATACTTACTGGAGTGCTGCCTCATTGCATTTTTTTGGATACGAGCCCTACATTTATTTAGCTATACAAAGCTAAATAAATAAATGTACTATGGATATACACTCACCGGCCACTTTATTAGGTACACCATGCTAGTAACGGGTTGGACCCCCTTTTGCCTTCAGAACTGCCTCAATTCTTCGTGGCATAGATTCAACAAGGTGCTGGAAGCATTCCTCAGAGATTTTGGTCCATATTGACATGATGGCATCACACAGTTGCCGCAGATTTGTCGGCTGCACATCCATGATGCGAATCTCTCGTTCCACCACATCCCAAAGATGCTCTATTGGATTGAGATCTGGTGACTGTGGAGGACATTTAAGTACAGTGAACTCATTGTCATGTTCAAGAAACCAGTCTGAGATGATTCCAGCTTTATGACATGGCACATTATCCTGCTGAAAGTAGCCATCAGATGTTGGGTACATTGTGGTCATAAAGGGATGGACATGGTCAGCAACAATACTCAGGTAGGCTGTGGCGTTGCAACGATGCTCAATTGGTACCAAGGGGCCCAAAGAGTGCCAAGAAAATATTCTCCACACCATGACACCACCACCAGCAGCCTGAACCGTTGATACAAGGCAGGATGGATCCATGCTTTCATGTTGTTGACGCCAAATTCTGACCCTACCATCCGAATGTCGCAGCAGAAATCGAGACTCATCAGACCAGGCAACGTTTTTCCTATCTTCTACTGTCCAATTTCGATGAGCTTGTGCAAATTGTAGCCTCAGTTTCCTGTTCTTAGCTGAAAGGAGTGGCACCCGGTGTGGTCTTCTGCTGCTGTAGCCCATCTGCCTCAAAGTTCGACGTACTGTGCGTTCAGAGATGCTCTTCTGCCTACCTTGGTTGTAACGGGTGGTAATTTGAGTCACTGTTGCCTTTCTATCAGCTCGAACCAGTCTGTCCATTCTCCTCTGACCTCTGGCATCAACAAGGCATTACCGCCCACAGAACTGCCGCTCACTGGATGTTTTTTCTTTTTCGGACCATTCTCTGTAAACCCTAGAGATGGTTGTGCGTGAAAATCCCAGTAGATCGGCAGTTTCTGAAATACTCAGACCAGCCCTTCTGGCACCAACAACCATGCCACGTTCAAAGGCACTCAATTCACCTTTCTTCCCCATACTGATGCTCGGTTTGAACTGCAAGAGATTGTCTTGACCATCTTTACATGTCTAAATGCACTGAGTTGCCGCCATGTGATTGGCTGATTAGAAATTAAGTGTTAACGAGCAGTTGAACAGGTGTACCTAATAAAGTGGCCGGTGAGTATAAACACAAGGGTCATATAGAGGAGAACAACATGCTACCCAGCATGACTCCTGAAGCATATTTCAACCACAGGTGGCCTTTATCAAGGGGTGAGGGAAAAAAACGAAAAAAAAATTATATCACTTGTCCACCAGTGAGTGAACTGTATCAAAAAAAAAGGACCAGTGATGCAGGCTGTAAAAGTGCAGATAATATGAGGGAAAGGGGTGAGAACAGAAAAAATTACTAGGCTGTTCAGTTCTGACAGCATCCATCAGGGGCGTAACTAGAGGCTGGGCCCCATAGCAGATTTCTGCATGGGGCCCTCTTCCCCTTTAAAAGATATATACAGATTTGTACAGAAATATATACACAAATTTATATACTTTTATACAAACAAAAAGTTCTACACTCATACATTCACTTTTCAATACATATATATATATATATATATATATATATATATATATACGCACACATGTATTTACTCAAATATACATTTATACACTAATACATTAAGTATATACAAGCACAGTTTATACACATCAAATTTGCATGTACTGTATAGTACATACACATTACATACATATAGTATATATATATATATATATACACATACTTATACATGCAGTATACACTCACCATATACACACATACTGCATATACATACAGAATATACACACATACTGGGGCACATTTACTAAGGGTCCATCGGACGCATTTCCGTCGGGTTTCCCAAATATTTCTGATTTGCCCTGAATCGCAGAGGGGTTTTTTGTTGCATGCGAGAGGATTGTGGCACACTCTCAAGAAAGTCATCCAGGCCCCTCTTGAACATGTACATGTTATGGCGGACATAGAGTCCGCCATAACAACCTCCTGCGGAAGAGAGTTCCATAGTCTCACTGCTCTTACAGTAAATAACCTTTATCTGTGTAGATGGTAAAATCCCCTCTTCTCTAGGCATAGTGGATGCCCCTTGGTCCTGATCACAGGCCAAGGTATAAAAATATCTTTGGAGAGATCCTTGTACTGTCTGTTCAGGTATTTGTACATTGTAATGAGGTCTCCTCTCAGTCGCCTTTTTTCTAAACTGAATAATCCCAAAATTTGTTATCTGTCATTGTATTCTAGTTCCCCCATTCCCCTAATAATCCTGGTTGCTCTCCTCTGCACCCGCTCCAGTTTTACTATGTCCTTTTTATACACTGGTTCACAAAACTGTATACAATATTCCATGTGTGGTCTGACCAGGGATTAATATAAGGGCAAAACTATGTCTTTATCATGAGAATCAATTCCTCTGCATCCCATGATTTTATTTGCTTTAGCAGCAGCTGCTTGGGCTATGGTCACTAAAATGAAGTTTACCATCCACCAATACCCCCAAGTACTTTTCAGCTCCAGTTTTACCAAGTAATTGACTGTTTAGAACATAATTATACTTTTTGTTTCCATAGCCAAGTGCATAACTTTACATTTATCTACATTAAACCTCATCAACCATTTCTCTGCCCACTCCTCAAGCTTCCACAAATCCCTCTATAATGCTTAACTATCGACCTCATTTATTACTTTACACAGCTTAGTATCATCTGCAAATATTGAAACTGTATTGTGTAAACCCACTACAATAAAAATATCAAAAATAATCGGCACCAATACTGACCCCTGTGGCACTCCACTGGTAACATTAACCCTACGTTTTTTTTATCACTAAGCAAATTATTTACCCAAATACACAGATTTTCTCCTATTCCCAGCAGTCTCATTTTATGTACTAACCTTTTATGCGGCACGGTGTCAAATGCCTTTGAAAAGTCCAGATATACAACATCCACAGCGTCCCCCAGATCCAGTCTGGAACTTACTTAGAAGCCAATCAGATTAGTCTGACAGGACCGATCTCTCATAAACCCATGCTGATACTGGGTTATAAGGTTATGTACAGTAAAATACTCCAGGACAAACAAACCCCTCAAATATTTTCCCCACCATAGAAGTTAGACTCACAGGGTTTTAGTTTCCAGGATCGCTTTTTGATCCTTTTTTGTATATTGTACCACATTTGCTATGCCCCAGTCCTGTGGAACATAACCAGTCCTCAGTAAATCTTCTAATATTAAAAACAATGGTATATCACGGTATATAGTTCATGTGGAACCCGGCGGTGTATACCATCTGGCCCCGGTGATTTATCTTAGTGGTTGTGAGGCGGGGCCGTGGACCGCCACAGGATTAGGGGACCGCCACAGGAACACGGGAACGCCACAGGAACACGGGAACACCACAGGAAAACGGGGACACGGAGGCATCTGGAAACGCTCAGGAATCACAGAGGCATCTGGAAACGCTCAGGAGGCTTTCTCTTCAGCAGAATGACCTGAAGATCTGGCAGGGGATGCTGGGAGTCTCCAAGCTATATAGCAGAGCGGGGATGCCAGCGCTGTGTATACACAGATACACTTAAATAATGGTACTTGCAGGTGGTTCGGTGCTCTGGTTGGCAGTTCAGTGTTCAGGAGGAAAGGTTTTTGGGTGGTTTGGTATTCGGACGGGTTATCTGGAAGTTCGGGCTGGTCATTGAGAAGCAGGGACAGCCGGGTTATTGGTAAGTTAAGGTGTGCACTTGGTCGGGTTATTGTTAAGTTCCGGCAGGCAATTGGGTTATTAGGAAGTTCGGTTGGGCGGACGGATTATTGGGAGGAGCGTCTGGGAGGGCTGGGAGGAGGGAGCATCAGGAGCACGCGGCCTCGGCAAGAAGCAGGAACATGGCCTCGGAGGAAGCCGGCGTAAGACCAGGACAGGATCGTCGTGGAGTCCGGAGCCAAGTGAGGTGAGTATGGAACTAAGGGAGCGGGGACAGTGGCAGCAGGCACGGGTGCACACGCAATCCGTACCGAGGATTGCGGGTGTAACCGTGACATCTGCTTTTTACAGGATTTATTTTTCTCTCTATAATCCTGTAATGCTTCAATGCTACCTTCGTATTTTAGCACCGTAAACGTCTTATCTTTCTCCCTTATTGCTTTCCTTACAAGACTAGTTAGCCACATTGGCTTTTTCTTGTTCCTCTTATGCTTTCTCCCATATGGTATGTGTTTCTCACAGGTCTTTTTTAGAATATTGCATCCATTGCATCCGTGACAATATATTTACACACACGTATACATAAGAATATACACTCACAGGCCACTTTATTAGGTACACCTGTCCAACTGCTCGTTAACACTTAATTTTTAATCAGCCAATCACATGGCAGCAACTCAGTGCATTTAGGCATGTAGACTTGGTCAAGACAATCTCCTGCAGTTCAAACCAAGCATCAGTATGGGGAAGAAAGGTGATTTGAGTGCCTTTGAATGTGGCATGGTTGTTGGTGCCAGAAGGGCTGGTCTGAGTATTTCAGAAACTGCTGATCTACTGGGATTTTCACGCACAACCATCTCTAGGGTTTACAGAGAATGGTCCGAAAAAGAAAAAACATACAGTAAGCGGCAGTTCTGTGGGCGGAAATGCCTTGTTGATGCCAGAGGTCAGAGGAGAATGGGCAGACTGGTTCGAGCTGATAGAAAGGCAACAGTGACTCAAATCGCCACCCGTTACAACCAAGGTAGGCAGAAGAGCATCTCTGAATGCACAGTACGTCGAACTTTGTGGCAGATGGGCTACAGCAGCAGAAGACCACACTGGGTGCCAATCCTTTCAGCTAAGAACAGGAAGCTGAGGCTACAATTTGCACAAGCTCATAGAAATTGGACAGTAGAAGATTGGAAAAACGTTTCCTGGTCTGATGAGTCTCGATTTCTGCTGCGACATTCGGATGGTAAGGTCAGAATTTGGCGTCAAAAGCATGAAAGCACGGATCCATCCTGCCTTGTATCAACGGTTCAGGCTGGTGGTGGTGGTGTCATGGTGTGGGGAATATTTTCTTGGCACTCTTTGGGCCCCTTGGTACCAATTGAGCATCGTTGCAACACCACAGCCTACCTGAGTATTTTTGCTGACCATGTTCATCCCTTTATGACCACAATGTACCCAACATCTGATGGCTACTTTCAGCAGGATAATGTGCCATGTCATAAAGCTGGAATCATCTCAGACTGGTTTCTTGAACATGACAATAAGTTCACTGTACTCAAATGGCCTCCACAGTCACCAGATCTCAATCCAATAGAGCATCTTTGGGATGTGGTGGAACGGGAGATTCGCATCATGGATGTGCAGCCGACAAATCTGCGGCAACTGTGTGATGTCATCATGTCAATATGGACCAAAATCTCTGAGGAATGCTTCCAGCACCTTGTTGAATCTATGCCACGAAGAATTGAGGCAGTTCTGAAGGCAGAAGGGGGTCCAACCCGTTCCTAGCATGGTGTACCTAATAAAGTGGCCGGTGATTGTATATGCTTATACATACACACATATATATGCATACATATACACTTATATACACAGATACACTTAAATAAAGGTACTTGCAGGTGGTTCGGTGCTCTGGTTGGCAGTTCAGTGTTCGGGAGGAAAGGTTTTTGGGTGGTTTGGTATTCAGACGGGTTATCTGGAAGTTCGGGCTGGTCATTGAGAAGCAGGGACAGCCGGGTTATTGGTAAGTTAAGGTGTGCACTTGGTCGGGTTATTGTTAAGTTCCGGCAGGCAATTGGGTTATTAGGAAGTTCGGGTGGGCGGACGGATTATTGGGAGGAGCGTCTGGGAGGGCTGGGAGGAGGGTCATCCACTTTGTCAGTCACGCACAGGGGTGGCCGGATGAAAGGCTGTTTGGGAGGCAGTGGGTGGGTCAGGCATGTAAGCCTAGGAGTACAGCAGGGACACGGGCCCAGGAGCGCAAGACTTAACCTCACGGGCCTTGTAGCAGACGCTACTGCGGTAGTTACGCCACTGGCACCCATATTAGCTGGATAATGCGAACGAAAATCTATGTTATAAGCCAGAATGTGTCCTTGTGAGAATGTTGAGGTGCTAAAACCGTGCAAAGAGAAAAGGTGAGGGAAGTAAGGGAAAATAAGGAAGGTACAATCCGTTTTTTACACACCAGATATGTACCCCTATATATAACAGATCTTGAACTAATTTCAGCGCTGCCTATCTAGAAATGTTCACATACAGTATACACATATACTGTAATGTATGTCCTGAATTGGAAAAACACAAACAACAACTTAGCCAATCACCTACTAGATCAAAAATAGGTCATAAAGAACCGCAATGAAACCAAGCCATGGCTCAAAGACCAGATACCGAGGATATAACATCGTAACCACAAATTTACCAATAAAATTTTAAGATTAAAACCAATGAAATGTCACCGGACATCTAACGGGAGGGCACAACAATGAAACAAAAGCAAGATCAGAGAAAGGAGGAGAATCCAAAGTCCTCATTAAGTCTAGATTGGTGTTCAAAGTCTAAATCCAGTGGAACTTATCTTAAGTAGTTTTCTCTTTAATGCGCCGCCCCTCATATTTAGATTAATATGTTTGATCCTGCTTACTTCTAGAAAATTTGTGTTACATGCATGATGCTACCTAAACATACTCGCACACATTCTGTACATTTATTGTTGATCATATTGTATACATCCAAATACATACACTGCGGATGATGGATCATTGTTACATGCATACACCATTCATAGACACTGACGATCATGTATTTGTATGTTCTTTTATTTGTATATTCTATTTTATTGTGATGTGTTTATCTGGCTTTTTCACCTGCTATCCCCCTGGTATGCATGTACTGAACAATGCCGCTCCTCCCATAGGTTGGACGGGGTGGTCTACGGAGCTTATTTGTTTTAGCTTTGTATTGCTTATGATGGGCTCCATGTAACTATAAACTGACTCTTTCCTGCACTTCTGAGGCATCTTGTATTGGGATCATATAGCATGTGGGGTTAGCTACCTGGCTGTGTCCTGTATCTGGGACACACTATTTTATGTATTTATTTTATAAATTTTTAATGTCCTTCTAAATAAAAGATTTTTTTTTACATAAACTGTGATTAGATTGGTCTTCTCTCATTTTTTGGTGTATTGATTTATATGAGATTGGGGAGAGTCTTGAGCCAGTCTTTCTGGTTATACTGTGAAACTTTGCTTATATTGTTTTTGCCACAGCATTTTATTGGAGTCTCTGTGGAGCCTCAGTCTCCACCTAACTGCATAAACTACATAAACTGCTCTGACTTCCAGGTGGACTCTTGCAGAATTGTGGCTCATTATCCATGTTTGCGTGGGTTTCTTCTGGTTTCCTCCCACACTTCAAAAACATTCTGGTAGGTTGATTAGATTGTGAGCTCCATGGGGACAGGGACTGATTTGGTAAGTGCAGCACAAGAGAGTCTGTGTGCGCTACATAAATAAAGAATTATTATTATTATTATTATTATTATTATTATCAAGATTTCTATGTTTTTTTCTCCTATGTGCTTATGATTGGGTTGTCCCTTTATTTTAACAGTAAGACAGCAGGTGGTTTTGTTGGTACTGTACATTGATCAAGCATGCAGTTCTAGGTGCCACCACGGAGTGCACTATTTTATTTTGCTCTGAATGATCCTGTGAAGTAATGTTGGCCTGGTGAGGGGTTTATAATTCATTTTAAATCAATTCTGTACCAAGCTGTGTTCTCCTTGTATAATATCCATATTTACTTTACTGGTAAATTATGCATTTCCCTTTCTTTATTCTGTTTCTGATTAAGCTGCATGTGATAATTCTTATTCATTTATACATTTCCACCTTTATGTCTTTTTGTACTAATTTCAATACAATTTGTTGTGAACCTTTTTTGTTATCCCCCGCTGATAACTTCCCTTCTCATTCAGCACAATATATCTAGATCTCAGTGAGAAATCATATCTATTGTTTAAAAAGTATGTGGTTTACCTGCAAACAATGATATTCTGAGAAATGTTGTTTTTTGTGAAGAACATAATGTAAGAGACTTAGCGATCAGAGACTTCGATTTGCAGAATTTTTTTTTATGGTAGCCTGAGAAACAGATTGTACTCAAGTCAGCACAAATAATAACCATACTAGTAATTCATAGCTTAAGGAAGGATTCTGTCCTGTGGTGGACATGAGGGAAACTAGCAGTTTGAATAAGGAGTAATAGTTTGCAAGAATTGTAAGAGTTTAATGTATCACCTCTTTTATAAGATTAAGGAAATATCTTAATCTTCACTAATAGAAATATATAAGAGAAGATTTTAAATGAAGCACGGTGGTAGATTTTTCATACTTCAGTCTATGGTGTTTTTGTTTCTACCATTTTTATGACTTTTTGATCACATTTTATTGGAATTTCTATGTGTTGTGAAATGGAACTAAAATGGTGATTCAGATGTTTGGGATCTATTTTCCGTTACTGGGTACATTGCTGGCAATAAACGTTTTTAGATTTTGATAGAGAGGGCATTTTGTGTCATAGCAACCGGCCGGCATCCTCCAATGATGACACAGGGGTCATCGGCCGGATCAAGTACCATTTGCGGGTGTCAGACATGTGTGCTGCATAATGCAACTGACACGTGTTGTGTATGGAGTGGGCACAGCCGACATGTGATGTACAGATATCTCATATGTTGTAAAGGTGTTAAAGAGGTTTTTCTGTTTGTACGGATATTCTAAACTGATCTAGAATTAATGAGTGTCAAGGCTCTGCTTTACTCATTTACTCAATGTTCTAGGTCTGGGAGAAGAAGTTGAGTCAAGAGTATTTGGTAGAGATGGCCGAATCGATTCTAATGATTCTAACTTCGGTTAGAATTTCAGGAAAAATTCAATTCGCCACGAAGCCGAAGTTTATGCTGATTCGCGGGAACAAAGTTGTTTTTTTTCCCCTCATGTTTCTGCTAAATGGGCGCAAGAACAACATGTTACATGGGGCAGAGAACTCTGGGAAGGAGAAAGGAACACCACCGATGACATCTGCAGACCTGTAAGCCAATCAATGTGTGATGTCACACAGCCCTATAAAACCCAGCCATTTTCTATCTCAGCACTTCACACTTCATGTTGTATCGTCCAGCTGCTGCTATTGTATTGTGCGATTCTTGCTGCAATCCCTCGCTGTTCTCTAAGGGGGTTCTATATACCCCAAATAGTAGTTCTATTTAGTGACAAAATCGAATAGGAAGAAATCTGTTTGACATTCATGCATCTGCAGTAGTGAGCTGTCAGTTGTGGGTTATCTGTATAACGCACATTGCAATACCTTTTGGGGGCTCTAGTTTACAGCCAGATTCACGTGTCAAATCCACGTAGTTTATACAGTGATTTTCGCTGAAATTACACTGTCAGTTATGGGGTATCTGTATAACGCACATTGCCATACCTTTTGGGGGCTCTAGTTTACAGCCAGATTCACGTGTCAAATTCACGTAGTTTATACAGTGATTTTCGTTGAAATTACACTGTCAGTTGTGGGGTATCTGTATAACGCACATTGCAATACCTTTTGGGGGCTCTAGTTTACAGCCAGATTCACGTGTCAAATCCACGTAGTTTATACAGTGATTTTCGCTGAAATTACACTGTCAGTTGTGGGGTATCTGTATAACGCACATTGCAATACCTTTTGGGGGCTCTAGTTTACAGCCAGATTTCCGTGTCAAATCCACGTAGTTTATAAACCACTATGTCAGGCAGAAAGGCGGCAGGTGGAGCAGGCAGAGGTGGCAGCACAGTAAGGGGATGTCACAGCAGGGGTGACTCTGTTAGGCCAGAACTGCCATTGTCATCTAGTGGCAGTGTGTTGATCAACAACCCAAAGGTTGTTGAATGGTTGACTAGGTCATCCAATTCCTCAAATATAACATCTGACAACCCCAGCCAAGAGTCCGTAGGTTCCTCTGATACAACAATTAGTTGGCATGGCCCAGGAGCAGGTCAGCGGCCCTCATCTGTCCTCAACCAGGCTCCGTCCTGTTCCTTTCTTGCAGCCAGAGAGCTACTAGGTGGTCTGGGCTCAGCGCCACTAATCAGCGAAGACGAAGTGTTTGAGGACAGTCAGCAGCTGCTTTGCAGTGAAGAGGTTGGGCAGACTTCCGCTGCTTCCTGCAGTAGGCTGTGCATACTGACACTGGTGAGTAGAGTAGCAGTCGAAACTGTGGCTGTGAGTCAGCAGGGTGGCAGCAGTGCGAGGACGGGAGCCAAACGTCCGCGGGGTACAAATACCGATTCGCAGGCCCAAATAAGAAGTGGCACAGGGGCTAAGCGAGGCAGTGCAGAGTGTTGGCGGTAAAATTACCACCTCAGTGGTGTGGCAGTTTTTTGTAAAGACACCAGAGGAGCCGAGCGTGGGTATATGTCATATCTGCTGGCAGAAAGTAAAGCGTCGCCAGGGAGCTAACCTTGGCACCACGGCCCTGCGCCAACACATTCAGTATCACCATCCAATGGCCTGGGAGAAACGGGTGTCAGATGCGGTCCATCCTGCAGGCGCAGCAACAGCAGCAGCACCTAGTGGCACATATGCTGTTTCAGCAAGTCAAGGCTCCAGCACCTCTGCCGAAGGGAGCTGTTTGTCTTTGACATCATTTCCCGGTCCAGATGCTCCTACTCCTCGCTACGCATAGCGCCAGCAGTCGTTGAGCGAAGCGATTACAAAAAGACAACTCTATGCGTCCTGCCATCCTAAGGTGCAGAAGCTGACCGTGCTCTTGTTGAAGTTGTTGGTACGGCAGTCTCTCCCTTTCCAAGTCCTGGACTCTGCACCCTTCAGAGAACTAATGGCTTGTGCTTAACCGAGGTGGAGAGTTCCAAGCCGCAATTTTTTTTCCAAAAAGGCTGTGCCAGCCCTTCACCAATATGTACAACAGAAGGTGGGCCAGTCCATGAGCTTATCAGTTTCTTCCAAGGTGCACGGCAACGCGAACGTGTGGAACTGTAATTATGGTCAGGGCCAGTAGATGTCCTTTACGGTCCACTGGGTGAATGTGCTTCAATCTGGTAGTGAATAAGTTCCTGAAGTCTTACACCCATCTGCAAGACATTCTAAAAATGGCCAGGACACTGTGCACGCACTTCAGCTATTCTTACAAAGCCAAGCACACCCTCCTTGAGTTGCAGCGCCAGAACGGCCTACCCCAACATAGTCTGATATGCGATGTTTCCACCCGTTGGAATTCCAGCCTCCATATGTTAGACTGCCTGTATGAACAGAGAAAAGCCATTAATGATTTTTTGATGATGCAAGCGGACCGTAGTACTCCCTTGTGAAACTTTGATGTCAGCCACTGGCAGCTCATGCGTGACACCTGCCGTTCGCCCAGACCTTTTGAAGAGGCCACGTTATTTGTCAGTCGCCAGGACTGCGCGATGAATAACGTCAATCCACTGCTTCATGTCCTGGAACTCATGCTGCAAAATCTGTCTGGTCAGGGCACTGCAGAAGTGGAAACTACATCTCATGGCCACATGAGTCTGCTGGGGGCTGAACTGGGGGAGAAGTAGGAGGACATTGAAGCACAAGCAGAGTCTGGTGCAATTTGTGGTTTTTCTACTCAGGTGACAGGAGAGGAGGAGCAGGAGCATCCGGAGGAGGTAGAAGACGAGGCAGATGACCCAGAAGCACTGTGGCAGTATACTGTGGATATGGAGACCAGGAGTCCCTCAGAGTCATTTGCGCAGATGGCCCGCAGCATGCTGCTTTGCCTAACTAGTGACAGCTGAATAGTCAACATACGGCATAGGGATGACTTTTGGCTCTCCACCCTCTTGGACCCTCGCTACCGGTCCAAAAGGGGTGACTTTTTTCCTGTTGCTGAGAAGAAGGAACAACTGGCATACTATACAGAAATACTGAGCACACAGTTGGCCGCTGCCTATGTGCGCCATTGTCCATCCTCTGTCAGGTCTGACCGGGGGATTCCTGGCAGTCTTTGCTCACGTACTACTACCACGGCTGCTGTGGGGAGCTGGGGGGGGGGGGGGGAGTAGGAGCAGTAGCAGTTCCATCAACAGTCGCTTAAGTCTGGATTCCTTATTGAGCAATTTCCTTTACCCGCCTAGTGAGGAGCAGGACATGAAGCAGACCCTGCACCAGCAGTTGGTGGCCTACTTGGACAGCACTTTACAACCTGAGGTAGAGGATCCCATGGACTACTGGGCAGCCAAACTTGATGCGTGGCCACAACTTGCGGAGTTTGCAGTAGAGAAGCTGTCCTGTCCGGCCAGTAGTGTGGCATCAGAGTGGGTGTTCAGTGCAGCCGGGGCCATCGTTACCCCCAGGAGAACCCACTTGTCTACCCGTAATGTAAAGAGACTGACCTTTGTCAAGATGAATCAGGCTTGAATCAGCCAGGATTTCAACTCACCAATGCCTAATGCATCAGATTAGATCAGCCATGACGCCTCCTCCAAACGTTGAGAAATGAATCGGGGTTCTAACTACCTGCCTCAGCTACTATTCTGATGCTGCCACCCGCCTGATGCAACACATCTGCTGCTAGGTGCACCATCTGCCTCCTACCATCTTTACCAGGGACTGGAATTGTCCGATACCTCTACACTATATCATGGTGACACTCTGCAGGCTCCTGCTGCTACTGATGCCACCTTCACACTATATCATTGTGCCACTCTGCGGGCTCCTGCTGCTTCTGATACCGCCTTCACACTATATCATTGTGCCACTCTGCGGGCTCCTGCTGCTGCTGCTTCTGATGCCACCTTCACACTATATCATTGTGCCACTCTGCGGGCTCCTGCTGCTTCTGATGCCACCTTCACACTATATCATTGTGCCACTCTGTGGGCTCCTCCTGCTGCTGCTGCTACTGATGCCACCTTCACACTATATCATTGTGCCACTCTGCGGGCTCCTGCTGCTGCTGCTTCTGATGCCACCTTCACACTATATCATTGTGCTACTCTGCGGGGTCCTGCTGCTGCTTCTGATGCCACCTTCACACTAAATCATTGTGTCACTCTGCCACTCTTGCTGCTTCTGATGCCACCTTCACACTATATGATTGTGCCACTCTGCGGGCTCCTGCTGCTTCTGTTGCCACCAACACACTATATCATTGTGCCACTCTGCGGGCTCCTCCTGCTGCTGCTGCTACTGATGCCACCTTCACACTATATCATTGTGCCACTCTGATGCTCTTGCTGCTACTGATGCCACCATCACACTATATCATTGTACCACTCTGCAGGCTCCTGCTGCTTCTGATGCCACCTTCACACTATATCATTATGCTACTCTGCATGCTCCTGCTGCTTCTGATGCCACCTTCACACTATATCATTGTACCACTCTGCAGGCTCCTGCTGCTTCTGATGCCACCTTCACACTATATCATTGTGCCACTCTACAGGCACCTGATGCTTCTGATGCCACCTTCACGCTATATCATTGTGCCACTCTGTGGCTTTCCCTGTTGCTGCCACCATGTTGCTGACACCTGTGGACTCCTGCTGCTTCTTCTGTCGCCACCTCCACACTCTTATCATTGTGCCACTCTGTGGGCTCCTCCTGCTGCTGCTGCTACTGATGCCACCTTCACACTATATAATTGTGCCACTCTGCGGGCTCCTGCTGCTTCTGATGCTACCTTCACACTATATCATTGTGCCACTCTGTGGGCTCCTGCTGCTGCTTCTGATGCTAACTTCACACTAAATCATTGTGCCACTCTGCCACTCTTGCTGCTTCTGATGCCACCTTCACACTATATCATTGTGCCACTCTGCGGGCTCCTGCTGCTTCTGATGCCACCAACACACTATATCATTGTGCCACTCTGTAAGCTCCTCCTGCTGCTGCTGCTACTGATGCCACCTTCACACTATATCATTGTGCCACTCTGTGGGCTCCTCCTGCTGCTGCTGCTACTGATGCCACCTTCACACTATTTCATTGTGCCACTCTGCAGGCTCCTGCTGCTTCTGATGCCACCTTCACACTATATCATTGTGCCACTCTGCAGGCTCCTGCTGCTTCTGATGCCGCCTTCACACTATATCATTGTGCCACTCTGCAGGCTCCTGCTGCTTCTGATGCCACCTTCACACTATATCATTGTGCCACTCTGCAGGCACCTGCTGCTTCTGATGCCACCTTCACACTATATCATTGTGCCACTCTGTGGCTTTCCCTGTTGCTGCCACCATGTTGCTGACACCTGTGGACTCCTGCTGCTTCTTCTGTCGCCACCTCCACACTCTTATCATTGTGCCACTTTGTGGCCTTCTGTTGCTGCTGCTGATGCCACCTCCACACTATATAATTGTGCCACTCTGTGGCTTTCCCTGTTACTGCCACCATGTTGCTGCCACCTGTGGGATCCTGCTGCTGATGCCACCTCCACACTAAATCATTGTGCCACTCTGTGGCTATCCCAGTTGCTGCCACCATGTTGCTGCCAACTGTGGGCTCCGGCTGCTGCTTAAGCTGCCGACACCCCTTTATTTCATCTGTCAGAAGGATGAAAAGCTTCTGGATTGCCAAAAGCAGGAGTGGATACAGAACACAGAGGACGTACAACTATCCCATTTTCTGTTCATCTCTATTCTGTATCATCTCCTGTTTGTTTTTGGCTTTAGCAATACTGATGGATTATTGACCGATTGAAAGAGGACACTGACGCGTGAAAAGAAGGACAAAATGATCACTGACGTCAATGCAAAATTACTGCCGACATCCTCTGCACTCTTTTGGGGGGCTTTCCACATGTATCCGCATTTAACAGAACAGGTAGTGTCGTAATCTATGGAATCATCTGATGTCAGTGTAAAAAGAGTGTACTCTTTGATGTTATAGTGGGATCTTGGCCCTCAGCTCGGTCCTTTCGAGCTGGCACAGACGTTACCTTGTCAGGCTACGTTCCCGCTTCGCTTATTCGGGGAAGTTGGCCTATGTAAGTGCACATGGAAGTGAAGAGCTAAGCGATTCTAAGAGCCGCGGCTGTCATGTGCGTGTCATACTAAAACACAGCATTGTTTGAAGACCAAACCACACTCCCTATGCATATTATAGCATGGCACAACGTTCTACAACATCCTACAGGCTCTCTGCAGCCAGGAAATGCCTGTTTTTAACGTGATTCATTTTGATTCGATTTGGGTTGAATCAAATTTTTTTGAAAAATTCGGTGAATCAGGACGAAACTAATTTTAACAAATTCGCCCATCTCTAGTTTTTGGCTTCAGTTTACTCAATTGCTATATATGTGGATTAGTGATGACATTCCTCTGCAAGTCGATAATTTTGGATAGTGAGATTGCCTAGTAGTATTCGTGTACATCTGTAAGTATAATACCTACAGGAGATCTTTGTTGGAGAGGGTGGTGAGAGCTACTCTATGTCCATAGGTAACAAAATAAAGGCTACAGACTTGGTTGATAAAGATGCTGGGTAGGTAAATGGGTAGTGTTTGTAAGAAAACAGTTTTTGAAGATCACCATCCTTTTTAGCCAGATTGCCCTTTCAATATCAGAGATTAATAGGATTTTCCAATAAGATATGGTAGTGTCAATAGAGCATGGTGGAGGAGGATAGTTGGCGGTGTACCAAACGTGGGGATCTGCAGAAATATGAATGTCTAGGTATTTGATTGTGCAGGGTGCCCATGAGAAGGGGAATTATAATTTTGCCAGATTCACCATATTGTGAGTGCATAAGATGTTGAGAATGGTTGATTCAGAAGGTTTGATCTAGAAATTAGACATGTAGTGGATGGAAGTGAAAATGGATCTGCAAGGGCAGTGAATGAGGCATGGGGATGTGTGTTTAGGATCAAGAGGTCATCGTGCTTTGTTTGGGTCGTGCTTCCTATTTTGACACTTTCAATCAAGGGGTGGTCTTCTGAATACCTAAGTTGGTGAGGTGTAAAAGGAGCATAATTTTCTGAATAATAGAGGAGGGAAACTAAAATTCTGGACAGCACGGTACCTATATGTCCAGTCTACCCAGTCAAATGCTTTATCAGTATTTATATAGAGCAAAACAAGATGAATATTCTTTGACTGGGCAAACTGGATCAAGTGAGACACTTTTCAAGTGTTGTCGTTGTCATTGCATTGTGATATAAAGCCCACTCGATCAATGTGAATTAGCCTGTAATCCAAAAAACCAGTACAACAGGCAAAAAAAGCACTATTGCGTCATTATTTTAGAGGCTTTGTACTGAAGGCTTTCATAGTGCAGTCCAAATGATACTTCTCCTTTATTCTTTGGGTCACTAGACACAGGTAGATACCATATTTATAAAGTTGCCATTTTCAGACGCCAATAATTTTCAGTGTATGGAGCTGAATTAGGTAAAATTTTTAGCAAGACAAGCTGACAATATCATTCATAACAATTGTATGACTGTATGACCACAGTCACTTATATTTACATTTGTATGTGTTGCATACAAACATTTGAAAAATTTGGACATTTGAATCTGTTTTCTGTTACAGGGTTCATTGCTGGGAATAATCCTTTTTATATTTTGAAAGATCTGGCATTTTGGGAGTTGGCAATACCTAACATGTCAGCACTCTCTCAATAGGTTCTTATAGTAATCTGGGCTTGTGAACAACACACAGGAGTGGCCTTCTTGATGCTGTGATTGACAGCTTGCTGGCCTTTTTCTTGAGATGGGGGTATGTTCTGAGGAAAACTGGTTTATTACCTCTTGTTGTGTCTCATGTGTTGGTTGGAGTGATGGATGGATGAACCAGTCAGCGGGTGGCGCAGGTTTCAGAGAATCCATTTATACTAACCCCTCCTTCCATCGTGCTATTGCTGAGCCTCCTTGATATCTGTGAGCCTGCAAGCCCTTTCCTTACCCCTAAACATCGTCATTAAGGGGTTAATGGACTTGTAGTAATATACAGGAAGGCCATCTGGCACCAGAAATTTTCCAACAGAGTTGTCTGAGCGGTCTCCAAGAGGAAAGGGGGTAGAGATTTTCCCTACACAGATGGTAATGGGATCGGTTCTGGTTGTATGATGACTAAGAGATCAGGTAGCATGGAAGTCTCCTGTGCTAAACAGGCACTTTTTTGAGACACAGCAACAGCATACTCCATTTGAAACAACATCAAAACAAAAAATATTTAAAAAATGTAATCCTAGGAACATCTACCCGCTAACTAGACAACTAGGCAGTTTTTCAAAAGGTGCAAAGAGAGCACAATGAGGCACATTTACTTACCTGTCCGAGTAGTTCACCCGAAATGTATTGTTCTGACGATAATGCACTCTGGCATGATTCACTAAGATCGTGCGCACAATGTCCTGCATCTTTCGCTTCCCTGCTCAGGTCCACCGGAGTTCACCTTCTTCTTCCCGGTGTATGTACAGTATTTTTCGGACTATAAGGCACACCATCAATAAATGCCTGCTAAACCGTCTAGGTTCATGTATAAGGCGCACCGGAGTATAAGGCGCACCTGATTATAAGGATGCATGATCAGCAGGTGGCAGACCTGTGCACAGTTCAAGGCAGTTGTTGTTTGTAAGTACGGTTCATATATAAGGCGCACTGGACTATAAGGGGCACCTTTGATTTCTGAGAAAATCAAAGGATTTTTTGCGCCTTATAGTCTGAAAAATACGGTAAGTGCATTGTCTTGCGACACAATTTTAAAGTTAAATCCCGCACTCAGTCTGAATCCATCAGATCGACCGACAGCCCACCCCCTGATTTCTGTAGCATGAAAAACGGCGTGATTGCGCCAAAATCCAATTGCGTGCAACTAAATCCGCTTCTAAATACCTGTTCCAGCCGTGCAATCCGCTAAAACATTGGGAAGTCCAATGGAAATGCGATTCGTGGACCCTTTATAAATAAGCCCCAATGTGTTAGACGTTCTCACCGTATACAAAACCAGCACAGCTGTCCATTGAGCCCAGAACCTGGAGTGTCCTGGTAGTTAATAGAGACAACCCACCCTTACTTCCCTTCTCCAGCAACACAGGCCCATTGAGAGTTTTACATTAACCCAAATGCGGAAACATCAGCAAAAATATGACATACATTCCTGGATGCTTCTTTAGTAGAAGGGAGGAACCTTAGGCGAATATATTTCCTATTTTCCCCTTCTCCAGACACTTTGTCAAAAGAAGTATGATGCTTTGATGCCAGAAGGGGTCATAATTAGTGATGAGCAGATCCATGAGTATTTCGAAATCTGCTAGGTTCAGGACCCCCTACCACTAACACCTGTGGTTGGTGCTCATAAATCGCTGTGGCCGTGCATGCCAGCACTAGAATACCATTGGCATGCCATTTTGGAGAGGGTTGTCACTCCTGATGATAACATCGGGGAGCAACAGTCTTCTCCAAAATGGTGGCCCTTTGCAACCAGCATTTTAGTGCTGGCATGCTTGCACTTCATTGATTTAAATGGTGCAGATGGCAATCATAGAGTTAACCAGAACTGATTATGGGTACTACCAGTTGGAGGTTGAACTTCTTTGACTTCTCCTTCGACTTCTTCTATGATTCAGGTTTGCTTAACACTAGTCATAATTTCTCTGATGAAAGGAGACTCTTTTTTATATTTGGCCATGAGGGCCATAAGCTGAGAATCTTTGTTATCAGGGATGAAAATCACAGGTTTTTTGTAAAGGTGTTTATTGTAAAAGATGCATACCCATGCATATCCATATCCAATAAAGAAAGGAGTATAAAAAAAACTCTGACCGGAGCTCCTAATGATTCCAATACGGCTGTTCCTTCAAAGATCTTCAATTATATTCTACCGATGAGGAAAGTTTTGCAACAAGATGTAGGTCACTATTCAGAACGTCCTTAACCCCTTATCACCGACACTAGTTTTCAGCTCAATGACCAGACTCGATTTTTCAAATCTGACATGTCTCACAATAATTGGTTATAACTTCGGAACGCTTTAACATATCCTGGTGATTTTGAGAATGTTTTCTCGTGACACATTGTACTTCATGTTAGTTATAAAATTTAAGTGATAAGTTTTGCGTTTCGTTCTGAAAAAAAGTGAAAATTTGGCAAAAGTTTGTAAAAATTCTTCATTTTCCAAGTTTGAAATGTTCTGGTTTCCAGACAAGATGTAAAACTACCCAAAAAGTTTGATAATTAACATTTACAGAATATCTGCTTTATGTTGGGATGATATTTTATGCTTCCGGTCATTTTTCTAGGATGTTATGAGGTGCAGAACTTTAGGTGCGATTTTTCTTATTTTCATGAGAATTGCCAAAACTCACATTTTGAGGGACAACTCAGCTTTCAAGTGACTTTGAGAGGCCTAAATAATAGTAAAACCCCATAAATTACCCCACTATAAAAAGTTCACCCCTCAACATATGTAAAACAACTTCTATTAAGTCCATTAACCCTTTAAGTGTTTCACATGGGTTAAAAAATATGGACCTGCGATTTAGAAACTAGAATTTTTTGGGAAAATACATTCATTTAGGCCAAAACTGACATTTTCAGAATAAATTAAATGATGAAACGCACTGCAACGCTTGATGCCCAATTCCTCCCGAGTGCACCGATACCCCATATGTGGTGGTAAACTGCTGTACGGGCGCAGGGCCGAGTATAGAATGAATGGAGGCGCCATTCACAGCAGATTTGTATTGTCACATTGTACGACCTATAAATTTTTATTTTTTTTGGTAATGCGAACATATGAGGGCTTATTATGTACGGGATGAGATACAATGTATAAATAATTTATTTTGGGAGTCTAAAGCTTATTCATGAGATTTTATTAACTATTTCAAGGGGGACACAAACAAAATCATAAATTTTTATTTTGGATTGTTAGCATTTTTTTACCCCCGCTCACCGTAACGTAAAAATAATATTTTATCTTTATTCTCTGGTTCACTACGATTGCGTTGATACCTCATTTATATAGTTTTTCTTATTTTTGCTCAATTTTCCTGAGCAAAACCAATATTGGAGAAAATCGCATTGTTTTTACTATTGACAACTTTTCAGGGCCATAACTTCTGTATTTTTCTGTTGTCAGATCTGGTTGAGGGCTTATTTTTTGCGAAAACAGTTGTTCTTTTCAGTCGTATAATATTAGGTACCGTAGCTTTTTCTGATCACTTTTTAGAACATTTTTTGTGATGGTGTTTGATGAAAAATTGTATATTATGGGAAGTTTTTCGAGTTTTTTTTTTACGTAGTTCACCGAGTGGGTTCAATATTGCTTTAGATTTATTGTACAGATTAATACGGACGCGGTGATACCAAATATGTACGTGTTTTTGTGTTTTATTTACTTTATTTGCATTTTATGTGTTACTGGGGAGATTATGGGACTTTTATTTTATTTATTTATTTAATTATATTATAAAAAGATTTCATTTTTTTTTTTTACTTTTTTACATTTTCTACTTCTTGGCTTGAATAAGCTATCATCCGATCGCTTATTCAAGCCTTTACATTGCAATATACTTGTATTGCAGTGTATAGTGAAAGTAACTGAGCATGCTGCGCATGCTCAGTTACTTACAGCCGGGTCCTGCCAGGAAGGCTGAGAAGAGGAGCCGACAGCCCCGGGTCACTCGTCGGAACCCGGGGCTGAGGCAGGAGGGATCGGATCCCCCGGTAAGCACACCGGGGGGGTCCGATCCACGGGGGACACACTTGCACGCCGCGGTCATGCTTGACCGCGGCGTGCAAGGGGTTAAACACCCAGGATCGGAGTTTTTCCGATCCCGGGTGTTAGTGCCGGGTCTGGGCTGTGATATCACAGCCCGACACCGGCACCAGCGAGACCCGGTGTCCCGAAAACTTCTTCTGATGCGCTGCCGTAGAAAGGCGTCGCATCAGAAGAAGTACCCTTAATGACCGCCGTAAAAACCCGATAGGGCGGTCATTAAGGGGTTAAGGTGCAGTTTTCTCCTTAAACTTACTCAACAGTGTCGTATCAAAAACTAAAAGAGAAAGTAGGCACCAAATTGCATAGTACGTTCTTAAAACCTTGGATTTTATTCTTAAAAGATATACTCACCAGAGTATGTTTAAAATGCGCATAAAACAGTATACAAAATGGGACGCCAGCTCCACTCCCCCGACCCTGGCTTTTGCCGTTCTCAGCTTCTTCCAGGGCGTGTGCTCCATATCCACCTCACTCATCCACCCTCAGGGCGGATAAGTGAGGTCTGTAGGTGAAATGGCAGCACATGTTTGCATTATGAACAATGAAGTGTCTTTACTCATCCAAAGGCAACATTTTGACTGCTGAGCATTCTTTTTCAAACATCAACAACAAGGTGCACCATGTAAAGAGCATATGGTTATGGTTAACCCATAACTCCCAACCGTCCAAGATTCGGTGGGTCAGCCCAGTTTTTTGGGCACTATCCCACCATCTTGGACGTTAGGGAGAATGTCCCATGCAGTCCCACAATGTCCCACCTCCTGGTCTCCACCTCGACACTAGAGGTGCAAAGTTGAGACCAGGAGACAGAACTAGCTCCTGCTGCCTCCTTTCTTTTTATTTTTAAAAAAATTTACTCACTTTTCCATCATTTCTCCGCAGTCCTGCTATCTGCTCTAACTGGGGCTCCGAGATGATAAGCAGGAGGGGGACCGGGCCAACATGGGAGGAGCTACCATTAGCTGGTCCCACACCCTCAGCCTCATCATCGAAGTAAAACTGCGAAGAATGATGGAAAGGTAAAAAGAGAAGAAGGGGAGCAGAAAGGTGTTTTTTAATAACAAGAATAGCCCTTTTAGGACTGCCAAGGCAAACACGAGCCCCCCCTCTTCCCCCTTGTTTGATTTTTAAGTGATAATCACCTTCAAATGTACACATAGGACAATAGCAGCCTCAACATGTGAATTTTTAAGACAGTAGAGTGTGATACATAATAGGTTATGTTGTATTTTACCACCTAAATAAAAGTAAAGTTTTAGGCCTGACCAATAAGGCTTTTTTCTGTTTTAGGACAGTTTTGTAAATAAGGAGCAGAGAGGCGTGCACAATAAGAGGGGGAGCAGATAAGGGGCATAATAAGGAAGGGGAGCATAGAAATAGGGACCATTGAAAGAAGTGGAGTGGCAGAGACTGGTTCTTAATAAGAGAGGGAACAGAAAAAGCAACCAAAATAGAAGGGGGAGGGGAATGGGGCCAGTTTTTTTAGCCTATTTTTGGCCTTGTACAGATTGAGAATATACAGTGTAAGAGCCATTATTCTAGGTATTATACTATGTGTGCATAAGGGGCATGGCATGTTACTTTTACAAAATTTGTAATATATATAAAAAGTTGTTGTGCGGCTCACCTTCCCAGTGGTTTCAGATGATCGACCATTCGAGGAGTACAATGAAGCGTGAATCCAGCTCGTCCTGGAGTGTGATCGTGTAGCCTGCTAGGCCTGCAGGTGTAGTAATGGATTATTAATCAAGGGAAAAAGCGGCACTTCCTTAAAATCTTGCTTCTTTATTTCATTCAAAAGTTAAAACATGAAAGGCAGAGAAGATTACTGCTGACGCGTTTCGAGCTCTTACAGCATGACTAAGAGCTGTAAGAGCTCGAAAAGTGTCAGCAGTAATCTTCTATGCCTTTCATGTTTTAACTTTTGAATGAAATAAAGAAGCAAGATTTTAAGGAAGTGCCACGTTTTCCCTTGATTAAGAATCCATGGCATGTTACTCTTTCTGTCCCTTTCTCTTCAACTCAGAGGTTGGGAGGTATGTGAACCTTTTTGTTTAGAAAAAAGACTACTCAGTGGCTAAAAATGTTGTTGGGTGAATAAATACACCTTACTGTTCAAACTGCAAACCTGTACTGTGCTTCGCTTGTTCTACTTGCAATCGGAAACTGCTGGATCCTTGACCTGGATTAACAAACTGCAAGCACCCTCTAAATCTACTATACAAGATGGCGGACATCCTTGCTCCTCCAGCTCCCTTCAGGTGCAGGCAGCCTCTCTCTCTCCTTCTTGGCAGTAAAGGGTACTATAAATGATGATCCAGCCTATTAGTGCGCCCCTGTAACCATATATTCCAGCATGCTCTGCTCCACTGTGCCTGAACAAAGATTCCTAGCTTGCTAGTCCTGCTTAAGGGGTTGTGCTTCTATTGACTATTTATCTTTGATCCTGGTCTGCTCTGTAACTCTGTCCTTGATCTGTGCACTACCCTCTGCTTGTTTTCTTATTCTGCTTATATGCTGCCTTGAACATTTGCTTTCCTGGCCCCTTGGTACCATATACTAGCTTCTCTGGGCCAGCTGCTATTCTCACTGGGATTACCACAAGAGGAAGAGGTTCAGAACCCTGTAAGGGGTTAAAAAAGGGAAACCTGTTCCACAAATATCTTTTACCTGTTAAATTAACAAAACTACACCTAAAACCACTTGAAAGCTGATTGCGATGCAGTTTTAACTGCAACTTGTGACCGCACCATGGTTTTAGATGCAGTTTTGTTCATTTCACAGGTGAAAAACATGAACTCAACAAGTGAATTTGAGTTTAAAGGGGAAATAAATTAGATTCATCTGTTCAGTTCATGTTATTCATATGTTAAAATAACAAACAGCACCTAAAACCACCTTAAAACCGATTATGATGGAGTTTTAACTGCAACCTGTGAATACTCCCTCAGAGAACCAAAATGTCAGTATAATGAAGAACATAAGATGTCTGTGTGGTGAACTCCACAGGGAGGAAACAGCTAAAAAGGAGACATGGTGATGATGGACCTAATGGAGAAGATAGAACATGTCACCTGCAGGCACTGGATGTAACAAGTAGGGATTTCTCCTGTGTTTTTTGTAACTGTATATAATGTCAGTAAACTTGTTATTGGCACAACCAAATGTTATAGGCGGGCATTACTGAAAGTGCGATACTTATGTATTGGGGCCTGTGCCCCCGATCTTGTACCAGCCTAGCAATGCCCCTGCTAGTAATCATTGTAATATTGTATATAACAATATAACTCCTCCATATTGGACTAATTTAGAGCTGGCACCATGAAACAACAACTTACAGTATATAGAAAAGCAGGACTTCAGCAATACAATTTTTTCAAAAGCAAGTAAACAAATGCTATGTGTGACATTAAAATAGGAACAGACATTAAAATAATGTGTACAATGTACTGGAGGAATACATGAACATCGAAGGGGCATGTGCAATCCAAAATAATGTGTATAGTTTATACAAGATTATGGGCTAGTATGAAAAAAAATAAAGATTACATATAAGTGCATATCCATAAAAGGCAGAAGAATTGTTACACATCTAATTACATATAGTCTACTCCGTCTAGACAACACAATTGCATAAACATAAAAGTGCCATGTTCAAATAGCTGAAGAGCCCACTCAGATGCCTGACACCTCGATGCACATTTCGGCACACTACCTTCATCAAGGGGTAATGTCAGCAAGGCAGAGGTAAGTATATGAAAGAGAAATAGCCAGTAAGGGAGGTTCATGTTGCTTTATATTACCACAGCTCCTCTTTATCACTGCATCAAATACTTATTAACTATCTGCACCTCTACTTTATAACAACTCCTCAAAAATGATCCCCCTGGCCAAGAGCAATCCAATCTTTTCCTATACACTTAAATCTGGTATTTAGTTCTCCAGTGCAGTTTCCCACATCTGAGAGATCTTAAAATGTTTTACTTATCCTTCACCACTATGCTCAAAGCTGACATTTTTTACCCATCTACTTTTTTTAAGAGCGTTATCTACCTGTAAGCCAATTACGTGCTATTACTAACCTTGCTAAAGAGAATATCTTGTGTACCTTTCAATACATGGCACCCTGCAATCACACTCATGTCCCCCAATGTTCATGTATTATACTTGCACTTTCAGTTTCACAAGAGATACACATATCTGTTTCTTTCCTACCCATTATAAAAAGTGTTTTCCCCAAATAGTAAAGACTATAAAAAAATAAAAAAATTGGGTGACTTTGTGAGAACTCAACCCAAAATAGTTACTACTAGCCAAGCAAATATTGTGCCAGAAATCCATCTCCTTATTAACAAATGTTTCTTCCCATCTTTACTTGGACCTAACCACACTTTTATTCGCAAATCCTACCATGAACAATTTCTAACATTGTAACATACAACCCTTTCAATCACACATTGCAATAACACTATATATAAGCTTATCAGTAAGGAGGGTGTGATAATTGGCACATGGCAGATATACTGCCACTTATGGGGAAATGTATTGTTACATTTTGGATTGTACTTTTCTGAGAGGAGGCTAGCCTGGTAGTTACTTTGATATTGTCCCACTCAGATGACCACTTATGTTATGTTTTCTAAGAGGAGACTAGCTTAATAGCTACTTGATGTCCCCCCACAAGTATAACACAGTAACAACCAAGCGCCGATATATGTCCTAGTCCTCCTCAATAATACAGCACAACATAACATCCACAACTGACTAGCTTAGTCTAGCTTTTGTGACACATCTTTCCCTCCCTGACTGTCCTAAAACCTATTGGCGCCCCCCACCCGCCCGGCATGTTTCACGTGGCGTCATCAGTTGTATTGAGGCTAAATCAGGCTGTTGGAATCTCATAACAAGTCAAGCCTGAGCAAATGATGAAAAAAATTTTTAAAAATCTACTTGAATAAAATTGGTTTCCTTTGAAAAAATGCTATTTTTATCCGTGGACTACTTTTAATACATTGGCCCAAAGGTGGTGCAAACTGCTGTGATCTGGCCCATTTTGCTTTAACTTTCTATTTGACATGCAGAAAAAGGGGTTTATGTTGACATGTCACATGTCATATTTCAATCTTCAGACCTGCATGAGTTCACTGTTAGGGGGTGAAGGGAGAGTGTCAGTCTGTTCTGTTATGAAGTTCTCTTTAGCAGAATGCAGAATTTTTCCTTTTGTAACTGCTAAAACTTTTTCAATGCATTAAATGACACACTAAGTCCTGCAGGCTATAAAATATTTACACCACTTGTAAAATCATGCAGGAATTTGCAGCAGCAGCAAATTTTGTTACACATTCTACATTTGTCTAGTCTAAAAGTCTTAGCAAGTATGCAGCATTACATAAAGCACACTTATAATGGCAGGCCTGAGAAATTTGGCACATCACATGGATGGTGTCACAGAAAAATTCCCTCCAAAACAGCAGTATGCCATCCCATGAACCTCAGTAGCTGTTATCAATACAAGCTACAATCACATCTGTAGAACATGCATCCATTGAAAATTGCATCCATTGCTTCACAACAGTCTGCTGTCTGCTAGGCTGCACGTCAGGTGCTCTGGAATATTTTGTCTAGTTTATGGTTGTCCACAGTTGGCCCCACTTATTCAGTTCAATGAGACCATCTTATTCAGGGTGTTTCCCATGTTCAGTTTTTCAGATGCAGTTTTTGAAGCCAAAAGCAGGTGCAGATCATAATGGTGTTTTCTCATTCCAATCCTGGTTTGGGCATCATAAACTGCTGAACGCACCCTCTATTGACAGCATCCCAGCTTCACCCTTTTACTTAGATTAAATTAATCATGTATCTGTCAGTACCTGTCCAGCAACCGTGCAAACCACAACCAGGCTTGGCGCTAGCTCTCAGACTAGGTAGGTGATGGCAAACTCACCTTGTGGAGTCCCTGCGGGCTAAGGCCCTGTCTAAAGCAGATAAACCACCCTGGAAAGGGTGAACCCACTATCAGGAACCTAACTGATGGTCCCTGAGTGACCCTACAAGATGACAGGGAAAACCTACTTTGTCTGGCAGCTGCTGGATGGTGGAGCGGACAGGTAACCGGGATACTGATATAGGTCAGTGTTCACAATGGTAACAGACACAAGACAGACAGGAAGGTGGGGTCACACTAGGAGATAAACGATACTGAAGGACAAACAACAGATACAGACAGATAAGCGGACTCAAACAAACCAGGTCAAAACCAAGATGGCGGCAAAGGTACAGATTCGTATAGCAAAATGGTCAGTAGGCAAAGCAGAAGTCGATACACAGTACAGCAAGAAACGCAATGACAAGGGCACTAGATACACAGATAGACTGCAATAACCAGCACCATATGAAGGGCTGGGCAGAATATAAGGCAGAAATGGACACTACCTCCAGCACTGACTGGATCAGCCGTCCATCACTCAAACCACAGCTGCAGGCAAAACAATTACAGAGACACACCCAGCTTTCCCAGGATCAGAAATGGAGCTGTCAATCACAGGCAGCTCTGGGTGTGGTTTTCCAGCAAGAAGCCTGATCCATCAGTACAATTTGCGAGTTCTGACAGTATCTAATTGCTTTATTTCCTCTATTTATCTCTCACTGATCTACGCAATGCATCTATGTCCTATAACCTATCTATGTGTCTAGCAGTCCATCTTACACATCATGCATATTTACAGTAGCGCTAAAATAGTGACTTTTCTTTTCACTAGTTGCAAATAATCACTAAGTGGTTAATTTTTTGGCTATGTTCAATGAGCATTTTTATACCATGATCTATGCGTTTCATTAGTTGGGGCACAGATATACGTATAATAAATGTGCTTTACAAAATGATATATGCATTTCTTCCTGCAGTGTATGTGTTCCACAGGAAAAGGTATGTGTTCATCAAGTATGAATAATGTCCTTAACGGCACCACATTATATTACTTGGCTGGTATCTGCACAGCATTACACATCCATTCCCTTGTGACCATGAAGACAGAAGCCTGCAAAGACACACATATCAGGCGCTGTCACTAGTTAGGTGATGCCGTGCATGTGTTTATAGAGTTGAGGGAGAGAAAAATCAATGCAAATAGGATTGACAAAATTATTTAGGAAAAAGCTTCATTGCATTATTAATTATGAGCACTAATAAACCCATCACAGACAGGTTAGATTATTTGCACTGAAACCTTTATTCTCTCGAATGTATGTTGTTGGTGCACATGCTAAATACACAATAGAGTATAACAACAAATTAAATTACTGTATATACTGGAGTATAAGCTGACCCAAATAGAAAAAGAGGCAACTAATTTAACCACAAAAACTGGGAAAACTTATTGACTCAAGGCTAAACATAGGGTGGGAAATGCACTGGTCAAAGACCCCCCCCCCCCACACTCATTAAATGCCCTGCAGCCTCCCCACATTCACTGAATGCACAGCAGCCTCCACCCAGTATATAGGATTTCCCAGCACACTGCCCCTGTATATAGGGTAGCCCAGCACACTGCCCCACTAGAAGTGGTAGCCCAATAAAGTGCTCTAGTATATAGGTCTGCCCAAAACACTGCCCCAGTATATAGATAGCCCAGCACACGCTCTGAGTATATAGGTTAACCCAGCACATGCCCCCAATGTATAGAGTAGCCCAGCATATGCCGCCGATGTAAAGCGTAGTCCAGCACATGTCCCAGTACATAGATAGCCCAGTACATGCCCCCAGTATATATGTATTTCCAGCACTTGCCCCTGTATACAGATATGCCTAGCATACTGTCTCCAGCATATAGGTCTGCCTAGCACACTTCCCCCAGTACATAGGTATGGCCAGCAAACTACCCCCCCATTATTTAGTATAGCCAAGAACCTGCCTGCATGGGCAGAACACATGGACGCGACACTACCCGTGCTGCTACAATGGAAGAGGGAAATAGAGCTGGGGGAGTGCAGGAGGTAAGAACTAAGTTAATTTTTGTATATACTTGAGTATAGGCTGATGTAAGGCTTTTTCAACACAAAAACTAAAAAAACTTAGCTTATATTTGAGTATATGTGTTATATACACTCACCGGCCACTTTATTAGGTACACCATGCTAGCAACGGGTTGTACCCCCTTTTGCCTTCAGAACTGCCTCAATTCTTCATGGCATAGATTCAACAAGGTGCTGGAAGCATTCCTCAGAGATTTTGGTCCATATTGACATGATGGCATCACACATCCATGATGCAAATCTTCCGTTCCACCACATCCCAAAGATGCTCTATTGGATTGAGATCTTGTAACTGTGGAGGCCATTTGAATACAGTGAACTCATTGTCATGTTCAAGAAACCAGTCTGAGATGATTCCAGCTTTATGACATGGCGCATTATCCTGCTGAAAGTAGCCATCAGATGTTGGGTACATTGTGGTCATAAAGGAATGGACATGGTCAGCAACAATACTCAGGTAGGCTGTGGCATTGCAACGATGCTCAATTGGTACCAAGGGGCCCAAAGAGTGCCAAGAAAATATTCCCCACACCATGACACCACCACCACCAGCCTGAACCGTTGATACAAGACAGGATGGATCCATGCTTTCATGTTGTTGAGGCCAAATTATGACCCTACCATTCGAATGTCGCAGCAGAAATCGAGACTCATCAGACCAGGCAACATTTTTCCAATCTTCTACTGTCCAATTTCGATGAGCTTGTGCAAATTGTAACCTCAGATTCCTGTTCTTAGCTGAAAGGAGTGGCACCCAGTGTGGTCTTCTGCTGCTGTAGCCTATCTGCCTCAAAGTTCGACGTACTGTGCATTCAGAGATGCTCTTCTGCCTACCTTGGTTGTAACGGGTGGCGATTTGAGTCACTGTTGCCTTTCTATCAGCTCGAACCAGTCTGCCCATTCTCCTCTGACCTCTGGCATCAACAAGGCATTTCCGCCCACAGAACTGCCGCTCACTGGATGTTTTTTCTTTTTCGGACCATTCTCTGTAAACCCTAGAGATGGTTGTGCGTGAAAATCCCAGTAGATGAGCAGTTTCTGAAATACTCAGACCAGCCCTTCTGCCACCAACAACCATGCCACGTTCAAAGGCACTCAAATCACCTTTCTTCCCCATACTGATGCTCGGTTTGAACTGCAGGAGATTGTCTTGACCATGTCTACATGCCTAAATGCACTGAGTTGCCGCCATGTGATTGGCTGATTAGAAATTAAGTGTTAACTAGCAGTTGGACAGGTGTACCTAATAAAGTGGCCGGTGAGTGTAGATATATTTGATGCATTTCGGAAATTTTTTTTGGAGTCATAAAACTTTCATATTTTTTAGTAGACTAAGGTCCCATTTAGAAGGCTAATATTTCCCATATAACATTAGTCTCTCTTTGTGGCACTGTATGTTTGGTTCAGTAGACCTTCTTAACGGTCTAGGTACAAGACATACCTTGAACGATACATTAGAGAAAGCTTACTCACTTTAAATAATTTTTTTAATATGTAAAAGTAGCATGTTTGGTGTTACTGGTAAATTTTATATACAGTCATTTTTGATCCCCAAATAAACACAGCAGTTATTGCAGAAACACCAAGTAAACACCAAGCTGCAGTCATCTTCAGAAGGGCCATGATCCCTGTAAGGTGGGCTGTGTGAATTGACAACTTGCTTAATGTGTACAGTTGTGTTTTTTTTTATTTCCATAGGAGTTAGGAAAATATCGTAATGCATCCATGAAGCCCCACTGATGAACCAAAAAAAAAATAATTTCTTACACAAACCAGGATAGATAGATTCCCATACTATATGGGAATGAGTACAGAAAATACAAAACACATGACAATAGATGATACAATGGGAACTGAAAGTATTAAGACTCCTTTAAATTTTTCACTCTTTGCTTCATTGCAACCAATTGGTAAGTTCAAAAAAGTAATTTTATTTGCTCATTAATGAACACTCTGCGCCCCATCTTGCCAAAAAAAAACATCTGGCCAAGGTTACTAAAGAATTTCTGCTGCACTCAAGGTTCCTAGGAGCACAGTGGCCTCCATAATCCTTAAATGGAAAATTTGGGGACGACCATGGCTATTGGTCATTGACCTGGCCATCCAGCCAAACTAAGCAATCATGGGAGAAGAGCCTTGGTGAGGGAGGTAAAAAATAATCCCAAGATCACTGTTGCTGAGCTCCAGAGATGCAGTAGGGAGATGGGAGAAAGTTCTACAAAGTCAGTTGGGACAGTTGGGGCTTTATGGCAGAGTATGCTGACAGAAGCCTCTCCTCAGTGCAAGACAAATGAAAACCAGCATACAGTTTGCAAAAGAACACATGAAAGACTATGAGAAATAAGATTCTCTTGTCTGAGTAGACTTTTTTTTTACTTTTTATTGTTAGTTCACATCGGTATGTGTGGGATGACTGGTTGCAATTGAATGAAACATCAATGCAGCCAAGTACAGAGATATTCTGGATAAAAACCTCCTCCAGTGCTCTGGACTTCAGACTGGGCTGAAGGTTCACCTTCCAACAAGACAATGACCCTAAGAACACAGATAAAATAACAAAGCAAAAGGCTTCGGAACAACTTTGTGTCCAATCCCAGCCAGAGCCCTCACCTAAACCCAATGGCTGTTAAGCAATGTTCACTATCCAACCTGAGGGGACTGTAGAGGATCTGCAAGGAAGAAAGGCAGATAATCCAGGTGTGAAAAAACTTGTTGCATCATTCCCAAGAAGTCTCATGGCTGTACTAGCTCAAAAGGTGCTTCTACTTCATACCGAGCAAAGGGTCTAAATACTTATGTCCATTGTATTAACCAAGATGCAATTCATCTCCCTATTTGGACTGAAAGAGGTTGTCCAGTTACAACAAGTTAGCCCTTATTCAAAGGATAGGGGTTCAATGGACTGGTCTTCCCAAGACCCACAGGGTTTCAATCACTGGGACTCTGACAAATCAGCGAGTTAGCCCCTGCAGAAGACAGCCACTTTGAATTTATCAGAAAAAAACTGTATCCAAAAAAGTGAAAAATGTGTATAGGAAAAAACAGAAAGAAACAACATAATGCATCGACCAACACAGGGGTCTCTGTTTATTCAAGTGACTATTCTACTGTGCAGACAGGAGACAACTGTATTATAAAGGTATGTAATTGGAATACATGTATACTAGAAATTCTTAATAGCTATCATACTACATAGTAATGATGGTATTATCAATTATGATCAATATTACATTATAGCTTTATCATTGATGAATATGAATGCACATTGAAATCTTGATCATTTGCAATCAGGTCTGACACTCGTTACACTCACAGTCATGTCTGATCAGTGTTGAAAAGAATTCCAGCCATACTTGGTCATCTGCTGTGAGCTATACACTGGTCATGTGGATAGTTTTATTGTCATATGAACTGTGATTTACACATAATTACCAATAACTGTACAAATCACAAAATTTATTGAGGGATTATCAATTCCCAACTTTTACAGGTACTTCCTTTGGCCAAAATTTACAACTTTCACGACGCAATTTAGTGGTCTCGCTTTTCTAAACATATTTCTTGAACTCAGAACTTTGCAATGATCATTGTTGAAGGAGATGTGCTTCTCCCCTGGCAATCTCCTCAGCAGTTTGTTGCTGTTATATATATTTTTCGTTCTCCAGAGGTAGTGTGATTGCTTCCTAAATCAGCAAGACATGAAGGAATTTGTAAGTCCCTGGAGAAATCCTGTACTGTTCTCTGATACAACTCCTCATAGACATATTATTAGATATTATTGCTATTGATCATTGACATGGAATCTGTGTATTCTGAGGGAAAAAAACTAAAATATGAGTATTGAATTTTGTTCAAAATTAATAATAATGGATATATGTAAGTTGTTTGTTCTTAGCTTACACTCAAAAAGGGAATAGATTGTAATCAGAACTGTCAGGAGTGATCCTGATGAAACCTATGGTCTTAGTAAATTGAAACCTGAAAGACTCTATTTCTTATGTTGCATTTGATGATTTTTCTTTTTATGATTTCAGACAAAATCCATGTGAATAAACCCCAATCAACTCCACTCAGGGCTCTGCCACGTCTTTCTCTAATAATAATAATAATAATAATAATTCCTTTATTTATGTAGCCCACAGAGATTATGCAGCACACAGATTACCCATCTTTGAAAGAAAAAAAGTGAATTAGTCTTACCGGTAATTCCATTTCCTTTAGTCCACCATGATGGCCCCACATGGATAACCCCTTGACCTCTGTGGGGGCAGGAAGCAGAGAAGGTTAAAAGCCCCACCCCTGCATCCACACTCCAGTGTCTTTCAATAACCTGGTTGCAACCAGATTTATTGCCTGTTACTTCACAAACAATATCAAGAACTAGTAAACAATAATAAAATGGGGGATAGGGGGAAATATATGGGCCGTCATGGTGGACTAAAGGAAATGGAATTCACTTTTTCCCTTACGTCCCCCATGACGGCCCCACCTGGAGATATACCAGATGAACATATTGATAGGGAGGGACTACAGCTTGTAATATTTTTCTCCCGAAGTAGAGGTCAGATTGATTTGGAATGTCCAGTCTATAGTGCTTTGTAAAGGTCAGAGGTGAGGACCAGGTAGCTGCTTTGCATATTTGTTCTATCGAAGCCCCTCTTTTTTCAGCCCAGGATGCCGTCATTGCTCTAGTCGAATGGGCTGTCACCGATTCTGGGGATGTTCTATCAAGAGCCTCGTAAGCTTCTATAATCATTGTTTTTAGCAATATGGCTATAGAGGCCTTAGAGGCTTTCTTGCCTTTGTTCTTTCTTTGAAATTGGAGAAGAATGTTAAAGTCCTTACGCCAGCATTTGGTAATTTTAATGTACCTGAATACTGATCTTCTTACATCTAAAGAGTGCCACAGGACCTCTTTAGGAGATTTTGGGTTCTGGCAGAAAGAAGGCAGGACCACCTCTTGGTTAAGGTGGAAGGCTGTGCAGACCTTTGGAATAAAGTTTGGATCTAGTGTTAGTGTGATCCTGTCATCAGCAATCAAACAATAAGGTTCCATAACAGATAACGCCTGAATCTCCCCAACTCTTCTAGCCGTAGTGATTGCTATTAGAAAAGCTGTTTTGAGTGTTAAGTTTCTAATAGAAATGGAGTCAAGAGGTTCAAACTGAGGTCTCGTCAGAAAGTTTAGAACTAAAGACAAGTCCCAAGGAGCTACAGACATCTTAATAGGTGGTCTGATTCTGTTAGTAGCTTTCACAAACCTTTTAATCCATCTATGCTCCGCCAACGAGGAGTCGAAGAAGACACTTAAGGCTGCAATTTGTACTTTTTTTTTAATATTTATGTTTTACTAGATTTTATACAAACATAGTATACAAGATTTGGGTACGCAGATCCTTAGAAATAATCCCCCCCTTCCCTCCCCCCTCCAAACAATAAAACATCACTTTGTCTCTGAAGGTGAAAAACTGTTTTGAAGGATTTTTGTTTTAAGTTATTGATTTTCCCTCCCTAACACAGTACATCTGGAAGTGTGACAGGTCTGCCCGAGACCCCTTCGTGATCACATCTAATGAGAGAAGACTCGCAAAATCAACCAGGTTCCAGTTTCTCTATATTCGTAACGGACCTAATGTGCCCCTCAAACTTTCAGTTAAGTACCATTCTGTCAGTGTGAACGGTTGCATTATTTGGACCCTTTCCTCTTGAGACATACAATGTGCAATAAACATACGCCACTTTTTTAAAAGATTTTTTGCCAGTTTGCTCTTATTTCATTCTGTCTCCATCCTTTCTATGTGTAAAAGCTTATTCAGCTAGTCAATAATCAATGTGGTCGTTGGCATTGTTTCCTTTAGCCAGTGTTGTAATATACATCTTTTAATGACCAGACAGATCACATGGAGCAGTTTAGGAAGGTAGATGGGGTTATCTCCCATTGTTTCATCTTTTAATCTGTTCCCACAATTCTACCGTTTTCTATGACCGTGCCATAGATCTGTGCCGGTTCTTTACACTTCGGGCAGTTGGTTATCCTATCCGGGTGTAATGGAGAGGGTGGTAAGTTAAACTCATAAATTGCTCTGTGGATAATGTGATAGTGCGCGTCACGCCATACCTCATTTAGAACTGCTGTCCGTAATACCATCCATCCTTCCTGGATCTTTTTCCCTATTTCTTCCCCCTCTATTACTGTTGCTCATGCGTCAAATGCCCGCTCTGCTACTCTTTTAGTCCATTCATCTCTTAGTCTTTTATATAATAGAGATATGTTGGAACCCCTTGATCCCACCAGTATTGTGTTGTCAAATACATTGTTAGTTATTTCCTTACTTACATCTCTTAACTTGTTCATTATAAACTGTTTTATTTGTGCGTACTGAATAAAGTTTGAGGGCCTAGATCAAATTTCGCCTCAATTTCTACCAGTGTCAACCAGCGTGGTTCTGTTGCATGTAGTAGGTTCTGCACTCTTAATATCCCTTTATCTCTCCATTTGTGAAAAAGTTTATTTGTCCTACCCTGTTGGAATGCCGGTGAAGTCCACAGTGGTAAATGTTTGGAGATCTGGAATGAAACTCCAAATTTTTTCCATAAGCATTTCCACGCCGCTATTGTATCTCTGTATATGACTGCTTTCTTTAGGGATAGTGGTATTGTATTTAATGGGGCATGCAGAAGGGCCGCCAGTGAATATGGGTATGTGAATGCTGATTCGAGCTCATAGTCTGAGTATGCACTTGTCCCTTTTACCCAATCAAAGATGTTTCTCCCCAAGCATGCTAAATTGTATATTCTGACCCTTGGTGTGTTAATTCTTCCCATTTCCCTGGATGCTCCCAGTTTGTCCCTATGTATGCGGGGTCTCTTTCCCTTCCATAGTAAAGGAAAATAAGTGTTCACCTGTCATACTCATCATTTTTAAAAGATGATTCCTACCCAACAGAGAGAGAGGAAGATATACCATTTGTCCAATTCCTCAATAATCTTTCTTATTAATGGGGGATAGTTCAGCCTATAAATTGATTCTTGTGTGCATCCTATTCTTATCCCTAAATATTTTATATTAGACCTTACTATTGGTATCCCTTCCATCACGTTACCCTCCAGTCTTTCTCCTCCAACATCCCTTAGCGGAAGAATTTCGCACTTATTTCAGTTAAGTCTAATACCAGAAAACTTCCCATACTCTTCTATAAGTTGTTTGATCAACGGCAGGTCTTTTTTAATATCTTTCATAAATAGCATGACATCATCCGCAAATAATGCTGAGTATATTGTCTTGTTTCCTATCGATATGCCCTGGAAGTGTGTTCCCGATTCCAAGACCCGAGACAGGGGTTCCAACGCTAGGTCAAAGAGTAATGGTGACAGTGGGCATCCCTGTCTCGTGCCCTTCTGTAGCGGAAAGGGAGTTGATTTGTGTCCCACTGTGCTTACTCTGCCGGTAGGGTTTGTGTACAATGTCTTCAAGTATGTGCAGAATAGCCCTGTGAATCCCATCTTCATCAGCACCTGCTCTAGCCACCCCCAACGAACATTGTCAAATGCTTTCTCTGCGTCTAGGGTGACCAGAGCAGGAACTTCCTCTCCTTGTTCCACTCCTTCCATTACTCCCAATGCTAATAGCACTCTCCTAATATTTGTCGCTGCGTCTCTTCCTTTCACAAATCCCACTTGGTTGCCCCTTACTAGAGAAGGTAAGATTATCGCTAGTCTATTCGCAAATAATTTGGATAGCATCTTTAGATCGACATTTATCAGTGAAATCGGCCTGTACAAACTCGGGTCAGTAGGGTCTTTGTCCTCTTTTGGTAACAGTTTTATATGGGCTACATTCATGTCCCTGTTTAAAGGTGTTCCGCTCAGTATTTCGTTATATAGGGTTACCATGTGTGGGACTATTTGTACTGTCATGGCTTTAAAGAATTCGCCTGGGTAACCGTCCGGTCCCGGCGATTTCCTGTTTGGCAATGACTTTATTACCTGTTGGATCTCCTCCGCCGTGATAGGTGCATTTTATATTTCATTTTGTTCCCTGGTCAATGATGGTAGTGAGACTCTCTCTAGAAATTCCTCTCCCTCTCTTGGGCTGTATGGGACATCGCTACATAATTTCCTATAGTGGTTTCCTAATAAATCGTTAATTCCCTTCGGTTCCCTTATTATCCTCCCCGTTGAATCTTTGATTGAACAAATGTGGCTAGTTGGCCTCCTTCCTTTTGCTAGATTCGCCAGAAGACGACCTGATTTGTCACCAAATCTCCTATACTCTATCTCCTGCTGTGACCTGATAAAGTTTTCTCTCCTTTCGGCCCATGTTTCAAAATCCGATTTTGCCAGTGTCCACTACTCTTTGTGATCCGCTGTCGGAGAGGCTATGAAGGTTGAGTACGCCGTTTTCAAGGCTGCACTAGTTTTAGCATACTGTTTTTTTGTGTGTGCTTTCAAAGATATCAGGTGTGTAGAGATCTTCCCACTTACTGTAACCTTCCCTGCCTCTCAGAATAACATTGGGTCCTGTATATGTTCTCCATTGGTTGATATGTATTCTAACCACCATCCCTTTAATAGCTGTACAAAGCTTGCATCTTTCAAAAGAAAGGTGGGGAATCTTCATGTCTGTTCCGTCCCCCTGGGATGTGCATCCCTTATGGACATTATCACCGGTGAATGGTCCGAAATTACCATATTTTCAATTTCAGCCGTTTGTAATTTAGCTACTAGGGATGGACTTATGCATATATAGTCTATCCTTGACCATGAGTCGTGAGGATGGGAATAGTGCGTATAATCTCTCCCTTGTAGATTACATAGACGCCAGCTATCTATCAATATGGTCCCTGCTAGAAAATCAGTGTGCTAGTGGGTTGGCTGGGCCCTTGTCCCCCCCCCCCCCCCCCCGTCTGTCTGCTCCTATCCTCTATTTCTGATGCTACCAAGTTGAAGTCTCCGCCAACTATTATTTTGTTCCTATTATCCCCTAGCATTTTAGTTTGTAGAATGTTCAGGAAGGACTTTTGATCAGTGTTAGGGCCATATACATTGTATAGACTAAATATCCCCCCTGAGTGAGATATTGTTACTTGTGATATTCTCCCTTCTTCGTCTGCATATTCTGATAATAGTTGGCATTGCAAGTGTTTACTAATTAGAGTGAGCACACCTGCCGTCCCATCCTTAGCTGGTGAACCTAACACTTTACCTACCCACATTTTATGCATCCTAATAAAGTCCTCTTCCCTAAGATGTGTTTCTTGTAGCAGGGCGATGTCTGCGCCTAGCTTTTTTAAATGACAAAGGATCATGCTGCGCTTCTGTGGGGAGTGCAACCCCTTTACATTCCATGAGATTATTCTCATAGTGTATATATTATTCTTCTAAATTGTAGAGCTTTCTTGCACCAACATCGCCCCAGTATTCCTCTCCTGCCAGTTTTCCTTTTCCATATCTGTACTGCGCCACCTTCAGAGAAATGAACAACATTAACAGTTAACAACATTCCCCCCTTCCTTCCCAAACTTCGCCCTTTAATTGGCTCCCCTCTTTCTCTCAAGTGTCCCCACTTATGTTAACACGACTTCCTTTTTTCTGACAATACAAACTTTTCGCCCTCTCCCTTCTCCTACCCCATTAGGCCTTATGTCCTTTGTCGGTTCCCCTTTCCCCTAAATACAGTCAGAGTATCATCAGGTACAAATACTTGCGTAGACTCTAGAGTCCTTATTTCTTATGCCGGAGATTCTTCCCCACTGCCATTGCCTGGACCTCTCATTCGCCGCTGTGTCTTCGGTACACTCCGTGGCCATTCTGTGCTGCGCGAAGGTAACTCTCTCCAATCTCCCGGTCTGTGTCTCCTTTGTGTAGGTGACCCCCTGTTTCTGCCTCTTTCATTATCCTCCATTGCTGTTGTTTCTGCCACAAAGCATTCCGCTTCCGCGGGGCCATAGTAGGTCCGGTTTTCTCCCCCTGGGTCCCTGACCCACAGTGTTGCCAGATATACTAGTTGGAAGCAAATGCTGTTCTTAACCAGTTAAGTGCAAACATCACTGAAGGCTTTGCGTTTTTTTGATACTCCTACAGAGAAGTCCCCAAAAATCGAGACTTTGTGGCCTGGCATCTTTAGCAGTTCCTTCCGACTGCGGAATCTCCTCAGAATGTCCTCCTTGTCATTATAATCTAAATAGCGGACAATGACTTGCCACGGTGTATGTTGTCCATACTGTGATGTTTCTCCTGCTGGTTTATAAGGGCCCACTCTATGTGCTCTCTCCACTCTTCTTTGGGGTCTGATTCCGAGAGCTTTTGACAGTTCTGTCTCACATATATATTGCAGGTCCCCTGCTGGTACTGTTTCAGGGAGCCCAACAATACGGAGGTTGTTCCTCCGCGATCTGTTTTCTAAATCCTCCATTTTTTCTGAGAGCGTGGCCATCTGCCGTTCCAGTACCTGTACCTTATTGTTCGCCACCTGCTCCTCATCCTCCACTGAGGATACTCTCTCCTCCACCGCCTCTAATCTTGTTCCATGCTGGCGCACTTCCCCCTGCAGATCTTGCAGAGTAGTTTGAATTGTTGCTGCAAGGGATAAGGTAAGTTCAGGTGCCAGGTGTCGGGCTACTTCTATCGCCAGCCTACCGTAGTCCAGCTCCTCTGGGCTCTCCTTATCCTGGCTGTTCTGATCAGCCTCCGGTTGCTGTTGAAGCTGGAGCTCCTGGCTGCATGCTTTTCGCTCTCCGCTGGCTTCTGGCGGCGCCTATCGTCACTGTTAGAGCCGTGGACTTTCTCCCGCTTCTCAGAAAATATTGTTCCATCTAATTCCCCCTTCTAGTGGAGGACGTCTGAGCCGCTTTTGCCAGCCGTTGGGGGTAACTTTAGTCAGGCTTTATGCTCTTTCTGTGGCCAGGGAAGCGGGGAGCGCTCGGCTCTGCTTCTTCACATGTCAGCGCCGGGAACCGAAAGTCCTGCAATTTGTCGAATCCAGCCTGCAAGAAATCCAGGATCTGTAAGAGATTCGGAGAGGATTGGTCAGGGGGGATAGATCCACAGAAAGACACTAATTTCTTCCATATTTTTAGATATATGGCTGAAGTGACGGGTTTCCTGCTAGCTTTTAAGGTAGATATTACCTTTTCTGATAACCCTTTAGTTCTTAAGAGTCTCCTTTCAGGATCCATGCTGAGAGTCTGAGACCGTTCTGATCTACCTTCCTCCTGCTCAGAAAGCCCGCGATCAGATTGTCTTTGCCCCTTAGATGGACTGCGGATAAAGAGGCTATATTTTTTTTAGGTTTCTGCCCAATAGAAGATTTCACCCGAGAGGTCCATAAGATCTGGGGATCTTGTTCCTCCCTGATGTTGGAGATAGGCTACTGCTGTGGAATTGTCCAACAGGATTCTCACGTGAAGACCCTTCAACAGATGACCTGCCGCCTTCAGGCCTTCCAAAATTCCTTTTAATTCACCATAGTTCGAGGACATCTTCTGAATGTAGGGAGGCCAATTCCCCTGAAAGTAAACGCATATCACATTTGCTACCCAGCCCTTCTTGCTCGCGTCCGTCTGTACTATAGCAAGTGGCCAAGGATGCCATGGTATTCCAATCTCTAGGTAAGCTGGATTGATCCACCAAGATAGAGCTGTTTTGGTTGCTGGGGTGATGCTGATGGGATTGTCTAAGTGCAAGTGGTCTCTGTCCCATGCCTGGAGGATCCAGCGTTGTATGATTCTGTGCCCACTGGACACACTGGATACATGCTGTGAGTTGCCCCAGAAGTCTCATAGCCTCTCTTATTGAGCATCTTTGTTTCTTCAAAAAACTTCCTACTTGAAGCATGAGGCGTTCTTTCTTTTCCTCCGGAAGAAAGGATTTCTGATTGATAGAATCCAGGAGTGTTCCCAGGAAAACGATGATTGTGCCTGAATCCAGAGAGGACTTCTCCCAATTTATAATCCAGCCTAATCCCTGCAATGTTTGGATTGTCAGATCTCTGTGAAGAATCAGTTCTTCCTGTGTCTTTGCTATTATAAGTAGATCATCCAAAAAAGGAACTATTAGGACCTGCTGAGTTCTCAAGAATGCAATCATCTCTATAACTATTTTGGAAAAAATTCTCGGGGCAGATGAGATCCCGAACGGAAGAGCCTTGTACTGAAATGAGAGATGTTCCTCTTCTGGTGAAAGAATCGCAAACCTCAGGAACTTTGTGATGGTAGATAAATTGGAACATGGTAATACGCATCCTTTAGGTCGATTGAGCACATGTATGCTCCCTGATGGATTAGAGTTGTTGCTGATCTTACTGACTCCATCTTGAATTTGCAGTACTGGAGATGTAGATTTAGCTGTTTGAGATTGCAAATTATCCTGTGCGTCCTGTTGGGCTTCTGGATAAGGAAAAGAGGAGAAAACAGGGCAGGCCCGTCTCTCTTTGGTGACTGGGGAAATTACGTCTAAATGAAGGAGTTTTTGAACTTCCTGAAATATCAGTACTGATGCTTTCTGGGAGGGTAGATTGGTCAGGTTGAATTTGCATGGAGGAAGGGAGGTGTGTTCTAATTTGTATCCTCTTCTTATTATGTCCAGGATCAAAATATTTGATGTTATGCTGGACCACTTTGCATGAAACCGAAGAAGCCTTCCTCCCAACCTGGCATCATTGTTTTCTGAAGGGTGTAATTTTACTGGAGCTGAGGAGGAAGCCTCTACCCTTTCCACCTTTTGGATAACTCCACTGGCCTTGCTTCACTTTTCCTCTGTAGGAACTTTTCCTATCTTTATAGTCCTGAAAGGGCTGTTTCTTTGGTACATTTTTGATATCAGGAAATCCCTCCTTTTTATCCGCCGCTTCCTCTAAAATGGAATCCAATTCCGGCCCAAATACAATTCGGCCAAAGGGGATGCTGCATAACTTAGACTTCGATCTTATATCACCACCCCATTGTCTTAACCATAGGGAACCTCGGGCGGCCACTGATAAGGCGCTTTCTTTGGCAGAAAATCTCACTGATTCCCCTGAAGCGTCAGCAATGAAGGCAGTTAAAGGTGGGCAATGTGTCAAGGAGAAGTTCTCTAGGAGTTCCACTTTTAATATGGCTCTCTAATTCAAACAACCAGAAGTACATGGTCTGTGCTATGGAGGTTGTGGCCACTTTCGCTTTAAGATTCAATATGGTAGTCTCCCAGACCTTCTTGAGCAGACTGTCCACTTTCCTATCCATCGGATCCTTTAATTGGATAGAATCCTCAAAAGGTAAGTCCGTGCACTTTGTTAACTTAGTAACTTGAATATCCACTTTAGGTGAAGCATTTCAGAACTTTGTCTCCCCTTCATCAAAGCGAAGATGGTTTCTCAATTTCTTAGAAACCCACACCCTCCTTTCCGGATCCCTCCATTCCTCTTGAATCAGCTGTTTAAGGGTGTCATTAATAGGAAACACTCTTCTTTTTGGAGCTCTTAAAATACCAAACAGTTCATCTTGGATAGACTTAGATTCTTCTACCTCCTCTATTTTTAAAGTATCACGAATTGTCTTCAATAACTGATCCAAGTCCTCGGAAGAGAAAAGGTATCTGGATTCCATTTTAGAGGAAGAACTAGAGGTAGGAGGATCCAATTCTAAGGAATCTCTGACGGATGACTCCCCATCTGAGTCAGTTTCAGAAATATTTTCTATATTTGACATACTCTGGTATATCCTCTTCTTTTTTGTGTGTTCAAGTTTTTGGGGTAATTGTCTGCACCTTAGTCAACGGCTAGCTACCAAGATATTTATCCTATTGTACCTCTAGGGACCCCCCAGAAAGAAATGCCAGACTATGAACACATTTAAAAGATGAAAATTTAAAAAGCTTTATTGTTGTCAATACATATTGTACATAATAAAGAACATACAGGTGGTAAGATACAAAATAGAGGGGTCATCTCCAGACACAATATGGAGGATCAAGAAGGTGTATGGAGGGAAAAGACTAACATGTTAAGCTAGTGGGACTCTGTATTGTTATACATATGTATAGTCACATGGTATCAATATTAGTTGCACAGTAATTAAATACGTTTTGGCCCGGAATGAGGAAGGTGTTTAATTAAACTGATTGGACTTTATTAGTAAAGACAGTAATAGAGAAAAGCCAACGCAAGCAATCGTGGGAGAAGATTCCCAGCCAAACTAAGCAATCGTGAGAGAGGAGCCCCAAAATTAGTGCGGCTGAGGTCCAGAGATGAGAAAAAGTTTAATAAAGTGAACTATCTCTGCAGCCCTCCACCAGTCAGAGCTCTATGGCAGAATGTGCCAACAGAAGCCTCTCCTCAGTGCAAAAGTGGTGTAACTACTGCCCGTAAAATTTAGAGGTTTGGGGCTGCACGGTCGAGTCGTATTTTATTAATGCTGTGCCCTGGATCCTCCCTCTGTGTCTCTACTGTGATCCTGGGCTGCCCACCTCTATGTTTGCCCGGGTCCTAACTTGAGGTTGGACCGGTCGCCTGTGGGTGTCAAAGGCATTTGACACCGTGCCGCATAAAAGGTTGGCATATAAAATAAGACTGCTGGGACTAGGGGAAAATCTAAATGATGCGGGACAACTAGGAGCTGTTCCCTCCCTATACCAACGTGCGAACACAAAACTAACTAATGAAAACATAATAAAGCGTGGTCGGAGGTCTGGGTCATAGCAGAGATGGTGGACAAGGCTGAAAAACGCAGTCCGAAGGGGTAGTTGCTAAAAGTAAGTCAGGGTCAGAAAACAGAGAAAAACTGTGAAATCTAACAGCCTGGTCAGCCTGGCATCAGTGGGGGAGGGACAAGCCGTATAGGAGCACAAACATGGAGACAGCCTGCAGCTCAAACAGGTCACATGTTGTTTTTGAAGTCCAGCCCCTTCGACTATCCCAGGATTTTGTCAGGATGCAAGAGTAAGTTATAACACACAATTATATTGTAATGCAACAAAGGAAGATTTCTACACGGCTGTTAGAACACTGTTAGAAATGCTTTGGTGTAATGCTTATGTACTTTACACACTGTATGCAGTGCATAGTGTATGTAGAATACTCCTAAAGGCACTTATGGCATCGCAACCAAAGGTGTGTAAATCATAGAGGCAAAAGATTCAACGAATACACTTCATTGAAGAGGTAGGGACCCACACAGTTCTATTTGTTCCCATTTGCTTTTCTTTCTTGCAAGTCTCCCCCCACCATAGGATCTGTGTTCTTGTAACAACCAGGAGCCCATTTTATTCTTTGCTAAAGGACCTGTCTTTTCTAAGTATGCTATAGATATATTTTTTTCTGGGTGTACAATAAGACCTCAAATAACTTCATTCTATTCAGTTTATAATTTCATATAATAGCTGACAAGTGTTTCCCAAGACAATGATGTCTGGGAATTCATAAATACTTTGTACAATATAATTGTTTGAAAGAGATGACAGAACACAGTACTCTGCATGTAAGTAATGCACTGAATGTACTTAAGCAGGTTCAGTTAACCTAAAGCGATTATAGATGTATGGAAATGGTAATTGGTCAGTTGAATAGTTTACACAAGAGATGTTCAGACACGGGCAAATGTATAGCTTTGCCTAATAAATAAATTGAATTTACAGTAAGTAGAATTTAATGTGATATTCAAACATAATTTTATCATGTGCACTTCATAGATTAACTCAATTTAAATTTCTTGACATTGCTAATTTACTGGATTTGTTCAAATTATCCTTGCAAAACTAAATATAAACTATTAGAAATCATTTTGGCCTCCCTACATCGTCCTTTTCCAGGAATGTAAGGGGTTGGCCACTTTACCTCATGTTTTTTGTAATGGATGTGTAAGGCCTCATTCACACGGCCGTTGGGGGACATATATATGGCTGACGTATATACTTTGCATATACGTCCCCCATAGGTCGGCAAGTGCTACACTTCGGTGGGCACACGTTCCTGTGAATATAATATATATAAGTGTGGGGGGCAGGATGTGCAGGATATAAGGTAATTTAATAGATGTGTATTGGTAAAAGTTCTGCTTTCTTGATATGTATAGTGAAGCCTCCTGTCATTTATTAACCAGAAAAATGTTTGACATAAAAATTGCTTCTTTAATATCACGCTGCAGAGGTAAATCCTCTATATGGTACTCATCTGCTGCATGGACATCTCAACTTGAGAAAACGTGAGAAATAAGAGGAGTCAAAGTAAAATTGAATAGTAAAACTGTTGCAGTTTATGGTTGCCTAGTCTTACTTTACGGAAATACCCACCACTGGCGTTTGGATTGGACATGTCCACAGGTGAACTGGTGGATCTGCTGTTGAATCCCTGAGCTACTGTAAGTCACCCCGTAAGTTCTGCATGGATAGTGAATAACAGGAGCCTTCATTGTACTTACATACAGATATTCAACTATATAATGTATTCATATAATTATATGAAAATCTTATATTATAAACACCAAAATATATTTATATATATATTGTAGAGCCACTGCTTGACTGAGATTACTTTAACTTGCAGTGTCTATTCACCAGTATCATTCCTTTCCATGTTCTAACCTTTGAATCACATAGGGGGCCACAGTCACATCTTGCCCCCATCTGCGTGGACATGTATTACTGGAACACAGAGCTATGGGAGCCATAGTACAATTAAGCTTGAAAAGTTCATTAGCAAGACAAGGGTAAATAAGCAACCAAGTTAAAACACAAGAAGCAACAGGAGACCTAACTAGAATAAATTCTTTAAAGGTGACCTGTCACCACACTAACCCTCCCAACCCAAGCCCACTAACAGTACTTTCATCTGTAATATGTAGATCTCCTGGAGGTCTTTTTAGCTTATATCTAGGTTGCACCATGAATAAAAATCATTTGTATGATGCAGTCAGGCAACCCCGCCTCCTGCTGTAAGGTAACCCCGCCTCCTGCTGTCAGGTAACCCTGCCTCCTGCTGTCAGTTTGCTCTGCCCAGTCCATGCATCTGTAGCTCAAGCCCTGCCTCCTAAATCTACAGATAGCCAGATAATTACATCACAGTTAGGAGGCAGGGCTGGGTCGGCAGTGACATCAGTCAACACCAGTTCCCATAGCAACTTTGCCTCATGGCATCATTTAAATTTTTAAGTGAAATTCCTTCAATAATGGTGAGCAGGCTGTAGGAAGGCCACAGATGACTTTGCACCCTATATCTGCCTGGACCAATGACAGCAGTATCACATTCTCCAAGGAACCTTTCTATATAGAATTTTCTGTAGTATTTTATTTTTTAGATAATTGTTTGACCTTTAAAACTAAAGAATCTGTTTCCTATGGTCATGTGTCAAAAAAGGCAAAGATGGGATCAATTAAAAAGTACATAAGAGATACATCTTTTGAGGAAATGAGAGGGGCATAAGGAAAATTTTTTATACATAGTCACAAAATACACCACATTCGAAATTATTGCACATGATATTTATCTCTGATTTTCCCAAATGGTCGATGCAATGACAGTCATTATAATAAAAGTTATCACCCGTTTGAGTATATATCATATTTACTGAACAAAACCTCAAAATGATTACAGCACATTCTTATATTATAAAAACTCAAAATGCACAGTTCCAAATTATTGTGCACAGCAGATTTTTGAAACATTTTATAGGTTGTAAAGAACTGAAAATGGTAATTTGTTGGTCAATTTGCAACATTAGGAGGTCACATTTACTGAAATCAAAAGCTATTTCGATCCAAAACATCCTAACATGCCAAGTTACATGTAACATAGGAACAGTGGCATAACTAGAGTTTGCTGGGCGCCAGAGAAAAATTCCCCCCTCCACCATAACTGTGACCACTGCCATTACTACTACCCCATAAAAAAGTAGAGGTGGGCATTTTTATTATGCAGCACAGTGAAAGCCATAAAAACTGAGCCCACAAGAAAGTTATGCAAATTAGGGTTTTTTTTTACCAATTTCAACGCATTTGAATTTTTTTTTTATCACTTCCCATGATGGAATATTAACTACTGTGACTAAGCAGTACAAGCATTTATACAGTTCTTCACATCGAAAAATAAAAAAGTTATAGATTTTTGAAAGTGGTGAATGCCAAATGGAAACAAAAACAAAAAAAGGGCCAAACTGTTAAAGGAAACCTACCATTTCAAATGGTCGGTGTAAGCTGTAAACACCGAGCACCAGCTCAGGGTGAGCTGGTGCCGGTGCTTAGTTTCGTTAGTGTTATAAACCGCGGTATCGCGGTTTTAACACTTTTTAAACTTTATAGCAGAAGCTGCTGCTGCGCTGCGCGCGACCGTGGGCGCGCAACGCCTGCGGCATTCCCTATGTAGGCGCGCGAACGATCGTGCGCACGCAGCGCCGAAGCAGTTTCTGCTATAAAGTTTAAAAAGTGTTAAAACCGCGATACCGCGGTTTATAACACTAACGAAACTAAGCACCGGCACCAGCTCACCCTGAGCTGGTGCTCGGTGTTTACAGCTTAAACCTACCATTTGAAATGGTAGGTTTCCTTTAAGGTGTTAAACACGCATGTATCTATTACACACACATAATACATACTAATATACCTAGTACAACTAGCCCCACATTACCATATCATTGAAAATACACACATCTATTACACATAATTACTCACACATGCAGTAAATATACCCCCTTCACACAAACATACATCTACATATGTATATAGCATACATTACTGACCATACATGCTGTACATACATACCATACATGCATTACTGACCATGCATGCTGTACATACATACCATACATACGTTACTGACCATATATGCTGTACATACATATCATACATACATGCTGTCTATACATGCTGTACATACAGACCATAATACATTACTGAACATACACACTATACATACTTACCATACATACATTACTGAACATACATGCCATACATACATACCATACAAACATTACTGAACATACATTACTGACAATACATGCTGTCCATACATACAATACATACATTACTGAACATAAATGCTGTACATACATATCATACATACATTACTGAACAAACATTCTGTACAAACATATAATATATACAGTACTGAACAAACATGCTGTACATACATACCATACATACATTACTGCACATACATGTTGTACAAACATACTGTACATACATTGCTGAACATTCATGCTGTACATACATACATAACTGAGTATACATGCTGTATACATACATTACTGAACAAACATGCTCTAAAATACCCCCTTCACACAAACATGCATTTTATATCTATATCTGTATAAAGCATACATTACCATAGCTCCCAACCGTCCCGATTTTGACGGGACTTTCCCGTTTTTCGTACCTCTGGCCCGCGTCACGGGCAGCTATGATATTGTCACGGATTTTCCCCCCAGGTCCCAGCGCTGTGTCCGCATAGTAAATTCTTTGAAAGTCTGAACTCACAGTACAGAATGGCTTCTACAGACATCGGGAGGGAATCCTTTTCAGAGAAGTGTCGGGCTTAGCGGAGAGCAGGGACCACATCATCAGATGAGATCAGCATCTGTCCATATATGGTCACTGCATCTCCTAGGGTTCCCCAGAGCAGACATCGGGAGGGAATCCTTTTCAGAGAAGTGTCAGCTTAATGGAGAGAGCAGGGACCACGTCATCAGCTCAGATCAGCATCTGTCCATATATGGTCTCCAGGGATTCCCCAGACACAAGCTATTTATTTAATTAAATTACATAAAGTTTTGGCAAGGCTGAGATTCGAACCTGGGACCCTCTGTACCATAGATAGAAGCTTAACTAACTGAGCTATAAGCCCAGTGATACAGAGCCGAGGATTTCTGGTAACTAAGACATGTTATCAGCCAGTGTTACATTGTGATACAGACTAATGCACTGATATATAGAGAGGGATCTTCTCAGAGATTATTATTGTAATTATTCAGACTATTATTATTATTATTATAAATTTTATTATTTTTATTATTACGGAGATGATTATTAATAATAGTAAAAATAATAATAATCATCTCAATAATAATAATAATCTCCATAATAATAATAATAATAGTCTCAATAATTACAATAATCTGAGAAGATCCCTCCCTATATACCAAGGCAGTATATGGTCATAGTTCTTAGTTACCAAAATTCTCCACCTTGTTAATCACTGAGGCTATAGCTCAGTTGGTTGAGGCGCAGTGTTATTATTGTACATGGACACTGCAGGTTCTGGGTTCAAATCCCAATGAGGATACTTTTTTTTTTTTTTATTGAGATGATTTTTATTATTTTAATATGGCTAAAATTTGGGGCGTGGCCAGGGAGTGATTGGGGGTGTGGCTTAGGGGGATCGCCCATTTTGTCCCTCTTTCGTTTTCACAAATGTTGGGAGGTATGCATTACTGAACATACATGCCGTACATACATACATTACTGAACATACATGCTGTACATACATGCATTAATGAACATACATGCTGTACATACATACATTACTAAACATTCATGCTGTACATGCATACCATACCTTCATTAATGAACATACATGGTCAGTGTACGTACAGACCATACATACATTACTTAACATACATGCTGTACATGCATACCATACATACATTACTGAACACGCATGCTGTACATACATACATTACTAAACATACATGCTGTACATACATACATTACTGAACATACATGCTGTACATACATACATTACTAAACATACATGCTGTACATACATACATTACTGAACATACATGCTGTACATCTTCAAACAAGCATTCATGGTATATATGTACATATCATACATGCTGTTCATATACACAAACACAAATTTACAGTTACCTACCTCTCCAGCTGACACACTGCTGACTGCTGTCATCCCAATAGACATTAGACACCCAGGGAGCCGGTGTATATATTTCCTCCATTCTTCTTTGGTTTCCATTGCTGCCAGGTCCAGCATGGACCTACAGGCCGCTGACAGGAAGCTGCAGAAAAGATCCCCTGATGGGCGGAGCCTCTGGTGGCAGGAGCCTCTGTTATTAGCAGAGAAAAGAGCTTCCTGCTCAGCATTAAGAGGTTCATTGAGTGTGACAGAGGGGCCTGCGGCTGCACAGCCATGTGCTCTGTACGCTGCACATGGGCGCAGCGTGTCAGACTCTAATATCGGGCCTGGATGCGGTTGCACCCTCTGCGGCCGCGATCGTTAGTCCCCTGCATAGGAACCCTTCTTTAAAATATCACAATCACAATTCTTGCATCCATTGAATTTTTGAGTCTTTGGAGAGTTTGTGCTTGAATTTCTTTGCATGATGTCAGAATAGCCTCCCAGAACTGATGTTTTGATGTGAACTGCCTCCCACCCTCAGAGATCTTTTGCTTGATGATAGAGTTAGGGGTATGGATAGGGGTAGAATAAGGGTTAATGGGCCCAGACTAATTTTTCAAACAGTCTTTTTTACTGATAAGTGTTGTGCAACCCTGGATGGTCCGAATGGATGGAGTAGTGGATGGTTGGTGCATGGCCACCATGTCCCAAAAATGCTGCAATGTCATGAATCATGGGGAGAGTTGGTAGGCCCTTTTAAGGGTTCCTGAAGGTGTGAAAATTACTTCAGCAAACTATACAGAGTTTCTGTATGACCCCTTTCTTCCATGGTACAAAAAGAATTGTGCCTGTCATGCATGACAATGCACCATCTCATCTTGTGAAGATACCTCTGTCATTGGCTGTTAAAGGCATATAAGGAGAGAATCTCATGGTGTGGTCACCATCTCTCCCTGACCTCAACCCTATAGGGAACCTTTGGAGTATCATCCAGCAAAAGATCAATGAGTGTGGGAGGCAGTTCACATCAAACAGCAGCTCTGGGAGGCTATTCTCATATCATGCAAAGAAATTCAAGCAGAAACTCTCCAAAAACTCACAAAAACTCAAGGGTCCTATGTTATATGTAACTTGGCCTGTTAGGATGTTTTGTATTGAAATAGCTTTTGATTTCAGTGACTGTGACCTCCTAATGCTGCAAATTCAACAAATTACAATTTTCAGTTCTTTACAACCTATAAAACGTTTTGAAACTCTGCTGTGCAGAATCTGGTACTGTGCATTTTCAGTTTTTTTTTTAATTTTGAAGAATATCATTGGGAGGTTTGTTCAATAAAATTTGTTTTATACTCTAGTGGGTGATGACATTTATTATACTGACTGTCATTTGCATCAACCATTCAAAAAAATGGAGATAAATATCATTTGCAAAATAATTTGGAGCTTGGTGTAGTGCGTCAAAAGCAGCGTACAGCCTTCAATAATCAGGAGCACCCTGCACTGCTCGCAAGGTGTGAACCCTCTAGTTTTAAGTGCACCTTTAACGTACAGCGTGCAACACAATTCTGTCAAGTGACTAAATTAAATGTGTCGCAATTTCAATTTTTTCTCTTGTTGGGGCACAGTGCAGATGTGACACAAAACAGGCGCAGATACTTTATAAATACATGTGCAAGCTCCAAAGACATTGGGGCACATTTACTTACCCGGTCCTGTTGCGATCCAGCGGCGCGTTCTCCGTCGAGGATTTGGGTCTCGCTGCTGCGTCAAGGTCCGCCGGAGTTCGACGGAGTTCACCATCCTATCCTGGGTGCATGTAAGCGTGTGTGAAGCGACACATTTTTTTTAAAAAATACAGTGGTTTTTCCGAATCCGTTCAGTTTTCCAACGCCCACGACCCCCGATTTCCGTCGCATGCATGCAGGCACCGATGCACCACAATCCGATCGCGTGTGCCAAAAACCCGGGACAATTCAGGGAAAAAAGGCACAAATCGGTAATATTCGGGAAACTGATGAAAAATAGCGATTCGGGCCCTTAGTAAATGATCCCCATTATTTTCAGTGCAAAGTACAACAGAAATCTGATGCAGCCAGAATAATAGATCTGGGTCTATATGTTTAAATTGTGAACATTTCTCTTTTGGTTTCCGTAATATTTAATTTATTATCAATAGAGTTTTATGCATGAGAGATTTTGTATTAGGGAGAGTAAATTTTTGAATGGAGCTCACCACTGTACATCCATATAAAAATATGGGCTGATATCTGGAAATGTCGTGATAGGAACCCTTATGATGTAGAAGGAACCCATACTGGATCACTGGACTGCAGGCTCAGAGACTTTATTCAATGCTTCTCCTTGCTCTATCTGTAACAACTGAACAAAACCAGCCTGCTCTTTCAGTAGCCAATAGACACCGTCCCCTCACACAGTAGCGAAGTCACAGCAGCCATCATTTACTCAATAATCACAGTGTCACCCACAATAGCCGATAGTGTCTGCCATCTGGTAGCCGATAGTCTCATTGTCTGCGCCACAGTAAGGAATAGTTACAGTGTCCACAGTACCAAATAGTCACAGCACCTGCCCCACAGTAGCAAAAAGTCACAGTGTCCCCAGTAGTCAACAGTTACATTGCTTTACTGCAGCCAATAGTCACCATTTCTGTAGACCCCTCTCAATAAGGACAGGACACAGAGGGCATTATAAGTAGTGGGCTATTGAAACAGCCATTATAATTTTGCTTTTTGCATAGACCCTCACTTATAATGACACTCTGAATGTCCCCTATATTCAAACCATTACCCACTCTCCTCCTTGATTTGCTGCAAATATAACAAACATATAATCTACTTTCTCCACTGCCCAGAAGCAGCAGCAGTCCTCCTCCCCTCTGTACGGCCGCAGTATGCGGCTCTGAAGTTGGCAGATGCAATGTGATGACATCATCATGTCTGCCAGCTTCAGAGATGTGTACAGCTGAGGCACAGGATAGATTAAGTCTGCTGCTTCTTCAGTGGAATGGGAAAAGGTGAGTATCATGGAACTTATTCTGGTCTTCACAAACTGCAGCATAGGAGCATAGAGAGAAGACGGATAAAAGAAGACCATAGGGTAGATTTGGCCCTTGGGTCTTGTATTTGTAGAGGAACCATTTATTAATATGAGCAAAACAAGATATTCATAATGCGCAAGTATATAATATCTTTGTATGTACTAATTATACTATTAACATTTTGTATAAATCATAATAAATTACATTTAATAAATGGTTGAATCCGTCAGAATAACATTTTTTAGAAAAAAAAACATACAAATGGTTAAATATCTAATTCCTGCTGTTACTTTAATTTTGGCTCCACTCTACAACTTTATTTTGATAAATGTGGATATATAAGTGTAGCAGACACCAGCTTAACAGCTGGCACCTGCTGATTTTGTGCTAATACACCACCGAGGTAGTGCCAGATGAACGTACATTATTTTAATGTGTCACTATTGGGTGAAAGTGATTTGTTACAATGTTAATCTCATGGATTTTACTTAGCATTGCAATGAAGATTTTGTATTTATAGTAGATCCTGTGCAGGGTTGGAAAAAATAATCAACATTTTCTACAGCTCAATGTGCATAATTCCATAGATATTTGAAAGCAGCAAAGCCAAAATGTTAGCTGGGAGGCTGCATGCACAATATATACAGATTTGTCCTACCTTTGCTTAATAGATCCGCTCAGTGAAATCTGATTGTAATGAAACAATCTATTGTAGAAATGTTATTACAAAATAAAAAAATTAAAAATGCTATTTTTTCTGTATGTGTCTATGCGTGGCCACTTTTTAGCCTATCCTTATAGAAAGTCTACCCATTCTTAAAAGTAAGACCAGAATTGTTTAGGGAGGTTTATAAACTATTAGAGTCAGAAATTTTAAGTCAAGAATTTTTATTTGGTTTCTCAATGAATTATACAAAATGCAAATACAGGCAGTCCCCAGGTTACATACAAGATGGGGTCTGTAGGTTTGTTCTTAAGTTGAATTTGTATGTAAGTCGGAACTGTATATTTTATCATTGTAATCCCAGCCAGAACTTTTTTGGTCTCTGTGACAATTGGATTTTAAAAATGTTGGGTTGTCATAAGAATCAAGATTAATACTAAAACTTCATTACAGACACCTCTGATAACTGTTACAGCTGATCATTGTAGCCTAGGACTAAAGGACAATAAATTGCCAATATCCAGAGGTCCATTTGTAACTAGGGGTCGTATGTAAGTCGAGTGTTCTTAAGTAGGGGACCGCCTGTACAGTCCAAGCCCACCCCACCCCTTACCCCTCCCTTCCCTTCTCCCCACAGTGAATGTAAAAGTCCAGGTCGAAAAACTAAGAACTTAAAGTTTCAAGAAGTCACCTGACACTTAGAATTCTATCCAAAGAGATGTCGACAATCCCCCAGTGAGAGTAAGCAAATTTATACAAACACAGAGTCATACAGAGTGGAGTCATGCAGTATACATAGGAGAGCCATCTATCTGGGTGAATCAAGCCATGGGCCCCAAATATCCTCCCTTTTAAAGAGTATTCCATTTCTAATATACAAATTTATCCAATCTAATGGAATGATTAACTAGGCCAGTTCACTCCGCCAATTTGGGAGGTTCATTATTTCTGCAATGGAATGCAATCGTTGTTCGGTCAGATAGAGAAGACGCAAATTCCTAGCCTGTGACTCTCCTGCACAGGTAAGTGAGAAACATAAGCCAAATTACAAACCATAGATGTAAACGAAACAGTAACATTATAAACCTTATGGGTTAAATCTAGGACAGACAGCCAGTACTGTTTTAACTTTGGCCAGTTCCAAATTAGGTGAATTCTGACACCTTCCGATACCTCGGACATAGATCATCCTCTCTATAACCCATGCCATATAATTGGGACGGAGTGAAATAAATTCTTTGAACCAAGTACAGGTGAGAGAGTTGATGCGTTTAACTAACTGAGATTTTACTCCAATTTAAATTGCCACACTACATTGGATATAATCCCTATATCTGATTCTATTTTAGATTTTACTAGCACAGGAAAATTTTTAAAGAGCGCCTCCAAAAGATAACTGCAGTGTAGGGATATAACCCCCCCCCCCCCATGTATCTCCTTCCTTGGCCATTGTGTCAACCCCGAGATTAGCCACGGCTTTCCATATGGGCTTAGATTGACCTTGAATACTAATTGCATGTCTAAGCTGAAGTAACAGAAAAAACAAGATTGTGGCAGCTCACATTCAGTACACAGCTGGTCAAAGGACTTTATAGTATCTTCCTCAAAAAGCTATTGGATAGTTTCTAGGTAATTTTTTGTAAATGGTGAATCTCAAAAATCCCCTATCCTCCTCCCCTGTGGTTATTAAAAGATATTTGTGGATTAATAATTAGGGCTTTGGACTATATTTTCTAGACTCTTTCTTAGCTCCTTCATCTAGATCTGCTTATATCTATTGATCTAGCGACCACTACTAACTTTGCACATTTCTTGCTACTCTAGGTTATAAAGCTAGACTTAGCTGTAACTGAGCCATCTCCTTGGGCTCTTATTTCAATGGTCTAATATAGTAAATATTATTGCTTCTTTCATATATTGGACTCTTTTTTTATTGTTGCTTTTGTGTTGTTGCTAATCCAGCTCGCGGAGGACAGTCTGATTGCTATAACTACAGTGCTTTATTATCACAGTTTTTCATTAAGGTGGCAATAATTCCACCTCTAGCAATGCTTGACTTCAAAATTGCTCAAATTCTTAGCTCAACCATAAACCATAGTTACACAAAGCCACAACATGCCGTAAGACTAAAAATCTGACTAAAATGACCAACCATTAAGGGATAGGAACATGGATGAAAGGATGGGGGAGTGTATAGCAGGCTATGTTCACATCACATGTTTTCCCTTTGTAGTATCGATACAGATGTAGCACTGGTTAACATGACTGAAAGTGTGTTACCATAATTAGTCAGAACTGAAGATGGGTGGTTCCCGTTGTTTACTCTCACTAAAGACTGTGTTATCATGGCTGCTTAACGGTTTAGCCTTTCATGTCAACCAGTGTGCTGCATCCGTACATCAGGAGGACCCTTGAAAGTGGGAGGAGGCGTGAACAATGTTCAGGGTAACTTGTAAGTGACATAACTGAGTAGATTGTGAGCCCCATGGGGACAGGGACTGATTTGGCAAGCTCTGTGCAGCGCTGCATAATCCATGTGCGCTATATAAATAATGGAATTATTATTATAACTGTCTTTATATGGAGAGTTGCATCACTGGGGAAACTCCCAAAATGTACATTCAACAGAGGCCAAGGATGGATAAAGTACAGTTCCATCCGTCACTCAAAGGCTGTTATGGCTTCCACTGAGTGGATGGAAAACTCGGCCTGCTATATTTTTTCATCCTGTGTTTCCAGCTGGATGCAACATAAACTGTGCAGATGGAGGTGAAAAGGATTCCCCCATCTGCCAGTACAATCTATGGATGTATTCCTGACAAAAAGTGCCTTATTGAATTTTTATTCAAATTGTAATTTTTATAAACTGGATATTTTTCCGATAGTAAGAGTCTCACCTTTCACAATTTTCTTAGATTATATGCTGTATGGGGGAGATTCATCAGAAGTGTCTGTGATCAGAACTGTTCTATTTGCTTATGGCAACCAATCAGAGCTCAGATTTTTTCCCCTGCATATGTAAAAATTTAAGTTGAGCTATGATTGGTTTCCTTGGGCAACACTTCTGATAAATCTATATATACATTTAGACACATTTTCTGCCTTTCAAGCTGACATCTATCTAACCATCCTTTACTACTGCATTCATTTCCCTTGTTTTGTGTCTCATCATATATGAAAATATCCATTGCAATTAAAAGACGCAGACTTTATAAATACACAGCCAACATTGTACATGTTCAAGTGGTCCTTACAGTTGGTTCTAAAAATTATCTATTAGGAATGTGCCTGGAATTACTGATTACTCTATATGTAAAATATGACATGCAGCTTATCCATGATCTATTCTCATAATAATTTTGTACTGCACCAGAAATTCAGGTTTCCTGAGAAAATTTGCTCAATCAAAGCATTTAAGCAGAGCATTAACTCCTTAACACTCCCCACCCTCACAAATTCATATTTTTTCTTGTACAGAGCTGTATGAGCTCTTGTTTTCTGTGCAGCAAATTTTCATTCCTAGTAACAGCATTTAATATTCCATGCTGTGTATTAGAAAGCTGGAAAAAAAAATTCTATATGTGGTGAAATTGGTGAAAAAATACATTTGCATCATTTTCTTTTGTTTGTGCTCCAAATGACATCTCCACGTTTGGGTCGATACAATCATGAAGATACTAAATGTATATAGGTTTTATTATGCTTTAATAGATTAAAACATTTTTTTTTACAAAAAACTAATTGTAATTTTGCCCAATTCTGACACTAATAACTTTTTCATACTTTGGTGTACGAGATGTGTCATTTTTGTTGTCATTTTTTGCAGGACAAGCTGATATTTGCAACAATTTTTGGAACTTTAGAACATTTTGATCCACTTTTATTCAAAATTTTATGCAATGCAAAATGGTAAAGAAGTGGAGATTTGGACATATGAGCGCTATTTTCCGTTCTGGGTCCCACTGCCGGGAATAACCGTTTTTATAATTTCATAGATAAGCATTTTGGGATGTGGCGATACCCCAGATGTTTTTACTTTAATTTATTTATTATTTATTTTTGTATCAGTTTTTAACTTTAATTTTTTTATTTACTGTATTATTAGACTCCATAGGGTATTTGAACCCTAGGGGATATGATCACTCCCATCATATACTGCAATAGTATTGCTTTGCAGTATATGGGGATTTTGCAGTACATCTTCTGGTGTACAGGTTCTGGTGTTAACTGCCAGAGTCAGTGCTGGCACCGATCGTGGCACCTAAATTGGGGTTCCTAGACTCTCCTCTCCATAGGGAGCAGGACCATATACAGTATATGCAAAAAATAGAACATGCTCCATCTTTTTCCTGTGACACACATTGTGCTTTCTCTACCATGCCATACACAGTGCACTTCTATGGCAGCTGTATGAGAGCTGCCATTCATATGGCTAAGTTATGGTTGCCATAAATGTTTGTGTGTATGGGGGGCCTGAGGGAAATAAAAGTCATTTTTTTCCTTTGCAAAGTTTAAAAAAAAATGTTGTCATAGGTAGTAAGTGATTAAGACATAACAAAGCTATATATATATGGCATTTCCATCAGCACACTGACCCAAAGTATAAAGGGGATGTGTGATTTGGACCACACAGTGAAAGTTGTTAAAGCAAAGCCCTCAAGATCCTAGTACAACTTTTAACCTGATGAAAAAATAAAAAAAAGTCTTCAGGTATGATTGTGTGATGCCTCCAGTTTGTTGACGTTGCTGTTATCACCAATTTTAGAAAATTAAAAAGGACAGACATAGGATGACCTTGGTTTAACATTCTGGCAAATCGCTATACATGAAGGCCAACTGTTATGTGCCCAGTGGTTAAGAGAACAAAGACAAACTGGAATAACAGCAGAAGATGCACAGAGAAGAACCTGACTGGATCCCACTTCTCCTGGTATTATACATGCAGCCTATTTACATACTGGGGCACTTACTCATAGATCCAGAAACTGTGGAGAGCGAGAGCAGGGGCGGGGTGAGATAAGTTCGGCCTAATGTATCAACCAGTGAAAAGACATCTCTGAGGGGCTCTGAGCCCCCCCCCAGTCTCATTAGCATAATTGTGAAAGTTTATTTTAGAAGAAAGGAGGCCATGGATAACAAATATAAGAAGATTAGCACAGTCCCAGTTCTATGATGGTTTTATGAACAAGAGTCCCTGGTTTATCCATGCTTGACTTGGTAGAGTGTTTTTTTTTACAATTGAGTCTAAAAATGTACTTCTAGCAAATCAGTAAGACTGTGACAATCAGTTCTGTACCAGGGACACAGAAGCAGCTATACTGAACTGTACAGGTATGTATGGAAGTAGTGAGTACTCTATGCTTTTTGCTGCTTAAAGCTAAATTTGATTTTAATAGTTTTTTTTTTTTGCTTACTTCCTTGATTTCACCATCAGTCCTACAAAAAAGTACATGTAACACAACAAGATTTAATACATTGGGGCTCATTTACTAAGGGCTCAGCGGCCGCACTTTCGTCGGGTTTCCCGACTTTTTCCGGTTTGCGCCGGCTTTTGTTCGGCCCCGGCTTTCACGTGACAGAAATGGAGGGGGTTTGGCCAACGGGAAACCTGATGGATTTGGAAAAAAACACAGTATTTAAAAAACGAAGTGTGTCGCAGGATCAAGCACTTATATGCACCGAGAAGAACCAGGTGAACTCCGGCGGACCTCGGCACAGCAGCAACACATGGTGGACAACGGGCGCACGACCTTAGTGAATCGCCGGAAGACCCGGATTCTCGCCTGAGAACGCGCCGCTGGATCGCGACAGGACTGGGTAAGTAAATCTGCACCATTGTGCGGAACTGTGAAAATTTACAGTAGTTCTGATTTACAAAGAACTTTTCCTATTTTCATATGTTATTTGTATATTTAGGTGTAATCATCAATAGTGGACAGCTAATGAAATATGCAACACACACATCAAATATGTAGAAAGAATATGACCTGGAATAATGGGGCAACAAATAAAGGGTTTGGGTTTTGTAGCAGTTGAAATTAGGCAGGAAGACAGTCACCTTCCTTTCTCTTTGGTATTCTTCCATCCAGGGAGCTCTTTAGTTTGCACTATTCTGTTTTTAACGGCCTATGCCTCGTTGGATGTGCCATGATCTTGTCATATGAGATAGGGCAGTACGTGACCTCTTGAGTGCTGCCAATAGGAAAAATTCATTATTGATATAGGCACCTCATAACATTGTTTGGGACGTTACAGGACAGTGAAATGGTTGTGGATATTGGCTGTAAAAATGAATGTGGATATTATAAAAAATTGTAGCAAAATAGATATGATTTTGTCTTAGTTCAATTGCACAGAATTTTATGACTCTTCCCACATTTAATATGTAAATACTTTTGTGTGACAATATTCAATATAACTTTTAAAGATTTTTAAAGTAAACTTTGCTCTGAAACTAAAGATGACTGTGGGGATGGTTCTATAATGATGTATAGTTATCTCTGTACACACAATTATAGATGCATGGCCCTGAATGAGAAATGAGAAAGCAGAAATATAAATGAATAAAGTTACACAAAATCTTTACAAAATAATATATACGTATTATATGTAGTATGGATGATTGGATAAAACTAAGTCATATTGATGCTTTAAAATAAATAGCGGGCATAGAGCTAAGACTATAGGACAGTACCACCAGGATGAAAGATTGTAAACCAAGTACAATGACATACTAGTGTGTGTCCCCTCTGGCAGGATTTACTCTTCTTTTATTTTCTTATCCTCTGATTTTTACCATAAAAAGGATTTTAAAACCATGCAAATGAGCCTGAGGGGCTGTGGTCTTCATAGGTTTTGATGGAGCTTGGAGCCCCTCTGGCTTATTTGCATAATTTTAAAGCTTTTTATTCTTAAAAAGCAAGGCAAAAAAAGCTTAAAGAAAAGTGAATGCTTCCAGAGGACACCAGTATGTCAGTGTTATTTGTTTTTAATTCTTGATTCTGATGGTAGATCTCCTTTAACATTTAGTAAAGAAGTAAGAAGAAAAATTAAGAAAGAAAACCCTATTGGTGAGCTACTAATAGATATAGATTGGTTGAAAGAAGTCACATGCCTTTTGGGAAATCTGAATTTGTGCTCAGTATAGAATAGAAGCACCTTTTGAGCTTGGTAATCTGAGTCTTCTTGGAAACAAGTTTTTCATACCTGGTTTTGGGGATTCTCTCCCATTCTTCCTTTTAGATCCTCTCCAGTTTTCTCAGGTTGGATGGTGAATGTTGGTGGAAGCCATTTTCAGGTCTCTCAAGAGATTCTCAATCGGGTTTAAGTCAGGGCTCTAGCTTGGCCAGTCAAGAATGATCACAGAATTGTTCTGAAACAACTGCTTTGTTATTTTAGCTGTGTGCTTAGGGTCATAGTCTTGTTGGAAGGTGAAGAGGTTTTCATCCAGGATAGCTCTGTTCTTGGTCGTAAACATCCGGCCTTCAATTGCAACCAGTCATCCTGTTTCTGCAGCTAAAAAAAAAACCAAAGCCTGATGCTATCACCACCATGTGTCACTGTTGGAATTGTATTTGGCAGGTGATGAATAGTGGCTGGTTTTCTACACACATACTGCTTAGAATTAACACCAAAAAGTTCAATCTTCTTCTCATCAGACCAGAGAATATGGGAGTCCTTCCTTATATGACTCATGCAGTCATTTTTATTTTACTTGCACTGAGAAGAGGGTTCCATTTGCACACTGTGCCACAAATCCCTGAGTGGTGGTGGGCTGCAGGGATAGTTGACTTTGTGGAACTTTCTCTCATCTCTCTACTTGTTCATTAGAGTGAGTTTAGCCACAGTGATCTTGGGGGTTCTACTTTGCCTCTCTCACAAAGGCTATTCTCCCACAATTGCTTAGTTTGGCCGGTCAGCAAGTTCGAGAAAGAGTTGTGGTCATCACAAACTTCTTCCATTTTAGGATTGTGGGGACCACCATGCTCTTAGGAACCTTGAGTGCTGAAGAAATTCTTTTGTAACCTTCACCAGATCTGTGCCTTGCCACAATTCTGTCTCTGAACTCCTTGGGCAGGTACTTAGACCACATGATTTTCATTTGCTCTGATATGCACCACGAGCTTTGATGTCTTATATAGAAAGCTATGTGCCTTTCCTAATCAAGTCTAATCAGTTTAATTAAACACATTTGGACTCCAATGAAGGAGTAGAACCATCTCAAGGAGGATCACAAGGAAATGGACAGCATATGAGTTAAATATTAGTATCACAACAAAGGGTCTGAATTAGAGATGAGCGAGCACTAAAATTCTCGGGTGCTCGTTATTCGAGACAAACTTTTCCCGATGCTCGAGTGCTCGTCTCGAATAACGAGCCCCATTGAAGTCAATGGGAGACTCGAGCATTTTTCAAGGGGACCAAGGCTCTGCACAGGGAAGCTTGGCCAAACACCTCAGAAAAGGATGGAAACACCATGGAAATGGACAGGAAACAGCAGGGGCAGCATGCATGGATGCCTCTGAGGCTGCTTAATCGCACCATTATGCCAAAATTATGGGCAACAGCATGGCGATGACAGAGTGACGGAATGAGGCTAGATAGCATCTAAAACATGCAATAATTGACCCTGACACTATAGGGGACAGCATGCAGAGGCAGAGGCAGGCTAGAGAGTGTCATGGCGACATACCCTAAATGGACTCAGGCTTCAAACCAATGGGTGGCAGAGAGGAACCAAAGGAGGTGAGCAAGAAGCGCTGAAATGATTTTCTATGTGAACAAAAGGTTGACGGTATATTTAGTCGATAACACAGCACGGTGGCGACATAGTGACCAAGTTCCATAACGTATCTGGTGAAACACCTGAAAAATGAGCCTGACACAGCTCTTTTGATATGGGGACGACATGTGGAGGCAGCCATGGAGACGACTTCCATGATTAAGAGCGACAGTATGGGGCATCCATATTGCGCTGCTATGATTGAAACTTCAGGTCTCCAGCATGGCGGCGACAGATGCGCCGAGTTCCATTATGTATATGGTGAAACACCTGAAAATTCTGCCTGACACAGCTCGTTTGATAAGGGGATTATGTGCTGTATATCCTCTCGAGCTCCAGCGTCTGGGGTATAGAGAGTTGAAAGTTGCGCATGGAGACATTGATGGACGCTGTGGAGGATCGTGGAGGCGAAATGGACAGGAAACAGCAGGGGCAGTATGCATGGATGCCTCTGAGGCTGCCTAATCTTGGGATGGAGCTGGCGGTCCGCTGCCAGGCGAGCTTTCACCTGTCCAAGCCCCTGTCTCTTGAAATGGGCCTGGGGGCCAGAAGCGTTTACTTTGAAAAAATATAATTTACAAAGCAGGCTGGGTCTTTTGAATATTTCATCTAGGAATAATGGAATAGCATAGCGGTTCTATTATTAATTGTTTTTTCGGAAATGGTTCCATGATTAAGAGCGACAGTATGGGGCATCCATATTGCGATACTATGATTGCAACTTCAGGTCTCCAGCATGGCGGCGACAGATGGGCCGAGTTCCATTATGTATCTGGTGAAACACCCGAAAATTCTGCCTGACACAGCTCGTTTGATAAGGGGACGATGTATGGAGGCAGTGAAGTAGTAGTAGATTAAAGGTGCTGCAGTTAAAACTATGTTAGTTGGATCTTGGGATGGAGCCGGCGCTCTGCTGCAAGGCGAGCTTTCGCCTATCCAAGCCCCTGTCTCTCGGCTACTCCCCAAACAGCACTTCTAAGAACCTTTTGTATAAGATCAAGTGTAGTAGTGTTCTTAGAAGTTTGGGTTATGGCGGGTGAGGGGAATGTAAACAGATGCGCAAGAAGCGCTGAAATAATATCGGTGAATGATAAAAGTTTGCCAGTATATTTTGTAGATATCACAGCAGAATGGCGACAAAGTTAACAAGTTTGATGTGGAAGCCATGAAAACAACCCAAAATTCTGCCTAATACAGCTCGTTTGATAAGGGGACGATGTATGGAGGCAGTGAAGTAGTAGTAGATTAAAGGTGCTGCAGTTAAAACTATGTTAGTTGGATCTTGGGATGGAGCCGGCACTCCGCTGCCAGGCGAGCTTTCGCCTATCCAAGCCCCTGTCTCTCGGCTACTCCCCAAACAGCACTTCTAAGAACCTTTTGTATACGATCAAGTGTAGTAGTGTTATTATAAGTTTGGGTTATGGCGGGTGAGAGGAATGTAAACAGATGCGCAAGAAGCGATGAAATAATATGTGGAGGTAGCAATGGAGACAACGTGTGGAGGCAGCTAAAAAGACGACGTGTGGAGGCTGCTATGGAGACAATTTAATTTGGATAGTGCCTGTATGTGGCAGTCCAAAAAAGTTTTCAAACCAGAGGAGCAGGTAGGTGGTCCTCCAGAAAAATTAAATAGATTGAGTGCCTGTATGTGGCAGTCCAAAAAAGTTTTCAAACCAGAGGAGCAGGTAGGTGGTCCTCCAGAAAAATTAAATAGATTGAGTGCCTGTATGTGGCAGTCCAAAAAAGTTTTCAAACCAGAGGAGCAGGTAGGTGGTCCTCCAGAAAAATTAAATAGATTGAGTGCCTGTATGTGGCACTCCCAAAAATTGTTTAAAACAGAGGACCGGGTAGGTGGCCCTCCAGAAAAATTTAATACATAGAGTACTATAGCTAGAGCCAGTTGGCCCTGGCAAAAAATAGCCAGTTTCCTCTGCTTTAGTGTACAAAGAGGAGGAGAAGGAGGAAAATGAGGAGGAGGGGTGCATAAATTATTCAGGTTGAGCTTCCTTCACCTGGAGAATGGAAATCCTGAGAAATCCAGGCTTTATTCATCTTGATAAGCGTCAGCCTGTCAGCGCTGTCAGTCGACAGGCGTGTACGCTTATCGGTGATGATGCCACAAGCTGCACTGAAAACCCGCTCGGACAACACGCTAGCGCCAGGGCAGGCAAGAACCTCAAAGGCGTACAGCACCAGTTCGTGCCACATGTCCAGCTTTGAAACCCAGTAGTTGTAGGGAGCTGTGTGATCATTTAGGACGATGGTATGGTCAGCTACGTACTCCCTCACCATCTTTCTGTAAAGATCAGCCCTACTCTGCCGAGACTGGGGACAGGTGACAGTGTCTTGCTGGGGTGACATAAAACTGGCAAAGGCCTTGTAAAGCGTACCCCTGCCAGTGCTGGACAAGCTGCCTGCTCGCCTACTCTCCCTCACTACTTGTCCCACAGAAGTACGCCCTCTGCCGCTAGCGCTGTCAGAAGGGAAATACTGTTTCAGCTTGTGCACCAGGGCCTGCTGGTATTCATGCATTCTCACACTCCTTTCCTCTCCAGGGATGAGAGTGGAAAGATTTTGCTTGTACCGTGGGTCCAGGAGAGTGAATACCCAGTAATCGGTGCTGGAATAAATTCTTTGAACACGAGGGTCACGGGATAGGCAGCCTAGCATGAAATCTGCCATATGCGCCAGAGTACCAACGCGCAAGAATTCACCCCCCTCACTGGCCAGACTCTCCATTTCCTCCAACTCCTCTTCTTCTGCCCATACACGCTGAACAATGAAGGACTGAACAATGGTCCCCTCTTGTGTCTCGCCAACATTCTCCTCCTCTTCCTCCTCATCCTCCTCCACCTCCTCCGATATGCGCTGAGAAACAGACCTGGGGGTGCTTTGGCTATCAACAAGGGAATCTTCTTCCCCCGTCTCTTGTGACGAGCGCAAAGCTTCCGACTTCATGCTGACCAGAGAGTTTTTCAACAGGCAAAGCAGCGGGATGGTGAGGCTGATGATGGTGGCATCGCCACTGACCATCTGTGTTGACTCCTCAAAGTTACTCAGCACCTGACAGATATCAGACATCCACGTCCACTCCTCATTGTAGACTTGAGGAAGCTGACTGACCTGACTACCAGTTCTGTTGGAAGTTGACATCTGGCAGTCTACAATCGCTCTGCGCTGCTGGTAAACTCTGGATAACATGGTTAATGTTGAATTCCACCTCGTGGGCACGTCGCACAACAGTTGGTGAGCGGGCAGTTGGAGGCGGCGCTGTGCTGCCCTGAGAGTAGGGCCAGGCATGGCCAGGCATGGCTCATGTGTCAGTCTGCCGAGTTGCAGAGCCGCCACCAGGTTACGGCCGTTGTCACACACAACCATGCCTGGCTTCAGGATCAGCGGTGCCAGCCACAGATCAGTCTGCACCGTGATGCCCTGTAATAGCTCTTGGGCGGTGTGCCTTTTATCGCCTCAGCAATTTGAGCACCGCCTGCTGTCGCTTAGCGATGGCACTGCTGCTGTGCCTAGAGCTACCGACTGATGGCACCATGCCCACGGATGGTAATTCGGAGGAGGAGGTGGAGGAGGGGTGGGAGGAGGTGGAGGCATAGTAGGCCTGAGAGACCCGGACCGATGTAGGCCCCGCAATCCTCGGCGTCGGCAGTATATGAGCAGCCCCAGGGTCAGACTCGGTCCCAGCCTCCACCAAGTTAACCCAATGTGCCGTCAGCGATATATAGTGGCCCTGCCCGGCAGCACTCGTCCACATGTTCGTGGTCAGGTGGACCTTGTCAGGAACGGCGTTGGTCAGGGCACGGATGATGTGCGGGGCTGGGACGGCACATCGGGAAAAGTAGTGGCGGCTAGGGACCGAATACCGAGGGGCGGCCGCCGCCATGAGGTTTCGAAAGGCCTCGGTCTCTACCAGCCTATAGGGCAGCATCTCCAGGCTAAGCAGTTTGGAGATGTGGACGTTGAGGGCTTGGGCGTGTGGGTGGGTTGCACTATACTTCCTTTTGCGCTCCAGCATCTGGGGTATGGAGAGCTGAACGCTGGTGGATGCTGTGGAGGATCGTGGAGGCGAAGATGGGGTTTTCGCACGGGAGGTGTTTGGGCCGGGGTCCTGGGCAGGGGAAGGAGCAGTGGTGTGCCCGGCCGGAGGTGAACGGGCTTGGTGCCATTGAGTGGGGTGTTTAGCATTTATATGCCTGCACATACTGGTGGTAGTTAAGCTAGTATTGGTGGAACCCCTGCTGATCCTGGTTTGACACAGGTTTCACACCACAGTCCGTCGGTCATCCGGTGTTTCTTTAAAGAACCTCCAGACTTCTGAAAATCTAGCCCTCGCCACGAGAGCTTGACTAAGGGCAACATTTGGCTCTGATGCACCAGCTCTGGCCCTGCCTCTCCGTCTGGCCCCTCCACTGCCTCTTTCAACCTGTTCTGGTATGGGACTCGCTTCCTTCTCAGAAGCACTGTGTTCACCCGGCCTATCAACCCAGCTTGGGTCTGTCACCTCATCATCCTCCGATCCCTCATTCTGCTCCCCCCTCGGACTTCCTGCCCTGACAACAACTTCACCACTGTCTGACAACCGTGTTTCCTCATCGTCCGACACCTCTTTACACACTTCTTCCACTACCTCAATAATGTCATCATCACCCACAGACTGCGACCGGTGGAAATCCTGGGCATCGGAAAATAGCTCAGCAGCAACCGGACAAATGGTTTGTGACTGTGGGAAGGGTCCAGAAAACAGTTCCTCAGAGTATGCCGGTTCAAATTCCAAATTTTCTTGGGAGGGGGCAGACTGGGGGGAAGGAGGCTGAGGTGGAGGAGCTGGAGGAGTGCTGATTTCGGTGACATGGGTGGACTGCGTGGAAGACTGACTGGTGGACAAATGGCTAGAAGCATTGTCCGCAATCCATGACATCACCTCTTTGTACTGTTCTGGCCTCAACAGTGCTCTACCACGAGTCCCAGTAACTTGAGACATGATGAACCTAGGGAGTGTAGCTCTGTGGCGTTCCCCTGCTCCCTCATCAGCAAGTGGTGTCTCACCCCGCCCAGGACCACGGTCTCTGACCCCTGCAGTAGTTGGACGCCCACGTCCATGCCCTCGTCCTCTACCCCTAGCCCTCGGGTTAAACATTTTCAAAATTAAAGTGTAAACTGTAATTTTTTTTTTTTTTTTAAACAAAACGATGCTATCCTATTGCTATGGCTAGTTTCTAACCTACACTGACAGCACACAACTGGATTTTGTGTTGTGCCTGATGACTTTGAGTTATAAAAGTAAATAAACGTAAAAAAAAAAAAATCAGCAGACTGTGCCTAATTCAAATCAAACCCCTAATAAATTGTTCCACTTCGGTGTTTGAGGTGGATATGTGTGTCACTAAGAGCTAATTACAACGGTCGCAAGTCTCCCTGCAAATTCCTCACAATATGGTACTAGCTGCACTACTAGTGCTAGCAAGCCCAGCCACAAGCAAACAAAAAAAGAGTAAAATATAATGCTATTGTAGGCCTAAGTAAGCCGTTGGGGTTCTCCTATGGCTATTTTCTAGCCTACACTGAAAGCACACTGCTTTGCCAGATTACTTTGAGTTATAAAAAAAAATAAACGTAAAAAAAAATAAATCAGCAGACTGTGCCTAATTCAAATCAAACCCCTAATAAATTGTCCCACTTAGGTGTTTGAGATGGATATGTGTGTCACTAAGAGCTAAACACAACGGTCGCAAGTCTCCCTGCAAATTCCTCACAATATGGTACTAGCTGCACTACTAGTGCCAGCAAGCCCAGCCACAAGCAAACAAAAAAAAAGTAAAATATAACGCTATTGTAGGCCTAAATAAGCTGTTGGGGTTCTCCTATGGCTATTTTCTAGCCTACACTGAAAAAACACTGCTTTGCCAGATTACTTTGATTTATAAAAAAAAATAAACGTATAAAAAAATAAATCAGCAGACTGTGCCTAATTCAAATCAAACCCCTAATAAATTGTCCCACTTAGGTGTTTGAGATGTGTGTGTCACTAAGAGCTAAACACACCGGTTGCAAGTCTCCCTGCAAATTCCTCACAATATGGTACTAGCTGCACTACTAGTGCCAGCAAGCCCAGCCACAAGCAAATAAAAAAAAAATATATAACGTTATTGTAGCCCTAAGAAGGGCTGTTGGGTTCTTGTAGAATCACTCCTGCCTAACACTATTTTAATAGAACACCCTAACGCTTTCCCTGACCAGCAGCAGCTCTCTCCCTAACGGCATCCAGACACAGAATGATCCGAGCAGCGCAGGCAGGGGCTAGTCTATTCCAGGGTCACCTGATAAGGCCAGCCAACCACTGCTATCGAAGTGTAAGGGTACCACGTCATGCTGGGTGGAGTGCAGAGTCTCCTGGCTTGTGATTGGCTCTGTTTCTGGCCGCCAAAAATCACAACGGAGGGAGATGCCATTTTCTCGAGCTGGCAAAATACTCGTCCGAGCAACGAGCAGTTTCGAGTACGCTAATGCTCGAACAAGCAACAAGCTCGGACAAGTGTGTTCGCTCATCTCTAGTCTGAATACTGACCATGTGATATTTCAGTTTTTCTTTTTTAATAAATTTGCAAAAATATCTATATTCCAGTTTTTTGGGTCACACAGTGAACATTCATGAGCACAAAAAACTTTTTTGATCTTACCAATTGGTTGCAATGAAACAAAGAGTGAAACATTGAGGGAGTGATGACTATTGAGCACTAAGATTTGTGTTGTTGACAGAGCTGAATAATATAAGTGTTTCATAAGTACTTTGCAATGATGGGTGGGGATTGTGAAGAGGTATACTGTTATCTGCTAGCAGGCCTCAAGTGTATGGGGATTTCCCTATATGAATGCTCTGTATGCTGAGATTACATGTCATATACTCTGTGTATACTATGTGATTCATTGACATTAATTGTTGTCTGTTATGCCCCTTACTTTATTAGTATTTTATTCCTTTTCAAAATATCTATGTTTGTTTTCTAAATTACAGCCTTACCAACATAATTATGTGTCACTTTCAAAGGATTGATAAATCTTTTGTAAAATTCAAATGTTCAAACCATTTAGACTTACGTAGAAAGTTGTTTTCAGTGCAAAGTTAGACAGAAAACTGGCACAAACACTTGAATAAATGTGGGCATCCCATAATACACAATGCATATAGAGCATACAATATATCACAAAAAAAGTCAACCTAGGACAGTATCCAGACCACTAACTTACAGGTGAAAACTAATTCCAACATATATATATATATATATATATATATATATATATATATATATATATATCCAAAAATAGGCAGCACTGTTCAATACAAAAATCAAGGGTGAAGTTTATTTCATTGCTATGGAATAAACTTCACCCTTAATTTTTCTATTGAAAAACAGAGAGCTGCCTGTTTTTTGGTTATATTTACTACTTTGTAGTGATGCTCTGTACTTTCCCACAAATTATATATATATATATATATATATATATATATATATATATATATATATATATATATATATACACTCACCGGCCACTTTATTAGGTACACCTGTCCAACTGCTCATTAACACTTAATTTCTAATCAGCCAATCACATGGCGGCAACTCAGTGCATTTAGGCATGTAGACATGGTCAAGACAATCTCCTGCAGTTCAAACCGAGCATCAGTATGGGGAAGAAAGGTGATTTGAGTGCCTTTGAACGTGGCATGGTTGTTGGTGCCAGAAGGGCTGGTCTGAGTATTTCAGAAACTGCTGATCTACTGGGATTTTCACGCACAACCATCTCTAGGGTTTACAGAGAATGGTCCAAAAAAGAAAAAACATCCAGTGAGCAGCAGTTCTGTGGGCGGAAATGCCTTGTTGATGCCAGAGGTCAGAGGAGAATGGGCAGACTGGTTCGAGCTGATAGAAAGGCAACAGTGCCTCAAATCGCTAACCCGTGACAACCAAGGTAGGCAGAAGAGCATCTCTGAACGCACAGTACGTCAAACTTTGAGGCAGATGGGCTACAGCAGTAGAAGACCACACCGGGTGCCACTCCTTTCAGCTAAGAACAGGAAACTGAGGCTACAATTTGCACAAGCTCATTGAAATTGGACAGTAGAAGATTGGAAAAACGTTGCCTGGTCTGATGAGTCTCGATTTCTGCTGCAACATTCGGATGGTAGGGTCAGAATTTGGCATCAACAACATGAAAGCATGGATCCATTCTGCCTTGTATCAACGGTTCAGGCTAGTGGTGGTGGTGTCATGGTGTGGGGAATATTTTCTTGGAACTCTTTGGGCTCCTTGGTACCAATTGAGCATTGTTGCAACGCCACAGCCTACCTGAGTATTGTTGCTGACCATGTCCATCCCTTTATGACCACAATGTACCCAACATCTGATGGCTACTTTCAGCAGGATAATGCGCCATGTCATAAAGCTGGAATCATCTCAGACTGGTTTCTTGAACATGACAATGAGTTCACTGTACTCAAATGGCCTCCACAGTCACCAGATCTCAATCCAATAGAGCATCTTTGGGATGTGGTGGAACGGGAGATTTGCATAATGGATGTGCAGCCGACAAATCTGCGGCAACCGTATGATGCCATCATGTCAATATGGACCAAAATCTCTGAGGAATGCTTCCAGCACCTTGTTGCATCTATGCCACGAAGAATTGAGGCAGTTCTGAAGGGGGTCCAACCGGTTACTAGCATGGTGTACCTAATAAAGTGGCCTTTGAGTGTATATCTCCACAGAAGTAAGTGAAATGTAAAGTGCCATGAGAACAATCTCATTAGTCTGTTGAGCTGATGTGGTCAGTGCTATCCAGGATCATCGAGGGGAATCGGTCCAGATAAACAGGATCCTAATAATTCCCTGTATCCTAATATCTCTGATCCCCAATATTAGCTCCAAATAGTACCAATGCTTTCCTTTACACCTATTCACTGTCCTTAGGTAATGACAAGGGTCCTATTTTCAATGCGTCTCATTAGCGTAGTCCTTAATTCACTGGGACTCATGAGGGGATTAAAATGTAATAAAGTATAATAGTGGCTACAAGTGACTGGTCGCCTCCTAACACCTTTCCATAAAGTGGGCTGACCTATTATTGTCCAGCAGTGGCTACACCAGTATTTATATGGTACCTTGATAAGATCTCGTTACTGGAGTGCGTCATGAAGGGGGCAGACTTTTCAGTCATGTGGGAGGAGATGGGAAGATAAATGTTTATTGGCTACAAGCTTAGGATATGAAAGTATTTGATTTCACTTATGAACTACAAAGTTATCAGGAATACTGAGGTTCACTTAGTGATACCTCCTAACCTATAACTACAGACTACAGAAAAAGCAAGAGCAGCTAAGAGTTTAATTTAGTCTCTTAGGCGCCACAGAGTCCAGGCAGAAACTGGGTTACTTTTGCAATTCTATAAAAAATTTCTCTGGGGTTCCATCATGAAGGAGGTTTATATGTCTTGATATCATGGTATCAAGACAATGGGGCAGATTTATCAAGCAGTCTGAAAGTCAGAATATTTCCAATTGCCCATGGCAACCAATTACAGCTGCCCTTTAAAATATTCATGAGCACTGGTGAAATGAAAGCTGAGCTGTGATTGGTTGCCATGGGCAACTGGAAATATTCTGACTTTCAGACTGCTTGATAAATCTGCCCCATTGCGTGATATCTCCCAAGTGGTCGCACACTCTTTGGTGAAATACCCTAACTATTTTCTCAGTATATTCCAAGCCGCAGTCACACAATGCTCTGTAAATTACTCAGAATGAACGATTTCATCTCAATTGTTTTGTTCGTTACATTTGAAACAAATATTTTTCCAGTTTTTATGAAAAGACAAGCTAAACAGACCAATCTTTCTCTTAATGCTTATCCCTGTAGGTGATCTATGGTCTATGGCAGTTGCCGTCTGTGCTCCATTATCATATGTAGTGATACATATTATCAGAGCATCATACTGAAGCCTTGGTGGTTACGCTCCCATTTTTCGGAATGCCTATGTTTTCAATGTGCCGTCAGATGCCTTGAAAATGAGAACATCTAAAAATGAAAATCTGTCTGTGTGTAGACATGCGGACCAGCTGCTCCACTCATCTTGGGGAGCAACAAGGGGTCAGACGGAGGTATCTCTATTGGATCCCGTGATCTGAGAACCCCATCGATCAGCAAGTTAGGATAGGGCCTAACTTTTTCTGTGGGAAAACCCCTTTAAGGACCAGGCCATTTTCATTTTTTGCATTCCTATTTTTCACCCTCCATTTTTAAAAATCCTCTTTTATTTGTAGAGCAGTGTCAGGGCTTGTTTTCTGTGTAACAAATTGTCCTTCCTAGTAACATTTCATATTCCATACCACTTATTGGTAAGCTTGAAAAAAATTCCAAATGGATGAAATTGTAGAAGAAGCACATTAGTGCCATATTCTTGTGCACACAGTATTTACGGATTTCACTGTGCACTCAAAATAACACCTCTGGTTTATTTCTAAGGCTGGTACTAACATGGGGATACCAAACTTATTTAATTTTTTTTCATACTTTTTCATACTTGGACACAAGCCGACACCTGGGACCGGAATCTAAATGGCACTCAGTCTTAACCAGACCCCACTGCAAAGCCGGTTGGTCTTGCTGCGGCGTGGTACCACCAGGCCATTCCACAGGTGCAGTGGCAGCCAAGGTCGAGGTACAAAATAACTAGGCAGTCTCGTGTTAAGGAACAGGCAGAGGGTCAAGGCAGGCGGCAATGATGCAAGGTCGGGGTCGGAGCAGGAGATCAGGGCTGACAGCGAAGGAGCAAGGTCAAGGCAGATCCGGGGATCAACGATCCAACCAAAGATGGTGGCAGCCGACTTTCACATGCTGGTGACAACTTTTCTGATGGCAGAAAAAATGGTTAACATTCACAATCAGTGCCAGCACTGATCACGGGTGGCAGCAGTGGGTGTTGGCAGCATAATGCGTTTAGGGGGTTAAAAGTGATCTTTAGGCCAATGGGATTCTCATTGAACTCCGTTACAAAATTAATGAAAGTGTCTTTGGTCTCAGTCCATGTCACAAGGACATCATCAATATAGCGCTGCCAAATGTCAATTTTTGTGCTATTGGTGGATGTCTCAAAGGCTGAATTCCCTAAAAGGTTGCAAACTTTTCCCCCTAACTGAGTTAAGTGAATATTAATGACAAGTTCACATTTTAAGGCACATATAATGCATAGTGATAAATATAATAGAAGGGAGTGGTTTTAAACCCATAATTTAACACTGACTGTGGCTTGCCCTTTAACATATCCTCCTGCTCAATGTTTGATGTCTTATAGTTGGATGGGACACATAATTTGTCTCTAGGTATGAAAGTTATCATTCACTTGCTAATACTAGTGATATTTAACCAGTATTATCCTTCACTTGTTACTGGCAGCTGGGGAAATGTTTTCTTTTGGCACCTATGAACTTAAAGCAAATAAAAACCAACTTTTTAAAACCTGTCTGTTAGTTGGCGTTTACTTTCCTGGTGGATTTCTAGCTGTATTCTAGTTATGTCTGAAAACATTTACTTTGGATGTTTACCCACAAATCCTTGCTCTGGGCTGGTAGCAGGTATTGAATATTGTAGTACATTTATATCTTCAAAAGAATATGGTGATCTGTACATGTCACCTGTTGGAGGTGTCTGGTGTTGCTAGGCAACTACTCCAATTAGGAAATAGTGAGGTCAGAAAATTAGTCATTAGGGAGTCTCAAGGACTCTATAATAAATAATTCCAATAGGAAAGTGGAGTTTCCCTTTATAAAATCATAAGTTATAGATCATGTATTCCATGCAATAAGGTGCAGTTATAAAATAAAAAAGCTATATGACATCATAATATATCAATTCCAAAGCAGAATGGATACATTCCAACATCAGATGGTTAAATTATGTCGTAGCTATATCATTTGCAATACTTTTATAAATTAGACTGGAAACGTAAAGGAAGTTTGCATTGTTCCATTAGTGCACCCACCCACAACCGCTTGTCATGGAGAGGTTGTAAAGGGCTAAATGATCAAATTAATGGTGGTGCGCTAGTAACTGCGACTATTTCTGGGCTTATATGCCAGAAAACTGATAAATCTCCCCATACGAGTGACCCGTATAAAAACAGAGTAGGTTATGCTTTACTGTTCAAAGGACAGATCACACAGTCCATTTTAATAGTAGCTGTGGACACTAAATCAATAAAAGTATTGCATTTAGTGACGAAAAATGGAGGACACATGGTCGTATTCCAGTGGTCTAAGACATTCCCTTACAATTTCCTTTCTGTTTAATTCCCATTTTGGCTAAAAGAAGCTCCAGCCTTATGGGGAAGCTATGTTGATTGAGGGAGGTTCCTTATTAAGAACCCCCTATCATTCGTAATTAGTACACATCACACCTCTTGCTCTGGTGGACCCAGCAAATGCCTTACCCATATTAGCTGTACACAGTGCACATCAATCTGTGGTCAGCTAATCTTTGAAGCAAATGATTGTCCGTTAATGAAATCAAAATAGTTCCTAAAATTGTTAAAATATTTCAGTAAAAAGCAGGTTTGAAAAGAAATGTGAAACTAGTCTCTAGCAAATATTTTAGGATTTAAAAATGTATATTGGTTGATAATGAGCCTTACCCACCGATCTACAGACCATGAACTTATACAATGTATATCAAATATATTTGTAATTTAAAAACGTTAAATAAAGTTTGTCCAGTATTTGCTATATGTTCCCAGCAAAGAGAAAAAATACATTCATATTTCAGCAGTTTCTACTGATTTTATGAGAAATAGCTGCCAGATTTTATTAGATTTGATTTTAATTGGACGTGTAAATTAAAGAAATACAATTCATCAGCAGATTATAGAAATGCACAGCGCTCATTATTTTATTGGAAGCTGTATGACTGTATCTCTTATTTAGCAATAAATGAGTGCTGCAGCCGTATCCTCTGCATGGCCACTAATAGCAGCCTCTACCCCTTTGTAGCCATTAGTGTGCTGCTTGTTTGCAGGACCTTCACAAATGGTCCCCTAAATTGGGGCTGGTTTATGAATTCAAAAGTCATGGTAATTACGCAGCTGTTTGGAAAATGTGTTGGAGTGGTCTAACAGTAACAGCCCCTCCTTTCTCTCCCCTTCTGCTCTCTCACATTCATTACTGTCTAAATGAAAGGACGTGTATACAGTGATTATGAGGTTTCATATGAATCCCCCAAGCCATAAAGAAGAATTTCCTAATTGTCAGCTGGACTGTGCTTGTTTAAAATAATTAGGGTTCAGCAGCTCCGGCAGACCATTTTTTTTTCCCTCGGCTCTTGCTTTATTAGATACGATCAGTTTCCTGCTGTAGCCTTTCTCCTTTTACTTTTTTTGACCCTACTATCCTATCTATATGCGGGCAGAAAAGCGTTAGCTTTAATGTACACAAACAATGGTTCCGCAAGACTTGTGGCAATCTTCTGGACATGATGTTAAACGAGGACAGTTTAACAAACGAATCTTTGTAAAATAAATAAATAAAAAAAAAAAACCTGCATGCCAATGCATTTTATTATTGTCTTTTTTTAAGAAGGATAGCTGAAATCTTTCTTAATTACCATTTATTTCAATGACAGAATTGTAATTTATCATTTAGTTGTAATTTGACATATGTTCACACCTTTGCCATTTCCAATTTCCTCCTCCATTCTAATTGTCTGCTTCACTCGCCTGTCATGCACTCCTCCTGGGATTAATTCAAGCTGTCTGTCTGCACCGAGCTACCAGCACACTCGGGGCTGCGGGGAGCGTGACAGTGTCAATGTGCACACAGTTTATCTGAGGCAATGCCCAGACACCGCTCTCCTGCATTCAGTCTTGCCCTATTGTTTGTTGTTTATTCCATCTCAAATGTGTGACTTTGCTATGTATTATTAGCCCTTAATGATTTCTCTGGCTGACACCTTTAAAGGAGACGTAAATTAATTACTATGTGGGGGCTGGGCAATAATTGGAAAACAAGATGCCTTTCTCCAGTGTTTTTTTTGTAAATTTTCAAGTGTGCATTTATCTATTCATTTCTGAATATTCATACTTTAAGTTTTAAAGGTACATTACATAAAATGAATAAAATATTTATCGTATATACTTGAGTATAAACCGCCCCGAGTATAAGCTGAGGCACCTAATTTTAACACAAAAAACTGGAAAAACCTATTGACTCGAGTATAAGCGGAGGGTGGGAAATGCATTGGTCACAGCCTCCCAGTATATAGCCAGCCCCTTTAGTATATAGACTTCCAGCCCCCTGTAGTATACAGCCTGCCCAGCCCCCTGTAGTATACAGCCTGCCCAGCCCCCTGTAGTATACAGCCTGCCCAGCCCCCTGTAGTATACAGCCTGCCCAGCGGTATAGCAGAGGGCCCCGGAAGGTGAGTAAACTGTTTGTTTTTTTCTCATGACTTGAGTACAAGCCAAGGTAAAGTTTTTCAGCACATTTTTTGTGCTGAAAAATTTGGCTTATACTCGAGTATATATGGTAATCACATTTTACTAAAATTGAAAAGCTGATTATTACCGGTTACCTGACTTAAGGCCACCTTCTTTGTCAATTTGAATTGTAAAAAAAATAGAATGTAAAAGTATATTGGCCTTTTGTGACCTTCTACTATAGATCCATCATTTTAGGGTTCATTTTTGTTGTTACAAAATGCCTGCCAGTACTAGCTTTTAAGTGCAGTGTGAGACACCCATGTTTCTGCTCCTGGATGGTCAAGTGGTTATGACCTTAGTGTGCGTTCACACATTCAGTTTTTCAGATGCAGATTGTGATGCCCAAACCAGGAGTGGAGTGAAAATAGAGGAGGATCCACACCGGCTTCAAAAACTGCATCTGAAAAACTGTTGTAAGGCAATTCTGTGTCTCATCTAAATTTTGTTAATTTTGCTTAGGATTTGTCAAAGACTACCGTATACAATGCAGGCTGAAACGTGCATGCTTTGTTTGTCATTTTGTTCTTTTAAATTTTCCACAAAATGTATCTGAGATTAGCTTTGCTGCTACTACTGTATTATTTGTTGTGGCTTTTCCATGAGCAATAGGTTGTTAGCCTACTTGTTATCATGTGTTACAGTTGTGTATTAGTCACGCTCATAAGATTTCGGTATCAAACAAAAAGACCTGTGGTTTAGCTATAAGGGTTGCAGGGGTTACAGTTGAGTGACCCATCAGTCAGGAATACCCACAAGCCTCTCTATCAATACCTTGATGTCTAGCAGTTTAGGTTACATAAGAACATAGCCTTCTCTCCACACAGGTATACTTAATACACAAGCTGCTAGATATTACCTCTTTTTTGTCAAGACATAATTAACCTTTTATATAGCAGCAGGTCAGTATAAAGCAGGTAAGGGAAGCTGTGGAGAAATATGCAGCTGCAGGTAAACAGTATTCTCATAGAAAACATGGGTATGGATGGAAAGGACTGCTGAATTACAGTGTGCAGGAAATGTTATTCCATCCCCACCAATAAAACCAGAGCTGGCCGGCGCCAGCACTGGACATACTCGGGCAAGGCCCAGGGCCCAGAGCTGCTGGGGGGGGCCCACATAAGGCTGTAGATAAGGAATCCATGGGGGTGTGGGCGTCTTACATAAAATAACAATGAAGAAGCTGTTTGGAATCATAAACTAGGGAACAGGAGACTGTTTTAGTTTCTGAATTTATAATACCACCAAATGAGTACACTGCAAAAGCTCTGTTGCCCAGGGGCCTTCTAAAACCTGGAGCCGGCCCTGACCAGAGAAGATGTCACTGGATTTAACTGGACTGTAATCACTTTTCACTATTTACAACTGGATCCAAACAATACAATTTATACTTGCTAAATCTAAAGAACAGTTATCTGTTACAGGTAATTTGAGACTGTCCAGTGTAACTTTACACCTCCTATTACTTGGCTCAGTTTGTGCACGCACTGACTCTTTAAATCTGAACTGTTGCGCCCACACTTTAACACCCAGAAGCGGACAGCAAAGAGCAAGATGGAGTGAGGTGAACAACGACTGTTGTGGAGCAGGCTGAACACTGAACACTGGGAACTACAACTGCAAGGATGGCTTCTATGAGGGGTAACATGGCAGTGGGCAGTTCCTTTATTTCTTCGATGACTTTGTTGTTTCTTCTTTTCATGTTTTCCTATTGCTATGATCATATGTGTTTAGATCAACACTGTCAAATCATTGCAACAATTTTTTTATTCAAAATCTTCAATTCCTGATGAAGCCAATTTATTAAAATAGGACATTCAAAAATTTCATTTATACTACTATTCTATTATGAAATGTTATTGAATTCTTTCTTGCTAACAAGGTGAACAGAAGCTTACTGATTTACAGGAAGCAGCATGTCTCATCCTCCCCCGGCTCCTTTGGCACTTCTCCCCTCCCTCTGCCTGCTCTAATATCATGGCAGCAGTGAACTTTAGCATATAGTGGAAGAGGTGAAGTGCTACTGCACAGTGTATCAACCTGTGAAGCTACAGCATGGATGGCCTCTGTTAATGCCCCCAGAGTCCTTCTGTCTCATTAGCATAATTTTAAAAGTTGATTTTAGAAGGAAGGAGGCCATGGATAAAAAAAAAATCTATGAAGATTATCACAATTATGATGTTAAGATCTGTCAGTGAATGCTTATCTACCATTCTTTCTTTTAGTGTGTCGCACATAGACCAAATGGGCAAATGTATCGAGATGTCCCTCCTAATCACTGAATTCAGGTAAAGTAGATACACCTTTTTATTTAGCTCTTGTCCAATGCAGCGCCTCCTATCACCCAATCACCTAGCCTTACAAGAACATTGCTCTGGTCAGTGATAGGCTGCAGTGGTCATGTGCTAGCAACATGATCTTACAGATGCAACCTCTGTTAACAAACAGACACTTGGAGTGACAAGAGGCGCCATGCCGAACCACAGCTGGGTAGAACTTTTGCTTTATTTTATAGCAATACCTGCTAAAAAATAATCTGGCCCACAAAGCTTTTCTGCAGTTCTTTGCTTAAAATAAATCATCCTTTGGGCTATTAGATACCAGAATATACCAGAGTATTTAACTAAGTTATCTATTTCTGTTGGATGAAATGTTTCTCTATCAATTTTGGATAGAAATATTACCATATTCCATTAAAAATGTGTGTAAATGTGTAAAAGTAAATTATTACTTGTGTAAAAGTAAATGAGCTGGAGAGAGCAGCTCAGCCTTGGAAAGGTATTATGAAGGACCAGTAGCAAACTGTGCCTTTGCCCCGCGTGAAGCAAGACTTTTCCACACTTCAGAGGGTAATAAAATTCCTGTCCAGGTCTCGAAATGTACCTTAGAGTCCTCTTCTTCTGTCTTCCTCCTCTGCTGAGCCCATAGACTATAGTGAAGAATGTGGAGGAGAGAAGGGAAGCTCTAATAACCTTTTGTGGACAAGACATGTGACTTGTTTATGTGACGCGGCCTGAAAAGGCTCTAGTGACTGTCGCCGTCTCTGCTTCTCTATGCATTGCACTACTTTAGCCTGATGCTGTGAGGAGTGGAGAAGGATGAAGCTATAATAAACCAAATCTCCCTTCACTCCAGGGTCTCTGGTTGTCTCTGACCTTGTCTAAAGTCAGCAGGCAAGCAGAGAGGAGTTAAAAGACATAAAAGTTTGATCTTGGAGAACAGCTTTAAAGTTAATTTATCCGTATGTAGGTTTTCAGCTTGCGATGTAAAAAGCCATAAAATGAACACTGGTCAACTTGTTTAATCATCGATCTGTGCTCATTCTAAGTACAAATTTACACTTATAAGAGGACCCTTTGTCTTGTAGAAACAGGGACACTTGATTAATTAAAACTTATTTTTGACATCTGTCAGATTCAGAACAAGGCTGCCATTCCTTCTGCTAAAATATATTAATGATGGACAGATCTGCTGGAAATGGTACTGTAAAAGAAAAAAAAAAAAAAAAAATATATATATATATATATATTGTGTGTACTTCAAATAATACAATATATGTATATTATAAAACATAGAAAGACCCTAAGATAACATCACAACACTATTTATAATCATAAAAAGAAAAATCAGAAAGACAATGTCTGCTCAATAATCACCCCAATTAAAGATCCCTGAAGTTACTTGTTGCTCTATGGGGAACATTTATAAGTCGCTCAACGCCATTTTTTTTGGAGCAGAAGCACTAAAATCATTGCTGTTTCTTCTGGACTGCACGGATTTGCAATTATTCTCGTGACTACATCACCTCCACACCATGTGCTTTGGGTGGTCACCCACATGTGGTGGGGGCCCATTTAAGGGCGAAGTGATGGTGGCCCCTGGGGTGAGCACACCGCACGCCCTCCCTATAATCAGGCCCTGGGTATATGGGGCCATGAAGTTAAGTTCGCTTCAGGGCCCACTGAAGTCTTGTTCAGCCAATGACATTCATTGCTAAATGTTCACAGGCTTTTACGCAAAGCCATGCCAGGTGGGACCAGGCGTAGTATTGTCAACCGGCACAGCCGCCTGATGGGGAAAAATATGTTCTTACTATCACTGTACTAAAAGACGCTATCAAGACACAGTTATTGACCCTGTGGAAAAAGTCGCTATTGGTATCCAGACACAGTTATTCTTACTGTACTATAGGACTCTATGGCTATCAAGACATATTTTCACTGCACTATTTTCACTGCACTATAAAAAAACTTTGTGTTTTTTAGATACAGTTATTGTCACTGGGTAGAAGACACAATGGAAAGCCCATCTTCTCACTGAACCAAAATAGGCTATGGGTATCCAGATTTAGTTTTTGGGTTCTGGACCTGGACTTTGTACCACTTTGTACCACATTGAAGTCAATAAGGACCTTAAAAGAGGATTACATAGAGGATTTAAGTGGCAATGGAAAAACCAGACACCCTTCTTCTCACTGCAGTTAAAGGTGGTCATGGTGTTCAGACTTAGTTCTTCTCTCTGCTGTAAAAAAAAAAAAAAAAACCCTTCCTCACAGTACGATTAAAGGCGTTCTGGGTGTTCAGACCCAAGTATTTACATAGATGATTTACATGGCAATAATGAAAAAACATCCTTCCTCTCACTGCGTGGATGCTGAAATTTCATGAATGCAGAATTGAAGCTTTTGAAATTGGAGTACCAGAAAGTTCCGGAAACAAGAACTTATTCTGACACTGGCAAAACCAAGTTGCTTGGATGTTAGGATGTCTACATAGGCTATAAAGAGGCAGATCTTCTTATTGTGAAGTCACCACTGACAGTGCTGAACAGGCACTCTGGCAGTACACTAGCCTGCAAGGCATAGAGGACAAACTGGCCATGTGTCCAATTTTCCCACCCAGATATTGAAACAGGAGGACCCATCCTTCAGTAACAGTAGATGTGTGGACAAATAATCCTCCACTATTAGATCCGCCATAATAGCCAGAAGAACTTTTTCAAGCAGGCAAAAATGGTGATGGTAGAGCAAATGATACTGCCGTCTGTGCTGACTTTATTGTTGGCATATTCGCAGCAGTGCAGCACCGAATAAATGTCCCTCATGGAGGCCCCATCATTGGTGCTTAACTGCATGTAACTAATTGCCTGCTGCTGCTGACACACCCTTTCCAGCATATGTAAAGTTGAATTCCACCTAGTTGGTACAGCAGCAGGTTGTGAAGGCCACAAATGTGAATACATGGCACACACTCTAAGCTGTAGCTCTAGCAGGTCTATATTGTTGGCCAGGAACCTTTGCACCACCAAGTTGAGCACATGCGCAATACATGAGATGTGTGTCACCTTGGCTTGACCCAAAGCAGCTACTTTGTTTCGGTCGTTGTTGCACACCACCTTGCTGGGTTTTAGGTTCAAAGACATAAAAACTCATCTGTGTGCCCCTAGATCCCAGTCCACAGCACCCTATGGCTTTGCTAAAATTGGTGCTGTGGACGGTGTCCTGACTGGATGACTAAGTAGGAGAAGATATAGTGGGGTAGGAGGAAGAGGCCACTGGTAGCCAGAAGTGATGTCTGGAAATTCTGGGCGGGGCCATGAACCCAGTAAGCAGTTAAGGAGTAGTAACGTAACTGCCCATGCTTGCTAGTCAGTTTTGAGGTGCACCTTGGGACTATTAGCATTGCACAGTGCACATCTGATTTTGTCCACAACCTGTCGGTGCAGGGTGGGGACTGCCTGGCAGCAAAAGTAGCAGTGGCTGTGATCAGTAGCTGTGAAATGCATAGTTTGGAACAGTTTCTGCCATCAGATCTTTAACCCCTTAACGAATTGACCCTTTTTAATTTTTTTACGTTTCTTTGCACCCAACCTTCAAAAATACATATTTTTTTATTTTTCAATGTATATAGCTGTGTGAGGGCTTGTTTTCTGTGTAACATTTTGTACTTTACAGTGACAGTATTTAATATCCCATGCCATGTATTGGAAGGTAGGAAAACAATTCCAAATGAGGTGAAATTGGTGAAATAAGCTCTGTATTTACGACTTTTACTTTTCATTCCAAATAACACCTTCTCATTTTTCCTTTGGTTTGTATGATCATGTGGATGCCAAATGTAATTGCTCCTGATTACAGCACAGGGAGCGATGATCACAGCCAAGATGGTGGCGCCCATGTGCCGCTGTTACATACCTTCGTTAGCTTTGTCACCTTGAAGGGTTAACACCTGCGATCAATGATAGCACTGATTGCAGGTGTTAATGGTGGATGTTTACTATAGTGTGTAGGAAACACCCACTCTGTATGGGAAAGGCTTTGCCTGTGAGCCCTATCCATATTCCAAGCCAGATGCTATGCCGTAATAGTATGCTGCCTTTCAGGAATGGGTTTAAGCTTTATGGTCTCCACCAGCCTGAATGGGAGAATTTTAAAAGCTATCAATTTGGAAATGCTCCTATTCATGACCAGTTCTCATGCGTGGATGGGCCAAACTTTAGATTTTTCTGCATAATTTGGGGGATGGAGAGCTGAATGGATGGTGTGGAGAGGCTTGATTACAATGGTGCTTCTGGTGGTGGTAGGAGGGATAGAGACATCACATCCTCCCTCTGCAGGGAAACCTTAGCCATGTGACTTGACCATGCTTAATGGACTAGTGGCACAGCATTCAAAGGACAAATGTTCTGTTCTGTGAGAAAAAATTCCATGCTACAGGCACCCTGTGGGATGGCCTTTGTTTCATGGGTCCCAAAGCGTGGATAGAAGCAATCAATGATGTGGCTTTGAACAGACTGCTGCACCTTGGCCCCCTTTTGCTTATTTTGTTGGCTGCCTGTTGTTTCCTGGACACCACCTCATCCTCCAAAGTATCACTTCCTTCTTCCCATGTCAGGACTATGACCTCATAATCACTCCTAGCTTCTTCTGCCGCCTAGCCCTCACCGCTACCCTCCTTCTCCATCTGCACATCGCAGAAAGCCACAGCCATTGGCAATTGTGTTTTGTCGTAATAGGTCTTTCCACCACTCACATTCATCCTGCAATAAAATTTCTTGGGATTTTGGAACTCATCCTGCTTTCCTCATTTTAAAAGACCCACGGTAACAAACTATAATGTGACAGCACCTTTACAATCAAGCTATTACTCCATGCAATGCTGAGCATTTTTATTACGGTTATATTAAGGCAGAATATTCACTATGATAAGCACTCCTATTAGATGCACATTAATGTGTGCTGTGATCCACAGATTAATACATGCTATTCACTGTGATGAGCACTTCTTTGATCTATGTATTAATGCGCACTATTCACTATGATGAGCACATTCTATGAACCAAGTATTAATGTCCGCTAATCACTGTAATGAACATGTTTATTACTCTCATAGTAATGCATGCTATTCATTATGATGAACATGTGGTGGGGGAAATATTTGAGGGGTTTATTAGAGATGCTATCCTGGAGTATCTCACTGTGCACAACCTTATAACCCAGCGTCAGCATGGGTTTATGAGAGATCGGTCCTGTCAGACTAATCTGATTGGTTTCTACGAGGAGGTAAGTTCAAGACTGGATCTGGGGGACGCTGTGGATGTTGTATATCTGGACTTTTCAAAGGCATTTGACACCGTGCCACATAAAAGGTTGGTATATAAAATGAGACTGCTGGGAATAGGAGAAAATCTGTGTATCTGGGTAAGTAATTGGCTTAGTGATAGAAAACAGAGGGTGGTCATTAATGGCACATTCTCAGATTGGGTTGATGTTACCAGTGGAGTGCCACAGGGGTCAGTATTGGGGCCACTTCTTTTTAATATTTTTTATTAATGACCTTGTAGTGGGTTTACACAGTCAAGTTTCAATATTTGCAGATGATACTAAGCTGTGTAAAGTAATAAATACTGAGGTCGATAGTTTAGCATTACAGAGGGATTTGTGGAAGCTTGAGGGATGGGCAGAGAAATGGTTGATGAGGTTTAATGTAGATAAATGTAAAGTTATGCACTTGGGCCATGGAAACAAAAAGTATAATTATGTTCTAAACGGTCAATTACTTAGTAAAACTGAAGCTGAAAAGGACTTGGGCGTATTGGTGGATGGTAAACTTAATTTTAGTGACCAGAGCCAGGCGGCTGCTGCTAAAGCAAATAAAATAATGGGATGTATCAAGAGAGGAATAGATTCTCATGATAAAGACATAGTTCTGCCCTTATACAAATCCCTGGTCAGACCACACATGGAATATTGTGTACAGTTTTGGGCACCAGTATATAAAAAGGATATAGTAGAGCTGGAACGGGTGCAGAGGAGAGCAACCAGGATTATTAGGGGAATGGGGGGACTAGAATACAATGACAGATTACAAAATTTGGGATTATTCAGTTTAGAAAAAAGACGACTGAGGGGAGACCTCATTGCAATGTACAAATACCTGAACGGACAGTACAAGGATCTCTCCAAAGATCTTTTTATTCCTAGGCCTGTGACCAGGACAAGGGGGCATCCTCTACGCCTAGAGGAGAGGCGATTCTACCATCACCATAGACAAAGGTTCTTTACTGTAAGAGCAGTGAGACTATGGAACTCTCTGCCGCAGGAGGTTGTTATGGCCGACTCTATGTGCATGTTCAAGAGAGGCCTGGATGACTTTCTGGAGAGAAAAAATATCACGGGTTATGGGGATAAAACATTTATTTAATTCTTGAAGGTTGGACTTGATGGACTTGCGTCTCCTTCCAGCCTTATATACTATGATACTATGATACTATGATGTCTATGATACAGGTATTAATGCACACTATTCACTGCAAAGATCAGTTTTATTATTCATGTATTAATGCACACAATTCCCTGATGAGCCCTTTTATTATCCATGTATTAATGCCCACTTTTCCCTATGATGAGTACTTTTATTATTAAAGTATTAATGTGTGCTATTCACTATGATTAACACTTAAATGATCCAAGTGTTAATGAGGCACTATTCACTGTCATCAGCACTTTAATTATCCACATAGTAATGCATGCCATTCACTGTGATCAGCACTTTAATTATACAAGTATTATTTCATTCCAATTACTATAATGAGCACTTTTATTATCCACATATTAAGGGGTGTCCTTCTACAATTTTTAAATATAAAATATTTGTTAAATGCAATAAAATGTCAATTAATTATTTAAAAAATCATACAATATCATTTTCTGTATTTCTTTTAAATTCTGTCTCTCATAGTGGAAGTGCATCTACAATAAAAATGTCAGACCTCTCCATTCTTTGTTGGTGAAAAAACTTGTTTTCCCCAATGTAACAGTTTGGTCCAGCATAATAAATTATTGGGGTGCTATAGTTCTAGGCGGCATAAAATTGTCTGTCTTTGATCTGATTTTTGTACCTGGACCATTAATTTAGCAAATTTGCTAATTAAATTAGCATTACTACATTTCTTGATTTGTAGATTGAACAAATAAACTGGCAACTTTATAATAAATATATGGAGTCCTTTAGAGCAGAAAGTGCCCTATATAGCACCATGTTTAAATCTGGTATAAAGATATGTGGTCATTTCAATTATTATCAATTAGAAGATTTAACAATATTGGCTATTCACAGATCCTGTTATTTTACCCAAAAACAACATTTTACTATTGTAGAGTTTATTGACTCATTAACCATTCTGTTGTTTGCAGCAGACAACCACAGGTTGCAGGTGTTAACCCTTTAGCTGCCGTTGGCACTGTCATATTGGTTTTGATTGTCGCTCACTGTGATACCATTGGAAAGCGATGATAAATTTCCATGGCAGGCTGGAGTCTTTATCACATCCTAGGACATATCTTTGCTGTAGATCTGTAACAGTGTGCTAGTGGCGCCTTAGAGTTAAAGTACCCTAGAGGTCTAAAAAACAAAATCAAATAAAAAAGTTATAGATTTTTGAAGGTGGAAAATGAAAAATAGAAACAAAAAAGTTGTTACAGTGTCAAAAAGAAATACATATTTATCTTATGGCTATGGGTGAAGGGATTCCTAAAGGAGAACAGAAGTAAACCTTACCCTCCTGATAAAACACCATACTAAAACTGAGCCTAACAGTAAAGTAAACCTAAAACTGTACAGGATACCAGAGGTTGGAATTAGGTTTCAGCACGTGACCTTACAAAAGTTTATTGGCAGATACTGTTGTATAATGAGTCTAGAGAAAAGACTCCATTCTCCACTGCAGATGGCCTATTCCAGTATGTTGTAACGCATGTTGGGTCACATGGAGCCTCTGCTACATTTCATGGACCTGATCTTGAGGTCACATTATGATTACTCTTTGGCTTATCTGGACGATGTGGTAATATTTTCACCAGATTGGAGAAGTCACCTCTGTAAGGTACAGATGGTGGTAGACTCCGTTAGGGATGTGAACCTTTCCATAAATCCTGAGGAGTGTGCAATGGGTCTAGAGGAAGCAAAATACCTGTACCACATTATTGGTAAAGAGATGATTAAACCCCAGATCAAAAGGCGGTAAGTTGGAAATGGTGAAGTGGACCACAGAGGCAGAAAAAGGTTTTCACAGTCTAAAGCCAGTCTTTTGCAAACATCCAATGCAAATTTATCCAGATTTTAGGAAATAGTTTCAGGCAGATGCCTCTGTTACTGGTTTAGAAGCAGCACTGTCACAGGATATAAATGGGGAGGAACAGCCACTAATGTAACTAGCCCCCAGCATTCGAAAGAAAGTGCCTGGCATTTCAAGTGGCCCCTCAAATATTATCTACTGTGTAAAAAGTTTGTATTGGTGACATACTATGCTCCTCTGTCACCAAGGAGAGAAATGCTACAGTGACCAGGTAGTTTTCCTCCTTACCAATCTTTAGTTTTAAAGTGCAGGGAATTTCAAGGAGGAGCAGATGTGTTGTCCAGGGTTCAATTTATGTTTTCTAAAATGCCAAGACCTCTGGTCTAAAGAAGAAGGGGGATATACTGTCGGGGCGTACAGGGATCAAAATATTCATAAGGAATGTGTGCATGAATCTGGCGCACCCTGCATTCTCCACAAGCATACTGTACCTAGTGCAGTTTACACTGCTTTTGATAAATGTGGATCATTATGATGTGTAACACATTCTTCATGAATCTGGCGCCCCCTGCACTAATCCGGCAAAATGCACCACTTTTGTTTTGGTGCACCTTAAACATAGAGCGTGCACAGGAGTGCAGCACCCATGAGATGACTTGAGTTAGTCACCTCGTGCGGCGCCCTTGCTGCATGACGGAGGGGTGGCATCTTGGGGCAGTGCTACCCACCCTCCATTAAATAGTCTGGCCATGGCCCAGGAAAACCCGGAGGGGTTTAAGGAGGGGCTCTACAGGGAACATTCCATTAAAGAGTGGCTCTGCAGGGGACATTACATTAAAGGGGGGGGGCTCACCATTGGACATTACATTAAAGCGGCTACTCTGCTGGGGACATTACATTAAAGGGGGGCTCTGCAAGGGACATTTCATTAAAGAGTTAAATCTGCAGTGGACATTTCATTAAAAGGGAGCTCTGATGTTTTCCGTAGCCCCCTTCTTATATAGACAGCTAACAGAAAAGGGGTCAGCTGCAGGAAAGGGGGCATTTTAGATCAAGGGCTACTGGAAATGGGACATTATATGGCAGAAAGCATGTGTCATTGGCTTCTCTATCAATACTGTGATCCATGGGTACCCCAATTAATTATTACCACTAAGAACATATATCTCTTTGACTGTTCTGGGGAGCGTATTTCTATAATTAGTCTCAGACAGCAGAGAGGCTAGGTTCACCCCTGAGCGTGCAACACAATTCTGTTGGACACTGCAAACTCCAACTGTGCAGAATTTTGTGTCGTGTCGGGTATAGTGCAGGCACAAATATTGCGGACACTTTATAAATACATGTGCAGGAAGTTTGCACCGAAAAGAACATGCAGGGGCTTTAATAAATGTGGGCCTTAAGGAATTGGGAGCATTTCTAATGTCAAAAAGTTGCTCTGCTGGTCAACTTTAATCTAAATGGGATTATTTCAATAAAGCAGTATTTTCCTTACATACTTTAATGGGGCATTATGTCTTTGGATGCTATGGGATCCTTGTAACGTCTTTAATTACATTAAGCACTAATACAAGATATGTGTTATATATATGTGAGATATATGATACTATGATATGTACAGGCGGTCCCCTACTTAAGAACACTTGACTTACATACGACCCCTAGTTACAAACGGACCACTGGATATTGGTAATTTATTGTACTTTAGTCCAAGGCTACAATAAGCAGCTATAACAGATATCACAGGTGTCTGTAATGAAGTTTTAGTGTTAATCCTGATTCTTATGACAACCCAACATTTTTAAAATCCAATTGTCACAGAGACCAAAAATGTCCTGTCTGGGATTACAATGATAAAATTTACAGTTCCGACTTACATACAAATTCAACTTAAGAACAGACCTACAGACCCCATCTTGTATGTAACCCGGGGACTGCCTGTATACTATTTTTGCATTGTAACCTATAGCATCTCTGTGTTTATATTACTTTAAGATCTAATGGTACTTGCAATTCAGACAAGTAGTAGTGCATAATTTTACAATAGAACATAATATTTCTATTTTTTGTAGGATCAATGTGCTTTTCCTACTGTAACCTACAAAATATGTTGTCATCCTTTTATTAGTAAATGTTTTTTTTTATCATCGCTCTTTATTCTTTTACATCCCACAAATAAATGAAGCATATTATCGGGGTCAGCAAAAATATATTTATGGAAAGTGATATATACAAGTTATTTATTTAAAGGTTATAATCCAATAAATTACTTTAATTTCCAGTAAATGTTAAAGTACATATAACCTGTACAGTATCTAATATTTCCTTTACATCGATCCATGCAGGTATTGCTCTCTAAGGATGTCATCAATTCTAACTCTAAACACCAATTTATTATTTCAAATAATACTATCATCATTTTCGATCAGGAATAGGAAGTAAATCCAATCAGACTACATGACAATATGCCATGCAAGCTCTGCCACAGAGAGCAGAAGTCAGTGCTTTTCCCTTCCCCCTTCCCTGACCTCTCTTCTCTCTAGAAACTAGTGCAGACCAACCACTTCCCAAGCCTCTCCATGACAACAGTGCTTTCTCCATTCTATGTGTGTTCTCATTTAACTCTTACAAAAAGAACTCTGGCTGTGCCCTTGAGGGAGCTCTGTATGAAGAAGCTGTAATGCTAACAGGGTGGGGAGACTTAGCATAGACGTATGATTTGTGTGTCAGTATTTGTATTTATAGGGAAGAATATACATATGTATATACACACACAAACATCTGAAATATTCTTTATGCAGTGAAATAGTATACATTTTTCCTGTCTTTTAGAAGAATTTTTCATGATACAGTCATTCTCTAGGGATGCGTGCTCCAACATTTGATAGATGTATAATGCACAACAAGATATGTTTTTTTTTCAGATTTATAGTTTGCAATACGGTACATAAACGTAGGAGGTATCCATTGCTAGAAACTGATGATGTCACTATTCCCAAAATATTGAATTGAATAAAAATTTTAAACTCTTTAAGATTATAATATCATAATAATCTTAAAATTAAGATTGTGTATTATAACAAGTTTTCTTATGGTGACACTAGAAGAAGATAAAAATAATATATTTACAACTTCACTTTCGATTCATTTTTGAAGATAAGTTCTTCCAAGAACCTTTTTTATATTGGAACTAACCAGAAGAAAGCTTCTTATGGAAGCTCAGCGTTTCCTCAGAGAAGACCAAATAGACAAATATTTGTCAATAGTTGTTCAGAGCTAGATATGGCAAAAGGACCCTTGAGACCAACTTTTCAACTTAAACTTGTCATCCGATTAAATGGACAAACTGTTTCCACATTAATAGAATGATAAAGCAAATAGGATGCATTTACATCAGGAAGAATTCTTTAACAAAAGACTTAAAGGGGTTTGCCCATGAAAGAAAGTTCTCAAATTTTAGTCCCCTTGTGATGTTTACACATTAAAGCTCGTTTTAACCCCTTTACTTTACAATTTTACTGCTGTAGTGCTGTTTTAGCTCCTATAACTCAGTGATGGTCAGTGTAAAATTCCAGAGTGTGAGCGGAGACTCTCTACGCAGGAACTTAATGATCCCACTAGTGCTGTGAGGTGCTAGTATCTGACACATAGAAAAAGAGAGATTAATGAGATCCATGAGATGGATATATAATAATAATCCGATCGGCTTGAGAAAGCGCCACAGTGCGTGAAATAGCCCCGTTGCCGGAACCTGTCTGTTTACCCCCCTGCATGCTTCCCCACCAATAAAGGACGCTTTTCCTGCTTTTGGAACCGGTGAGTGCCGTCATCTTTCTCTATGTTTATGAATGGATATCCTCTTATATACATTGATTGAGCACCGCTGGAAAGTCCTGCCATGATCACCCCTGCCCCTGGAGAGTCGGGCACGCGTTGGGCTGTCGGCGGTATCGTTGGGGTTGTGCCCGCCAGAGACTTTTTTCCATTTAATCCTGTGTACAGATGTATTTATCAGTGCATAAATGTGTGTATAAATTACTTCACAAATATATATATTTTTGAGGGGTAGGTGAGGGCCCATTCAGAAGTCTATAATGGGGCACTGTCGCTCCTAGTTACACCACTGCCTCCCTTCCTTGGACCTTATCTTATCTGTAGCTTGCAGAGTAAACTTTGCACAATGCTGCTTGCCTGCAGGAAGTGTCTGTGTATGAGCTCCTCTTGTAATGGAGGGAAGAGGGGCTGGATGCATAGAACACTGCAGTGTACAGAAAGGTGAAGCTATTTATGAGAACAATCTGCCATGCCCAACCATAGTCAGAAGATTTATGGTCGGATCCCGGGGCAACCAAAGTTGAATACACCAGGACTGATAGAGACAGGTTGGGATTATATCTGTGAAATGCTGTATTTTTTTTAATAACAATAAATTAGAGAATGAATTATTTTGTTATCATGAATATATATAAGAATCTTCTCTCTGTGGGAATACCCCTTTAATAGATGGAAGAAAGAATGATTATTTCCAAGTGTTAGATGTAGATTTTTTGTGCTTACTGTTTATTTCAAATGTAATTTGTTCTCATAAATGATTAAGTGAAAACAATAAGTTTTTTTTTACTAAACATAGTTTTTATAATGTTGGGGATTTTTGTTTGTTTCCCATATCACATTAAAAATCTGGGCACTGACCCTGAAGTTTGGCTGATACCTCCTGCTTTAGTGAAATTATTGCCACATTAATTTCATTATCATCACAATTACAATGAAAGGTATACCTAGATATTAAATAATCCACCTGTCACCTAGGTGATGCATACAGCTCACCTAACCGCTTACCTGCATAACAAACACTGCACAGTGCAAACAGTATGCCTTGAACATTTACCTATAGATGTGAATGATTTATCTCCAGAGTCCATGTGTCCACGTCACTGCTGTAAAACATTTTTCGGGATTATTTTACTTTGGTAAGATATACTTTATTTTAATTTTCTTTACTTTATTTTTACAGTTATAGTAGCCACCTAGGGGGCTTCAAGATGTGATCATCTGATCAACCGCAGGCAGACTTAAATAGATATTAACAATCAAGTAGTCTCGGAGCCATAACTAGGCTCCCTGCTACTTTAACCAAGGCACGGCTCCCTGATCCCCACACAAGGGAGCTATTCCTCTACGTTCACTTTGAATGAAAGTGACAGTGAGGCTTCAATCCCTGTAATCTAATTAGATCAAAAGTGTTTGATGGGTTAATCATTTGTGATCAGAGTTGTCTCTTATTACAGACCCTGTTGATTATAGACCCCTGCTGGGTCCATTAAAAAGAGTACTTGGAGAGAACAAGCTGTAAATGCAAGCAGGTGCAGTGAGCGCTTACTTTCGGCTCCAAGAGGCAGACACATGCGCACCAATACTCTTGAAGCTGGGAATTTTGAAGGACATATCAACCACATCGAGAACATTAGCACATTCAGAAAATTTTAAAGAGTGGCTACAGACTAAGGAGAACCTGAATAAAGGCTACATAGTCATGGTTATGAGCTGTGATAGCATGTCTACTATGTAATCAGTTCAACACATAGCATACAATAGTTTTTCATTCAATATAATACATACATTTTAGTGAACAGGTACCTGGAACTAATAACATAATCTCAGATGGGTAAATATATCTTGTTCACTAGCAGCATAATGGTTATGCAGTCAATCTATCGGTGCACAACCGAAAATTGTGCACTGTTCAAAGATCACTTCTTCCATTGATGCCTTTCCATCATAGCTTTATCCTTCAAAAAATAAGTACCAAAGAACTATGCATCCACTTTACCCTCATAACCCCTCCCAGCAGGGGCGTAACTTGAGGGAGTGCAGAGGGTGCGGTCGCAACCAGGCCCAATAGGCTTAGCGGGCCCATAAGGTCTCAATTTCCCATATGAGGAGACTAGTATTATAAACCTTGGTTATAGTCGAGGGCCTGGTACCGACTTTGCATTGGGGCCCATGAACTTCAAGTTACGCCACTGCCAGGTCTGCAGGTGGAGAAAGAAAAAAATAAAGTGATCAATCTAGTTTAATCTCTGACATTAATCAGTTCTTAATCCCTATAACTGGTCATTTCACAGACTAAAGAAATACAGTAGCTGCCACCAGTCTGAATAAACATGGCCTCCATTCTACCCACTTTCTGTCCTCAGTCTAGTGTAATAATTGCCACCATTCAATCCTCAGTCTAGTTTAATCACTGCCTCCAGACAGTCTTAGTTTAGTATGAATACTGCCCCTTAGTCTAGTGAAATCCCTGTAACTGGTCAATCTTCACTGTAGTGAAATCACTGTAACTAGTCAGTCCTTTGTCTAGTGTAACCAATGCCACTAGTCATTTCACAGTCTAGTATAATCATTACCATCATTCAATCCTCAGTGTAATGTAATCACCACCACAATTCATTCCTCATTATAGTGTAATAACTGCCACCAGTCAGTCTAATTCTTTCACAAGTCAGTCTACAGGCCAATGATGTCTTAACTCTAGTTTGCTTCATGCAAGTAGAAAAATGAGATACTCATGATAGCAGAATCATATGGTCATTTGAATTGATGCTCCCCTTGTAGGCTTGCAACCTGACTCATCTCAGGCAAAAAGGAACTAATTTCAGTTTTTTTGCATATGACATTGAAAGTGAAAACATGTGAGTTTTTACACAAAATGGGGAATGCTAGAACATACATTTCCTAAAACGCCTGCTTTTAGTTTAGTGGAGTAGCCAGTAACAGTTTCCCTTAAAAAGTTTGGGGACCATTTCTTACCATAAGCTTATACCTATGCACCAAATCTTGTTTTAGGCTTAAGAATAAAATACACAACACCTTTGTCTAACTGCTAATAGCTGATTGCAAATTATTCCAGCATTCTAACTGGTAGAAACATGTACGTCTTATATCACAAATAACAACCTCGACTGTCAAATCTTCTTTATGATTCATGCCTTCTATTTAAGGGAATTATTCTATTGAAGTAATTATTAAAGCCATTACTGTGAGACCCCTTGCGATTCCTTAATGTTAACAATGAAAATTGCAAATGGGTGGTCCATTAAACTGAATGCCTTCCACCACTGGGACTATCACCCTGCAGTGACTGCGAAGTGCTGAATATCAGGAGGAAGAACCTGCCCAATGAAGCTGGGATTTGAAAAGCCAGCATACCCTCTCTAGATCATTGCCATGAGCATGATAAAGACTAGGAAACAATCTAATCTCCATTGAAATAGTAATAAGAAACGTTATATTCCCAATCAAGACATTTGAATCAATCAATCTCCAATTTAGAATCAATCAAATCAATCATGCTATTATCCAATGCTATACCATATAAGACTCGAAAGAACATAGGAAAGCAAGCATATCCCTTTGTATTAGCTTATCATGAAATAATTTGCTGCTTAATTTGAGACACCACATATTTGGACAAGTCCAGTTAACAAGACAGGAGAGGAAAGACATTGGAGAGCATTTATCAATTGTCGGTGCTCATGCCTTGACCCATGGTGGAAGCCACACTCCCCCAATTCTGGTGGATATATAAGGAGGCTTAGAAGCAGCGGTACTAGGCAAAACTATGCCAGGCTTTACCTGAAACTGTTTTGTGTTAAAACCCTTTGCCCTATCAACAGGTGCTCACAGATGTACGCTCGCAGGCTTTAAAAAGCCCACTCCACTGCCCCTGCCCCCTCCATGTCTCCCCCACACTCATCTGGCGTATATATAATAATATATATATTTACTTGCAAATTGCCCGAACATCAGTACTTGTACACTACAAAACTGGTGTAAATGTCCCAACAAATCTCATGTGTGTCATAGCAAAAACCAAGTGGATTCAGGGACAATGTAAAATGTAATTGTTCCCCCCACTAAATTAAAAATCATAAGAAAAAAATAGGACAACTGCTATGGGATTATTTACAATTAGGGCCTACCAGCAGTAAATATAGCACACATAAAAATGACATACATATAAATATATACCTGAAATGAATAAAGTGCACATATAAATATGTGACAAAGTATGTAGCAAAAACATAAATATATATACTATCAATGATTATACAGACATCCCTTACTGCTCAAATTAGGTTAAAGCTGTGTCCTTCTTCCTCTCTCCTGCCCTTGTCCGCCCTTGTCTTCTTCCTAGATGACTCCTCACAAGTGACAATCCTTCTCCATCATGTCACTGCATAATTTTCCACTCTTGTGATTTTGTCCTCTTGAGCACATCTCCACACTGTGTCCCTAAGAACATCAAAGTCTGTATTATATTCTCTTGATAACAACCATGTTCCACAGTGCTCCTTAGTAATATTCATCCTTTAAAACTGATTATGTGCCCTCCTCATATTCATTTAATATGCTCCAACTACTCAATGTAATATAGTATATCCTAAAGTATAGTTTCCCCCTCATTCATTCATATTTATCCATCAAAACTGATGATGTGCTCTCCTCATAAACACATTATATGCTCCAACTCAGCAATATATTAAATAATATCGTAAAGTATAGTTTCCCCCTCATTAATTCATATTTAGCACATATTAATCAATTTAGTTTGCACAGCACACCCCCATAGTAATGTCATACAGAACCCCCTTACTGGTGTAGCACAGAACCCCCTAAGTAATATAGCACAGGGTTGCAAATGTTTGTTACATTCCTATTATTCCTTGTTATTGACATATATTATCTTTATTATCCACGCATGTACAAACATGTATTTGATCTCAGGGCTAGTTGTTTTTTTGAACTTATTGTAATCTGTTTACATACGTAAACCACAGTTCTGAGGAAGGTCGCATTGATCGAAACTTCAAATATATGTGGATTTCTATCTGATGTGAATATATAAGAATTTATTTCCCTTAATCGAGATAGAATAAGTATAGTAAGATAGTATAAGCCCCCCCCCCCGAAGTGAGATAGCCCTGCCCCCCCCTTAAGTGAGATTTCATACACTTCTCACACAGGACACAGGCAGCAGCATGGTTATACTGCTGCAGACATCACCTCTCAGGTGTCCACATAGGTTGTTGCGAGAGACGTCATTGTTAAGTCAATGGTGCTATCTAAGACGGTTGTCACAAACAACGATAAGATTTGCTGCCTCAGTGAAGCACATCTAGTAATAAGCGTAATTTGTGTCTTAAAGAGAACCCATCATGCAAAATAACCCCCTAATCTAAATAGATTTTCATAAACTGCCATTAGAAAGCATTGCCTCTATCCCTTCCTTGTCCCTCTACATGCCTGTAAACTTAAGCAATGAGGTCCTAAAGCTCTATGCAAATGATCTGTGAAATGTCCAATGAAGCATTAGCATATTCAAGCTGTCCAGCTTATTTATGAGTGGGAAGCACAGCCACACCCCCAGTGCTTGACTGACAGCCTGTATAATGTTGTGAGGTTTAATGGTGTAATGGCTCCATGTGCTTGTTGGTGGCCACGCCTCCTGCAGACTGTGTGTGTGTGTGTGTGTAAGTGAAAAATACAACAGCTCCAGGATGCAGCCATGTCAGGTACTTGTGTAGCTGATGTCTGTGTTTCTGTGTATTAGGAGGGAAAGCATGTCAGCAGATGCAGCACAGACACTAGCAATGCTTTACTATACATTACATAGAAAGTTGTCCATCAGGGACATGTAAACCCATTGGTCACTTAAAATTTAACTTTTATTAGTATTCGCTAAAAGATGAATAGGCTCCGTCCAAAAGAAATATTTAAAAGTTAACAGAGTGCAGATGCTGGCGTTTACACCTTAATTGGGTGGTCAGGATGTAACTGGCAGTGTACATCAACCTAAATAAGGGGGACTGATATTGCACTCAGTCCTCAGATCGAGGGGTTCAGGAGCTGAGACTACTTGGGGAGGCCGTTTTCACTAGATTTTTTTGTATGTGATTGAGCCCCACGATGTTCTACAGCTCTTAACATTGCCCTCTCTATGTTACTGCAGGTTATCTCAACTGCCGCGGATTAGTTATGTCTCTGACCATTCCTGCACCTTGGGTGTCCAGCTGTCTACTACCTCTGAATTTAAAACCTAGCAAATTAGCCCCCCCGACATGTTTCGCCACATGCCGTGGCGTCCTCAGGGGGATCGGGGCTATAGTGCGGCACGCCAGACTGCCTGTGTCATATATAGACTATTCCAGTGACGCAATCACTGGGGGCCTGGTCCTGTCAACCAATGGCATTGGAGGAATCTCGATTACGGCCAAGCGGATTGCTATCATCAGGTTTGTAACCTTGCCCGTGGGTGCCTCCCTCCTATCTACCGATTGGTTTTTCAATCGGGAGTGAGATGGTTGGTGGTCCAATCAGAGTAGGTTCCGGTAGGTCTGGCTAGTCCGATGTCGCTCCGCCCTCTAGGGTGTCTAGTGCGCATGCCTGTAGACTCTGTCTACAAATGGAGCCCCGGTGCCCTATGCGCATGCCCGTGGACTCTAACTGGATCGTGAGTCAGGGATTCCGCTGCGCATGTCGATGGACTTGGGTGATCTCAGCGAGGGATACACTACGGCGCATGTCTTTGGACTTAGCCTGAATTGTGAGTAGGACCATCAGTGATACCTCGATGAACTTGGTTCAACTCGTTCGTGAGGGGAGCGGGATGTATGGCACATAATTCTGTTTTTATTCAGGGCGGGAGTGCCGAGGGCATATGATGGTGAATTCAGTCTGTAATACACGCAGACTCGTTTATCCACAGTGGCCGTATCAGAGGATTTAATTATTTTTTATATATTATCTTCAGTGTTTATGATGATAAGGAATTTCCTCAAAGTATTTTCAGTGATCTTAGGTCAAATTGAAAAGTCGGTTTACCTAGTCTATATATGTAATCCGGTGTGCCCTTTGGACGGGGTATGTATATATGTAATTTCTCAGTAATGGGGGCAGTTTTTTGTCAAAACCAGATCAGACCATATCGCTATAATGTGTGTCTTTAATCACAGAAATGCTGCATACGTAAACCCCTCATTCAGGCCCTTAGGAGATAAGGTCCCCAGGCGATATATCCATTTTGCTTCGAGTTGCAGGAGTCTCCGATCTAGGTCACCCCTCCTGATTCCAGTTCTTAGGCAGTCGATGCCCCAGAACCTAAGTTGTTCCAGGTTGCCTTTGTGCATAAGTTTCATGTGTTTGGTTAGCGTCGTGTCTTTATTGGTCCTTACGGTGCTGAGGTGTGAGGACATTCTCCTCCTCAGTTCTTGCACCGTTTTTCCGATGTACATTTTGGGGCAGGTGCACTGCGCCACATAGATCACTCCTGTTGATTTGCAGTTTATGTAATGTTTTATATCGTATGTTCGTCTATCATCTGAGTCTGTGAAGCTCCTCTTACTGATCATGTACCTGCAGAAGGAGCAACCCCCACATGGGTATGACACTGCGGTCCGGGACGGTAGCCATGTGGGTTTGGGGGTTTTGGGTTCAGAGTAATGACTGTGGACCAAGAGGTCCTTTAGATTCTTTCCTCTTCGGTAGGTTACTGAGGGATGTGTGGTTAGTACTGGTTTGATGTCCTCATCTTCCGTCAGTAAAGGCCAGTATTTTGAGAGGATGTCAGAGACTTGTTTATTGTATCCATCAAAGGTGCCAATGCATCTGATGGGTCTCTGTGTTTCCCGATTTTCCCCCCATCCGAGGAGGTTTTCCCTTTGGGTGCATTTTGCCTTTTGGTAGGCCCTATGGAGGGTCTTTTTGGGGTATCCCCTTTGTATAAAGCGTCGATAGAGTTCGCCACATTCCTTCTCAAAGTCAATTTCTGTTGAACAGTTCCTCCTGGCTCGAAGGTATTGGCCTATTGGGATACCCCTCTTGAGGGGTTCTGGATGCCAGCTGTGCCAGTTTAGGAGGCTGTTCGTTGAGGTTTCTTTCCTGTAAATGGATGTTTGCAGGAGGCCCTGTTCATCTTTTTTGATAGTTAGATCCAAGAAACAGATTTGTGAGTGGTGAATTTCTGAGGTGAAGTGCATCCCTATAGTGTTATTGTTGAGACATTCAACAAAGTGTTTAAAGACGTCCTTGGTCCCCTCCCACAGGATCAGGACGTCGTCGATGAATCTTCCCCAGTAAGTGATGTATTTAGTGAATCTGGTGAAATCATCGGAGAAGACAATGGAGGCTTCCCACCACCCTAGGAAGATATTTGCGTATGTTGGTGCGCAGATGGTCCCCATGGCGGTACCCTTCACCTGATGGTAAAGGGTACCAGCAAAAAGGAAGTAATTGTGAGTTAATAGGAAATGCAGCAGTGAAAGTAAAAAGTGATTGTGTTTTTTAAACTGGACGCCCTTTGTGCTTAGGAAGTAGGTTACAGCCTTCAAGCCTAATTCGTGTTGGATGTTACTGTAGAGGGCTTCTAAGCACAAAGGGCGTCCAGTTTAAGAAACACAATCACTTTTTACTTTCACTGCTGCATTTCCTATTAACTCACAATTACTTCCTTTTTGCTGGTACCCTTTACCATCAGGTGAAGGGTACCGCCATGGGGACCATCTGCGCACCAACATACGCAAATATCTTCCTAGGGTGGTGGGAAGCCTCCATTGTCTTCTCCGATGATTTCACCAGATTCACTAAATACATCACTTACTGGGGAAGATTCATCGACGACGTCCTGATCCTGTGGGAGGGGACCAAGGACGTCTTTAAACACTTTGTTGAATGTCTCAACAATAACACTATAGGGATGCACTTCACCTCAGAAATTCACCACTCACAAATCTGTTTCTTGGATCTAACTATCAAAAAAGATGAACAGGGCCTCTTGCAAACATCCATTTACAGGAAAGAAACCTCAACGAACAGCCTCCTAAACTGGCACAGCTGGCATCCAGAACCCCTCAAGAGGGGTATCCCAATAGGCCAATACCTTCGAGCCAGGAGGAACTGTTCAACAGAAATTGACTTTGAGAAGGAATGTGGCGAACTCTATCGACGCTTTATACAAAGGGGATACCCCAAAAAGACCCTCCATAGGGCCTACCAAAAGGCAAAATGCACCCAAAGGGAAAACCTCCTCGGATGGGGGGAAAATCGGGAAACACAGAGACCCATCAGATGCATTGGCACCTTTGATGGATACAATAAACAAGTCTCTGACATCCTCTCAAAATACTGGCCTTTACTGACGGCAGATGAGGACATCAAACCAGTACTAACCACACATCCCTCAGTAACCTACCGAAGAGGAAAGAATCTAAAGGACCTCTTGGTCCACAGTCATTACTCTGAACCCAAAACCCCCAAACCCACATGGCTACCGTCCCGGACCGCAGTGTCATACCCATGTGGGGGTTGCTCCTTCTGCAGGTACATGATCAGTAAGAGGAGCTTCACAGACTCAGATGATAGACGAACATACGATATAAAACATTACATAAACTGCAAATCAACAGGAGTGATCTATGTGGCGCAGTGCACCTGCCCCAAAATGTACATCGGAAAAACGGTGCAAGAACTGAGGAGGAGAATGTCCTCACACCTCAGCACCGTAAGGACCAATAAAGACACGACGCTAACCAAACACATGAAACTTATGCACAAAGGCAACCTGGAACAACTTAGGTTCTGGGGCATCGACTGCCTAAGAACTGGAATCAGGAGGGGTGACCTAGATCGGAGACTCCTGCAACTCGAAGCAAAATGGATATATCGCCTGGGGACCTTATCTCCTAAGGGCCTGAATGAGGAGTTTACGTATGCAGCATTTCTGTGATTAAAGACACACATTATAGCGATATGGTCTGATCTGGTTTTGACAAAAAACTGCCCCCATTACTGAGAAATTACATATATACATACCCCGTCCAAAGGGCACACCGGATTACATATATAGACTAGGTAAACCGACTTTTCAATTTGACCTAAGATCACTGAAAATACTTTGAGGAAATTCCTTATCATCATAAACACTGAAGATAATATATAAAAAATAATTAAATCCTCTGATACGGCCACTGTGGATAAACGAGTCTGCGTGTATTACAGACTGAATTCACCATCATATGCCCTCGGCACTCCCGCCCTGAATAAAAACAGAATTATGTGCCATACATCCCGCTCCCCTCACGAACGAGTTGAACCAAGTTCATCGAGGTATCACTGATGGTCCTACTCACAATTCAGGCTAAGTCCAAAGACATGCGCCGTAGTGTATCCCTCGCTGAGATCACCCAAGTCCATCGACATGCGCAGCGGAATCCCTGACTCACGATCCAGTTAGAGTCCACGGGCATGCGCATAGGGCACCGGGGCTCCATTTGTAGACAGAGTCTACAGGCATGCGCACTAGACACCCTAGAGGGCGGAGCGACATCGGACTAGCCAGACCTACCGGAACCTACTCTGATTGGACCACCAACCATCTCACTCCCGATTGAAAAACCAATCGGTAGACAGGAGGGAGGCACCCACGGGCAAGGTTACAAACCTGATGATAGCAATCCGCTTGGCCGTAATCGAGATTCCTCCAATGCCATTGGTTGACAGGACCAGGCCCCCAGTGATTGCGTCACTGGAATAGTCTATATATGACACAGGCGGTCTGGCGTGCCGCACTATAGCCCCGATCCCCCTGAGGAAGCCACGGCATGTGGCGAAACATGTCGGGGGGGCTAATTTGCTAGGTTTTAAATTCAGAGGTAGTAGACAGCTGGACACCCAAGGTGCAGGAATGGTCAGAGACATAACTAATCCGCGGCAGTTGAGATAACCTGCAGTAACATAGAGAGGGCAATGTTAAGAGCTGTAGAACATCGTGGGGCTCAATCACATACAAAAAAATCTAGTGAAAACGGCATCCCCAAGTAGTCTCAGCTCCTGAACCCCTCGATCTGAGGACTGAGTGCAATATCAGTCCCCCTTATTTAGGTTGATGTACACTGCCAGTTACATCCTGACCACCCAATTAAGGTGTAAACGCCAGCATCTGCACTCTGTTAACTTTTAAATATTTCTTTTGGACGGAGCCTATTCATCTTTTAGCGAATACTAATAAAAGTTAAATTTTAAGTGACCAATGGGTTTACATGTCCCTGATGGACAACTTTCTATGTTATGTTTAAATCCAAACCCAGTCACAATGTGGTCCAAGTGAAAAAAACTCTTTTGGTGATTGTACTTACTATACATTACACACAGACATGAGCAGAGGGAGGAGAGGGGAGGGGCAACAGGGGTGACATCACTGTCTCTGACCATGTGACCAGCCTCATTTACATAATAAAGGAAATATGATTTTATAATCATTAATGTATGAAATAACTAGATAAAGGCTGGGATGGATCCTTGTGAGCTGCTACAACAGGTAATAGTGACAGAAATAGTGACAGAGACCTAATGACAGGTGTCCTTTAAAGACACACATATCATTGATTACTAGTTAATCCTGTCACCGCAACCCCACTTGCCTATTCCTCGTTACAACCCTATTTGTCCAAATGTGGCTACCAACAATTTACTTTGTATTAATCATGCAACAAACATCAGTAACTTCAAATTGTGACAGAAAGAAAGCACAGCATTATAGCCAGAGGAAATCTTTTATGTAAGCATTGTTAGTAACTAAAATTTAGAAAACTGAGTATGTGACATTTGGATGACTGTGTATCTCATATTCAGCTGATATGAATCTGCCACGATGCAAAATGTCCCATAAAGAACAGCTGGGATACTGAATTAAAATGTGATGGCTCCCTACAGAATGGAGGACAAGACAAACAAAAATTAACCTACAATACTATCCGTTGATAACTTTAGATCCTTTTTTTTGTACATTACCTATTAGCAATTTCATCCACAGTTTTTAGTCACAGTGGTCTCAAGCAATATTACTGACATATAATAATGTATAATTTTTCCTGGTTTATGGAATGGATACAATAATGGTCTAGTAGTTATCAGCACAGTATATACAGGCTCCGTACCTCAGGGTCAATAATATATATTTTCAAATTCCTAGTGGTCTGAGACAACCTTCATTCCATGGTGGACATTGATGGATGTAGATCTTAATTCCTCCTCTGTGCCCCCATCCTGTCGTGATCCATGGTGGATGTCTTTTCTATTCTCCAGTGGATAATATTTGAACCTTACTATCAATGTGCTTGCTTTTTTTAGCCATCATTCTGCCTTATCTATCTATCTATCTATCTATCTATCTATCTATCTATCTACAGTTTCTGTAAATCAAGCTGTCTTTATTTTCTGATCTATCTATATATCTACATCTAATTATATATATATATATATATATATATATATATATATATAGAACAGCAAAAAAAGGCAGCACTCCGAGATTTGTGGAAATCAGAAAAACATACTCATTTATTCACACATGTGTCAAGGCTACGTTGACACATGTGTGAATAAATGAGTATGTTTTTCTGATTTCCACAAATCTCGGAGTGCTGCCATTTTTTGCTGTTCTATGGTTTGATGGACCTTGGTTCAGGTCCTGGGAATTGCACCAGAGTTCATAACTTTTCCCGAGTGCTGCCTCACCTCTTTGTATCTTATATATATATATATATATATATATATATATATATATATATATATATATATATATATATATACACTCACCTGCCACTTTATTAGGTACACCATGCTAGTAACGGGTTGGACCCCTTTTGCCTTCAGAACTGCCACAATTCTTCGTGGCATAGATTCAACAAAGTGCTGGAAGTTTTCCTCAGAGATTTTGGTCCATATTGACATGATGGCATCACACAGTTGCCGCAGATTTGTCGGTTGCACATCCATGATGCAAATCTCCCGTTCCACCACATCCCAAAGATGCTCTATTGGATTGAGATCTGGTGACTGTGGAGGCCATTTGAGTACAGTGAACTCATTGTCATGTTCAAGAAACCAGTCTGAGATGATTCCAGCTTTATGACATGGTGCATTATCCTGCTGAAAGTAGCCATCAGATGTTGGGTACATTGTGGTCATAAAGGGATGGACATGGTCAGCAACAATACTCAGGTAGGCTGTGGTGTTGCAACGATGCTCAATTGGTACCAAGGGGCCCAAAGAGTGCCAAGAAAATATTCCCCACACCATGACAACACCACCACCAGCCTGAACCGTTGATACAAGGCAGGATGGATCCATGCTTTCATGTTGTTGACGCCAAATTCTGACCCTACCATCCGAATGTCGCAGCAGAAATCGAGACTCATCAGACCAGGCAACGTTTTTCCTATCTTCTACTGTCCAATTTCGATGAGCTTGTGCAAATTGTAGCCTCAGTTTCCTGTTCTTAGCTGAAAGGAGTGGCACCCAGTGTGGTTTCTGCTGCTGTAGCCCATCTGCCTCAAAGTCCGACGTACTGTGCTTTCAGAGATGCTCTTCTGCCTACCTTGGTTGTAACGGGTGGCGATTTGAGTCACTATTGCCTTTCTATCAGCTCCAACCAGTCTGCCCATTCTCCTCTGACCTCTGGCATCAACAAGGCATTTCCGCCCACAGAACTGCCGCTCACTGGATGTTTTTTCTTTTTCAGACAATTCTCTGTAAACCCTAGAGATGGTTGTGCGTGAAAATCCCAGTAGATCAGCAGTTTCTGAAATATTCAGACCAGCCCTTCTGGCACCAACAACCATGCCACGTTCAAAGGCACTCAAATCACCTTTCTTCCCCATACTGATGCTCGGTTTGAACTGCAGGAGATTGTCTTGACCATGTCTACATGCCTAAATGCACTGAGTTGCCGCCATGTGATTGGCTGATTAGAAATTAAGTGTTACAAGCAGTTGGACAGGTGTACCTAATAAAGTGGCCGGTGAGTGTATATATATATATTTAGCATCTAATTAGGCAGATCTTATTTGGTTTGTAACATAATTATATGTGTAACTGTTATTACACATTATAGCCCTTGTGCTTGGCTGCAAAATTAATAAGTGCTGAAGCCTTAAAATTCATAATAAATAAAGTGAAAAACTACACTTTTAAAAAACAAAAAATACAAAAATATGCATGAGGTCAAATCTTACTCCTACTTTAAACACTATACCATGACGATTCATTAAAACAGCATGAAGCTCAGAGGTCTGCCAATTATTTCCCCATAGCTTGTCTGACTGCTGCTTTACAACCCAGCACTGCCTAGGCAACACCAGTCAGAGGGGATGTCAGACCAAAGGAGGATGAAAAAGATGTTGAATCCTCAAGGAAGCTGACTGAGAGACCTTTAAGACAAAGGAAAACATGTAAACATTGCCCTGCGTGAATTAAGAGAGAGGTTGATTAAATTTAAACTTCTTAAGGTGTGTGCAAGCATTTTGCTAGTCACTATACTGATGCTCTGTATGTGACATCTAGCCTAAATCCGCTGAATGTATAATTTTTTTCTGAGAGCCGGATGCACAGGAGCTGAATTTTGGAAGGAAGCTATATTAGTTCATTGTATCTGTCTGCATCTGGCACATGAATTATCTTTTTGTGATCTAATGCGCATTATACGGAGCTCAGATGCATCATCTAAATCTGTGCACATCAGCAATGTGAGAAGGTCTCTCCTGAGACACATTAGAAATACAGCTTTATTGATTAGTGTCCCTAGATAAACCACACAGGTTCCAGCACAATATATTGCACTGCCGCCTGGATTTATGGAATGATCAAAGAGGCATTTCCTATGGAGATACAACTTGTACAGATGTATTATGAACTTTCTTTCTGAGATCTAGGCCACTGCAGTTTAATTAAAATGCTAAGAAAATCTTCATGCTCAATAGCCGCTTATAATGGTGCCTCCAGTGTCCATAAAGAAATTATTTATTAAACAAAAGGATTCCGTAAAGTCATGCCTCTAATATAGCTGAGTATATTAAAGGGACGGTATAATGAAAGAATCACGTATTATTTACAAATTTTTCAGTATTTTTATTATTATGAGTATCATTTATTATGTTACACTTCCTGTAGACAAAATACTGAAATATTTCTGCAGTGGACCCGGGAAAAGGCTGACATTTCCTGTTTTCTGGAGCTCACTTGACATCTTTTCAGTGAAGACTGAGTGAGAAGGGTGGAGGATGATTTAATGGTAGACCTTTTACCTTTATTCCCATTTTGTCTGGTTGCGGCCTTGTGCCTCAGACCATTTGCTATGGGGGCCTCCTATTTTTCTTGATCACCTTTGAGATGTGTCTACACCTTTCTTGGAAACCACCAAATTTAGTCAACAGAAAATCATTTGGAAAGGCATACCACAGTCTATAGATCTCCCAGCTGAAAATGTATATTAAGCCAAAAAGAGGAAATAACAATAAAGCTCAAGCGTCGAGGGACAGGTCTGGAGAAAGGTATAAAAAAGTTCTGCTACACTTTTCTTGCCAGTCTTTCACATAAGTTGCCCATGTGCTGTTACTGTCTTAATAACTCCTGAATGTTTATCAAGTGATTAAGTATTCCAGATACTTACTTAAGTGCTGTCTGCAGACGCTCATGCTTCTTTGTTTACATGTCTTAGCAATGATGTATTCCAGTGGTCTGCAGCAGGAGATTCATCATACTTCCTCCCCTGAGTTTGTCAGTGAGATAGACTGTGAGAGAAAAAGGCACATTGGGTGATGCCATAAGTATGTGCTGGAGCAGAGAGAGAGGGAAAAACAAATGTATATGTATGCAGAGGGCAGCATGGTGAGAACAGGGATAGACTGAATCTCTCAAAGAAGGCAAAGATACAGGTACATATACATGCAGAGACATGTCTAATGGAAGAGATTAATTTAAAAATGGCCAACCCCTTTAAAGTTACCAAGACTTTAATGGTCTTCATCAACTAAATATGTCATTATAGTACAGAACAGAGTCAGTAACCTGTTGACACTCCATGACGTACAATTACGTGGAAATTAACAGATAGCGCTGTAATAGTATGTCATGGAGCTGGTTAAGCTCATCACAGGACTCAAACTGGCATCAGGAAAAATATGATGTCAGCTGTAATATACAGCTGACACACCAATGGTCAGAGTGAACTCCGATCAAAGGGGGTTAACCTGTTAAATGCCACGGTAAATCAGACCATGGAATTTAAATTCCTGTAGAAGTTTCAAAGCACAGGCCCCAATGCATATGTATCACACTTTTAGTAATGCCCCCTCCTCTAAATAACCCTCTCACATTTGGTTGTGCCAATAACAACGTTACTGAGGGTATATACAGCTACAGAAACACAGGAGATATCCCTATGTGTTACATACAGTGACTGCTGGTGACATGTCCACTTCACTATTAGGCACCACCAGGTCTCCTTCCTGTGGACTTCACCACACAGACATCTTATGTCCTTCATTTTCACAATATCTTGGTTCTATGAAGGCGCGTTCACATGTTGCAGTTACAAATGCATCGCAATCAGTTTTGAGGTGGTTTTAGGTGCAGTTTTGTTATTTTAAGTGAACAAAATTGTGGAACAGGTTTCTCTTCAAACTCAAATTCACCCGTTCAGATCAGGTCTTTCACCTGTTAAATTAAAGGGGTTATCCGGGTGTTAAAAAATACTGAGGGCCGGGCTGGGGTGGGTTAGTTAAACATAATAAACATGTACTTACCTCGCGGTCTGTCTCCTTTGTGTGGCGGTTTGTATACAGGGGCGCACAGGGAGCTTCCGGCCGGCTGGAAGCTCCAATCCGACACCATCTCCCAGCGCTTACAACACTGAGAGATAGGGACGGATGGGAGGAACCGGCCACATCGCGGACCGGAAGCTCCCTGTGCGCAGCTTCTGTTTAACTAGCCCAGCCCAGCCCTCAGTAATTTTTAACAGCAGGTTAACACTTTTAACAAAACTGCACCTTACCTTTTAACTAAAACCACCTCACAGCTGATTGTAACTGCAATGTGTGAAAGCACCCTGACAGTGTTATCTTTCTGCTGCCCTAACACTCTCCCAAAATACAGTAAGGCTGCACTCACACGCTTGCATCTAAACAAATACAGGACACCAGGTGCTCGTTATCCATCACATAACCATCACTGGAAACTCATGTGTGAGCAAACCAAGGCCCCATCCCTCTGCCACGTGTGAACACGCCCCAAGAAATGTCCCCACAGCCCCCAGTAATGTCCCCCACACAGCCCCCTGTAATGTCCCCAACACAGCCCCCCCCCTGTAATGTCCCCATTAAAGTCTCCACAGTCAGCCCCCCTGTAATGTCCCCCAGTAATGTCCCCACAAACAGTCCCCCTGTAATGTTCCTCAGTAATGGCCCCACACACAGCCCCCCCTTGTAATGTCCCCATTAATGTCCCTACAGACAGACCCCCTGTAATGTCCCCACACACAGACCCCCACTGTAATGTCCCCATTAAGGTCCCCACAGACAGCCCCCTGTAATGTCCCCCAGTAATGTCCCCACACACAGCCCCCCCTGTAATGTCCCCATTAATGTCCCCACAGACAGCCCCCCTGTAATGTTCCCAGTAATGTCCCCATACACAACCCCCATGTAATGTCCCCATTAATGTTTCCACACACAGCGCTCCCCCTGTAATGTCTCCACACACAGCCCCCCCTGTAATGTCCCCCAGTAATGTCCCCAAACACAGCCCCCCTGTAATGTCCCCACATACAGCCCCCCCCTGAAATGTCACCCAGTAATGTCCCCAAACACAGCCCCCTTCTAATGTCTTCCTGTAATGTCCCCCACACACAGTCCCTAGTAATGTCCCCAAACACAGCCCTTTCTAGTGTCATCCTGTAAAGTCCCCACACAGATTCCCCTTTAATGTCCCCACATATGCCCTCCTGTAATGTGCCCATGCAAATCTTCCTATGTTCTCCTTCTCACCTCACTCATGCAGCTCTCTACACTGCTTCCCCCTGCAGGTCATGTGATCGTGACATCATCACAGGTCCTACACAGGATGCAGTGTATGCTGTGCTCTGTCTCATCATGATCTATGTCCAGAGGACACGGATCGTGATGAGAGAGAGGAGGATGCCAGGGCAGCATGTCCTGCTGACACAGGGAGATCCGTGGCACCGGCCAAAAGATCCGGGGCACGACCTAGCAACGCCCCTGCTTACATTGATAATACCCTACAATGCATCAGTATTGAAGAGTATTACAATAAACAAGCAATCAAATGATTGTTTGTTCATATCTCATAGTGTAGCAAATAATAAACTAATAATAATAACAAAATATCCTCTAAAACCCCTATACTTAAAATGTTCATATAACATAAAATGTTCATTAAAAAATAACCATACAAACTCCACATTTATGTTATTTGTAATGACCCGTACAATTTAACACAAACATTATTGAACCCACATGATGAACGCCATAAAAAAAGTAAAAAAAACACCAAAAATTATGATTATCTTGTCACACATGAAATCCAATAAATAGTCATAAAAAAGTATGTATACAAAAATGTTGTAAAATAAAACTTGTCCCCCAAAAACAAGCTCTCAACCAGCCCTATAGATCAAAAATTTAAAAAAGTAAAAAATCTATTACAGAATTTATGTATTTCTACAACCCCCTGCACAAAAAAAGTTAATACATTTTCATTAATAGGGCATAGCCGCCCTAAAATAGTGTTACTAAAAAATGCATCTCATCCTGAAAAAAATAGGACCTCACATGGCAACATTAACTGAAAAACAAATATTTTACAGCTTGTGCACCCATGAACCAAATAAAAAGCACTAAATTCTATAAGGCAAATCTGGCTAATGCATACGAAACTTATCAACCAACATCACAAATATAAAATACAACTTGTGACAAAAAACATTCTAAAAATCACTTTGTATGGAGAAGGCTCTTAGGCTGATCCTTCTCTATACAGGGCAGATTGATGCTGTGTTATTATGCAAATACCACTAAAGTTATCTGCAAGGACTATTACATCCAAACCTAAGCTATATGATAAAAAATAATAAAAGTGAAAAATATAAAAGACTTGTAAACAAAATTTTAGCTTCATAGCCAGTATTTATCTTGCCCTTTGACCACAGCACATATATTTTATCAGACAGTGTTTGGGACAGGACTGTAGGGGGTTGTTTGGTGGGCCTTATTCCATGCACAAATCCTCCTATGGGTTGCCTTGTCAGGATTTTTTTTCCTTTTTAATTGTTTATATCTTTGCTTTGTGTAGTGTATATATTAAATATTTTTTTGTGCATGTAATGAATTAATAAAGATTTTCTAGTTTTGCTAAATGGCACATATTCTTTTCTTTTTTGCATTTCTTTATTAAGCAAATACATGCCACTAACAACTGTTACATGTGCTTGCACTGATGGCAAGCATTAATCTACTGGCACTTAAATGGTGGGATGTTGGATTAGATCGTCGACCCCATGTAACTTTATTAGGGTTGACCATCTGTTTCCATGTCTTTCATAGATCGATTTTCATTATATCCTGTTGAAGGTTCAATCAGAAACCTCTGGGTTCAATCAACCCAGGGAGCCTAATAACAGTGAAGAAAATAAATAATAAAAAAAATTAAATCCAAATAAAGTTCAACCCCATTTGCCTAGAATGCATACAAATTTGAATGAACAAACATAATCAAAAGATGCAAGGAATCCCTATATCTCCCTATATCACTATAGCATATTTAAGCAATAAAAGACTATTTAAAAAATAAATAAAAATGTCAGAATCAACACTTTTTTTTACCATTTTGACACAAATATTTTACTAAGAAGTGATCAAAAGATCATACAATTCTCAAAATGGTATGATTGAAAACTTCAGATGGCCCCACAAGAAATGACAACAGCTCTGTAAAGGGAAACAACACTGGTAGAACTGGGCTGAATTGTGTAAAATAGACTTATGGGGGCAGATTTATTTACTTTTTTACAAAAAATTTTCAAAAAGCTGTGTGCCTTATTTTTTACAGGAGGAGGGAGAAAGCAGGGGGAGGGTGAGCCTGTTAATCTGCAGCACTGAGGGGCTTTGGTTATGCCCACAGAGCCAGATCATGGAGGGGTTAGGGCAGTGGTGGCAAGCCTATGGCACGGGTGCCAGAGGTGGCACTCAGCACCCTCTCTATGGGCACCCGCACCATCACCCCAACGCACAGTTCGCCAAACAGGACTCAAGGCCTCTTGCAGTCCCAGGCAGTCCAGGACCCTAGAAGGAAGTTATAATGATAATCCAAACTTCTTCTCCTACTGTATTGTTGTCCTCAGGTGCCTATACAATTTAAACATGTGACTGAGCAGCAAGTAATAACTTACTGCTTAAATTGTCGCATTGGCACTTTGCAAAAAATATGTGGGTTTTGGTTGTAGTTTGGGCACTCAGCATCTAAAACGTTTGCCATCACTGGGTTAGGGTAACCACTTTGGCTCATTGTCATGATTTAAAGTTTAATTTTAGAATGCAAGGAGGCCTTGGATAACAAAAGATTCCTGATTCCTGAATCAATAAGTTAGTGTCCCTGATTTATCATATTTGATTTTGATGTTAGATTTTCTTTAATGACATTCATATGGTTCTTATAAAGGAAGAGTTATTTCCATATTATATGCTACCCTACATTACATGTTTGGAATGAGTTAATACAGTTTTTTACCCTAAAATTAATTGGAATTAATTGGAATTTCACTGGAAAATAAAACACTCACTACAAAAAAACAAGGCCTCAGATGCCTATGTCAGTTGAAAAATAAAAGTTATGTCGTTTTGATCATCTGATAATCCGCAGGGATGAAGAGAGCCTCTGTTTCTTATGGATGTGAAAGGAGAAAATAGGACCTTTGTTCCAGCGCAGCCCGAAATAGAGTTGTATTAGAGAAAATATAAACAATAAAATATAGTAAATGGTAACGAGTTTCGCTTCCTAACGACTGGACGCTTTTTCAGGTCGTTAGTGGTTAGGACGTGAAATCTGTTGTCTATTACTATATTTTATTGTTTTTATTTTCTCTAATAAAACTCTTTTTCGGGTTGCGCCAGAACAAAGGTCCTATTTTTCCTTTCACATCCATAAGTAACGGAGGCTCTTTTCATCCCTGCGGATTATCAGATGATCATATATCTGGAATCTCTCTGCTGGCAAGGACCAGGCAGCACCCATAGTGCTTTTCCTACAGTGTTGTGCCTGATAGCACAACCACCACAGGTGAGCGCATGACCATAAAAGATAAGACATCCTGCCCGCTATCGTAACTTATTTGCACCAGGAAGCGCTTGTCCTTTTTCTTTCTCATTTGAACTATGTTGTTTTGAAGCATGGAAAAACAAAAAAAAGTGCTCTGTCCTCAAAGCTCAAAAAAGCTTTGTCCTTAAGGTGTTAAATTGCAGTCCTGGCCTACATGTCTATGTTCAGGGGCGTAACTACAGCGGTAGCAGCCATAGCAGCAGCTATGGGGCCCGCAGTGTCAGGGGACCCGTCATCTGACCTGACACAATAATGAATGGAAGATGTTTACCATTATATCTATATTGTACTGCACATGTCCAGCATAATATGTATATTACATATACTGTGATGTGTATATGGTTTCTGTATACACTATATGTGAGTATGTTGCATATGGCACTGTATGTATGTATGTATATATGCACATAAGTGTATTTGTATTATGTGAGTATACTAATATGTATATTTTTTAAGTGGGAAGGGGGGCCCCATGCAGTAGCCTGCTAGGAGTCCCTGTCTCTCCTAGTTACGCCACTGTCTATGTTCCATATTAGCAATTGAACAGTGGTCACATCAGAATAATAATGGGTGTGTAACAGTCTCGGGATTCAACCTCAATATCATCCATGACTTGGGTATGATGCAGAAAACCTGTGTATTTACTGACAAAACAATGTAAAAAAAATGATGTTTCGGCTTGTGTCAATAAATACACAGATTTTCTGCATCATACCCAAGTAATGCACAGTCTATTTCTTAGGTTCTAAAATAACTAAATAACTAAAATAACATATGCAAAGTATAACCTTGTAAAATTCAGTTACTCTGTAAAAGGTGTTTAGAGGGAAAAAACATTTTGGTACAAGAATATGTACCAATTAGTATACCGGTTAATGTAGAGTCATGATAATGAATCACATTCTCTGAAATGAAATGCTTGTGGGAGTGTTTGAATTGACCTTCCCCAAAGACGTCTGAATTCCTCTCTTTAATCATTTTTTATTATAATTCAAAGTAAGACCTATAAAAACTGGATTTCCCAATTTTATAAGGATTATATTAACCAGCAATTAGATGCAGCAAATCCAATTTATGCCTTTGCTAAAGGCTTGTGTGTTTTCCATAGAAAAGTATTTTATATGATTTGTCCTTACACGTCTAACTTTATTGTGACTTGAAAAATTTTTCCAGAATTCCTGGATTCCAAAGTATACCTACCCTGTTCCAGTTCCTACCACCTGGTTCTAGCATTGTACTGGCATGCCTGGTCTTCGGTACCTTTATTGGGGTTCAAAGGACTCACTTCTGCCAATCCATGGCCTACTCAGACTACGGGATATATTGTAACATGAGATGAAGTAAAGTCCTGTGGTCCAAAGATATTACCGTAAATTAGCCTGCAAAACATTAGAAAATGACTGACAATGTGAAAGGACGTAGCTGTGTAAGTTGATGCAAGTCATCGTTATAACTGTTACTTACTCAGGATGCTTTGCTAGGAGCAGCTGAAAGAGTCAATGAGTTGCTGTTGGGAAAGCTAAGATGAGTAAGGGCATGTATACAGCTTTTAAGGTTTGTTTAGAAAAGGTAATTGCTACTACATAGGGAGATTTAACAATCCTTTCATCAAAAACCTGAGTACCATTTATAATAACAGGTTTGTGAAACTAAACTTTTACACTATCCTTTCCATGAAAAGGTGCAAGGAAGTATTGTGCAGTAGCAATTTTATCATCATTCTAGCCTCCTACAAGCTATCATAGATTTAATTCTAGGTGCACAGACATGGACCTTTTGATAAAGAAGCTGATACCAAAGTAGAACATCAAGAATGACCCTGATAAATATCCCTTAAATTGCAACTTTAACCTTTTTTTTTTACAAATGAATAGCTCTTTGGAAGTAGAGCAACTTTGCCTATTATTTTGACTGCCTATGTGCACCAATTTCTTTGTTATCCTCCTCAGTTTAGCCTAGCTCTGCAGTAGCTGTGTCTGATTTCTCTTATGAACACCTTAGTGCTCACAAAGCAAAGCCATTTAACTTTTAACTTTAACTGCTGTTTTCTACTATTTATTTCAAGTTTTCCTGTTCCTTCATTTGATAAAGCTGCCAGGCCAGTCTAGATATATATCCTGTATGTACCTTATGCAGTGTGTAGTGGATCTCACAAGGTATCATGAAAAATGAGGGCAGACTAAATTTGACTCAGCTTTAGGACAGATAGAGGAAGAGGCTAGTTTCTGCCCACTCCATTACTGGTGAGAAAGATTTTTGACAACAGAAACATCCCATAAGTCTGGAAAGAAAAGGGTGAGCAACACAACATGGGCATTACTCTGTTTATTTTTAAATGTGGAATAACATACAAAGATTTGGTAACAATTTTTATAACATAAGAGTTATGCTTTAATGTTTTAGTGTAGAGATTTAAGGGAGGGTCATTTATATATACCTCCTTATTTTCCTGAAATTCAATGATTATAGCTATAGAATGATTGGTCTGTTCAAGATCAACTTGAACCTTAATGGCAGCTGATGCATTCGCATAATCAAATGGAAATCATACCCTTGGCACTCGTGACGAGTAATGACATTTAGGTTATAAGCAGATTGTCATAAGAAATACAGTTTATTTTCAGACAGATGGATATTCATATGCTCATGACACTAATCTAAGCAGTATTTCCCTTAAATGAAATAGAGGAAGATAGTAGGTATAGTAAACTGACAAACCACACAAATATCATAAACACTACAGATCAAGGAGCCAGATTTTTGATAAGATCACCGTAAGAAGTTAAACATTTCAGCCTGCCCACTGAATATAGTAACATTTTGACAAACTTAGCTCACAAGTTTTCTTTTTGGTCATCAGAAAAAAAATGCCTAGAAGGGATTTTCCCACAAAAGACATTCAAGAAAATCTATCACTGCCCTAGGGCTGTATTCACTATTATAGGGAAGGGCATTCCAGCAAGTGATATTGTTTGTGTAATGAAAAGTTATACAATTTTCCAATACACTTTCTGTATCAATTTTTCATGGTTTCCAAGATCTATAGTTGTTGTCTGCTTGCTGTCATTCTTGTAGATAAACACCGGTCCATGGTCATGTGATGACAGGTGTATGGCTCATTATAATACACAGTGTAAACATATCAGTGTGATAAAATGAGCCATGCACCTGTGTTATATGACATGACCATGGACCGATGTTTATCTACAGGAAGTAAACAATGAAACTTCCTGTTCCATGACATGGTCCTGCACTTTTGTTAAAAATGAACTTTCATATTTATTTAACCCCTTCACGCAGAAGTGCAGGGGGCTGTATGAAGAGGGCTCATACAGAGATGGGGCATGCTGCAGCAAACACACATTGCTAATACCCGCTAGCCGATTTCTGTCTGCTATCGGTGCCCTTTTTACAATTTTTTGCTGTAATGGGACCAAGAATTATCAATTAAACTTCATTACAAACATCTAACAGATGATCACTACAGCCTGGCACCAAAGGGAAGCATCCAGAGAGCTTTACCAGAGGTTACAGGGAGCAGAGAGGTCTGTCTGTAGCTAGAGGTCGTCTGTGAATCAGTTGTCCTTATGTAGGGGACCACCTGTACAGTAGTATTGCAGTATATGTACCATAGAGTGTCTTAAAAATAATTTTTAAAAAGTTAAAAAAAGTTAAAAAAAATAAATAAATGTAAAAAATCTAAAAATTAAAATCACCCCCCCCCCCTTTCCTTAGAACTGATATAAAAAGTAATGAACAGTAAAAATCACAAACAGGTTAGGTATCACTGCATCTCAAAATGCCCGATCTATCAAAATATAAAAACGGTTACTGGCAGTGAACCCCATAATGGAAAATAGTGCCAAAATGTCCAAAACACTACTTTTACACCATTTAACATCAAATAAAAATTTAATAAACACAGGACCGTATACCAAAGTATGAAAAAGTTATTAGTGTCAGAAGATGGCGAAATATTTGTTATTTTTCGTACACATTCGTTTCATTTTTAAAAATGTATTAAAACAAAATAAAACCTATATAAATTTGGTATTGCAAATGCAGATTTTTGCCAATTTCATCATGTTTGAAATTTTTCCAGCTTCCCAGTACATGGCATTCATTAAAAATAATGTCACTGAGAAATAAAATTTGTTTCGCATAAAATAAGCCTTCACACAGCTCTATACACGGAAAAATAAAAACGTTATGGTTTTTTGAAGATGGAGAGCAAAAAATAAGCGAACAAACCCTGTGTTCTTAAGGGGTTAAAGAAGTGCTCTGTGGGCCGTATAATAGCTGGAGCATGGAGGGGCTCTGGTGACTTCCCCTACTGCACTTCTCCCCCGTCTCCTTAAGCTTTTCCCCCGCCTGCTGTATGCTAAAATCTTGTGGCAGTACAGATTAGAACTCTATGCTGCTGCAAGATTTTGGCACACAGTTGGTGGAGAAGTGGAAGCAGAGAGGCTTTACTCCCCCCACCGTGTGCCAAAATCTCACAGAAGCACAGAGTAGTGCTTTGTGCTGCTACAAGATTTTGGCACAAAGTGGGGCACATTTACTTAGAAAGTCGGAAAATACACTAAAAGTGCTATTTCCGTGTACAATGCTGGGTGCGGCCAGAAATCATGAATCTGTTGCTTCCCTGCACTGGCCCGACAGAGTTTACAATCTTTTTTGTGGTGCACCTTTACCATATGACATATGACACAGTTTGAAATTTATATACGATGCTTCGTCAGAATCAGTCTGACCAACAGACGGCACGCCCCCTAATTTTTAATAAAAGTACAGGACCAAAACGCAAAATAGATATAGGCCAGGGAACTACCCAGCAGCATCCACGGTAAATACGGCCCTATACCACTCTTGACTGTTCTTGGTTAGTACTGCTACTCTTTATATTTTTGACTATTTACCAAAAATCTTTTTGATATAGAATTTGATCTAAATTATCAGAACATTTTTCAGAACTTAAAAGGGTTGTTCATTTTCAAATAAGTGGCTTTAAGCGTTTGTCCTCTTTCAGCAAATAATTGATATTGTTTGTGTAAGGAAAAGTTATACTTTTTTCCAATATACTTTGTGAATCAATTCCTGCATGTCCATCACATCACCATGGACAGATTCTATCCACTGGAACTAAATAGTGAATCTTTCTATAGAAGCACAGCAAGCAGAGATCTAGAAAACCGTGATGAATTGACACAGAAAGTATATTGGAAAACTGTATAACTTTTCATTACACAAATAATATCAATTATTTACTGAAAGTGGCCAACACCTTCAAGATCAGGTTTCCTCCCACACTCCAAAACATGCTGGTAGGTTGATTAGATTGTGAACCCCATTGGGGACAGGGATTGATTTGGCAAGCTCTGTGTATAGAAAGCTTCTATGTTTATTTCCAACGGGTAGAAATCTGCATGTCATGGGCACGCAGGTGCACGAGCCATTATATCACAGAGCGTAATCACAGCTGTGTGATACTAACAGCTTATGCACATAACCATGGACAAATTTCTATCCATTGGAAGTAAACATAGAAGCTTTCTATAGCAGAACAGCAAGCAGAGTTCTAGAAGACTTTGAAGAACTGATAAAGAAAGTTTATTTGAAAATTGTAGAACTTTTCCTAAACCTACCATTTGATTTGATGCAGTATGAACCAAACATACCTTCAGAATGCTAAATAAAGCATGACTAGTCAAGCACTAATCAACCTGAGCTGAATGACCCATACACAGCAGCTGGGGATTGATTATTCTGTCTGTCAGGAAGAGAACTGCAGGAGATGATGATGCAATCAGAGAGAAACTCCCCTGCTATGAGAAGAGGCAAAGCAAGCGCCAGAGCAGATATATAGGAGTTATAGCTTCATTATCATAATGTTATATCTGTTTTATCAGCAAAACCACTCACCTCAGGGATTAACCAAGATACGATCCTGCATCAGTGTAGCTACAGCATTCTCAAGGTATGTTTGCTTCATACTGCATCAAATCAAATGGTAGGTTTCCTTTAAACAAATAATATAAATTATTTGCTGAATGAGGACAACCCATTTAACTCCACTGAGCTGTTATTGGAACAGCTTGAAAGTGCCCACCCAGTAAGCCAATCCAGTTGTAAAAGGTGAAATTTTAGCAAGTGCTTTAAAAAGAGTATAGAACAATGAAGATCTGCTATGTAATGAGTTGCAGTGACTTGTGTAAACCTTGTGCTTTTTAACCAGTTTGGCTTTGGGGCCCCTCCAAAAGCCTTATCCTTGAAACTCTCTGGTTTTTGCTGAAGAGAGAATGCAAGACTGCTATCTACCTTGTGGTCATCTTGGTGTAGATAGCAGCTGGCCCAGTGACACTGATGTGTGACACGGAGGCTTCAGGCAAGCAAATAATAAGTAACATTCCATAATCATGGAAGCCGGCAAAGTAGCAGAATCGCATAACAGGTAGAGGTTCGGGACAAGTAACAAGCCAGAGTTGTACATGGAAAATAACAGATCAGGATCATGAGTAGAGAGTCAAACCCAGAAAATCCTAAGAGCAGATATGAAACACACGTTCACCAAGAACTCAGTGCAGGAGATACCTTCTTTGTTTAAGATTTTGTTATTATTTAAATCTATGGAAAGCTGGAAGAAAAGAATTGAATATTTTTGTTCCTTTTTTTTCCTTTTTTTTACATCAGTCCTGTTGGGTTGGAAACTAGGTAGCCTTATAGTTCTTGCAAAATAACATGGAAAGGAGAGTGTGAATCATTATGCCTTTGGGAAAGTGGTGATCGTGCAAATACAGCTGTTATAACGGGGGTCTGCTGTGTCTGCTTTATCATAACATGAAGCCCGCCGGTTGATCACCACGACATAGCATGACATGGTCAACTCAGAGCGCAACTACAGTGGTAGCAGCCACCAGTGTCAGGAGGCCCCAGCCAGCCTTATTCCAGGGCCCAGTGGTCAGCAGCTACTGTGCCCTGGGATAAGAAAATCTACCAGACAATGGGGCACATTTACAAGAAACAGTAAAAACTGCACTATAGGCAGACTGTATATAGGGGGAGCTGTATACAGTGATTGCTTGGGGAGCTGTATACAGTGATTGCTGGGGAAGCTGTATATAGTGGTTGCTGGAGGAGCTGTATATAGTGATTGCTGGAGGAGCTGTATACAGTGATTGCTGGGGGAGCTGTATACAGTGATTGCTGGGGAGCTGTATATAGTGGTTGCTGGGGGGCTGTATACAGTGTTTGCTAGGGGAGCTGTTTATAGTGATTGCTGGGGAAGCTGTATAGAGTGATTGCTGGGGGGCGGTATATAGCGATTGTTGTTCCCTGTCTGTACTACATTCAATGGGGGCCTCCACCATATTTTGCGCCCAGGGGCCCCCACCAAGCTTAATCCGGTCCCGCATGTTCTTCATGAATCTACCGCACACTGCACTGCTCAGACAGAGTGCACCAACTTGATTTGGGAGTACCTTTAACAGAGGGCGTATAGCCCCGATCCCCTGATGATGCTGGTTTTCCGGCGAAACATGTCAGGGGGGGGGGGGGGCTTATGGTTGTTGTCTTTTAAATGCCTTGTGAGAGGCTGCGTAATGAACTGTTCACTACAGGAACCAGTAGGATGGTCACAAAATAGAATACAAAATACATAGTAGCCTCCACGAGCGAATTTTAATCATAGTGTGTGTATACAATTGAATAATTTGCATCTTAATACAGCATTAAAAGTTAAGTTTTAGGCCTGACTAATAAGGCTCTTTTCTTAGGGCAGATTTGTAAATAAGGTCAGTCACAGCCTTGGCAGTCCTAATAGAGCTACTTTTGTGTAGAAAATAAATGTAGCACAGCGACTGAATGAGCAACGGAACGCCCCTTTGTGTCGTGTTGGGTATTGTGTAGCTGTGTCACAAAAGTGTTTCGTGTGAAACAAATGTGTGTGACTCTATGGGAGAAATGTATCATAAGTCTTAGAGCAGTACTGTTCTAGTTGCCCATGACAACCAATCAGAGCTCAGTTTTCATTTCCCCACAGCTGTTTATAAAATGAAAGCTGAGCTCTGATTGGTCTCCATGGGAAACTAGAACAGTTTTACCTCAGAAGCTTGATGATAAATGTATGGAGGTGTATGGTGTGTATATACAGGATAAATGTATCTATATGCTGTATATGTGTTTATGTGATGTGTATATTTATCAGAAGTGTCTGAGGTAAAACTCTTCTAGTTGCCCCTGGAAACCAATCAGAGCTCAGCTTAAATTTTGTAAACAGCTGTTGGAAAATGAAAGCTAAGCCCTGATTGGTTGCCATGGGCAACTTGAACAGTTCTGCTCTCAGACACTTCTCATAAATCTCCCTCTATATGTATATATACTGTATGGGTGTATGGGTGTATTATTCCAGTTAATAAAATCTCCCCAACACATCTGTGCTAAACCCCAGTGATAAAAGACACCTTCCCCAACAGGAGGGTGCCTAAAAATTAAGCTTCCATATGTCACGAGAAAAGGTGTACATTTCTGTGTTTCTTTTTACAATCCTATATTTGAACTTGTATCTTTTCCACAACACTGATTCTGATCTTCAATTCTGTGCTCTGTGCTCATGACCTTGATATGATCTTACCCTTATCTGTTTCTAACTGCTCCAACCTCCAGCCTGTAGCTTTGATTCTATCTATTTCCTCCTTGCCCAACACCTTGGATATCAAAATATACCTGACCACTGCCTGCCCAAAAGCAGGGTTGTCTCAATCTAATCCCTGTGTGATCCCTAATGTACTCCACCATTGTCCTCTGCAAGTTGTGATCTAAAATAGGACTAGTCTAAAAGGCTTTAGTGTCCTCAGTTTGTGTCCTCAGAGCAACAATGTCCAGATCCCTGTACAGGGGTTAAAGGGTGAATACTCATGGGGACACAACCTGCCGCCAAACTAGTTAAGTGACACAGTGGATCCATATTCCTTCATATTCCAATGCTAATAATAATGTGTATACTATAAATAGTACATCTAAAAAGAACAACTTTTCACAAAGTCCTTAGCTTGAAATCCTAAATCCTGTATGTTGTGAATGAAAGTGTTTTTATGGCTGATGCTATCTATCATGTTGTGATGTTGTTTTGAACTAATTTTATGAGAATTCGCATTCCCTAACTAAACTGGAGTGAAACATTTTTTACTACATTTCCGCAAAGATATTTTTAATTATAGATATATTTATTATTCTAAAATAAAATATCAAATATTATATATAATAAATTAATTATAATAAACAGCAACATTTGCTATACTAAACCTACATAATAGAAATGTATAGAAAATGTGATTATTAGTGTATTTTTAATTAAATTTTTCACTGGTTCTTGTGGGATTTATCATTATATATAAAAGTGCTCCTGAGTCATGCAGTGTTAGCCTTGATCTTTATTTCGGAGATTTAATGTAGTGCTCTGACCACCTCTATTACGTGAGTTGGAACACTGTCAAATAATCCCCATCTACTCCAGTATAGCAGAAGGAGATTATCAGGTAGCTACCCAATTATTGCAAAATACCAAGGCTTTAAAAGTCAGGTTGGAAGGGTTAAAGGTGTGAGCAGTGGAAATCTAGTCTCCCTGGGAGTCGTGCCAGTGGGACATTAAGGGAAATCAATCCTGCTTCGACACAGAGTACCTTAGCAACACATTCAATGCAGTTGATGACACAATGCTTCTGCTCATCTCCCTCCCTCGTTCTACTGAAAGCCGCTCTCCAATAATTATAGACAGCTATATTTATGCCACTCTGCATGATATAGATTACGCCGTTTCCTGTCTGTTTTAATGTCTTTTGTATTAATTATATCTGGAAATTATTTTGATAGCATTGGAAAATTTCAAGTCAGATCAATAAATAGAAGACACATCAATAGTTTTTTTCGGTCTTTGAAAATAATGTTTTTGTAGGGAGATTATATATATATATATATATATATATATATATATATATATAGTGAAAAGGAAACAAATGTACAGTTTTGACCATATGAAATTGACAGCGATAGGTAGAAGTCCTAAATGAAATGAAAAACGCATTTATATTCCAGGACTGCAGCTGGACCTGAAACACAGGGGGGGTGGGGGCTTGTCCTACAACTTCTACGCTGATAGAACCCTGTATCACACTGATTTTCAGTGATTGTGTCTTTAATATTTATATTAAAAAAGTTCTACCTTCTGTTGTATGGGAAAATCAATGATAGAACTGTATATTAGCATATAAACTGTGAAAATGATCAAAAGTGCTTCTTTCGTACAATAGGTAAAGTGATATAATTATGGTTTCATTTCCATCTCCTCCTTAACAAGGGTTATTTATTGTATGGTAGTATATTATTAATTTCTCATAGCCCTGGAACGGAGGGGCATTCTTGGACATGAGCAAATTACCATGAGTGAGCGGTTACTATTGATCTCACTACAGATACCCCTCTGGACTCATTCCTCCCTGGAGAGTCACTTGGAGGTGATGAAATGCGTAGGGAGTGTTTGGAAGTGGAGGGATTGTTAGCTACACAAGGGTCAGATATCTGGGTACTGCCCTTGTAAGGGAAGGAGCTGTACACTTGGGGAACGTAGGTGCCAGCTATAAATTAGGGTCAGCTCACAAGCTCCCTGGGCACCACCGATGTACCAAACCTGAAAGGAAAGTATACAAAGACTGCTGCATAGATGGTAAGACTGTTCAACTTTTACATGAGCACTGGCAGACCTTACCGCAAACTATGATACATATGTGTTTATGTTTTTCTTGGTTCTTCCCTTTATGGCTTTAAGTGACATTTGGAATAAAAGTTATATTTTAAGTATTTAGAGTACAGTGCTTTGCATAGAAATGGTAACCGGTGAAAAAAATCCTTCATTATTTGAAAGAAATGTAAAAATGCTTTTGAATCCTCAATTATCCAGCGAGAAACAAAGCATTTGCCGGATGTGCATATTTTGCCAAATGTGAGTTTATCATAGGATAAAACTTATATTGTATAGTGGTATTGGGATTTTGTAATAATGTAACAACGTAACATCATACTTGTCATGGGTGCTTCTGCGACCCATGTCCCGGGTCACAGGTGCACATGTGTGCCTCCTTACCTTCCCTGGCTCCAACGGTGGTCCCCGCACTGCCTCCTAGGGCACGTTTGCGCTGGCTCTGTACTATTTAAAGGGCCAGTGCACTGATAATTGGCCGCCTGCCCTGATAACTTGCCAGTCCCCTGCCTGATCTTTGAGCCTTGTGCCTTAGAAAAAGGTTGATCCCCATGTCCTGTGTGTTTATAGTGATTTTCCTTTGTGACCTCAATTCAGTTCCTGACATTGTTCCTGCACTGCCTGTCCTGAACTCCTGCCTGTCCACTACTTCGCCTCTGCCTCATGATTCTGCACCTCGCCTTGGCCACAACTGCAGACAAAGTGGTGCCTGCAGAGCGAACTAATGGTACCATGCCGCAGCAAGTCCAACCCACTTTGCGGCGGGCTCTGGTGAAAACCAGGTACCACTTAGACTTTGCTCCCAGGTGTTGGCTTACATCATCGTCCGTGGTGGTTCAGTGGGCTCACTACCCCTAAATCCTGACAGTAAGATCCACTGATGGATCCCGCCAAGGTTTTGCTACCTAACCTAGCTGGTCTCATGACCATCGTGACCCAGCTGTCGCAGCAGATTGCCGCACAAGGCCAGCAACTTGGACAACTCAATGCCATCTTGCAGCAACTGTCGGCAACCCAGCACCACTGGCTACACTGTCTACTGCTGAAGGTTGCAAAGACATGCTCCTGTGCTCAAGTGGCATACCTGTGAGGTTCTTCGCTGGGGACCGGAGTGCCAGTCTCGCTGTTTGGTGGTTCCTCATCCCGGATTCACCCCCGTCTCTCCTGTGTCCACCAAGCTTTTGGTGGTTCTCCCTGCTCCCCTGCTGATGTCTTTTCAGAGAAGCAAGTGGAGACTCTGCCACCACACGGCCCTCTGACTGCCCATTTAACTTGATGTTGGTCACATCTTCACAATTGGGTTGAGTGTATCCCTTATCTGTACCTGAAACTCATGGCCATGACGGCCAATGTGAAGGAGAACCTGCAGAAAGGTTTTATACCCAAGTCTTTTTCTACACCAGTGCTAGATTCTTCTTCGTGGCCAAAAAGGATTGCTCAACTTCGTCCATGCATCGATTACCATGGCCTCGATAAAGTTAAGGTGAAAAACCGCTAGCCACTGCCTTTGCCCACTTTGTTCCTCTGTCATGTCTGCCCTCAGCTCCATGCCTTGCCAGCCTGTTATTCCTTCACATCTTCCGGCTTTATGGACTTCCTCAGCACATTGTCTCAGTGTGGGGTTGTTTTTTTTTCCGGTGATCCCTGTGCAGTAAATTTCAAGTGAAGCTGGATTTCTCCTGTACGTACCATTCGCAGTCCAATGGACAATTAGAGAGATTTAGCCACTCTGGCCTGTTATCTTCATCATTTTGTCTCTGCCCGTCAGAACGACTGGTCCACTCTGTTGTCATGGACAGAATTCTCCAACTCTCTGGACTCTGAGTCTGCCAGTGCCACTCCTTTCTTTGTTGTTTATGGATGACATCCACGCCCACCTCTTCCTCTGTGTCTGCTGATGTTCCTGCTGTGGAAGAGTTGGTACAAGTCCTTAAATCCATCCTTCCATTTCTCTCTTCTGAAGCCAGTCTTCCTAAACTGCTTCTCCCGGGAAGTGCCTCTTCCTGCTCCCGTGGCTGACTCCACCAATGTCTCTGAAGTCAAGGAGGTCCTGGATACGAAGACGGTTAGAGGGAATTGGTTCTTCCTTGTCGACTGGAAGGGGCCGAGATCAGGTGAGCCTGAGAATAACATCCTGGACTGTGGTCTTTTACAAAGATTTCTTCGGTCCAAGAAGAGGGGAAAGCTGAAGAGGGGGTACTGTCAGGTGCCTCCTTGTGCCCCTGGATTGTGTCTGCAGTCTCACTTACTTTCCCTGGCTCTAGCAGCAATACCTGCGCTCCGGTGCACGTGTCCCCACCTCCTATTGCGAGCTTGAGCCGGCTCTGTAAGATTGAAAGGACCAGTGTGCCTCGATAATTGCCGCTGGCTGCCTGCCCTGATAAATTGACAGCCCCCTCCTGTGTCCCCTGCCGGATCTTTGAGCCTAGTGCCTTAGAAAAAGATAAGATAAGATAATCCTATATTAGTCCCAAAGTGGGGAAATTCACAGCGTTACAGCAGCAGAGAGGGTACAGAGAGTGATGTACAAACTATGACAACAATAATATTAGGGATAAATGAACAAAAAGAAAAGGGGGATAAAAAGACAAAAAAGAGACAAGCAATGATCGGCAGTTTGATGTTTAGTCTGTGGATGGGACTTGCAGGGACTGGTTAGGTGGGGGGCGCAGGTTACTTCTGTTTGGGCCTTGTTTGTTGAACAGCCTGATGGCAGCGGGGAGGAATGATTACGAAAAGCTTGTTCCCTATGTCATGTGTGTTTATAGTGATTTCCCATGTGACTTTGATTCCGTTCCTAACTTTGATCCTGTGCTGCTTGTCCTAACCTTCTGCTACGTCCCCTATTCTGATCCCGTGCTGCCTGTGCTGACCTCCTGCCTGTCTACGACTCCGTCTCTGCCGCACAATTCTGCACCTCGCCTTGGACACCGCCGCGGACAAAGTTGTGCCTGTGGAGAAAGCTGGTGGAACCATGCAACAGCAAGTCGAACCTGCTTTGCGGCTGGCTATGGTGAAAACTGGGTACCACTTAAAATTCCAATCCCAGGTGTCGGCTTACATCATTGTCTGTGGTGGTTCAGTGGGTCCACTACCCCGTAATCCTGTCAATACAGTCATATTGAAAAGAGACATGAATCTTTCACTACGTTTCCTATAGCAACGTAGGTTTGGCTTGGTGAAAATAAGTTGGTGCAGCACTGTGGCTTCCAATAAGATAAGCATCTTCATGGCAGCCTATGATTCCCCAACTCCTCAAATTAACCTCTATGAGAAAAGGGAAGTCTAAATGTTTGTTTAATTTGCCATACATGTCTTAAATTAGTCACTGCTACTTCTATGAGTATAAAAAAGCACTGGGTATTTTGTAAAATTGTCAGATTCCCCTTATGAGTAGATGGAGTTTAGTGCTATGGTAAGTGACAGTGTTTTTTATTTCTCATACTGGATGCATGTTTATACTTTCCAATCAAATAACTAGTCTACTGTACAGCATGAGTGCCTCTTCTTGTAGTAATACAAGTATGGATATCTCTAAGAAGAAGAGTTTCTGAAGGATCTAAAGACATAGCTTTCAGAAAAATTGATTAATCCAATATTCTATAGAGGGAATGCAAAATGGACACCTTTGTGCAAGAGAAATCAATAAACATAATAGTTGCTAGGGAAAATTGTTGTAAAATAAGAAGGACTTAGCTATTTTTTTGCAGTGAGCTTTTCTTGTCATACAATCATTAATCATCATTTCCATATTGTATCTTCTTCTACAGTCAGACTTATGACTGTGGGACATTTTCTGGTTGCATAGTATCTGCTGTCTGTAACTCACATGCACAAGCACTCTGCTTTCCCTCCCTTCTCTATTCAAACTGCCTAACTACTATGTTAATAGATGATATCTGGAGAATTTGCCCTCTCCCTATAAACAGAGACTGAGAAAATGAAAGCCATCAAAAGATCTTGTCTTATCTACTGACACTTCTAGATGTAGGAAAGGAAAAACTGAGCAGTGAGTGTTATGCATGAATGGGGGGGTGTGGCGGGAGGGAGGTAGAAGGAATGAGCTTTTAAGTGTACACTCCCACGGCCTTGTACTTACCTGGCTTGGATCCCAGGAGAGTACATGGAGGAGAGAAGGAAGCAGGAGGGGTGAGGCTCTTCACCTCTCCTCCCTCCTTAGGCAATCAAGCGACTTGGTGGCATTGCGATCACATGTCACTGGGGGCCATAAACTGGTCGTAGATCACGGCAGTGTGATTGAGCCCTAATCCTGCCATGTCTTCAAATGAAATGGGGGTGAGTTGCTCTGAGTTGAGCTGAGGAGTTTACTTTCTAAATCTTACTGTTGAACTTTAGTGGGGAAGATCTCCTTTGTATAGCCATTCATGAAAGTTGCCAAGCAGGACATTTTTAATACAAACTTATTTTTAAAATGACTTTAGCCTCTTTCTAAACATAGTACAGTAAGCAGAAAAAGAAGTAAAGGTGTACATTGCATTTAAGTGGTGCACTTTGGATGTTTCTTCATCAAAAGTTTAAATTGATGACTGTTTTTTTTTAGAAGATAGAGCTTTAAATTATATTTAATCGGTGTGATAAATGAAATCCCTTTACCAGGACAACACTTACAGTATGTTTCGTCCTCCTATTTGAAAGTGGCAAGAGAACCAAAGAATATCAGGGAGGCACCAAATTATGAAAATGTTTAACATTAAAATTGTGCCATAAGTTTTTTGATAAATTCCTTTTAATTTTTATACTGCATGCTAAATTGTTACCTGGTAATAAAAGCTTTAGTCCAGGATAAATACATTCAATGTACTGTTATTTATTCTTGTTATCTTTCCATTGTTCTGCTCTGTTAATGGAAAGAACTGAGTCTAAATAATGGAAACCAACAAAGACCAAAATAATCCATTGACTGTAATTTTGGTTAAGAAATCATATTCTTATTTCTAGCATTACAATAACTAGTGAGGAACCTATTCTAACTTCTACAATCACTAGTGAAAAGACTGTTCTGACCACCAAAATCACTTGTAAAGAGATTATTCTGATATTAGGATAATTAATGAATACACTGTTCTCATCACTACAATTATGAAATTGCTCTGATTATGGCAATCACTAGTAAATAGTCTGTTCTGAGCTTCTGATCACTAAAATCATTAAGATCACTAAATCAACAAGTCTGTTCTGATTACTGAAAATACTAGTGAAAAGGCTGTTCTGATTACTGCAAACTCTAGTGAATAGTCTGTTCTGATTACTAAAATCCTAGTGAAGATATTGTTCTGATTACTAAAATCACTTGGGTTGAGCGGACCTAAACCACAATGTTTGAATCTGTGCTGAACATCGCTTGTTCAAGTCCTGAACTTCAGCATTGGGGCTCAACCCCTCCGGTAACACCCTCGATTGGTGCTGTTACCAATCGTAGGTGGTCACCCTCTAAATGCTGTGAGTGAACCCGGTAAAATTTGTTCAGGTCCGGATAATGAACCCGAACCCCTACCAGTAACACCCAGCAACGATCACAGCTGTTAAATGTTCAAATGCTGCTGGCAAAGTCACCAAAAGTATTTAAACTGCTGCAGCCACCCCCGCTGGCACTAATATTTAAGGGAGGGTAGCAACGATCCTCCCCAAAATGGCATCAACCTTCTAGTGTCAGTGTGCTCAGCTGTAGTGATTTAAATGCTGCTAGTGACTTTCTTTTAACACAGTCTGGGGGAGCTTGAGCTGAACCTAAACTTCTAATGAAGTTCAAGGTTGGGTCCAATGAACCCAAACATGTAAAGTTTGGTACACACTTTGCGGGTCAGTTCCACTCAACACTAATGTTCATGTTTGGATTTGGGTACCTGAACCGAACATTTGTTCAAATTTTGTCCAAACTTGGTAAGTCCAAACCTGAACGTGTTTGCTCATCAGTAAAAATCAATAGCAAGAGTCTGTTCTGATTACTAAAATCCTAGTGAAGATATTGTTCTGATTACTAAAATCACTTGGGTTGAGCGGACCTAAACCACAATGTTTGAATCTGTGCTGAACATCGCTTGTTCAAGTCCTGAACTTCAGCATTGGGGCTCAACCCCTCCGGTAACACCCTCGATTGGTGCTGTTACCAATCGTAGGTGGTCACCCTCTAAATGCTGTGAGTGAACCCGGTAAAATTTGTTCAGGTCCGGATAATGAACCCGAACCCCTACCAGTAACACCCAGCAACGATCACAGCTGTTAAATGTTCAAATGCTGCTGGCAAAGTCACCAAAAGTATTTAAACTGCTGCAGCCACCCCCGCTGGCACTAATATTTAAGGGAGGGTAGCAACGATCCTCCCCAAAATGGCATCAACCTTCTAGTGTCAGTGTGCTCAGCTGTAGTGATTTAAATGCTGCTAGTGACTTTCTTTTAACACAGTCTGGGGGAGCTTGAGCTGAACCTAAACTTCTAATGAAGTTCAAGGTTGGGTCCAATGAACCCAAACATGTAAAGTTTGGTACACACTTTGCGGGTCAGTTCCACTCAACACTAATGTTCATGTTTGGATTTGGGTACCTGAACCGAACATTTGTTCAAATTTTGTCCAAACTTGGTAAGTCCAAACCTGAACGTGTTTGCTCATCAGTAAAAATCAATAGCAAGAGTCTGTTCTGATTACTAAAATCCTAGTGAAGATATTGTTCTGATTACTAAAATCACTTGGGTTGAGCGGACCTAAACCACAATGTTTGAATCTGTGCTGAACATCGCTTGTTCAAGTCCTGAACTTCAGCATTGGGGCTCAACCCCTCCGGTAACACCCTCGATTGGTGCTGTTACCAATCGTAGGTGGTCACCCTCTAAATGCTGTGAGTGAACCCGGTAAAATTTGTTCAGGTCCGGATACTGAACCCGAACCCCTACCAGTAACACCCAGCAACGATCACAGCTGTTAAATGTTCAAATGCTGCTGGCAAAGTCACCAAAAGTATTTAAACTGCTGCAGCCACCCCCGCTGGCACTAATATTTAAGGGAGGGTAGCAACGATCCTCCCCAAAATGGCATCAACCTTCTAGTGTCAGTGTGCTCAGCTGTAGTGATTTAAATGCTGCTAGTGACTTTCTTTTAACACAGTCTGGGGGAGCTTGAGCTGAACCTAAACTTCTAATGAAGTTCAAGGTTGGGTCCAATGAACCCAAACATGTAAAGTTTGGTACACACTTTGCGGGTCAGTTCCACTCAACACTAATGTTCATGTTTGGATTTGGGTACCTGAACCGAACATTTGTTCAAATTTTGTCCAAACTTGGTAAGTCCAAACCTGAACATGTTTGCTCATCAGTAAAAATCAATAGCAAGAGACTGTTCTGGTTACTAAAATCACTTGTGAAGAGACTGTTCTGGTTACTACAATCACTAGTGAAGAGACTGTTCTGGTTACTACAATCACTAAGGAAGAGACTGTTCTGATCATGACATTGTGAAGAATTTATGGGATAAAAGACATGGTCATCATCTGGTTACAGATTTGTTGATTTTGTTAAAAGGAATAATTGGTGGTAGAGATGGAGTATACCCTGAATGGCAGCTGATTATGAACGCAGGCTCCTGACCATCTGATATCTATTATATCAATAATAAATAATAATCACATTTCTACATACTTTTTTCAGTTTTACTGTACATATTATTAATTTGTTTTTAAATAAATATTATTGATTTGGTATATTCTATATGGAATGATTGTAATTTAGAATAAAATAGGTCTTTTTGTGCCCGGCACTGCTCTATGCTTACTTTGGTCAGCACCTATTTCTAATGCCGTTTATTCAATTTTATTTTTATTGACTTATAAATTTATCATAGTTTTCAATTTGGCTTGCTTATTGGCCTGGCACTAAAGAGCCTATTATGCATGTATAATTTGCCAGGACTCAGGAGCAGAAGAAATCTATATTTCTATCCTTTCCTGTCAACAGAAAAAAAATCTCCCAGGATGGATACTGGTGTAATGTGCATTACTGCAAACTGACGTGCTGGCCAATCATAGTTTTTACAGCCTCTGTGATTATTGAACCAAGGATTATAGCGGGTTACTATTAGCACAACCTGCACAAAGCATGTTTTACCAGGGAGAATAAGTATTCCATGCATGCCTCCGCATATCATTCCCGTTCATTACATCCCCAGGTGTTTATCACAATACGGAATAACTGATTCTATGGAGAGCATGTCTGAAACGCTAATGGGCAATGGGAATCTCCTGAAAGATAATTTCTAGTAAATTAACAATAATGAAAATTTACCATCAAAGATAATACTCAATAAAAAATGTACAATATATGGTAATAATATATGGCAGTGAATATATAGAGTGTGGGGGGGGGGGCACCATTAAATGTTTTTCCCTGTATTGAACACATTTAAAGAAAATCTACCACCAGGATGAATTATTGTAAACTAAGCGAACAGACATACTGGTGTGCCCCCACTGGTAGAATCTGCTCTTCTTTTAGCTTCCTTAGTCCTGGTTTTTACAAAAGAAGGCTTTTAAATTTATGCAAATTAGCCTGGGGGCTCCAGGCTTCACAAATGTTAAAATCAAGGGCATAGGAAGTTTAAAACAGGGGGCGGGGGGCACACATGAGTATGTCAGTGTGCTTGGTTAACAATCCTTCATCCTGGTGGTAGATTTCCTTTAATGTAGATTAACTAGATTGTTAAACAAAAAAATAGGGCTCCAGGGGTGCAAAAAGAGGCAGGGTTATTTCAGTTCGTAATTGTAAATGAGACATATGACAATGAATTGGAAGCACTTTTGACTGCTTCTGTATTTCCTATTTATGCCAGTGGAGTACATGCACAGTCATCCCCATGGCATGGGCCCAATTTTCAGTATGGTACCTACGCTGGTGTTGAGTAGCACTGTAGCTACCAGATCTTAGATAATGGACAATTAAAATTGCAGTAGAAGCTATAATTTACCGCAATGGGAGCTGTGTCAGCAATGCCTCCATGGCCAATACTCTCTCCACTGCTAGGCCCTTGTTCTAGTTTATTTATGGAAGTGTGTGGCCCTTGCACATGCCATCATAGAGTACGCAGCTATGTATTTTTCTTTGTTTATAGAGCCATGTGATTTTCTAGCTAAGTCTTACAGATGCAATGTATTAATCAGTAGGCAGCTGCATTTTGTGCGCAGTGCCCCTCTTTGCCTTTATGCCATTGTAAAACTGAACAGGTCATACATGTGATTTGTCCATTAGCAGTAGTGTAACTTGAAGCAGATAGGCCCCAGTGCAAAGTCAGTGCCAGCCCTCGCCAGTAATGTATAGTTTATAGCACTAGTCTTCTCATTTCAGAAAGTGACACGTTATGGGCCCCCTAAGCCTCTTGGGACTGGTTGTGACCGCACCCTCTGTATCCCCACAAGTTATACCCCTGTCCACCAGTCTAACTTGACTATAATGAATGCTGAAATACTCCTCAACGTGAATGTGTACAATACATTTGACACTTTTATATTTGTAAATAAAATAAAATAGTATGACAACCAAAGAGTTCAGTTTATCGTTTAGTTTTACTGTGAAATTACAATTCAGCTGTATTTTCAACATTCAACCACAGTCTTATATGTCTAGAACAGAGTTGCACAAGTTGTGGCTCCGTTTGTGACCTGTAAAGCCTGAGAGTGGCCAGAGTACCAGAGAGTGGCCAAAAAGCCCTACAGTCCTTCCACTGGTTAACAATATATGCACTTGTCATATACACTCACTGTTTGCAGGTGCTGCTCTGCTGTGGCTCAGGATGAGAGAAAAAAGTCCAGTATGGCACACGGAGCAGAAGAGGAGACAGGAGAGGTGAGTATTTATTTATTTTTGTCTACTTTAGGGTCTCCTTTGTTATCATTTGTTTGCTCTGAGGTTCCATTGTTAGTATTTGTTTGCTATATTATTGTCTGCAATATTATTGTATGCTTTGAGGTCTCCCAATTATTATTATTATCATCTGTTCTGTGATCTCTAGTATTATTATTGTCTGCTCTGGGGTCTCTATTACTGCTATTTGTCTTCACTTGGGTCTCCAGTATTTGTCTGCTCTGTGGTCTCCATTATTATTATTTGTCTGCTCTGGGGTCTCTGGAACGTTGTGCTCTACTATGGTAGTTGGTGCTTCCAAGGTGAAACCCCTTGAATTTTCAGTGCTATGACAATGTAGTCGTCAGACTAATAAAGGTTGTGCGTTCCTGGTTTAGAATCTTTATTGATGCATGTATAATGGAGAAGTCTTCATTAGCAATGATCTGCATTACAGTAGGTATCTAGCATCATTTTGATCAATAATACAATAATAATATAGAAATGTGAAAAGTGAAATTTAATTGAATAGTTAAAATTTTAATTATCCATTCACCTTTCAAAAGAGCCAGATTTGTGAAAGAAATCTGTTCCATATAAAATATGTATATGGGGATTGCCTCTACAGCCTGTGCATGGTTGTATCCAGCTGCATGGGATAGTCCCAGACATTTCTACAATTAATATGTATTCCAAGGTTTTTATGCTTTGGATGAGTTATTAATATTTGGTGATTGACTGACACCTCCACTGATCAGCTGTTTAAAAAGACTAAACATTTGGACTGGTGCTATGGCGTCTTCACAGTCTACCAAGCACAACACTGTTCATTTCATAGAGGCAGTGCTTGGTATTGCAGCTCAGCTCCATTCATTTAAATGACGTTGATCTACAAACCGGCCATGTGACTGAAAGACGTGACATTACAAGCCTGTTAAATAATTGCCTTGAAAAGATAATCACTACGGGTGCAGGGCCATATACTCACCATTCTCATATTGATAACCTACCAAAAGATAAGTCCTAGAATATGTCCTACGTTACACAGTTTAAATTCTAAAACAATGTTCTTGCACTGTGTTAAATGCAGTAAAAAAACAAACAAAATATTACATTTTCATAGATTTATTTTTCAGACCCAAACCTTGTTGCAATTATTCTGTTACTATCAAGACATTATTATTATTGTACATAAATAAATAAATAACCACCTTCCAATGAGTAGCTATTTTTTCTATTGTTTTATTGTACTACACTATAATTATGTGGAGCAATGCTTTTATTATTTTCTGTTTTTGGTATATGAACATACTTATGTATAGAACAATTTTGCCATCTAGTGGTGTATCTGAAGCCCACACTTTAGTATGTGCCAAACTATAGGGAGTAAATCATAGGGTTACATATAGAAAATGCATAAACTTCACAGAAATTGTTATTGGCATTGTCTAGTTTATTGCCATCTTATAGCTTTATAAGTCTTATTTACCTAGCTGTATTACATACAGTATGTAAAAAAGGCACAGCTAATATTCTGTAGGCCTATTCTGTACCTCCCTGTGTTTACAATTATATACTGGCATCAGGAAAGGAAGGTGCCACACACATAATGATATAAAGAATAAGTAAAAGTATAATTGCAAGTGGAGCTATGAAATGTGAAATGGATCTATAATATGGACCCTAATATGCATGCACCCCACAATATTCCAGTAATAACAATTACTCTTACGTTGGTGGTGATCACAAGAAAGGAGATTCTGATTCCACCTGCTTACAATTCAGTACTTTGAATGAATGAATGCTGTACTTACATTCTTTTTAGCCATCCTATAGAGTTGAATCAAGAAGCAAAGCCCCTGCTACAACAAATGGAGGGACTATGATAATTTTCATAATTGGAAGACACCTCTTGATGTAGCAGCTAGAAACCAATTTACAGGGGATAGCTTGTTATTACTGTAATACCCCTTTAACAACTTCGGCTCAGTTCACATCTCAGTTGTTTCATTCAGTTAGGCTACACAAATGTGTATCATCCAGGGTGGGACTGGCCCACTGGTGGGCCGGTGAATCCTCCGGTAGGCCCCGACACCTGGTGCTATGGCGGGAGCTCCATCTGTACCCATTGGAGGCCCCTGCCTGTGTTTAAAATAGTACTCGATGCGGCTAAAATAGGGCACTCAAGTAGCATTACTTCAGCTAACCGCATGTTCAATGGTGCACAACACACAAAGACCTCGATACGCGGCCACGTCGTGACATCATCGTGTGGCCACGTTGTCACGTCATTGCGCGGTTGCGTGTCCCTTACCCGTCCGAAAACAAGACTCAGAATGACAGGCTGAGAAACAAGTGAGTACACTTTTTTTTCCAAGCCACAGTTTAGAAAGGGAGAGAAAGAAAGGGGGCGGTTGTGTGAAATTTGTGGGGGTAAATTATGTTTAATTACTGAGGAGCTCAGGCAGTGTAAATGATGGGGCTTCTGGTATATAATAGTTTATTATTTTGGGGGCTCAGTGTATTATATTATGGGCTCAGTGTCTGTAATGATGGGTCTCAGTGTCTGTAATGAGGGTGCTCAGTATATGTTATGAGGGGGCTCAGTGTCTGTAATGAGGGTGCTCAGTATATGTTTTGAGGGGGCTCAGTGTCTGTAATGAGGGTGCTCAGTATATGTTATGAGGGGGCTCAGTGTCTGTAATGAAAGGGCTCAATGTCTGTAATGATGGGGCTCCGTGTATATAATGGGGGCATCAGTGTAAATTTGTGCGGGTCATTTGTATTTAATTAATGAGGAGCTCAGGCAGTGTAAATAATGGGGCTTCTGGTATGTAATGGGGGTCTCAGTGTATTATTGGGGGGCTCAGTGTCTGTAATGTGTCTGTAATGATGGAGCTCAGTGTCTTTAATGAGGGGGCTTAGTGAATGTAATGAGCGGACTGAGTATAGGTTTTGAAGGGGCTCAGTATCTGTAATAAGGGGGCTCAACATCTGTAATGAGAGGGCTCAGTGTCTGTAATGAGTGTATATAATGGGGACATCGGTGTATATAATGGGGGCTCAGTGTCTGTAATAAGGGCTCAGTGTATGTAATGGAGGTCTCAGTGTATATAATGGGGGGCACAGTGTATGCAATGAGGTGGCTCAGTGTATATAATGAGGGGGCTCAGTGTATACGATGGGGGCCTCAGTATATGTAATGTGTGGCTCAGTCAGGGGCCTCAGTGGATATAATGAGGTGGCTCAGTATGTATAATTGAGGGGGTTAAGTGTGCATAATTGAGGGAGTTGAGTGTGTATAATTGGGTGGGGCCTAGTTTGAAAAATGCAAAAAATTAGCAGCATATAAAATGTTTGTGATCCCTTTTTGTGTGCTGCTGCAGCATGGAAAGAATTAACTTTTAAACTCTGTGTTAATAATAATAATTAGGACATGGTTATAAAATTTAGTAGCCCGTTTTGAAAAACATAGATGATGTGGCGGCACTGTATTAAAAGAATAAGGAGAGTTTTACTTAACACATTCTTTATAGGGGGCACTGTATAAAAAATTGGAAGGGGCATTACATAGGTAAATTAATTTATTTAAAGGTGTCATATATAAAACAACCATATATTATGTCATTAATTAGGGGGCACTGCATATCATAGTACAGTAATATGGAAATGTATTTGGGGGTCACAATTTTATTTTTTTTATAAATATGCATGAGGCACAGAGTGGTTGTGTTATGGGGGTATATTGGGGAGCAGAAAGTCAATTTTGTTTTGTACATTCTTTAGCATCAAAGCGTGGGACATTTCTGTTATTCAGGTGACATTATATCTTAAGTAACTGTAATATTTTTAGGAGTGCAGTGTTGGGGATGTGCTGGGTCAGATTTTATGGCAATTCTGGATTTAAAGTAGGAAACTTGTCAAGTGTAAGGTACAAGATCCCACTTATACCTGTGTCAAATCAATATTGTGTTGAGTGACTAACCTTCTAGTGTGAGAAGGCTCATTGCCCCTATGGATATATTACTACATAAGTTAAGAGCTAGGCATGACTTGTCTATGTGGTATGAGGACTTCGGAGTGTGAGGTTATTGTCATCAGTGAATGTAAAGGTGTTCAACATTTTCTTATTGGTAGATTGGTTTGTGTGCTAACACTTACGGTATAGTCAAACATACCACTTTGACCCCTGTTCTCTATCGTTCCCATACTGTGGCCTCCTGTCCTCAAGCCTCCCTCATATTGTGGCCCCCTGTCCTCCAGGATCCTCTTCCTGGGGCCTCCTGTCCTACAGCCTCCTCCTGTGGCCTCCTGTCTTCCAGCCTCCTCCTTTGGCCTCCTGTCCTTCAGCCTTCTCCTATGGCCTCCTGTCCTCCAGCCTCCTGTCCTCCAGCCTTTTTCTGTTCTCCAGCCTATTCCTGTGGCCCCCTGTACTCCAGCCTCCTTCTGCGGCCCCGTGTCCTCCAGCTTCCTAATGTCCTCCAGCCTCCTCTTTTAGCTCCCAGTCCTTCAGCCTCCTCCTGTGGTTTCCTGTCTTCCAGTCTCCTCCTATGGCCCCCTGTCTTCCAGCCATCTACTGTGACCCCCTGTACTTCAGCCTCCCCCTATGTCCCCCTGTCCTACAGCCTCCTCCTGTGGCCCCCAGTTGTCCAGTCTCCTCTTGTGGCCCCCCGTCCGCCAGCCAACTCCTTTGGGCCCCTGTCCTTGAGCGTCCTCTTATTGTGACCCTCTGTCCTCCAGTCTCCTCTTATCTCCTCTCCTGTCCCCTTGTATTAAACAAAAAACCCTCTGTTTTATACCTTCCCTTGTTCCCCTGCAGCAGTCACTTTCTCTTCTCCCGACTCTGACTCACTCGGTGAGGGGGCAGGGCCAGCCGAGGGGCGCGGTTACCTCTTCACATGACTCCTTCAGATATCATGTGAGGAGATAGCAGGGGCTGATCCTGACTTCTCCTGGTCCCCATTCTTCGTCTGCTCTGTAGCTATAATGTATGGGACCAGGTGCAACGTGGGCAAAGAACTTGTCATTGAAATGAGCAGGAGGATTGTGTGCTTTCACTGTAGCGCTTGAAGTAATCTATATTCCTGCACTGCCCTGTGTGCTTAAGCACACACTTACTCTTATAGTGCTACAAAGCAGGCTGACAGTGATCATACCCTGCAATATTACAGGGTATTATAATTAATGAGTAACTTAAAAAAAACTTTTAAAAAGTTCCAAAATAAAAGTAAACTCATAGAAAAATAGAAATACCCCAATGCCCCTATTACATATAAAAATCACATATAATGGGAATAAAGTGAAAATGATTATACAAACCATACACATATGGTATTACCATGTCCGTAATGACCCTAACAACAAAACTATCATTAGTGAACCTGTACAAAGAACGTCTTAAAAAATATGTGGTTTTACCTATCTTGTCTTATCAAAAAAATATCTACTCCAGAACGGTACTAGTGCAAAGTACGGCATTCCCCTCTAAAAATAAGCCCTAAATTAAGTGTTATACCTGTTGGAGGAGGGTGATGCAAAAACTATACATTTTTCACATTATTGGGGCAGATTTACTTAACCGGTCCATTCACGTTCAGCGGCGCGTTCTCTGCGCTGGATTCGGGTCCGGCCGGGATTTATTAAGGCAGTTCCTCCGACGACCACCTGCTGCGCTGAAGTTCCCCGGAACGCGCTGGAATACACCGAGCCGGGCTGAGTGAAGGTAAGTGCAAGCTCCACGATGGTTTTTCCGAATCCGTCGGGTTTTCGTTCGGCCACGCCCCCCGATTTCCATCGCGTGCATGCCAGCGCCGATGCGCCACAATCCGATCGTGTGCGCCAAAAAATGTTTTATTCTGCAAAATTCATAAAACTTAGGAAAAAATATAGGAATATGGTATCACTGCAATTGTACTGACCCATACAAAGAAGGTAACATGTTTATTAGGCTCAACATTGTACATCAAAAGGAAAAGTTATTTTTATGGGTAAATCTCCTAGAATGTAAAACATCTTGACAGCATCCTGGATAAGGGGTTAAGGGTGGTTTGTGTCCCCAAATCCTCATGACAGATTCCCTTTAAGGGAAAATTATGACTATATGTCTTCTTGTTTGTTTGTTACTAGCAAGAATCAATCTGATTTGTTATTCTGATTTTTGTGTGTTTTAATAAACATTTTGAATTCAGATAATGCTTTTTTATTTTCGTGAAAAGTATGGTATCATTATCGAGTATCGTGATACTTTTCCAGGTATCGTATCACACTCAAAATTCTGGTATTAGTGCAACCCTACATAGAGCAGATCCAAGCCTTTACCTCATCTCTGTAAGGAGTTAACCTGATTTTAGCTCACACTGGTCCTCATTTTTAAAAACTTTCTGAGAGCAAAACTTTCTAGTGGCTCATGAAAATCAATCCAGCTCAGCTTTCATTTTATAAACTGTTGTGGGGAAATGAGAACTGCCCTCTAATTGGTTTCCATGAGCAACTAGAACAGTATTGCCCTCAGATACTTTAGATAAATATCCCCCAATTACTGAAGGAAATATCTGAAGGCCTGACACAGATGTGAACCTGCCCTTACTTATAGGTTGGAAGTTAATGTTTCATGCCTTTGTTTTTTATGAATGCAGTAAGAGGATTATCCCAAGAAATGGGATGGAATGTTACTAACAAAAGGAAAGAACATGTAAAAAAGTAATGTATCATTTAAATATCTAAAAATATTGATTATTATTAATCTGTTTAGGACACAAATGTGTGTTAATTTGTGCCAAAAAGCAGTCAAAAACCATAATGCCTTGAATTACAGTTATCACCGGCTTTCAACAGTTTTTAGACATTTTTACAAAAGGGACGTGGCTTAACAAATGAGGCATGTTTAAAAAGAGTCAAAGTCAAACAAATGTGCCAATATTTTGATACATTTATCTGGTGAAAGCCAACAGGAGGTACGATGGGTCAGAAGTCTGTTAGGCTTCCTGAAAATGACGTGGACACAAACATACTGTGGACCTTTGTTTGCATCCCGTTTGTCATCGGCAGGGGAGCTCCGCTCACGCAAGGATGAGACTTAAAAATGACTGCCTGGAATGTAAATACAAGCAGGAATAGGACCTGCTCTATCTTTTTGATCCTTTTTTGTATATTGGCATCACATTTGCAATGCGCCAGTCCTGTGGAACAGAACCAGTGCTCAAGGAATCTTCAAATATTAAAAATAATGGTCTATCTATCATGGAATGTAAGAGAGGAATAGATTCGCACGATAAGGACATGCAGTGTTTTTGGCTTGTTTTTGCCTGTCATTTTTTGCCTGCTTCTTTGGTAATTTATCAATCTCACTTTTTCCTTGTGTTAGATTGGGTTTTTTCAGATCTTTTTTTGAGACATCTGTTTCAAAAATGTCGCACAAATGTCTCAAGTCACTTCTTACTATTTTCTACGTTTCCCTTAAGTATGGTTTAATTTGGGTATTTTTTTCACCTAAAAATGTTGCAGATTTGAGACAATTTGAAATGATAAATGTCATTTGGGACGTTTAGCACATCTGGAATAAGATAAATGTGTCTTAATGAAGAAAAACAAATGTCAGGCGAACATTTCAAAATGTTCTCAAAAAGGCGCCGCAATTGCAATGTGCAAAAAAAGGCTCAAAAAAGACAGAAAAAGCAGGAAGAAAAATAAAGATAAATGACCCCTATAGTTTTGCCCTTATACAAATCACTGGTCAGACCACACATGGAATTCATGGACTTGCGTCTTTTCTTGCCTTATGTACTATGCCCACAAAGGCATTTTACTCATGATTGCAGAGGCTTATGGATCCTGTCATCCGCTAAAAATTACATTCCTGACGACAGTTTTCCATTATATTTTGATAGATTTATCATTCAGCATAAGTTTCTTTGATAAATCTGATGCAGTTAAGGCTTGACATCTAACTTTACAACAATTTATTAATGTACTGCTAATTAAACCAGAGTAGTACTAGGCCAGTCTTCTGCTGCACCAGATTTATCAGTTTGTCTGATGTGGGATGATTAATATTGTGCAGTATAAGACTGACATGTTGCACATTGCACCTCTATTTAGTTTGCTGCACCACAATCATTGGCCCACAGACTCAAAAACATCAAAGAATCGGTCCTCATCCTATTATAGTTTTCTCTCAAGGAGTTGGGTTATACACTGAGTTGTGGAATCAGTGGGCATGTGTGTGAACCAATAGAATAACATGGGGACGCATGCATAAAAACTACAGCTACCAGACATACAGCTGTACCCTATTAGATTACTGGGCCAATTAGATACACTGGGGGTATTTCTAATGTTTCTTTTATGTAAGCTTTCTTTTTTGAAAATTGTGTGCCGAGGTCCATCTAATTTACTATAGCCTTCTCCCAGATACTGGCTCAGGTGATAGCTGAAACCTAGGACAGGCATGACCTGGTGTAGATTTCATTTGGACATGTGAACCTCTTTGCGTTTTCCATGTGTCTTGCTCTAGTGCAGGGAGTATTTAGACTTTAATGCATAAAATCCCCCCCACTGGATTTTATTTTCTGTTATCAGAGTACTGGGAACTAAATACAAATGTATGCCAGACTTTAATTTTTATTTAAATATGCAAATGCACTTATTTTCTTTACACTTTATAAATATTTGATACTTTATTTTGCAGTATAAAATATCAATAAATTACATTTAAAGAGAACCCATCAGGCAAAATAACCCCCCTAAACTAAATAGATTTCCATAAACTGCTATTAGAGAGCACTGCCTCTATCCCTTCTTTGTCCCTCTACATGCATGTAAACTTAAGTAATGAGGTCCTAAAGCGATATGCAAATGACCTTTGAAATGTCCAATGAGTCATTAGCATATTCAAGCTGTCCAGCTTATTCATGAGTGAGAGGTAGAGCCACACCCCCAGTGCATGACTGACAGCCTGTATAATGGTGTGATGGCTGCTCCATATGCTTCCTGGTGCTGGCGGCCACACCCCTGCAGCCTGTGTGTGTATAGGAGAGATACAACAGCTCCAGGCAGCCATGTTATAGCAGAACATGTCAGGTACTTGTGTAGCTGATGTCAGTGTCACACATGTGTATTAGGAGGGAGAGCATGTCAGCAGATAAATCACACAAACTAACTATGCTTTACTATACATTACACACAGACATGAGCAGGGGGAGGAGAGGGGAGGAATAACAGGAGTGACATCACTGCCTTTGACCATGTGACCAGCCTCATTTACATAATAAAGAAAAGATGATTTGATAATGATTAATGTATGAAATAACTAGATAAAGGCTGGGATGGGATCCTTGTGAGCTGCTCCAACAGGTAGAGGTGACAGAAATAGTGAAAAAGACCTGATGACTGGTGTCCTTTAAGTTCACGGGATATGAATACTTCTTAAGTGTAAAGCATTTTTAGGTACTGTTACTAATCCAAATGCTCCACAACACAACTAATATACACGCAAAAAGGTGCGACCCAAAGGACTAAGCATTAAATAAAGCTGAATTATTTGAAAGGAGGACATACAAAACACAAAATCACCTAAAACCTATTTATCAAAACCAGTGCAAACTGCACTATGTGAAGTGTACATAGTGTGCCAGATTCCTAAATTGTGATGCACCTTCTTCATGAATCTGGTACTGCTCCGACATAGTGGGGCACATTTACCTACCCAGTACGAGGAGTTCACAGAAAGTGCATTGTCCTATGATACTGCTGCATGCGTCTCTTCCCTGTTCAGGTCCGATGGAGTTCACCGTCTTCTTCCTGGTGCATGTAAGTGCATTATCTTGCGACACAAATTGAAAGTTAAATCCCACACTCAGTCCAAATCAGTCGGATCGTCAGACTGCATGCCCCACCATTTCTGTCACATGAAAGCCAGCACAGCTGTGCCAAAATCCGATCGCGTGCGACATAATCCCAGCGCAAACCACTGTTAAATACCTGTCAAAGCTGTGCAAATCCCAAAAACAGCAAACAAACCGATGAAAGTGAGATCCATGAACCCTTAGTAAATAAGCACCAATGCATCAACTATTTTTTTGTGCACTTTGATGATGTTGCAGAATTGTGCCGCAGACAGAATTGTGGCGCACGGTCAGACAAAGCAGTAACACGCACACGTTTTTTGGCACAGGCACTTTATAAATACATGTGCATGTTCTTTTTAGTGCAGATAGAAAACTGTTGGAAACACTTGAAAGTGGCCAATATTATAAGGTTTGCCTGTACAGTAAGTCCAATTGGCCCTAATAATGTATGGGTGCTGGTGGATGACCAGGAGATGAGCATCTGCCTTAGTACATGTTGAATGTTGGTAGACTTCTCTTCAATGGCTGTGCAAAATTCCTGGATATTGGCAGGAACTGGAGCACAATCTAGAGCATTCCAAAATGCTTAAAGGGTTACATGCCTGCAGAGTATGCTTGCCATGCAAGAACTGGATCCTTCCAATATGTGCATTATCGTGCTGCAATATGATGTGATGTTTGTGGGTGAATAATAACACAAAGGGGAGTTGGGATATCATCACAGTATCTCTGTTAAAATGGTATTAATAAAAAGTACCTGTGTTTGTAGTCCATAACATACATCTGCTCATAACATAACCATTGCTTGAGATGAGACAGGCTCAGCGGAAGGAGATGTAGCATCATTTAAGATGCCAATATATTAGTTCTGAAAACCAGAATAGAAGAGAGTCTAAACTGTCAAGTCATATCAGGGATGTGGTTTGGTGAGCTACAGAACACGAGACACAGGGAGATACAAATATGGAGGCTTACTTATCTTTTATTTTGGCCTTTTCTTCTTTATTTGTGACTGTGGCACATATGTCCTTTTGCTATTGTTTGTGCGTAAGTTTTCTGCAGTGTTCAATGAATTATCACTAGAGATGAGCGAGCACTAAAATGCTCGGGTGCTCGTTATTCGAGACGAACTTTTCCTGATGCTCGAGTACTCGTCTCAAATAACGAACCCCAATGAAGTCAATGGGAGACTCAAGCATTTTTCAAGGGGACCAAGGGTCTGCACAGGGAAGCTTGGCCAAACACCTGGAAACCTCAGAAAATGATGGAAACACCACGGATATGGACAGGAAACAGCAGGGGCAGCATGCATGAATGTCTCTGAGGCTGCTTAATCGCACCATTATGCCAAAATTATGGGCAACAGCATGGCGATGACAGAGTGACCGAATGAGGCTAGATAGCATCTAAAACATCCAATAATTGACCCTGACACTATAGAAGACGGCATGCAGAGGCAGCGGCAGCAGCGGCAGGCTAGAGAGTGGCATGGCGACATACCCCAAATGGACTCAGGCTTCAAACCAATGGGTGGCAGAGAGGAACCAAAGGAGGTGAGCAAGAAGCGCTGAAATGATTTCCTATGTGAACAAAAGGTTAACGGTATATTTAGTCAATAACACAGCATGGTGGCGACATAGTGACCAAGTTCCATAACGTATCTGGTGAAACACCCGAAAAATGAGCCTGACACAGCTCGTTTGATAAGGGGACGACATGTGGAGGCAGCCAGGGAGACGACTTCCATGATTAAGAGTGACAGTATGGGGCATCCATATTGTGCTGCTATGATTGAAACTTCAGGTCTCCAGCATGGCGGCGACAGATGCGCTGAGTTCCATTATGTATCTGGTGAAACACCTGAAAATTCTTCCTGTCAGCTCGTTTGATAAGGGGATAATGTGCTGTATATCCTCTCGTGCTCCAGCGTCTGGGGTATAGAGAGTTGAAAGTTGCGCATGGAGACATTGGTGGACGCTGTGGATGATCGTGGAGGTGAAATGGACAGGAAACAGCAGGGGCAGTATGCACGGATGCCTCTGAGGCTGCCTAATCTTGGGATGGAGCTGGCGGTCCGCTGCCAGGCGAGCTTTCACCTGTCCAAGCCCCTGTCTCTCGGCTCCTCCCCACCCAAAATGGGCCTGGGGGCCAGAAGCGTTTACTTTGAAAAAATTATCATTTTCAAAGCAGACGAGGGCTACAAACAGCACTTCTAAGAACCTTTTGTATAAGATCAAGTGTAGTACTGTTCTTATAAGTTTTGGTTATGGCGGGTGAGGAGAATGTAAACAGATGCGCAAGAAGCACTGAAATAATATCGGTAAATGATAAAAGTTTGCCAGTATATTTTGTGGATGACACAGCAGGGTGGCGACAAAGTTAACAAGTTTGATGTGGAAGCCATGAAAACAACCCAAAATTCTGCCTGACACAGCTCGTTTGCTAAGGGGACGATGTATGGAGGCAGCTATATGGACGACTTTGGGAGGCAGCTATGGAGATGATGTGTGGAGGTAGCAATGGAGACAACGTGTGGAGGCAGCTATAAAGACATCGTGTGGAGGCTGCTATGGAGACAATTAAATTTGGATAGTGCCTGTGTGTGGCAGTCCAAAAAAGTTTTCAAACCAAAGGAGCAGGTAGGTGGTCCTCCAGAAAAATTAAATAAATTGAGTGCCTGTATGTGGCAGTCCAAAAATGTTTTTAAACCAGAGGACCGGGTGGGTGGCCCTCCAGAAAAATTAAATACACAGAGTACTATAGCTAGAGCCATTTGGCCCTGGCAAAAAATAGCCAGTTTCCTCTGCTTAAGTGTACAAAGAGGAGGAGAAGGAGGAAAATGAGGAGGAGGAGTGCATACATTATTCATGTTGAGCTTCTTTCACCTGGTGGAGAATGGAAATCCTGAGAAATCCAGGCTTTATTCATCTTGATAAGTGTCAGCCTATCAGCGCTGTCAGTCGACAGGCGTGTACGCTTATCGGTGATTGTCACGGGTGCTCCCGCGATCCCTGTCTCGGATCGCAGGCGCATCCGTGCTCCTCCATGTGCCCCCGCTGCTGCCCGGTCTCACTTACCTCTCCCGGCTCCTGCGCTTCCCCGGACTGCCGTGTGTGCGTGTCCCCGCCTCCTAGGGCGTGTGCGCGGCTCCTGCCGAAAATTTAAAGGGCCAGCGCACCGCTAATTGATGCACTGGCTGAACACCTCACCTTTAAGAATCCTGCCTCTTCCTGTGTTCCTTGCCGGATCTTTGTGCCTCATAGCCTTAGAGAAAGCTTCCAAGCGAGTATCCCTGCGTTCCTGTGTATTCCTGTATTCCTGCGTATTCCTGTATTTCTGCGTTCCTGTGTATTCCTGTGTGTTCCCGCTCCTGAGTCCTGTGTTGCCGTGTTACCTGAGTTCCTCCGTGTTGCTGTGTGCCTGTGTTCCCGTTTCCACCTGCCTGGACCTCCTGTTGCTGACCCCGGACTTGGACCTGACGTTGCATTCCTGCCGTCTGCCCTGACCCTGTGCCTGGACCTGTCTACGAGATTGTCATCCGCTAAGGTACCTCGACCTCGGCTGCCACCGTGGGCTAGTCACACCTGGGAACGACCTAGTGGTATCCTGCCGCAGCAAGTCCAACCCGCTTTGCGGCGGGCTCTGGTGAATACCAGGTGCCGCTAGGCTCCGGTTATTGGCTAGTTCCATCTCCCGCAGTGGTCCAGAGGATCCACTGAGCCTAACAGTAAGATCAGGCCATGGATCCCGCCGAGGCTTCTTCTCCCAGTCAGCCTGATTTTGCCACCATTGTGATCCACCAGTCCTGGCAGATTGCAGCACAGCGGAATCAGCTACAGCAAGTCACCGCCATGCTTCAACAACTACTAGCTACCCAACATCAGCAACAGTCTCCTGAAGCGGCCGCTGCGACCCCTGCTACCCTGGCTTATCTTCCTGCTGCTGAACCCAGGCTACGCCTCTCTTTGCCCGGCAAGTATGATGGAGATCCCAAGATGTGCAGGGGCTTCATAACCCAGTGCTCCTTGCACATAGAACTCATGCCGTCGCAATTTGCCACAGAGCGGTCCAAGGTGGCATTTGTCCTCAGCCTTCTTTCCGGGAAAGCCCTGGCCTGGGCTACTCCGCTTTGGGACAGAGATGACCCGGTTATGTCTAGCCTCACTGCGTCAGAGTTCCGGTCAGTCTTCGAGGAACCAGCACGAGCTTGGAACGATGCAGCCCTCATCGCTACATTTAAGAAAGGGCTCTCTGCGCAGGTCAAGGACGCACTCTCAGCTCGGGACCTTCCATCTACTCTGAGTAGCCTCATCACCTTGGCCACTCGAATTGATGTTCGGTTTAAAGAGCGAGCTGAGGAACTACGCTCTGAGTATCCCCAAGGCCGTGTTAGACGCATTCCTCGCCTGGTGCCAGTCTTCCAAAGGCCGCTCCAGGCCCCACCTGAATCTTCTGCTGAGGAACCCATGCAGGTTGACCTCACCCGGCTCACTCTACAAGAGCGTTCCAGACGACGTCAGGATAACTTGTGCATGTATTGTGCCAGCCCACAGCACTTCGTCGGGACTTGCCCTGTATGTCCCCAACGCCCGGGAAACGCCAGCACCTAGGCTTCTCAGGAGAAGCGTCCCTAGGTGTGAATAAAGCTTCTCCACGCTTGATTCTCCCTGTGCTCCTCAGCATTGGCACCGGTACTCCGGTCCAGGTTTCCGCTTTCCTGGATTCGAGCTCCACAGCGAACTTTGTAGATGCTGCACTGGTCGCCCTGCATCACTTCCTGGTGGTTCGTCTTGAGAAGCCCTTGTCTATTGCCTCAGTCAGTGACCAGATTCTCTCCGTGGTTTCGCACTGAACCCCTGCTCCTTCAAGTTGGTGCATTACATAAAGAGAGACTCTCCTTTTTTGTGCTGCCACAGTGTACTTCCGCTCTCCTGCTGGGTCTCCCCTGGTTGCAGCATCATGCCCCTGTTCTGTACTGGTCTTCTGGGGAGATTCTCCGTTGGGGTCCGGATTGCTCCACACGCTGCATGACGGTTCCACATCCGCTCCCTGTCAGGACTGCTACCTTGTCTCCCAAGCCTCTGGAGGGACTTCCAGCACCGTACCGGGACTTTGCAGACGTGTTTTCTAAAAAACAAGCCGAGACCCTTCCTCCACATCATCCCTATGATTGCCCCATTGACCTGCTGCCTGGATCTTCTCCACCGCGGGGTCGGGTGTATCCGCTCTCGGTTCCTGAGACTGCCGCTATGTCGAAACATGTTAAGGAAAATCTGCAAAGAGGTTTCATCCGCAAATCCTCCTTGCCAGCTGGCGCTGGTTTCTCTTTTGTCACTAAAAAGGATGGCTCTCTCCGCCCCTGTATAGACTATCGCGGTCTTAACAAGGTCACCGTTAAGAACCGCTATCCTCTGCCGCTTATCACGGAGCTATTTGATCGTCTGCGGGGTGCAAGAATTTTTTCCAAATTGGATCTTCGTGGGGCCTACAACCTCATCCGCATCAGGAAGGGTGACGAGTGGAAGACCGCCTTTAACACCCGTGATGGGCATTTTGAATATCTAGCTATGCCCTTCGGACTTTGTAATGCGCCAGCCGTTTCCCAGGAATTTGTAAATGATATTTTCCGGGACTTATTGTACAGTTGTGTTGTGGTTTACCTGGATGACATCCTTGTGTATTCTGCCAATCTGGAGTCCCACCAGTCTCATGTACGGCAAGTACTCAGCCACCTCAGGACAAACCACCTCTATGCCAAGCTAGAGAAGTGCCACTTTCATCAGAGAAGCCTTCCATTCCTCGGCTACATAATTTCTGATAAAGGTTTGCAGATGGATCCTGCCAAGTTATCTGCGGTTCTTCAGTGGCCACGCCCAGTGGGACTGCGAGCTATACAAAGATTTCTGGGCTTTGCTAATTATTATAGACAATTTATCCCACATTTCTCATCTTTGGTCGCGCCGATGGTGGCGCTTACAAAAAAGGGTGCTAATCCCCGTGTCTGGCCACCAGCAGCAGAAGAAGCCTTCACGAAATTAAAAACTGCTTCTTCCTTCGCTTCAGTCCTTACCCGACCGGATACTGAAAAGCCGTTCCTGGTGGAGGTTGATGCCTCCTCCGTGGGTGCTGGGGCAGTCCTTACCCAGAAGGGTCCCAGGGGACGAACACTCACTTGTGGTTTCTTCTCCAAAACCTTCTCCTCCGCGGAGAGAAATTATTCCATTGGAGATCGGGAGCTTCTAGCCATCAAGCTGGCTTTGGAAGAGTGGCGTCATCTGCTGGAGGGAGCCCGATTTCCAGTCAGCATTTTCACGGACCACAAAAACCTTCAGTACCTTCAGACGGCTCAGCGTTTGAATCCACGTGAAGCCCAGTGGTCCCTCTTCTTTTCTCGCTTTGACTTCCGAATCCATTTTCGCCCTGCAGAGAAAAACATCAAGGCTGACGCCTTGTCCCGTGCTTCTGATGTTATGGGGGAGGACTCTGCTCCGAGGCATATTGTTCCTCCAGAGAGACTTGTGCTTGCCGCGCCGGTGGACCTCCGGCAGCTGCCTCCCAGCAAGACTTATGTGCGACCTGGTCTCTGAAAGAGGATTCTGACCTGGGGACATTCTTCTCGTGTGGCTGGGCACCCTGGGGTGCAGCGCTCTGTGGCCTTAATTTCCCGATTCTACTGGTGGCCTGATTTGGTCAAGGACGTTCGGAATTTTGTGGGTTCCTGTGCCTCTTGTGCCCGCAACAAGCCCTCACGACTAAAACCTGCTGGTCTTCTGTTGCCATTACCCGTGCCTACCAGCCGATGGTCTCATGTGGCTATGGACTTTGTTACGGATCTACCGCCATCTTCTGGCAACACCATTATCTGGGTGGTGACTGACCGCTTTTCGAAGATGTCTCACTTTGTCCCTCTACCAGGTTTGCCTTCTGCTCCACCTCTCGCCAGCCTCTTCTTCCAGCATATTTTCCGGCTTCATGGTCTCCCTCAGCACATCGTCTCGGATCGAGGAGTTCAGTTTGTGTCCAAATTCTGGAGATCTCTGTGCAACCAGTTGCAGGTGAACTTGGACTTCTCTTCTGCCTATCACCCACAGACTAACGGCCAAGTGGAGAGGGTGAATCAGACTTTAGGTTGCTATCTCCGCCACTTCGTCTCTGCCCATCAGGACGACTGGGCATCTCTTCTACCATGGGTGGAGTTCTCTTATAATTCCCTGGACTCCACTTCTGCCGGTACTGCTCCCTTTTTTATTAACTACGGACTGCATCCTCGGCCTCCTCTTCCGTTACCCACGTCTGCAGACGTTCCTGCTGTGGAGGACCTGGTACGTGATCTGAAAGCCATCTGGGAGCAAGTCCACACCTCATTGCTCCGAGCTACAGCCCAGACCAAGCGTCAAGCAGTCAAAAGACGCCGACCATTTCCTGTTTTAGCTCCTGGTGACAGGGTCTGGCTGTCCGCCAAGTATGTTCGGCTGAAGATCCCGAGCTATAAATTGGAACCCCGGTTCTTGGGTCCATTTGAAATTCTCAGCCGCATCAACCCGGTGGCTTACAAGTTGCGTCTGCCTCCCAGCATGCGCATTCCTAATTCTTTCCACGTTTCTCTCCTTAAGCCAGTCATCTTCAACCGCTTCAACCGACAAATTACTCCTCCTCCTGCACCACAAGCTGATTCCACCGATGTCTTCGAGGTGAAAGAGATCCTGGATACTAAGACTGTGAGAGGTAGGCGGTTGTTTCTGGTAGACTGGAAAGGATTTGGTCCTGAGGAGAGATCTTGGGAGCCAGAGGATAACATCCTGGAAAGAGCCTGCTCCAACGTTTTCTCAGGCCCAAGAAGAAAGGGAGGCCGAAGGGGGGGGGGGTACTGTCACGGGTGCTCCCGCGATCCCTGTCTCGGATCGCGGGCGCATCCGTGCTCCTCCATGTGCCCCCGCTGCTGCCCGGTCTCACTTACCTCTCCCGGCTCCTGTGCTTCCCCGGACTGCCGTGCGGCTCCTGACGAAAATTTAAAGGGCCAGCGCACTGCTAATTGGTGCACTGGCTGAACACCTCACCTTTAAGAATCCTGCCTCTTCCTGTGTTCCTTGCCGGATCTTTGTGCCTCATAGCCTTAGAGAAAGCTTCCAAGCGAGTATTCCTGCGTTCCTGTGTATTCCTGTATTTCTGCGTATTCCTGTATTCCTGCGTTCCTGCGTTCCTGTGTATTCCTGTGTGTTCCCGCTCCTGAGTCCTGTGTTGCCGTGTTACCTGAGTTCCTCCGTGTTGCTGTGTGCCTGTGTTCCCGGCGGGCTCTGGTGAATACCAGGTGCCGCTAGGCTCCGGTTCCGGCTATTGGCTAGTTCCATCTCCCGCGGTGGTCCAGAGGATCCACTGATCCTAACAGTGATGATGCCACCAGCTGCACTGAAAAGCCGCTCAAACAACACGCTAGCAGCAGGGCAGGCAAGAACCTTCAAGGCGTACAGCGCCAGTTCGTGCTACATGTCCAGCTTTGAAACCCAGTAGTTGTAGGGAGCTGTGTGATCATTTAGGACGATGGTATGGTCAGCTACATACTCCCTCACCATCTTTCTGTAAAGATCAGCACTACTCTGCCGAAACTGGAGACAGGTGACAGTGTCTTGCTGGGGTGACATAAAACTGGCAAAGGCCTTGTAAAGCGTACTCCTGCCAGTGCTGGACAAGCTGCCTGCTCGCCTACTCTCCCTCGCTACTTGTCCCGCAGAAGTACGCCCTCTGCCGCTAGCGCTATCAGAAGGGAAATACTGTTTCAGCTCGTGCACCAGGGCCATGCTGGCATTCATGTGTCAATAAAGTAATTATAAAAAAAGACTGCAAATTAACTGAAGACTTTAACATAGATGTATTTACAAGCAGAAACTTTGACAAAAAGGAAAAACTCTTACACATCAGACCAGCAGAAAAATATAAATAAATAATAAATTTAAAAAATAATAAATAAAAATAACATGATACCAGGAGATGGTTTTAGCTCCGGGACATGGTTCTAGCTATTGTAAAGTGGAATAGTTAAAAAAAAAAAAAAGCGAGTCATTTATCAATTTGGGTGCAGGCTGGCGCTGGATACTGGCTATATTTTTCTGTGTGATATATGTGTGTGGTGCAAGAGATTAATTATTTGGCACAGATACAAAAAGATTAAAGGGGTTTTCCCACAAAAGGAAATTCTAACATTTCAATCACCTAGTGATGTTAACACATTAAAGATAATTTTAACCCCTTACTTTACAATTTACTCAGTGTTATTGCTGTTTTAGCTCCTATCACTCTCTATGCTGCTTAGTGCAAGATCCCAGGGTGTGGGGGGTGACTCCCTAAGCAACACAACACTGTGGAGTGATATTGTGGTTAGATTATCAGGGTCCAGGTGTATATGCACGTTCATTCCTTAGGAGGAATTTTTTAGGTAGAAGAGCAAGATTTCACAAAAAAGAATTGTAGAACATATATATTTCATACCTTACCGGAGGGGTCTACTAGTTTAGTGGGTAGGTAGGTGACATATTCCCTTTAAGGTAATTTTAACAACAAAAAAGTTAACTTTTATAAATAATATGTACAGTGATACCAATAGAAAGCATAACTTGACAACATAGAAAGCTAACTCTCATAAGGCTACCTCTCTAAAAAATGTTAAAAGGTTATGGGTTTTGAAAAGTAAAGACGAAAAAAGCAAAACAAAAAATATCACATAAGGCTGTGTCTATATAGAGTTAATTTTTCCTTTTTACTATTTACTTTTAGAAAGGATTTCTGAAATTCACACCAAATTTCACACCACTCACTGAGCCTCACAATAAGCTGACACTTCCTGTTTTGTAGAGATCACTAAAAATATACATGCAGATAATTGGAAATGGTCCAGAAGTGCTGAAGGGACATATACACTTTTACTAGCAGCAGTGTGAAGAATACATTTAGATCTCCACAAAATTCTTTCTTATTTTATATAATGAATGGAGTAAACAGTTCAACTTCAAAGGCCTATTTATATTGCTGAATCAATAAATTGACTGAAATACTAAAAGCACATTTATACCAAATTTAGAATTAGAGGCATTTTTTGTTGTTGCTTTGGGCTATTTACTAATTATTTGCAGAACAATATAGGTAGTACAGTGTATATTTTAATTGGTGGATACATTAATTGCATTTTTGTGTTGATTCATTTAGATAGGGGACCTTCAGAGTGACATTTAATATTTTCACCTGCCATGTGCATCTTTGGAAACTTTCAGTTACTGAAAAACTCATTTGAAGCTTTGCAGCTCTAAGATTACTGCAGTCCCAGAGGGACCAGATTTTCTTTTAAGAGGAGCTAAGAAAGTAATTGAAAGAAACTGTGGCATACAGTGGGAAAGTCACTAGAGCACATGGGATATATTGCTGATAAAATATTTAGGACGGTTTCTGAAACCATTTTTCGTGACAACATATTTTATATGGGCTGCCCTTTCTGTTATTGACAGATTTTAAATAAAAAATTATATTATATCCTGAAATACAAAACAGCTTTATCAGTTAAAAGATAACATGACTAAGCAAATTTACAGTCCAGTAATACTTTTGGACAAAAATTACCGTATGCAGGATAGAAATCTCTATTGCTGTCCTGTATATTAACAACATTTATTAATGAGATAGCAGAAAAGTTACATTTGCAGCGTAAGAAATGCATTGTACTAGTTTATAGATGTCTGCTGACCCTAAAGTCAGAACATCCAGGGTCGTATCTAGGGGCAACTGAAATTGTGTATACCAGGACTGATAGAGACAGGTTGGACTTATATCTGTGAAATGCTGTATTTTTGTTAATAATAGTGAATCAGAGAATGTGTTATTTTGTTATTATTGTATTATTATATATTGTATTATTTTGTTATTAAGAATCTTGTCTTCATGGGAATACGCCTTTAACTGGGGCTCTTAAAAATGTCATGGTTATACTGGAAAACTAGTAAAGTAAAATAAATAAGAGAAAATGGACCCCAAGTATCTTTTATGACCCCATGGGGTTATATAAAATAAAAAAGACACACACAAAATATTATATAAATAAATTAATACATATTCCACAATAAAACAGTAAAGAAATCCTTCACTACACTTTTAAAAACATCACCAGATTTATCAAAATGACTGTCACAGAAAAGGGAATTCATTTATAGTGTTAATTTAGAGTTAATTTGAGAACTAAAAAACAAGCACCATGCATTACAAAAATAAATAGCACCCAAAGTTGAAAATGCTAATTTTTTGCAATTTTGAAAAACATAAAAAATTCAATAAAAAATGATCAAAAGGCTGTACAGTCCTCAAAATGGTAGCATTGAAAACATCATGAAAAGTTGCAAAAAAATGACACCACACACAGCTCCAAACACTGAAGTATTAAAAAGTTATTAGAGCCAGAAGATGGCAAAATGAAGAATTTTATTTTGTACAGGAGGTTTTAATTTTTGTAAATGTATGAAAAGATTATAAAACCTATACAAATCTGTTATACCCGGGATCACACTGATCCAAAGAATAAAGAAGACATGTTGTTTGTGGTGCAAAGTGTAAGCCGTATAATCCAAGCCCACAAGAAAAAGGAGCAAAATTCCCTTTTTTCACCAATTTCAGTGCATTTGGAATTTTTTTCCGCTTCCCAGTAAACATAATGAAATATTAAATACTGTCACTGTGAAGTACAATTTGGTATGCAGAAAACAAGTCCTCATACAGTTCTTTACATGAAAACATAAAAAAGTTATAGATTTTTGAAAGATAAGAGTGAAAAATGGAAACAAAAAAGGGCCAGGTCATTAAAGGGAACCTGTCACCAGGAGACCCATTTTTAGCACTCCCCCAGTGCCCACAGAGCATAGTACATACACTGCCAAAGTCTTTTTGTATAAAAAATAGGTTTTACAGAAAAAAAGATATGTTATATTGTACCTTGATGTGTGACTAGGCACTTCCCCAGCTCTGTGGGGACTGGGGGAGTGCTAAAAATGGGTCTCCTGGTGACAGGTCCCCTTTAAGGGATTAAGGCTAAAACTGTACCATCAGGAAACAGCATGTAAATTAATGTAAAGATGTTATTTAACACCATACCGATTAGCCAAAATGTACCCCAATACATAAGACATATGCTGGAGATGTAACAACGAAATAGGCTCATTACTACATGTGTGGTGGAACTGCAATCACTGTGGAAAACAGTCTTCAACACACTCAGCAGCATCACCCGCTACCCCATCCCCTGCGACCCTGGTATTGCTTTATTATAATTTAATTGCAAAAAACTGGAAGTCATCGGTGTTATCTACCATTAACGAAATATTACACAACACAAACAGGAATGTTAAGATGGAATCTTTAATAGCAAACATCAGAGGTACAGGAAGAACATTTGAAACAAAATGGACTGATTGGATTAAATTTCTCTCAGCCCACCCATTATGATTCTTATATGCAAAGACACACTACACTCTAAGGCTGGATTCACACGACCGGTGCCCGCCGTACCGTAGCACGGCGGGGACACGGCAGTGCGCGGGGAGAGGAGGAGGGGGAGAACGCTGCTCCTCTCCATAGAGATACATGGCGCACGGCGCCGTATGGCGTGAAAAAATAGGACATGTCCTATTTTTCACGGGGTACGGAGCGGTACAATGGCGCAGGTGTGCTGCACGTACCGCTCCCGTAGGGCACCGTGCGCCCATTGCCGTCGATGGGGGATGTATATCGGCCGTATATACGTCGGCCATATATATGTCCCCCTTGCGGTAGTGTGAATGCAGCCTAACACAGAGGCACTGTTATAAGTTTTACTTGTTTTGTTAAGTTCTTTGTATACCTATGCTTATACACTGCATAATGTAATATGTGTTACTAAAGCATTAATGATATGAGAGTGTGATGATATGTACTACTAAGATATAATTGTATGAGTATGGTCATGTATACATGTTTGTTAAAATTCTAAAACAATAAAAAGAAAGGGAAAAAAAAGACTAAAGCTCTACTATTATACAATTCCGGGTATTGGGGGGGGGGGGGTAAAGAAATTGGAATGAATGTTCAAACAAGTGCACAAACACCGGTGAAGTCTATACTATAGTAGCCTGGTGTATAATGAGAATTATATCCTACAGGATGGAATTATATACCAGGTCACCTGCAAATGCAGAATGGACTATGTTGGCAAAACTATCAGGGAATTGAGGAGAAGGATTGTTGGGGAACATGTGGGGGATATCACATATGTTTGTATTGAGCCACCAATGTTGGCATGACAGATATCAGGAGATCACTTTGTCTAACAAAATAATAATGACATTTAAAAAAAAATATCCATGCACTCACCCAAGTACCCAAGTCTAGTATAACTGATCTCCTGACTTCTGTCATACCAACAATGTTGGCTCAATAGAAACATAAGAAAACAGTCCTCGTCTCAGTCGCCTTCCCAGCAGAGGCTGTATAATTCCCATATAACAGCATGCACACAATTGTATGTACTACTATCCAGGTAGCAAGTTATGTATCCATTCACCCTAGACATGCAAACAAAGACATGCACATACTGTACTAGTACATATTACCACACACTATACAGGTACACAAACTCACACATGCTAAATGTAGTCATACATATGCAAGCATACATGCACTCCAAAGGAAACCTACCCTTTGTTTTTATGCATAGTAAACCTAACATAAACCAGAAACACATCAGGGCTCATTTACTTACCCAGTCCTGTCGCGATCCCGCGGCTCGTTGTCCGGCGAGGATTCGGGTTCTGCCGGGATTCACTAAGGTCGTGCACCCGATATCCAGTAGGTGTCGCTGCTGCGCCGAGGTCCGCCGGAGTTCACCTTCTTCTTCCTGGTGCATGTAAGTGCTTGATCTTGAGACACATTTTGTTTTTTTAATTCCGCGTTTTTTCTGAATCCCTCGGTTGTCTTATGGCCACGCCCCCCGATTTCTGTTGTGTGAAAGCCAGCGCCAATGCGGCAAAATCCGATCGTGTGCACCAAACTACCGGTGGAATTCGGCGCAAAACGGAAAAATTCCGGAAACCCGACGAAAGTGCGGCCACGGAGCTCTTAGTAAATGAGCCCCATCTTGTTTAAATCCCTGAACTGAGCAGTTTTGTTATAAAATTCTGAACTTTGGGAAAGCTGGGTGCCATACATAAACAAATTACTTCCACAACACGGGAGCTTCCTGAATTGTCCAAACAGGACTAATCAACCTGAGCTGAATAACGCATACACAGCAGTTAGGGACAACACAGTGATGACATATTCTCTGCTTATGCTGGGAGGGACACATTTTCTTTGAAGAATTTTGAACTTTTTATAACAACTCACTTACAAGTGTGCCTCAACGAGGGGGTGCTATATTTAGAATATGAACATCCCTCTCTCAGTAAAGTCATAAGTCACAATTATTGGACTATGTAAATTCCCATTGTCTTTTGGGGAATTCATCGTCGCATGAAGGGGCTGTCCAGATGATCTTTCAGCTGATTCTCCACATATTAATAGCTACTACTATTCATTAGTAAGACTATTCTTTTTTATCCTGTTTTATTTTTTCACTGTTTGTGAGGGAATATAATCCATTTTCTATTGTGTTCACATACCATGTGTTTTACTATACTCAAGTACCATCCCCCCCATGTACACAGATCATCTTTCAGTTTCATCTTCTTGATGGCTATTGGAATGTGAGCATGCTCAATAGGTTCCTTTCTCCCAAGAACCTATAAAAACTGTCTGCAACCTAAATAAATTGGAATTCTCTCAAACATGTGAAGGTCTGAGTGATTCACCGAGCAGCTCGTAGTATACAATAATTTGGACCCACACATCACAGATATGGGGATATTTCCCTAACATGTTTATGTTTGCATTGCACAACTGTATATTAAAAGTTTCTGCTTGTAGCCTTAGAGAACTTAGGTTTCCATAGAGAAGTGTTACCAATATCATTTTAAGTAATGTTATAGTTAATTGGGTAATCTGTAATTTAGGTTTCTAAATTGTTGAGGGATTTATGTAGACAGACGCCTATTTGCCTTCTTATTTTAAATTAAGTAGCCAATAGTCCCAGTGCCTTCACCCAGTAGTCACAGAGCCTACCCAAATAGCCAGTAGTCACAGTGATGTCCCCAGTAGTCACACTGATACTCCCAGTAGTCACAGAACCTGCCCCCAGTAGTAACAATGATTCACCCAGTATCCAGTAGTCACAGTATATTCCTCCGGTAGATAGTAGCTACAGTGTCTGCCCCCAGTAGCCAATAAACACTAAGCCTGCCCTTAATAACCAGTAGTCACAGAGCCTTCCCCCAGTAGCCAGTAGTCACAGAGCCTTCCCCAAGTAGCCAGTAGTCACAGAGCCTTCCCCAAGTAGCCAGTAGTCACAGTACTTGCCCTCAGTAGCTAGTGTTTAAGGGCCTGCTCTCAGTAGCCAGTAGTCACAAAGCCATCCACGAGTTGTCAGTAGACACAGCCTGCTCCAAGTAGCCAGTAGTCACAGTTTTTGCCCCCAGTACTCATAGGGCCTGCCCCAGTAGTCACAGTGCTAGCCCCATAAGTAACAATGATTCCTCCAGTATCCAGCAGTCAAATGATATACCTCCGGTAGTCAGTAGCTACAGTAGCTATACACCTTTCCCCTGTGCAGAACAGCATTTATGTGTTTAATATCTTCTCCGCTCTGCAACATAATGTAAATATATATCCCATATACATACTGTGTTGCAGTGCAGAGAAGATATTTAACCATATAAATGCTGTGCTGCACTGCAGAAGTATTTGTTATACACCTGGATGGGATCCTTGTAGACATCCATGTGAAGGCCCTCAGTGCTCTGGCCTTAGAGCCCTTAGCTGATATCAAAGATTTTTTTGTCTATGTAATTGTTTTTCTATATATTTAGTGGCCTATTTTTTTTATCAAGTAGTATTTTGCTATTGGCATATGTTTACAGTATATTTAACACAAAATATTATTCCCTGTAGCCGGGGGCCTTATCATTTATTGAGGAAGGCCCGGCACCAGGTATTTGCATCTGGATTAGCAAATATATACATACTAACATAGTTTGTAGTCCATGTGCATGCTATATTACCATTATAGTGGTAAAGTTTTACCAACTGTATAGGGGACATAAGATACATGTTTTTAGGTTATTTTATTGAGTTTTATGATATTTGTACATGATGGTTAGGCCCACATGCGGTTAAACACCTGCATGCACCGATCACGGGTGTGAGAAGTGGGTGTCTGCTGCAATATTCAGAAAACTTCACCTCTGTGTAACGAGGGCTCATCCCATGAATCCTCTTCATATATCATTAACAGCTCTGCTTATTAAGCGGTTAAAAATATGTTCATAAGCCTCGGGCGTTCTGCGTATGTCACACAGGTGCTCTTGGCTAATAATTATGAATGTCTCCAGCGTGACATCACCATACGCCCCAGCAGGAGAAAGGAAGGTAACTATTGTGCTGTGGGTGTGGATAATTATTAGCCGAAGGGTCTGTGTATAGATCGCCCAAGGCATTTTAACATGTTTAACATTTAAGTCTTTTAATGCCTAATGAAGTTATATGCAAGATGCACATGAAGATGCTGACAGGTATGTATTTTTAGTTTAAATGACTACCTTCCAAGTGGTAGATTTCCTTTAATCTGCAAGAATTAGTTTTCTCTAACTCAAATAGCAAGATCTGAATGGGTGTAAAATTTAGTCATTCACCCTAGCTCACTACAATGGTCTTGCGTGGGAAAGGGTAACCCATTTTCAGCTACATTAAGGGTAGACATATGTGTTAATTTTAGTGATGCAACAAGGACAACATAATCATAACCATAGCAAGACTCTCATCCCAGCTTTAAAAATACACAAATAATCCATACTTCTTACAACCTGTCTCTATCAGTCGTGGTGTTTACAATTTGGGTTGCTCCTGCATCTGACCATAAATCGGACTGTGATCGGACAGGGCAGATTCTTCTCATGAATAGCTTCTCCTCTCTGCACATTGCAGTAAACTCTGCATCCAGCCCCTCCGCCGATTACAAGACAAGCTCACAGACAGACACTTTCTGTCGGCAAGTAGCATGCATAGTTTATTCTACAAGCTACAGATAAGATAAGGTCTTTATCCAAAGGAGGGAGGCTCTCTGTGTGTGTTATATCTGAGATGTTGCAGGTCTGACAGCATGTCAATGTGAGTAATATTCTTCTCATGGATCTATCATCTCGGATCTTTCTCATCTCTCTTTTTCTCTTTTTGTATGTGTCCACCTAACAATGCATTCTCAAAGTGGCCACCATACTGTAAAAAATTATAAAAACAAATACATATCTCTCTCCCAACTTCTTGTGTGATATGCTGCTCTCCATAGAGAAGCAAGTGTGTCGCTGAAAAAAGTCATTGTACAATGGACTCAATGTGTTGTATAGCGATAGAAACAGTAAGGAACAAAAACACGTGAGGGACTTAAACATTGAACATAATAATGGAATAGACGGGGAACTGTGTTTTGGCACAGTTTTCCTTTAACTGATACTAATATTAATTACATACATGTATTTATACATTATATATCTGTATGATCAATATATATTTTAGTTTAGCTTAGTTTAGATGTTAGTTTTATGTAGGTATGTTTAACTTCTGGAGGCACAATAGATTGGCCAGAGATATTTCATAATTAATTGATTTATTAATCTCTTAATTAATTTCTGTAATCAGTGATCAACTATACATGTCCTTAACAGGGTAAATCTCAGCCTCCCCCAAAGTAATTAAAATATATATAATGCCCCCCAAAATTGTAACTGAAATGGTTCCCCCCAATGAAATATATAGATAAATACAGAGCTTCTGGATCGATTATATACAGGCTATATACAGGCTATTCTAAATGAATTTTAGCATATAATGTTGCACCATATATAGTGGTCTGACATATAAAATTAGAGATCCTGTCTTAGACAGGACCTGGTGGGTTTCATTAGATCCTTGGTCTGTATGGAAGGCACCCCACAATTACTTACCTCTGCAGGGAAACTCATATGAAGTGTTAGGGGCAGATTCTGGTTTCTTAGCTGACTCTGTGCCCCCTGCTGGCATAGTACTATAAGTGTATAGGGAACCGGATAGGAGATGATTCACCCCAGGAATGCAGTCTAGGGGATATTCCACATATGTTTCAAGTGTGCCATCTAATATGGACATGAAATGGCAGCATAATGATGCAAAGTGGTTTATTTTGATGTAACTCACGATCCGGAGTCTCTTTAAGAACCTAAGAACTGTTTTAAATTTTTAGTAACAATTCCAGCAAATACAACATGCCAGTAATCATAGTCGCTAAACACAAAGATCTTAAAAAATAAATTAAAATGAATTATCTTGAAGGCTTGTTGAACACAGACACAACAACATAAAACTTCATAAAAAGTCACAGCTGCTCTACAGCCCTACTTATGCGTTAAATAGCTGAATAAGCAAACCATAAAACAGTCTTGTCCGCAAAATCACATATGCCATACAATTGCCTGCTAATATTTACATTGAAGGTTAGTAACAACGTTTTAATTCAAGCCTGCTTCAGCATTACAATTTCTAAGTATAACCTGAGTTTTGAGCATTTTATGGTTAAAGTGATCATCAGCTTCTTGGTAAAAGTTTATGGCCCAAAGTAAAACAACTAATAGGTGGCATAAAACTAGACAGTCTAAAGATGAACCAAACAGATCTTCCACTGCCTAGGTTGTATCAAAGGGGGCAAATGTTAAATAGTGTGTGAAAAATGAAAAAAACATTAATTAAAAAAAAAAATACTTTGTCCCAATTAAAGATTAAATGTAGTCTACCACCTCCATAAAGTATTATAATCTTGTGGTAGCATGTAGTGTAAAGAACTACTTCAATTCCCACCATATCTTCATTAATTCTGTTCATTATGTCATTTCTCAGATATTCCCAGTTTATTCTGTACTCTTAGGGTATCTGCATATGTACGGATTAAAGGGAACCTATCATCATAAATCTACCTAGTAAGGTAAATCTGATGGTAGTATCAGAACTCACAAATTGCTCTGAATGGAATCAGATTTCAGGCTTCTGTGGTTGGAACCCACACCCAGGGCTGCCTGTGATTGACAACTCCCCTTCAGGATCTTTACTTAGGGAAAACTGGGTGTGAGCTTGAGCTCCTTTTTCCTGCAGCTGTGGCTTGAGCGACGGACAGCTAAACCAGTCAGTGCTCGGTGCAGCGTCCATTACTCCCTTTATATTCTGCCCAGTTCCTTCAGAGGGGGTTAGTTATTTTATTCTTCTCTTTACTATATCTAGTGCTATTGCTTTGTTTGCTATTCTGTGTGTCTGACTTCAGCTATGTTTTATCAACCATTTTATCGCTATATGATTCTGTACATTTGTCTCCATATTGATTTTTGACCATGGTTCTGTCTCACTCCGCTTGTCTGTCTGTATTTGTTGTTTGTGCCTCAGTGTGGCCTCACTTTCCCTGCTTCAGGCTTGTTATTGGCTTTATACTTTTCTGTGTCCGAGTGTGAACACTGGGCTGTCTCTGATCTCCTTTTACCTGCCTGCTTCACCATTCAGCAGCTGGCAGATTAAGTAAATCTTTCCTGTCACCTTGTAGGGTCTCTGAGGGTCCGTTAGTTACTGTAGGTTCCAGACAGCAGGTTCGCCCTCATCAGGGTGGTCTTACCTGCATTAGGCAGGGCCTTAGTTTGCAGGGCCTTTGAAGGGTTAGTTTGCCACCACTTACCCAATCTAACAGCTTGCGCCAAGTGTGGTTGTGCTGTTTGCTGCATATAAGGTAGATGACTAGTAACGTGCTAAACCCTAATCTAATTTTACCAATTCCTAAAATACTTTCTAAACTAAACTTCATCTAGCTAATATGTAAATTTTCAGCAGAGGCTAATACGTGGAATAACCTCTCCGGCAGTGGGAGCTAAGCCTCTTCCGATAATTAGCATATTAACTAAATAAAGTTTACATTATAAAGTATTTTAGGATTAGTTAAAATAGATTGGGGTTTTGCACGTTACTAGCAACCTACCATCAGATTTACCTTAATTGGTAAGTTCCTAATGGTAGGTTTCCTTTAAGTGCAGATTATAGGGTAATAGAGTAGTATTAAAGTGAAAGTAATTTGGAATGAAAAATTTTGATGACGCTTTTTATCCACTTGGAAATTGTTACTCAATGCAGAAAATAAAATAATGATTATGTCACTTTTGTTGTGTGGGATTTTTGTATGCATTGTTTCACCTTGTATTCTATGGGAGAGTGAAAATTACCCCTAAATCTGAATCAAATCCTCTGATGCAAATTCAATGTGGATTTTTGCTTGAAATTACCTCAGATCAGGTGAAAAAAAAAGGAGTAATACACATGAAGAAAAAACACATGTAAATCTACATTGAAAATGCACTACACATACAACAAATCTGCATAAAACAAACATGAAAACCATACATTTCATGTGGATTTCCATGAGGATTTTCCACATGGCAATTCACAACATGTGCACCAAGGTCATTTACTCAGTACCCTAAATACTGTTCCTGCCTCTTCTTGCAGTGTTGACACCATGCTTCTAATAAAAGAAATGTCTAGATTATTTGACAAAGAGGGTAGCCAGAAGATGGCAAAATAAAAAAAAAAATTTGTATAGGAGGTTTTAATTTTTGTAAATGTATGAAAACATTATAAAACCTATACAAATTTGGTATCCCCGTGATCGCACTGACCCAAAGAATAAAGTACACATGTCATTTGGGGTGCACAGTGAAAGCCGTAAAATCCAAGACCACAAGAAAACGGTGCAAATGCGTTTTTTCTCCATTTTCACTGTGTTTGGAATTTTTTTCCTGCTTCCCAGTAGACGACATGGAAAATTAAATACCATCAACATGCTAAAAATAAGGGGTTAAAACAAAGTGGCCTCATTCACCTTTTTAGGGAGGGTAATCAGGACATTTGATGTCATAGGGGATATACAGTCCTCTCCAAAATGGTAGCACACAATGCGTATTGGGACTTGTTCGCTTAGGACTAAGTAAGTGGACTCCCTGGACCACTGCGGGAGATAACAACCTTAGCTGCACCTGGGAGCGGAGTCTAAGTGAACTCCTGGTCTTCGCCAGAGCCCACCGCAAAGCGGGATGGTCTTGCTACGGCGGGAGTCACCAGGTCGCTCCGCGGGTGCGACCAGGCCCGCGGCGGCAGCCAATGTAGGGACACGGGGACCTCGGGAAGGCAGGCAGGACCTCTGAAGGACGCCTGCCAGGACCTCTGAAGGCGGCTGGCAGGACCTCTGAAGACCACTAGGATACTGGACCGCCACAGGATTGCAGGACCACCACAGGAATGCAGGACCGCTACAGGATCACGGGAATCACCACAGAAACACGGGAATCACCACAGGAACACGGAGGCGTATGGAAACGCTCAGGAAGGCTTTCACTCCAGAAGAATGACCTGAAGATCCGGCAGGGGATGCTGGGAGTTGCCAGGCTATATAGCCGAGCCAGGAATGCCAGAGCCAATAAGGAGGACGCTGGCCCTTTAAGGCTGGGAGAAGTCTGCGCGCGCCCCCTCTAGTGGCAGGAGCACGCGACTGCATGGAAGAAGCATGCGGCTTACACGCTGGGAGCAAGAGTGCACGCCGGAGCCAGGAGAGGTAAGTGAGAGCTGGGGGAGTGGGGACCGTGGCAACAAGCATGGGTACACCCTTAATCCGTACCGAGGATCGCGGGTGTAACCGTGACATTACCCCCCCTTAGGGCCCCTCTTCTCTTCTTCTTCAGCCTGCTGTTCTTCTTTCTTTGCCTCCTCCAATTCTTCTTAGTGATGAGACACCTTAGGAGGAGAGAAGGCACCGGGAAGACTTGGGAAGCTGCAGGCTGGGTCGGCTCTAGGCACACCGGAGCAGCCTCAGGGGAGGCGGGTGTAGACTCTGGAGTGGCCTCAGGGGAGGCCGGAGTAGCCGTGGGAAGCTGCGGAGTCTGGGGCGCCACTGGAACAGCCGTGGGAAGCTGCGGAGTCTGGGGCGCCACTGGAGCAACACTGGCAAGCTGCGGAGTCTCTGGAGCAGCCGTCGCAAACTGCGGAGTCTGGGGCACCACTGGAGTAGCCGCGGAAAGCTGCGGAGTCTGGGGCACAACTGGAGCAACCGCGGGAAGCTCCGGAGCCACGGGAGCAGCTATGGGAAGCTGAGGAGGCTGGAGAGTCTCTAGAGCAGCACTGGGAAGCTGCGGAGGCTTGGGTGCCAAAGGAGCAGCTGTGGCAAGCTGCGGAGTCTGGGGAACCACTGGAGCAGCCACGGGAAGCTGCAGAGACACTGGAACAGCTGCCGGAAGCTGCGGAGGCTGGAGAGTCTCTGGAGCAGCTGTGGCAAGCTGCGGAGGCTGGGGAGTCTCTGGAGCAGCACTGGCAAGCTGGGGCGCCAATGGAGCAGCTGTGGGGAGCTGCGGGGCCACTGGAGCAGCTGCAGGGAGCTGCGGAGCCACTGGAGCAGCTCTGGAAAGCTGCAGAGTCAGGGGAGCAGCTCTGGGAAGCTGCGCAGGCTTGGGCGCCGCTGGAGCAGCTCTGGGAAGCTGCGGTGTCACGGTAGCAGCTCTGGGAAGCTGCGGAGTCATGGGAGCAGCTCTGGGAAGCTACACAGGCTTGGGCGCAGCTGGAGCAGCTCTGGGAAGCTGCGGAGTCACCGGAGCAGCTCTGGGAAGCTGCGGAGTCACCGGAGCAGCTCTGGGAAGCTGCGGAGTCACCGGAGCAGCTCTGGGAAGTGCGTTCGGGGGTGGACTGGGAGGACGTCAGTTTGATGTACAACAAGTATTGGACAACAAAACTCCTGCAAAAATTGGGGTTGCCATCAAATTTGTTTGGCATCAAAAAATCTGTTACAGAGTTCGCTGCCGAAAAACATGGCTGGGGAACTGAAGCAACAAGTGGAGTCACAGGAGCCTGCTGCTGGGAGGTAATAATCCGCAGGGTGGCAGCAAGTTTGTCCAAGAGTTCTCTTTGCGCAGCAATCTCTTGGGACTGCTGGGCGATAGTGCTGGGAAGGTCACCCAGAAGCTGGTACGGATCCTTGACACTGTCCATGGCTTAGGCAGAGATCATGACCTTGGTGGAGTCCATGGCCGGATCTTACTGTCACAGTCTATGGGGATTAGTCCCTTAGGACTAAGTAAGTGGACTACCTGGACCACCGTGGGAGATATCAACCTTAGCCGCACCCGGGAGCGGAGTCTAAGTGAACTCCTGGTCTTCGCCAGAGCCCGCCGCAAATCAGGTTGGTCTTGCTGCGGCGGGAGTCACCAGGTTGCTCCGCGGGTGCGACTGGGCCTGGGGCGGCAGCCAATGTAGGGACACGGGAAGGCAGGCAGGACCTCGGGAAGGCAGGCAGGACCTCTGAAGGATGGCTGGCAGGACCTCTGAAGGACGGCTGGCAGGACCTCTGAAGGGAGGCTGGCAGGACCTCTGAAGACCACTAGGATACTGGACCGCCACAGGATTGCAGGACCGCCACAGGATTGCAGGACCGCCACAGGATTGCAGGACCACCACAGGAATGCAGGACCGCCACAGGAATGCAGGACCGCCACAGGATTGCAGAACCGCCATAGGAATGCAGGACCGCTACATGATCACGGGAATCACCACAGGAACACGGGAATCACCAGAGGAAAACGGAATCACCACAGGAACACAGAGGCATGTGGAAACACTCAGGAAGGCTTTCACTCCAGAAGAATGACCTGAAGAACCGGCAGGGGATGCTGGGAGTCGCCAGGCTATATAGCTGAGCCAGGAATGCCAGAGCCAATAAGGAGGACACTGGCCCTTTAAGGCTGGGAGAAGTCTGCGCCCGCCCCCTCTAGTGGCAGGAGCACGCGACTGCATGGAAGAAGCATGCGGCCTACACGCTGGGAGCAAGAGTGCAGGCCGGAGCCAGGAGAGTTAAGTGAGAGCTGGGGGAGTGGGGACCGCGGCAGCAAGCACGGGTACACCCTCAATCCGTACCGAGGATCACGGGTGTAACCGTGACACGTATGCTACATTGGCTTAAATGGTGGCATTGGTGGCAGCTGGTGGCATTTAAAGAGTATCATTGGGGGTTGAACCAAACTTGAACTGGTAATTGGGGGGGAATGGAACCTGCAAATTTGGTACAAACTTAAACTTTTGGTCCGCTTGGTTTGGGTCCGCTTAACACTAATGGAAACACATATGGGATCGGGCAAGGCCCCACCAATGGACATGATGAGGTGGGGGTAACGACTTCCCACCACTACTGGCCCCCGCATCACTGACTAGGAGAACAGCTGAGGCCATACAGTCACCCCCGGTCGGAGGCCCGCATGCCTTGATGAGCCTGCACTCCAACCCTGGTCCTAGCCCAAAGCCCATTGTTCCACCTATGGCTGTTTTCTATGTCGTCAATGTGTGTCAGAATGTCAGAAATTTGAGTGGAATGGGCTTGAAGCACCTGGTGATGATCCGCTAAATGTCTAAATGTACGTTCTTGGGATTCCTCCACCTCTACCACTGGGGTGTTTACATGATGTATATCTTGTCGCAGGATATCCATGTCTTGCTTATGCGAGGATTCAAGTTTAGCTAATAAAGTCTCTAGATTCCCTTTAGCTGGTATGCAGTGAAGTTGTAGTTGCCATTATTGGGGAGGATGGCGATGTAGAGGGCACCAACTGGGCTGTGGGTAACCCCTGGTGAAGACCCGAGGTTGACTCGTGTTAAAGGACACCTGTCATCAGGTCTTTGTCACTTGTCCTGTCACTACTACCTGTTGGAGCAGCTCACAAGGATCCCATCCCAGCCTTTATCTAGTTATTTCATACATTAATCATTGTAAAATCATCTATTCTTTATCATGTAAATGAGGCTGGTCACATGGTCAGAGGCAGTGATGTCACCCCTGTTACCCCTGCCCTCTCCTCCCCCTGCTCATGTCTGTGTGTAATGTATAGTAAAGCATGGCTAGTGTGCGTGTTGCATCTGCTGACATGCTGCATCCTCCTAATATACAGGTGAGAGACACAGACATCAGCTACACATGAATCTGACATGTTCTGCTATAACATGGCTGCCTGGAGCTGCTGTATCTCTCCTATACACACACACAGGCTGCAGGGGGCGTGGCCACCAGCACCAGGAAGCACATCATTATACAGCATCACATCATTATACAGGCTGTCAGTCATGCACTGGGGGTGTGGCTGTGCCTCCCACTCATGAATAAGGTGGACAGCTTGAATATGCTAATGCTTCATTGGACATTTCACAGGTCATTTGCATACAGCTTTAGGACCTCATTGCTTAGGTTTACAGGCATGTTGAGGGACAATGAAGCGATAGAGGCAATGCTCTCTAATGGCAGTTTATGAAAATATATTATTTTGTTATTTTGCATGACGGGTTCTCTTTAAGCCAATCATCACAATGTGCTATCAGCACATTGTAATGAATGAGGAGGTAAATCCCCACATACTGCCATACTGTAGTATGGCTGTATATGATAGGATTAGAGATGAGCGAGCAGTAAAATGCTTGAGTTCTCGTTATTTGAGCCAAATTTTTTCCGATGCTCGAATGCTCATTTTGAATAACGAACCCCATTGAAGTCAATGGGAGACTCAAGCATTTTTCAAGGGAACCAAGGCTCTGCACAGGGAAGCTTGGCCAAAAACCTGGAAACCTCAGAAAATGATGGAAACACCACGGAAATGGACAGAAAACAGCAGGTGCAGAATGCATGCATGCCTCTGAGGCTGCCTAATTGCGCCATTATGCCAAAATTGTGGGCAACAGCATGGCGATGACACTAATGTGAAAAAAAAAACGTATTAGATTACGCCACACGTGATGTACAGTACGCTTCACCGGCAGAGAGAATGTGGATTGGGATTTCTGGAGACTAGCTTGCTAAACAGTAGCAGACAGACTAAGCTAGATGAAATTGCATTTGCACCACTGACAGCACGCAAAAGGATTTTGTGCTGTGACTTTCACTTTCACTTTTGAAAAAAAAATTAAAATCGGCAGACTGTGCCTAATTCAATAAAACCCCCAATAAATTGTCCCACTAAGCTGTTTGAAATGGATATGTGTGTCACTAAGAGCCAAAAATAACTTTCGCAAGTCTCCCTGCAAATTCGTCACAATATGGTAGTAGCTGCACTACTAGTGCCAGCAAGCCCAGCCCAGCCACAAGCAAAGAAAAAAAAAATATTCTAGCCCTAACAAGGGCTGTTGGGCTCTTGTAGACTCACTCCTGCCTAACAGCAAGCTAATATAACACCCTAACGCTATCCCTGCAGCAGCAGCAGCTCTCTCCCTAACGGCATCCAGACAGAGAATGATGCGAGCAGCGTGGGCAGGGACTAGTCTATTCCAGGGTCAACTGATCAGGCCAGCTAACCACTGCTATCGACGTGTAAGTGTACCACGTCATGCTGGGTGGAGTGCAGAGTCTCCTGTCTTGTGATTGGCTCTGTTTCTGGCCGCCAAAAATCAAAACGGCAGCTTGAGATGGCGAAATTTTGCCCGAGCAACAAGCAGTTGCGAGTATGCTAATGCTCGAACTAGCATGTTCGCTCATCTCTAGATAGGATCGATCAGACAACCTAGTAACCCTTAAAAAAATAATTAAAAAAAGTTTTAAATTTTTTTTGAAATATGAATATAAATAAACAGTGAAAATCATAAACACATTAGATATCGCTGCGTCCGAAATACCCAATATATCAAAATATAATCACGTTTTTTCACTGCGTTCAACCCAGTAACAGAAAATAGTGCCCACTGTCAAAAATGGCACTTTTTTGCCATTTTGAAAAATATAAAAAAAATTGAGAAAAAGTGATCAAAAGTTCGTACAGTCCTACAAATGATAGCAATGAAAGCGTCATCAAAAGCCACAAAAAATGACATCACCCACAGGTCAGTGCAGCAAAGTATGAAAGAGTTGGCAAAATAAAAAGAAAAAATTGTACAGGAGGTTTTAATTTTTGTAAATGTATGCAAACAAGAAAACGGCACAATTGAGTTTTTTCACCATTTTCACTGCATTCGGATTTTTCCCCACTTCCCAGTACACGGCATGTAATATTAAATATCGCCACTATGAAGTGCAATTTGTTATGCAGAAAACAAGCCGTCACAGAGCTCTTTACGTGTAAAAATAAAAAAGTTATAGATTTTTGATGGTGGTGTGTGAAAAATAGAAATGAAAAAGCAAAAAAAGGCCAGGTTGATAAGGGGTTAAAGCAGAGCTGTCTGACATGAGGCAACGGATATTAGCTATCCTAGATTAAAAAAACACAATGTGCCCGTAACCAAAGTTATTGGGGCACATTTACTTACCCGGTCCATTCGCGCTCTAGCAGCGCGTTCTCTGCGGTGGATTCGGGTCTTCTGGCGATTCACTAAGGTAGTTCCTCCGACATACACCAGGTGTCGCTGCTGCGCTGAAGTCCGCCGAGGCCCGCCGGAGTTCACGATGCTATACTTGGTGAAGGTAAGTGCTTGTCCAGTGACACTTTTTTTTTTAAAAAATGCGCTGTTTCTCTGAATCCGTCGGGTTTTCGTTCGGCCACGCCCCCGATTTCTGTCGCCTGCATGCCGACGCCGATGCGCCACAAATCGGAAATATTCGGGTAACACGTCGGGAAAACGTGCCCTTAGTAAATGACCCCCAAAATGTATATGTGGACAAGTGCAGTTCTTGGCTAACAGGGGTGCTTCATCTGCAGACCCCACGCCAACATGTCTTTTAGATTAACTCTTTGCTCAAAGATGCAATTTACTCACCGCATGGCATAGTAGATGAGTTCTGTAATTTTTTTGAATGCTTATGCAATGTCGATACTAACGCTCATCAGCTTCCACAACCTAGGCCATAAAATGATTATGAAACATTTGTCATCTTATGGGCCTAAATCCATAGTGCAAGAGGACTCAGAATCTTATGACCATGACTTTACAGAGCAGGAGATTAGGAGAGTCAACAAAGACTTGAAATCTGGAAAGAGTGCTGGACCAGACGGCTTCATGGCATGTTTCTTTAAAATATTTAGGGACGACATAACGCCCATACTAATACAAATACTCAATGCAAGAGCGAACGGCATTCCCTTCCTGCCTCAGTCCTTACAAGCAAACATCATGGTATTGCCCTAAACGGGAAAGCCATTGACCTCATGTGCCTTTAGGCCTTAGTTTAGGCCTATATCCCTTTTAACCCCTTAACAATGTGTGACATATTACTACATCACGCGACGGCTGCAGGTGTTTGGAGAGGGCTCATGGGCTGAGCCCTCTCTATAGCCAGCAAGCGTTTGCTGTATTACAGCAGAACCCATCGGTAACAACCGCGATCAGTGCTAGCAACGATTGTGGGTGCTAACCCTGCGATTGCTTTGCCGGTGGTGTGTGTGTGCTACCATGTTGGCTGAGATTGTCGTTCCCCGTGACAACATCTGGGAGAGGCGATCTGTTGCTATGACAGCTGTGGTTCACACAAAGACCCAAGGCTGTCTTGTTTCACTTGATTTGCCCATTGTATAAGCTATGGAATTTCCTCACATACTGCCATACTGTAGTTTGTCAGTATAAGGTAGGATCAATCAGACAATCCAGGGTCAAAGTACCCTAGGGGGTCTGAAAAGTAGTAATCGAGTGAACAAACATGACTACAATCGACATTCCTCTCCAAATGGGCTAATTGCTCGATATAATATTTAGGGAAGAACATCCACGCTGACCCCACCTCAACTATAAGTCCATGCTCTAGATTGTTGAAAAGGACCTACAGAAGGCAGCAGCTATGAATTGTGCTTGCCACAGCTTGTGTCAGGGAGAGGGTTAGGCGAGGTCCCTCTGCTTGTATAGCAGATACCATTTATTTATTTTGCTCTATGTGCATAATGCCAACAACATACTCTACTCAAAGAATAGTTTATTTAGGTGCTACTGTTGTTTTAATCCTTGCAGATAAAGGCCGGTGTATGCCATGTCCTGTATGCATAGGACTGGTGTACATTTAAGTCAAGGGGCATATTTATCATACGTTGCCGCTCGTGCGCCAGGTTTCCGCCTCTTGATGTATCGGGGCGGGAGGCTGCGAAGCGTTTATCCTATGCCAGGCAGGGCCTGGCATAGAAAAAAACGCTGCCGGCGACTATTCAGCGGCAGCAAGTGCGCAGGCGCGGGGACAGTAACGCCCTCTGCTCGGCCGGCCGACCCCCCGGCGTATTGGGGCAAATGATCGCAAGTGCTAGCAATAAGCTAGCATTTGCAATTATTTCAGGGCCTCTGCGCCACGTCAGGTCCTGATAAATATGCCCCATGATGTGTAAAGAAGGTTGGATTGGTGTTTTAGGATTTGTATTAAACATAGAGCAATAGAGCATATAACCTACTTATTTATGTAGATCCATCACATTTCACAGCAATTTACAAATCATGGGATAACTATAAAAAAAATACATCATAGAGTAGCTCAAGAGTTTATAATCTATACGATCAAATCCGCTGCTTGTAATATATGCACCTCCTTTACAGAACATTTAGGTTGAATTGGATAATTTGAATTTGTTTTGATCCTGATGAACACTAGATGGCAGCATTGTACAGATTTATTCCATATGTTCAGTCACTTGCTTCAGTGGAGTTTCATACCAGAAACACAAAGGGGCACACGGATCTAATTTTTGGTTTGCTTACTTCTTTCTTTGCAACTTTTCAAGGCCGGAACACCTTGCGGCCAAAATAATCTCCCTTCAAAGTTTGTTGTGGTCTAGTTATGAGCAGTATTTCCTGAACCATCACATGATTCCATATATGAAATTTGCAACTTTTTTTTAAATAAATTGCAGAAAAGCCTCATATTCTTATTTGTGCATATTCACACCTGTCTCCTTGGAAATAGCTGGGAGCTGTTTGCAACTTTTTGGAAATCTTTTTGTAACTTTTGTTTAAAAAAAATCTCAAATTCACTAAAAACCTTAGCTCCTCAAATTCTACATTTATTAATAAGGAAAATCAACTATACAATACACATCTGACCAGTACAATATACATCTGACTAGAAAAGTCATACAGAATAAAAAACAGGCACAAAAACAGACTTAAGATTCATGTGCCCCTAGAAAGGTTTGTGATTTGTTTAAAACTAGATTAGCTGTTCTTAAAGACAGGTTGTAGAAACCCATTACAGCTGCATTGCACATACGCCTTTCTGCCTTTTGTAAGCATTTGCATTACAATATAATTGTGTAGTACAGCTTACCTTGCACCCTGACAGAATCCTTTGGCTGCGGTTTGGATGCATTTCAAAAATCAATTGACTTGTCTGTGCTGTAGACTGCTCAGCTCCACCATTGTGCTCCTGTACAGCTCCTCCCTCCTCCTCCTTCACCGAGCTCACAGCCTAGTAAGCTGACATCAGTGGGAGAGGGAGCAGTACAGGAGCACAAATGTGGGGGCTGAGAGCTTAGGAGTGAGCAGCACACACAAGTCCTGTTTTTTGTTTTTTTAAAATGCATCCAAACCAAAGTCAACCCCTGAGTCTAATCAGAGGATTTTGTCAGGGTGCAAGGTAAATTATGACACACAAGTATATTGGAGTGCAAATTCTTAGAAAAGGCAGACTGACATATTTGCTATGCTGCTGTAATGGGTTCCTGCAAGCTTGGTGAAAATGAGGTCCCTGGTTCCCAATTATATACAAGTATATATACATAGGCTGAGGCCAGTGTTTTGGCTGCAGTAGTCCTATGTGGGCATCAGGGCTGGGATGAGGCATTTTGGTGCCCTTGGAAGACAAGTCAAATTGCGCCCCCACCCCCCATATTCCAATGTACTGCACATCAGGGATGCGATCAGGCAGGCACAGACATCACTTACTGTTTAAAACTAGTTGCATCCTTGTCTGTCCTGGTCTTCTTCTTAGAGGACTCCTTAGAAGTGACAATCCTTCTCCCTCAGAACACAGAATGTAAAAGTCTCTTCTCTGGTTGTGACTCATCACTGCAGAATTTGCCACCTGGTTATTTCGGCCTCTGGAGAACATTTCCACTCTTAGACAGTTTAATGTCCCCTAGATAACAGCTATGTCCAACAGAGCTCCTAATTTTTGCCCCTCAAAACTGTCCAATGTCCCCACATATTTAGATAATGCACTATCATCCCTCAATATATTACAGTAAATACTAGCGTATAGATTCCCCTTATTAACTCATATTTTTTTTCGTCTAAAATTTTTATTCAATTTTCAAACAAAATTTTTACAAACACACAAAAACAAACCAACATTTTGAATAATAAATGGCCCAGCTCAGCAGAGTTTGAGCCCAGTATTAAACATTTATAAAATAAAGTGATGGAATCCGAACTACCTCAGTAAAAAATGAGGCACACTCATTATTAACTCATAATTTACACCAGCACCTCCTTATTAATTTAGATAGCACATAAGCCTCTTTCAAATGTGGCCCTGCACCTCCTTTAAAATGCAATACAGTATTCCCCTTTAAAATGGAGGTCAGCATCCTTCAATATAAATGTTTCACTGTTAAATGTAGCAGAGAAAACCTTTTAGTAAAGAAGCCCAGCACCCCACCCGTTTAGTTAAATAACTTAGCACCCCATTCTGTTACGCAGCGACCCCTCTTTCTGTAGCTCAGTGCCTCAGCATACCAGCCTGTAAGTGAAGAAGATTAGCAACCCCATCTGTAGCTCAGCACTCCCTTTATGTAGCACTGCCCCCCTTTCCATAACACAGTCCCCCTTTCCGCACTGTACAATGGGGACACCGGACCTCGCTCAAAGCTGTCGGGCGTATTCATGAGGGGCCCACTACATAGGCCATCTAGTCCTCTCATAAATACGCCCAAGCGCTGTGAGCACGGTCCAGTGTTCCTATCATACAGAGCAACAGTATCTGCTAGCTTTATAAGAGGGTTCCAATAAGGCTAGCGATTTATCACTGCTAAAAATAGCGCTAGTATTACTTACTTTAGTAAGCAGCTCCTAGTGCCTTTTTTATGGGCGACAGGTCTACTACTTTTGTAGTTTTTACACATAAGCATTTAATATCATAGAATATTTTTTGTTTTAATTTTTTTTGGCTAACACGGTACTTCTACACTTTTCTCACCATACTATATAATGAATAAAGCATTGCAACTGGGATATGATATAGTTTAGGTATCATTCGAATTGTACTGACCTGCAGAATAAAGATAACACGTTATTTATGCCATCGATAAGGATTTGGTACTGCACTGGTTTTGACTTTGTACATCTATTATTGATTACTTTTGAATTTTTTCTCTTCAGTTATACTTTCTTTGACTCAGCTTGCTGACCTTGACTTGTACAGGCAGTCCTCAGGTAACGTGTAAGATAGGTTACTTAGGTTTTGGCAGTTGAAGTCAGGTGCCTCAAGTCGGGGACCCGCTGTATTTTCCTTTCTCTTTATCCCTTACATTAATCGAAGTACATAATATTGGCAAGTCAGCTAAATACATAGGTGCTTTTTGCAGGAGTGTTTTTTCCCTACCATGGGGTTGTTAGTGAGAATGGACAAGGTTTCCCACTGATCAGTGGTGGGATGTTATATACCAGTTTTGGGTCAGTTCTGTGAATCTGTTTGTGAGCTTTGCTGATTGTAATGTGAGATCTTCTACAATACAATTGGTAGTTTTTCTACCTCTTAAGGTTTAGAACATTAGTAAAGTGTTGCAAAACAAATACCCGTGTACATAATTAGCACATTTAATCTCTACTAATTCTCCTAGATTTGATCACTTTGTATACTGGCCATAGACTAGATCCCTCCTTTAAAGTTCCTTTCCTTTTTTCCTATTCCGATATAGCTTCCTATAAACGGTTCTCACTATGTATATTTAATATAGGGGAATTAGGCCACCTGTACACATAAAGAATTTAATGGTGAAGTTTCTAGCTTCTGTAATAATGGCTAGCACACTGCCCTACTCTAATATTGTTTTCATGAGGCCTTTGAGTGAGAACCTATTAAAGGGAACCTGTCACCAGGAGACCCATTTTAAGCACTCTCCCAGCCCCCACAGAGCATAGTACACACCTCCGAAGAGTTTTCATATATTTGAAAAGGACACATGGAGGAGCGGTTTCCTAAGTGTGTGTGTGGTGGTGGTGGGGGTCCTCTAAAGCCATTCCCAGGTGACTTGTGCCTAGTCACAGCGCACATGGCATTTAAAGGTACTATATAACATTTATTTTTTCTGTAAAACCTATTTTTTTTTATAACAGTGTGACAGTGTATGCACTATGGTCTGTGGGGACTGGGAGAGTGCTAAAAATGTGTCTCCTGATGACAGGTTCCCATTAAGGATAGGACAATTGTAAAATAATAATGTAAAACTCTATAGAGATCTTTGGAACATAATTTATTTTTGAAAAAGGTTTTGTTTCCTCATTTGTCTTCTTCATTTTGGCCACATGATGGCAATGTTTAAACAAAAATCCATCATAATAGCAAACATTTAAAACTGAAGTAAATTATGAAATTTGTCATGTCTCAGTTATTCAATCAGTTATTGAAGCCACTGTTCTGTATATACACTTATCCTCGTTGCTTAATATAATGGCTGTTACATGCATAACATTGTATCATACATACTCATCTACTCTGCTATGAAAATTGCTAAATTAATCTTGTGTTGCTTTGCGAAGTATTGATGGAGTGAGATAAAACTGATACCCATTTTTATTGTAGAAGAGCGAAGAAATAAGGCAATACACTTTTGAGGCTAACTGCGTATATTTGATGGTGAGCTTTAGAGAATACTAGTTCTCTTCGTCAGACATGATGTTATGCATGAAACTGAAAATTCGCAGCATTTTATATACACTAGGCAGTGATCATCAAAGGATATAAAAAAAATTTAACACAAGATATTGATAAATACAGGGACATCTTATTTACGACAAGATGGCAATAAACAGACTGAAAACCTGTGAGGCATGACAAGAGAGCCCTGGCTATTATCTGTTTGTGGACTCCAGGTCAGAGATAGGGGGTCATGAAACTGGCATGTAAATTTGACCACTTTGTAAGGTATTGAATCTCTGCATTAATGAATACTCCCATTCTTTTCTTTCCCTCTGTGTCTTGAAATGAAAGCTGCGTTGTGAAACTTTCCTCCTATGAACCTGACAAACATGAAATGTCAGTTCTCTCCAAAGGTCTGTCTTTCTGTCCTGCAAGATCTGTGGACAAAATTAAACTCTGCAATGACATCGAGGAATTCTTCAGAAAAATATTTCAAATATTCCATGAATATTTCCTTGACAGACTCTCCTGACAGCACAGATTTGGAGACAGGAAAGTTCAACAGCAACCCCCAAAAAAAGATCTTCCAGGACCCCAAATCTGGAACCAACTCAACACTGGATACATACATTGACCGCTTTAGATGAACAAAGGGCTATTAGATCAATGAATGCCAACACAGATAAAACCTGCTGACAAAGGGGGTGCAATAGTCCTAATACTTCTGACTCCCGATCAAGGAAAAAAACAGACAACTGTCCAATCACATCCAGTATCGTAAACTTGAAAGTGACCCCATAAAGGCCTACAAGAATCACCTAATTAATATAACCAAGAAGTTTTCAACTGATATCCAACACAAGGTCAACCTTACCATCCCAGAGAATCCCAGGCCAGGCTGTTTCTATATTCCCAAAATCCAGAAAGATGGCAATACAGGAATGCCTATTATTTCTGGCATTGGCTACGTGATGGTAAGTATTTGAGGTTGGGTGAAAAATCTCATAAGAACCCTGGTCAGAAATACTCCTAGCTACATCCAGGACACTACAGACCTTTTAAAGGGAGCCTGTCATCAGAAATTGACCTAATTATCATAGTATCATAGTTTATACGGTTTATACGGTCCATCAAGTTCAACCAAGGAAGGGTATGGATTGGATGAGGAAGGGATTTAGGGGAAACAATCCTATATAGCATAACAATCAATGTTATTTAGGTGTAAAAAGGCATCTAGACCCTTCTTGAAGCTCTCCGCTGTCCCTGCTGTGACCAGCGCCTGAGGCAGGCTATTCCACAGATTGACAGTTCTCATAGTAAAAAAGCCCTGTCGCCTCCGGTGATTAAACCTTGGTTTCTCCAAACGGAGACAGTGCCCCCTCGTCTTTTGATTTGATTTAATCTGGAACAACTTATCATAAATAGTATTATGTGAAGCGGATTAACACCTTCCACAGCATTTTTTTTTCAAGGTTCAGTGTGGTGGCATCATTCAGAAAATTAAGTTTGAAGTGAGATGTAAATTTGTTGTATAAAGTCAAGGAGGCGGAGAGCTCAGGATTGAAGTCAAGCTCTCATCACCTCAGAATGAAAGAGATCTGGTCATTGATGTGTTTGGACATAGGACCATCAATTACAGTGAAGAGGACATTCTGAAGTGAGGTGAGCTTGACTTCAGTGTTAAACTCTCCGCCTCCTTGACTGTATACAAGCAAATTACATCTCACTTCAAAGTTGATTTTCTGGACAATACCACCGCACTGGGCCATGAAATAGGCATGATCTAGAAGGTGTTCAGCTGCTTGATGACATACTGGTAGTGTTTTATTAGGTCAATTTTCTGCTGACAGGATCCAATTAAATAAACTCAAGATTGTAGGCCCACTTCCTAATGGTACAATTTTGGCCACCATGGATGTAGAATCTCTGTACACTAACATTCCCACAAAGATGGAATAGCAGCATGTCGAGTTCACATGGATAACTTACCGACAGAACTGGTCACAGAACTCATACAATTTGTGCTCACTCAAAACTATTTCTCTTTGGAGAGGTTCTGTACCTACCGTGTATGGGGACATCAATGGGTTCAAGGTGTGCACCACAGTACACTAATCTGTTTATGGCTGAACTGGAAGGTGCTTACTTATCTACATGAACCACAAAACCCATGATGTACCTCCGTTATGTTGATGACATTCTGATTATCTGGACTTCAGGTGAAGAGACCCTGCTTAAATTCTGTGAGGTTACAACAACTTTCACCCCACCATCAATCTGAAATTAAGCTTTTCAGATAAAGAGATACACTTTCTGGATACCACAATATAAATTAAAGACAGCCGCTTAACCACAACAATATACCATAAACCAACAGACAGAACAGCCTACCTGAGAAATAACAGCTTCCACCCCAAACATACCAGACAATCCATCATATACAGGCAGGCTATATGCTATAACTGGATCTATTCAGACAAGACAGACCTGGAAAAACACCTCCTGGAGCTAAGGTCTGAATTTCTCTAGTTGGGCTATCAACCAAAAGTGACTGATAACCAAATAAGGAAAGCAGCAGCCATCAATAGAAACCAATTACTCACATATAAGGAGACCCAATAGGAGGCCAGAGTACCCCTAATAGTCACTTACAGCCCACAATTGGAAATCCTACGTCATATTGCCAAGTAACTCCAACCGATTCTGCATAAAGATACAAGACTTAAAGAAATGTTCCCAGTCCCTCCTCTCCTGTCCTTCTGGCAACCTCCAAACCTGAAAAAACTTGTCTGGAGTGCCCTGAGACCCCAATCAGAAAACGGTACCTCACCCCGCCTGCAAAACAGGCGTAAAAAGGGGTCAGCACATTCCCACGGGTGACCATGTACCTGTGCCTCAATCATAGCAGGGTACATAAGATCAAGGGGATGTTTTCCTGCAGGTCTTATAATGTGGTATACCCTTTGATGTTGAAGAAACACGCCAGAGACTCCATCAGCGCATGAACTTCTTCTGCTCTCCATGGCTAACATGGTACAAATCTATACTACTAGCAACCAATTTTTATTGACAGACTACTTCTTAATTCTTAATTAAGACAGACTACTTCTTAATTCCTTTCAAACCCTTATAATAAGTTTTGTATAAACAGTTCAACCATAAATCAACATGGTTGTCTTTTTAAGGACACAGGTTTTTTTGCTCATTTTACATGATACCAAATATATATAAGTTTTATTTATTATGTTTTAATACATTTTCAAAAATTAAATAAATGTGTATGGGAAAAAAATAATTTTCATCATCTTCTGTGGCTTATAACTTTTTCATACTTTGGTGTATGGAGCTGTGTCATTTTTTATGAAATGAGCTAACATTTTCATTGCTACTGTTTTGAGGACTGTGTGTCCTCTGATCACTTTTTATGACACCTTTTTACATCACATAAAAAATGTAAAAGTAGCTTTTTGGACATTTCGCCACCCGTTATGGGGTACTCTGTCAGCAATAACCGGTTTTTATATATTTCGTTAGATTGGGCATTTTGAGATGCTCTGAAGATCTACAGAAAGGGGGGTAATTTTGAATTTTAGGTCTTTTTTAATTATTCTTGAAACTTTTTTTTAACTATTTTTCAGACCCTCTAGTGTACTTTAACCCTAGATGGTCTGATCATTACAACCATATACTGCAATACTAGGGTCTAATGGTTGCTGTCATGGCAACTGATCCCCGGTGCCCGCTAACATTCAGGGTAGTGACGATTGCAACAAAGCAGGTGGGCACCACCGTTTTTTAAATGCCACCAGCGGCTAGCATCGACCACAGGTATTAGCGGTGGGTCAACCCGTGAGCCCTCTTCATGTAGCCTCCACACCTCTGCGACGTACATGTACATCCCAGAGCGTGAAGAGATTAGGGGTAAAATGCTTCTTGTCCAGTTGATTGAAAAGGATGTGCCACCATTAGGAATAATGGTACCCATTACTGGCAAAGTTTTCCATCCTACGATATATTATACAACTATTACAAATCATTTATTTAATCGCTTTTTCTTGATTTTGACATACCCCCTAGAATAAAATCCATTCCATCTATTGCAATGTTAGTATATCGTAGCATGTTCAGGCAGCTCTGATACAGTGGGCCCAAGGTGCTCCTAATCAGATTAGAATATACCCACACGTAGGTAAAACATAGTAGGTTAGCCAGTATGTAATCATAAGCAACACATAACAAATCTAATTCACACTGCAGGAAAACCTCACAGCCCAAAAAAGTATATATTTCAGGGGAGCTCTAAAAATAATTAACTGCTTATACTAATATAACCGATGCTTTTTTGTAGGGATGAATGGGTTTAACTAAAATTGGTTAATTTTCCTCAATTAATTAAAGGCCTAATATGAGGTCTTATAATGTTAAATAATGTGTTTCCTCTTTATCTCATTATGGGATATGTTTGAAAATCTGATTTAGTTTTGGCATAAAGATATGCCAAAAAACTGACAATTCTGAAAAGTTTACTAACTTTCAAGCAGGGCTGTACTTTGAGATTTCTGTTTATTACTTCCTAGCCATGAACTTATATCTTCCAGCATCATTCTTCTAGACCAGTGCGTCTACAGATTATGCTCTACTGGTTTCATACTGAAACATTCATACAAGGCACAGTACAATGGTTTTGAAAAAGAAATGATATATTCAATGAGTAACACTGCTTTTTTTAAGATCTCCAGCAAACTGCCAGTAGAATTGCAAATTTAGGTTTGGATGAAAATGGATTGTCATGTAACATCACAGTGTGTTGCAAGGCCACAAGGTCAGTAAATTACTAGTAAAGTTGTTTTTTCTTTGAGTCTTTCCTTACCTTCCCTCTTGGCTGGACATGAGCAGCTTTTCATGATATGCCATCAAGGTGATATTCTCTATACGTGCGTCTGTGTGTGGGCAGTTGCTGTACTGTTGATTGCAGTCTTTCAATGTTTTAACTAACATTGTTATATTGCATGCATTTTATAAAAATTGGGGTAGATGCTTATATATTTTTATAATATTTAGATATGAAGTTAGAGAATGCCTTTTATTAAAGTAAACCTACCAACACTAATGGAGGTATTTCCAGTAGTAGATACCTTTAGCTCTTCTAAGTCCTTCACTGTTCTTTTCCCTCTAACCCTTTATCTACATAAAAACTTTATCTTTTGTTTATGTAAATGAACCTCAGAGGTTACAGGGACATGGAGTAGCCCGGCCAAGCGCTGGGGGCAGAGGCTACTTCATGGCCCTGTAGTCCCTGAAGTCTAACCTCCCGGCTATGTCCATGCATTGCTCTTCTGCTCTTAAGCTCGTGTCCATGAAAACTTCCCTCTCACTGCCGGAGCTCCAAGAAGTTATCTTGCATGTGTCCACACGGGCTGAGGAGCGAAGAACACTGCGGGGATGTGATGGGTGGTGAGACTTCAGAGGCTACTGGGGAGTGGAGTAGCCTTAGCTCCCCACTCTCTGCCAGGTTACTTCATGCCCCTGGTCTCTGAAGTTCATTTACATAAAAGATAAAGTTTTTATTTCGCTAGGGGGAAAACATTAGACAAAGATAGCAAGCGAAAGGAATCTTCTATTAGTAATATTAGTGTATTCTGATGGTAGGTTTCCTTTAAAAAGAAACCCCATGATGGCTTACCCCTGAGGAAGTCGCAATCTGGCGACGTAACGCGTGGGGTGCCTCCGGCCATAGGTCTATTACCTAGCATTTCCTCCTCTTACTATGTTTTGAACCGTACATTATTATTTTTTGCCTCTGGTTTCTGTTCTGTACCAACTATTGGTCTCCCATTTTTTATTTATTCATGTCACCTGCTACATATTTTTTACTTATCTGGGGAATCTAGTATTATTACAATAGTGTTGGTTCTACTCGGGACGAAAACTTGGGATATTTACTAGAATGATATTTACTAGAATTGTTTAAATTGTGTGAGGAAATTGTATTTATGTGCTTTGCGCTGACTTGTGGCTGTAAGTGGATCTTTGTTATTGGCTCTGATCCACTTGGTTTTGTAAATATGTGTATTCTTACACTTTTTAAGTGGTTTTAAAAACATGTATGTGGGACATTTTTTGTATGGTATAATAAAGCTTTTGTGATTTTTTTGCCTATACACACCTGCCTGTCTTCTCGTTTGTCCATAGCTCATTTCTTGAGTTTGTTGGCTCTGTGGTATTACTTATTGTGTATCATAACACACCCCACATTATTTGGTATAAGGTTTCCTTTAAAAAGAAACCCCATGATGGCTTCAGGTGTGTAATATGTAAAACTGGCAATTATGTTCTTATCTTTTACATAATTACGTTAAGTGGTTCAAAAAATATTTACATGCTGTGATAATTATAAAAAATATTTATAAACTGAAGTTGATCTAAAGACAAAAAAGCAGAATGCTGCTGAAGTGGAAATGAAAAGCTGTGATGTGTCCTGTGTCCACTACCTGTGGCTGCCTCATACCTTTCACAGCATGAGCCTCACACACTCAGATAGTAACATGACCCCTACCCTCACATACAGTGCCTCTCCACATAAATATTCTCTGTAATAGTTTCACCATATTGTCTTGCTTCACCTTTGACCTAGGATAGCTAGAATGGTTTCAGACAAGCAACCTGCTCCTATATCTCCTATTATTTATCTAAAACCCAGATTTATATTTTATCTGATTCAATCCCTTTAGAAGAACTACTGTGTTGATCACAATCTTTGGCTTCACATATTCTCTAGACTAAAAAATTACTTTCATTATGTCCTCCCATTAATTCCATAAATGCAAGTTACTACTATCCCTAAACTTATAAAAACTTTAGTTGACAGGATGACTGTCTATTTATCTGAGTAGCCATATCTGTGCCACTTATTTGTAAGAGATTTTGGTTAAAAGTTCAAAGCCAATAAAATATTAAACAGTCTTTTAACAGGGTACATTAGCCTAATCTAATTCCTAAAAACCTCTATCCAACTGTGTGCATGTCTGCAATATCAATGCACTATGTGCACTAGGCTAATGAGTGGACCAATCTTCACAAACCTTGAATCACATTGAGGCAGATTTACTTACCCAGTCCTGACGCGATCCTACGGTGCATTGTCCGTCGAGGATTCGGGTCCGGCGTGAATCACGAAGATCGTGCGTCCGAGTTCCTGCATGTGTTGCTTCTGACCTGAGGTCCGGAGTTCACCTTCTTCTTCCTGGTGCATGTGAGTGTTTGATCTTGCGACACAAATCCTTTTTTAAATTCTGCGATTTGTCCAAATCCGTCGGGTTGTCCGACGCCCACGGCCCCCGATTTCTGTTGCGTGCAAGCCGATGCGCCAAAATCTGATCGCATGCGCGAAAATCCGATCGCGTGCGCCAAAATCCCGGGGCAATTTGGCACAAAACGGAGATATTCGGGAAACCCGATGAAAGTGCGGCGTTCGGACACTTAGTAAATGAGCCCCTATGAGTTTGCTAGAATCAACTAAACAGCCTTTGCCACATGGTAGGAGAAAGAAAGATCACATGAACTGAACCAGCTGGAAAGGGTTACAGTAATTATAGGTAACCTGCAATGTTAACAGTCTATCACTGCCACCGCCACAGAACTGGATTGGATCTTTCACGCATTAAGGTTATGTAAAATATATAGTCATATATCATAACATGTTATTTACAACATCAAAAAGGGTCTGGCTTTGGGGCTGCCATGACAGTTGTGAGTGCATGTATGGTCATCTAAGAGGCTTATGGAAACACCAGTAGAAACGAAAAGTCGTATTCAAATATGTAGTCTTTTGTAGGTTTCACATCCACAGTGGGAAAAACAAGTTTCTCATACACTGCAGATTTTGCAAGTTTTCCCAACTGTAGGCAGCAGTGTTTCAACCTGGTTGGGTCTCTTCAGTTCAGCACAGGGAGCTGGTTTAGCTAAGTGCGAGGCTATTGACCATGATCATGAAGTAAGAGTTCTCCTTATAGAGAGTATTCTAATTAAGGGTACCTTATATATTGATATGCTGGTTTGGCTTAATCCCACATCATGTTATTAGGCTTCTTATAAGTCATTCTTGGTGTAAGGAGAACTCTTACTTCCTGACCCCAGTCAATAGCCTCTCTCTTAGCGAAACCAGTTCCCTATACTGTACTGAAGAGACCCAACTAGGTCAAAACAGTGTTGTCTAAAGTTGGGAGCCTGTTCCTCCTGGAATAGATATCATGGTTTGGCTTGATCCTACATCATGTTGTTAGGCTTCTTGTAAGTCATACATTGCATTAAGAGGGCTGTCTTACAAGGTAGTAAAAAGTGGCACTGTTTTCCTTTTCCCACCCTGGAAAACACAAATAATTTCTACTAAGTACATAGCAGATACAAGGGAATGAAGGTGGCATCTATGTCTGGAAGGCAGACATTAAAAATGTGGTACATATAGGTGCTGGTCGGTGAGTCAAACCTCCCCACTACTGGTGGGCTGCTTTCTGGAATGAGATTTTCATTAGATTGAACACTCCAGGAAAGCTAGAAGCATACATTTTTACCTTAATATGTATTTTTACTTCTTATGCACAATTTGACTTACAGTAACAATATAAAACATTTTTATGAATAAAATAACTGTAAGCAAACAGCAAATTTGTCTAGGGGGCATCCTCTATGACTAGAAGAGAGTCGGTTCTACCATCGTCATAAACAAAGGTTCTTTACTGTAAGAGCAGTGAGACTATGGAACTCTCTGCCGCAGGAGGTTGTAATGGCTGATAATTTTCAAATGTTCAAGAGGCCTTCTTGTCTTTTTGAAGAGGAAAAAAAAGCAACAAAACTTAATTTATAATAATTTATATTGATCCAGTGAGTTATTCTGACCGCCATATTAGGAGTCAGAAAGGAATTTTTCCATGCTTTGGGCCAGCTGGCATTTTTGCTTTCCTCTGGATCAACACTGCATAATGTAGGATTAATAGGTTGGAATTGGAGTTTTCCAACTTTATTTGCTTTGAAACTATGATACAGCAAATCAAGTCATATTTATCAAATGTGTCTAAAAGTAAAACAGTGTACAGTTAAACTAGAAAGTCTCATACTGCACCATATTTCTCAAAGTGTCTGCTGCTGGATAAATATGTTTTGTTGATGTAGAAAAATCTGTATTGGGCGGCTTGCCTCTTTATCTGTGATCAGGGGCGTAGCTTCAGACGTAGCAGCTGTAATGAGTTCTTTCTAGGCCCTCAAGGGCGAGGGGCTCATGGCGCTTGACGAATCATTATTTATCATGCGCTCTGGCACAACTTTATTGCAGGTGCCCACAACCCAGCAGAGAGGAAGAGGGAACCAATGGAGCATAGAGATGAAGAGCATCACCAGCACAGAGAGGATACATCTTCTTGTAAGTACTCAACTGTATGCTGTGTGTATGTATGTGTGCTTATGGTGTGTATGTATGTATCGGCCTGTGTATATGCTGTATGTGTGTGTATATATGATGTATGGAATATATATACTCTATGTATGATGACTTTATATTGTATGTATGTGTGTGTGCATATGATGTATGGTATTTATATACTGTATGTATGATGCCTTTGTAGTGTATGTGTATATTCTATATGTATGTATATGCAGTATGTGTTTATATGGTGTGTTTAAACTATATGTGTATACACTCACCGGCCACTTTATTAGGTACACCTGTCCAACTGCTCGTTAACACTTAATTTCTAATCAGCCAATCACATGGCGGCAACTCAGTGCATTTAGGCATGTAGACTTGGTCAAGACAATCTCCTGCAGTTCAAACCGAGCATCAGTATGGGGAAGACAGGTGATTTGAGTGCCTTTGAACGTGGCATGGTTGTTGGTGCCAGAAGGGCTGGTCTGAGTATTTCAGAAACTGCTGATCTACTGGGATTTTCACGCACAACCATCTCTAGGGTTTACAGAGAATGGTCCGAAAAAGAAAAAACATCCAGTGAGCTGCAGTTCTGTGGCCGGAAATGCCTTGTTGATGCCAGAGGTCAGAGGAGAATGGGCAGACTGGTTCGAGCTGATAGAAAGGCAACAGTGACTCAAATCACCACCCATTACAACCAAGGTAGGCAGAAGAGCATCTCTGAACGCACAGTATGTCGAACTTTGAGGCAGATGGGCTACAGCAGCAGAAGACCACACCGGGTGCCACTCCTTTCAGCTAAGAACAGGAAACTGAGGCTACAATTTGCACAAGCTCATCGAAATTGGACAGTAGAAGATTGGAAAAAAGTTGCCTGGTCTGATGAGTCTTGATTTCTGCAGCGACATTCGGATGGTAGGGTCAGAATTTGGCGTCAACAACATGAAAGCATGGATCCATCCTGCCTTGTATCAATGGTTCAGGCTGGTGGTGGTGGTGTCATGGTGTGGGGAATATTTTCTTGGCACTCTTTGGGCCCCTTTGTACCAATTGAGCATCGTTGCAATGCCACAGCCTACCTGAGTATTGTTGCTGACCATGTCCATCCCTTTATGACCACAATGTACCCAACATCTGATGGCTACTTTCAGCAGGATAATGCGCCATGTCATAAAGCTGGAATCATCTCAGACTGGTTTCTTGAACATGACAATGAGTTCACTGTACTCAAATGGCCTCCACAGTCACCAGATCTCAATCCAATAGAGCATCTTTGGGATGTGGTGTAACGGGAGATTCGCATCATGGATGTGCAGCCGACAAATCTGCGGCAACTGTGTGATGCCATCATGTCAATATGGACCAAAATCTCTGAGTAATGCTTCCAGCACCTTGTTGAATCTATGCTACGAAGAATTGAGGAAGTTCTGAAGGCAAAAGGGGGTCCAACCCGTTACTAGCATGGTGTACCTAATAAAGTGGCCGGTGAGTGTATATGGTGTGTATATAAGTATGTCTAAGTACAGGCAAAGGCAAAGGCCTAATAAAACATTTGCCAGTGTTCTGGCTCAGAAGTCCTGATAAATAAGCCCCTATGAGTTTGTATACAACATATGTATGAGTGTATATATATGTGTGTATATATGTATATATATGTGTGTATGCATGAGTTTATACAAGTGTGTATATGCGTAAGATTGTATTAAGTGTATTAATGTAGAACTTTATGTGTGTTTATATGAGTATATGAATGTGTGAATATTTGAGTGTATAAATGTGTGTGATTTTACAAATATGTATATATTGTTTAAGGGGAAAGGGGGCCCCATGCAAAAATCTGCATGGGGCCTAGCACCAATTGTACCTTTTGTTAAATGAGTTTCAAGGTCTTTTAAACAGCTTTCTGGCACAAATAACAACAGAATTTTGCTGTAAACCTCTATGTCACCAGATTTTACCCCACTGAACTGCTGTCATTCTCAGGTAGAGTATGAAATGTATTTTATGTTTATTATTATAACCTCCGCTGAGATGAAGCCAGAAAGAGACATGATTCTCTCTAGTGTAGCTTTTGTTCAGGACCAAAGCTGGCTCAGCACCCATTCACTTCAATGGAAACTGTGTCAGCAGTGAGCCAGGATCACAGTTATACTACAGGTAGATATTTCCTTCTTCTCTGCCTTAAATGAATTGGTGCCAGGTGTTGTAATACATATTCACATGGAGCAGTGATACTATTCTCATGCATAATAGATTATCATCTGCTCCTGTTGACATTCGCAGGATTTGCTTATAAGCCCTGACCAAGTTACAATTGTGCATATTGCATATCCCTGGATCTTTTGCCTTGGATCCTTTACCAAGCTTGGTCTGTCAATATGCACCATTTTAGTTCCAAAAGAACTTTTCTACACTTTACCAGTCCTTTGGAAATTTCTATACTTTTACTTTAATAATTACCTACGCAGTGTACCGTATAGGACCTACTACTGTATGCCAGTATGCATATTCTGTCCACTCATATACTTAAAGCACAAATTGCTTTAGATTTGTATTACAATTTTCACTTTAAATTATTTCTATTTTTTCCTTTTTTTCCTGTAAAGAGTATGTGCATACAGTTTTATTAAGTAATTCATCTTATGCCAAAATAGTGTACTGTATAATCTTAATATTTGAGTCCTGGAACATAGCAATATTGTTGTACTTAATCCTCTATTTGCTGTGTTACAATGGAGCACATAACATTACAAACAAATAGATTCATTTCAAACTCCCTTCCCTCCGGAAATGTTTCACCTATTAAGCTTCTGGAACAACAAAATGTCATAAACATAATTTGAGGAAGGTTAAAAATGACTTGAGGAGATATATCTGACCTCTTGGAGATCATAACATACTGTTTGAAAAGGATTGCTCTGTAAATGGTAATTTGTCTGAAAACAGTTGTAATATTGTAGATTTATCTATCCTGACCTTTGCTTTTTTGTGGCTATTTGTAAATTCTCATGAAACTAATTTAATACTATACAAAACATATTAAAAAAGGCTTGACAGTCAGCAGTCCACAATATAACCTCATGTTGGTGGCACATAAACATAGGACATTGAGGAGGCATTTTATCTTGTATTATCATCTTCTTATACTTTGTCATCTATTATACCTTTTTAAGTAAACAAGCCTTTTTTTCCAAGTTTGGACTCTGCATCTTTTCAAGGAACAACCCCTAGTTAGAGCAGGTAGAAGGAAAAACCCACACATTTTTAAAGGGGCATATTTATCAGGGCCTCTGCGCCACGTCAGTGGTGTAGAAGCACTCAAATAATCGCAAATGCTAACTTATTGCTAGCATTTGTGATTATTTAGCCCAATCCACACCTTCACCCAAGTGAGCCATAAAGGGGAGTGAAGGGGGGGGGGGCAGATGTGGATAATGTGGATATAAATGGGGCTTATTTTAAGCCACAAAAGATTCACTTTTCTGGTACACTATTTTAGGGCAGTTACAGCTAATTTATGAGATTGTATTAACTCTTAACCACTCTTTTGGTGGAGGAAATAAAAATCATCAATTTTTGGTAAGATTTTTAAGATTTTTTCTTTGGCCACTTACCATAGCATAAAAATAATGGGTTATTTTTATTCTGTGGATGTTTAATTTTTTTTCCCCAATGTTACTAAATATAAGACTAATTTGAAGAAAATCTTGTTAATTTTAGCATCATCCTCTCTTCAGAGGCATAACTTTTTTTTATTTTTTAGATGAAAAATCTGTTATTTGTATAGCAATGGTTTATTTTAGGGGCTTATATTTTATTTATTTATTTTGTATTTATTTCGATGTTTTCAACCAATTTTTTTTTTTTTACTTTTTACTAAACCACAGAGCATCCATGGAACAGCTGGCCAAGGAAGGTAGTTAGAGACCCGTCTAATTCACCAGGGGGTCAGGCAAGCAATAGTCTTAGACAGGCACAGCTCAGTGGCAAAGTCCTATGTACAAGCTGGAAGCCAGGAAAAGCAGATATGATTTACATGGGAAAACAGCAGGTCTATGCCAACATTTGTTTGTAGGCAAATGAGATTTTTTGTGTAACATAAATTAATGACATTATGAAGGACTAACATTATACCATAGTAATGTAAAAAATAGGAAAAGAGCGGCACTCCAAGAAACCACGCCGGTGTTATCTCATAAAAGGCTAGTCTTTATTGTTGTCAATGGGGTACAACATATGGATGGACAAAAAAATGGATTGACGCGTTTCGACGCTACGGCGTCTTAATCATAATCCCAAGTTAACTAACAGAACACCAAAACATTTATACAAAGGGCATGTGGACACTCTCTATTTGGAGGCTACTACAGGTGATTGTGTGAGTGAACCAGATTCATACTTTTTTCTCAACATGATACCATCATCCATTTCAAGGATTTTCAACAGGTTTTAAAAGATTAGTCTATAGAACGTGTTATTCTTTTGAAGATGACGTGTAAACTTAAACGGGTTTTCCCACGAAAGAAAATTCTCAAATATCAATCCCCTAGTGAGGTTTACACAATAAAGTTAATTTTAACCCCTTACTTTACAATTTTCCTCAGTTTTATTGCTGTTTTAGCTCCTATCCCTCAGTGGGCGATGACTTTCTGAGCAGACACATTGTGATCCATCTAATTCTGTGGGGTGACAATGTGATCACATTATCAGGGTACAGGTGTATACACACTTTCATCTGGCTTCTAACACCAAACTAAAACACTGACACACAGAAAATTAGATGAGACAGACCAGAGATGATGAGTTGCATGAGATACCTATTACACAGAGGCATGACAGACAGAGGCATGACAGACAGAGGCATGATAGACAGAGGCTGATAGACAGAGGCTAACAGACGGAGGCTGAAAGACTTTTACACTGTCAGCTCTGCTACATCTCTGTTCTCACGATATGTATCTGCCTCCCCCTTCCCCAGGATAACTTATCTGCTTATAGTTTGCAGCTTCTCTCTGCTCACAATGTGTTTGCAGGCAGGAAGTGAGAGAGTGTCTGAGCTCCGTGCTTGACTGCAGAGGGACGGGGCTACAGGCACAGAGCAGAGAGAGACAGAGATCTCAGCAGCACGGCGTCACACGGAAATCCAAGATGGCGGACCTCCAACCTTAAGTCTGAAGTTACAGAGTCACGTCTAGGGGCAACTGACATTGTGTATACTAGGAGTAACAGAGACAGGTTGGACTTATATCGGTGAAATGCTGTATTTTTGTTAATAAGAGTGAATTAGAGATTGTGAAATTTCGTTATCCTGAGTACATTTAAGAAATGTGTCTTTGTTGGAATACCCCTTTAAAGGGGTTCTCCAGTCACTTAATGTATTTTTTTTTCTAAACTGGCCAATTCCTTTGCATATTTTATAGTTACACAACTTTACCTCACCACCCTGGGCTGTATGCTTTGTTTTACTTCACTTGTCACTTCACAGGTCACTGCTGCAGCTGCATCACTCTAATATGGCTGCCCCCACTCTGCCGAAAAACTACATCTCCCACAATCCCCCTGGTCGGCATAGCTTCTTCATACAGAGGAATTTGCAGCCACGACCTCACAGCAGGGAACAAGGAGCTGACTGCACATGCCCGACTGGAGAGCAGAGAAAGTATATTTCTATGGAAACTGTAACGGTTTATCCTTGCATAGGATTTCTGGATTGGGCACATTGGTCATTTACATTCTAGAAGAGGAAGGGTGATGGTGGCTGTGAGGGAGACTACGGGAAATATTATTGTAACAACAAAGTTAGAAAAGACACACCTGTACATTTCCTATATATGTGATAATTTGGAGTTCTTTGTAACCTAATTGTTCCTTGATAAATAGACACTGGCATTTAAATGCCTTACAGCACCTAAATATTATAAAGTGCATATTGTACAAAAGTTATGAAAACTAGCTTCTTCTTGAACATAATGGTGGAGAGATTACCATAACTCTTTATTTAGCCATTATAACTCGATGACAAATGAATGAACTGTACACCAACAATACAAAAGTTGTAAAATTCACAAATCCATTTACTAAAATAAAGAAAATGCCTTTAGATGTAAAGTACACGTGGTTCATTATATCATTAATATCTGAAGTGCTTAGTCCCATTGCTACATATTTCCTAATGTCCTATAATCCAAGTACTTGTGGGCTTAAAAGAATTCCTGATTTCATCAAGTAAAATTAATTTGTTATCAAATTTATGTAAATCCAAATTGACTAAATTATCTTGTAAACACTTAACAGCATTGTCTAATTTTAAATGTAAATGAGTCCGGATATATTCTGCTCATAAATGCAATGCTACCTTTAATTTACAATGAATTACCATAATTAAGATAAATTTTACCCGTGACTTTTGCTGTCAATTTTTTTATGCTTAAAGTACTGTTTTAAATTTGTGGATGCAAAACAAGTTTTTAATAAACCATAATTATTTTAGCTAATTTACACGGTTGATTTCTCAAGCCTTTCAATGCATTTATGGAGGCAAACTGTACTTTGTGTCATGCATTGTAAAACCATCAAATTGATCGGATTTACGATTAATCTTCTTCACACCATTCCTAACGCATAAAAAAAATAAAAGTACAAATTTTTTTTAATTGCCATGTCCTAATAGGTCATAGAGACATAGGTGTATTAATAAGATATTAACCCAGATATATACAACTGTTACAATGTGGCTAGTTTTAGTTTGCACTTTATTTAATAGTGTCTCATAATCTTCGTTGATATGGTCAGTTTTCAGGATGTGCAAACAGCAGTGCACTTTGTTTCATGCTGTTGGGACAGAATAGTGACACATCTCAACTAATAAATGTGACAAAAAATAGGAACACACACTATCACACACTTTAGGTGAATAGTTTTAATAAGTGCTGGACAAAATGCAACCTTAACACAATTGTAGTGCAAGAACACAATAATTACATGTGTCCGCTCCACATGTTTTTTTCATGCAAACATACACAAAAAACTGGAGCAGATACAATAATTAGAGATGGGAAAATTTTTCAGAAATTCGATTCGCCGAGATCGACCCGAATTGAATCATGAAGAATCATGTTAAAAAACAGCTATTTCCTGGCTGCAGAGAGTCTGTAGAGTGTTGTAGAACATTGTGCCATGCCTAGGCAGCGTGGTTTGGTCTTCAAACTATTCTGTGTTTTAGTATGACATGACAGCCGCCTCTCTTAGAATCACTTCACTTTACAATTCCATGGGCACTTACAGGGGCCAACTTGACCAAAAAGTGAAGCGGGAACGCAGCCTGACAAGGTAACGTCTGTGCCACCTTGAAAGGACTGAGCTGAGGGCCAAGATCCCACTATAACATTAAAGAGTGCACTCTTTTTACACTGACATCAGATGATTCCATAGATTACGACAGAACCTGTTCTCTTAAACGCTCGAGGTTATGGTTGCACCAGGATGCCCTATAATATCAGGAATTGAGTCACTGACTTGTAACCTGTCCCACTTTATTGACCTTTTTTTGCAACCCATAGTGGTCAAGTTACCATCATTCCTAGGAGACGCCACTAGCCTCATCCGCGATCTTAAACACATCAAATGGGAAAAGACCTTTTGGTTTCTGACTCTGGACATCTCTTCATTATATTCAAATATGCCACACCAGAAGGGTCTTGAAGCAATGAAATGGCATCTTGATCTAAAGAACCAAATACCAGAATCCCAAAAATCCTTTTTGGTGGAAGGTTTGAAGTTTATCCTAGAGCACAACGCTTTTACTTTCAAGGAAAAGTGGTACCTTTAGAAAAAAGGAACCTCAATGGGGACTCGAGCCGCTCCCAGCTATGCAAATTTGTTTATGGGGCGGTTCGAGTCTCTGTTCATACAAGCAGACTTGAAATGGTCGCACTGCATAATATATTACAAGCGTTATATTGATGACTTGTTTTTCCTGTGGCAAGGGGAAAAACATGAGGCTGTGAATTTCATAAAGTTCTTGAACACGAACGATTGGGTCCTGAAATTCACCAAAAACACATTTCAAACCCGTTGATACGAACAGCTTCCTGGAGTTTGGAAGCGCACATTACCCAAAATGGCTGAAAAATGTGCCGCTCAGCCAATACCATCGTATCTGTAAGAATTGCACTAAAATAGAAGACTACAGGGAACAATCTTCGATCCTAAAAAGATGCTTCACACAGAAAAAATATCCAGGTAAGGAAGCTTACCATCTAAATTTAGATCGAAAGCAGGAGGAAATTCTAGAACCTCGGATAGAAGAAAAGATCCCAAAGAAAAATAACCACACACTGAACTTAATTGCAACTTATGACAAAGGGAACAAAGAAATTAGAAAAATCTTGAACAAACATTGGTGGATTCTCCTTGGGGATCCCATCCTCAAGGAAATTATCCCAAACAAACCCAAAATAACATTTAGGAAATCCACAACAATCAAAAATATTGTGGCCCCCAGTAAACTGAAGAAGGTAAAAATGGACCTAGGCACAAAGAACACAAAGAAGGGAGTGAAAAAATGTGGACATCCAAAATGCCTCTGTTGTGCGAACATCAATGCTGGGGCAAAATCCCTGATATCAAAATCTACTGGAGAAAGATTCATGATAAAACAAGATCTATCTTGTGGCTCAGATTTTATCATATATGTGATAGATTGTAGGTGTGGGCTTCAGTATGTGGGGAGGACATACAATCCCTCCACGTCCGATTAAACGGACACAGACACAGAGAGAAAACGGGTTTTTTTAAACACAGTCTTTCCAAACATCTATCCTTAGAAAAAGGATGTTCTTTTGATTCTCTTACTGTAACCCCCTTGGAACAGATCTCCATATCCCAACATAATAGGATAAAAACCCTCAATAGAAGAGAAGCTTTTTGGATCTATAAGCTAAATACTTTAACACCGAATGGTCTAAATGAGAAACTGGAAACAATATAAGGTGAAAGTCTTAAGGAAAAATAAAACAAATAATCAGCACTAGTAACAACATAACCACTTGAAAGGGACTACACACGACTACTATATATAACATGAACTATTAACAGAACCACACACTACTACTAAACATAACACGAACTATCAACAGAATTCCAAATGATGTCACAATCCATACACAACTTTAGGCAAAACTTCCCCCTTTTAAGATTTCTCTGGTATCTGACCCCTTTTGAGATAATCCTGTTCTTTCTCCAAAGCACATGAGCTACCTAACGACAAAATTGCATGAACACTGTACCTTAGATAGCCACAGCCACAGACAGCCACACTCGGGTCTCGTTCTCATAGAGCCGAGAGTACATCAGGGTTGCTTGGCAACTAGACACGCTTCACTAAACACACGGGAAGACCGGAAGTTCCTTGTCAGGTACGTCATGGCTGTGTCTTGGCTGCTTGGCTGCTTAGCAACCGGACGCTCGCCACAGCATATGGCAAAAACGGAAGCCAAATGGCAAACCGGCCACTGCCCATCTATTTTAATCATTTCCGGTTACCTAAATAGTATTTAAGAGATGTAATTTTGAACCATATGTTTTATGCCTGACTAAGGCCCGATTCCCGGGCCGAAACGCATTGCACATCAAATAAAATACGCTTTTAACATAACCATTTCGAGAGCAGTCCATCCACAAGCACCGGCACCCATTTTCTTCCACATGTACACTTGGGCTTCTTGAATGCATTTCATCCATCAGTGTCCACTTTCAATCGGTCAATAATCCATCAGTATTGTTAAAGCCAAAAACTTTCAGGAGTTTATCCAAAACAGCAGTAAATGGGATATTTGTATGTCCTCTGTGTTCTGTATCCACACCTGCTTTTGGCTATCAATCCTGAAGCTTTTCATTCCTTCTGACAGATGAAATGAAGTGGAAAACCAAACATAGTGGCAAATTCATACAGTGGTGGAGGGGGAAAACAGCATTATGGAAATCACAGGGTGTTCTAGGGAGACAGTGGTCGGTTGGCAGCAGCATGAGTAGGCCACAGAGTGGCACAATGACAAATTATGGAGGTGGTAGCAACATCGTAGGCCACAGTGTGGCACAATGGCAGAGTGTGGAGGTGGTGGCAGCAGCATGAGGTCAGAGAGTGGCACAATGACAAATTCTGGTGGTGGCAGCAACATGGTAGGCGACAGTGTGGCACAATGACAGAGTGTGGAGGTGGCGGAAGCAACATCATGAGGTCAGAGAGTGGCACAATGACAAATTCTGGTGGTGGGAGCAACATGGTAGGCCACAGTGTGGCACAATCACAGAGGGTGAAGGTGCAGGCAGCAGCAGCATCAGGTCAGAAAGTGGCACTTTAACTTTCAGTGGCACTCAACTATGTTGATTTGACACAGATTTCTTGATATCTACTTTAGCAACAAAAAAAATAATTGAAATTTGGGGTATACAGATCCCCCAAAACGGACACCCTGGACTTTGAGCAAAAATCACTCCATCAGCTACTGAGTACAAGCACCTGGACGCTAGAGACAGCACATACAGTGTGAAATGATGGGATTGTAAATGGCCGTCTGTTTTTATAGGGCCGGTCGCTGATTGGCTTACATGTCTGCACATGTGATCAAGGGTGTTTCTTTCTTCTTCTCAGAGTTCTCTGTCCAATGTGACATGTTGTGCTCATGGCCATTTTGCTAATAAAGGGGGAAAAAAATTGTTCCCATGAATAACCTAAAAGTTCAGATTCGTGCTGAACCGAATTTTTCTTGAAATTCTAAATATATTCCTCTGCTTTAAAATCGATTTGCCCATCTCTAACAATAATATATCTAATCAATGTCTTAAAAAGGATCTTTAAAAATTTTCAATTTTCAAAGTTTAAAATTTTCTTTTTTTGGACAAAAAGTAGTACCCCAATTTATTTTTAAAACTTTTTCCATTTGTTTTCTTTTTCTTTCCATAACACATGTTAGAATGTCTAAAGTTTTAGTAGAAATTTCTAAAAAAGCTATATTTTTGGTGACCAATTTAGTTTGGAAGTGCCTTTTAGAGGCTCATGAGAAAAAAGCTATATTTTTGTTGACCAATTTAGTTTGCAAGTGCCTTTTAGAGGCTCATGTAATATAACCCCTATAAGCAACACCATTTTATGAACTTAAACTATTCAATTTAGCTTTTGGAGATCCATTTTCACTAGATTTCGTGCCATGTTATATGAGTAGAGCCCCTGAGGTGCCAGTACTCTAGAAACCCCTAAGAAGTAACACATTTTGGAAACTTCACCTCTTAAAGAATTTAAATAGGGGTGTAGTGAGCATTTAAACCCCCGAGGTGCTGCCCAAATGTAATACAAAGTAAACGGGGCACAGTAAAAATAGCATTTTTCTCTCAAATGCCCAACTCACATCACTGGAAGCAAACACACCAAAATCATTATGTGGGTTCTTCTGGGTATAGAAATAACCTATTTGTGTCAATAATCTATGATTTGGGTACCCAGCAGGGCTCAGAACATATGGACTAGTAATCGGAGCTCATACATTTTATAAATGTTGTTTTGGCAGCATGCAAGATTTGTATATCCCCTTAAAACCAGTAGAGTAAAATAAAAGCTTAAAAATTACTCTATTTTGGAAATTGCACCATTCAATTAATTTATCTAGGGGTGCAGTGAGCATTTTGTACCCCAAAGGTGTCGACCCAAAGATAATGCAGAATGTATGGTGCAGAGTATAAATTGCATTTTTTTCTCACATATGCCATTTGAGTCCACATATATGTAGCTCATGCCACTGGACACAATCATCGCAAAAAATCATTATGGTTTGCCCATGTATGGCAAAATCCAATTTGTGTCAATAATCTACTGTCAGTGCACACAGACATGCCCAGTAGGGAAAGTGCGTTCAATAAGTTCATATTGAATATTGAATATGAGTTCAATAAATATATAATATGAGAATCAATAAATATAGAAATAGAACAAGTATTTTTAATTCTTTAGAGGATAAAAGTTGGTTTGGATTCATGAAATCTGTCTTCCAACAATAAAACTTTACTTTTAGCAACCAATTAAAGCTCAATTTTCAATTCAATGGAGTGGGCCAGTATTTAAACAGCTTAAAGTACAACTGCAAAGTATAAAAACATTTGCCTAGCTCTGCACTAAGCAGTTCTCTAATTTACTATAATTAGCTGCAGCTGTTTAACTGCTAGCAGAGGTTTTACCTTGCCCCCAGGATAATCTTTATTTGCCATGTATTCTGGTTACCATTAGGAGCTGTATAGTACAGCTAGAGATGACAGGAGGCTTATTGAGAAGGGCTGTAGGACCGGTAGTGATGTCACAAGCATCTGGCTCATCACATGCTTCAGGTTGTCCAATTACAAACATGCTGTCCTTAGTGTTCTGGCAAAAGACCTTGAGTGATGTCACAAGCATGTGACTGGCCAAACTGGTGATTGGCCAATTACAAATATGCTATCCTGTTCTGGCTTCATTGCCCCAAGCTAATGTCCCAACCTGGAATTGCCCACCCCCATCAGATAAGCTGAATCTGAATATAATTTTATATATACCAGATATATCTCAGGCTAGGAAAAAGCCAGCAGCATGATACAGGTATCATTGGAATTGTTATCAAAGGTTCTCTCAAGCCTTAAAGCTCTATATTTATGGTAGGTATTCCAGGTTCCGAAACCATGAGCCATAATATATGTAGTGAGCTGTAAGAGGCTACTCAAGTGATCTGGGATGTTGGGTCTACTACTGCTAACAGCCACAGGGATCTTGAAGAGAAGTCTAAATGAGTGCTGTGTAGAGACTAGAGGTAGCTTGAACAGTCGCTGGCTATAGTGAGGCAGGTTCACCATGCATCGGCCCTTTTTGCTTCCAGCCCTTTCTGCTGCTGGCCTTCACTTGACATGGAGGGGGTGTAAAGGGAAAAATAATCACAATCCCTGGCAGTTTTCAGGCGTACAGACCCTGATAATTGTATTCTATTTCTAGATACAATTATCAGCATTACAAAACAAAATAGTCTAAGAAAATTGTGAACATATGTTACAGCTAGGTCTCTTATTTACAGTATTTCCTTTTTTTAGCTTCAATCAAATCAGCAGGTGATGTGACGATTAAAGAAAACCAAGTACGTGGTTGAAAAATATTCAGCTTGTCATGTTAATATAGTCTTCTATTTCTTTAAATAAATGAACTGTGGGTTCAATGTAATTGAATTGAATATGCAGAATAATCAACAGAAAAGGAATGTAAGCAGAAATAGACATTCATTTCCATAAAATATTTTTTCAAAGTAGAAAAGAATATAGAAATAAATAAAACTGTTATGTATATTAGCTACAATATGCAAATAGCCAGAGAAATTCTTTAACTACTGTGGAATTGAGTCTAATATTCAGTAAGCAATTTCATCACTTGAGCCCTGTGTTAGGCTAAGCAATAGAATTCTGTCTGACTGTCAGCAGTGAGGCTACCCTTGACAAATAATAAGTCTCTTTACGAAGAACCTATAAGCAGCTTTGACCCCTTGACCTGCTATGAGGGAAATTAATTAGAAAATAAAGCAATAAAGCAGGTAAAATGCATGGTGGAAATTTACCAACAATACCTATAATACTGCTGTCACACACACCTTTGTGTGTCATAGCACCTGAAATTTCCCAGTAGTTGTTATTTTCAGCAAAATACAGTCTTTGAAATAGGATACAAAACCAGTCAATTGCTAGTAGAAATGAGCGAATCATCCAAGACTTGATTTGTAGAAGCTTCAGCATATTTTTCAAAAGATTTGGTTCAAGTCCAAATCCATCTGGTCGGGACTGCTGTTGCTCCAATTGTCCTGGAAATGAGTACGTAACCCAATCTCCTTTTGTAAATGTTAAAAAAGATTTCTCCTAAGTGAAGCAGAAAAGATTTAGATTTGATTTGGTGCCTAAAATATTGCAGATTTGTACTGAATCTACAAACTAATAAATATATTTTCTCATCTCTAATTGCTAGACTTATGGACAGAGGGGCACAGGGGCACAGACAAAGCAGAATGCTCCATCAGCATTGTGGCAGTCCATTCCTGCAGCACTGATGTGTATGTATAATGAAGAGTTATACAAATTTACAATAAACTTTCTGTATTCATTCCTCATTGTTTTCTAGATCTCTGCTTGCTGAGATTCAACAGGAAGTTAAATTGTTAACTTCCTGGGGGAAAAAAAACATTACATGGCCATGTGATGTCACACAGGTGCATGGCTCAATAATTATCCAAACAATAACAATTGTTTGCTGAAAGTGGACAGACACTTTAACTTCAGTTGCTTCTGCTAAGATTTTGGTGTACTTCACTTTTTATTAAGAACAGCAAATTTATTTGGAAAGCACAGTATATATGATTTCCGTATTTTCTTAACTGGGTCTCAAGCCTGTGTTCATACTCTTTGCATCAGAGTCATTGTTTTCCCCTGGACTATTGCTCTATACTGTTAAAATATGTAATTACAGAAGAGTAGTCATGTGGACAGACAGGGACTGAAAGCTCCATTAATAGCAATGATATTGCAAGTCTAGGAAATTCAACCAAAACCCTGTCCATGTTTGCCAGATTGAACACAATCTTGTGAATAAACTGCAGATTAAATGATAGTTTTTAAGTTGCCAAAAAAGAGCAGGGACCCCTAGAAAGATTGTATCAGTGATTTTATTACTGCTGGTATTGTGATCTACAATTCATTTAAGGTGCTTTGTAAAAAATAAAATGAGTTTATATTTTAAGAAATCAAGCAGACTATAGAACATGGTATAATACACTACATATTACCCATGAAGCTTTTCATGTGACTTGTTGGTTCAGTAGAAAGAAATTCTACTTTGCTGTTAACGTCTAATGGTGCTACAAAGAAGATTCAAGGCCTGTGAGGGTTGTACTGAGAGTGAACAATAAGCGAAAGGTTCTGTTATTTTTATTTATAATGTGACATTATCACCACATCAGTGATCAGGGCAGTCATGGTATATGACACCTTGAAAAGTACATAAATAACTTGAATCATTAAAAACAAACTACTAGCATTAAGGCCTCTTGCACACTAGCGTTGCGTTTCACGTCAGGGTGCAATGCGTGAAAAACTGACGTTTTTGCTGCGTTTTTGTTTAATTTTTGTTCGCGTTTTTTTGCGTTTTCGGTGCGTTTTTCACGCGCGTTTTTTTAAGTCAATGGGACTTTTTCAAAGGGACCAAGGTTCAGGAATAAAATGTTTTATTTAATTGAAAAATAATGTCTTCTGATAAGTTGCAAACATCTGCGATCTATTCTTCACTGTTCCGCGCGCGTATATTATCTCCCGACAAGTTAGCAGATGTGAAGAACAGTGAAGAATAGAATAAAAACAGTGAACACAGTGAAAACAGTGACCACAGGATCATTTAAGATAAAAACACAGTGCAGAACACAGTGCAGAATAGATTACAGATGTTCGGCACATCTGCTTACTTGTCGGGAGATACGCGCGGAGCGCTGCGAACAAAATAGCATGTGAAGAACAATATATATGTGTAAAGAACACATTGCAGATGTATGGAAACATCTGCAATGTGTTCTTTACACACATATATATTGTTCTTCACATGCTATTTTGTTCGCAGCGCTCCGCGCGTATCTCCCGACAAGTAAGCAGATGTGCCGAACATCTGTAATCTATTCTGCACTGTGTTCTGCACTGTGTTTTTATCTTAAATGATCCTGTGGTCACTGTTTTCACTGTGTTCACTGGTTTTATTCTATTCTTCACTGTTCTTCATTGTGTTTTTTTAATTAAATGATCGTTCGCGAGCAGGGGAAATATTGTTATACTGGTCACCTAGCAACCCTTACGTTTAAAACGCATTGCACTCGCATTGCACTTGCAATGATTGCGAGTGCAATGCGTTCTTGATGCATCTCCATAGACTTGAATGGGGCGTGAAAATTGCGCGTGACTCGCAAAAATAGAGCATGCTGCGATTTTGACGCGCGTGCAAACGAACGCAAGCACGCGCGTTGAAAACCACGCAAATGGAGAAAGACCCATTGAATACAATGGGACAGAGTGCAATGCGAGTTCTGAGCGTCAAATGCACGCGCAGAACTCGCGCGTGAAAAACGCCAGTGGAGAAGGGGCCTAAGATAACACTTTTGATATAATGTGATTAGCTACTATTAGTGTATTATAATATTGGCGTTTTGGGTCCACAGCTCCAGGGGAGATCCATGGCCCTCAAAACACTAACAAAGTTTGGTACTGACATAATACTTTGAGATAACAAGGAACATTGGGCAACATTTATTAATGTGTTTGCACCAGTTTTCTGTCCTACTTTGCACTGAAAAGAATGTGCAAACTGCTTGTGTTTGCGCCAGTTTGTGTCGAGACTGCCCTGAAAAAATGTGCACGTGTTAGTGCATAGTCTGAGTTTGTGCCTCATTTATTACTCATGTGCGCCACAATTCTGCAGCATGAACAAAGTGGTGCACATTGGTGCACACATCCAGAGCAGGGGGCGCCAGGTTAATGAAGACCGTGCACCAGTTTTGATGAATGTGGCACACTCTGCACACTCCCCAGCCTACTGAACGTAGTACAGTTTGCGCTAGTTTTGGTAAATGTGGGCCATTGTCTTCAGTCCTACACTCTTCTTTATTGCTACACAGGAAATTACTACAAATTTTCTGTTTGTATGGCCATTATTAGCAATGAGCGGAACTATAAAAGTTTGGCTGAACTTGTGCTTTAAAATCGTTTCGGGTCTGGATACTGAACTGGAACCACAACCCAAGTAACACCTGTGATCAGTGCTAGTATCAATCATCAATCAAATCATGTACTCAGGATACAAAATAAAATTATCTAATTGTTAACAAAAATACAGCATTTCACAGATATAATTCCAACCTGTCTCTATCAGTCCTACTGTACACAATTATAATTGCCCATAGATACGACCCTGTAACTTCTGACGTAATGTTGTGTTACTGCTCTTGGATTCCTGAGTGACAGCATAAAGATGAGATTTCTGTCTCTCTCTGTGTGCCTGTAGCCATGCCCCGCACAAACACTCAGAAACACTCACTGATACATACACTGATTACTTCCTGCTAGGAGATCATGAGCAGAGAGAAAAACTGCAAGCTACAAGGAGATAAGTGATCCGGGGGAAGGGGTAGGCAGGCACATATCTGTGAGATGTAGCAGTGCAAACAATGTAACAGTGTAAAAGTCTGTTAACCTCTGTCAGCCGCTGTGTAATCTCATGCATCAGATGCATCTCTCAGCTGTCTCATCTCTTTCTATTTGTCAGTGTGTTAGTACTATGTCAGAAGCCAGATGAAAGTGTATTTACACCTGTACCCTGATAATGTAACCACACTGTCACCCCACAGAACTATATGGATCATAATTTGTCTGCTTAGAGAGGCCCTGCCCACACCCTGGGATTTTGCACTGAGCAGCCTAGAGAGTAAAACACCAAAAAAGATGTGTAAAATAAAGGGTTTAAATTATCTTTATTGTGTTAACATCACTAGGGGATTGAAATGAGAGAATTTTCTTTCATGGGAAAACCCTTTTAACAGCTTAAATGCCACCAACAATGTCGCCGGTGGCATGTTGATGTCTGCAATGAGTGTTAGCACCAATCACAGGTTTTACTGGTGGTGCGTTGAGCGCTACTCAGAACCGGATTCACATCCTTTCAACACTAGCCACTACACATTACCATTGCTCTTATCCTGTGTATGGGCCTGAACAGAATTACTGCTAGTTATATTGGCACAGCACTACATTGTGAACCCTATCATTTTTTTTCATTTGTGGCTGGATTTTAAAATTCTCCTGACAGAAATTGGACACCTTACCAAACTACAACCTCTGTGTGCCTCTTATGCCTAGGAGCAGGAGTGCAGCGAAAAAAGTGATTCTCTACGAAGACTAGATGCTCATTTAAACTTATCTGAGAATGAACTGTTCTGTGGAGATCATCATTGCTTTAAGATTCAGTTTATAAGTGGCATTTACTGGCGGGACAGACTGAAGAGGCAACAAAGAGGAATACAATGAGCCACTGAATTGTGAGTTAGAATATTGACTTTCTGTGTCAATGATTTACTACATGCCCTTAGACAGGAATCAGAACAGAGCTAGTGCAGTGTGATGAGACTCTGCGACCTCTGTTCATGCTTTTACCTTCATCATTGATAAATGGTAACAGCAGCGCACATTTTGTTCTGTGTGTAAAATCCTTGTCATTGTCCAAAATGCATCCTTCTGTTTACTCATGCCAAGTAAAGATGCATAAAATTACATTGAATGATGACAATGAATCAAGATGGCAGATAACATATAGAAGACACATGAAATAAAGTAGTTATTCATGCTTTACTGTAGATGTAATAAACTGCTGTAGTCAATATTCCCATTGAATTGACTTTTTAGCTTCACATGCCACCCCCATTGGTCTCTAGTATGAATATGAAGCTTTAAGATGCAAAGGAGTCTGTCAAAATTTTTTCTCAAAGATGTAGTAAAACAGATTATGTATCACATATGAATTACAATCCCTTTTAAAATGCTAAAAAAAAGGAGATGGTACATAACTTAGATCTAAATGAATAGATATCTGCTGCTGAAGGAAATCTTCCATTTTCTTTTATGCATGAAGCAAACTTACCTTGAGAAGGCTGTAGCTACACTGATGCAGAGACATATCTTGTTTGATCCCTGATAAGAATGGTTTTGCTGAAAAAACTATTAGAAAATTAAACTGGGCTAAAACTGCCCAGTTTAAGCCTTGAATACGTAATCACTGTGTTATCTCTGACAGGCAGAAGTAATCACTGCACCATCCCCCAGCTGCTGTGTATGAGTCATCCAGCTAAGGTCTATTAGTTCTGTCTGCATAGTGCAGGCAGCTCTTTTATGTACATAGATTTCCTTTAAGCAACATTTGTGTCTGCTGTGTTAATATCAGTAGGTGTCTATTGATTTCAATTAATGCTGTGAAGCAGCTCCTCATCGTGCTGCAAACCCTGCTGTTTATTTAACAATGTTACTGTACAGATTGTGAGACATTCAGATGGTACTTGGAAATGTTATTTTTTTCTCACCTTGATATTTACTCCTTAAAGAGGACCTGTCATGGTGATTTGAGACACTAAACCATCCACAGGTCCTTATGGAATCGGTGGTTTAGTTTCCCAAATCACCTTTTACCAAGTCCCTATGTGCCCGCAATCCACACGCTTGCGGAATATAGAGTTATAAAAGTAATGTTATAACTCTATATATGGGGTGCTCAGGATACAATACCCAAGTGCCTTTGGGAACCTTGTATTTTAATGTATGCACTCCCCCTGATGTGCAAGCAGTCCCAGTCTCCATCCCCCACATGTATTGATAGGTGAGGGGCGGGACCACAACCTCTACAGTGGAAGTGCATAAATTAAAATACAGGAGCTTGAGTGACACAGCCTGAGCATCCCAGGTAATGAGCATAACTTGCATAATTTGGGACACTTAAAACACCGCTCCATAAGGACCTGTGGGTTATTTAGCATCCCAAATTGCCATGACAGGTCCACTCTAAATTCCATCTACGCTGCTGCTAACTCTAAAATTAAAATCTAAATAGATGGAATATAGAATTCCAAATATTTAGTGTTCACATTGTGCTAAAATTGTGATTGTGAAAGTCACAGTAAAAGTAGCATCTGTCTACTCTTAGTTAGTAATGCCCAAAGTAATAATGTTTCTAGTTTTACTCATTTGCATATAATGCCCACTTAATGTAATAATTCCCAAAACATATAGTTGCGCAATAAAAATATGTTTTTCTTCCCAAAAATGAGAGTGTGTTATCTTGATTTAAACCCTTAATGACCTCCCGATCGGCTTTTTACGGTGGTCATAAAGGGTACTTCTTCGGACGCGCCACCTTTCTACGGAAGAAGATTTCGGGACATCGGGCCAGTATAGTGCAGGTGTCTGGCTGTGATATCACAGGCCAGACCTGGCACTAACACCCAGGATCGTGAAAACTCTGATCCCGGGTTCTTAACCCCTTACACGTCGCGGTCAAGCATGACCGTGGCGTGTAAGTGTCCCCAACGTGGATCAGACCCCCCCACCCCCCCCGGTGAGCTTAACGGGGGATCCGATCCCTCCTGTCTCAGCCCCGGGGTCCGGCGAGTGCCCCGAGGCCGTTGGCTTCTGTCCACGCCGGGTTCTGCCTCCTGGCAGGACGTGGCTGTATGTAACTGAGCATGCTTACACTGTACACTGCAATACACCTGATCGGATGAATGCTTGTTCAAGCTAAGAAGTAGAAAATGTAACAAAGTGAAAAAAAAAGATTAAGTCATTTTATAATATGATTAAATAGATAAAAAAAATAAAAGTCCCATAATATCCCCAGTTACACATAAAATGCAAATCAAGTATATAAAACACAAAAAAACATACATATTTGGTATCACTGCATCCGTATTAATCTGTAAAATAAATCTAAATCAATATTGAACCCGCTCGGTGAATGATGTAAAAATAAAATGCGAAAAACTTCCCGTAATATCCAATTTTTCATCAAACACATCACAAAAAATGTTCTAAAAAGCGATCAAAAAAGTTAAATTCCATAATATAATACGGCTGAAAAGAACAACTCTTTACACAAAAAATAAGCCCTCAACCAGATCTGACAACAGAAAAGTACAGAAGTTATGGCCCTGAAAAGTTGTCAATAGTAAAAACAATGCAATTTGTACAATATTGGTTTTGCTCAGTAGAATTGAGCAAAGATAAGAAAAACTATATAAATGAGATATCACCACAATCGCAATGAACCAGAGGATAAAGATAAAATATTATTTTTTACGTTGTGGTGAGCTGGGAGAAAAAATGCTAAAAATCCAAAATAAAAATTGATGATTTTGTTTGTGTCCCCCTTGAAATAGTTAATAAAATCTCATGAATAAGCTATAGACCCCCAAAATGAATTATCTATACATTGTATCTCATCCCCTAAATAATAAGCCCTCATAAGTTTGCATTACCAAAAAAAAAAAAAAAAATGTAAAGCCTGTACAATGTGACAATACAAATCTGCTGTGAATAACACTGCTTCTATTCTATGCCCGGCCATGCGCCCATACAACAGTTTACCACCACATATGGGGTATCAGTACACTCGGGAGAAATTGGACATCAAACGTTGCAGAGTGTTTCATCATTTAATTTATTATGAAACTGTCAGTTTTGGCCTAAATGAATGTATTTTCCCAAAAAATCTAAAGTTTCTAAATCGCAGGTTCATATTGTTTTAACCCATGTGAAACACTTTAAGGGTTATTAGACTCAATAGAAGTTGTTTTACATACGTTGAGCTTTTATAATTATAATTTATGGGGTTTTACCATTATTTAGGCCTTTCAAAGTCACTTGAAATCTGATTTTTCCCTCATAATGTGAGTTTTGGCAATTTTCATGAAAATGAGAAAAATGGCATCTAAAGTTCTGCGCCTCATAACATCCTAGAAAATTGAGAGGACACATAAAATATTGGGGGTCATTTACTAAGGGCCCAAATACAATTTTTTACGGCGGGTTACCCAAATTTTTCCGATTTGCGTCGATTTTCCCTGAATTGCCCCGGGTTTTTGGCGCACGCAATCAGATTGTGGCGCATCGGCGCCGGCATGCACGCGACGGGAATCGGGGGCAAGGCCGACCGAAACCGGATGGATTTGGAAAAACCGCATTTAAAAAAAAGTGCCGCTGGACACGCACTTACCTGCACCCAGGGTAGGATCGTGAACTCCAGTGGACCTCAGCGGACTTCAGCGCAGCAGCGACACCTTGTGGACATCAGAGGAACTGCCTTAGTGAATCGCCGGAAGACCCGAATCCACCGCAGAAAACGCGCCGCTGGATCTCGAATGGACCGGGTAAGTAAATCTGCCCATCATCTCAACATAAAGCAGACATTCCGTAAATGTTAATTATTAAGCATTTTGGGTAGTTTGACTTTCTGTCTGGAAAACAGAACATTTCAAACTTTTGCTAAATTTTCACTTTTTTTCAGAACGAATGCAAAACTTATCACTTAAATTTTACAACTGGATATGTAAAAGCGTTCCAAAGTTATAACCAATTATCGTGAGACAGGGCAGATTTGAAAAATCGAGGCTGGTCATTGAGCTGAAAACTAGTGTGTTAACCTAGGTGCCCCAAAGAACACATCGGGGCAGATTTATCAAGCTGTCTGAAAGTCAGAATATTTCTAGTTGCCCATGGCAACCAATCACAGCTCAGATTTCATTTTACCAGTGCTCATGAATATTTTAGAGGGGAGCTGTGATTGGTTGCCTTGGGCAACTAGAAATATTCTGACTTTCAGACAGCTTGATAAATCTGCCCCATCATCTTATCATGACATTTCTGTAGGGTTTGCCTTAAGATCCACATACCCCTAACTCCCCATCTAGCAATGGTTTTGATGCTTTGTATTTCTTCAGATGATCATTTACATTACAATATGATCTTGTTATGAATTCCCTCAGTCTATGATTGCAGAAGGATAAGCGTGTATTTAAGTGATTATTCATGCCCAGAAAATTTTTAGAAGAATTGTTTTTTAAATAAAGGGTAATTGGACTGAAATTCATGTGCTTTCTTGCAAAACAATATCATTCAGCTGAAGGAAACTGATTTCTACCTGAAAAAAAAATTGTCCACCTCCAACTATAAAGATATTGCACAGTACAAGATTACATTGATTGTAGCAGAACATTTTATCAGAGAATACAATTTAGTAAGTACATTATAAGTAATATAAGGATGAGGATGAAACTCTTTAAAATGTGGATGACAATTCCAGGTAATCATAAGCTTTGTAGTTGATCACAATTAGTGAAAATTCTTTGTTATTATAATACTGTATCAAAATTGCTACATTGGCCTAAAAATGCATCATTGTATTGTACTTACGGTACAAGAGCTCATCTTTATTAAATTAACTAAAATGACAGCATAATCTAATCCCTTTACATAATATTCCTGTAAATCAACCCTTTTCCCTTTAACCGTTTAAGTATAAGCTGCCTATTTTAGTACAGTAATTTGGTGGTTTGTAAGTATGAGGCAAGGGATTTCAAAGTTCAGCCATCTAAATTTTAAGGTTTTAAAGAAGATGAATTAACTAAGCTGTGCATGTAAACAACATTCAATAATTTATTCCATTAAGACAACAGTAGGGGTGATAATCCTGTTTTGTACTGTGATCATAATGTGTTTCCCACTTCTACTCCTACCATAAGCTAAACCCTGTGGGAAAGAAAATACTAAACTGGTACGATTTTTTATAAAATGTTCTCTAATATAATTTTTATACTCTTGTTAAATCCAACATTTCTGAAATAGATAGATTGTAGCACCATAGTCTTAAACTGAGCAAAAAGTCAAGCAATTAATGTTTTTCTTCTGAGTAAAAGCAACAAAAATAGTGAAGATTTTGTTAGATTAAAAAATGTTTCATTATAAATAAAATCCCTCTAATCAGAATATCTACCGTATATACTCGAGTATAAGCCGACCCGAGTATAAGCCGAGACCCCCTAATTTTACCAACAAAAACTGGGAAAAACTACTGACTCGAGTATAAGCCGAGGGTGGGAAATGCATTGGTCAACCCCCCCCCCCCCCAATAGTATACAGCCTGCCAGCCCCCAGAAGTATACAGCCTGCCAGCCCCCAGTAGTATACAGCCTGCCAGCCCCCAGTAGTATACATCCTGCCAGCCCCCAGAAGTATACAGCCTGCCAGCCCCCAGTAGTATACATCCTGCCAGCTCCCAGTAGTATACAGCCTGCCAGCCCCCATGTAGTATTTAGCAACCCCTAGTAGTATACAGCAAGCCCCTAGTAGTATACAGCAAGCCCCTAGTAGTATACAGCAAGACCCTAGTACTATACATCAGCCACCAGTAGTATACAGCAGCCCCTAGTAGTATACAGCAAGCCCCTAGTAGTATACAGCAAGCCCCTAGTAGTATACAGCAGCCCCTAGTAGTATACAGCCTGCCCCCAGTAGTATACAGCAGCCCCTAGTAGTATACAGCTTTCCCCCAGTAGTATACAGCAAGCCCCTATTAGTATACAGCTTCCCCCCAGTTGTATACAGCAAGCCCCTATTAGTATACAGCAGCCCCTAGTAGTATACAGCAAGCCCCTAGTAGTATACAGCAAGCCCATAGTAGTATACAGCAAGCCCCTAGTAGTATACAGCAGCCTCTAGTAGTATACAACAAGCCCCTAGTAGTATACAGCAGCCCCTAATAGCATACAGCAAGTCCCTAGTAGTATACAGCAAGCCCCTAGTAGTATACAGCCTGCCCCCACGGACCTTAAAAAAATACGCTTAAATACTCACCCTCCTATGTCAGCGCGGCTCCCCGATGTCGGCGCGGCTTACCGATGTCCCCGATGTCAGCGCGTCCTGTCTTCTATCTTCTCCGCGGCTCCTCTTCTTTCTTTCGGCATGGACACAGCCATGTTTTCTTCTAGCATGCGCATACTATGACGTGGCCGCTGCTGACATCATAGTATGTGCGGCCATGAAGAAAACATGGCCTCGTCCATTCCGGAAGAAAGAAGAGAGAACGGGACGCGCTGACATCGGGGACATCGGTAAGCCGCGCCGACATTGGGGAGCAGCGTTGACATCGAAGGGTGAGTATTTAAGTTTCTTTTTTTTAACTGGGTAATTTTTTTAATAATAGACTCGTGTATAAGCCGAGGGGATTTTTTGTGCTGAAAAGCTCGGCTTATACACGAGTATATACGGTAGGCTTTTGAAGAAAATCTACCATATAAATCAGGTATTATTAACCGGGGTCACTTACTCAGGCACTGTAACTGTGGTTATCTTCTTATATTTGTTATTCGTGGCCTCCTGCCTTCTAAAATCAACTTTTAAAATTATGCTAAAAAGTCAGAGGGGTTACCCTAGCCCCTATGTGAAGCCACAGATAGGCCCCTTTCACACTTGCGTTTTTCACGCACGTTTTCTGCGCATGCTTTTGACTGATAGAACTTGCATTGCAGTCTGACCCATTGTAATCAATGGGTCTTTTCAGACTTACATTTATTTTTTTTCACGCACACACGCACATTTTTTTTTAACGCGCGATTAAATCTCGACATGCTCTACTTTTGCAAGTCACGCGCGTGAAAAAAGCACCATACAAGTCTATGGAGATGCATCAAAAACGCATCGCACTCTGAGACACTTGCAAGTGCAATGCAAGTGCAATGCGTTTTTCACGCATCAATTGCCATAGAAAAGATAGTCCTGAGTCCATTTCACTGAGACACTGAACAAACTCTGACTGAAAACTGATTGCACTCTGATGCAAAATGCACGTTTTTCACTGACCAAACCCTGATCGCACCCTGATCAGACTCTGACGTGATCTGCAACACAAGTGTGGAAGGGGCCTAACACTGTGTATTTGTGTAGTAAGCAGAAAGTGCTGAAGGAACAGGAAGTCGGGGGGAGGTGAGTGTAACAGTCTGTGAAGCAAGATAACATAGGGGCTATGGTAGCCCCTCAGGCTCAATAGTATCATTTTGAGAGTCGATTTAAGAAAGAAGGAGGCCATGGAAAACAAATATAAGACGATTACCAAAGTCTCATTGCCTTGATCTTTGGAAAGTGTCCCTGACTTTTTAAAATAATGTATGTATGTTTTTAACCCCTTAGTGATGCTGCTTGAAAAGGCTCCAGTGACTGGCATTTTTAGCAAATTTTGGTATGCGTCGGTTTAAGGGCCATAACTTTTTTTGTTTGCATGCTAGCTTAAAATTTTCATGGTGTTTTTTTGTGACACATAGGGGCAGATTTACCAAGTGTCTGAAAGTCAGAATATTTCCAGTTGCCCATGGCAGCCTATCACAGCTCAGCTTTCATTTTACCAGTGCTCATGAATATTTTAAAGTGGAGCTGTGATTGGTTGCCATATTCTGACTTTCAGACACTTGATAAATCTGCCCAATAGAGCTAGTTGAAATGGTAATAAACGTTTATACATTTTTTACATTTTTTTTCTTATTTGGGTTTAAAATAAGTTTTTTGTTATTTATAGTACTTTTTTAAATTTTCAAATTAACTCAAATTGAACATTATTAATGAATTCCCTATTTTATTTTGGTCATTTTGATATATAAATATGTAAAGTCTTGGGCAAACGGGCAACTCTGGTGATGCTTTTTGTAGTGTAGCGGGGGATTTTTTTTTATTATATGGGGAAATGTCTTTGCATTTTTATGCATATTTATTAATATTTTTTGTGTGTGTTTTTACTTTATATGTCCCCCATGAGGGCATAAAAGACCCCTAGGCGACATTTTCATTTTTTTTTTTTTAAATTTACTTTATTTTTTTTCTTTTAACCTTTCTTTTATGTTTTCCCCTGCATCTATAAGAACCTCCATTACAAGGGAAATTACCACCTGTCACTGGGGATTGTGATCAGAACTTCACTGAGTCTAATTAGAGCCAGCTGCTCTGTTTAACCCCTATAGACCCAGTGGTCACGTGAACACAATCACCTGATCACCTGGTCTGAATCATGTGACAGCGCAATGCTGTGAGGAGCAGAGAATGGAGAAGCTGTAACGAACCACACCTCCATTCTCCCAAGGGTTCTTATCCTGCGGCTAGCGCGGGAGCAGGAGAAGGCTGCAGCGACGTCTAAAAACGTTGCTGCAGACTCGGAACTCTGTTGATGTAGCCTGCTTGTGGCTTGTATTCCTATTTGCCATCCATTTTTATATATTGTTTATCAGCATAGTACTGCCAAAATATATTAACTATTCTAAGACCGTCCGCTGACGTCTAATATATTTTGACAGTACTATGCTGATAAACAATAAATAAAAAATGATGACAAATAGGAACACAAGCTACAAGCAGGCTACGTCAGCAGAGTTTCAAGCAGGTCATGGGTAGGGGTCCAGGGTTCCAGACATATAGGATTTGGGATGGGTGATCACTTGTTAAAACCTGTAGTAACCTTTTCATTATAGTCAATATGTCCCTGGTAAAAATAATTTCTTTTTAATTTTCAATTTTATGTCTTTATCAGCTATCCATCAAATCTGTTGTTTATGAACATGTATCTGATCTACATTATCACACCAGAATAAAAACTAAAAGGGCTATTTCCATTTTGGCAAATTAATGTTATTGTTTGTACAATAAAAAATTATGCAATTTTGCAATATACTTCATGTATCAATTCTTCACAGTTCTCCTTCTAGTGGACAGAACTCTGACCATGATCACACAGGTGCACGGCTCATCAGTATCATAGAGAGTAATCAGAGCTGTGAATTATAACAGGCTGTGCACCTGTGTAACCATGGTCAGATTTTTATCCACCAACATAGAAGCTTCGTCTCTAGAATGACAGCAAGCAGGGATCTGCGAGGAATTGTTACAGAAAGTATTTTGCAAAATTGTATTACTTTTCAATACACACACAATAACCTTTATTTGTGGAAATGGGAACAACACTTTTTTACAGCTAACTTGTGTTTGTTTCCACACCTACAAATAGTGTGGCTAAAGCTTGACAGAGACATGTGTCATTATTTTATGTCTATACATCTGGATTCTGATGAAACTCTTTTTAAACTCTCTTTAAATTTTAACATTTTCTTAATATATTGGACGCAGAGCGCTAGGCTTTGACACTCAGCGTATGATATATTGGACGCTGAGCTAATGCCAGCACAGCTCGGGATCGGAGTTGGGTCGGCTTTGGGACACATGGGGTTCCGATGGAACTAACAGCAGACACCCCTGTGTAACATCCGCGGTTTGAGTGGGCTCCGATCGCTGTGTTTAGAGAAAATCTTGCTAAAAAGTGTCTTTGTCTTATAGACCAAAGGTCAGGGGGATCCAGCACTGCCAAATCCTCCTGAGCACTATAATGGAGATCAGGTGAGGCGCTGACATAGCGCCTCACTCCATCCCCCAGAGACCACACTGCTCTCTCCCTCTACCCTCTTCCGGGTGTCCCAGGGTGCTACTCACTGCCTACAGGACCTGTGGGGATGTCTGAATCATGTGACTGATCACATGCTTCCTACATCACTCAAGGTCCTGATACTGCCAAGAATGGGGACATGCTGCACTGGGTAAGGAGGGTAAGAAGAAGAGGAGTATCATAGTATCATAGTATATAAGGCTGGAAGGAGACGCAAGTCCATCAAGTCCAACCTTCAAGAATTAAATAAATGTTTTATCCCCATAACCCGTGATATTTTTTCTCTCCAGAAAGTCATCCAGGCCTCTCTTGAACATGTACATAGAGTCCGCCATAACAACCTCCTGCGGCAGAGAGTTCCACAGTCTCACTGCTCTTACAGTAAAGAACCTTTGTCTATGGTGATGGTAGAATCGCCTCTCCTCTAGGCGTAGAGGATGCCCCCTTGTCCTGGTCACAGGCCTAGGTATAAAAAGATCTTTGGAGAGATCCTTGTACTGTCCGTTCAGGTATTTGTACATTGTAATGAGGTCTCCCCTCAGTCGTCTTTTTTCTAAACTGAATAATCCCAAATTTTGTAATCTGTCAGTGTACTCTAATCCCCCCATTTCCCTAATAATCCTGGTTGCTCTCCTCTGCACCCGTTCCAGCTCTATTATATCCTTTTTATACACTGGTGCCCAAAACTGTACACAATATTCCATGTGTGGTCTGACCAGGGATTTGTATAAGGGCAAAACTATGTCTTTATCATGAGAATCTATTCCTCTCTTGATACATCCCATTATTTTATTTGCTTTAGCAGCAGCCGCCTGGCTCTGGTCACTAAAATTAAGTTTACCATCCACCAATACGCCCAAGTCCTTTTCAGCTTCAGTTTTACTAAGTAATTGACCGTTTAGAACATAATTATACTTTTTGTTTCCATGGCCCAAGTGCATAACTTTACATTTATCTACATTAAACCTCATCAACCATTTCTCTGCCCATCCCTCAAGCTTCCACAAATCCCTCTGTAATGCTAAACTATCGACCTCAGTATTTATTACTTTACACAGCTTAGTATCATCTGCAAATATTGAAACTTGACTGTGTAAACCCACTACAAGGTCATTAATAAAAATATTAAAAAGAAGTGGCCCCAATACTGACCCCTGTGGCACTCCACTGGTAACATCAACCCAATCTGAGAATGTGCCATTAATGACCACCCTCTGTTTTCTATCACTAAGCCAATTACTTACCCAGATACACAGATTTTCTCCTATTCCCAGCAGTCTCATTTTATATACCAACCTTTTATGTGGCACGGTGTCAAATGCCTTTGAGAAGTCCAGATATACAACATCCACAGCGTCCCCCAGATCCAGTCTTGAACTTACCTCCTCGTAGAAACCAATCAGATTAGTCTGACAGGACCGATCTCTCATAAACCCATGCTGACGCTGGGTTATAAGGTTGTGCACAGTGAGATACTCCAGGATAGCATCTCTAATAAACCCCTCAAATATTTTCCCCACCACAGCAGTTAGACTTACGGGTCTGTAGTTTCCAGGATCGCTATTTGATCCTTTTTTGTATATGTGTAGAGTAGTTTCCAGAGTGTTATTTATGTGTGTATAGCAGAGCTGTGTGTGTGTTTATGTGTATTGTAGTTCCCAGTGTATTTCTTATGTGTGTATAGCAGAGCTGTGTGTGTGTTTATGTGTATAGCTGTAACCGGTCAGTGTGTGTTTATTTGTATGTAGCAGTGCCCACTGTGTATAGCAGTGCACACTGTACATAGCAGAGCGTTCCTATTTCTGTTTGTGTGTGTATATCTGAGTTGTGTGTAAATGTATGGATGTAGCAAGGCTGTGTGTGCAAATATATGGATATAGCAGATCTGTGAGTGCTGTGCTTTTGTAGGACCAACAGGAATATTGTAATTGGTGTAAAATTGTCTTATAGTTGCAAAAATATGGTACATCAAAAAATGACCCTATTTGTTTAGACATATGACATTTTTAATGTTATATATTTTCACTTATTCATCTTTCATAGACAAGGTGATAGATGTTCCCAGAAGAGTATAGTTTCTATTGACATTCATAGGAACTGCTTAAGAAATATTCTTAAAGAATAAAATTCTTAAAGTCATCAAAGAAAACTTGTCTTTTTCCTGTAGATGGATTTAATGAGGCATGCCATATCAGAATCACAGGTGGGCTTATCTTGCACAGGCTGTATGCTTTCATCTCACTATGGGTCCAGGAAGAAATCTTTTGCAATGCTCAGTGGGAGCAAATATTCAGCTGAACTTACATCCATAATCAGATGTGCTATTTGCTAGATGAAATGTCAAGTTTCACATATGTGTTCATTTCATTGTCTATGAAGGTCTTTGTTCAGGCGATGATTTATATTTTGAGTCCTGCAAGATTGTTTCCAAATGGTCAAACCAATCTTTTTGATCAAAACATTTTAATTTCTGTATTACAATTACCTGTATTCACTGCTCTATGATTATTATTTGTCAAGAATACATTAACTGACAATATATTCTGCAGTTCCATTATGGACAGGTTGTGTTTCTTCCATATTATGCCATTTCCACTTGGATTACAGTATAAACGCCAAGAATGGATTTATCAGATGGGTTCTTTCTATAAAGCATGGATAATATTTTCCACCATTTCAAAATAGAAATTAGCTGAAGTGCATTGAATTATGTAGATTTTATTATTGTTACATAAAATATGAGAGCTATAAAATGTTCTATAGTTCTGAAGGATTCCCTCAATATTCATTTATTACTTCAGTCCCTCAGAGGTATGTTACAATGCAATCTTCTAATCGCAGATGTAAAAATATGATGTACTGAAGCACTATTCCCTGTCAGTAGCATCTGTTTGGCCATACCTTTGGCCCTGTCTAATGTGTAAGCAAAATACTTGTATAGGGCCGCTTTCATACTTGTGTTTATTACGTGCAAGTTCTGCATGTGCATTTGACGTTCCAAACTCGCACTGCACTCTGTCCCATTGTTCCCACTGGGCTTGTCCTTATTTGCTTTTTTTTCATGCACATGCATGCATTTTTTTCTCATGCGTGTCAAAATCGCAGCAAGCTCTACTTTTGCATTTCACATGCATTTTTCACACCCAAGTCTATGGAGACGCATCAAAAACACATTGCACTCGCGAGCATTGCAAGTGCAATGCATCTTAAATGGATGGATTGCTAGGTGATGTGAAAAAAAGTCAGGGTGTAGTCTGCATGTGTAGGCCTGGGACATTTCTCTAGAGTCGTGCTGCTTTGGTTTACTATTTTTCAAGATGCCCAGAACCCTTGATGTAGAAAAACTAATTTCTCTAGTTAATGACCCTCCTACAGTGTGGGATAGTAGGCGGAATGACTATTATGACCTCTATAGGAAGGAGTCCACATAGTTGGAGATCAGAAAGGAGCTGTTGGGCCAAAAGTGGCGTGAAATGTCGACTGATGAGCACGAGATTGCATGTAAGTTTAAACATACTTTTGTGTTCTTAAATGGTATATCTAAAGCGCGTTTTTTAACAGTATGTTCCTATTTTGAGTTATACTGACTTTGCCCTTGTTTTGTTTAGGGCAAGGACGTGCAGCAGAGGTGGCGGAGCTGCAGCAACCAATTTATGAAAAAAATTAATCTCCACAAAGGCTGCAGCGGCTCTTCCCGATCCTAGAAAGCATCCTTACTGCTATAAGGAGCATATATTTTTTCTTAACTGGTTCACGCCCGCCCGCCGTGTATTCATGGCGGCAGTCTTGTCCCGCTGCATGGAAAGTGGCTCACAGGCTGAGCCCTCTCCATAGCCGGTAAGTCTTTGCTGCATATTGCAGCAAAGGCATAAATATAAATAAACAGTAAAAATCATAAACACATTAGGTATGAGCCGCTGCTTGTTATTCGAGACAAACTTTTCTCGATGCTCGAGTGCTCGTCTCGAATAACGAGCCCCATTGAAGTCAATGGGAGACTCAAGCATTTTTCAAGGGGACCAAGGGTCTGCACAGGGAAGCTTGGCCAAACACCTGGAAATCTCAGAAAATGATTTAAACACCACGGAAATGGACAGGAAAAAGCAGGGGCAGCATGCATGGATGCCTCTGAGACTGCTTAATCGCACCATTATGCCAAAATTATGGGCAACAGCATGGCCATGACAGAGTGACCGAATGAGGCTAGATAGCATCTAAAACATCCAATAATTGACCCTGACACTATAGGGGACGGCATGCAGAGGCAGCGGCAGCAGTGGCAGGCTAGAGAGGCTCATGGCGACATACCCTAAATGGACTCAGGTTTCACCAAAGGAGGTGAAATGATTTCCTATGTGAACAAAAGGTTGACGGTATATTTAGTCGATAACACAGCATGGTGTCGACATAGTGACCAAGTTCCATAACGTATCTGGTGAAACACCCAAAAAATGAGCCTGACACAGCTCGTGTGATAAGGGGACGACATGTGGAGGCCGCCATGGAGACGACTTCCATGATTAAGAGCGACAGTATGGGGCATTCATATTGCTTCTATGATTGAAACTTCAGGTCTCCAGCATGGCGGCGACAGATGCGCCGAGTTCCATTATGTATCTGGTGAAACACCTGGTGAAACACCTGGTCTGACACAGTTCGTTTGATAAGGGGGTTAATGTGCTATATATCCTCTCGCGCTTCAGCGTCTGGGTGGACGCTGTCGAGGATCGTGAAGGCAAAATGGACAGGAAACAGCAGTGGCAGCATGCATGGAGGCCTCTGAGGCTGCCTAATCTTCGGATGGAGCTGGTCGTCCGCTGCCAGGAGAACTTTTGCCTGTCCAAGCCCCTGTCTCGATGCTCCTCCCCACCCAAAATGGGCCTGGGGGGCCAGAAGCGTTTACTTTGAAAAAATTATAATTTTCAAAGCAGGCGGGGTCGTTTGAATATTTCACCTAAGAATAATGGAATAGCATAGCGGTTCTATTTTTAATTGTTTTTTCGTAAATGGTTCCATGATTAAGCGCGACAGTATGGGGCATCCATATTGCGCTGCTATGATTGCAACTTCAGGTCTCCAGCATGGCGGCGACAGGTGCGCCGAGTTCCATTATGTATCTGGTGAAACACCCGAAAATTCTGCTGACACAGCTGGTTTGATAAGGGGACGATGTATGGAGGCAGTAAAGTAGTAGTAGATTAAAGGTGCTGCAGTTAAAACTATGTTAGTTGGATCTTGGGATGGAGCTGGTGCTCCGCTGCCAGGCGAGCTTTCGCCTGTCCAAGCCCCTGTCTCTCGGCTCCTCCCCAAACAGCACTTCTAAGAACCTTTTGTATAAGATCAAGTGTAGTAGTGTTCTTATAAGTTTGGGTTATGGCGGGTGAGCGAAATGTAAACAGATGTAAACAGCGCTGAAATAATATTGGTAAATAATAAAAGTTTGCCAGTATATTTTGTGGATAACACAGCAGGGTGGCGACAAAGTTAACAAGTTTGATATGGAAGCCATGAAAACAACCCAAAATTCTGCCTGACACAGCTCGTTTGCTAAGGGGACGATGTATGGAGGCAGCTATATGGACGACTTTTGGAGGCAACTAAGGCGATGACGTGTGGAGGTAGCAATGGAGACAACGTGTGGAGGCAGCTAAAAAGACGATGGGGCAGATTTATCAAGCTGTCTGAAAGTCAGAATATTTCTAGTTGCCCATGGCAACCAATCACAGCTCATCTTTCATTTTACCATTGCTCATGAATATTTTAAAGGGGAGCATTGATTGGTTGCCATGGGCAACTAGAAATATTCTGACTTTCAGACAGCTTGATAAATCTGCCCCGATGTGTGGAGGCTGCTATGGAGACAATTAATTTGGATAGTGCCTGTATGTGGCAGTCCAAAAAAGTTTTCCAGAGGAGCAGTTGGTGGTCCTCCAGAAAAATTAAATAGATTGAGTGCCTGTATGTGGCACTCCCAAAAATTGTTTAAAACAGAGGATCGGGTAGGTGGCCCTCCAGAAAAATTAAATACATAGAGTACTATAGCTAGAGCCAGTTGGCCCTGGCAAAAAATAGCCAGTTTCCTCTGCTTTAGTGTACAAAGAGGAGGAAAAGGAGGACAATGAGGAGGAGGAGTGCATAAATTATTCAGGTTGAGCTTCCTTCACCTGGTGGAGAATTAAAATCCTGAGAAATCCAGGCTTTATTCATCTTGATAAGCGTCAGCCTATCAGTGCTGTCAGTCGACAGGCGTGTACGCTTATCGGTGATGACGCCACCAGCTGCACTGAAACACGCTAGCGGCAGGGCAGGCAAGAACCTCCAAGGCGTACATCGCCAGTTCGTGCCACATGTCCATCTTTCCAGTAGTTGTAGGGAGCTGTGTGATCATTTAGGACGATGGTATGGTCAGCTACGTACTCCCTCACCATCTTTCTGTAAAGATCAGCCCTACTCTGCCGAGACTGGGGACTTGCTGGGGTGACATAAAACTGGCAAAGGCCTTGTAAAGCGTACCCCTGCCAGTGCTGGACAAGCTGCCTGCTCGCCTACTCTCCCTCACTAGTTGTCCTGCAGAAGTACGCCCTCTGCCGCCAGCGATGTCAGAAGGGAAATACTGTTTCAGCTTGTGCACCAGGGCCTGCTGGTTTTCATGCATTCTCACACTCCTTTCCTCTCCAGGGATGAGAGTGGAAATATTTTGCTTGTACCTTGGGTCCAGGAGAGTGAATACCCAGTAATCGGTGCTGGAATAAATTCTTTGAACGCGAGGGTCACAGGATAGGCAGCCTAGCATGAAATCTGCCATATGCGCCAGAGTACCAATGCGCAAGAATTCACTCCCTTCACTGGCCTGACTCTCCATTTCCTCCTCCTCCAACTCCTCCAACTCCTCTTCATCTTCCCATACACGCTGAACAGTGAAGGATTGAACAATGGTCCCCTCTTCTGTCTCACCAACATTCTCCTCCTCTTCCTCCTCATCCTCCTCCACCTCCTCCGATATGCGCTGAGAAACAGACTTGAGGGTGCTTTGGCTATCAACAAGGGAATCTTCTTCCCCCGTCTCTTGTGACGAGCACAAAGCTTCTGACTTCATGCTGACCAGAGAGTTTTTCAACAGGCCAAGCAGCGGGATGGTGAGTCTGATGATGGCGGCATCGCCACTGACCATCTGTGTTGACTCCTCAAAGTTACTCAGCACCTGACAGATATCAGACATCCACGTCCACTCCTCATTGTAGACTTGAGGAAGCTGACTGACCTGACTACCAGTTCTGGTGGAAGTTGACATCTGGCAGTCTACAATCGCTCTGCGCTGCTGGTAAACTCTGGATAACATGGTTAATGTTGAATTCCACCTCGTGGGCACGTCGCACAACAGTCGGTGAGCGGGAAGTTGGAGGCGACGTTGCGCTGCCCTGAGATTGGCAGCATCTGAAATGCGCACAGATGCGGCGCATCTTCGTGAGCAAATCAGACAGATTTGGGTATGTCTTAAGGAAACGCTGAACTATGAGATTTAAAACATGGGCCAGGCATTTCACATGTGTCAGTCTGCCGAGTTGCAGAGCCACCACCAGGTTACGGCCGTTGTCACACACAACCATGCCTGGCTTCAGGTTCAGCGGTGCCAGCCACAGATCAGTCTGCGCCATGATGCCCTCTAATAGCTCTTGGGCGGTGTGCCTTTTATTGCCTAGGCTCAGCAGTTTGAGCACCGCCTGCTGTCGCTTAGCGACAGCACTGCTGCTATGCCTAGAGCTACCGACTGATGGCGCCATGCACGGATGGTAATTCGGAGGAGGAGGCATAGTAGGCCTGAGAGACCAGCCCCAGGGTCAGACTCGGTCCCAGCCTCCACCAAGTTAACCCAATGTGCTGTCAGCGATATATAGTGGCTCTGCCCGGCAGCACTCGTCCACGTGTCCGTGGTCAGGTAGACCTTGTCAGAAATGGCGTTGGTCAGGGCATGGATGATGCTGTCTGACACGTGCTTGTGCAGGGCTGGGACGGCACATCGAGAAAAGCAGTGGCGGCTGGGGACCGAATACCGAGGGGCCACCGCCATGAGGTTGTGAAAGGCCTCAGTCTCTACCAGCCTATAGGGCAGCATGTCCAGGCTAAGCAGTTTGGAGATGTGGACGTTGAGGGCTTGGGCGTGTGGGTGGGTTGCACTATACTTCCTCTTGGGCTCCAGCATCTGGGGTATGGAGAGCTGAACGCTGCGCATGGAGACATTGGTGGATGCTGTGGAGGATCGTGGAGGCGAAGGTGTGGTTTTCGCATGAGAGGTGTTTGGGCCGGGGTCCTGGGCACGGGGCTGACTAGCAGAGGCAGCAGGTGACACAGGGGAAGGAGCAGTGGTGTGCCCGGCCGTAGGTCAACGGCCTTGGTTCCATTGAGTGGGGTGTTTAGCATTCTTATGCCTGCGCATACTGGTGGTGGAACCCCTGCTGATCCTGGTGTGGCACAGGTTGCACACCAGAGTCCGTCGGTCATCCCGTGTTTCTTTAAAGAACCTCCAGACTTCCGAAAATCTAGCCCTCGCCACAGGAGCTTGACTACGGGAAACATTTGGCGCTGATGCACCAGCTCTGGCCCTGCCTCTCCGTCTGGCCCCACCACAGCCTCTTCCATCCTGTTCTTGTCGAGGACTTGCCTCCGTCTCAGAAGCACTGTGTTCACCCGGCCTATCAACCCAGCTTGGGTCTGTCACCTCATCATCCTCCGATCCCTCAGTCTGCTCCCCCCTCAGACTTCCTGCCCTGACAACAACTTCACCACTGTCTGATAACCGTGTCTCCTCATCGTCCGACACCTCTTTACACACTTCTTCCTCTACATCAACAATGTCGTCATCACACACAGACTGCGACTGGTGGAAAACCTGGGCATCGGAAAAGAGCTCAGCAACAACCGGACAAGTGGTTTGTGACTCTGGGAAGGGTCCAGAAAACAGTTTCTCAGAGTATGCCGGTTCAAATGCCAAATTTTCCTGGGAGGGGGCAGACTGGGGGGAAGGAGGCTGAGGTGGAGGAGCTGGAGGAGTGCTGATTTCGGTGACATGGGTGGACTGTGTGGAAGACTGACTGGTAGACAAATGGCTAGAAGCATTGTCCGCAATCCACGACATCACCTGTTCACATTGTTCTGGCCTCAACAGTGCTCTACCACGAGTCCCGGTAACTTGAGACATAACCTAGGGAGTGTAGCTCTGCGGCATTCCCCTGCTCCCTCATCAGCAGGTGGTGTCTCACCCCGCCCAGGACCACGGCCTCTGACCCCTGCAATAGTTGTCCACGCCTTCGTCCTCTACCCCTACCCCTCGGGTATAACATTTTCAAAATTAAAGTGTAAACTGTAAATTTTTTTGAATTTTTTTTTTTTATTTGTGTTTTTGTGTGTGTTTTTTTTTTTTACAAAACGATGCTATCCTATTGCTATGGCTAGTTTCTAACCTACACTGACAGCACACAACTGGATTTTGTGCTGTGCCTGATGACACTGAGTTATAAAAAAAAATAAAAGTAAAAAAAAAAATCAGCAGACTGTGCCTAATTCAATCAAATCCCTAATTGTCCCACTTAGGTGTTTGAGATGTGTGTGTCACTAAGAGCTAAATATAACGTTTGCAAGTCTCCCTGCAAATTCCTCACAATATGGTACTAGCTGCACTACTAGTGCCAGCAAGCCCAGCCACAAGCAAACAAACAAAAAAATATATATAACGCTATTATAGCCCTAAGAAGGGCTGTTGGGTTCTTGTAGACTCACTCCTGCCTAACAGTAAGCTAATATAACACCCTAACGCTATCCCTGCAGCAGCAGCAGCAGCTCTCTTCCAAACGGCATCCAGACAGCGCGGGCAGGGGCTAGTCTATTCCAGGGTCACCTGATCAGGCCAGCCAACCACTGCTATCGACGTGTAAGGGTACCACATCATGCTGGGTGGAGTGCAGAGTCTCCTGGCTTGTGATTGGCTCTGTTTCTGGCCGCCAAAAATCAAAACGGCGGGAGATGCCATTTTCTCGAGCTGGCAAAGTATTCGTCCGAGCAACGAGCAGTTACGAGTACGCTAATGCTCGAACGAGCATCAAGCTCGGACGAGTGTGTTCGCTCATCTCTAGTATCGACACGTCCGAAAATGCCGATCTATCAAAATATATTAACGGTTTTTCAATGCGTTTAACACCATAACGGAAAATAGTGCCCAAAGTCTAAAATGGCACTTTTTTTGCCATTTTGAAAAATATTTAAAAAATCTAAAAAGTGATCAAAAGGTCGTACAGTCATAAAAATGATATCAGTGAAAATATTATCAAATGTCGCAAAAAAAGACACTACCCACAGTTCCAAACAACAAAGTATAAAAAAGTTATTAGCGCCAGAAGATGGCAAAATCAAAAAAAAAAATTTGTACAGGAGGTTTTTGTAAATGGTTGAAAACATTATAAAACCTATACAAATTTGGTATCCCCGTAATCGTACCAACCCAAAGAATAAAGTAGACATGTCATTTGGGGTGCTCAGCGAAAGCCGTAATATACAAGCCCACAAGAAAATGGCGCAAATGCGTTTTTTCACCATTTTCACTGCATTTGGAATTTTTTTTCCCACTTCTGAGCACATGGCATGGAATATTTAAAACCATCACTATGAAGTGTAATTTGTTACGCAGAAAACAAGCCATCACACAGCTCTTTAAGTGTAAAAATAAAAAAGTTATAGATTTTTGAAGGTGGGGAGTGAAAATGGACATGAAAAAACAGGAAAGGGCCCGGTCCTTAACCAGTTAAAAATATTTTTTACTTAGGCCCGTAAGTTTGCATTTTTTTTCTCTTAAAGGGATCTTGTTTGTCTACATGTGCCTTAATAGTTTCTTCAGTATATATAGTTTTGAGCACTTGCACATGTATGTTTTTTATTTTAGTCCACAAAACATGTGTGCTATAACATCTCCAACCTAATTTATGTTTTTGTGTGTATGTTTAGTTTTGCCTGCGTAAAGTGTATCTTCAGATCAGTGTATTGTTTTATTGTTTCTAACTTTTGCCGCTGTCAAAATTCTTAATAATGTTTGATTTCTCAAATAATTAGGACTGATGACAATTTAGACACCGAGGCTGAGGATGCAGGCAATCCACCCCCTGCAAATGTGGCAGCTCCATCTGTTTTGGCTAGTGTGCCAAGATAGAGAGGTAAACGCCAGCTGGTGAGGACAAGACTCCAGGACCATCTTCAGCTGTATGTGAACGTCTGTAGGTGGATGAGCTTGGGGACGTCGTTCAAGTAGGGGTGGCCCTGGGCAAGTGGTGGAAGAGACTGTTCTGAATTATTTGGGGCACAGGGCACAGGAGGACACAATTGTCACATATTTATGCTGTCTTGCAGACCACATGTGCCGGGTGCCTCAAGAACACCTCCTCCGGTGTTAGGGCTCATTTTCCATCGTTCTCGATGCCTGCTGTCCTCCAAATGATCCAAAAGAGGTATTTGAGGCCCTAAAGAAGTGGCATCTGTATGGTCATATAGCCCCAGCCCCAGTCTAGATTTTGATAAGGATATTTATAAGGAATCATTTTTCATGTACATACTTACTGTAACAGTAACAACTTTTTCATACTTTGGTGTACAGAGCTGTGGGTGGTGTCATTTTTTGCGACTTTTGATGACGTTTTCATTGCTTCTATTTTTAGGACTGTGTGACATTTGGATCACTTTTTAGTGAATTTTTTATATTTTTCAAAATGGCAAAAAAGTGCAATTTGCGACTTTGGGTGCTATTTTACATTAAGGTGTTGAAAGCAGTGAAAAAACATTATTATATTTTAATAGATTGGGCAATCATATATTGTAGAACTCTTTAAGTGAATTTTTTATAAGGGCCAGTAGTTTTTCATATGAGCAATGTTCCGCCAAAAGCTCAATCAAAGCGTTAATTTTCGGGGGAGTCATTTTCTTCCCATTTCTGGCAATTAAAAGCTTAGCTACTTAGCTTAGTGATATATGACCCACCAATTTGCAAGAATTTTTATGAATTTTACCTATTCCTAAATTTAGAAGGGCTAGAGCAGGTCTTGGGAAGATCTGGGTTGAGCAAAGATCAAACATTTCTTTCTTAAAAGAACTAATTGCCTTGCAACCCCAAAAAATTTGATGGATTGTTCCCACTCCATCACAGTCCCTCCAGCAATCTCTTTTGGAGCCTGGAAACAGTTAAGCTAGTTTACTCGGCACCATGTACCATCTAGTGATCAGTTTGTGATGTACTTCCATGAGATTAGTTGATGTAGAGGCTTAAGCTGTCCAATAATTTGCTTGTTTGCCTTCTCTGTCGGAGATGGTTTTTCCAAAATCCCTCTCCCATTTAATCAGTGAGGATATTTGACCTAGCGAATGAGCACTTCTTAAAGTTTCATATATTGCCTTTTTTTTAAGGATCTACAAGGGGTACCCTCTAGATGGTTGGCCAGACTTACCGGTATAGATATTGTTGGGCCTTTAAGTATGTTAATGATAGGTTTAATCTGTGTGCATTAAAGAAAGTCAGATTCATTTAATGAGAATTTGTCTCTTAATTGGCGGAATGGGGCAATTGAATTCCCCTCCCATAGTTCGCTTACCTTTCTGTAGCCAGTGTTGAATTAGTAGATTCGGATTGACAGCTTTTATAGTTACAAGGTGTATCGCCACAAACTTCCACTGATACCCGCACTGTTGGTATAGAATGGTAGGGTAGGGGAATGTCGCTCCATGCAGAATGTGCTATAAGAAGATTACAGAGAGATCTGCCTCCTGCTAGCTGTGCTTCTATATGTGGCCATGCGGAATTGTCTTCTTCTCTTGTGTTCACTCTTGGTTTATGACCATTCCAAATGTAATTTAACATTTGTTTTTGAAATTTGTTAATGATGTATTTGGGAATTGGGATAACCATAGTTCTAAAGGCCTATAATAATTTTGGTATCATCTTATAGAGCGTGATCTTACCTAACCAGGAGTATTCCAGTGTGCTTATGGCTTTGATATCCTCTTGTAACTTGTGGAGTAGTGGGAGAAAGTTAGATGTTACCATCTTTTTAAGCGTGATACAGACTTTTATACCAAGATAAGGGACACTGTTGTTAATTGTTAATCTCATTTGTTGTTCTATATTGCATCCCAGTAAAAGTAATTTGTTGGTATTTACCTTATAATACGAGACTCTGCTAAAATCTTCTAAAGCTTTTATTGTGTTGCGTAAGGAAATAATTGGTTTAGACACAGCTAAGACCACGTCTTTTGCAAATAGACCAATTTTGTGTTGTCTTGAACCATAGTGTATACCCTCGATATTTGGGGACCCTCTAATGGCCTCCGGCAGGGGCTCCATGACCATGACAAAAATAAGAGGGGAGAGAGGACAAATCTGATGAGTGCCATTTGTAATATTAAAGGGGTCAGATAGAAAACCGTTGGCCATAACTCTGGCTGATGGAGCTGTATACAATGCTTTGATGGCTTGGACTATAGGGCCTTTAAATCCAAACTTGTCCAATGCAGAGAAGGCAAGCTGCCAATGGATCCTGTCGAATGCCTTCTCCACTTCCAATGTGAGAAAGCAGAGAAGGCATCCGAGAGGCCTCCATGGAAGAGATTAAGTCTATAACCCTTCTTGTCCCATCTGGAGCCTGTCTGCCTTTGGTGAACCCCACTTGATCTATATGAATTAGATCCAGGAGGACTTTGAGAATTCTATTTGCCAACAATTTCGCATATATTTTTGTATCCCAATTTAACAATGAAATTGGACGAAAGTTGGGTGGTGTGTTGGGATCTTTACCTGGTTTAGGCAGCGTGACTGTTGTGGCTTCCAGCATGACTGGAGGTAAGGAACCATTTGCCGTAATTCTATTTAATGTTTTTACCATATGTGGGCCCAGAACGTGGTAGAAAGCCTTATAGTACTCATTCCTAAACCCATCAGGTCCTGGTGCCTTATCTCTTGGTGCAAGTTTTATAATATTCTCTAGCTCCTGATTTGTAATAGGGGTATTTAGGGCCTCAAGCTGTGAACTCAAGAGCGAGGGGAAGTGCACTTTATCTAGGCATGCTTTTATCATGGCTTGAGTTGGTTGGGGAGTCTGTTTATTTTTTATTTGTTTTTCATCTTTGAATCTGTTTTTTTTTTCATTTGGGCACCCTAATGACTTTTTGCTAGGTGTTAACTTATCACAGAATGGTGAATCCTTCAGAAAGCCAAACAATTTTTTTTCCAATTATGGGGGAATGTCTGCAAAAATACTTATAAGAAAAATCAGGGCACAATCATAGATTATCATCTTAAATTGTGCCTGTTGTAATTTACATTATGTGGGCTGAACTATCCAGAGCTTTAAAACCAAATAGCAAAACATTTAACAACTACTAAAAACTGTTAAAGACTGAAAATGGCGTATCTGGAACTGCAAAACATATAATAGGGGTACATAAAGGATATATATCTTGGTTTTATTTTTATGTCATTGAAAGTTTCAATCCTATCAATAGAGTCACTGATTGGTGGAGACTTTCATTTAAAAAGGATCTTTTGTCACTAAATTCCAGTTTTCCAAATGGCTTATACCCAACATCCCACTATTTGTATTTTATAGCCTCATTCTCATTATATCTTCCAACGTGATTGCTTTGTTGTTTGTTATACCATGACTACGAGTTGTGGAAGTTCAAAACACATATGCATTTTCAACCCCAAAAGATTGCGATTTGAATGGATATTAAATATACAATGCATTTTATTGGAGGTGCCACAAATCAGCACTATCTTTAGCTGTATTCAGCAGCTCCCAAGACAGGGATTCTATGGTAAACCCCATAGTTACAACAGTTAGTTTTGCCTGTAGTATCTAAGGGGTTAAACAGCTGTCACCATTGATGGGCAGTTCCTGTGCCCACGTGGTCGCTATAATGAAACTATACTTTTGTATATTTCATGGACATATAAGGAATTAGAGAACTTTTTGACGTAAATCCATTTTACAATTTAGCAATGATAGGACTTTTTAAAGAAGATCCTGTAAAAGATCGCTTTGTAAAGCCATATGTTTGTGCTCCATTTGTGAATACATAAATTTGATTCCAGTCATGCTGAATATGACATCAAACAGTGGCACCATCCATGGTAGGTCTGATTCTCTTTGTAGCACTAGCTATTTTCCAAATTATTGTGGTTATTACGTTAGCCTTTTGAAATCTTTTCATCACACATTTTTTCAGAACAGCAGAATAGTGATACAATATAAATTGTTTTATTTGAAGTAACTGTGCTGTGATAGAATAGTATCAGCAATAAGACAGGGATACTTTGAATCTCCACATGCTATCAAAATGAAAGGTTCTAGTGAACTAAAGATTTCTGGTAGCAACAGATTTCTACTGTCAAGAGAAAATTCTATAATTGTAATATTACAGACAAATCACATCAATAAATGACAGGGAGGGTAGTGTCTAAAGTCCTATCCTATTCCTATCTGTAGCCAATTAGTGAGCACCTCAATTCAAAGTTACCAAGGGCTTTTTATAAGCTTCTGGTAAACTGAAGCTATGCTAATATATTTAGCTTTGATAATATACTGTCAGTTGTTTAGTAAGTGTGCACAAGGAGTAATTTTTCCAATAGTTTTCTCCTATTGATTCTGTTTTTAACCCCTTAACGCTCTGCGCCGTAGCTCTACGGCGCAGAGGTATAAGGGATGTATGAAGAGGGCTCACGGGCTGAGTCCTCTTCATACAGAGGTGGGGGTTGTTGCATATTGCAGCAAACCCCCACCGCTAATAACCGCGGTCGGTGCTTGCACTGATCGCGGCTATTAACCCTTTCAACGCCGCCGGCAAAGTCGCCATCGGGGTGGTGGCGATCGGTTGCCATGGTAGCCTCGGGTCTTCGTTTGACCCGAGGCTTAATGGCTTCTGCAGATTCGTTACAATGAGCCAGTGGCTCATTGTAATGAATGAGCTGCAAAAGTGCCATATATTGCAATACAGAAGTATTGCAGTATATGGTAGGAGCGATCTGACTATCTAGGGTTAATGTACCCTACATGGTCTAAAAAATAGTGAAAAAAAAAGTTTAAAAAATAAAAAAAATTAATAAAATATTAAAAATTCAAATCACCCCCCTTTCCCTAGAACGGATATAAAACATAATAAACAGTAAAAATCACAAACATATTAGGTATCGCCATGTCCCAAAATGCCCGATCTATCAAAATATAAAAACGGTTACGGGCGATGGTGACCTCCGAGGCGGGAAATGGCGCCCAAATGTCCGAAATGCGACTTTTACACCTTTTTACATAACATAAAAAATGAAATAAAAAATGATCAAAATGTCGCACAAACCTCAAAATGGTAGCAATGAAAACGTCGCCTCATTTCGCAAAAAATGAACCCTCACACATCTCCGTGCGCCAAAGTATGAAAAAGTTATTAGCGTCAGAAGATGGCAAAAATGTTTTTTTCTTTTTTGTACACATTCGTTTAATTTTTGAAAATGTATTAAAACACAATAAAACCTATATAAATTTGGTATCACCACGATCGCACCGAACCAAAGAATAAAGTAGGCATGTTATTTGGAGCGAAGAGTGAAAGTCGTAAAAACTGAGCCCACAAGAACGTTTTTTTTCAATTTTTCCACATTTGGAATTTTTTTTCAGCTTCGCAGTACACGGCATGTAAAAATAAATAACATTACGGGAAAGTAAAATTTGTTATGCACAAAATAAGCCCTCACACAGGTCTGTACACGTAAAAATGAAAAAGTTATGGATTTTTGAAGTTGGAGAGCGAGAAATGAGCCGAAAAACCCTGCGTCCTTAAAGGACACCTGTCATCAGGTCTGTGTCACTTGTCCTGTCACTACTACCTGTTGGAGCAGCTCACAAGGATCCCATCCCAGCCTTTATCTAGTTATTTCATACATTATTCATTGTAAAATCATCTATTTTTTATCATGTAAATGAGGCTGGTCACATGGTCAGAGGCAGTGATGTCACTGCTGTTACCCCTCCCCTCTCCTCCCCCTGCTCATGTCTGTGTGTAATGTATAGTAAAGCATGGCTGGTGTGTGCAGCATCTGCTGACAGGTGAGAGACACAGATATCAGCTACACATGAACCTGACATGTTCTGCTGTAACATGGCTGCCTGGAGCTGCTGTATCTCTCCTATGCACACACAGGCTGCAGGGGGTGTGGCCACCAGCACCAGGAAGCACATCATTATACAGCCTCACATCATTATACAGGCTGTCAGTCAAGCACTGGGGGTGTGGCTGTGCCTCCCACTCATGAATAGAGTGGACAGCTTGAATATGCTAATGCTTCATTGGACATTTCACAGGTCATTTGCATACAGCTTTAGGACATCATTGCTTAGGTTTACAGGCATGTAGAGGGACAATGAAGGGATAGAGTCAATGCTTTCTAATGGCAGTTTATGAAAATATATTTAGTTTAGGGGGGTTATTTTGCCTGACGGGTTCTCTTTAAGGGGTTAAATTAGAATTTTTCTGTTATCTGGTAATTTTTATATGGTCTCCATTTGCAGACCGGGAGCCATAAAAGTACTCCTTCTGGTGTCCAAGTGATTTGATTTAGATTATTGGCTAAAAGTGTCTGATTTTAGGGCAAAATCAATATGGATTTACTAGTGTGTCCTCTGTGGCATCATAGTCCTGGAGAGTTTTTTGGTATTTGGTAAACTTCTTGGAAAGCTTTCAATGGCATATTTTGCAAGAAGTCCCAAAACTCTGAAGTGTATTTTTGCTTTCGGTGTACAAAGTATGGTAATAGGCTACCTGGTGCAAGGGATGAAGTAGGCCTTAATAGGGAGATTGAGTGGCACATTTACTTACCTGGCCGATGGAGTTCACCTGAAGTGCATTGTCCGACGACAATGCACTGTGCCGCGATTCACAAAGATTGTGTGCCCGATTTCCTGCATCTGTCGCTTCCCTGCTCAATTCCGCCGGAGTTCACCATCTTCTTCCTGGTGTATGTAAGTGCATTGGTTATTTCTAGCACTTGCAATTATTATCCACAAGCCAGTGAAGGGTCGTGAAGGGGGGGCGGGGGCGCCCATCCGAGAGGAGAGTGTGGCCAGATGGGAGTGGGCCGACATGGAGCTTTACTGTCCCCACGCCTGTGCCCTCACTGCAGCCGGCGATTTGTCACATGTGAAAAGTTGCCGGCTGCATTTATTTGTATGCCAGCCAGGACTTGTTGTAGATGTGAACACTATGCAGGACCCCACCGGATATACCAAGAGGCTTCAGCCTCTTGATGTATCACACTGGGCAAGAACTCGGCGTGCTATTTATATACCTCATTACCTGTATATTCTTAGGCCACATTCACAGAATGTGTTTTTGTTGTATTTTGAAAGGCACAGCAAATGCATCAAGCAAAAAGAATCATAAAACACATCAGTATTAATGATGGTAAAATTGCAGATGCATTTTGAGGTGCGTTTTCCCCCATGAGTTTTTAATGGGGCACATAAACTAAGAATGCAGGAAACTTCACTAAAAGTGTTCTGCCTGTGTATAATGCTCGGCGCGCCAGATTGCTTAAATACATGCACCAAAAATCCTGAATCTGGTGCTTTCCTGCACTGGGCTGACAGATTTCACCAACCTTTTTGTGGTGCACCTTTAACATAGGGCGTTTGACAGACTTTGCATGTTAAATCTGGCTCACAGTATGACTGAGCACCGGATCGCCCCAACATCTGTGGTGCAGACTCTTCTTAAATACCTGTGCAAGCAGTTTTGACTAGAAAGAACATACAAATTCCAACAGAAAACTGTCTCCAAACCCTGAGTATATGTGCCACAATTTGTTTTAAAAATTCAGCAATGCAAACACATACCGTGAACGTAGCCTAAGACTATTTCCAAAAGACAAAATGCATTTCAAGCACCTCCCTGAAGGCAGATGTGTTTAGGCCTAAATACTTATATTTTTATATAGTAACTAGAGATGAGCGAGCACTAAAATGCTCGGGTACTCGTTATTCGAGACAAACTTTTCCCGATGCTCGAGTGCTCGTCTCGAATAACGAGCCCCATTGAAGTCAATGGGAGACTCGAGCATTTTTCAAGGGGACCAAGGGAAGCTTGGCCAAACACCTGGGAACCTCAGAAAAGGATGGAAACACCACGGAAATGGACAGGAAACAGCAGGGGCAGCATGCATGGATGCCTCTGAGGCTGCTTAATCGCACCATTATGCCAAAACTATGGGCAACAGCATGGCAATGACAGAGTGACAGAATGAAGCTAGATAGCATCTAAAACATCCAATAATTGACCAAGACACTATAGGGGACGGCATGCAGAGGCAGCGGCAGCAGCGGCAGGCTAGAGAGTGGCATGGCGACATACCCTAAATGGACTCAGGATTCAAACCAATGGGTGGCAGAGAGGAACCAAAGGAGGTGAGCAAGAAGCGCTCAAATAATATCGGTACATGATAAAAGTTTGCCAGTATATTTTGTGGATTACACAGCAGGGTGGCGACAAAGTTAACATGGAAGCCATGAAAACAACCCATAATTCTGCCTGAAACAGCTCGTTTGATAAGGGGACCATGTATGGAGGCAGTGAACTAGTAGTAGATTAAAGGTGCTGCAGTTAAAACTATGTTAGTTGGATCTTGGCATGGAGCTGGCGCTCCGCTGCCAGGCGAGCTTTCGCCTGTCCAAGCCCGTGTCTCTAGGCTACTCCCCAAACAGCACTTCTAAGAACCTTTTGTATAAGATCAAGTGTAGTAGCATTCTTATAAGTTTAGGATATGGCGGGTGAGGGGAATGTAAACAGAAGCGCAAGAAGCGCTGAAATAATATTGGTAAATGATAAAAGTTTGCCAGTATATTTTGTGGATAACACAGCTGGGTGGCGACAAAGTTAACAACTTTGATGTGGAATCCATGAAAACAACCCAAATTTCTGCCTGACACACCTCGTTTGATAAAGGAACGATGTATGGAGGCAGCTATATGGACGACTTTTGGAGGTAGCAATGGAGACAACGTGTGGAGGCTGCTATGGAGACAATTTAATTTGGATAGTGCCTGTATGTGGCAGTCCAAAAAAGTTTTCAAACCAGAGGAGCAGGTAGGTGGCCCTCCAGAAAAATTGAATAGATTGAGTGCCTGTATGTGGCAGTCCAAAAAAGTTTTCAAACCAGAGGAGCAGGTAGGTGGCCCTCCAGAAAAATGGAATAGATTGAGTGCCTGTATGTGGCAGTCCAAAAAACTTTTCAAACCAGAGGAGCAGGTAGGTGGCCCTCCAGAAAAATGGAATAGATTGAGTGCCTGTATGTGGCAGTCCAAAAAAGTTTTCAAACCAGAGGAGCAGGTAGGTGGCCCTCCAGAAAAATGAAATAGATTGAGTGCCTGTATGTGGCAGTCCAAAAAAGTTTTCAAACCAGAGGAGCAGGTAGGTGGCCCTCCAGAAAAATTGAATAGATTGAGTGCCTGTATGTGGCACTCCCAAAAATTGTTTAAAACAGAGGACCGGGTCGGTGGCCCTCCAGAAAAATTAAATGCATAAAGTACTATAGCTAGAGCCAGTGGGCCCTGTCAAAAAATAGCCAGTTTCCTCTGTTTTACTGTACAAAGAGGAGGAGAAGGAGGAAAATGAGGAGGAGGAGGAGTGGATAAATTATTCAGGTTGAGCTTCCTTCACCTGGTGGAGATTGGAAATTATGAGAAATCCAGGCTTTATTCATCTTAATAAGCGTCAGCCTGTCAGCGCTGTCAGTCGACAGGCGTGTACGCTTATCGGTGATGATGCCACCAGTTGCACTGAAAACCCGCTCGGACAAGACGCTAGCGGCAGGGCAGGCAAGAACCTCCAAGGCGTACAGCGCCAGTTCATGCCACATGTCCAGCTTTGAAACCCAGTAGTTGTAGGGAGCTGTGTGATCATTTAGGACGATGGTATGGTCAGTTACGTACTCCCTCACCATCTTTCTGTAAAGATCAGCCCTACTCTGCCGAGACTGGGGACAGGTGACAGTGTCTTGCTGGGGTGACGTAAAGCTGGCAAAAGCCTTGTAAAGCGTACCCTTGCCAGTGCTGGACAAGCTGCCTGCTCGCCTACTCTCCCTCGCTACTTGTCCCGCAGAAATACGCACTCTGCCGCTAGCGCTGTCAGAAGGGAAATACTGTTTCAGCTTGTGCACCAGGGCCTGCTGGTATTCATGCATTCTCACACTCCTTTCCTCTCCAGGGATGAGAGTGGAAAGATTTTGCTTGTACCGTGGGTCCAGGAGAGTGAACACCCAGTAATCGGTGCTGGAATAAATTCTTTGAACGCGAGGGTCACGGGATAGGCAGCCTAGCATGAAATCTGCCATATGCGCCAGAGTACCAACGCGTAAGAATTCACTCCCCTCACTGGCCTGACTGTCCATTTCCTCCTCCTCCAACTCCTCCAACTCCTCTTCTTCTGCCCATGCCCTGAACAGTGAAGGACTCAACAATGGTCCCCTCTTGTGTCTCGCCAACATTCTCCTCCTCTTCCTCCTCATCCTCCTCCACCTCCACCTCCTCCGATATGCGCTGAGAAACAGACCTAAGGGTGCTTTGACTATCAACAAGGGAATCTTCTTCCCCCGTCTCTTGTGATAAGCGCAAAGCTTCCGACTTCATGCTGATCAGAGAGTTTTTCAACAGGCCAAGCAGCGGGATGGTGAGGCTGATGATGGCGGCATCGCCACTGACCATCTGTGTTGACTCCTCAAAGTTACTCAGCACCTGACAGATATCAGACATCCACGTCCACTCCTCATTGTAGACTTGAGGAAGCTGACTGACCTGACTACCAGTTCTGGTGGAAGTTGACATCTGGCAGTCTACAATCGCTCGGCGCTGCTGGTAAACTCTGGATAACATGGTCAGTGTTGGGCACGTCGCGCAACAGTCGGTGAGCGGGCAGTTGGAGGCGGCGCTGCGTTGCCCTGAGAGTGGCAGCATCTGTGCTGGACTTCCTGAAATGCGCACAGATGCGGCGCACCTTCGTGAGCAAATCAGACAGATTGGGGTATGTCTTGAGGAAACGCTGAACTATCAGATTTAACACATGGGCCAGGCATGGCACATGTGTCAGTCTGCCGAGTTGCAGAGCCGCCACCAGGTTACGGCCGTTGTCACACACAACCATGCCTGGCTTCAGGTTCAGCGGTGCCAGCCACAGATCAGTCTACGCCGTGATGCCCTGTAATAGTTCTTGGGCGGTGTGCCTTTTATCGCCTAGGCTCAGCAGTCTGAGCACCGCCTGCTGTCGCTTAGCGACGGCACTGCTGCTGTGCCTAGAGCTACCGACTGATGGCGCCATGCCCACGGATGGTAGTTCGGAGGAGGAGGTGGAGGAGGGGTGGGAGGAGGAGGAGGCATAGTAGGCCTGAAACACCTGGACCGAGGTAGGCCCCGCAATCCTCGGCGTCGGCAGTATATGACCAGCCGCAGGGTCAGACTCGGTCCCAGCCTCCACCAAGTTAACCCAATGTGCCGTCAGCGATATATAGTGGCCCTGCCCGGCAGCACTCGTCCACGTGTCCGTGGTCAGGTGGACCTTGTCAGAAACGGCGTTGGTCAGGGCACGGATGATGTTGTCTGACACGTGCTGGTGCAGGGCTGGGACGGCACATCGGGAAAAGTAGTGGCGGCTGGGGACCGAATACCGAGGGGCGGCCGCCGCCATGAGGTTGCGAAAGGCCTCGGTCTCTACTAGCCTATAGGGCAGCATCTCCAGGCTAAGCAATCTGGAGATGTGAACATTAAGGGCTTGGGCGTGCGAGTGGGTTGCACTCTATTTGCGTTTCCGCTCCAGCGTCTGGGGTATGGAGAGCTGAACGCTGGTGGATGCTGTGGAGGATCGTGGAGGCGACGATGGGGTTTTTGTGGCAGGGTCCTGGGCAGGGGGCTGACTATCAGCTGACACAGGGGAAGGAGCAGTGGTGTGCACGGCCGGAGGTGAACGGGCTTGGTGCCACTGAGTGGGGTGTTTAGCATTCATATGCCTGCGCATACTGGTGGTAGTTAAGCTATTAGTGGTGGAACCCCTGCTGATCCTGGTTTGGCAAATGTTGCACACCACAGTCCGTCGGTCATCCGGTGTTTCCTTAAAGAACCTCCAGACTTCTGAAAATCTAGCCCTCGCCGCAGGAGCCCTCGCCACGGGAGCTTCACTAGTTGACACATTTGGCGCTGATGCACCAGCTCTGGCCCTGCCTCTCCGTCTGGCCCCACCACTGCCTCTTCCAACCTGTTCTGGTCGAGGACTCTCCTCCGTCTCAGAAGCACTGTGTTCACCCGGCCTATCAACCCAGCTTGGGTCTGTCACCTCATCATCCTCCGATCCCTCAGTCTGCTCCCCCCTCGGACTTCCTGCCCTGACAACAACTTCCCCACTGTCTGACAACCGTGTCTCCTCATCGTCGGACACCTCTTTACACACTTCTTCCACTACGTCAAGAAGGTCATCATCACCCACAGACTGCGACTGGTGGAAAACCTGGGCATCGGAAAATTGCTCAGCAGCAACCGGACAAGTGGTTTGTGACTGTGGGAAGGGTCCAGAAAACAGTTCCTCAGAGTATGCCGGTTCAAATGCCAAATTTTCCTGGGAGGGGGCAGACTGGGGGGGAGGAGGCTGAGGTGCAGGAGCTGGAGGAGTGCCGATTTCGGTGACATGGGTGGACTGCGTGGAAGACTGACTGGTGGACAAATTGCTCGAAGCATTGTCGGCAATCCACGACATCACATTTTGAAAATGAGAGTTATAACTTTAATTTTTTTTTAACTTTTTTTTGTGTTTTTTTTTTTTTTTGTGTTTTTTAGTTTTTAAAACCAAACGATGCTATCCTATTGCTATGGCTATTTTCTAGCCAAGTATGAAAGCACACTGCTATGCCAGATGAGATGACGCTGATTTATTAAAAAAATAAACGTAAAATAAAAAAGGAAATGGCAGACTGTGCCTAATTGAAATCCAACCCCTAATAAATTTTCCCACTTCGGTCTTTGCGATGGATATGTGCGTCACTAAGCGCAAAACACAGCGGTCGCAAGTCTCACTACAAATTGCTCACAATTTGCTAGTAGATGCACTGCAGCAAGGACAGCCACCAGCAGATCAACCAGAAATCAAATATATATAACGCTACTGTAGGCGTAAGTAAGCCGTTTGGATTCTCCGATGGCTATTTTCTAGCCAAGTATGAAAGCACACTGCTATGCCAGATGAGATGACACTGAGTTATTAAAAAAATAAACGTAAAATAAAAAGTAAATGGCAGACTGTGCCTAATTGAAATCAAACCCCTAATAAATTTTCCCACTTTGGTGTTTGAGGTGGATATGTGTGTCACTAAGAGCTAAACACAACGGTAGCAAGTCCCCCTGCAAATTCCTCACAATATGGTACTAGCTGCAAATAAAAAAAAAAAAAAGTATAACGTTATTGTAGCCCTATGAAGGGCTGTTGGGTTCTTGTAGAATCACTCCTGCCTAACAGTAAGCTAATAGAACAGCCTAACGCTTTCCCTGACCAGCAGCAGCTCTCTCCCTAGCGGCATCCAGACACAGAATGATCCGAGCAGCGCGGGCAGCGGCTAGTCTATCCCAGGGTCACCTGATCTGGCCAGCCAACCACTGCTATCGACGTGTAAGGGTATCACGTCATGCTGGGTGGAGTGCAGAGTCTCCTGACTTGTGATTGGCTCTGTTTCTGGCCGCCAAAAAGCAAAACGGCGGGAGCTGCCATTTTCTCGAGCGGGCGAAGTATTCGTCCGAGCAACGAGCAGTTTCAAGTACGCTAATGCTCGAACGAGCATCAAGCTCGGACGAGTATGTTCGCTCATCTCTAATAGTAACTTCTTAACATCACAGGCATTTAGGTCTAAACAAATCTGCATTCAGGTAGGATCTATTATAAAAAAACAATCTGTGCCTCTGCCAGCTATTATTGTTTCCCCTTCATCTACCCCCTAAAAATGTGCCCTCTCATCTCCCCCTCATTTTATGGCCCCCTCTCACACCCCCCTCATATTGTGACCGCCTCTCATCTCCCCCTCATATTGTGGCCATATCACCTCCCCTCACATTGTGGGCTCTCATCTCCTCTTCATATTGGGTCCTCTCCTCTCCCTCCTCATATTTTGGCCCCTAATCTCCTACCCTCATATTGTGGTCTCTCATCACCTATCCATATTGTGACCTCTTATTTCTTCCTCACATTGTGTCCCCCAATCACTTTTCCCTCATATTGTAGCCCCTCATCTTCTCCCTTCATATTGTGGCCCCTCATGTTCTCCCCTCATATTGTAACCACTCATCTTCTCACCTCATATTGTGGTCTCTCATCTCCTCTCCATATTGTGGCCCTCTCATCTCCTCCTCCATATTGCAATCACTCATCTCCTCCTCATATTGTGGCCTCTCATCTCCTTCTCAGATTGTGACCTCTCATTTCTTCTTCATATTGTGTTCTCTCTTCTTCATATTGTGACCATTCCCATCTCCTCCTATTGTGCCTTTAATCTCCTCATATTGTGGCTCCTCTGATCTCCTCCTCACATTATGGCCTCTCACCCTCCCCCCTCATGTTGTGGCCCCCATCATCTCCCCCTTGTATTCTAGCACCTCTCATCTCCCCCAATATATTGTGGCCCCTCAACCATAAGTACTGACGGCCAGGGAAGGAGTTGAAGTTGGGGGTCATAGGGGCAGAGTCAGTGACTGGTGGTGGGCGGAGCAAAAATGTGTTGGGGCCCACTGGTGTTTTCATCGTAACACTGGTGGGCCATTCTGACCTTGTCGTTAGTGTTACTGGTAGTTAAAGCTAGAGCTATCTCTTATGTAGGCTTTTTGTGACTCCCATGAGACATGTCTGGAGGGACTTAAATGTCTTAAAGTAATAGGATAGTTTTTCATGTAAAAAAAACGTCCTTCTCCACGTTTAACAACATCTCATTTAATATCCACTTTCAGTTTTCATTGGAAGGCAATAAAATAAACATTTTGTGGATTCTGATGAGTGCTGGGAGACAGTTCTCAGTCCAATATTTGAGCTTTTGACCATGGATATATCAGAGCTAGTAGAGAAAATGTAGTCTAAACCACATAGCGAACAGTTTTATTATAGTAAGTAATCTGGAATTTTGGTATTTGGCTAGTTTAATGCCTTCTGGAGGGAGACACATATTCGACCTCTCCTTCCAAGTAATTTAAGAACCTGAAATCTTTTTTGGGGTGTGTTGAGGCCTATAATATAAAATTTTGCAACCTTGGCAGTATCATCATTTCACATGAAGTAGGGAAAACTAAGATGTAGCACAAAAACGGTAGAATTAATGCCATCTGTTCTTGACTCGGATTTATATGTCATCCTTGTAGTGAAGTATCATGGGATTCTCTCAGTGGCCATTTAGGATGAGGCTTAGTTGCTTGAGATGAAGAAACATATTACATTGTACCTGGTCGATTGTCATCATGCAACCATAGCTGGCAAAGTAATTCCTGTATTGGAGACTAGGAGTAGGAGCTGACATGTTAATAAACACTAACATTCGGATGAAAATATGTACTGTAAATATGTAGCACAGCATTACAACACTCATAGGCATACATTTATTTAATCTTGAATCATGCCCAATGGTATAAAAATCATATGTCGAAGGGTTTTATAAAAAGAACAAGGGTCCATTGTGATCTTGAAGTAATGTTGCTACAGTAGCAGTCAATAAAATATCTTCGGTGGTGCTCAACTTTCAACCAGAGTAACCAAATACACATAAGTAGAAAAAAGCAGTGACACTCACTTGTCAGATGAAATAAGAAAAAAGCTTTATTGTTCCATGTGGCAGTGCGGGGAGGACACTGAACACGGTAGGCAACGGGCGCCTATGCGTTTTCTCAAGCCTATGGCACTGCTACTTCCGAAGGACGGATAATTAAGCCTCCTGGGTGCACGAGCAACACCGTAAGAACCAAGACCTGTAACAGAATCTGCCGTGAGAAATAAAAAACAGTGCAGCAATGTGATACAAAGTACCAAACATTTAGCACCCAATACAGGTAAATAAAAGCAAACAAACCGAATTTAGGGATACTCATCTGCGTGTGTCACAGGGGTTGAATTGACTCCTACTCTATACTGAAACAACACCCTTATAAATCGAATGCATTACGCATTTACAAGAAAACAGAGAGATCATTACGATCATTCAGACCCATACTTCCTAACGCATTATATTTGATGATGTATTGGGCATGGTATCCTCCATTAGGGGCTAAATCTACTTTTTCTAGCCCTACAAAATGGATCACATGGGGATTCACAATGTGATGCTCTCTAATATGGGCTATCAATCTAGGGCACCCGTTGCCTGTACTCACAGAATGGAAGTGTTCTCTCACCCTAGTAAACAAAAATCAAATTGCCTTCCCAATATAATATTTATCACAGGGACATATCAAAAAGTACACCACAAAAGTCATTCTACATGCCACAAAGGATCTAACCCTATGTGAATGTCCTCCAAAATTGATGACCCTGCTCTAAAGATTGAAGTGGCAGAAATTACAATCGCCACATCTATAGTTCCCCTCCAAGATGCAGTCTTTTAGCCAAATTTTTGCTTGGTGTCGTGAACCTGCTTTTAACCAGATGGTTTCTTATAGAAGTACTGCGTCTAAAGGAGATTAAGGGTTTTTTCGCTACCACCTCTCCTAATTGGGTTTCCCTCCTGCAATACCTTCCAATTCTTAAATATCACAGCCTTTATGCCTTTTTGTGAGGTCTAAAGGAGAAGGTGAACAAGAATGTTTTTTGTTACTGTTCATGCGATTATCTATCTTTTTTACGTCCCTCCTGCAGCGCTGACCCCCATATTCTCTAGATTTCTCCAATGCTCTGTCTATGACAAAATTGGGGTATCCTCGGTCTGCTAGTCTCCATTTTAAGTCTCCTGCTTAAACCTCAAAACGATCATCATCGCTGTTTAATCTCTTCAGCCATAGGAATTGACTGTAGGGTACAATGTCTTTTGTATGGGTTGGGTGGAAAATATTGTAATGCAGAAGGTAGTTTGTGGCCGTACTTTTTCTAACGGCAGTGGTATGAAGGTGGTTATTCTCAATGTAAGCCCGAACATCTAAAAAACTCCAATACATCACCCCCAAATACTGAAGTAAACAGCATATCCATCGAGCTGGTTGTGTTCAAGTATTCTATGAACTCCAGAAACTCCTGTTGGGAACCAGCCCAAATCATAAAGATTTCGTCCACATATCTTCCAAATAATTTTATGTGTCTGGTGAACAGGTTGTCCAAAAAGAAGACGTAGCGGCTTTCAAACATCGCCAAATAAATATTGGCTAGAATGCATGCCACAGGAGTGCCCATAGCCATGCCACTCTCTGGACAAACCATGTTCCATCAAACACAAACGTATTATGAGAAAGAATAAATGCGGGTCCATCCCATACAAAATCAATAAATTCCCCCTCTTTTTCTGCATTTATTAGTACTTGCCGTACACTCTCAACCCCCTGCTCTTGTAGTATTGTAGTGTATAAACTCTCCACGTCGATCTACACTAGGCTGTATCCCTGGGATATCAGAGAGTAACGGGCGTAATAGCCAATTAAGATACTGGGAGAGAGGTCCGGTGAGTGACCTAACCCCGAGACAATCGGGCAGCCGGGGGGTGGGGGGGGAGAGTGTTTTATGCACCTTAGGGAGAAAATACCAACAAGGGAATTGTGGATGGAGTGGATATAGCCTTGTGGCCGTTTTTTGGAGATAATACCTAATTCCACACTTGTCCTAAGAAAAGACTGGAGTCGAGACTGGAATTTGCATGTTGGATTATTCTCTATGGGGGAGTACGTGGATTGGTCGCCTCGCTTCGATGACATAGTAGTCACAGGTCATCAAAACCACATTGCCCCCCTTGTCGGCCGGCTTAATCACTGTCTCTTTATTGGACCGGAGCCAATCCAGGGCTCTTTTTTCGCCACTAGTAATGTTCCCCAAGGCTCTAGGATAAACCAGAGCCTTTACATCATCTAGCACTCGATGGTAAAACACATCGATGGGGGAGCCGGCCGGTAATGGGGTTGCGCGAAATGGCCTATTGCCTGCCGCGTTCTCCCCACACTGCCACATGAGTGACACTGCTTTTATCATTGTATGTGCATTTGGTTACTCCTTTTTAAGACACTGGGGCACATTTACTTACCCGGTCCATTCACGTTCCAGCGGCGGCATCTCGGACGAGCGTTCGGGTCTTCCGGCGACTCATGAAGGTCCTGCGCCCGATGTCCACCAGGTGTCGCTGCTGCGCCGAGGTCCGCCGAGTTGCGTCGGATTTCACTGATCTCTTCCTGGTGCATGTGAGTATGGCCCGTGCAACCAATGTTTTGTTTTAAATGCGGCGGTTTTTCCGAATCCGTCAGGTTTTCGTTCGGCCACGCCCCTGATTTCCGTTGCGTGCATGCCAGTGCCGATGCGCCACAATCCGATTGCATGCGCCAAAAACCCGGGGCAATTCATGGAAAATCGGCGCAAATCGGAAATATTCGGGTAACACGTCGGAAAAACGCGAATCGGGCCCTTAGTAAATGACCCCCACTGTCTTACATGTATCAAAAATAGTGCAAACTGCACTATGTGCAGTCTGACTGTGGAGTGCACAGCGTGCGACAGAATCATAAAATGTTGAGCATGCTCTTCCTGAATCTGGCCCCCCCTGCACTGCTCTAGGACAGTACATCAACTTTTTCTTGGTGCACCATTAACAGAACGTGCAACACAATTCTGACAGACACCCACAATAAATGTGTTGCAAAACCCAACGGAACGCCTCTTTATGCGAAGAAATATGTGTCTAAGTAAGCATGGGAAGAGATGTAAAATCTCTTTAACTTTATACTGGGTTAATTTAGTGGAGGCTTGGCTCCAGGCTGAAACTGCTGTAGTGTATATACTTCCATGAACTGAGAATTGTTGGACATCACTCCTTGCCTCTGGTGGCTTCCTCAACCAGCTTCTGCTGCATATATTACTCAATATAGATGACATTAGTTACTTGCCCTGTATAATAGCAGCATATCAGACTAGACATCAATTATCTCTGACTGACATTATGACCACCAGCATCCTCTATCTAGCTCTGTCCTGACTGTATGAGAATATAGTTGCCATTTGTACCGTCACTGGCACTGTTAGGAACAACCGGATGCAGTAAACAGGGACACTGCAACTAAGAAACATGGATGCAGTTAAAGGTTTGGTGTAAATAGTAATTGTACTGTACTCATACTGTAAGATATCAATGTATGATGTAAATAGTACTAAGAAAGGTACTGTAAGATATTGCTGGATGATGCTGGAATTGCAAACTATACTGAGACTGCCACTTTTATATGTTGCTGGAATTGCAAACAATACTGAGAAAGTGCCTTTAAGATTTTGATGCATGTTGCCACAACATGAAACTATAAACAACGTAAACTATACTAAGACTAAGCCATTAATATTATGCTGGAACTGCAAACTATACCGTTTCTGCCCCTTTAAGATTTTACTGGAACTGCAAACTATACTGATATAGCACCTTTAAGATTTTGATGGAGCAGCAAACTATACTGAGACTTCCCCTTAGAGATTTTTCTGGAATTGCAAACTATACTGAGACTACCCATTAATTTTGATAAATGTTGCTGGAAGTACAAATTCTATTGAAATTGTGCCTTTTAGATATTGCTGGATGATACAGTATATGCTAAAAGTACTAATCCATGCTCTGCACTCTATCAGCCTATCAGCAGCTGAACGCAGTTATTCACAATGCCCTAAAAAGTAAAATTATTTCAGATTTCAAAATGTCCCTAATAACACAGCTTCCTCTGCCTATCTAAGTGCTCTGAAAAGGGCAATTGTTGGCATTGAGAAGTTCCTGTCTCACTGACTGACCCTATGAACAGCAGTACCTTCTCCCTAGCTCTGTCTCCTGTCTGTAATGGCACCTGGACATGTAACCCTGCTCAAATATAGCAAAGTCACATTTCCTTCCTGACCATTCATAGCCATGCTCAGGGAAGATATGCCTGTGGTTGCTAAGGGTCTATAAACTGGTTGATTGGCTGCTCAGCAATCAACCAGTGTAGGGCTTTTTCACCAAACAGGAACCCAGTGGATCCAGTTCAGCTTTGGGTGTTATAGTCCCTATTTAGATTAAGTCCCTATTTAGATTAAGTGGTCTGAGAGTACACAAGCTACAGATCTGGTATGCCGAGATGTTTTTTCAGCAATTTAACTTTGTCCTCAGACAAGGGGCATACTCTAGAACTTGGAACTTGAGTTATGCCACATTTACTAAGGATCGCACGCTGCACTTTGTGTCACATGGAAGCCAGCATGGAAGCCAGCACAGCTGCACCACAAAAGGGTGACGTCCACCACAATCGCAGCACACACTTCTTAAATACCTATATAAGCCGTTTTAGCCATGAAGAAGTCCGTGAAGGTGCACAGTCCGACTAAAGTGCAGCACGCGACCCTTGTTAATGTGCCCCATTATGTTGGATTGCATATAATGATGACATCATGTCATTGGTGGCTTGGAAACCTTTGGAATGTTGGAGATATCGATTGTATACACTCCCTATAGTTACCCTATATACCTACTCATTCTGAAGTACCTCAAATTTCATGCGTTTCATCACATGTTTTAGATGTTTTTAATATACTTTTTCTTATATGTGTCATTTTGTATATGAACAGATTGTTATAGTTTTGCCTATACACAACCCTCTTGTCTTATTGTCATGTAAATATCATCTACTCATGTATATTCACTTATGTAATTTGTACTTTTTAGGAGTGTTTGACATATACCAGAACACAAATGAAACGTTACACATGCCGTACTAAAATTCACCAATGCTTTGAGCAACCAATTAAGGGTTCTTGGAGTTTCTTTTACTAATTTTATATACATATATATATATATGAAGAAAGCGGGCAGCACTCCAAAGTAGATAAAAATACAAGTTGTCTTTTATTCCATGGTGAGTAACAGTAACAGTTTTTCCAAACGAGGTTTTGTGCTGCTTGGACTTTCTTTTGAGTATATATACATATAAATATATACATATATATTTTTTTGTCAGCGTCTGTCCAGCAACTGCACAACCAAGATGACAGGAAAACTTACTTAGTCTGGCAGCACACACTGGTGCACAGAAAGAGACACATGACTGAGACAGGAAGGTGGGGTCACACTGGGAGATAAACGATACTGAGGGACAAACAACAGATACAGACAGATAAGCGGCGTCAAACAAACCGGGTCAAAACCAAGAGCACTAACCAGCAAACAATGAAGGGGCTTAGAGGAATATAAAGAAGTAATGGACACTTCCTCAAGCACTGACTGTCTCAGCCGTCCATCAAATCGCAGCTGCACACAAAACGAGTTCAAAGGCACACCCAGCTTTCCCAATATCAGAAATGGAGCTGTCAATCACAGGCAGCTCTAGGTGTGGTTTTCCCATCAGAACAATGAGTTCTGACATATATACATTTATATATATATATATATATATATATATATATATATATATATATATATATACACTCACCGGCCACTTTATTAGGTACACCATGCTAGTAGCGGGTTGGACCCCCTTTTGCCTTCAGAACTACCTCAATTCTTCGTGGCATAGATTCAACAAGGTGCTGGAATCATTCCTCAGAGATTTTGGTCCATATTGACATGATGGCATCACACAGTTGCCGCAGATTTGTCGGCTGCACATCCATGATGCGAATCTCCCGTTCCACCACATCCCAAAGATGCTCTATTGGATTGAGATCTGGTGACTGTGGAGGCCATTTGAGTACAGTGAACTCATTGTCATGTTCAAGAAACCAGTCTGAGATGATTCCAGCTTTATGACATGGCACATTATCCTGCTGAAAGTAGCCATCAGATGTTGGGTACATTGTGGTCATAAAGGGATGGACATGGTCAGCAACAATACTCAGGTAGGCTGTGGCGTTGCAACGATGCTCAATTGGTACCAAGGGGCCCAAAGAGTGGCAAGAAAATATTCCCCACACCATGATACCACCACCACCAGCCTGAACCGTTGATACAAGGCAGGATCGATCCATGCTTTCATGTTGTTGACGCCAAATTCTGACCCTACCATCCGAATGTCGCAGCAGAAATCGAGACTCATCAGACCAGGCAATGTTTTTCCAATCTTCTACTGTCCAATTTCGATGAGCTTGTGAAATTGTAGCCTCAGTTTCCTGTTCTTAGCTGAAAGGAGTGGCACCCGGTGTGGTCTTCTGCTGCTGTAGCCCTTTTTTCTTTTTCGGACCATTCTCTGTAAACCCTAGAGATGGTTTTGCGTGAAAATCCCAGTAGATCAGCAGTTTCTGAAACACTCAGACCAGCCCTTCTGGCACCAACAACCATGCCACGTTCAAAGGCACTCAAATCACCTTTCTTCCCCATACTGATGCTCGGTTTGAACTGCAGGAGATTGTCTTGACCATGTCTACATGCCTAAATGCACTGAGTTGCCGCCATGTGATTGGCTGATTGGAAATTACATGTTAACGAGCAGTTGGACAGGTGTACCTAATAAAGTGGCCGGTGAGTGTATATATATATACTTATTCGAAATTATAGCCTGGTCTGATGAAGCTTTTTGGTTGAGTACTGTGCAGACTGGGCCTCACTTCTCTGTGCACTGTCACTGTTTCTTGCACGTTTGGCACCTAGCTGTCATACTTCTCTCACTCCAAAATTTGCGTTGTAATCTATCAAACTGTTTTTTGCAGTTCAAAAACCTTTTAATATTCCCACAATAAAAGTCAAGTTTCAATCCATGTATTTTAAAATAACAAATTATTAGGTTTAAAGAACAACTATAAAGTTGTTTTTCCCCAGAAAGCAATAGTTCTAGGGATGTAGAACAACTTTGCCTATTATGTATGTTACCCATATCCCACAGTTACTTTGCTATATATCTCAGATTATCTCAGTGCTGAAGTAGCTCCTTTCTCTGCCTGTGCTCACAAGCCCTGTGAAACCACAGATAAACAAATATATGGACTCCTGAGAGAGGAGTGGCTTCTGCTCCCTGCTCACAGAGGAGGTTATGTGACAGATCTCTCTCTCTGTATGTAGCAAACCTGGATGCGTTCAAGACTGTGGATAAAGATGTCTCCTACATAGAATAGTGAAGTACTAGATCTCTTTTGTTCCCTATTAGTTCCTCCATCCCAGTCTGTGATTCTACAGAACTTTCTCTGTATCTCTCTGCACCTCATGCTACTCCCTTCGGCACTATAAGCTCTGTGCAGAGAAGCTTTTAACTTTGTGGTCACACAGCACAGACTATATACTTCATGTAACTGTTTAACTTAATATTTCTTCTACTTACTACATGTTCCATGCCCCTCCATGTGATGGAAGCTGCCAGGCTATTAACCATATACATCCTGTATGTACATGGTGCAGTGTTCAGAGGATTTACTTGTGGGAATCTAAATGAATTTAATACTAAATTAATTTGAGAGAGAACACAAGGCATCATGGGACCTGTTGGCAGATTGAATTAGAATCAGAGCAAGCACAGGAAAACGGTAGTATCTGCCCCTTTTCACCACTGGTGAGAAAGATTTTTGGTAGACACTTCCAGAACAAAAAATGCCATAACTTTGGAAAAAAAAGTGCAAGTGGAACAATATGGGCATTATTCTGTTTGTTTTTAAAAACGGAATCACATATAAGTATTTGGTAAAATTATCATAACATTATAGTTATGCTTTAATGTTTCTATTTAATAAATTCCCATAATTATTAAATAGATATAACTGTCATCTTCTACATATAAAAGGATTAGTTTAAGTTTATAAAAAGGATTTATAACCTATGTCTCTAAGCCACTGTACACAGGGCCGCATCTGCCATGAGGCGAGATGAAAATCTCGCCTCAGGCGGCAGAATGCGGGTCCCTGTAAAGGGCGGCGAAATTCGCCGCTCTACGGTGGGCGATTCGGGCGTCCATTAACGCCCGAATCGCCCATTAGCTAAATAAATCGCGCCTGTCTCTTTAAGACACAGGCGCGATTTATATGCGGAGCGACGCAGCGCCTTTCCGGCAGCTGCGTCGCTCCGTTCTAATCAGTGACACAGGCGTCATGACGTCACGCGCCTGTGTCACTGTGCGGAGCCGCATGAAGACTGGAGCCGCGCGCCGAGGGAGCAGCTGCCTAGAGGTGAGTATGATTTTATTATTTTTAATGTACTGTCATTTATTTTATGTGGGGGAGTGATATTTGTTGCCACAATTGATGTATACTGTGGGGGGGTTACATTACATGGGGCCAGAATTGTTTTATGCGGGGGGGGGGGGGCGGGGGGTATTGGTTACTGTATATATTGTATTGGGGCCAGAATTGTTTTATGCGGGGGGGGGGGGGGTGCGGGGGGTATTGGTTACTGTATATATTGTATTGGGGCCAGAATTGCTTTATGCGGGGGGGGGGGGGTGCGGGGGGTATTGGTTACTGTATATATTGTATTGGGGCCAGAATTGTCGGGGGGGGGGAGCGGGGGGTATTGGTTACTGTATATATTGTATTGGGGCCAGAATTGTCGGGGGGGGGGTGGGTGGGTGGGGGTATTGTGTATATTATATGGGGCCAGATACATTTAAATTGGGGCGGGGGGGTGCTCTATATATTATATGGGGCCAGAATAATTTTATACTGGGGGGCTGTATATATTGTATTATTCTTTTCCTGGGGGGGTTATATATTTATATGGGTCCAGATTTCAGCTGGGGGACTGTATATGGGGTACAGTATATTACTAAGCTGGGGGGATGTATATGGGATACAGTATATTACTAAGCTGGGGGGATGTATATGGGATACAGTATATTACTAAGCTGGGGGATGTATATGGGATACAGTATATTACTAAGCTGGGGGGCTGTATATGGGATACAGTATATTACTAAGCTGGGGGGCTGTATATGGGATACAGTATATTACTAAGCTGGGGGGATGTATATGGGATACAGTATATTAATAAGCTGGGGGATGTATATGGGATACAGTATATTACTAAGCTGGGGGATGTATATGGGATACAGTATATTACTAAGCAGGGAGGATGTATATGGGATACAGTATATTACTAAGCTGGGGGATGTATATGGGATACAGTATATTACTAAGCTGGGGGATGTATATGGGATACAGTATATTACTAAGCTGGGGGGATGTATATGGGATACAGTATATTACTAAGCTGGGGGGATGTATATGGGATACAGTATATTACTAAGCTGGGGCTGTATATGGGGTACAGTATATTACTAAGCTGGGGGGCTGTATATGGGGTACAGTATATTACTAAGCTGGGGGGATGTATATGGGATACAGTATATTACTAAGCTGGGGGATGTATATGGGATACAGTATATTACTAAGCTGGGGGGATGTATATGGGATACAGTATATTACTAAGCTGGGGGATGTATATGGGATACAGTATATTACTAAGCTGGGGGATGTATATGGGATACAGTATATTACTAAGCTGGGGGATGTATATGGGATACAGTATATTACTAAGCTGGGGGGATGTATATGGGATACAGTATATTACTAAGCTGGGGGGATGTATATGGGGTACAGTATATTACTAAGCTGGGGGGATGTATATGGGATACAGTATATTACTAAGCTGGGGGATGTATATGGGATACAGTATATTACTAAGCTGGGGGATGTATATGGGATACAGTATATTACTAAGCTGGGGGGCTGTATATGGGATACAGTATATTACTAAGCTGGGGGGCTGTATATGGGATACAGTATATTACTAAGCTGGGGGGCTGTATATGGGATACAGTATATTACTAAGCTGGGGGGATGTATATGGGATACAGTATATTACTAAGCTGGGGGGCTGTATATGGGATACAGTATATTACTAAGCTGGGGGGATGTATATGGGATACAGTATATTACTAAGCAGGGAGGATGTATATGGGATACAGTATATTACTAAGCTGGGGGGCTGTATATGGGATACAGTATATTACTAAGCTGGGGGGCTGTATATGGGATACAGTATATTACTAAGCTGGGGGATGTATATGGGATACAGTATATTACTAAGCTGGGGGGCTGTATATGGGATACAGTATATTACTAAGCTGGGGGGCTGTATATGGGATACAGTATATTACTAAGCTGGGGGGCTGTATATGGGATACAGTATATTACTAAGCAGGGAGGATGTATATGGGATACAGTATATTACTAAGCTGGGGATGTATATGGGATACAGTATATTACTAAGCTGGGGGGCTGTATATGGGATACAGTATATTACTAAGCTGGGGGATGTATATGGGATACAGTATATTACTAAGCTGGGGGGCTGTATATGGGATACAGTATATTACTAAGCTGCGGGGCTGTATATGGAATACTGTATATTACTAAGCTGGGGGGGGCTGTATATTCACATTGGTCAGGGGAGCACTGTATGTAAAATCATGTAACATAATAACAGGGTGGGATATATTAGTTATAGGATACATCACTATTACTTTGCATAATTTAAACTAAATGTTAGGGGTGTTGTATATTGATTGGTGCTGTGTATGCTATAATTCCAGTAGAATATATATATAATGAAGGGATGTTTTATATGTGTGGAGAGTGCGGTCAGTTGTGTTGTGAGGGGTATATATTATTTAGGAGCGCAGTGTTGTTATCCAGGAGACTTCATACTGTAAGTGACTGTGGTATTTTTAGGGACGCCGGGTGGAGATGTGCTGCACGGAGCTGAAGATATCCGGCTGTGACCTCAGCAGTGATACGTCATGGATTGGAGAACCCGGGAATAAAGTCCTCCTGATGGAAGAGATTGTCATCCATAAGGTACTAGATGTCACTAATGCCTCTCAGATCCTGTAGTCAGTCACACAGTGTCAGGGAGCTGTCTGTAGGGTTGTTACTTGTTGGTAAAGTTTTCAGCATTTACTTAACAGGGAGCGGGGGGGGGGGGCAGCATTTTAATATTCGCCTCAGGCAGCAAATATGCTAGAATCGGCCCTGACTGTACATATATCTTTTCACCTTTGTTTAATGTTATAGATTCAGAAATACAGTACATCTGTCAAATGCAATGGCATTTCATTTAGAAGACGTCTCTTCTTGGATTCTGTTATCTCTTCAGCATTTTTTAACCTAGAGTTTATTGTATCATTTCTAAGACCTTGTAACACCATGTGTCCTCATGAAATAACATACCTTGACAAGTGTTTCCTTCCCTGCAGGAAATTATACTGGAGCTGACAGAATGAATTTTAATGATTTCTAGACGATTGTTTTGATTGTTTTTCTTTTATGAGGTCACTTGATAATATAAGAGCCTAATCTACAAAACATTTTCATTATTAATTTGCATGACATATGAATGTGTCCTATCTTACTTTTAACATGTTCTGAGATGTTGAAGCTTACAATTGTACCAATTTATTACACAATTGGCTTTTTGGTGAAGGTTCTGTAATTCTTATTCCATCTGAGCTATTGGTATATAATTATACTGTGCAAGTGTTTTGACAATAACTTTGGATGTCACTTTCTGTATAGGTACACAAATTATTTTATTAAATGTTCTGTGCACTTTTAAAATTAACATGTGACAAGGGGTGGGATTAATATTTTTAACAACGGGTTCTCTTCTTTGGCAGTGAGAAGTCCATTTTGTTGCGCAGCTTAACCCCTTAATGACTGTCCTATCGGCTTTTTACGGCAGTCATTAAGGGTACTTCTTCTGACACCGGGTCCTGCAAGTGCCGGTGTCGGGCTGTGATCTTACAGCCCAGACCCGGCACTAACACCTGGGATCGGAAAAACTCAGATCCCGAGTGTTTAACCCCTTACACGCCGCGGTCAAGCATGACCGCAGCGTGCAAGTGTCCCCCCCTGTAGATCGGACGGGGCTTCCGGCTCCTCTACCCGCCGGGTTCTGCCTTCCTGGCAGGACCCGGCTGTAAGTAACTGAGAATGCGCAGGATGGTCAGTTACTTACACTATACACTGCAATACAAGTGTATTGAAGTGTAAAGGCTTGAACAATCGATCAGACGATCGTTTGTTCAAGCCAAGAAGTAGAAAATGTAAAAAAGTAAAAAAAAAAGATGAAATCATTTTATTATATAATTAAATAAATAAATAAAATAAAGGTGCCATAATCTCCCCAGTTCCACAAGAAATGCAAATAAAGTATATAAAACACAAAAACACGTACATATTTGGTATCACCGCGTCCGTATCAATCTGTACAATAAATCTAAATCAATATTGAACCCACTCGGTGAACGACGTAAAAAAAAAACTCAGCAAACACCATCACAAAAAATGATCTAAAAAGTGATCAAAAAAAGTTACGTTCCCTAATATGATATGACTAAAAAGAACAACTCTTTTCGCAAAAAATAAGCCCTCAACCAGCTCTGACAACAGAAAAATACAGAAGTTATGGCCCTAAAAAGTTGTCAATAGTAAAAACAATGCGATATTCTCCAATATTGGTTTTGCTCAGGAAAATTGAGCAAAGATAAGAAAAACTATATAAATGAGGTATCACCGTAATCGTAGTGAACCAGAGAATAAAGATAAGATATTATTTTTATGTTACGGTGAGCGGGGGGAAAAAATGCTAAAAATCCAAAATAAAAATTGATGATTTTGTTTGTGTCCCCCTTGAAATAGTTAATAAAATCTCATGAATAAGCTATAGACCCCCAAAATGAATTATCTATACATTGTATCTCATCCCGTAAAAAATAAGCTATCATATGTTTGCATTACCAAAAAAAATAAAAATTTATAGGTTGTACAATGTGCCAATACAAATCTGCTGTGAATGGCGCCTCCATTCATTCTATACTTGACTGTGTGCGAATACAGCAGTTTACCACCACATATGTGGTATCAGTACACTCCGGAGGAATTGGGCATCAAATGTTGCAGTGCGTTTCATCATTTAATTTATTCTGAAACTGTCAGTTTGGCATAAATTAATGTTTTTTCCAAAAAAATAGTTTCTAAATCGCAGGTCCATATTGTTTTAATCCATGTGAAACACTTAAAGGGTTAATGGACTTAATAGAAGTTGTTTTACATACGTTGAGGGGTGAAGTTTCTATAGTGGGGTAATTTATGGGGTTTTACTATTATTTAGGCCTTTAAAAATCACTTGAAACTGAGTTGTCCCTCAAAATGTGAGTTTTGGCAATTTTCATTAAAGTGAGAAAAATCGCACCTAAAGTTCTGCACCTCCTAACATACTATAAAAGTGAGAGGATGAATAAAATATCATCTCAACATAAAGCAGACATTCCGTAAATGTTAATTATCAAGCTTTTTGGGTAGTTTTACTTCCTGTCTGGAAAGCAGAACATTTCAAACTTGGAAAACGAAGAATTTTTACAAACTTTTGCCAAATTTTCACTTTTTTTCAGAACGAATCGCAAAACTTAGCACTTAAATTTTATAATTAACAGGAAGTACAATGTATCACGAGAAAACATTCTCAAAATCACCTGGATATGTTAATGCATTCCAAAGTTATAACCAATTATCGTGAGACATGTCAGATTTGAAAAATCGAGTCTGGTCATTGAGCTGAAAATTAGTGTCGGTGTTAAGGGGTTAAAAAAAATTATACCTGCACTAATAAATCATTAAAATAGGTAAAATATACTTTTTATTAATAAAATATTTAAATGAACCTTTTTTTTCTTAAAACAATTTGATTTACATTTTATAGCTTTATAGTCTTCTAGCCTAGAATTTAAAGTAAACATTTAGCTAACTAATAAGTGTTTACACATCTCCCTACTACTTAGTCAAAGATCTTCATGCTGCAATATATAGACATTTACAGACCCTTGACCATGCCAAACAAACAAAAATGCTGTGATAAATGTATGCATTCAGAAGGTAGAACACGTACAACTCCAGAACTAAGTTAAATACAGCACCATGAATATAGCCCCAAAACCAACCCCAGTACATACAATAAATACAGCATCAAATCCAAGTTTTTAAATAAAAACCAAAACTACGATTAGTACATCAAAAATGAACCATTTTAAGTATATAAATATTAAGAGTGGAATTGCGAGCTCATGGGTAATATCAGTACTGTAAATCTAGTAACTCACAGATGATGTCTTGATGTCTCTGAAGAGAGTCTCTTTTATTTTCTTCTTGTGTTTGGCCACCAGGTCAGCTTTGTCAAGTCACGGCTCATCTCTGAAGATTTAGCAACACAAAAATATTAGGTTCCTCACCACCTTCTTATCACAAATCTAATACTGTTCTCCTTTCCTACTGAGATCACTATTGGGTACCCATAGTAGTCTATAGAGTAACAGTGTCCCCACAATAGCCAATACAGTAACCATGCTCCCACAGTCACCACCAATTGCAGCTACTATAGTAACAGTGCCCTACAATAGCCAACATAATAACAGTGGTCCCACATTAGTCAATATAGTAACAGTGTACCCACAAAGTAGTCACTAAAGTCACAGTGCCCCCACAAAGTAGCTATTAAGGTCAGAGTGCCTCCACAAAGTAGCCAATAGTCACAGTGCCTGCCCCACAGTTGCCAAAAGTCACAGTGCTTTGATCAATAGTAAATATTGACAGTGCCTGTCCCAGTAGCCAAAACTGACTTCCCCAGTATATAAAGTTAGTGTTTCTGCCAATGCCTTACTTAACAGTTCTTTGTTCAAAGTACTATCGGATAACTTAATTGATGACCTATAAAAAGGTATCATAATACCAAGGTATTTAAATGCACTCTCCAGAATAAGAAAACTTCCCCTGCTAGCTACTTCAGGTCTTCCTGTAAAACAATAGGCATCACAAAAACTACTGATACTAAAATTATCTGTCTTTCTGGTGTGCACCAAAGTGCACTTTGTAGTTCCAGGTCATAGAAAACCAGTCATGCACTTAATGTATACAGTGAGTAAATATATACAGTATACAGTGAGCCTGTCAATATAAAAATTCTAAGTAAATATATTTCTAAAGGTGCTATTGAAAACCAAGCAGTTTTTTTTTCTATTATGTTGCTTGTTTGTAAATTTTATAAAACTTTTATAATAATATAAATTGAAAAAGGGTGCGATTTACATAAAAGGTTTTTGAATGCCAGGGTATGCAAATGCGCTTTCCAAGAGAAGAAAAATTTGTCTTCTTAGCTGCCTTGTACCTCTTAACATCAAGCATGAGTTTTCAAGAAAGCCCATTGGCATGATGTGGGATAGCCAAACCATTATATATCTATTAAATACAGTACAGTACTGTGGACAGTGCTGTTTTGAAGTGCACCTTTTCAGCACAGTGTTGGGAACTGGTTTGACTAAGTGAGAGACCATAGACTAATTCAGCAAATTAAGAAGACTCTTTAAAGCATAACTGTAAAGTTATAAAGTTTTTACCAAATTATGATAAGTTATCCCCCCTTTAAAAACAAACAGAATGATGCCCACTCAGTGCTACTCATCCAAAGTTATGGCATTTCCTGTTCTGAAAGTGTTTGACAAGCATCTTTCTTACCAGGGTTGAAGTGTTTGTCTATGCCCTTAAGCTGAGGCCAGTTAGCTTGCCCACAGATCCCATGATGCCTTCTGTTCTCTCACAAAGTAATATAGCATTAAAACAATTTAATTTCCCACAAGTAAATACACTGTAACAGGATGTATATGGTGACTAGCCTGACAGCTTCCATCACACAGAGGAGCATGGAATATGTAACAAGTGGTAGAAATCATAATGAAACTAGTTACATGAAGTATATAGCCTGTGCTGTGTGACCCCTAAGGGTTAATAGTTTATCTGCACAGTACACAAAGTGCTGAGTACAAGGTGGGAAGGGGAGCAGCATGTGGTGCAGAGAGAGACAGGAAAAGTTCTGTAAAATACAAGACTGGGATGGAGGGACTGATAGAGAACAGGGGAGATCTTGTAACTCCCTATTCTATGCAAGAGACATCTGTATCCACTGTCTTGAACACACCGGCTCTACTACATACACAAAGAGAGCTCTGTCATCTCCTCCTCTGTGAGCACGGAGCAGCAGCCCCTTCCCTCCCAGGAGTCCATTGAGTTTGTAGAGTTTGTTTATACTACAGACTCCAGGGCTTGTCAGCACATGCAGAGGAAGCAGTTACTGCAGCACAGAGGTAATCTGAGGGGTATAGCAAAAAACTGCTGGACATAGGTAACAATGATAATAGACAAAGTTGTTTTACATCCTAAGATTTGATTTGTTTGGTTTGTGGAAAAAAAAAGTTTACAGTTACTCTTTAAGGAGACTTGGCCATTAAAGGCCACACACCAAATACATGCAGTTTCTAGTGATTTTTTGTAGCCTTAATCCAGGAGTGGCAAAAATGTATTTCAGGATAAGATGGCTGCTTCCTGCAAGATTCCAAGCAGTAGAGTTAAAAGAATTATCAGAAGAGGTGTCAAAGGGCCAAGTACCACTTTTGGAGTGCATCAGAAAGACCGGGAATAGGCAGGTAGAATTATTTCAAGAAAGCAATAAGTAGTCCAAGAGAATTTATTGTCAAGATCACTATTAGAAATACATAATTATTTGGAAAATTGATGACTTGTACAGAACATATGTTATCCACTATGTAATTTCACCCACTCCAAAAGTAAAATCCATTTTAAAATTGGAGTAAAATTATATAAATTTGGTGATGCTATATGTGTTCCAGACTAAAGATGAGCGAGCACTAAAATGCTCGGGTCCTCGTTATTCGAGATGAACTTTTCCCGATGCTCGAGTGCTCGTCTCGAATAACGAGCCCCATTGAAGTCAATGGGAGACTCGAGCATTTTTCAAGGGGACCAAGGCTCTGCACAGGGAAGCTTGGCCAAACACCTGGGAACCTCAGAAAAGGATGGAAACACCACGGAAATGGACAGGAAACAGCAGGGGCAGCATGCATGGATGCCTCTGAGGCTGCTTAATCGCACCATTATGCCAAAATTATGGGCAACAGCATGGCCATGACAGAGTGACAGAATGAAGCTAGATAGCATCTAAAACATCCAATAATTGACCCTGACACTATAGGGGACGGCATGCAGAGGCAGAGGCAGCGGCAGCAGCGGCAGGCTAGAGAGTGGCATGGCGACATACCCTAAATGGACTCAGGCTTCAAACCAATGGGTGGCAGAGAGGAACCAAAGGAGGTGAGCAAGAAGCGCTCAAATAATATCAGTACATGATAAAAGTTTGCCAGTATATTTTGTGGATTACACAGCAGGGTGGCGACAAAGTTAACATGGAAGCCATGAAAACAACCCAAAATTCTGCCTGACACAGCTCGTTTGATAAGGGGACCATGTATGGAGGCAGTGAACTAGTAGTAGATTAAAGGTGCTGCAGTTAAAACTATGTTAGTTGGATCTTGGCATGGAGCTGGCGCTCCGCTGCCAGGCGAGCTTTCGCCAATCCAAGCCCCTGTCTCTAGGCTACTCCCCAAACAGCACTTCTAAGAAACTTTTGTATAAGATCAAGTGTAGTAGCGTTTTTATAAGTTTAGGATATGGCGGGTGAGGGGAATGTAAACAGATGCGCAAGAAGCGCTGAAATAATATTGGTAAATGATAAAAGTTTCCCAGTATATTTTGTGGATTACACAGCAGGGTGGCGACAAAGTTAACAAGTTTGTTGTGGAAGCCATGAAAACAACCCAAATTTCTGCCTGACACAGCTCGTTTGATAAGGGGACCATGTATGCCTACAGTTCATGCCAGTCGCTGCACTGGCTGCCAGTCTCCTTTCGAATACAGTTTAAAATTATAACCCTCATCCATAAAGCTCTGTATAATGCTGCACCCCCCTACCTCTCCTCTCTTATCTCAGTCTATCGCCCAACCCGTGCTCTTAGATCCGCCAGTGATCTTAGATCAACCTCTACCCTAGTGCGGACCTCCCACTCGCGTCTCCAAGACTTCTCTAGAGCTGCACCAATTCTATGGAATGCTCTGCCCCGGACTATCAGACTAATATCTAACCTCCAAAGTTTCAAACGTGCTCTTAAAACCCATTTCTTTAGGCAAGCCTATAACACTCATTAACTGCATGAAGTTTTAACTCTTCTACTAACCCGTCCTGTGTCGTCCTGCCATCTGTTATCCAGCAACCAACAGGCACCAGACTTCTCTGCAGTCCCATTCACCCTGGACCTGGTGACGGCTGAGTGGTTCAAGCGACAGCAATTCCATTTATTATATTTTGTTCTATTCCCTAAGAAGAATGGCTTGACCATTAAAAATTCTTTTACCTCGTGTTACCCCATCATCTTCATAAACCGTAAGCTCTGGCGAGCAGGGACCTCACTCCTGTTGTTCCATACAAATGTTGTGCTCTGTTACATTACATTTGTATTTGTTTCCTATGATTTGTAAAGCGCTAAGGAATATGATGGCGCTATATAAATAAAGATTATTATTATTATTATTATGGAGGCAGTGAATTAGTAGTAGATTAAAGGTGCTGCACTTAAAACTATGTTAGTTGGATCTTGGGATGGAGATGGCGCTCCGCTTCCAGGCGAGCTTTCGCCAATCCAAGCCCCTGTCTCTAGGCTACTCCCCAAACAGCACTTCTAAGAACCTTTTGTATAAGATCAAGTGTAGTAGCGTTCTTATAAGTTTGGGATATGGCGGGTGAGGGGAATGAAAACAGATGCGCAAGAAGCACTGAAATAATATTGGTAAATGATAAAAGTTTGCCAGTATATTTTGTGGATTACACAGCAGGGTGGCGACAAAGTTAACAAGTTTGATGTGGAATGCCCTGTAATAGCTCTTGGGTGGTGTGCCTTTTATCGCCTAGGCTCAGCAGTTTGAGCACCGCCTGCTGTTGCTTAGCGACGGCACTGCTGCTGTGCCTAGAGCTACCGACTGATGGCGCCATGGCCACGGATGGTAATTCGGAGGAGGTGGAGGAGGGGTGGGAGGAGGAGGAGGTATAGTAGGCCTTTGAGACCTGGACCGTGGTAGGCCCCGCAATCCTCTGCGTCGGCAGTATATGACCAGCCCCAGGGTCAGACTCGGTCCCAGCGTGCACCAAGTTAAGTGTAGTAGCGTTCTTATAAGTTTGGGATATGGCGGGTGAGGGGAATGTAAACAGATGCGCAAGAAGCGCTGAAATAATATCCCTAAATGGTAAAAGTTTGCCAGTATATTTTGTGGATAACACAGCAGGGTGGCGACAAAGTTAACAACTTTGATGTGGAATCCATGAAAACAACCCAAATTTCTGCCTGACACACCTCGTTTGATAAGGGGACGATGTATGGAGGCAGCTATATGGACGACTTTTGGAGGTAGCAATGGAGACAACGTGTGGAGGCTGCTATGGAGACAATTTAATTTGGATAGTGCCTGTATGTGGCAGTCCAAAAAAGTTTTCAAACCAGAGGAGCAGGTAGGTGGCCCTCCAGAAAAATGAAATAGATTGAGTGCCTGTATGTGGCAGTCCAAAAAAGTTTTCAAACCAGAGGAGCAGGTAGGTGGCCCTCCAGAAAAATGAAATAGATTGAGTGCCTGTATGTGGCAGTCCAAAAAAGTTTTCAAACCAGAGGAGCAGGTAGGTGGCCCTCCAGAAAAATGAAATAGATTGAGTGCCTGTATGTGGCAGTCCAAAAAAGTTTTCAAACCAGAGGAGCAGGTAGGTGGCCCTCCAGAAAAATGAAATAGATTGAGTGCCTGTATGTGGCAGTCCAAAAAAGTTTTCAAACCAGAGGAGCAGGTAGGTGGCCCTCCAGAAAAATGAAATAGATTGAGTGCCTGTATGTGGCACTCCCAAAAATTGTTTAAAACAGAGGACCGGGTAGGTGGCCCTCCAGAAAAATTAAATGCATAAAGTACTATAGCTAGAGCCAGTGGGCCCTGTCAAAAAATAGCCAGTTTCCTCTGCTTTAGTGTACAAAGAGGAGGAGAAGGAGGAAAATGAGGAGGAGGAGGAGTGGATAAATTATTCAGGTTGAGCTTCCTTCACCTGCTGGAAATTGGAAATTATGAGAAATCCAGGCTTTATTCATCTTAATAAGCGTCAGCCTGTCAGCGCTGTCAGTCGACAGGCGTGTACGCTTATCGGTGATGATGCAACCAGCTGCACTGAAAACCCGCTCGGACAACACGCTAGCTGCAGGGCAGGCAAGAACCTCCAAGGCGTACAGCGCCAGTTCGTGCCACATGTCCAGCTTTGAAACCCAGTAGTTGTAGGGAGCTGTGTGATCATTTAGGACGATGGTATGGTCAGCTACGTACTCCCTCACCATCTTTCTGTAAAGATCAGCCCTACTCTGCCGAGACTGGGGACAGGTGACAGTGTCTTGCTGGGGTTACATAAAGCTGGCAAAAGCCTTGTAAAGCGTACCCTTGCCAGTGCTGGACAAGCTGCCTGCTCACCTACTCTCCCTCGCTACTTGTCCCGCAGAACTACGCACTCTGCCGCTAGCGCTGTCAGAAGGGAAATACTGTTTCAGCTTGTGCACCAGGGCCTGCTGGTATTCATGCATTCTCACACTCCTTTCCTCTCCAGGGATGAGAGTGGAAAGATTTTGCTTGTACCGTGGGTCCAGGAGAGTGAATACCCAGTAATCGGTGCTGGAATAAATTCTTTGAACGCGAGGGTCACGGGATAGGCAGCCTAGCATGAAATCTGCCATATGCGCCAGAGTACCAACGCGTAAGAATTCACTCCCCTCACTGGCCTGACTGTCCATTTCCTCCTCCTCCAACTCCTCCAACTCCTCTTCTTCTGCCCATACACGCTGAACAGTGAAGGACTCAACAATGGTCCCCTCTTGTGTCTCGCCAACATTCTCCTCCTCTTCCTCCTCATTCTCCTCCACCTCCACCTCCTCCGATATGCGCTGAGAAACAGACCTAAGGGTGCTTTGGCTATCAACAAGGGAATCTTTTTCCCCCGTCTCTTGTGACGAGCGCAAAACTTCCGACTTCATGCTGATCAGAGAGTTTTTCAACAGGCCAAGCAGCGGGATGGTGAGGCTGATGATGGCGGCATCGCCACTGACCATCTGTGTTGATTCCTTGAAGTTACTCAGCACCTGACAGATATCAGACATCCACGTCCACTCCTCATTGTAGACTTGAGGAAGCTGACTGACCTGACTACCAGTTCTGGTGGAAGTTGACATCTGGCAGTCTACAATCGCTCTGCGCTGCTGGTAAACTCTGGATAACATGGTTAATGTTTAATTCCACCTCGTGGGCACGTCGCACAACAGTCGGTGAGCGGGCAGTTGGAGGCGGCGCTGCGCTGCCCTGAGAGTGGCAGCATCTGTGCTGGACTTCCTGAAATGCACACAGATGATGCGCACCTTAGTGAGCAAATCAGACAGATTGGGGTATGTCTTGAGGAAACGCTGAACTATCAGATTTAACACATGGGCCAGGCATGGCACATGTGTCAGTCTGCCGAGTTGCAGAGCCGCCACCAGGTTACGGCCGTTGTCACACACAACCATGCCTGGCTTCAGGTTCAGCGGTGCCAGCCACAGATCATTCTGCGCCGTGATGCCCTGTAATAGCTCTTGGGCGGTGTGCCTTTTATCGCCTAGGCTCAGCAGTTTGAGCACCGCCTGCTGTCGCTTAGCGACGGCACTGCTGCTGTGCCTAGAGCTAGCGACTGATGGCGCCATGCCCACGGATGATAGTTCGGAGGAGGAGGTGGAGGAGGGGTGGGAGGAGGAGGAGGCATAGTAGGCCTGAAAGACCTGGACCGAGGTAGGCCCCGCAATCCTCTGCGTCGGCAGTATATGACCAGCCGCAGGGTTAGACTCGGTCCCAGCCTCCACCAAGTTAACCCAATATGCCGTCAGCGATATATAGTGGCCCTGCCCGGCAGCACTCGTCCACGTGTCCGTGGTCAGGTGGACCTTGTCAGAAACGGCGTTGGTCAGGGCACGGATGATGTTGTCTGACACGTGCTGGTGCAGGGCTGGGACGGCACATCGGGAAAAGTAGTGGCGGCTGGGGACCGAATACCGAGGGGCGGCCGCCGCCATGAGGTTGCGAAAGGCCTCGGTCTCTACTAGCCTATAGGGCAGCATCTCCAGGCTAAGCAATCTGGAGATGTGGACATTAAGGGCTTGGGCGTGCGGGTGGGTTGCACTATATTTCCGTTTCCGCTCCAGCGTCTGGGGTATGGAGAGCTGAACGCTGGTGGATGCTGTGGAGGATCGTGAAGGCGACGATGGGGTTTTTGTGCCAGGGTCCTGGGCAGGGGGCTGACTATCAGCTGACACAGGGGAAGGAGCAGTGGTGTGCACGGCCGGAGGTGAACGGGCTTGGTGCCACTGAGTGGGGTGTTTAGCATTCATATGCCTGCGCATACTGGTGGTAGTTAAGCTAGTAGTGGTGGAACCCCTGCTGATCCTGGTTTGGCAAAGGTTGCACACCACAGTCCGTCGGTCATCCGGTGTTTCCTTAAAGAACCTCCAGACTTCTGAAAATCTAGCCCTCGCCGCGGGAGCCCTCGCCACGGGAGGTTCACTACGTGACACATTTGGCGCTGATGCACCTGCTCTGGCCCTGCCTCTCCGTCTGGCCCCACCACTGCCTCTTCCAACCTGTTCTGGTCGAGGACTCTCCTCCGTCTCAGAAGCACTGTGTTCACCCGGCCTCTCAACCCAGCTTGGGTCTGTCACCTCATCATCCTCCGATCCCTCAGTCTGCTCCCCCTTCAGACTTCCTGCCCTGACAACAACTTCACCACTGTCTGACAACCGTGTCTCCTCATCGTCGGACACCTCTTTACACACTTCTTCCACTACGTCAAGAAGGTCATCATCACCCACAGACTGCGACTGGTGGAAAACCTGGGCATCGGAAAATTGCTCAGCAGCAACCGGACAAGTGGTTTGTGACTGTGGGAAGGGTCCAGAAAAAAATTCCTCAGAGTATGCCGGTTCAAATGCCAAATTTTCCTGGGAGGGGGCAGACTGGGGGGGAGGAGGCTAAGGTGCAGGAGCTGGAGGAGTGCCGATTTCGGTGACACGGGTGGACTGCGTGGAAGACTGACTGGTGGACAAATTGCTCGAAGCATTGTCGGCAATCCACAACATCACCTGTTCGCACTGTTCTGGCCTCAACAGTGCTCTACCACGAGTCCCAGTAACTTCAGACATGAACCTAGGGAGTGTAGTTCCCCTGCTCCCTCATAAGCAGGTTGTGTCTCTCGCCTCCCAGGACCACGGCCTCTGACCCCTGCAGTAGTTGGACGCCCACGTCCCCGCCCTCGTCCTCTACCCCTAGCCCTCGGGTTAAACATTTTGAAAATGAAAGTTATAACTTTAATTTTTTTTTAACTTTTTTTTGTGTTTTTTTGTGTTTTTTAGTTTTTTTTTGTGTTTTTTAGTTTTTAAAACCAAACGATGCTATCCTATTGCTATGGCTATTTTCTAGCCAAGTATGAAAGCACACTGCTATGCCAGATGAGATGACGCTGAGTTATGAAAAAATAAACGTAAAATAAAAAGAAACTGCCAGACTGTGCCTAATTGAAATCCAACCCCTAATAAATTTTCCCACTTCGGTCTTTGCGATGGCTATGTGCGTCACTAAGCGCTAAACACAGCGGTCGCAAGTCTCACTCCAAATTCCTCACAATTGGCTAGTAGATGCACTGCAGCAAGGACAGCCACCAGCAGATCAACCAGAAATAAAATATATATAACGCTATTGTAGGCGTAAGTAAGCCGTTTGGATTCTCCTTTGGCTATTTTCTAGCCAAGTATGAAAGCACACTGATGAGATGACGCTGAGTTATGAAAAAATAAACGTAAAATAAAAAGAAACTGCCAGACTGTGCCTAATTGAAATCCAACCCCTAATAAATTTTCCCACTTCGGTCTTTGCGATGGATATGTGCGTCACTAAGCGCTAAACACAGCGGTCGCAAGTCTCACTCCAAATTCCTCACAATTGGCTAGTAGATGCACTGCAGCAAGGACAGCCACCAGCAGATCAACCAGAAATAAAATATATATAACGCTATTGTAGGTGTAAGTAAGCCGTTTGGATTCTCCTTTGGCTATTTTCTAGCCAAGTATGAAAGCACACTGATGAGATGACGCTGAGTTATGAAAAAATAAACGTAAAATAAAAAGAAACTGCCAGACTGTGCCTAATTGAAATCCAACCCCTAATAAATTTTCCCACTTCGGTCTTTGCGATGGCTATGTGCGTCACTAAGCGCTAAACACAGCGGTCGCAAGTCTCACTCCAAATTCCTCACAATTGGCTAGTAGATGCACTGCAGCAAGGACAGCCACCAGCAGATCAACCAGAAATAAAATATATATAACGCTATTGTAGGCGTAAGTAAGCCGTTTGGATTCTCCTTTGGCTATTTTCTAGCCAAGTATGAAAGCACACTGATGAGATGACGCTGAGTTATGAAAAAATAAACGTAAAATAAAAAGAAACTGCCAGACTGTGCCTAATTGAAATCCAACCCCTAATAAATTTTCCCACTTCGGTCTTTGCGATGGATATGTGCGTCACTAAGCGCTAAACACAGCGGTCGCAAGTCTCACTCCAAATTCCTCACAATTGGCTAGTAGATGCACTGCAGCAAGGACAGCCACCAGCAGATCAACCAGAAATAAAATATATATAACGCTATTGTAGGTGTAAGTAAGCCGTTTGGATTCTCCTTTGGCTATTTTCTAGCCAAGTATGAAAGCACACTGATGAGATGACGCTGAGTTATGAAAAAATAAACGTAAAATAAAAAGAAACTGCCAGACTGTGCCTAATTGAAATCCAACCCCTAATAAATTTTCCCACTTCGGTCTTTGCGATGGATATGTGCGTCACTAAGTGCTTAACACAGTGGTCGCAAGTCTCACTACAAATTCCTCACAATTGGCTAGTAGATGCACTGCAGCAAGGACAGCCACCAGCAGATCAACCAGAAATAAAATATATATAACGCTATTGTAGGCGTAAGTAAGCCGTTTGGATTCTCCTATGGCTATTTTCTAGCCAAGTATGAAAGCATACTGCTATGCCAGATGAGATGATGCTGAGTTATGAAAAAATAAACGTAAAATAAAAAGTAAATGGCAGACTGTGCCTAATTGAAATCAAACCCCTAATAAATTTTCCCACTTTGGTGTTTGAGGTGGATATGTGTGTCACTAAGAGCTAAACACAACGGTAGCAAGTCCCCCTGCAAATTCCTCACAATATGGTACTAGCTGCACTACTAGTGCCAGCAAGCCCAGCCACAAGCAAAAAAAAAAAAAAAAAAAGTATAACGTTATCGTAGCCCTAAGAAGGGCTGTTGGGTTCTTGTAGAATCACTCCTGCCTAACACTATTCTAATAGAACACCCTAACGCTTTCCCTGACCAGCAGCAGTCTCTCCCTAGCGGCATCCAGACACAGAATGATCCGAGCAGCGCGGGCAGCGGCTAGTCTATCCCAGGGTCACCTGATCTGGCCAGCCAACCACTGCTATCGACGTGTAAGGGTACCACGTCATGCTGGGTGGAGTGCAGAGTCTCCTGGCTTGTGATTGGCTCTGTTTCTGGCCGCCCAAAAAGCAAAACGGCGGGAGCTGCCATTTTCTCGAGCGGGCGAAGTATTCGTCCGAGCAACGAGCAGTTTCGAGTACGCTAATGCTCGAACGAGCATCAAGCTCGGACGAGTATGTTCGCTCATCTCTATTCCAGACCAAAGAATACATTTATCATGTTATTATTGGTGAAATGTAAGTGTAAATATATAACAGTTTCAGGCTGTATTTCAATTTCCTCCAAGAAAGAATTAATAAAAGGTAACCAAAGTTATGACAGCTGGGGATCAGGGTACTAGCTCAGGCTGTATATAGTATCAGGTACAGGTCCAGCAAACAGAAATAATGTAAGTCACAGGAGAAAGTATTATCAGCCCTGAGTAAACCGGGGATTAGCCATTTATGCAGTTGCCAACATGGGGAGAGAAATAGAACTGGACCGCACATCCACACATCACTCAATGATCTACTGCCACTAGGCTACATTATATAACAAACTCGAGGTTCTTAGTTACATTTTGATCAAATTGTATAAGCCCACCAACCACTTCACGGTGACCTCTTTATGGTGGGTCCCTATGCTATTATGTGCGGCATCACATGATGTCTACCACCGCTGCAGTACACAGACAACAGGGACCAAGACCAGGTTGTCCCCCAGCACCCATACTGGCAGGCATAGCCCCCATGGCTCCGGGCCACATGGAACAGTGAGTATTCAACACCCATTCACACATGGTGAGCCTTTTTTCCTGTTCACATGGTGCGATATTGCATGGTGTCCGGCGCTTCTGTGGTGCGGTGCTGGTGGGGACCCGGGGCCCGGAGCCATGGGGGTTATGCCTGCCAGTATGGGTGCTGGGGGGCAACCGGGTCTTCGTCCCTGCCGGTGCTGTGCTGCAGCGGTGGTGGATGCCATGTGAGGCCGCACATAATAGCATAGGGACCCACCATAAAGAGGTCACCATGAAGTGGTTGGTGGGCTTATACAATTTGATCAAAATGTAACTAAGAACCTTGAGTTCATTCTATAATGTAGCCTAGCGGCAGTAGATCATTGTGTGATGTGTGGATGTGCGGTCCAGTTCCTTTTTCGCTCCCCATGTTCATTTATGGGCTGGAGGGTAGGTCACTGGTTGTGCCACCCTATGTGTAAAAATGGGACGTCAGAAAGGCGCTGGTCATCAGGGTTAAGAGGTTTCCTTTTATTCAAAGATATTTTGGACAACGCGTTTCACACTCCAACGAGTGCTTCCTCAGGTCTAATACAATACACAAATAAATTAATTTTAATATTTATGATAAGTTAAAAAAGAGAATAACATGCAGAGGCTCGGTATACCAAAAGGAATAAAACATAGGCTTTAAAAAGTTCATATAAGTTAGGAAGTGATACATTTGAGGAAAATACAATAAATATTCCTATTGTATTTTCCTCAAATGTATCACTTCCTAACTTATATGAACTTTTTAAAGCCTATGTTTTATTCCTTTTGGTATACCGAGCCTCTGCATGCTATTCTCTTTTTTAACTTATCATAAATATTAAAATTAATTTATTTGTGTATTGTATTAGACCTGAGGAAGCACTCGTTGGAGTACGAAACGCGTTGTCCAAAATATCTTTGAATAAAAGGAAACCTCTTAACCCTAATGACCAGCGCCTTTCTGACGTCCCATTTTTACACATAGGGTGGCACAACCAGTGACCTACCCTCCAGCCCATTTGATATACGCCCTTGTTACCAACCTTGTGGCGAGGGTGGGGACGCGGCAGCGGTTACTTGTCACATATGCCTGACCCAGCATTGCTGGTTGTGCTAGAGACAGGCACAAAGGTGAGTACCGAATCTCACCCAAGAGCACCTCTTCCTCAAGAGCACCCCCGAACTAACCAAGGATAATCTCGCACTAGGTAGCGCTGTTTCTCTCTGTCCCCATCCCTTTTTCTCTGCATATTCACCATGTTCATTTATGCAGTTGTCCTGGACCCCACTCAAGCAGCTGACTGGCTAGGCACTGCATCAATCAACCTATGGCTGAGACCAGCACTGAGCTCCAGAATGAGCAATTCAGCTTTCCAGGTATACTGCAGGGTAGCTCAGGGTTTGGCTCACAAGCTCAGAAGCCTGCAAAACCCATTTCGAGAGTTCTGACAACTATGCTGTTTGTCTTAGAACTTTTCAAAAGCTAATTAAATATCCATTGTAAACTACAGAATCTCTAATTTATTTGTAGAAAAAATATTTACTATATCATTCATTTCCAAAACATATATTATAATACATACATACATACAACTTTTGTATTATGGCAAAAATATAGTGTCACAATAGTGTCCAAAATATGCCAAAATGATATGGTCAATGACATTAGTTAAAGTCATTTTAATCCTTTAAGAACTTAACCATCCAGATGGCGCCTACCCTAGCAAGGTGACTTATTCTGTGTTGAATTAATCTCTATTTATAGTAAATGGCAAGCAGATTGCACTCTGTGATCGTACACTGTGAGATGAAGTTGTAATCAGTATGTACTGTAGAACACATTTTAATCAACAATCACAGAGATAAAAAATATATTTTTAAAAATGCATTAGTCTAAAGAAAATCATTGATTTGAAGTCTAGATTTAGTTCTTATATAGTACAGTTATTCTTATATACAGTACTAAAATAGTGAATTAAAAAATAAAATTGCCATGGGTCCTGATAGTCAATGAAGTGCATGTGGTATCGGTATGTAGCCAAAATATAGCACTGGCACAATCTAACCTTTCTAATAAATCAACTGAGCATAAACTACGTAAAATCTTGGTACATTTGCTTGTCATCCTACATGTGTGATGAATAGAAGGTTTGGGTTCAGGAGTAGAGCCAGGCCTTTTGGCATATGTTGTTTTTAAACCCAACCATTGCAGGTGGTCATTTAACCCTTTATATGCTATGGTCAAAGTTTACCATAGCATTTAAAAGATTACACGTTTGCTTTCTGCTTGCCATTTTCATTAAGCCATAACTTTTTATTTTTCCAGAACTGTTTGAAGCCTTGTTATCTTTTGGACAAATTAGACATCTTATTTGCACCATTTAGGCCTCATTTCACATCTCCATTAGGTCTTCAGTTATTACCAGATGTGGTTAAACACACATAAGATATTATATCATAAAATCCATTGCATTCTTGGACAATATATCACCCTGGAGAGGATTCAAGTTCTATGAACCAGTTCTTCCTGTATGTGTAGTAGATGCCAAAAATAAGTTCTGAGAACGTCTATTATGTTGTTTTATAGTATTACTCAATCAGGGGTTAATTTTCCAGACAAGTTGCTTGGCAAGATTTTCCAGAACGTGGATAATACACCATGCAGACTGGACAGTTAAGTTGCATTATTTTAAACCAGCATCCTTTGTAAACCTATGCACTTCACTAGGTTGTCTCTAAGTTATTACATACACATATGACTGTCTATGCAGGCATGCTGATAAGTGCATAGTTTTGTTGAAAAACGTAGTTTGGGAAAATTACTTAGACTTCATTGTCCTTTTAGGTGCAGTGCAATTATTGTATTTGTGTTTCCCGTTTGAGAAGAAATGATTACCAAGTGTGTATCTTGCAAAATGTATGCATGCCTTAAACAGAGTATTAGAAATTCCAGGTTCTGGCAACAATAGTCAACTGGCAACACTGAGGGGCATTTTGCTCCAAGAGCAGGATCTATATCCGACACAGCAGGCATTGGCTGGGGTCAGTGAACATGAGGTGGTTGGAGATGGACAAGCTGAGGGCTCACAGGCTGGTAGCTGGAAAACAGTCGGAAAAAGGTATAGAGGGGAAAAGTGCTAGGGAAGCTGGTGCTGAGCTGACCAACTCTAATAAGTATGTATATTTGGCTAATATTAGGGGTACAAGCCCATAAGCAGCATCACCACAGCAGGTTCTTGCTCCAAGAAACAAATCAGTTAGCCAGAGGGTCTAGAGGGAGATGGAAGGTTCTTAACAATGATTTTAGGGAAGCATTTCCAAGGAAAGTAAAAATAATCCCAAATAATTTTACAAATATATAAATAGTACAAAACTGAAACTGTGAGCCCTCTGCAGAATAATTTTTGGGTCTCCGAGGAAGATGAGGAAAGGGTCAATCTGTTGAGGAGCACAAAAATGTTCATGCAAAAAGTGTTCCATAATGCTTTCATGCAGGTTGGGCACTAAAATACCATTCAGTGGTGCTCAAATCTCAAAGGGCACGATCCAACACATCAAAGACGTAGATAAAGGAACGGTTGACACTAACCAATCTTCTGTTTAAAACTTCTTCTTCTTTATTTGTGGAGTAAACAACACATACTCACATGTGGGACATACAAGGGAGGGAGTGAAGGCGGAATGCCCACGGGAAGGCAGCGGCTGTTGCGCACTACAGAGCTTCTTCCGGCCTTCCGGCCTCACTGTTATTCTTCCATGAACAGTGCTGGTCGGGTCCCCTTTTAACCACTCATACTCATTCTAGCACAACACTCACACTCAACACTCATTCTAGCACAGTGCATTAACAGCATTTTATATCCTTTTAAAATATTTTTTTATTTCTTTGTTTGTTTTTCAGCCCCCAGTTTTCAGCCCTTTAGCCCTTTAGATTGTGTATCTGGCGCGCTGGCAGTCGGCGTTATTCATTAGGGGGCGTGCCGACACACCGCCAGCACGCCCCTGCCAACGGTCACATTGTACGAGAAGCCAGCAGCATCGCATCGCTGCCGGCTCTCCGCGGTGCTACCGCACCGCACTAACAGCTGCTGCAGCCGCAACCCGGCTCACTCATATTGCCGGCTGGCCGCGCCTCACTGTCAGCGGCTGTGGCCGAGCCAGGCTTCTTTACCGCGATGCGATGCTGCCGGCTTCTTGTACAATGTGTCCGCTGGCAGGGGCATGCTGGGGGTGTGTCGGCACGCCCCCTAATGAATAACGCCGACTGCCAGTGCGCCAGATACATGATCCGACCTCTTATTTGGTAAGAGGTCGGATCGTGTTAAATCAATTTATTGCACATAAATTTAAAAAAAAAATGGCTAGGCAGAAAGGGGCTGGGTGGAGGATTATGGGGGCCACATTTGCTCTGTGGGTTATCCAAGGTGACAGGTCCTCTTTAATTCAGTGCCATTTATAGCGATGTTTTTTTAAACTTTTTTCCAGTTTAAGACATTTCATTTTTTTTCTTCTCTGCCAGAGATTGTCTTTATGTAGATCATTCACTTCTGTGTTTGGTTGTTTTTCTGATTGCTGCCTGTCTCAGACTTTTTCAAAATTCTTTTGTAATTCTGATTGTGTACTTAACTTGTTATCTTGTCGCACATTTAGTCTAACCTAGCATCTCTATTCGTCCACCCCGTCTACCAGCAGCTGTCATGTGAAAGAAAATTCTCCTGTTCCCTTGCTGGATCACTCCCAGTCTGTAAGCAGGTTCTAAAAAGTCAGTTTGCCATTATCAGCATTTGTTATCACTGCAGGCTGAACTCTAATTAATAGGGACAGTGAGTTTACCACCGTTCGCCATACATGTACATTCACTGTGAAAATCTTGTAATGTTTAGAAGTTAGTAATATGTTTAGTCTTCTTCTATAGTATAATGTAAATACATTTGGATGGCATTAATATTTTGATCTTTTATATTTATTAACCAAATGTCATTTTTTTTGTTCCTAATGTGGTGCCAGAGAACAGAAATCACACATTTCTAGTTTTCAAGTACATTTCAAACCATCACAAGATAATGTTTCTGAATTAATTCAATACATTAGTTGTCAAGTGGTTAATAACTGGCAAATAGAATCAATCATGCAAAAATAATTTGGACAAGAGGTCAGATGATAAAATTCTCCCATTATGTGTCTTGTTTTAAATTAGGTCATAATAACTGCTTTAGTATCCGAAGGAAACCATAGTCCAAGATTTTGCTAGATTCTTAATAACCACATTGGCTTTAGTAATAGTTTTTCATAAAATGGAAATGTGACAAGCAGATTTATATATTAATCTTTACATTTGATGATCAAAGCATTAAAAGCTACCAGGTGAAACTTTCATACACTGGTGGTGCAAAACTTCCTTAGTGCAGTGTCCCTCACTCATGTGCAGGTTATACTAGTTAATCCAATAGTGGCACATTCTCTTAGGAAATCATGGAAATATACTTTATGTCATTCATCAAAACAGGTTCAATCTTCATAGGTAGCTCACGCCCTTTGAGCTACTATGTGTGTCCTCCACTCCTATTTCAAGCACATTATCGGTTGCATATGAATATAATAGAGATGGGCGGATTTTTTCTAAATTCAATTCGACCAAATGCGCTGAATTTTCTGAGAAAATTTGATTTGACTCAAATCGAATCATAACAAACCACAACATGTGACTTAACAGTACGTCACATGCCGGGAGGGGGTGCATGGAGAGGGCTCAGGGGCTGAGCCCTCTCCATAGCCGGTAAGTCTTTGCTGCTTATTGTAGCTAGCACCGTATTGTAGATGCCAACCCGCAGATTGCCACCGGCAAAGTTGTCGGCGACTTAAAAAAACTAAAATCTTGCCAGCGGGTAAAAAAAAATCTTCCCGAGGATCATCGCTCTCCATGACTTCATCAGAGAGCGAGGACCTGAGGATCTTACGAAGACCTGAGGCTGCCTCGGTTTAACCCCTTCATTACAATGTGCGATCAGCACATTGTAATGAAGGAGGAGGGAAATCCCCTTATACTGCCATACTGTAGTATATGATAGGATCCACCTGACAACCTAGGGTTAAAGTACCCAATGGAGTCTGAAAAATAGTAAAAATAAAACTAAAAAAAAGTTTAAAAAATATATAATAAAAAAACCTAAAAATTCAAATCAGCCCCCTTTCCCTAGAACTGAAAATAAATAAACAGTAAAAATCATAAACACTTTAGCTATCACCATATTTGAAAATGGCCAATTTATCAGAATATATTAACGTTTTTTCACTGCACTGAACAGGAAATAATGCCCAAAGTAAAAAATGGCACTTTTTTGCCATTTTGAAAAGTATAAAAAATTTAAATAAAAAAGGTCATACAGTCTTTAAAATGATAGCAATGAAAACCTCATAAAAAGTCACAAAAAATTACACCACACCCTGTACCATACACAAAAGTATAAAAAAGTATACATATAGTGAGGAACGGTGCCGCCATACAGTGAGGAACACTACCTCCATACAGTGAAGAATACAGCTATACAGTGAGGAACACTACCGCCATACAGTGAGGACTTCTACTGTTATACAATAAGGAACACTACTGCCATACAGTGAGGGACACTACTGTCTCACAGTGAGAAATACAGCCATATAGTGAGAAACAATACCGCCATACAGTGAGTAACACTACCGCCATACAGTGAGGAACATTACTGCCATACAGTGAGGAATACTACACCCATACAGTGATGAATACTACCGCCACACAGTGAGGAACACTACCTCCATACAGTGAAGAAAACAGCCATACAATGAGGAACACTACCACCACACAGTGGGGAACACTACCGCCACACAGTGAGGAACACTACAGCCACACAATGAGGAACACTACGGCCACACAATGAGGAACACTACGGCCATACAGTGAGGAACACTACGGCCATACAGTGAGGAACACTACTGCCATACAGTGAGGGATATTACCCCCATACAGTGAGGGACACTACCGCCATACAATGAGGGACACTACCCCCATACAGTGAGGAACACTACTGCCATACAGTGAGGAGCGCTACTTCCATACAGTGAAGAATACAGCCATACAGTGAGGAACACTACCGCCATACAGTGAGGAACACTACCACCACACAGTGAGGAATACAGCCATACAGTGAGGAACACTACTCCCATACAGTGAGGAACACTACTCCCATATAGTGAGGAACACTACCACCGTACGGTGAGGGGCACTACACCCATATAGTGAGGAACACTGCCGCCATACAGTGAGGAACACTACCTCCATACAGTGAGGAACACTACCCCCATACAGTGAGGAACACTACCACCATACAGTGAAGAATACAGCCATACAGTGATGAACACTACCGCCATACAGTGAGGAACACTACCACCATACAGTGAAGTATACAGCCATACAGTGATGAACACTACCGCCATACAGTAAGGACTTCTACCGTTATACAATGAGGAACACTACTGCTTTACAGTGAGGAACACTACCACCATACAGTGAGGGACAATACCGCCATACTGCGAGGAACACTACCGCCATACAGTGAGGAACAGTACCAGTTCCAGAAACTCTAAATGAATTCTGATTTATTAGAATCGATTCGCCAACCTCTAAATATAATCTATTCTTCTGGATAAACAGAGCCAGACTTACCTTTCATGAAGGCTTGGGTACGGGAGCTTGACAGATGCTTTGTTCAGCACATAGAACACAGAATGATCTCGCGATATCACGATGTGTTCTATGTGCCGTTCTATGTAGAAATGCTCTGAACATAAGGAGTGATCTAGTGAGGAGATGCTCGTTCACAGTTGCTGAGGAATGTCTTCTCTGACACTGTCACTGCTGATTGGACGGTGTTAGAGAAGATTAGCAGGCACACATGCCCCCACACCTGCTGCAGCACCTCCTCTCTGACGATCCGGTACATTGCATGATCAAAGAACCGTGCTCATATCTCAGTAACGGAGGCGGCTAGGAATACAATTCAGCGTGCCCATGAATCAGGGTGCATGCCCCTACATTCTGGTATGTTAAAGTTAATAAGTTGGGGGTGGTGAAAAGTTCTCTTTAATCAACAATCACATTCACAATGACCCTGCCACTTATTTTTACTCTCTATGCCGTCCCAACGACAAGCCAAGACCCAGAGCTCCCAGGTGGAATTTGTACTGATTCTAATGAGATCTCTTATCCCTAGGTTGTGTAAAATCCATACAAATGCCCTCTAAATCAGACTGGTTTACAAAAAATAATTTCATGCAAATAATGGAGGAACTTACAGCAGACATGAAACACATAGGGGCAGATTTATTAAGCTGTCTGAAAGTCAGAATATTTCTAGTTGCCCATGGCAACCAAGCACAGCTCCCCTTTAAAATATTCATGAGCACCGGTAAAATGAAAGCTGAGCTGTGATTGGTTGCCATGGGCAACTAGAAATATTCTGACTTTCAGACAGCTTGATAAGTCTGTCCCATAGGAGAGAAACACATAGTAACTTTTTTGTAGCTCTCCTACTTATTCCACTTACTGGTATTTCATAAGAACCCACTCTCTCACTCTATTTACACAGTCCATTGCTGCTGCTTCTACTCATCCTCCCTTACTCACTTTCCCTCTTATTTATCTTATTCCCTCTAGTTTAAATCTCTGAGTTAGTTAGTTATGAGGTTCACTGCATGGGTTAATCATTTTTATATTTTGATAGATCAAACCTAACGTGTGTATAATTATTTTTAGGAAAATTCTGAGATTTGAAATGTTATATTTTTGGTTTATTTTGTTTTTTTTTTAACTTTTTAAAAATGAATTTTGCAATTGGATCCATTGGGTGTTTAAACCCAAGATTGTTTTAACACTAATTGCAGTGTATTGGCAGTTTTTAATAAGCCCTGCCTGAGGGTTTATTACAGATTCTGCCATGACAGCAATGGGAGCCTCATAGCTTTAATAATTGGTACAATTTTAATGGAAACATCTGTGACTGTTCAATACATCTTAACTAGATACTTCAAAACCCATGCACATGGTGTATAGTTAACTGATCCCTTTCATTTATGCTGGATTTTTCATTTAAATAATTACTACAAGAAAACTGTCACTTGTGAACATAACCAAATAACCCATTTTCATGTACGAGAACCTCAAAAAGCTTTTCTGTTATTATAAATTGGTGTTTTTCCTATATTTTTATATTTTTCCTAACAACATGCCTCAAGTGAAGCATCAATTTAATATGAAAGACAACTCATGTAACCTCAAATAATTGTTTGATAACTTATCTTTTATAATCTTTTCTATTTACCTTAGTGTGAAATGGACGTCTACTTCATTCTATAGTAAATAAATGGATGTTACAATTCACGTGCAGATCTCATTTCATGTTTTCCCATTGCTATTGTTGGCTGCAGTTTTTCTCAGAAGGAGGTATACTTCTCAAATCAATGGAAGTTACTGCTATATTGAGCTTATCAGAGCTTACTGATGTCTAACCCTTTATCTTTCTTACAAAAGAATCCAAGATTGCCTAACTTGTGCATAGCATACGCAATGATTAGAAGCATTTATTTCTAGATGAGAATACATTTAATGAGCCATTTCACAAGCAGAACATTTATTTCGGATGAACTAAGACCCCAAATGACTTTACCATTGTAGCTTTTTTATCGCTGCTGAACATTTATATCAGTGAATATTAAAATGATATAGCTTTGTCATAGTATTGTTAGACTCCATTTAAAAAAAAAAAAGAAATAGCTTCCAAGGACAACTTTCTAATAGAAATACCAGACATAAAGTAAAATTAATTCCACTTTTCCTTCAGACTTTCCTCAAGAAACCAACTGATATATGAGGTTTGAATCTAAAGCATAATGACATATTTTTTCATGATTCACAGCTTTTATTTATAAGAATAAATGACCCCCCACTTGAGATCCTTAATATGGTTAAAAGCTAAAAGTCAAACAATTCCTATTTCATTCCTTTTATGAGTTTGAATCCTCTTCTTACTATGCTAATATGTCTGTGGCACAGTCTGTGAAGATACTACAAATTACACTGTAATTGTAACTCTTGCATAGCTTCAAAAGATCTCCCTGGGTACCTTGAATCATTGTGTCTGGTAGTTGAAACAGCAAGCCTGAGGCAACAGTTATCTATGTTTTCTCTTAGCTTTTGAAATGTTTTTCTGCAAATTTTACTAATTTGAAAAAATTCTGATAATGAATCCTGTTTTTATGATTATATACAGGCGGTTCCCTACTTAATAACACCCGACTTACAGACAACCCCTAGTTACAAACGGACTTCTGGATTTTCTTAATTTATTGTAGTTTAGCCCTAGGCTACAATAAACAACTGTAACAGATACCAAATGTATCTGCAATTAAGCTTTATAGTTAATTCTGGTTTTTATGACAACCAAACATTTTTAAAATCCAATTTTAAAAATTTTGACTGGGGTTACAATTATAAAGTATCCAGTCCCGACTTACATACAAATTCAACTTAAGAACAAACCTACAGAACCTATCTTGTACGTAACCCAGAGACTGCTTGTATTATATTAAATATTTGTATATACATATATCTCCATGGGCTCGCAAACTAGGGCTTGTGGTTCAATTTTTACATTGTGTACTTCACTTTACTGCAAGCAAACAGCTAAGAATAGGACAGGACCTGTTATTATAGCTACACCCTTATGGATGGTGCCATATTCATTTTAGAGTTTTCATTTTTACATATATACTATGCTAAAGGGGTTCTTTGACATTCTGCAGACTTAACGGAAGCAGGATTTCACATATTAGGGTAATGTCTGCTGCTGCAGGTATAATAGTAATAAATCTTTATACAGCGCCATCATATTCCACAGTGGTTTACAAATCATTAAGTACATAAACAAATAAAAGAAGACATTACAAAGTATTAACATAGAAGTTAGGGTCCTGCTCGCAAGAGCTTACAATCTATGATTGTAACAGTATAACAGCATAATGGTCCAGCCAATCTTTATAATGGATTAGAATAAATAAAATGATTCAATAAATAAATAGACAATGGTGCGTGAACCAGTCATTGGCCGATATCTTACATACAGAGTCCATGGTGAACAGGACTGCAGAGTGGCCTGTATAAAGGTATATAGTGCTTGTAAGATTACCCGTAGATCTGAATATGTAATCTACATTTTATGGTGCCTTTGTCCAAAACTGTACGTGGGAGCGACAGCTACAGAATGTAGGCTGAAATTGCTTAACGATCACTCCTTCATTAATACACATAAAGCTGAGCTACCAGTCCCCAGACATTCTCCGGAGCAGGGTCATAGACATTTACCTCCTTCAGAGTTGGTGACATAGTAATAATTAGGAATAATACCTGGGAAGTACCGACCTCAAGGCAGTCCGTTACACTGATATTGGCAACCTATATATATGGGAGGGAGTTAGTATCTGGTTATCGGGAAAGAATATATTGTACAGGGTTCTGAGGTTTGATTATTACTTTACTGTTCTACTAAGTGGCACAATTTTTTGAGATGGACAGGTTCTCTTAACCAAGATGTTGCTCAGATACTACAGAGTTACAATTTACATTTTTTTTACATTTTACATTTACATTTTACATGTTTTTATTAAAACAATGTTATTTTCTTCTTGTTATATTTAATCATATTGACAAGAGTACCAGTAACATATTTCTAGTATTAAAATTCATCATCTTCTATTAAGAAACATACCCCCATGCAATCATTTTAATTGGATGCCTTACATCTGTTCTATGCTATTTTACTTTTGTGTTATTAACCAAAACTCTAAAGATGTTAAATATGCGGAAAAAATCTTAAGTAGGTAGCAGCTGTTGACTAAGCCAATGCCTTAATTTGAGAATGCAAAATAAACACAATTGAGATGGATACCATTTACAAGGTGTAATTACAGTACTTTATGCAACATGTATTACAAATCAGAAATCTTTCATGCCTCTCCTTCTAATGCTTTTACTTTACAAGATAAATGATGTTCATTCAATATCTACTGCATAATGAATTTGTCATCACAAATAAATGCAACCAGAGATTTACTGTATTATGAGTCAGAATTTCATTTCAGCCAGTGTCAAAAAATAAAAAATGGGATATCATGATTTGTACCACATTTACGTTGTGCTTTTAGAATTTTTTTTTGAGCCTCTTCCAAAAAAGGAAGATAAGCAACAGTTTGCAGTAAAAGGGAGTGACTTCAAATGCTGTCAATGTAAGATTTTGCTTAAGTGTAAGTATTATGTTAGACCAAAGGGTTTCGAATTACAACAACTTTATCCTCCAGCATACACCACTTAAACATAAATTCAGCATTTAGTTGATTCATTATTAAATTATAAATCTGAGGAGATATTTATGTCCTAAAATATTCATGTTTATTATTGTTTAATATATTATAGTACATATTAAAGGGGTTTATTTGCCATAAAAAAAACTGAGCTTGCAGATTTTATTTGTAAAAAAAATGAAAAACAAGAATTGTTAGAGGTCCCCAGTAGCAGAACTGATGCTACGCTACTACTGATCAGTTTATATTTACTTGCATTTTAATTCATGGCGCTATACACAGATTATCATCCTGTCATCACTTACAATAGACATTGCTATGCCTGAAATTAACCTAGCTTACAACTTAAAAGTGGTATTCCCATTAAAGCAAATAAATGTTATTATTTGTGTTATGAAAAGTTATACAATTTTCCAATATAATTTCTGTATCAATTCTTCACAGTTTTATAGATCTCTGCATACTCTCATTCTGTAGGAAGCTTCATTGTTTACATTCTGTGGATATAAAAATGGTCCATAGTCATGTGATGTCACACAGGTGCGGGACTCGTTAGTATCACAGTGCTTAATTAGAGCCAGGTGTTATAACAAGACATGTGTTACATTATACGACCATGGTCAGTGTCACGGGTGCTCCCTCGATCCCTGTCTAGATCTTCAAGCCATTCCCTGAAGAGAAAGCTCCCTTGTGTATCCTGTGTTCCTGTGTATCCTGCGTTCCTATGTATCCAGCATTCCTGTGTATCCGGCATTCCTGTGTATCCTGCGGTCCTGTGTTCCTGCTCCGAGTGCCAGTCCATTGTAGTGTTCCTGCTCCGTGTGCCAGTCCGTTGCTGTGTTCCTGCTCCATGTGCCAGTCCATTGTTGTGTTCCTGATCTGTGTGCCAGTCCATTGTTGTTTTCCTGATCTGTGTGCCAGCGCCTCCGATTCCCGATGTGAGTCCTAGTGTGCCTTCCTTTACTATTCTCCTGCCGTCACCACAGGTAGAGACTGTCATCTGCATTACTACCTTGGCAGCCACTGTGGGCTAGTTGCACCTGTGGAACAACCTGATGGTACCCCATCACAGCAAGACCATGCCGCTTTGCGGCAGGCTCTGGTGAAGACCAGGTGCCACTTAGACTCCGGTCCCAGGTGTCGGCTAGTACCATCTCCCTCGGTGGTCCAGAGGGTCCACAAACTCACAGTCCTGACAGGCAGATTTACATCCACTTATAATAAATATAGAAGATTTTAATAGAATCTTAGCAAGCAGATATCTAATTTCAAATTGATATTTTATTAGAATTTTTTATAATGATTTGTTATAAAAACCATAATATTTATTTGCTGAAATGAGAATGTGTCTTCAAATTCTCTTTAACCCTTTACAAGGCCTGAAAAAGCTTTAATGTCGGGTTTTTACAACACATAACATATAATGTGATCTGCAGGGCTCAATGCACATCTAGGACAGGCATTATCAGTTCTAGCTCCTATGTGACATAAAAAGGAAGGGTTCTGTATATGCTATGAAGGAGAAAGAATTGTGATATGAACAAAGCCTCACTAGAGGATATCTGAGGGATAGAGGAAGGAATATACTCCCAATGCATGTCCGTTATGGGTCCCAAATCCTCTTCCCACTTTTGCTTAGCCTGAAATGGATATCACTTTAAGTAAGAATCAAGTAAGTGGATATATGGTAATAAGATTAGCCCATTGGTATTTCCTTCCTAAACTATAAGGGAGTTAACTGGGAATGTACCCTTAGATAGGGCAACATTAACTGTTTTTGTTGTCCAAGCATGTCTTAATTATAGCAATTATTAAAAATGGCTATGCGACAAATTAAATTCCTTCTGAAAAATGTAAAACTCCTTAAACTTTTCTTCATTATGTAGCTGATGAACAAATACAATTCCCAAAGTTTCCCAGGGACTTCCAGTCGGAAGAACACTGGGAAGCTAGGATTTCATCATATTGGTGTAAAAGTAGTGCAACCACTAACCTCCATTATTTGTTTAGATGTCGCCGGTCTCTATCTGTCCCCTATATTGTTAGTCAGATCGCACCTATGTTTGTTAGTTTCTTAGATGTAAAGCATTACCTTCACCATTTGAATATCTTTGGATTAACTCCAGAGCTGTACAAACTTTTTCTGTGAATTTGTCTGGACACCTGTGAGCGATAATTACTACTCCGTCTCCCGCATGTGGACTGCAAATGTGCCCGGTTAGATTCTAGTGGTCAACTGTATCGCTCCCACAATAACGCATCTTTGTATTGTACAATGCTACCAATCTCAATCTTGTGATTATAAAAACTTGCTATATCAAAATATTCATTATGAACCCCCGGGTGCCACATTCATATATGTAAGTATAAAACAATATCTCATGCTCTTTCTACATAACATACACTATGCTTTTAAAGGAAGTGTTTATGTTTGAACCATACAAAAAAAAAATGGGATTACAAATGATTAACCCTTTGTATGGCACTTTGATTCTATTCATAGGGAAACAGCATCTACACTGTCATATGCCCATAACAATGTCCAAACCAATAAATCTTACATTACATTATAATATTATATACCATTGTAATTCAAATTCCTTACTACTTAAATTACCTACACAGATGCCATTACTTATATAAATTGACATTAGTTATATAGATATAAATACGGTGTGCCAGACATAGAGGTTCCCGTGCCGGGTACACAGCGTAACAGAAACCTCTGACATCTGGCACGCAGCCCTGCAAATAATTGATATTGTTGTGTAATGAAAAGTTACACAATTTTCCATTATACTTTATTAATTCCTCACAGTTGTCCAGGTCTCTGCTTCCTGTCCTTCTATAGAAAGCTTCCATATTTACATCCAGTGTAAAGAAACCTGTCCATGGACATGTGATGTCATAAAGCCTCACAAGCTGTTATAATAGACCTGTCAGCATTATATCTTAAAAATTCCCTTATGAGACCTCTTTCCCAATAATGAAAATAAGCAGGGGAAAGCTGTCATTAGCGGCTTTAGAGTGTATCATACCCATCATAACATTAAAGAACTGGGTGCAAAGGGGTGTCCATTCTGTAGCAGATCTGTATGAAGGACAGCAGATCTGAAGATGAAGGATGCAGTTTGAGCTTTCAGACGAACCCTTTTTTCAGTTTCTGCAAATGTACCTTGAGAAATTTAAATAAAATGAGAGATCTGTCACACTCTCCATTTAACATCTGTCACACTCTCCAAGCATTTAACTTGACAGCTCACTGCTCCCCCTGTATAAACCATATTAAACACATAAAGAAAATGTATATGAGTTGGTATCTGTTGGTGGGGCTGCAGAGAAATTGGGGACTTGGCCCACATGTGTTAGAGGATTAATTTATTTATGGCTTATGAGCTGATTATGGTTAAAGATTAGAGATGAGCGAACATGCTCGTCCGAGCTTGATGCTCGGTCGAGCATTAGGGTACTCGAAACTGCTCGTTGCTCGGACGAATACTTCGCCCGCTCGAGAAAATGGCAGCTCCCGCCGTTTTGCTTTTTGGCGGCCAGAAACAGAGCCAATCACAAGCCAGGAGACTCTGCACTCCACCCAGCATGACGTGGTACCCTTACACGTCGATAGCAGTGGTTGGCTGGCCAGATCAGGTGACCCTGGGATAGACTAGCCGCTGCCCGCGCTGCTCGGATCATTCTGTGTCTGGATGCCGCTAGGGAGAGAGCTGCTGCTGGTCAGGGAAAGCGTTAGGGTGTTCTATTAGCTTACTGTTAGGCAGGAGTGATTCTCAAAGAACCCAACAGCCCTTCTTAGGGCTACAATAACGTTCTACTTTTTTTATTTTAATTTGCATCTAGTACCATTTTGTGAGGAATTAGCAGGGGGACTTGCTACCGTTGTGTTTAGCTCTTAGTGGCACACATATCCATAGCAAAGACCGAAGTGGGAAAATTTAGTAGGGGTTGGATTTCAATTAGGCACTAACTCAGTGTCATCTCATCTGACAGTAGTGTGCTTTGATACTTGGCTAGAAAATAGCCATAGGAGAATACAAAGAGCTTACTTACGCATACAGTAGCGTTCTATATATTTGATTTCTGGTTGATCTGCTGGTGGCTGTACTTTCTGCAGTGCATGTACTAGCCAATTCTGAGCAATTTGTAGTGAGACTTGCGACCGCTGTGTTCTGCGCTTAGTGACGCACATATCCATAGCAAAGACCGAAGTGGGAAAATTTAGTAGGGGTTGGATTTCAATTAGGCACTAACTCAGTGTCATCTCATCTGACAGTAGTGTGCTTTGATACTTGGCTAGAAAATAGCCATAGGAGAATACAAAGAGCTTACTTACGCATACAGTAGCGTTCTATATATTTGATTTCTGGTTGATCTGCTGGTGGCTGTACTTTCTGCAGTGCATGTACTAGCCAATTCTGAGCAATTTGTAGTGAGACTTGCGACCGCTGTGTTCTGCGCTTAGTGACGCACATATCCATAGCAAAGACCGAAGTGGGAAAATTTAGTAGGGGTTGGATTTCAATTAGGCACTAACTCAGTGTCATCTCATCTGGCATAGTAGTGTGCTTTGATACTTGGCTAGAAAATAGCCATAGCAATAGGATAGCATTGTTTGGTTTTAAAAACTCAAAAAAAAAACAAAAAACACAAAAAAAAAAAAACACACAAAAAAAAACAAAAAAAAGTAAAAAAAAAAATAAAGTTATAACTCTCATTTTAAAAATGTTTAACCCGAGGGCTAGGGGTAGAGGACGAGGGCGGGGACGTGGGCGTCCAACTACTGCAGGGGTCAGAGGCCGTGGTCCTGGGCGGGGTGAGACACCACCTGCTGATGAGGGAGCAGGGGAACGCCGCAGAGCTACACTCCCTAGGTTCATGTCTGAAGTTACTGGGACTCGTGGTAGAGCACTGTTGAGGCCAGAACAGTGCGAACAGGTGATGTCGTGGATTGCTGACAATGCTTCGAGCAATTTGTCCACCACCAGTCAGTCTTCCACGCAGTCCACCCATGTCACCGAAATCGCCACTCCTCCAGCTCCTGCACCTCAGCCTCCTCCCCCCCAGTCTGCCCCCTCCCAGGAAAATTTGGCATTTGAACCGGCATACTCTGAGGAACTGTTTTCTGGACCCTTCCCACAGTCACAAACCACTTGTCCGGTTGCTGCTGAGCAATTTTCCGATGCCCAGGTTTTCCAACAGTCACAGTCTGTGGGTGATGATGACCTTCTTGACGTAGTGGAAGTGTGTAAAGAGGTGTCCGACGATGAGGAGACACGGTTGTCAGACAGTGGGGAAGTTGTTGTCAGGGCAGGAAGTCCGAGGGGGGAGCAGACTGAGGGATCGGAGGATGATGAGGTGACAGACCCAAGCTGGGTTGAGAGGCCGGGTGAACACAGTGCTTCTGAGACGGAGGAGAGTCCTCGACCAGAACAGGTTGGAAGAGGCAGTGGTGGGGCCAGACGGAGAGGCAGGGCCAGAGCTGGTGCATCAGCGCCAAATGTGTCAACTAGTGAAGCTCCCGTGGCGAGGGCTCCTGCGGCGAGGGCTAGATCTTCAGAAGTCTGGAGGTTCTTTAAGGAAACACCGGATGACCGACGGACTGTGGTGTGCAACATTTGCCAAACCAGGCTCAGCAGGGGTTCCACCACTACTAGCTTAACTACCACCAGTATGCGCAGGCATATGAATGCTAAACACCCCACTCAGTGGCAACAAGCCCGTTCACCTCCGGCCGTGCACACCACTGCTCCTTCCCCTGTGTCAGCTGCTAGTCAGCCCCCTGCCCAGGACCCTGCCACAAAAACCCCATCGTCGCCTCCACGATCCTCCACAGCATCCACCAGCGTTCAGCTCTCCATACCCCAGACGCTGGAGCGGAAACGCAAATATAGTGCAACCCACCCGCACGCCCAAGCCCTTAATGTGCACATCTCCAGATTGCTTAGCCTGGAGATGCTGCCCTATAGGCTAGTAGAGACCGAGGCCTTTCGCAACCTCATGGCGGCGGCCGCCCCTCGGTATTCGGTCCCCAGCCGCCACTACTTTTCCCGATGTGCCGTCCCAGCCCTCCACCAGCACGTGTCAGACAACATCATCCGTGCCCTGACCAACGCCGTTTCTGACAAGGTCCACCTGACCACGGACACGTGGACGAGTGCTGCCGGGCAGGGCCACTATATATCGCTGACGGCACATTGGGTTAACTTGGTGGAGGCTGGGACCGAGCCTGACACTGGGGCTGCTCATATACTGCCGACGCCGAGGATTGCGGGGCCTACCTCGGTCCAGGTGTTTCAGGCCTACTATGCCTCCTCCTCCTCCCACCCCTCCTCCACCTCCTCCTCCGAACTACCATCCGTGGGCACGGCGCCATCAGTCGGTAGCTCTAGGCACAGCAGCAGCAACTCTCTGGTCAGCATGAAGTCGGAAGCTTTGCGCTCGTCACAAGAGACAGGGGAAGAATATTTCCTTGTTGATAGCCAAAGCACCCTCAGGTCTGTTTCTCAGCGCATATCGGAGGAGGTGGAGGTGGAGGAGGATGAGGAGGAAGAGGAGGAGAATGTTGGTGAGACACAAGAGGGGACCATTGTTGAGTCCTTTACTGTTCAGCGTGTATGGGCAGAAGAAGAGGAGTTGGAGGAGTTGGAGGAGGAGGAAATGGACAGTCAGGCCAGTGAGGGGAGTGAATTCTTACGCGTTGGTACTCTGGCGCATATGGCAGATTTCATGCTAGGCTGCCTATCCCGTGACCCTCGCGTTCAAAGAATTTATTCCAGCACCGATTACTGGGTGTTCACTCTCCTGGACCCACGGTACAAGCAAAATCTTTCCACTCTCATCCCTGCAGAGGAAAGGAGTGTGAGAATGCATGAATACCAGCAGGCCCTGGTGCACAAGCTGAAACAGTATTTCCCTTCTGACAGCGCTAGCGGCAGAGTGCGTAGTTCTGCGGGACAAGTAGCGAGAGAGAGTAGGCGAGCAGGCAGCTTGTCCAGCACTGGCAAGGGTACGCTTTACAAGGCTTTTGCCAGCTTTATGTCACCCCAGCAAGACACTGTCACCTGTCCCCAGTCTCGGCAGAGTAGGGCTGATCTTTACAGAAAGATGGTGAGGGAGTACGTAGCTGACCATACCATCGTCCTAAATGATCACACAGCTCCCTACAACTACTGGGTTTCAAAGCTGGACATGTGGCACGAACTGGCGCTGTACGCCTTGGAGGTTCTTGCCTGCCCTGCCGCTAGCGTCTTGTCCGAGCGGGTTTTCAGTGCAGCTGGTGGCATCATCACCGATAAGCGTACACGCCTGTCGACTGACAGCGCTGACAGGCTGACGCTTATTAAAATGAATAAAGGCTGGATTTCTCAGAATTTCCAATCTCCACCAGGTGAAGGAAGCTCAACCTGAATAATTGATCCACTCCTCCTCCTCCTCATTTTCCTCCTTCTCCTCCTCTTTGTACAGTAAAGCAGAGGAAAATGGCTATTTTTTGACAGGGCCCACTGGCTCTTGCTATAGTACTTCATGCATTTAATTTTTCTGGAGGGCCACCTACCCAGTCCTCTGTTTGAAACAATTTTTGTGAGTGCCACATACAGGCACTCAATCTATTCCATTTTACTGCAGGGCCACCTACCTGCTCCTCTGGTTTGAAACATTTTTGGGACTGCCACATACAGGCACTCAATCTATTCCATTTTACTGGAGGGCCACCTACCTGCTCCTCTGGTTTGAAAAATTTTTGGGACTGCCACATACAGGCACTCAATCTATTCCATTTTACTGCAGGGCCACCTACCTGCTCCTCTGGTTTGAAACATTTTTGGGACTGCCACATACAGGCACTCAATCTATTCCATTTTACTGGAGGGCCACCTACCTGCTCCTCTGGTTTGAAACATTTTTGGGACTGCCACATACAGGCACTCAATCTATTCCATTTTACTGCAGGGCCACCTACCAGCTCCTCTGGTTTGAAACATTTTTGGGACTGCCACATACAGGCACTCAATCTATTCCATTTTACTGGAGGGCCACCTACCTGCTCCTCTGGTTTGAAAAATTTTTGGGACTGCCACATACAGGCACTCAATCTATTCCATTTTACTGCAGGGCCACCTACCTGCTCCTCTGGTTTGAAACATTTTTGGGACTGCCACATACAGGCACTCAATCTATTCCATTTTACTGGAGGGCCACCTACCTGCTCCTCTGGTTTGAAAAATTTTTGGGACTGCCACATACAGGCACTCAATCTATTCCATTTTACTGCAGGGCCACCTACCTGCTCCTCTGGTTTGAAACATTTTTGGGACTGCCACATACAGGCACTCAATCTATTCCATTTTACTGCAGGGCCACCTACCTGCTCCTCTGGTTTGAAACATTTTTGGGACTGCCACATACAGGCACTCAATCTATTCCATTTTACTGCAGGGCCACCTACCTGCTCCTCTGGTTTGAAACATTTTTGGGACTGCCACATACAGCCACTCAATCTATTCCATTTTACTGGAGGGCCACCTACCTGCTCCTCTGGTTTGAAAAATTTTTGGGACTGCCACATACAGGCACTCAATCTATTCCATTTTACTGCAGGGCCACCTACCTGCTCCTCTGGTTTGAAACATTTTTGGGACTGCCACATACAGGCACTCAATCTATTCCATTTTACTGGAGGGCCACCTACCTGCTCCTCTGGTTTGAAAAATGTTTGGGACTGCCACATACAGGCACTATCCAAATTAAATTGTCTCCATAGCAGCCTCCACACGTTGTCTCCATTGCTACCTCCAAAAGTCGTCCATATAGCTGCCTCCATACATCGTCCCTTTATCAAACGAGGTGTGTCAGGCAGAAATTTGGGTTGTTTTCATGGATTACACATCAAAGTTGTTAACTTTGTCGCCACCCTGCTGTGTTATCCACAAAATATACTGGCAAACTTTTACCATTTAGGGATATTATTTCAGCGCTTCTTGCGCATCTGTTTACATTCCCCTCACCCGCCATATCCTAAACTTATAAGAACGCTACTACACTTGATCTTATACAAAAGGTTCTTAGAAGTGCTGTTTGGGGAGTAGCCTAGAGACAGGGGCTTGAATTGGCGAAAGCTCGCCTGGCAGCGGAGCGCCAGCTCCATGCGCATCATGCGCTTCTTGCGCATCTGTTTACATTCCCCTCACCCGCCATATCCCAAACTTATAAGAACGCTACTACACTTAACTTGGTGCAGGCTGGGACCGAGTCTGACCCTGGGGCTGGTCATATACTGCCGACGCAGAGAATTGCGGGGCCTACCTCGGTCCAGGTCTCAAAGGCCTACTATACCTCCTCCCACCCCTCCTCCACCTCCTCCTCCTCCGAATTACCATCCGTGGGCATGGCGCCATCAGTCGGTAGCTCTAGGCACAGCAGCAGTGCCGTCGCTAAGCGACAGCAGGCGGTGCTGAAACTGCTGAGCCTAGGCGATAAAAGGCACACCGCCCAAGAGCTATTACAGGGCATTCCACATCAAAGTTGTTAACTTTGTCGCCACCCTGCTGTGTAATCCACAAAATATACTTGCAAACTTTTACCATTTAGGGATATTATTTCAGCGCTTCTTGCGCATCTGTTTACATTCCCCTCACCCGCCATATCCTAAACTTATAAGAACGCTACTACACTTGATCTTATACAAAAGGTTCTTAGAAGTGCTGTTTGGGGAGTAGCCTAGAGACAGGGGCTTGGATTGGCAAAAGCTCGCCTGGCTGCAGAGCGCCAGCTCCATCCCAAGATCCAACTAACATAGTTGCAGCACCTTTAATCTACTACTAGTTCACTGCCTCCATAATAATAATAATAATAATCTTTATTTATATAGCGCCATCATATTCCGTAGCGCTTTACAAATCATAGGAAACAAATACAAATGTATTGTAACAGAGCACAACATTTGTATGGAACAACAGGAGTGAGGTCCCTGCTCGCCAGAGCTTACGGTTTATGAAGATGATGGGGTAACACGAGGTAAAAGAATATTTAACGGTCAAGCCATTCTTCTTAGGGAATAGAACAAAATATAATAAATGGAATTGCTGTCGCTTGAACCACTCAGCCGTCATCTTATATACCAGGTCCAGGGTGAATGGGACTGCAGAGAAGTCTGGTGCCTGTTGGTTGCTGGATAACAGATGGGAGGACGACACAGGACGGGTTAGTAGAAGAGTTAAAACTTCATGCAGTTAATGAGTGTTATAGGCTTGCCTAAAGAAATGGGTTTTAAGAGCACGTTTGAAACTTTGGAGGTTAGGTATTAGTCTGATAGTCCAGGGCAGAGCATTCCATAGAATTGGTGCAGCTCTAGAGAAGTCTTGGAGACGCGAGTGGGAGGTCCGCACTAGGGTAGAGGTTAATCTAAGATCACTGGCGGATCTAAGAGCACGGGTTGGGCGATAGACTGAGATACGAGAGGAGAGGTAGGGGGGTGCAGCATTATACAGAGCTTTATGGATGAGGGTTATTATTATTTTAAACTGTATTCGAAAGGAGACTGGCAGCCAGTGCAGCGACTGGCATGAACTGTAAGCATACATGGTCCCCTTATCAAACGAGCTGTGTCAGGCAGAATTTTGGGTTGTTTTCATGGCTTCCATGTTAACTTTGTCGCCACCCTGCTGTGTAATCCACAAAATATACTGGCAAACTTTTATCATGTACCGATATTATTTGAGCGCTTCTTGCTCACCTCCTTTGGTTCCTCTCTGACACCCATTGGTTTGAAGCCTGAGTCCAATTAGGGTATGTCGCCATGCCACTCTCTAGCCTGCTGCCGCTGCCTCTGCCTCTGCATGCCGTCCCCTATAGTGTCAGGGTCAATTATTGGATGTTTTACATGCTATCTAGCTTCATTCTGTCACTCTGTCATGGCCATGCTGTTGCCCATAATTTCGGCATAATGGTGCGATTAAGCAGCCTCAGAGGCATCCATGCATGCTGCCCCTGCTGTTTCCTGTCCATTTCCGTGGTGTTTCCATCCTTTTCTGAGGTTCCCAGGTGTTTGGCCAAGCTTCCCTGTGCAGAGCCTTGGTCCCCTTGAAAAATGCTCGAGTCTCCCATTGACTTCAATGGGGTTCGTTATTCGAGACGAGCACTCGAGCATCGGGAAAAGTTCGTCTCGAATAACGAGTACCCGAGCATTTTAGTGTTCGCTCATCTCTATTAAAGATCTTAATCACTTTATCTCACTCAAAGAGAGGTGGAAATATTGGGATAAATCCCCTTATGTAATAACATTGAAAACTATGTTTTCCCCTTAAGCTGTTATGATATTACTGTTTTATACCGCAAATACAATGTAATATTGTGAAATTGCAAATTTTAGAGACAGCTGATACATAGGGCTGTATATGTGTGTGCATGTGTAGGTTTGTATGTAACTTTGTTTTTTTTAAATTTGTTTGTATGTTATCTACTTTTGTATTTTATTCAAATAAAACACAGAGTAGCTGTGTGTTATAACAAGCCGTGCACCTGAGTGTTCATTATGGGCAGATTTCTATCCACTGGAAGTAGACATAAAAGCCTTCTAAAAGAATTTGTATAATGTTTCCTTACACAAATCAAATCAATTATTTGCTGAAAGTGGACAACCCCTTTAAGACCCATTACTATTTTTACATTTATTTTTACTTTGTATGTCCCCCATGAGGTCATAAAAGACCAAATTGGGCATCTACAAGAGCCCCAGATATAGGGCGTAGATGTCTGAGCCAAAGCTGTACTGGGTCAGTTCAGACCCAGCAGCTCTGCCTAACCCTTTCAGACTTGGCAATCATATGACCACCATGTCTATAAAGCCGGCAGCACTGGCGGCTCCTGCATTCACTGCATAGCACTGCTTTAGCACTTTGCAGTGCAGAAAGGAGAAGGCAGAAGTGGCAATAAACTTCTTCTGCCTTCTCCCTACTGATGCCTCTGATTTTGAAAGATGTCATGGGTTTTGTCAGTGGGTGGTCCAAGAGGAGTTGAACCAAATTAACGAAAATTCAAAAACATTAAAAAGCTGTGGTTCACATTATGAGTGTACATTATACACTGATGTAGAAGCTGATACACAAATGTAAATAAATAGTGTAATATTCCATGCCAAAGTTGTGACGCAAACTATAAAATTGGGATGTTATGGGGGAGACTTATCAAAAGTGTCTTAAAGAAAGACAGCATTAACACCAGTTTTCTGTCTTTGACTTTGCACTGAAAAGAACATGCATACTCCATGCACATATATTTATAAAGTGTCTGCGCCAGTTTTGGTTCATGGCTGCACTGTCCAACAAGACAGAAAAAAATGTGCAACTAAAGGGGTGTGTTGTGGGGAGTGCGTAGAGTTTGCACCATATTTATTATTGACGTGCTCCACAATTCTGTTTGCTTCACAATTTCTGACACCACTTTTGATTAATATGGCGCACTCTGCACACTCCAAAGGCAAACTTCACATTGTACAGACTGCACCAGTTGTGATAAATATGGGCAAGTATGTTGTAGGTCTTGAATTATATGCCAGATGCATATGCCATTTGTACTGTAAACATTGATGACAGATTTCTAAGGCACTTTTGGGGTTGAAGACAAAACACAAAACAGACTAATGTTTATGGGATCTTTTCTTATAGAATATTAGAAATCTTCTGCTGGACATATACAATTCTGTCAGTGGCTTCTTAGCAACAAGCTGGATCTGTCACTGTATAAGCCTGTATGACAGTTTGCAGTCTGTTGCTATGAAGCTACTGACAGAACTTGAAATGTCACACAGAAATTGATAATAAAAGAAAAATTTCCTTTTAACCCTTTGGTTACCAATGGTCAAGAATGCAATAGGGAATGATTTGAAATTGAATCCAAATGTATACATTATTTTTCTATTTTGTAATTTCTTCAAGTGCTTTCTCACAGCACCAGCATGGATGAAGGGACTAATCAAAAGGAAAGAAATTCTGTCTTTGCTGTCCATAGAAACTACTGGCAGCATAGCTTTCATTTCTGAACCTGCCAGCACCCACACTAATCAGAATGTAAATCTCTGCGGATTTACTTACCCGGCAGCTTTACTTACCCGGTCCGTTCGCGATCCAGTGGCGCGTTCTCTGCGGTGGATTCGGGTCCGGCCGGGATTCATTAAGGTAGTTCCTCCGACCGCTGCTGCGCTGAAGAGCATCGGAACGCACTCAAATACACCGGCCTATCCTGGATGAAGGTAAGTGCAAGCTCCGCAACACTTTCGGTTTTTTAAATGTGGCGGTTTTTCCAAATTCGTCGGGTTTTCGTTCGGCCACGCCCCCCGATTTCCGTCGCATGCATGCCAGTGCCGATGCACCAAAATCTGACCGCGTGCACCAAAAACCGGGGGCAATACAGGAAAAATCGGCGAAAATCGGAAATATTCGGGTAACACGTCGGGAAAATGCGAATCGGGCCCTTAGTAAATGACCCCCAATGTGTTATTTTGTTATCCGGAGTACATATAAGAAACTTGTCTTTGTGGGAATCCCCCTTTAAATACCCGTGTGAGCAGTTAACAACTAAAAGAACCTGCAAAGTCCATCAGAAAACAGACGCAAAGCACTTAGTAAATGTACCTCAAAATGTAAAGCACTAGGCAGTTTGTTGCTGAATATTGAATATTACTGGGTAAGATTACTTTATTCTCTTAGTGAAAAAATAAATACCGTATATACTCATGTATAAGCCGAGTTTTTCAGCACAAAAAATGTGCTGAAAAACGTCTCCTTGCGTCATACTAAGCGCCTTCCGGGGGAGAACAATGGCGGCGCCCAGCACGAAGTTAGAGAAGAAAGAAGACGGGCGCGGAAGCCAGAAGAGGACCCGCGCGGACATCTGGGGGCTTGCTGGCTACATACTGGGGGGGTCTGTGACCAATGCATTTCCCACCCTCGGTCAATAGGTTTTCCCAGTTTTTGATGGTAAAATTAGGGGTCTCGGCTTATACTCGGGTTGGCTTATACTCGAGTATATACGGTAATAATAACATATCCTGCAATGTATTAAAATCATGCATAAAAATGTGCTGAAAGCCTGCAGAAGTTAGCACTTTTTTGCTAGAAGTCAGCTTCGGTATAGTTGTTGGAATGTACAAAAGGCATTTAAGGTGATGTATAATTTGGTGAAAGTAATGGTAGAAGTTTGAGACGCTACATTGTAGTTTTAGAGTTATAGATCAAAGGAAACTTTTTTTTTAAGCAGAGCCAACCTATACTGTACAAATATTAATCTTTGATTTTCTGTCATTTTCTTCTGTCGAGCATACATCTGACATGATTTTCCTCTTCTAGATACAGTTCACTGTTGTTAAGTCTACTTTCAGACATAATAACCCAAAGATGAGGAAAATGTGGATGATATTGCAATAGCTTTCAGATACTGTTTACTGATATCAGTTTTCCTTGAAGTCAAACATCGTTAAAAGAAGTTTGTCCATCAGAACTGCAGATTGAATCATCTGGTCAGAATAAAGGGTTTCTACATGAAACATACTTACTGGAAGCAGAGATTTCTTTGTTTAATGTTTTATAGTTTTTAAGAGACACTTTTAAAATAATATGCCATTTAAAATGTGTCAAGAGAAATGGTAGATATAGGCCCATTGTCCAGAAACAAGTGCATTAGGTTCCAATGTGTTTTATATTTAATTTTGTAAGGAGCTTTATGGTTCTTTGAAATATATTAAACTTTAGTTGAATTTATACATTAAGTATTCTATTAATAATCATGCTGTAACATGCGTGCTTAAATCATCCTCTGTCCGTTGAAAGTGGGTAAGGATGTGCTGAGTATTACATATTGTTAATTTACTGTGGAAAGCGAGTATTATATGTTAAAAAATATACAATAAAGCATTAGAACAGCAGCCATGTTAAAACAGTATATTGTAGCCCTCTTGGAAACAGTGGATACTACTCTAAAATAAACTACTAAGATCATAATCAAGATAATCTAAAATGGTTATTAAAAAAATAAGCAACTTCTGAAATCCAACAGCATTCAATAACTTATCATATAGATGCAAAGTTTCTTCTGTTCATTTTCCTTTCCTGAAGGCTGCTGTGAATTAGACCATGGAGTCAGATCATCTGGAGTTTTGCATAAAGCCTATGAAGCGTGCTCTGCAATTGGGACCAAGGGAAACTGGAAGCTAACATTGGCCAAGTGATTTTAAAACAAATGTTTTCTTCAGAGTGTCCACAGAAAAGTTTTTTGTTAAAGGAAACCTACCACTTAAAAGTGGTAGGTTTATACACATATACATGGCACCAGCTCAGGGTGAGCTGGTGCCATAGCACATTTTTGTTAGGGGAACAAAGCCCCTATCGCAGAATTATAAGTTATATTAACTTATAACTCGGCGCACCGCACTTGGGCACGGCACACCGTGCGTGCGCCGGATTCTAAAGAGCTGGAGAGCTGGTGACGTCCCCGAGCTGCGCAACTTAGCATGGCCTGTTTCCCCGTGCTAAGTTGCGCAGGCGCGCGTGTGCCGGAGAGCTCGTTGACGTCACCGGCTCTCCAGCACTTTAGAATCCGGCGCACGCACAGGCGTGCGCATGGTGCGCCGTGCCCAAGTGCAGTGCGCCGAGTTATAAGTTAATATAACTTATAATTCTGCGATAGGGGCTTTGTTCACCTAACAAAAATATGCTCTGGCACCAGCTCACCCTGAGCTGGTGCCATGTATATGTGTATAAACCTACCACTTATAAGTGGTAGGTTTCCTTTAACTCCAGCAATGTTGATATTATCCCATCACTGCTCTAAATTACAAGGAATTTTATCTTCAATACCTTCACTGCTCCAGACCACTAAGGATGCAATTATAAACCCCTTCGTCCAAGTGGACCTTAGTGGATATGTGTCCTGGACCAAACTTCAGGTTTGTGTAGTTGGCCCCGAATCCAAACACCTGTGATCAGTGCTTGTCAATGGTTGTCGCTATTTTACCTGGGATCATGTAGCTGCGTATGTATCACAGGGAACGGCAAAATTCTCAGAAAAATGGCAGTGCACACCTCCCCCGCTGGCCGTTTTACCCTGTGGCATGTTAGGGATAACATCTGTTATCGGTGCCAAACCCGAATATTGCTGCACAAACCTGAATATTGCAGTTTTGGTCTTCTTGTCACTGCAAGAGATATTACTAATAGAATCTTCACTACCACAGACCATCAGCGATGTTATAACAGTCCATCTCTTTTTCAGAGGAAAATATTCTTTTTTCAAATGTGAACATATACTCTGAAGATATCACATATGTCTATATGTCTTAGCTTAGGGGTCCAGCAAAGGATGTGAAAACAGTCACAGAGTGAACCTACCATGCAGTGTAGATTAATGTAAGCTATAGCATGATATGGAGCATGGGTAGCTAAGCAGGTTATACATAGTATCTCATCTGTAGGCTTTATGTTATGGAACAGGGGAAGATGGACAGATGCCTATGCAAGGCATGCTGTGGGAAGGCATGGGTAATGCTATGACGCACTCGGCTCCCAGCAAGTGCCTAAATTACTAAATTACTGCCTAAATACTCTTCTGTACCTACCAGAGGTTCCATTTTATTTGTTTTGTCTTCCTTCTTCCTTTCCCTTCCCCTCAGTGTAGAGAATTTTGTACAATTAGTGGCCATCATTTAGACTGGTCATCACCTAGGTAAGGACAGTTAGGGGTTTTAATTATTAGGGATAAGTATCCTTTTCCTTTCCAGTAATAAATCCATTAATCCATAATAGTATACAGGCGGTCCCCTACTTAAGGACACCCAACTTACAGACGACCCCTAGTTAAAGACGGACCCCTCTGCCCACTGTGACCTCTGATGAAGCTCTCTGGATGCTTTACTATAGTACCAGACTGCTGTAAAGTGTCTGTAATGAAGCTTTATTGATAATCCTTGGTCCCATTACTGAAAAAAATTTTGAAACTCCAATTTTCAAAAAAAATTTCCTCTAGAACTTCAATTATAAAATATACAATTTCGACTTACATACAAATTCAACTTAAGAACGAACCTCCGGACCATATCTTGTACGTAACCCGGGGACTGTCTGTAGTTTAGGATTTATTCAGAAATGTATTTGTTCTTCCATTGCTTAAAAAAACAGTATACAGCTTACGGTTATTCATTGTTATCTCAACAAATTTTACTGCAATTTTAGGGAAAAATCTTCCCTTTAATGAAAATTTTATATAGTACTGTACATTGGTAGAACATTTAATGGCATAAAATTGGAATAAAATTCACACCACACTAGCACAATCATAAAAAGAATCATTTTAAAATTATTAAACCTTTATATTAAAGCACCAAAAAAATTAAAATTTGTTTATACCATTTAACTAGATTTAAATGTAATATATTTACTACTATTGCATAGCACTAAATATGCACTATTCTAATTATAGAGCAGACAGTAATCTTAAACTCATTATTGAGAAAGTACACTGTGTATTCAGTTTTATGTTAACCAGAGGTATTTTAATTTACATCATGAATGTTAATTATTGCAACACATTATTGCCCTACAGAAAATCATTGCCATTAATGATCTCTCTACTATACCAAGGTTAAACCCTTCTAGGAATTAGAGGAAAAAAATCTATGCACATGATACAACATGAGTCAGATGAGGAAACATTAAGGGGTTTGGTATTCACACACCACAGTAATCACAAGGTGACAGCCATCTATATTAATAAGTATAGTTTTAGGCAATTAAATAGCAAATTATAACTAAACCAAATAAATTAATTTTAGGGAGGCACAGTACACAGGAGACCTTGTGTAATTCTCAAGTGGACATGCTATCAATTTTCATTACTTGTGCAAATGGGAGCTTCCTTTTTTTTCTTTTTGTTTTGCTCTAAGTTGGGGATGTTCATGTACTCTCAGTAGCATTTGTATAAAACATCATGTTTAACTGTTTTAAAATTAGTTTTAAAGGGAATACTAATGTAATACAGATGTTTCAAGCTAAGAAAACAATAAAAGCCATAAAAAAGGATGAACACATTGGGGCTTATTTACTAAGGGTCCCGCGGCCGCATTTTCGCCAGGTTTCCTGACTTTTCGAGGATCGAAAAATGATTTTCTTGCACGTGATCGGATTTTGGCACACCGGCTTTCACGCGACAGAAATCGAGGGGCGGGCCATCGGACGACCCGACAGATTCGGACTATGCACGGGATTTAACATTTAAATTTCTGTTGCAAGCCAAGCACTTACATGCACCGGGAAGAAGAAGTTGACCTGAGTGGGGAAGCAACACTTGCAGGATATTGGGCACAGGATCTTCTTGAATCGCAGCAGATGTGCATTCCGGCAGACAGCCCGGATCGGGGACTGCGCAGGACCGGGTAAGTAAATGTGCCCCATTGTGTCACAGTGCTATTAATTTGTTACATGTAAAGTTAAAGGGGTATTCCCACAAAATTTCTTACATGTACTCAGGATAACAAAATAATACTTTCTCTAATTCACTGTTATTAACAAAAATACAGCATTTCACAAATATAAGTCCAAACTGTCTCTATCAGTCCTGGTGTACACAATTTCAATTGCCCCTACACACGACCCTGTGTGTGACAGCTGTGCTTGATGAAATTCTGTGTCTCTCTTGCTCTGAGCCTGTAGCCCCACCTCCAGCAGTTGTAGCACGGAGCTCAGAGACACTCACTAATCAATTCCTGCCAGCAAATCGTGAGCAAAGAGGAGCTACAAACTACAAGGAGATAAGTGATCTGGGGGAAGGGGGAGGCAGGCACCTGAAGTGTAATAGTCTGTCAGCCTCTGTTTGTCATGCCTATGTGTAATAGGCATCTCATGCATCTCTCATCTATGACCTGTCTCATCTCTCCTATGTGTCAGTGTGTTAGTAAAATGTCAGAAGCCAGATGAAAGTGTATTTACACCTGTAATCGGATAACAGAAATAGATGGATCATAATGTGTTTGCTTAGAGGTGCGCTGCCCACACCCTTTTATTTTGCACTGAGCTGCCTAAGGAGCAATAGGAGCTAAAACAGCAATAAAACTAAGTAACATTGTAAAGCAAGGGGTTAAAATGATCTTTATTGTGTTAACATCACTAGGGGATTGAGAAAACCCGTTTAAGCCCCAATGTGCATCGGGAGTGGACTGTGGGCGCTAGGATTTCTTCAAAATTGCCTGTTCTTTCCTCTTTCCCTCTGAAGCAGTAAGTAACAATCACAATTTGACTAAGTTACATCAAGTTAAGTCACTTGCAGAACAGACATGGATTTTAAAAGTACATTGTAATATAATTTATTTCTAGATTAAATCTGTGTTAAGGGTGGAGTACATTATGACTAAATATATGTGCAATATCCCTTATTCCTAAGAAAAATTGGCATTAAAGGGATGGTGCAATAAAGTTAAATATATGTGCAATAGTTAATCATGTAAGGGCATAATGCAATAAGATATTGGGGGTCATTTACTAAGGGCCCAATTCGCGTTTTCCCGACGTGTTACCCGAACATTTCCGATTTGCGCCGATTTCCCCTGAATTGCCCCGGGATTTTGGCGCACGCGATCGGAAAATGGGGGCGTGGCCAAACGAAAACCTGACGGATTCGGAAAAAACGCCGCATTTTTAAAAAAAAAGTGTCGCGTAAATTGCACTTACCTTCACTCAGCCCGGCTCGGTGTATTCCAGTTCGTTCCAATGCTCTTCAGCGCAGCAACGCCACCTGGAGGACGTCGGAGGACTTGCTTTAATGAATCCCGGCCGGACCCGAATCCACCGCAGAGAACGCGCCACTGGATCGCGAATGGACCGGGTAAGTAAATCTGCCCATTGTCTTTTATTCTTTTATTACAAATAAACTATAATAGCTCCTTGCACATAAAAAATTATATTTTTTTTAGGGACCTAAGCCAACCCACATACATTTATATGTTTTGTGTTAACCCTTACCTGTATTAAGCAATATATGCATTTTGATTAAAGAGATTTTATTTTGAATACACTTTGGTATATAACTCAAATCCCAGCTCAAATTTTTAGTTTTTTTGGTGTAGTCCTGGGACAACTTTTGAGTGACCTCCAGGGATTGTGATATAGATGGAAGTTATTTTTGGATAAATAATCAAGTGTACTGTATATATATGACTGATGTGATATGATTGATGTGATTTATAAAGATTAATTATGTGTACCATGTGAAGTATTGGTTACTTTACTTATTTGCTATCTGATATAGTACCTTTTTTTTCAGTTATGAATCCTCTAATATTTGCTTATATGTGATCCCTGAATATGCTGCAGCCTCCCTAGTTCCCTCTACTGGCTTGTCAGCCACCCTGCAGAACCAACTTAGAAATTCACATCACTGATATTTAGATCTTTTTTACAGGAATTAAATGAGAACACCCATTAAAATAGGCAAGTGTATCATTATAGCACTGTTTCAATATAAACAAGGGAACTTGGTGGTAAGAGGAGAAGCTTGCTGAAATGAACCAGCAAGTCCACAGGGATGAATTCTCAATAAAACTTTTTCTTTATTTCTTCCTCATAAAATGAGTCACAGACAAATTGGCAACATCAGAGAGTAGGGATGATTGGCATTTAAGGGTATATAAACACAAAAAAGCACCACTTTTGGGTGTTTATATACCGTATATTCCGGCGTATAAGACGACCTGGTGTATAAGACGACCCCCCTACTTTCCTGTTTAAAATATAGAGTTTTTAGATATATTCGCCGTATAAGACTACCCCTTTTCCAACGCATACAAAACACCGGTAAAAATTTTTAAAAAAATAGATTTGAATTTAACATGGTCCTTTTTTTAATTTAAATTCTTATGACATGCAGGTATATAGCAGGAAAACTGTCGCTCATAAACATAAGGCATACAACAACAACATTACCATCATCCATTTTACTGTAAATGTTTCCATACTGTACCTTAAATTTTTATTTTATTATATATTCCATGCCATGTACTCCAAATGCAATGCAAATGGTGAAAAAACGCATTTGCGCCATTTTCTTGTGGGCTTGGATATTACGTCTTTCACTGAGCACCCCAAATGACATGTCTACTTTATTCTTTGGGTCGGTACGATTAAGGGGATACCAAATTTGTATAGGTTTTATAATGTTTTCATACATTTACAAAAATGAAAACCTCTTGTACAAAAATTATTTTTTTGATTTTGCCAACTTCTGGCGCTAATAACTTTTTTATACTTTGGTGTATGGAGCTTTGGGTAGTGTCATTTTTTGCGAAATTTGATAATATTTTCAATGATATCATTTTTAGAACTGTATGACCTTTTGATCACTTTTTATAGATTTTTTTTATAGTTTTCAAAATGGCAAAAAAGTGCCATTTTCGACTTTGGGCGCTATTTTCCCATTACGGGGTTAAACGCATTGAAAAACCGTTATCATATTTTGATAGATCGGGCATTTTCGGACGCGTCGATACCTGATGTGTTTATGATTTTTACTGTTTATTTATATTTATGTCAGTTCTAGGGAAAGGGGGGGTGATTTGAAATTTTAGTTTTTTTTATTATAATTTTTTTTTTAAACTTTTTTTTATTTTTATTTATACTATTTTTCAGACTCCCTAGTGTACTTTAACCCTAGGTTGTCTGATCGATCCTATCATATACTGCCATACTACAGTATGGCAGTATATAGGGATTTTCCTCATTCATTACAATGTGCTATCAGCACATTGTAATGAAGGGGTTAAAACGAAATGGCCTCGGGTCTTCGGAGGAGACGGATCGCTATCTTTTTGAGGCTGCCGGCAGCTTTCGCTGTGTTACCGGTAAGCCTCAGCTGCAATATTCAGCAAAGACTTACCAGATATGGAGAGGGCTCAGCCCGTGAGCCCTCTCCATGCAGCGCGACCTGACTGCGGTCGGGATTACCGGCGTATAAGACGACCCCAGAGAAGACAGAAGATTTTTCTGTCTTCAAAAGTCGTCTTATACGCCGGAATATACGGTACCCTTACATGCTTTTATATCAGTGTCTATGATTAAGAGTTGCAAGGACTTGAAACGCGTAAGATGTGTGGGTCTACTACTCTCTGATGTTGCCAATTTGTCTGTTACTGGTTTTATGAAAAAGTATTAATGAGACTTCATCCCTGTGGACTTGCTGGTTCATTTCAACAAGCTTCTCCTATTGTTTGTGGTCTACTAGCACTTAGACCTTTTGGAACCGTGCAACACCAGGTGAGCTGGATTGATTGAATAAGTTTTTTTTCTAATTTGGTGGTAATGACACTCATAAACATATGAGTTTATTAGATTACTAAAACAATGGTGGAGATTAATTATGATTTTAATTTTATTAGGTAAAATCGGACAATCTGAAGGAAATCTTCCACCTCGTTTAATGTCTACAAAGCATCGCCAGTGTTTTGTAGAGGTTACAAAGTTTAATGCCGGAATACTGTAATCAAAGATATCAAAACTTTAATCTTTATGTAAATTAGACTTTGTATGCAATGCGCCAAGTTCTTCCTGACCCAGGACAGTGACTTAAACTAGTATGTTTGCATATAGAATGACTGTTGGCCCACAATACTTTGGAATGCCGAGCATGCCCACAATTTAAGTCCAAGGACCGCTGATGTCATTAACAAATTTGAGCCTTTAAGGGAAGAAAGAGGCATGCTCTGGAATGGATGACAATGTCCTGAGGCTATTGTGAAAATCAATCCGATGGAGCATTCAAGAAACACTTGAAATATGGGGCAGATTTACTTACCCGGTCCATTCTCTGCGCTGGATTCGGGTCTGGCCGGGATTTATTAAGGTAGTTCCTCTGCCGTCCACCAGGTGGCGCTGCTGCGCTGAAGAGCATCGGAACGAACTGGAATACACCGAGCCGGGCTGAGTGAAGGTAAGTGCAATTTTCACAACAATTTTTTTTTTAAAAATGCAGCGGCTTTCCCGAATCCGTCGGGTTTTCGTTCGGCCACGCCCCCCGATTGACGTCGCGTGGATGCCGGCGCCAATACGCCACAATCCGATCGCGTGCACCAAATCTCAATCCGATTGCGTAAATCTCGCATTCATTTCCGTAGTAAGGAGGTAGTAAGGAGCTCAACTGGCTGCTTTTAGAAGCCCCAGAAAATGGTGAAGATGAGCTCTTGGCACATGTGAGCTAAGAGTGCTTTGAATTTCATTAATTTTTTAAAACAAGCTTTATCTTTTATCTATTTTTCTGCTGTAAATTGATAAGAAAAAGAAGACTGCAAACACGTCTTGAGCTATTTTTCAATTTCTTCTGAACATTATTTCAATTAGTATTCTCAAAACAGACATAATTAGATCAAAAAGTAAACCTTGATCCAGATTTATAGCAGGAAAATAAACATTGGCAAGTGGCCAGGAGACGTTAAATTTCCTAAGCTTTTTTTCTTAATATTAGTTAGTATAATATACAGCTATGTTATCAAGCAGAGTAAAAACATCTATATCATGTCTCAGCATGGTGGCATCATCCAGAAAATCTACTTCGAAGTAAGATGTAAAATGGTTACATTCTGGCGTAGAAACAGTGAAATAATCACAAATTTGCAATCAAAATAGTGAAAACACCATCTCCACGCCATGCCAAATAAGACCCTTCGGCACCCCATGCCTGAGTTCTTTGTAAAATGTTCTTTTGGTTTTACGTAAAAAAACATGTGTGGCGTTCAGCTCACTTCTTGGATGAAATCATCGTCTACACGTTGATAGCATGGATGTCTTAATTGGGGAACCAGCAGTCATCAGAAATTAAAGGGGTATTCTCATCTGGGCACTTACATTCCGTTTCATTAATCTGCCAGATGTAAACATTTCTCCAACTGGATGTTATTAAAAAAATGTTCCTGTGTGAAGATAATTTCTCATAAATGTAACCATATTGTCCCTTAGAAACGATATAGCTTCCTCAGATACGGCCACCTCTGATGGATTGAGTGCACAAAGAAACAAAAGGTTATTGTATATAAAATGTCCAGGAGTTACTACATGTCGCACAGCCGTCCTGTGGTAACGATCGCTGAATCCTGGTGGTCCGGCAGGACTCTATGGCGCAAGTCTGGCCACCGCTGCTAGAGTGTGACGTGGTCGTATCTGAGGAAGGTATTTGGTTTCTAAGGGACAACATGACTACATTTCTGAGAAATTATCTTCACACAGGAACATTTTTTTAATTAACATCCAATTGAAGAAATGTTTACATAAGGCAAATGAATTTAATTAAATGTAAATGCCCAGATGGGAATACCCCTTTAAGGAAAGGAAAACATCCAGCTTCCAAGTTTTGTAGTGTAATCTTTGTCAAGTTAAAAATCCATTTTATTAAAGAGAAATAAAGTTATAAACTAGGACGTCACTAATACATGAGTCTAAAAAGATTTCATGCATTAAGAAGGCGCAGGGCAATAATTGTTTTTACAATTTGATAGATTGGGCATTTTGAGATGCAGCGATAACTAATGTGTTAGTGATTTTTACTCTTTATTACATTTTATTTCAGCCCTAGGGAAAGGGGGTGATTTGAATTGTTATTATGTTTTTATTTTTTAGTATTTGTCAAACCTTTTATAACTATTTTTTTAACAATCTAGGGCACATTAACATTATGGTTCCTACCTTATATTGCAATACTACTGTATTGCAGTATATGGAATTTTTAAACAGTATTCATTACAATAAGCCACTGGGCCATTGTAACGAAACTGCAGAAACTATGAAGCAGCTGAGGCTGTCATGGCAACTGATCGCCGCTCCCCGATGATGTTCAGGGGAATGATGATTTCAACAAAGAAAGGGGTATCAGAAGGGTTAATACCGACAAACGGAACATTTGGTGGCAGCAATTGCTGTTAAAAGTGTGTATACATAGGTTGTCAAATTCAAGGATTCACTTACATTTTTTTTTTTTACATGGTAAAAAAAATCTTTTATAACTTGTTCAACTGTGTGTGTTGTTTTATTTAGATTGTATTTGTCTAAAATTGTGACTTGAATAACAATCAGTCCGCAATGTATTTGCAGTAGTTTTGGATAATTGCTTAATTGCTTAGTATTGTAATTCACTATAAGGGATTAATTTATTATTCTTTCACCCACATCTGTATTTGAAGTTAAAGTTAATGACTTTGAAGTTCATGCTCCAGTGGTTTAAATGGATTGACCAGTCTCAGCAAATTAATTCTATTACTTGTATAGTAAAAAGTTTCAACATTTTTCAATATACTTTCTTTATATTTATTTCTTGATCTCTCCTTTATTAGGAAGTTTAGAATAGAGGTGGCATAAAAGGGGAAATTAATCACATTTCCTGGCGTTGTAGCAGGAATTGCCATTATTTCATGGTGTGTACGCCAAAAACCATCTTACAAGCCTTGATAAATAACCCCCTATGTATCTGAGAGAAATAAAGAAAATCTAGTTCTTCACATTGATTATCCTCGCAGTATGAAAACAAAGGTGCCTTACAGAGCTGATCAATAATATAGAAAATGTAAACTCCTCTATAGTGACATCCTATAGTGTATGTGAGACACATGTAGCTATCTTTTTCACTAGTTTGAAAACTCCTTTAGCTATGTGGTTGTAAAGGGGCAGGAAGCTAGGCCTCAGAAAACACTTGTTTAACCCATAAAAACAATTCTGAAACTAATTATTGTATTGAAATAATGGAAACAGTATAGTATATTTAAGGACCACCAATCTGCACCTACTTAGGGTACATTCACCTTTCATGAGTGCTTGCATGGACTGGATCTGGCAAGCACTGGGTCTGGAAGGTAAGGGGTGAGCACTCTTCACTCTCCTCCTTCTACAGGCAGACAAGCCCTATACTTTCCAACTGGGAGCCATTGAGGTCTATGGGGGCTGTAATCTGGTCGCAAATCATGACCCCCTGTACCGGCATGTGAATGAACCCTAAGTCATCATTCTTCTTTATCATATGGATTTCTTGACCTCTGTATAATATAAAGAAAATTCTTAAAAATTCTTAGGGATTGGTTGTGGCATGAAATGATTGCACCCCATAGTAAACTTTTCCTGACCCTTGCATGTAAAACATACAGTTAATGCTCCATGCTTTTAGTGCCCTGACTTCACTCACTAGATAAAAAAAACCTGCTAAGAGTAGACTATGGTCAATAGGGCTATCGGTTTTAGTTGAAGCAGAAGTGTTAACAACAGCTAATTTGATCATGTGACCTCAAAGTCATGGGCTATTTATGACTTAATGGCATAATATTACAGTATATGTCATTAATAGGTTAAATTGTAATAGTCTGATATTTTGCCTTGTTTTATCATAGTCATAATAGAAAAGTATAATATATTCCAGAATAAGGCAAAAAAACAGATATGGCAGATGTCAACTGTCCCGTAGTAAAGAAATAATTCCAGACTCAAAGATTTAAATTAATATAATTAGACTTTTTTCCAATTATAATTATATACATTCTAATATACAGAGACATGTATGACATTACTTGACAAATAAAACAATTAATTTTAAACTGTGTCAACATGTGACCTATAATTAAATATTTTTTTCAATTATCTTCACACATTTATACGATACCTTTTCAGATCACTTTTCATTATATTTCCAACTAAGAAACATTATTACAAATGTGGCCTTAATGACAGCATTATGAAATAAATTATCATAATTGTAGGAGAAGCAAATGCTAAAAAAAACAACATAAATGATCAGACTAAGTTGCAACCCACTACATAGTACACACTACAATAACTACACACATCTATGGAAACCAATTTTATAAGTATTAAGAATTAAGACAGTGTTTTTGTTGGTATTATTGATATTTTTGCATCCAAAATGATTGAAGACAAAAGTTGACTTGAAATCTTGCTGGTACTGATGTGATGGTCTATATAAGGTGTAGAAGACTTGGGTTGAAAATTTGCCAACTTAACCTTGTTAATTTCATATCACTATGCAATGCAATCTGCTGAAGGGAGGACTGTAGATTTATACTGTGAATGCATAGGAAATAGTTAGTTTGGAAGTAGATTTGTGTCACAGGGGTCACGGGTGCTCCCACGAACCATAGCGCAGGTCGCAGGCTCACCCGTGCCCCTCCGTGTTCGCAGGCGCTCGCGCTGGCCATTTCCCAGATATCTATTTAAACCTGCCTCTCCCTGCACACCCTGATGGATCTCCATGCCTTGTGCCTTAGGGAAAGCTTTGTTTGATGCCCTGTGCTGATATTGTGATTTCACATTGTGACCTCGGTTCTGTTCCTGACTACGCTCCTTTGCTGCCTGCCTTGACCTTTCGCCACATCCCCGACATCCTGACCTCCTGCCTGTCCCCGTCTATGAGATAGCCTGCCAATCCTGTACCTCGACCTTGTCTGTCACCCCGGACAACTTACGCCTGTGGAACGACCTGGTACCACAACGCAGCAAGACCCTCCTGATTTGCGGCGGGCTCTGGTGAATACCAGGACCCACTTAGACTCTGGTCCCAGGTGTTGCCTTGTGTCATCATCCGCCGTGGGTTCAGAGGATCCACTACCTCCGATCCTGACAATATGCAGAATGGGTGGATTGTTTGATTTCTTTTTGTCCAACTGCTCTTGTGAGTAGTTGACTCCATAAGTCGCACAGAGAAATAAAGAATCAATAAAGTTTATTTGCTGGAATAACCTCTTTAAAGAAAATCTACCATCATAATCAATCATGATCATCCAGGGAAACTTACTTATAGATCCAGGCACTATGACTGGAAATGTATATTTTTTATTCATGGCCTCTTTCCTTCTAAAATGTGCCGCAGATTAACAGGCTGTTATAGTTTGAAAGATTTCTCCCCCTTTCAATGTCTGCTAAGATTACAGCAAATGTGGAGGAAGGGAGTTAGACTGAGACATATTGCTGCAGTGTAACATCAGCGTGTAAAGCCAGAGCACAGAGGGCTTCTCTAACATGCCTATAGCATTTCTTGCTAATTAGCATTGTTTCAAAAGTTGATTTTTGAAAAAGGGAGGCCATGGATAACAAATGTAAGACAATTACCACAGTTACAGTGCCTGTACCTATAAGTAATTGTCCCTGGTTTTCCTTTAAGAGATGAATGTAAGAGATTTCAATTTTGTTTTTCGCTAGCTGTAGAAAAATAACTGCTCTTAACTACCATGAAATAGAATGTGTTAACAAAATATATGTTATATGTATCTATCTCTCTCTCTCTCTGACTGTCTCTCTCTGACTCTTTTTGTCTTTTTGACCTTCTCTTTTAGCAACGGTCTCTGACCGTCTCTTTCAGCGACTGTCTCTGGCCGTCATTTTAAGTGACTGTCTCTGATCCTCACTTTGTCTGGGAAGATTTATCAGAAGTGTCTGATAGCAGAACTGCTCTAATTGGCCATGGCAACCAGAGCTCAGGTTTCATTTTTGCACAGCTGTATATAAAATTACAGCTGATCTCTGATTTGTTGGTTTCCATGGGCAACTGGAACAGATTTACCTCAGACATTTCTACTAAATCTCCCCCTATATCTGTATCCCTATCCATATTACCTCATACATAAGCGTCTTCTACTTATTGCCTGGAGTAACCAATCAAAGCTCAAAGTTTATATTAATGACCTGTAGTAGAATAGCAACTAATCACGGCTATTGGTGATTGTAAACGCAGTGATGCAGATTCCTTTAGTGTACATACACACATTCACACACACACACGCACACGCACTCAGCTTCATATATTAGATTTCAGATAAGCACTGAACTGCATTCTGCTTTACATAAATATGATTGTATGTACTGTAGCTTGTTTTGTAGTTGAGCAATGAATGTAATGCTTGGCATATGTTATTTTTAAGTTCCTCATTTACTAGTAGTGAAAAAGAGCATGGCAAAATCCAAGTACACATTCAATCCAATATTTTATTTAATTTGCATAGTTTCTTTAGCTAGATAACATTTTTAAATACTTTTTCTACTTATGCCTTTTTAAATTTAATTTCATATATCTAATAATATTATACAGGTAGATAGTTTGGATACAAAGACTTAGCACATATGGTAAAGCCAGAATATTGGCTCTGAGAATATTATTCTAGTAGAGTAGGTAGTAAACGAAGCGTAGCAATGTGATCATGGACACAGCATTAATTACTGTTTATCTACCAGAATCATGATTACACCTATTAGCATTTATAATTAATGTATATGGTAGTTAAAAGGATCCAATAATCTCTAAACCACTCCTGACAGATGTTGAAGGAAATTTGTTACTTTGCCAATATAGCAATTAATGATTTATCTCCTTTACTTTACTGCACCAGATTTGCAATTTCAGAGAAATTAATATTAAATTCTCACACATTTTCATGTTATAATATTTTTCAGAAACGAGTAGATTATCAATTCCCAACTTTTTCACATGTTCCGCCGCATATGTGAATGGTCAATCCTGTTTTTTTTTTTTTACCATAAACATCTGCATACATTTTGTAGTGGACTTGATTGGTATAACATATTAGTTCATTCACTCAAATTGAATTGAGCAGCAGTGTTATAAATAACAAACTGGGGGTAAAATGGGGAAAAAAACATTTTCTTATGCAATAAAAGACTTATATGAAGTCTAAACCGTTATCTGTTGGAAGTTTCCAATTGCTCAGGTGCCAGTAAATATGATGGTATGCCACTGTCTATTCAGTATGTAAACAAAACTATACGCATGTATCCTTCGCCAAAATGGCAGGGGTATTGCACTAGAAGTACACCTGCTGTTTGGTAGAAAAATAGCTTTCTATTCTTTGAATTGTAAGGCACCTCCTGTATTCATTTAAATTGCAGGAGCCACTTAGAAATTTAAATAACCATATTTTTCGGACTATAAGGCGCACAAAAAATCCTTTGATTTTCTCAGAAATCAAAGGTGCGCCTTATAGTCCAGTGCGCCTTATATATGAACCATACTTACAGACAACAGCTGCCTTGAACTGTGTACTGGTCTGCCACCTGCTGGTCATTCATCCTTATAATCAGGTGCGCCTTATAATCTGGCGCACCTTATATATGAACTTAGACATTTTAGCTGGCATTAATTGATGGTGTGCCTTATAATCCTGTGTGCCTTATAGTCTGAAAAATACAGAAATAGAAGGGATAACTACACTTAAGATAGCAATTATATTATTCTTATGTTTGTTATTAATCATCTTATTATTATTATTATTATCATTATTATTTGTTGTTTCACATTTCATGGATACTGCCCTGAGCCACTGTACCAAATTGAAAACCTGATACAGCGTTGGGACAGGGGACGGGTGGGCGTGCCAGGCAGCCAGAAGTTGTCGGTGCTGAGGGGCTGTGCGCTTATGAATAAACAAAGTGGTGAAGAGGTAACTACGCTATTATTATTTTGTGTAGCCACCCCCATCCTGCCTTTTTTCACTGAATCTTGGACAACCTCTTTAAACATTGGCTGGAAAATAGGGGTGCTAACAGCTAGAGAGGTGAAAAATGTGGCAATAACAGGACGGCTGCCCTACCCACAATCAGTTTGGGAAAGTACATCATATAATAAGATAACATTAAAAAATATAATAATAATAATTTAAAAAATGATGTCATACTGTGGCAGCAGCTTCAATCAGGTATTTAAAGCTATCTGTCTCTAGCAGCCTGAATGGGAGCATTTCAAAGTTCTTTTTTCATGGGAGACAGTTTGGCTTGTGACTTAGGAGGCAGTGGAACATGCTGATAAAACAAAAGAAGCAGGTGGAGCCTTCAGGCTTTTTTGGTGTGTTTCCGCCACAACAGCTCATATTTACTCTGCAGGTCCCTGGTCATACATGAGGTGCTCAGATTGTGAGACAGGACCTTCAAGATCTTACTTTATGATGCAGTAAATGTTAATACATTATTCCTGTCAGGTCTTTCCATGTATTGCTTTACAATCCTCCATAATCAGACAGATTATGCCAGCACTAAAGATAAGCAGGCTGGGTGAAATTTGGGTTCAACAGGCTTGATGGGACCCGGACTTTGTTCCGAACTTTGAGCCAAACACGAACTCAATGGGAATCAATTGAGACTCCAGATTTTAAAACTCAAAAATGACTGGAAAATGGAGCTCGTAAGGACTAAAGGTCTGACAAATTGTGGGAATAACTGGCCAGTTCCACAATGGGCTAGACAAAGTACTTGAAATGATAACATAACATTTATAAAACATAAATAAAGAAATAATTAAAAATATAATTAAATATAATGTCAAAGTGTTTAAAGTTGCTCTGGGCTTTCAGACCCAGTTAGTCATTCTCATAGTGGTAAAAGAAGCAATGAGAAAACCACACTCACATATTTTATAGCACTTGTTTTTATAAGACTTTCTGTATTGTTCTTGCCGCTATATTCCTATATGACTTTAGCACTATATCCCAGACAACTCAATTTCCCCATCCTTCTTGCAATCACATGTCAATGTCATACCCAAAGATGGTAAGGCTCCAAACGTAATGAATATTATCAGTCGTAATTAATAAAATTCTGGCATACAATATGGCATGCAAACATTTGATCTAGGTAGTACTGCATGCTATTCACTGACAGGAGCACCTTTACAATCAAGGTATTACTAAAAGATTTTCTCTGACAACCCTACTTTTCTGATGCATGTATTCATGTGCACTATTCTGTAACAACATTACCTCTTTGATGCAGAAAGCGAGGTAGCACTTTACTGGATAATCAAGGTGTTTTATTCACCCATTGTGGCAGGTGTGACGTTTCAGTCCCTCAATGGAGCTATTTTCAAGCTTACAAGTGAATGTTACAAACAGAGTATAAATACACTCCCAGGAAATGACATAGGCAATTAGTGACATAATAATAATTCTGTATTTATATAGCACAGATTACACAGAGCTTGCCAAATTGGTCCCTGTCCCCATGGGGCTCACAATCTAATCAACCTACCTGTATTTTTTGGAGTATGGGAGGTAACCCACGCACACACAGAGAGAACATAAAAACTCTTTGCAGATGTTGACCTGGGTGGGATTTGAATCCAGGACCCCAGCGCTGCAAAGCAGAAGTGCTACCCACTCAGCCACAGTGCCGCCCACACATAGCTTGTTACAGGTGTTCAATAAACGCATAAAATGCAAAAAAAGAGTTTTTAAATATGAGGATATGTACATCAGTGAAATGATTCATTACATAATGCACAGAAGTGAACAATACATATATTTGTGTACTTAATGGACTGATCCTCAACTACCTGCAGGTACCCTCAGTCGGCTTACATGGAGTTAAATATGCATCATCAGGTTGCAACTTTCACTTAATAAAGATGGCGGCTCTGCACATGTACAAGGCTTCATAGTGCACTTACCAGTTGACATCTTTTTGCTGAGTCCAGTTCCCCGGAGCCGGCTGGTGATTGTATAACTGCTAGGCGATCGTAACTCCACTGGCATTGCTCCCCGTCCACTCGACATGAGCCAGGTACATTGTCTGTGAATAGTCTCTTTATTGCTGCAGCCTAAACTTGGTCCCTTAGGTTATAATATCTTTACCTAAACTAACAGCGTCATATGGCACATATTTAACTCCATGTAAGCCGACTGAGGGTACCCGCAGGTAGTTGAGGATCAGTCCATTATGTACACAAATAAATGTATTGTTCACCTATGTGCACTATTTAATGAATCATTTCACTGATGTATATATCCAAATATTTAAAACAGTTTTTTGCATTATATGTATTTATTGCACACCTGTAACAAACTATGTCACAAATTGCCTATGTCACTTCCTGGAAGTGTATTTATACTCCGTTTGTAACATTCACTTGTATGCTTGAAAATAGCTCCATTCAGGGAAAACGTCGCACCTGCCACAATGGGTGATTAGAACACCTTGATTATCTAGTAAAGTGCTGCCTCGCTTTCTTCTTTTTTGGATTATCCTTGTTTACCCTAGAGTTGCGTTTACGGGGGTTTCACCCACACCGGAATTTTTTTCCAACACAGTGCTGCTCTACTCTACAATTTGTTGCAACCTCTTTGATGCACGTATTTGTGTGCGCTATTCTGTTACAACATTACTTTTTTGATGTAAGTATTTATGTGATTAATTCACAGACAGGAAAAACTTTGCAATCACGGTATGAATACAGAGCTAAATACTATATAGGACCTATACATGGACAGGACCTTAAAGATCTTGCTGTATAATCCTGTATAAGAACATCTCCGCACTCATGCAGTTCTTGAGAGTGCCATGATAACAACAATAATTTCAGCATCCTTCATCCATTATGTGTTTGACAAAGGCCCAGGGGGCCGAAACGTCCACATTATTGCAATAAAAACCTAATCTGCATTATAAAACAAATTGTACACAGTCCTATATTTTCACAGAAGTTGAGGGGTTGGATCCTGAGACTGTAGCACACCCACTATTAAGAAGTGCTGACCATTTATCTAAAACAACAATTATTTTAGATTTCCACCTGTCCCTAATAATTGGAGCCTCTTCTATACACCTTAGTGTCAGGGCAATTGCTTCTGTTTCAGGGCCCTGTCTAGCTGACTGGCGTAAGCTCTCCCTGGCTGTCTCCTGTGTGTAATGACGTCTGGACATGTCGAGCTCAGAGTCACATGTCGAGCTCAGCCAATCTCGGGCATGCCTACAGAGGAGATGCCTATGGTTACTAAGGGCCTGAAAGCTGCTTGATTGGCTGCTTCAGAAGTCAATCAAGTATCTTCAGGCTTTTTCCCAAACACGGACCTGAATCCCAAATAGTGACACATGTTTGGGCTCCGTGGCTTTTAGCTCGGTACGGACTTGAACTATGTAGTTCGGGTTCATTCTTCACTAATTACAAATAAGCAATATCAACCAAAGTTTAGCCAAGTAAGGCTGCATTCACACTACCGCAAGGGGGACGTATATACGGCCAACGTATATACGGCCGATATACGTCCCCCATAGACGGCAATGGGCGCACGGCGCCCTACGGGAGCGGTACGGTGCAGCACACGTGCGGCACCGTACTGCTCCGTGCCCCGTGAAAAAATAGGACATGTCCTATTTTTTCAGGGCATACGGCGCCGTGCGCCATATATCCCTATGGAGAGGGGCGGGGGTGAGCAGCGCCCTCCTCCTCTCCCCGCGCGCTGCCGTGTGCCCGCCGTGCTACGGTACGGCGGGCACCGGTCGTGTGAATCCAGCCTTAAGGGTAGACACATCTTTAGCTGCCTCTCATAAGTCTGTTGTTAACTGTTTACATGTTACCTCTAGACAGATTATTTTAACCACCATTGTTCCAGTCATCTGCCATAACTGGCTGTCTTACAGCATCATCACTTTGGACCCTAAATATATTACTCACAGGGTAAATAGTCCTTGTATTAACCCCTTAATGACCTAGCCCTTTTTTGTTTTTTCATTTCCATTTTTCACTCCCCACCTTCAAAAATATATAACTTTTTTATTTTTACATATAAAGATCTCTGTGAGGGCTTGTTTTCTGCATAACAAATTGGACTTCATAGTGACAATATTTATTATTCCATGCCATGCACAGGGAAGCTGGAAAAAATTCCAGATTCAGTGAAAATGGTGAAAATATGCATTTAATTTATGCTATTTAATTTAAAGTTAAATGCATTGAAACCCCGTTATAATATTTTGATAGATAGGGCCTGTTTGGATGTCGAGATACCTAATGTGTTTATGATTGTTACTGTTTATTTATATTTATATCTATATCAGTTGTAGGGAAATGGGGGTGGTTTTTTAACTTTTTTTTATTTTGACTTTTACTATTTACTTCAACCCTAGATTGTCTGATTGATACTACCATATTCTGCTATGGCAGAATTAGGAGGAAATGAATTAGGAGGAAAATCCACATATACTGCCATACTGTAGTATGCTACAGTATGGCAGTATATGTGGATTTTCCTCCTAATTCATTACAATGTGCAAATCACACATTGTAATGAAATGGTTAAAACGAGATACCCTCGGGTCTTTGGAAGACCCGAGGCTGTCATGGCGACCGATCACTGCACCGTGATGATGTCATAGTCATGCGCCTCCATCTTTTTGAAGTTGCCGGCGGCGGTCTGCAGGATAACAGCCGCAATATGCAGCAACGACTTACCAGCTATGGAGAGGGCTCTCCATGTATCAGCACCGGACGCACGCCGTACTATTACCGCACGCATCGCGGTAACTGACTCCCATTCATACTTTATGCATTCACATAATGCAATTTTTAGGTGCTCATTATGAATAGATGGCAGTATACAAATACTGTGATTTTGCTACCTATTTTAATATACATCACAGGTTTTATGCTATAGTTCTTCATTTTCCTGGACAAATCGAAACTTGAGTTACCTACTGTGAACACAACAATTTTCCTAGCAATCAACCATAGTTGTGATGATTACTTAAAATGTTTCTGCTGCTTTTAAATACATAAATGTTTACATTTTTTTTAATTTGTTAATCACAGCCACAAGGAAACATTGATTATTTAATTACATGCAATCAGAAAAATCATATTTCTTTACATTTGCAGAGAATCAGAATTTTTTTTGGATACACTATACACTTGTTGACTGCATAGCATTACTTCCTTCATTGCACTCTCTCAAATTCCTTTACCCCTGATTGTGTCATGGAGCTATTTTTCACACTGACTGGAAAATGGCTTCAGTAAGGAAGAGGCTAATGGATATGGTGCTGGGCTGTAAAATGCATACTCACAGCAAATGACGGCAAACTGCCGTGAATGCTCATTAAGATTGCAGCTTAAGTGGAAATTATAACTGCCCAAAAGTTGGAATGACTAAATTTTACTCTCCAATTAAAGGGAGACTCACACATAAAGAGATGTTTAAGACATGCTTATTGCGGAAAGGCTTCAGTTAACATGGCATAGAAAACATAGTTATATCACTTACCTGTAGTATTAACATTTCCAGCAACATGGAAGCTTTAAAGAGCAAATAATGATATGTTTTAGACACGTTATTTCATATGTTAATAGTCTAAAAGTCATTCCAGAACTCCATTGCAAGTGTAATTTTCCTAGCAGAACTGTCATAAGTGGAATACTTGTCAACAAAACATCAAAAATCTCTTCTGGAGGCTATGTCATTAAACTGTAATAGCTATGTCACTAATAATATAGAAATCTTTCTTTCTGGCTGGCTCATTATTGGAGCCCCAATGGGTGATCAAGTTGGTTGTTGCCTTTTTTTTGTTTAAAAAGCATTCGTGATTATAATGTTTAACTTTGCGCTTATATTGATGATGACCTTAAAAATGGAAACATCTCTGGCTTAGATTGTCCATTGAATAGTTTAATATCAAAATTGTTATATTGCCTGTACTTTGACACTTATAAATGGTTCAACTTTAATTCATTCTGATTCAAATATAAATATAGATAGAGAAAAAAATAAGTAAAGTGTTGCATGCAATTCAACAATGGAACACAAGGTCAATCTCAACGGACAACACCTTTTACTTCTCTCCATATGAAACCTATAGTGTTGATGATTATATTTTTGCTCATTAGGACCTCTTTTCTGAGGTGACACATAATAAAATAGATTACCTTTCATAGATTATGCAGTTTTTGCAGCTTTTCGACCTTTTGCTACTACTTTTTCGCAGATCTCAAAACCATGTTACAATTTGCTTAGAGGATTGTGCAATAGATGCTCTTTCATTCATTAATAGATGGGACACCTTCAAAAACATCCTCTGAGAAGTCTTGATTAAACATGGTGCTAGGTTGAATAGGGGGAATAAGATCAGCACCCTATTTCAACAGGTCGCTCAACATGAAGCCCAATACATACAATTGTTCCAGAAACATAGGGAACTGACATGAGGTTGCCAGGAGCTGAAGAAACTCTTGGATGCTGGCCACAAACATTTTCAATGTACATGTGCTAGATTTCAATGTGAATGAAATAGTTAGCCTGGTAAGCAATTAGTGAGAACACTAATAGATAGGTGAGCATCGCACCCCCTTTCATTAAAAATTCATCTGAAGATATTGTCTTCCCAGACTGACCCAGACTGTAAAAGCACTTGTTTTCATAATGTTTCATACTGTACTGTTCTTGCCACTCTACTTCTATATACCTTTATACCAGACAACTCAATTTCCCCCATCCTTCTTGCAAGCACATGTCCCTGCCATTCCAAAAGATGGTAAGGTTCCAAACTCATGCACCAATTTTAGACCAATCTCTCTCCTGAATATGGATGCAAAATTAAATGTCAAACTGCAAGCAAATACATTGAGCCCTCATTCAAGTCCATATAAATCAATTAAGATTAATCCAATTCACGTGAAGATAGAGAAAATACTCTCAAAACTTTCTTTATCATCCACCATATGTATTGTTTTAAGAAGTCAGCAGTCTTTCTCTTTTCTAGAGGGAAGCTCTACAGAAATATGGCTTGTGCAAAATTATAATGACCGGAATATGGGTGCTATATAATAAGCCACAAGCCAGAGCCAGCTTTAATGGCTTTATATCCCCTTCTTTTAACATATGCGACCGGCTCAGGCAAAGTTGTCCCCTGTCCCTCCTTTTGTATGCCCTCGGAAAGGAACATTTTTTGACCTCCATTCTTGCTAACAATAATATCAGGGGGGTTCATATTGGTACTCCGCATTACAAGTGCACAGCATTTGCTGAAGATGCTCTCCTTTATATCACAGTCCCTCATGGTCTCTACCTGCTCTGCTCCAAACCATCCAGACCTATATTGCCTTTACCAACAATAAAAATAACATTAATAAGAGTGTGACAATGGCCCCTGCCTCCCTACACTCGAGGTTCTCCTTCTACTGGATCACCCATTCTCTGAAATACCTAGGTGTCCATGTACCTGCTAAACTGGCCCAGAAATATGCTTTGAATTATGTCCATTTCCTTAGAATGATCAAAGCTGACCTACTGCAGTGGTTGATCTAATGATGGACACTCTCAATAGCCTGCGGCACCTATTTCAGACTATCCTGTTGTCTATACCCGTCTCCTTTTTCAACAATCTGTTCTGTCTATTTGTTTGGGCCTCCTCTGACCCTCCTATAGACAAGTGGGCATTTGTATGGAAAGAGGCCTGTGAAACCCTAGGCTTACCCGATTGTAGAGCTTAATATATAGGGACTGATGCTTCTAGGCTTCAAGTGTGGTTCCATCACCATATGATATTGTATTGTGTAATTTTTAAAATAATCTATGTGTATATATCATTCTTGGAAAATATCAATAAAAAGAAGCATTAAATAAAAAAATAATTATGATACTGGCATTATTCACCACATTTTAGCCTACACTTTAGCTAACAAGTTAAATAAAAATGAATGAATGAATAATTTTTGTACATCTTGCTTTGATGTTTTGAAAAACATTAAGAATAACTGAGGTTGGATTATTTTTTACTATTTTACAGTTCACAGTAAATGTCTTAATGGTATTAAAAGCTTTGGGTATATGAGAAACTATCTATTTATTTCAGTTTTTTAATGTTAACATAAAAAGAAGGCTGTTAAACTTAAAATAAATCTATTATCAAGCATGATAAACAAGGGGCACTTACTCATAGATCCAAGCATCTTGACTGTGGTAATCTTCTAATATTTGTTATCAGTGTCCTCCTTCCTTCTGAAATCAACTTTTAAAATTATGCTAATAATCCAGTAGGGCTCTGGGGGAGATTATGCTACATTTCACAGGCTGTTACACTGTGCATAAGGTCATCCCCCCCCCCGTGGCACTTCCTGCCCATCTCTCTGCCTAGTATAATCTCACACAGTGCAAAGGGGTACGTTTCTCATGCACAGTGTAACAACCTGTGAGTCTAGTCTAGAGAATGAACGGCTTACACCCTTGAACCATTGTGACTCATTAGCACAGTTTTAAAGTTTAATTTTAGAAGAACTGAGGCTATGGATAACAAATATAAAATATAACCACAGTCACGGTGCCATGGGTAAGCAGCATCCTTGGTTTATCATGCTGGATTTTGATGTCAGATTTCTTTTAACAATTACAATTGGTTTTGTTACGAGTTAAATCTTTCTTCTAGCACCATGAAGAAATTACTATGTTTTTCTATCAAAAACAGTAAACTAAAACAATAGTTTATTCTTCTAAAATTGTCATTCAAGTTATACCCAGATTTATGAAGCATGTGTTTTCCAAATTACAGTTCACAGCTTTTGACTATGGCTCTTGGTTTATACAAATTGAATGAAAAGCTGCTACCGCTTTTTTAATTTGTCTGGTTTCACATGAATTTAGTAAGAAAAAAACAAAAAAACAACACTATGGCTTCAAGTGCATTACAATTACATTGAATATATGTGACTTGCATCCAAAAATGAGAATATCTTGTTACAAAGAAATGCAGTGGTGAGAGGACCTGTAGGAATACTGTGGTTTATGAAGGCATCTGGTCTCATTTAAAAGAACAGATAAAACAATACATAGCATTCTTCCTGGCTTTTATGCAAAGAGGAAAAAAAAATTTGAATGTGATGAGAAGCACATACCAGCTACACAAATTAACATTTCATTAGTTGTTCATTCTTTCAAAGTGATTAGACTTCTTTAGTAGTGAACATCTAAACTTTATCTTTCCTTTATATGTATTTTCACCTCTGTGCAGTTCACAAGGACTTAACTAGTATTAACTTCTGATTGACGTCATAAAACCTCAGTGACAACAACTTCGTTTGTATGCATTGCTGCCTTTTAAATTGAGTTTGTTTTTGCTTTTAATCCGTTTCAGAAAATCATGGTTTTATGAGATTAGACCTTTCCTTATCCATTTATTGTTGTTTCGTACAAAAGTAGTAAAAATGAAAAGTTATTATTCTACTAAACCCATGGTTAAAGTAATTGATCCAAACAAATTTGAGCCGTTTGTACAAAGCATTTTAAGTCTACTTGGCCTCCTTGTAAATCCTTGAAAATCTCTTATAACAATGGAATTGTGAAGCAACCAATTAGTTTCTGAACAATATATAAGGATATTTTTAGCTTGGCTCAAATCCTGTGTAATGATGTTACTTTTTATCTAGGTGCATAAGAATCACGACTGAAACCCTTTAGAAGATCATGTCTATTAACTTAGATTTTTTTTAAACAAATGCCACTATATATATATATATATATATATATATATATATATATATATATATATATATATATGTATATATATATATATATATATTTTTTTTTTTTTTTTTTTTTATTTATTATTTATTTATTTAAAACCTAGCAAACCCTGCACCGCCTGCTCCGACAAAGAGCACCACTTTTTTGTGTGCACCTTTAACATACAGTGTGTGACACAATTCTGTTAGACACTGCATGATAAATGTGGCACACCCGAACAGTCCTTTCAGTACAGAATTTTGTGTTGCGTCGGGTAAGGTGCAGACACAAATGTGTTGTAGACACTTTGTAAATACATGTGCAAGCAGCATGCTCTGAAAAACCTATAACACAAAAACTTGATCAAAGGAAGACTTGCAAGTATACGGTGTGTGATCCCTCTTTTGGTACGGTATAGCCTTGTACAGTGGTAATATTAAATCCCTATCCTGAGAGACCACTTTTGATACATGACAAGATCTTGCTGGCTTTATAGGCAGCTGATTGAAATTGCATGCTGTTATTTAATTTATGATCCACTAGTACGTCTAGGTCCTTCTCAACAAGGGAGATTTACTCCCCCAAGGACATATGTTGCCTGTGGATTATTAGCCACCAGGTGCATAACCTTACATTTATCCACATTGAACCTCATTTGTCAAGTGGATGACCAAACAAGTCACCCTGCAGCCTATGGGCATCCTCCATAGACTGTATTACACTACACATCTTGGTATAATCTGCAAAAATACACAGTGCTATTAATTCCTACATCTATATCATTAATAAATATATTAAATAGTAGTTAATTAAACTGACTGGACTTCATTAGAAAGGCACACATCTGTCTATATAAAACCCGACAGCTCACAGTGAATGTCAGAGCACATGAGAATCATAAGGTCTAAGGAACTGCCAATGGAGCTTAAAGACAGAATTGTGGCAAGGCACAGATTTGCCCAAGGTTACAAAATAATTTATGTTGCACTCCAGGTTCTTAAGAGCACAGTGGTCTACATAATCCTTAAATGGAAGAAGTTTGGGTCGACCACAACTCTTCCTCGATCTGGCCACCCAAACCAAACGAAGTAGTCTTGGAGAAAGATCCTTGGTGAGAGAGGTAAATAAAAACCCCAAGATTACTGTAGTTGAAGTAGGGAGATGAAAAAAAGTCCCACAGAGTCAACTAAAGCCCTTCACCAGTCTGGGCTTTATGATGGAGTGTGCCAATGGATGCCTCTCCTCAGTGCAAGATATCTGAAAGCCCCCATAGCGTTTGCAAGAAAACATATAAAGGACTACCAGACTATGAGAAACAAGATTCTTTGGTCTGCTGAGTTGAAGATTGAACATTTCGGTGTTAATTCTAAATGGCATGTGTCTAGAAACCCAGGCACTGCTCTTGACCTGCCAAATACAATACCAACAGTGAAACATGGTGGTGGCAGTGTCATGCTATAGGGTCTTTTTCAGCTGCAGGGACAGGATGACTGGTTTCAATTGAAGGAAAGATAAATACAGCCGAGTACAGAGACATATTGGATGAAAACCTCTTCAGAGTGCTTTGGACCTCAAACTAGACTAAAGGTTCACTTCCAACAAGACAGTGACCCTAAGCACACAGCTAAAATAACAAAGTTGTGGCTTTAGAACAACTCTGTGACCTGTTTTGACTGTCCCAGCCAGAGCCCAGATCTGATCCCAATTTTGAATCTCTGGGGAGAGTTGAAATTGGCTGTCCACCGACCGATGTTCACCATCCAACCTGAGGGTACTGGAGAGGTTCTGCAAGGAAGAATTGTAGAGGACTCCCAAATCCAGATGTGAAAAAGAAGATTCCCAAGAAGACTCATGGCTGTACTAGCTCAAAAGGTGCTTCTACTCAATACTGATCAAAGGGACTGAATGCTTATGACCATGTGATGTTTTAGTTTTTCTTGTTTAATAAATTAGAAAAAATATCTACACTTATATTTTTTTATGTTAAGATGAGACATGGGGTATAAATTAATGAGCAAAAAAAAGACCTTTTTTGATTGCAATGAAGCAAAGAGCTAAAAATGTAAATATATCTGCATACTTTCTGTACCCACTGTATGATATGTAGCCCAAATACTACGAATGAAAACTGATACTCCTTTCACCAAAGAAAAGTCTTCATGTGGCTATATCATTGATTGATAAAAAAAAAATGGCTCTTGAAGTGTGAAGCTTATTAAACATGTTTTCTAGATTAAACACATTAAAAAAACACAACTGTATACACATGTTAAAAGTGTGGGGGGGGGGGTGTGTAATTGCTGGAACAAACTAATTCTTATACTTGATCTAAAACCCATTCAACAGCTGCAGAGGGCACTGCAGCTGTTGGTGTCTGGCACGGTGGCTGTCTGGGGTGCACTCTGACGATTGGCTACTGTATGTGGCACTCTGGATATTGGATTCTGTGGGGCATATACAGTACATGCAATATCAGTGTCTCTTTAACTCTAAGTTAGGGTTTGTGGTTGCTCTCCAGATGCATTGATTGCATGGTTATGCTGTATAAATATAACTACTAAACATGTTGAGTAGATAAATTTATACAGTAATAAAATGATATTTGGCCCCTTCAAGGAAACTATAAGGCTAATGCGTTTGAAACATGTGATATAAAGCTAAAGAATAACAATAGGATGCACTTTTTTTCTTATGACTGTATATACATGCTGTATTAAATGTATATGTATGAGTGCTTTATGGTTGTTGAATTGTGACATGTTCAGAAGCATCACATGAGATTGCATAAGCCTTAATAAATGCATGTCCCATTTTGCTGATCACATTCATGTTTCGGTAAATCTCACTGCAATATCCAAGCATAGATCCCATGGGATGGTCCATGCTTTATGAATTCAAGAATTCAAGTTTTCTGTTTTCCATCCAAGATATTTGGTTGCATACTATAAATGTAAATGAATGAAGAATTCATTAGATACTGCAATTAAGCTTTATTGTTAATCCTGGTTCTTATGACAACCCAACAATTTTACAATCCAATTGTCACAGAGACCAAAAAAATTTTGCCTGGGGTTTTACAAATTCATACAAATTCAACTTAAGAACCCGGGGACTGCCTGTGTGTAACTATAAATTCAATGCTAACAAGAATAAAAAGTATAACATATGAAATGTAGGTTTGGGCCATTTACCCTTATATATGACCTGCTTGGAAGAGATGACTTTATGATTTTTATTAAAGATGGTAGAGCAACTCTGGCTTAGACAAACTTTAGACGGACTTGTTCAATATTCCACATGCTGTGCATTTTTGTATCTATATATTGAGGGATCTGTTACTCTCAGTAATGGAGGGAGAAGATGAACATTTGTTTCTTTGTGCTACATATTAACATCATAACCCAGAACTTTACCAGTACATGTCCAAAAATCAGCACATACAGAACACACATGCATTCATGAATAAAGTATTGTAGCGGGGTCAGTTTTAATGTGATAAAGTCCAGAGACACAGACAGGCTTGACGGCAGAAATGCGGTTTCCTTGCGGTTTTTATTGGCAGCCAAAACAATGCAGCTTTACAGGCAAGTAAAATAAAACAAAGCGAGGAAACAAAAACGGGCTCGTCTGAGCACTACCTGTACATCGGTAAGTCCCTCTCTAGCAAAGCAGAGTGTACTCACAGCGGCTAGTGACACACGGCTGGCAAGCCTTCCAGAGCAATGTCTCTCACACAGAGCTTCAGCCCAGTATGCAGCTCTGGGATAAAACCCCTTCTCCCAGCTGCACTTGGTAATTAGGGCTGTGCAGTCTCTGGTCAGTGCATTAACCCTTTACCCCAGGTATGGAAGTAACCTGAAAGGAATATATACGCCATCTATTACCTTTCCAGCCGCTGTCCTACATACCCTCCCCCTCTGCTCAGACCTGTGGGGAGGAGCACTTTGTGCCTCTAGAGAGTGGACACGGGACAACGCATCAGCATTACCTTGCTTAGACCCTGGGCGGTGTTCCACATAGAACTTATAGTCCTGCAAGGCTAAAAAAACCACCTGGTTACCCTGGCATTTTTCCCTTTAATCTGAGCCATCCATTTTAAGGGAGAATGATCCGCCACCAACCTGAACTGTCTCCCTAGTAGGTAATATCTTAGGGACTCAATGGCCCACTTAAGCGCAAGACATTCCCTCTCTATGATGGCATAATTCTTTTCTGCAGAAGACAATTTCCTACTCAGATAAACAACAGGATGTTCTTCTCCATTGACTATCTGTGAGAGGACAGCTCCCAAGCCGACATTAGAGGCATCTGCCTGGACCACAAATTCTTCTCTGAAATTTGGGGCTATCAACACTGGCCTTTTGCACAACATCTCCTTTAACTGTAGGAACGCTTTGTCTACTTTCTCATCCCACTTAACCATAGCAGATTTTGACCCTTTGGTAAGGTCTGTGAGGGGTGCTGCAATTGTGGCAAAGTTTGGCACAAACCTTCTATAATACCCGGCTAGTCCTAAAAAAGCCTTTACCTGCTTTTTTGAAACAGGTTTAGGCCAATTTCTTATAGCCTCAACCTTATCCATTTGGGGCTTAATGACACCTCGCCCAATGTTATATCCCAAATATCTGGCTTCCTCCAGGGCTATGGCACATTTTTTGGGGTTAGCTGTCAAGCCCGCCTCTCGAATTGAGTTTAACACCCTTTGGACCTTTTTTAAATGCGACTCCCAGTCTGGGCTAAAAATAACCACATCGTCCAAATATGCAGACGCATACTCCTTGTGAGGCTGTAAAATAAGGTCCATCAATCTTTGAAATGTAGCCGGTGCACCATGCAGGCCAAAGGGGAGAACTACATATTGGAAATGACCATCAGGCGTGGAAAATGCTGTTTTCTCCTTCGCCGCTTTAGTAAGTGGCACTTGCCAATAGCCTTTGGTCAGATCCAAAGTAGTAATATATCTTGCCGGGCCTAATCTTTCAATCAGTTCGTCTACTCGTGGAATAGGGTAGGCGTCAAATTTTGAAACTTCATTTGACTTTCTAAAGTCATTGCAGAACCTAAGACTGCCATCAGGTTTGGGAATCAGAACTATGGGGCTTGACCAACCACTGTTGGACTTCTCTATAACCCCCAAAGACAACATTTTTCCCACCTCCTCTGAAATAGTCTGTCTTTGAGCCTCTGGTACCCTATAAGGTCTCAACCGTACCTTTTGGCCTGGCTCTGTCACTATGTCATGCTGTATGACATTGGTCCGCCCTGGCAGGTCAGAAAAAGTCTCTCTATTTCTCTGTAGGAACTCCTTGACCTTCTGTACCTGTACTGCAGACAAGGCTTCTGATATGTGGACTGCTGGTAGTTCATGACTAGGTGAATCTCTAGGCCAACTTCCAGCAGTCAGCACCTCTCTGTCTTTCCAAGGCTTAAGCAAGTTCACATGGTAAATTTGTAGTGGCTTTCTTTTTCCTGGTTGATGCACCCTATAGTTTACCTCACTTAGTTTTTCCTGAATCTCATAGGGGCCTTGCCACTTTGCCAAAAATTTGCTTTCAACTGTCGGCACAAGCACTAACACACGGTCACCGGGTTGAAAGGACCTGACTTTTGCAGACTTATTGAACATCCTAGCTTGAGCTTCTTGAGCCTGCAACATGTGCTCTTTCCCAATGGGCATTATGGCGGCCATCCTTTCCTGCATTTCACTCACATGTTCAATAAGGCTACGGTGTGGTGTGCGTTCCTGTTCCCAGGTATCCTTGGCTATATCCAATAGCCCCCTGGGGTGTCTACCGTATAACAATTCAAACGGGGAAAACCCTGTGGATGCCTGTGGCACCTCCCTTATAGAGAACATCAAGCAAAAGGCGGTCCCAGTTTTTCCCATCTTTGTCAATTACCTTCCGGAGCATCCCCTTTAAGGTTCTATTAAACCTTTCAACCAGACCATCCGTCTGTGGGTGATATACAGACGTACGTAATTGGGCAATATTTAGGAGATGACACAGCTCTTTGGTGACTTTTGACATAAACGGTGTCCCTTGGTCGGTTAGTATCTCTTTAGGGCTCCCCGTTCGAGTGAACATTTGGAATAGTTCCCTTGCTATTGCTTTTGAAGAGGTGTTTCTGAGAGGGATGGCCTCGGGATAACGTGTGGCATAGTCAAGTACGACCAAAATATGCTGGTGCCCCCTGGCAGACTTAGGAAGGAGCCCAACCAAATCCATAGCTATGCGCTCAAAGGGTATTTCAATTATGGGTAGCAGAATCAGCGGACTACGGAAGTGTGGTCTAGGGGTGTGTATTTGACACTCTGGGCAAGACTGGCAGAAGTCCTCTATTGCCTTATAGATACCGGGCCAAAAGAACCTCCGCTCTATACGTTCCCTGGTCTTTTCTGTCCCCAGGTGCCCACCCAGTACATGTGAATGGCCCAGCTCCAATACCAAGCGTATGTGGGACTGTGGTACCACAAGTTGCTCCACAACCTCAGAGTCGGTTTTCTTAACTCTATACAGCAAATCATTATTTACCATAAAATGTGGATACACCAACTCTCTACCTGGTTCTTGGGAAACACCATTGATCACCTTTACATTCTTCCAGGCATTAGCTAGGTTGGGGTCCCTCAACTGTTCTGTACCAAAGTTTCCCTTTGCAATTTGTAGGGCAGAGAACTCAGTCTCAGGCGAAGTTTCCTCTGAGTCTCCAGCGAGGACCTCTAAAGGAAAGTTCTCCATTTCCCTTGGTGCTTCTGTCACCGTGTTTGAAAGTTTACACAGATTTTTCACATTTTGATTTGACCTACACACCTTAGCTTGCTTATTTTCCCACAGGTTCCAAAACAGAGGAAAATCACACCCCAGTATGACTTGGTGCATCAAGTCTTTAACCACGCCCACTTCATGCCTCACTGACCCACATGGAGTCTCCAGTTTCACCAAGGCTGTGGGATAGTCTTTTGAATCACCATGTATACACACCACCCCCATCCAGCGGGTCTGAACTTGGTCAGGGTCGACCAGGCTGGCATGCAACAAAGTCACTAGACTTCCCGAGTCCAGCAGGGCCATCACATGACGCCCTCCAATCTTGACTGGGCACACTTGGCGCTCACTTACAATGTCTTTTTGGGCAGCATATGAGGGCCTTGCAAAATAAGATCTGCGCCTGCCCAAATCGCAGTCCATGGGTTCAGTTAGTTCTGGACAACTTGCAGCAACATGTCCTAAACCACCGTGACGCCAGCAAACTATCTGTCTTTTGGCTTGGCCCTCTGAGGGGACACCACCCTCTTTAACAGACAGTCTCATCCCTTTAACAATAGGAACAGTCTTACCACTGGATGGTTTTCTTTTGTTCCCAGGGTTACGCTCCTCCTGCAGGTACTCTTCTGTAGCGGTGAACCTCTCAACTGCAGAAACCAAATCATCAATGCTTTTAGGATTCGTATATCCAAGGCCGCGATGCATCCTCACTGGTAGGGCGCGGATAAAACGATCAGAGATTACACGGTCCACAATCTGGTCTGTGGAGAGGGCTTCCGGCTGCAACCACTTGTTGGTGAGATTGTAGAGGTCATACATCTGTTACCGTACAGGCTTTTCAGGATCATATTCCCAGTTGTAGACACGCTGGGCTCGGACAGCCAAGGTAACCCCTAGCCTAGCCAGGATTTCCCCTTTCAGCTTTGCATAAACTTTTGCTTACTGCACTCGCAGGTCAAAGTAGGCTTTTTGGGGTTCTCCTGACAAAAATGGGGCCAACACATCCACCCACTGGTCCTGGGGTAGACTCTCTCTCTCGGCAATCCTTTCAAAGGTACCCAGATACGCCTCAATGTCATCTTCCAGAGTCATCTTTCTTAGCGTCTTTTGCACCAAATGGCGTGGCATAGACTGCAATGCTGGAGCTGTCACTTGTCTCTCAGCCAAGACTTGTAACTGCTGCTGGAGGGACTGGTTCAGCTGCTGTTGCTCTCTCACCGATGTCTGGTGCATCTTTACCGCTTCCTCATGCACTTGTCGCTGCAGAGCGTTTGCTTGTTGGAGGTTGATGTTGGACTGCACCAGCTGCTTTATAAGCTCCTCCATGTTTAGTCAGGCCTTTGTCTGTTGCAACCGTCCCTTTAAGAGTACTGTCTCTTTAAGAAACTGCCCACATCCTCCACCAAGATGTAGCGGGGTCAGTTTTAATGTGATAAAGTCCAGAGACACAGACAGGCTTGACAGCAGAAATGCGGTTTCCTTGCGGTTTTTATTGGCAGCCAAAACAATGCAGCTTTACAGGCAAGTAAAATAAATCAAAGCGGGGAAACAAAAACGGGCTCGTCTGAGCACTACCTGTACATCGGTAAGTCCCTCTCTAGCAAAGCAGCGTGTACTCACAGCGGCTAGTGACACACGGCTGGCAAGCCTTCCAGAGCAATGTCTCTCACACAGAGCTTCAGCCCAGTATGCAGCTCTGGGATAAAACCCCTTCTCCCAGCTGCACTTGGTAATTAGGGCTGTGCAGTCTCTGGTCAGTGCATTAACCCTTTACCCCAGGTATGGAAGTAACCTGAAAGGAATATATACGCCAACTATTACCTTTCCAGCCTCTGTCCTACAGTATTTATACCTAAGTAATTTTTCTCGAGTTAACAGTAGGAGCTTCTGTCATTGTGCTGCAAATGTGAAGGTATAAAAAAACCTCATCTTAAATTGACTGTTGTTATCTCATTAGTTTGGCCAATTACAGCCATGCCCACAGAGGACATGACTGTGTTTGCTAGGGGGCTTCAAGATGGTTAATTGACTGCTCAGCCATCAATCAACCAGCTTGTTGCTTTTCCCTATAAATGAACCTGAAGCCCAAAAAATCAGTATGTCATTTAGTTCTGGGGTTGTAGGTGCCAAACCTGCCAAATTCGGTAGGGAGCTGAATTTGGTAATTCAGGTTTACTCATTACTAATATTCAGTGTTGCAATTGGTTACAGATCCAATCTTGTTTGACTGAAATGAAGTCAGAGGAGTTGGTATATATGGGGTTCTTGGAAGCTGCTCTTTCCGCTGATGGTTTGGCCATCTGTCACTAGAGATGAACCCGCTGATCAAAATTTTGGTTTGATATATTGTCTGAATTTCGCAACAAAAATAAGTTTGGGTTCCAGAGTTTGGGACGAACACAAAGCCCATTGAAGTCAATTGGGAACCAGATTTTAACACCGAAAATCACTAGGTGTATTAAGACTTAGAGAGTTGAAAATGGTGGGTATAATAAGGCAGTTACCCTGTCCAAAATGGGCTAGGGCAGTGATCCAAATGGTGAACCATTTAGAGGACGATTGCCCAAACTGCAACTCAAAACACATTTATTGCCAACACGGAAATTCTAAAAGTAACTTATTGAAGTCATCTTGCTCCCTGTTCTCAATGGTCAGGAGGACACCAGTGGTGTTGAGAGAAGGAGAGATGTGGATTAAAAGTAATACAGAGCTGCATTTGCAGTAGATCTGACAATTATATTAGAAACAGACAGCAAGGAACACCACCAGACTTAAATACTGTGAAATAAACATAAAACAACGGTTTGCTATAACTCTACTTTGCTTCTTATGAACAGTATGTTCCTCTTTTGGCCTGTACCTTAATATAATAGAAAAACAATATTAACCATAGAAACTGAGCTATTTTTGTTATATCAATTAAATATGCCATGGCAACATGGTTGAATGAACAAAATTCAAATATATGAATACAATGTATTAGTGAATTGAAGTAATGACATGAGTAACCTTATAAAAATTATGAGAAATATTAAATGGAATAATAACTGTGAGAAATAAAAAAAAATTAACTGCATTAAATAATACCAATGAAAACTTATCGGTACCAAATTCCTATGCAAAACATAACTTCCCCAATATTTTAATGTCTTTCTTTCATCATTTTGTTACCTATTGGTAACTAGCACAATAATCAATTTTATGTGACATATTTCATTAGAAATGAAACATCAGATGATTATTCCATCCATCTTATACAGAGGGACACACAACTTCGAGATAAATCCTGGATATTAAAACAAATCTACCATCAAGATAAACCAGGGACGCTTACTCATAAATCCAGACACTGTAACTATGGTAATCTCCTTATATTTGTTATCTATGGCCTCCTTCTTTCTAAAATCAGCTTTTAAATTTTGCTAATAAGCCTGAGGGGCTACCCAAGCATAGTGAGCAAGAAGTGCAGGAATGGAAGGGTGAGACAGTGTAACAGTCCGTAAAGCCAGATCACAGAGCTGTGGCTCAAAAGTATACTATTAACCCCTTAACGGCGAGGCCCTTTTTCCTTTTTGCATTTCCATTTTTCACTCCCTACTTTCAAAAATCTATAACTTAACCCCTAGGGGCACCAGGACGTTATAGTACGTCCCGGTGGCTAGATACTTAGTGCACCAGGACGCACTATAACGTCCTGCTTCTGGCACCGGCTCACGAACGGAGCCGGTACCAGAAGCAGCGGCTGTCAGCTGTCTAGTACAGCTGACAGCCTGCGCTAACACCCGCGATCGGAGCCGACTCCGATCGCGGGTGTTAACCCCTTACACGCCGCGGTCATAATAAAACAGAATCATTACTGGACCCGCACGGTAAACGCCGGAGGAAAAAAACGCAAAAAACGTTGCGAAAAAAGATAATTTTTAATTAATACCCTATAAAAAATGCTCTAAAAAGTGATTTAAAAAATTTTATGCACTCTAAAATAAGCCCACTAAAAAGAACAACTGTTCTCGCAAAAAATAAGCCCCTAACCAGATTTGTCAGCCAAAAAATAAAAAAGTTATGCATATGAAAAGATGGCGTAAGAAATGCAAGATATGCATAAGAAAAGATGGCTAAAATAAATAAGATTTTCTCCAAATTAGTTTTTATTCAGTACAATTGAATAAAATACACAAAACCCCCACATATTTGGTATCTCTGCGTCCGTAACAATCTGCATAATAAAACAGAATCATTATTAGATACGCAAAGTGAACCCCGTAAAAAACAACCTCAAAAAACTCTCTCTGAAAAAAAGATGATTTTTTATTAATGCCCTTTAAAAATGCTCTAAAAAGTGATTTTAAAAAGTTACGCAATCTAAAATAAGACCACTAAAAAGAACAATCATTCTCGCATAAAATAAGCCCTTAAACAGATTTGTGCGGTGAAAAATAAAAAAGTTATGCATATGAAAGACGGTGATGCTAAAATTAAGAACAATTTCGCCAAATTACTATTAATTCAGTAAAAATGGGAAAAAAGAAAAAATATATATAAATGAAGTATTTTCGTAATCGTGGCGACTCATAGAATAAAAATAATATACTATTTTTATGGTATGGTTAACGGCCAAAAAAAAACCACATAAAAATGTTCCTAAATATTGACGATTTTCATTTCCTCCACCAACAAAGAGTTAATTAAATCTCACCAATTAGCTATAGATGCCCCATAATTACATACCAGAAAAGTGCATCTCATGTGGCAAAAGAAATAAGCCCCTATAGGTGCACAATAAAAAAAAGAAAAAAATTATAGCCTGTACAATGTGACATAGCAAATCTGCTCTGGATGGCGCCTCCTTCCCTTCTATGCCCGGCCGTGCGCCCATACAGCAGGTTACCACTACATATAGGGTATCGGTGTACTCGGGAGAAATTGGGTATCAGACTTTGTGGAGCCTTTTTTCATTTAATCCAGTGTAAATGTTTAATTTTCCACCCAAAATGAGTGTATTGTGAAAAAATATTACAATTTGCAGACTGCACCTCCGTTTTGTTTTAACCCCTATAAAACACCTAAAGGGTTAACAAACTTCTTAAAAGTGGTTTTTCATACGTTGAGGGGTGTAGTTTCCACAATGGGGTAATTTATGAGTCTAGCTATTATTTAGGCCTCTCAGTGTCAATTAAAAGTTGAGCAGGTCCATCTAAATACGGGTTTTGGTGATTTTACAAAAAATGTGAAAAATGGCACCTAAATTCTGAGCCTCATAACATTCTAGTAAAATATGTGGAATCTTAAAAAAAACATCCAACATAAAGCAGACATTTGGGAAATGTAAGTTATGAATTTATTTGGGAGCTATGACTATCTGCATCAAAAGTAGAGAATTTAGAACGTTGAAAAAATAGAATTTTTCCAATTTTTTGCCAAATTTTGTTTTTTTTCATAACTAAACGCAAAAGATTTCATCCAAATTTTTAAACTAATTTGAAGTACAATGTGTCACGAGAAAACAATCTCAAAATCCCCTGGATTTCTCATAGCGTTCCCACACTATAACCACTTATAGTGACACAGGGCAGATTTGAAAAATGGGTCCGCGTCCTTTAGGCCAAAAGATGCTGAGTCCCGTAGGGGTTAACAAATTGCACTTCATAGTGACGTTATTTAATGTTCCATGCCGTGTACTGTGAAGCAGGAAAAAAATTCAAATGACATGTCGATTTTACTCTTTGGGTCGGTGTGATCAGGAGGATACCAAATTTAAAGAGGTTTTTTAATGTTTTTATAGATTTATAAAAATTAAAACCTCCTTTACAAAAAAAAATATTTTGTCATCTTCTTGGACTAATAACTTTTTCTTACTTTGCTGTATGGTACTGTGGGTAGTGTCATGTTTTGTGGCTTTCGATGATGTTTTCAATGCTTCTATTCTTAGGACTGTATGGACTTTTGATCACTTTTTATTGAACTTTTTATATTTTTTAAAATGGCAAAAAAGTAGCATTTATTAGCACTCTATTTTCCGTTACGAGGGTTAAACGCAGTGAAAGAATGTTATATTTTGATAGATCGGGTATTTTGGGATGCGGCGATACCTAACTTATTTATATTATTTTTGCTGTTTATTTATATTTATACGACTTCTAGGAAAAAGCTATTTGAATTTTTAGGTTTTTTTAATATATATATTTTTACTTTCTTAATTTATTTATTTTTACAATGTGGCACATTGTAATGAATAGGTTAAAACGAGACAGCCTCGGGTCTTCAGAAGGCTGTCATGGAAACTGATCGCCACCCCCCCCCCTGATGACTTCATGAGGGTCAATGATCTTCACCAAAATGGCGGTACCAATGTGCTGCCATCTTTTTGAAGCCACGGGCACCTTTGCTGGCGCCGATAGAGCACTGATCGTGGTTGTTACCGGTAAGTGTTTGCTGTAATATGCAGCAATGGCTTACCAGATATGGACAGGGCTCAGTCCATGAACCCTCTCCATTTACCTGCAGCCGAAGCATGACGTTAGGGGTTAATAGTTGAATTTAGAAGGAAGGAGGTCATGGATAAAAAATATAAGAAGATTACCACAGACATGGTTTTTGTATCTAGGACTAAATGTTTCTGGTTTATCATGCTTGATTTTTATGGTTGATTTCCTTCCAAATTAATTTGTAGTTATTGTTAGTTGTCATGGGAATAAAGATCAATGATTTCTCTGAAAACTCCATTTAATTTCTTTCAATTTCTTACATTTGTCTTGCTGCACTAATTTCATACACCACTATGTATTGCACACATTGTGAATGATTATGTTTGAATATCATTCTAGCAGTACATAGCAGTAAAAAGCTTTTGGTAGATAATACTTTACATGTAAATATCTACCATATCACACAAGCAGGAAGTTATTTTTACCTATGAACCTTTGCATTTTAATAGTGTTTTTATTCTAGCAGTATTTTCATCATGCCTTGGTGATTACTCACACAGAGTAATCTTCAGATGCCTGGATGGGAACTATATTTAGCGCGTGTTAATAGACCTCAAGTGTTAGGAAGTGCCAATACTACTTATAAAGATCTGGCTTGAAATGTACAGAAAAAAAAATATTTAAATCTTTAAAATGTTAACAAAACTTTTTTTTTTTACAAGTGGGTATTTTTTTGGAAATGCCTTAAATTTCAATTACTTCTGCATACACAGTTTAACCCCTTAATACCTTTCCATTTTAACTCCCCAACCTGAATATAGAGCTGTATGAGGACTTGTTTTCTGCAAAGTAATTGTTTTTCCTAGAGACAGTATATAATATTCCATTTTGTGTGCGGTAAAACTGTAAAAAAAATTCCAAATGCAGTAAAATTGACGAAAAAAACACATTGGCAGCATTTTCTAGTGGGCTCTATTTTTCGGGCTTTCACTGTGCACTCCAAAAGACACCATCCCTTTATCTCTTGGGTTGGTATGCTCATGAAGTTAACAAATTTATATAGGTTTTATTCTTTTTTTAATATACTTTGAAAATGTACAATGTTTTGTACAAAAAAAAATTCTGATGTTCTTAAATTTTACATACTTCAGTGTAAAGTGTCATTTTTGAGAAATGAGTTTACATTTTCATTGCTATCATTTTGGGGACTGTATGACTTTATAATTACTTGTATGAGTCGCAAAATTATTAAAAAGTGATGATTTGGACTTTTGACCACTATTTTCAATTACAGGAATATCCATTTTAATATTTTGACATACCAGCATTTTGGGATACAGTGATACCCAACAGAAGGATGGGGTCTTTGCATTAGAACTGTAGCAATGTTTCACAGAGATATCACAAGGGGAGATGATTTCATCCATGATTGGTGCAGGCCCATCCAAAAAATGGACATCTTTGTCATAAAATGAACAAAAATTTTTAAGACTATATTGTGAATTAATATTGTGTCATAAAGTGATATGTTAGTAGACAGCAGTCCAAGTGTGGCAATCAACTATAATAATAATATAATAATAATTCCTTTTTCCACTATGGAAATCATGTGCAGTACAATACATTGCATTTTCACAAAACAAGGTGTGCTGATGCCTTTGATGGTTGGTGTATAGATCTCCATGGGCTGAAGTATAAAGAGTCTTTCAGTGGAGGTACAATCACATTGGTGCTAAGTAAGCAATTAACATGATATATACAGACGGGAATAGCAACAAAATTAACATGTAAGAGACTGAGATACAAAATACCACCACTTTTAATAGATCTTCCCAATTTATAATTTTAACTTTAAAAAGTAGCTGGTGGCACAGTACTTAGCATATAATATAAATGAGACTTTTTGACTGGAAAGATATATAGTTACACTGTTTTCTAACTTCTCAATTTTCTTGTCAATTAATGTAATGTTGTTTGCTCAACAATTTCTAGAAATACTTTGAAATACTAATCAAATATAATCTAGCACTCGTTGGAGGCCATTATGCATACCATGTTTAGAGGTCAGAAGTCATTGTCCATCACTTCAGAAACAAATATTTAGGATACATTCACACAAATGTGTGGGGGATGTATACACGGCCACAAATTTGCAGATGGATATACTCCTCCCATAGTCGTCTATGGCGTTTAAGCTTGGTACGGTGAGCACAACATCTGCTCACTATACTGTGGTCACAAAAAAAGAAAGAGCCTGCTCTATCTCTGGTCCTAAGTACGACCATGCTGCTCTATTTTCTATGGAGAGGGGAAGGGTGAGCAACCATAGCTGGGTGGGCCCACGTTTGTGTGAAGGCCGCCTAACAGTGACGTTTGTAGGTAGAAACATAATTATGTAGGACTGTGTTTCAACATATTTCTCAAAAAGGCAAAGGAAAGCGTGAATAGGCAAATATATAGAAAACTTTATTTCATAAATATAAGTACACCACACAACTCAAAACCGGACATTTAAAAACACCTAAAAAATTTCTTGTATTGAGGGAAGGGAGGATGATTCATGCATTGCAATATTTGTTTGTTTTCTTTAACAAAACAATAAAAAGAAAGAAACAAAAAAAAAACACCTAAAAAATACATAAGTACATATAACAAAGACCCATGTATGTGACCATGATAAGTCCATACAACTCACACTGCACAAAAGAGAACTTAATGGCACATTCCAAAGTTGTATAGCAAATGCTGTTCTGTCACAAAATCTGTGTTATAAGAAGGTAAAAATTCTACAGCATAGTGAATAACACAGCATAGGTTAGATGGCACAACCTATGGGTTTCAATATGGACTGGTAACTATACAACTAGGACAAACAGCAAATCTCAATATTCCCTTTGGCTGTGCCATCTACCTATACACCTAATGTCCTTCTGACCCAATAAATAATAAGGTCCTCCACATGTTACATGTAGTAACTATAATCATATCTCACAGTTTTCCTATTAGTTTATCACAGTTTTCCCTCTCAGTATACTATTCGCTAGTTACCCCCTCAGTTTACCATGCTACTCAGGTTTTTTCTTGTTTACCATTGTTTTCTCCCCTACCTTTAAAATCCTTAACTTTTCTGTGTATGGAGCATTGTAAGCACTTGTTTTCTTTTAAACAAATTGTGCTTTATATTGGTGTTAAGTAATTTTCTATGCTGTGCTCTGGGAAGTAGGGAAAAAATGCAGTGAACTTGACAAAAAATGCAGCTTTTTCTGCTTTCACTGTGCGCTCCAAAAGACACCTCTCCTTTATTCTTTTGATCAGTACAATTACAGGGTGGGAATACCAAATTTAAAAAATAAAAATCTTTTGTACAAAAAAGTGTCTTCATTTTTGTACAAGGTGTCATTTTTTGCAGAATATGATAACCACTACCTCAATACCTTTTGTGGGATTTGTGAGTTGAAAAATTACAAAAAAGTGGCATTTCAGATGCTCATTTGGACACTATTTGCTGATATGTAGTTCACAGTCACCACCATTTTTATATATTGATAGATCAGGGCTTTTGGGATACTGTGATCCTAACATGTTTATGATTTTTACAGTTTATATATTTTTATATCAGTTTTTTTTTAAACATTTTTTTTAACTTTAATTTTTTTTTTTACTATCTCTTAGACCCCCTAGTGTACTTTAATCATAGGTTGTCTGATCGATCACACCAAATTCTGTCATGCTACACATATTACTCTGCCCCTAAGCTTTTTCCATACATCCCTTGCCACACACCAACATACTATTACATCGGTCTGTAGTAAGGAGTTAACATGCCACAGATCCCACTCAGTTTATAATGCCCAAGCAACCCATCCAAGGTTTACCATAACGTAGCAATCCACCTCAGTTTACCAACCCTCTAGCAACCCACCTCAGATATATTAGAGTTTCTCCCTGATATCAGTTTACTTTGCCCCACAGCTACCTCCATAAGCTTAGCATGTCCTTGATATGAGGCATGAATTCCTTGTTCACAGCCGAAGTAAGGTCAAAGTTTTAGGGAAAAGTATTAGCCCTACCAAAAAAGTTTTAACTAGTAGGCCCTTGTCATCCTAGTTGGACATTGCTGATTTTACAATTCCCCTAAAGCTACTCCCCCTCATGTTAACAATGCAATGTGAAAAGTGAAGCAGAGAACTAATAGCTGTTTCAAAATTGCATTCAAATCTGCCGAAGGATGACAGTAGAGCTCAGCAGGTGGGGCATAGCTACCACTTCTCTGGACAGCAGGACATCACTGGAAATCTGACACTGTAGTGCTGAATTTGAGACAGTTGGAAGGTATAGACATCTAACCACATGAATCTGACACAGTACATGCTAAGGCATATATTGTTTGTTTACAGGGGCACCAAAGCTCCATTGTGTTTGACTTCAGGTCGGCTGGGGTGGCCAGGTAGGCAGGAGAAATTGTAGATTCTTTTCTACTGCAGGGAGTTTCATTAGTTCTTTATATAAACACCAAAACAAAAGAAATACATTCTGTAATTTTGTTTTTAATTCCTAGCACTGCAAAGAGCTTGTTAATTATATTTATTCAGTAAGGTTGCAAGGATATTGAATGTACACTACATTACTTGTTTTAATATTGTCCTTCTTATACAAACTATCAGTAATGACATAGCTTTTGCAGAAAGCTTTCGGTTTATAATTACACACTTAAAGAAAATCTGCCTCCTTCCAACTTACCAAAACTCAAACCCAGCATTCTTCTCAATGTTGCATTTTTGAGAAAATTCTGTTTTATATACACTTACAGAACAGCACATCATTTCCAAAATGTGTAATCCTATGTGAATATCCTATTATGTGGAAAATAGCAGTATTTTGAGCTTATTTTATAAATTATATAAATTCTGAAGCAAGCCAAGGGGAGGGCAATCTTCCCATGTCAATGTACGAGGCATGCATCACCCTGATTTGCAAAAAGAATAAGGATCCGACGGTAATAGAGTCGTATCGTCCAATTTCGCTTCTGAACACAGACGTGAAGTTGTTCGCCAAACTGCTTGCGAACCGTCTGAAAAAAGTGGTTAGAGATATAATACACGAAGATCAAACGGGTTTTATCCCGGGGCGTTGTATCAAGACAAACCTACACAGATTGTTCGGTGCCATCCAACTTGGGCAGGGGGGGTCCCGCTCCATCCTGTCACTGGATGCTGCAAAGGCGTTTGACAGGGTGGAGTGGGCCTTCCTTTGGGAAGCAATGGAAAGATTCAACCTCGGAAGGAAATTCATTGAGTATGTAAAGTTATTTTATGCAAAACCCAGGGCTAAGGTAAAGGTCAACGGGGGGCTGTCCCGGGAATTTACTTTAACTAGGGGCACCCGTCAGGGTTGCCCGCTTTCACCCCTCCTGTATGCCTTGTTCATTGAGCCTCTAGCGGTTGCCATTAGGAGGGATGAGGGAATTAGAGGGTGTGGATGCGGGGGCCCTGGCGATAAAATCCTGCTTTATGCGGACGACATTCTGCTGTGTCTGGGGGATTCCCTCGAGTCGGTGCCAAAAGCAATGAACTCAATAGAACAGTTTTCGAAAGTTTCGGGGTTACAAATAAATTGGAAGAAATCTATTGTATGTAAAATTGACGACTTTCCAGGGGCGATTGCTGAGAAACTTGCCCTAATAGATAATAGTGGTACCTTCGAATATCTGGGCATTAAAATCAACACTAAGGTCACTGATTTCCCCGAATTGAACATAGCCCCCTTGGTCAAGAGATTAGGAGAGAGAGTCGGTATATGGAGTAAACTACCCCTGAGCAAAGGAGATAGGATTGGACTGGCTAAAATGGTCATCCTCCCACAAGTCCTGTATGTTATTACGAACTGCCCCTGCTGGATCGAGGACAGATGGTTCAGAGCACTGAGAGCTATCCTGAATAAACTCTTATGGGGTAGGTCCAGAGTGCGCATCAAGCAAGAGTTCTTATGGAAAAGTACGACGCGTGGAGGAGTATCTCTCCCATCCTTTTTTCATTATTATATTGCCTCGCAAATCCTGTTTATTGGGGAAAATAGGAACTCGTATACTTTTGAAAGAATATTAGATCAACTTGGGGGAGCACATGAAAATATTTTCTCGGCTCTGGAGTCGGGTGCATTGAATATAAATAGGAAAAAACCAGCACAGTTTAGCCCAATAGAAGTAATGCTGCACCGGGTGTGGCAGAAATATAAGGCGTTATTAGGCGTAGGGGGAGCAATAGAATGGACACCGGTATGGGGAAATCGGCATCTGGGAGAATTTTTTAAATTTGAAGGGGAGGATTTTTGGCAGAAGAAAGGGCTTAGGTATATTGCACAGTTATTTCAGGGAGGACAAATTAAAGAGTTTGGTGAATTGAAACACACATTTTCTCTCACTGATTTAGACCTGTTTAGGTATTTACAATTAAAACACGTTGCCCATGCAGAAAGGAATAAAAACTTATTCACGATCACGACACATCCCAAAATTTTTAAATTATACACTATGAACTATGTGAAAAAAAAGTAGAAAGTAGAAAGAGAAAAAGGGGAAAGTAGGGGAAAAAAGGAAAAGAAAAGGAAGAGAAAGAAGAAAGGGAAAGGAAAAGGGAAAAAAAAAAAGATAGGAAAGAAGGAAAGAAAAAAAGAAAAAAAAAAAAAAGAGAGAAAAAGGGGGAAAGGAAGAAGAAAAAAGAAGAAAAAGAGAGAAAAAGTAAGAAGGGTAGAAAGGGGAAGGAAATGCTATAAAAAAGAATAAAGGAAAGGGGAAGGGAAGGCACTGGAAAGGATAGGAAAAGGAAGGGAAAGGGAAAAAAAATGGAAAAAAGGGGAAAAGAGAAGAAAAAGCATAATGAAAAATAGAGGTGTAGAGCACTTAGACATAAGTATAAGCAAATTAATAAGAGGCACTTCTGCACTTTTTGTATTTTTCAACTTCCTCCACCGTGGCTGTTTAAGAGGAAACTTTGTATTTTTGTATTTTGTACTCTCGTTACCTGCCTCAATGTACCTGTTTTAATGTTATGATCAATAAAACTCTTTAAAAAAAAAAAAAAAAAAAAAAAAAAAAAAACTTACATGAGATAAGGGATTATTGATCTTTGTGTCCTGGGAGGGAGCCCTCATTGGAGATCTTATAATATCTAGAGACGTTCTGCCTATCAGACACATAGCACCAAATCACTTCATAAGAATTCCCAACATATCCTTCCTCTTTTCCAGTGATTTTTTTTTTTTACTTTTGATACATTTTTCGTTTTTATATGCAAATTAGGTTATTAGTGGCCCAGGGGCGGGGCTTGTCTTTTGGTTATCCTGTTAAAAGAAAAAAAAAAATAAATAAATAAATAATTACACACTTAAAGAAAATCTGCCTCCTTCCAACTTACCAAAACTCAAACCCAGCATTCTTCTCAATGTTGCATTTTTGAGAAAATTCTGTTTTATATACACTTACAGAACAGCACATCATTTCCAAAATGTGTAATCCTATGTGAATATCCTATTATGTGGAAAATAGCAGTATTTTGAGCTTATTTTATAAATTATATAAATTCTGAAGCACAGAATAAAAATGTGATTGTGATCATTGCAAAATAACAATGAAACTAATTAGAGAACAGTATCAGATAACTGCAAATTATTTTTGTTAATCTGGCACCTGGTGCTAATTTCCTTAATTATCTGACAACCCCTATTTAACTGGTAGCCTAATGCTGAAGGTTATCTTGATAAAGGCCAAAAGGGTGGACCCTATCATCCATAGGAAGAGAAGTTGGTCTGTGATTTCGAGGATATTGCATCTTTTCAAGTCTTCCTTGAAAGGTAAATGAAAGAGAGGACAAGATAATGCAGAGGATATACATGGGTAATAATTTTAAAGGTGCAGCTGAAATTGCTTGCCAGTTTACCAGTGAATATGGAAAGGATCTGTCTCATCATACAGTGTCTCAATGTTTAAGAACATTTGAAAGCCCACTCTACAGTGATCAAACCTCAGAAAGCCAAAGGTATTCCCCGACACGGGGAAAGAGAGGAAAGACACTAATAATGAATGATAAAAATAATTCTTTAATGGAAAAGTATATTAAAAACATACAGAAAAGAGTGTAGTACGTATGGTACATAAATGTAAACAGCTATACAGGATGGTGAAACACAGACAATTTGCAGTCGAGAATACAGCATGGGGAATAGAGTAGAAAATTCTACTGCATGTAGATGTATACCAGGGCTGGATATAATATACGACCACAAGAATGTGAGATGATGGGGTACAGATAGTTTGCCAAATTGGCACATGAAAATGCTACTAAAGTATCCAGGGTAATGTGAATGCCAGTCCTTACCAGTGGGTTTAGGTATGGTATTGCCCGTAGCTGCACCGACTGCAACGCCCCGACGCGCGTTTCGGCCGCTAAGCCTTCGTCTGGGGGTGATCAAACCTCTAATTAACAGAAAGTATCAAAACACTAGACACACCTGCTGATACAGAGTGGTCCACAGTTCATTTTAACAATGAAAGCAAGTATCATTTATCTGGTTCTGATGGGAAACATTGTGTTAGTTGACAAACGAGGGAAAAACATACAAAGTATGTAAAGATGTCAGTGAAAGGTGGTTAAGGAAATGTCATGGTTTGGAAAATGTTTTCTGTAGCAGGAGTTGGAGTCAGCAGGAGAAAGTTGTGCAGGCCTTGAGCTTATCCATTACCTCTGCTGCTTCCTACTTGCCCATATTGCACTAACCCACGTATAAGCTGCCATGGCAGCCTGAAGTCTGTATAGGACTCCAGGACCCGTTGAACAGTGTGCCATATGCACACTGTAACAGATCATGATCAAAAACACCATATACTTGATATAGTAGTGTTGCAGCACATCGTAGGACCTGTTGGATCCCCCAAGAGTAAATAATAAAATTAAATTAAAAAGTAAAAAAAAAAAGAAAAATAATGAAACCTCAACTATTAAAGCATCCCCCTTTCCCTAGAATTGATGTACAAATAAATAAACCAAAGATATCGGGTATTACTGTATCCCAAAAGTCCCAATCTATCAAAATGGTTATTCATAGCGGTGAACCCTGCAACAATAAATAGCACCCAAATGTCCAAAAAGCCACTTTTTGCTATTTTGAAACTTTGAAATCTAAGTAAAACAATTATCAAAACCTTGTACAGTACAATCCCCAAAATAGCAGCAATGAAAACAGCCGCCCTGCAAATAATACCACCTTAGACACGTCCATACACCTAAGTATGAAAAGTTAGAATATGGTAAAACTAATACTTTTTTTGTACAAAAATATTTAATTTGTTTAAAATCAAAATCTAATAAAAGCTATGTACGTGTGGTTTCTTGGTGATTGTTTTGACCCAAAGAAGAAAGGGGAGATGTCATTTGGAGCACACACTGGAAGCCGTTGAAACAGAGCCCACATGAAACTGGAGCAAATTGGCACATTTCATAGCATTTGGTATTTTATTTCCTGCTTCCCAATATACTGCATAGAATATTAAATACTCAGAAGTGCAATTTGTGAGGCAGAAAACAATCCCCTGTATAGCACTGTACATAGAAAAATAAAAAAGTTATGGATTTTTAAAATGTGTACAAAGAAATAATGGAAAAGCAGAAATTAGGTGTTCAATGTCACAAAGGAGTTAAAATTCACTTTAAATCATTTCAATTTTTATAGCATTGCATAGCACTTTAGGAGTGTTTATTAATCATAATAATAACTATCATAATCATTTTTATTGTCTTTACATATGAAGCACTTTACAAGCAGTTTTCAGACTTCAAATTTGAAGAACCAAGCCAGGAGGATATGCAGAAGCGATTAGAATGTTTAATTCAAGTATAAATGGCACTCATCTGTGACATTTCCAGCAAATTGAATCTGGTTCTCTAGAAAATAAATTTTAAAAAAGGCTAAAGATTTTGTTGTAGTCCTATCAACCAAAGGCAGCTGTGCAGTTCAAAACTGGATTGGCACCATACTTACAGGAAATATGGTATATTAATTATATTTTTCTAAAAGTAAATGAACTGGAGACCTATAAACTCCAGGTGCATTGGTTACAGGTTATCTCTCACTTTCTAACTACAATTTATTAATCAGTGTCTTCACTTGTGCAAAATTTGTTAGAGATCTACAGTTGAATTTGCTATTTTCTAATGTTATTTAATTTATCAAACTAGTAAAACTTTTTAATTGTCCAGTTAAAAAGATACCAGGAAAGCATCTATTGTGTGCTATATAAAAAGGTATTTTGAAACTTTCCTAAAATGATAAAATATCCATTAGTACATCATGAATTATGGTAATGATGATAATAATGTCTTTGGCATTTAGTGTGACTCTTTTGAACATATTAACTAATTCATTATATTAACGCTCTTCTTATCACTGCAGTCTATTATATAATTTCTTTAAAGGAAAAGGGTAATAATCTCTATGGACTACAACAAGAACTGTATTCAGCACAGTCTGCCTTTTCTCATTTTCAAAGCCTGATGAAAGACTGGAGACTAAAATAGAAGGACAAATACATTTTGAAGAACATTGAATCACCAAGAAAACCTATTATTCATATGATATTTCTTTCACAGAATATATTCCAATTTTTTCAACATTTATTAGTTTTATATCTTTTGGGCTGAGTTTGTACCAAGCGTTATTGCCTCCTGTTCTACTGTTGTCATTCAAAACAGCATGCAATATGACACCAAAATCATGCAGTCTTAGGGAAACGTACAAGATAGGTTCCATAGGTTTGTTCTTAAGTTGAATTTGTATGTAAGTTAAAACTGTATATTTTATAATTGTGGTTCCAGACAAAAATTTTTTGCCCCAGTGACAATTGGAGTTTCAAAATTTTTTGCTGTAATGGGACAAAGGATTATCAATAAAGCTTCATTACAGTCTGGGACTATAGTAAAGCATCCAGAGAGCTTCAGCAGAGGTCACAGTGGTCGGAGGGGTCCATCTTTAACTAGGGTTGGTCTGTAAGTCGGGTGTCCCTAAGTAGCAGCCCGCCTGTTTATGTACCAACCAGGCTACATTCACACGAACGTATAAAAATGGGCGTATCCGCACCATATCGTTTTTTTTACAGGTTACATACGGCCACATTGATTTCTATGGAAAATACGTCCAATTATTTATATTGCCATAGTTAAGCCCGTACTGTATGCTGGCTGTAGAAAAATATAGAGCATGTCCTATTTTCACTCATATATCGGTCCCGTACACTCCAAAGAAGTCAATGGCAACATATAAATATGTGCTAAATACGTGCTGCATACGGTTATTCACTGTATGCTGCCCCATATATATAGGCCGTATCCATGGTGACCAGAACAAGGGGCAGGGTGACCAAAAACAGTAGCAAAACCCTGCTGTCTGGATTGCCAGTCTGGAGTATTAGCTTTTGTAGCCATGTCTTTCCTGTCTATGGGGCGGCTTATTACCCTTGTCCAGGCTAATCCCATTTTATGGGATAAGCGGCAAGAAGGCTACAGTCACCACAGTCTTAAGAATCGGGCCTGGAAAGAGGTCCCTGCAGAATTTATTCCTGAGGATTGGAGTGCTGCGAGAACTTCAAAGCAGAAACAGGCTCTTGGTGAGTGTGATTTGCTTTTAATCCTATCGTGTTCCCTAATACATGTCACCTCTGCAGCATTGTGCATTATGTACGTAACTCCTGCAGCATTGTGCATTATGCACATTACCCCTGCAGCATTGTGCATTATGTGCAAAAATCGGGAGCAGGCTGCAGAATAAATCCCTCCCAGCCCTCCACCTCCACCTGGCAGATTCCCCCCCTATGAAGGACATAGCCAGACGTCCTATGCAAGGGACTATGTAATTTTTTTTTTTTTTTGGATATCGTTAGAGTTATAAAATTTCTTGTTACCAAAAAATTAGCTTACTGTGTGTTTTACATTCAAAACATGAAATACATACATACATACAAAAAAAAAAAAATAATCCCTCATTTTACACCCCCATAACCAACAAAGTACACAAGATACAAGCGTTAATGAAAAAAATGTAATTTTTATTTTACAACACCAATTGATGAGGTCTTGGTTAACTCCTTTGACTCCTTTTTATTTTGTTGTGCAGAATCAACAAATTAAAAAAGGGTCAAAGAAGTATTAAGCTAACAACCCGGGTCAAGGGGCCCCATCTCTTGCGAGTCACTACATTAAACTACCAAAACAATAAAGGTGAAAAATAATAAAAAAATAATCTAATAATTCAGAGCCTTAATGTCCATCTGCCAGGGAACCGCACCCTCTGAAGAAAAAAAGTAGGAGGCAAACTGCTCACGAACAAACAGTCCAGCCGCTCTGGGTTGTCCCTGGGGAATGTTGTCCAGGGTGATAGACACTGTTGGATATTGTACCTCCAGTTTACCATCTGAAGCACCATCGTGGATCAGAACAAAATTGTGAGGAATAACGCAGGCTTGCACTAACTTCTTAACATTGTCCAGGTCCATCTGAATTGACCTATGTAGAACCCGCCACTTGCTGTTTAGAATTCCGAAGGCACACTCTGCATACTGTCTCACTCGGGTGAGCCGTTAATTTAAAATGCGCCTTCGTCAGCGTCGATCACAAATGGTGCAGGAGTTCCACTAGATCCAGGTAGACTTCTTGGCTATGGAAGGACGAGCTGGTTGAAGCAAAGCCGTTCTCCCTTTCTGGAAGCCCTGAAGACCGCTGCATCTGCAGAACTTCCATAGGCCACAATTATAAACTTGAAGTCCCTGTCAGCCAAAGCCAACAAGACCACAGAAAAATATTGCTTATAATTTAATGATTGGGACCTTGAGAGAGCCGGCTTCTTCACACATCCAGCACCCTGATACAATTTGTAAACTGTGCTGATTCCTGGAAACCATCAGTTATCGGGATCCAGTCTTCAGCAGTTGGCTTAGGCATCACCGCGCTCCCATATCACTTCGCAGGTCGCTCTCACGATCATCGAAATAGTGGAAACACCCAGCAGGAACTCAAAATGCAGCGAAGCAAACGAGTTCCCAATGGCAGGAAACCTAAAAAAGATAATGGAAAAAATAATTATTTAAAGAGATAGTACAACTTAAAATTATGCAATGTATATCCTAGAAAAAAACTTACTGCAGTGTGACTTACTGCAGTGTAACCCAAGCCTCAATTGCAGGCCTCCTAAATATGGTCAAACAAGGTGACAGTCATCCAAATATAGTTGTCAAACTTGTCCAGATGCTGCCAGGTCAGCGTACAAGTTCCTAAAATGGCCGCTCAGTGACAATAGGATGAACCCAAAACCACCTAATCCTCTTCGGCTCCTCTGCCGGCCTTGCCGAACACCTTTGGAGAGGCATCACAAGGGCCCAGTCCAAGAGAAGATCATCAGTAAGATTGTATGACATTGCAAGAGCTAAAAATGCCAGAACCACAGCCAGAAGCAGCAATGGAGTCGAACCTCGTTCTCAGAAAACACAAAATGGAGTCTGGGCCGGTCAGATGACCATATATGGGATTGGTCAAGCTATTTTCATAATTTTGTCATCATTTTTCATAATTTGCCAGTCCACCATATTTTATACGGGCTCGGTACGAATATGGTGGCATACATACGGAAGAAAAACGGCCCATATGTATAAAAACGGGACTGGAGTAATCATACGTTCATATGAATGTAGCCTAAGGGTAGTGGAGGTCCCTGGGCCCTTCCCACAATGTGCGATAATGAATGAGGAGGGAAATCCCCATATAGTGCCATACTGTAGTATGACAGTATATGATAGGATTGATCAGACAATCTAGGGTTAAAGTACCCTAGGGTGTCTGAAAAATAGTAAAATTAAAAAAATGTAAAAAAAATTATAATAAAAAAACCTAAAAATTCAAATCACCCCCTTTCCCTAGAACGGATATAAAAATAAATAAACAGTGAAAATCATAAACACATTAGGTATCGCCATGCCCAAAAATGCCCGATCTATCAAAATATAATGACGTTTTTTCACTGCATTTAACCCCGTAATGGAAAATAGTGCCCAAACTCGAAAATTTAACTTTTTTGCCATTTTGAAAAATATTAAAAATTCTATAAGTGATCTATATAAGTGATCAAAAGGTTGTATAGTCTTTAAAATGTTAGCAATGTAAACGCCATCAAAAGTCGCAAAAAATGACACCACCAACAGCTCCATACAACAAGGTATAAAAAATTATTAGGGCCAGAAGATGGCAAAATTATTTTTTTTTTTTTGTACAGGAGTTTTTATTTTTGTAAATCTATGAAAACATTATAAAACCTATACAAATTTGGTATCCCTATCGTCATACAGTTAGAAACACTACCGCCATACAGTGAGGAACACTACCGCCATACAGTGAGGAATACTACTGCCATACAGTGAGGACCACTACCGTCACAAAGTGAGGAACACCACCGCCATACAGTGAGGAACACCACCGCCATACAGTGAGGGATAATACTGCCATACAGTGAGGGACACTACTCCCATACAGTGAGGACCACTAACGTCACATAGTTAGGTACACTACCTCCATACAGTGAGGAACACTACTGCCATTGTGGCCATTGACGCGTTTCGGAAACTAATCCTTAGTCATTGTGGTGGGGACTTTTACAATTTTCTATTTTTGTATAATTTTTGAATACTTATTTTTTTTACTATTATTTCAAACCCTGATGATGATTGATCATACAATGTACTGCAATACAACTGCATTGCAGTATATACTTATTTTGATGATGATGATCTCTAGTAGCCTGCCATCTGCAGGCTATTGTGTATCATTACACATGGCAAGCCTGTAAGTCTCTATGAGACAGTAGGCTGCCATGGCAACTGATCGGTGCCCTTCGATGATGTCACGGGGGCAGCAATTGGCCATCCAAGATGGCAATGGCCATTGTAAAGTAAGTTAGGTGTATTGGTCGGGCTCGACCGCGTCACTTAACAGGTTAACTGCCAGGTGGCAGTAACAGGCGAATGTTAGCTGTATTATAATGTTGACACCTGGCATGTATGGAGAGAGCACAGCCTTTGAGCTCTCACTATACACCTCCCGCAGTACCAGGAAATAATAGTATGTCCTGGTGCGTGCGTAGGAGTTAAAATATGTTAAAAGACATTGTGCCTGCATCTATGAGTAAGTGCCCTTGGTTTATCATGCATAAATGTGATGTTGGATTTCTTGTAAGGTCTGCCAAAAAAAAATTGCTGTAAAATTACAAAAAAGAAGCAAATTTATGAACATAAAGTTTTTTTTCTGGCTTTGCAATCTAGTACCTCATAGTGGCTTCTTTAGATATCATCTGCATTCCTACTATAACATTACAGTGATCTAGTCCTATTAACTTGGATATAAAGAATTACAGTTTAGTAACCCATGAAAGGGACCTCTAGAACAAGATAATAAAATAAATGGGAATACAGTCAAGCAGGATTGCTCATTTATTGCATCTCTCCAAAATATTAGCATCTAGTTTATTTTTTGTATTCATTTCATGCCAATGACTTGTACTCCTCCAGGAAGAAATGTAATCATCCAATATCATCCCACATCACAGCTACCCCAGTTTGGCATGGATAATCTTTGAAATTATATATATAAATATATATATTTATGATTTATTTGTTATGATATTGTTAATGGAAACATTATTTGGTAAATGTGCATGAAGTTGAATTCTAAACATACGCTAAAAAGGCAATGTAAGAAGATAAATGCAAGATAAATGCAAGATATAGCAGACAGGACTCAAAGAATCTTTCTGCTGAATCTTCTTGCAATGATATAATTTGCCCTCCTCCTTTCAACTGTATTGGTGTCCTCAGGAGGCTGATACGATTGAAAGTTGTATAAGAACAGGGAGAAATAAATTACTGCTTAAATTGCTGTGCTGGCACTTTTGCAATAAATAAGTGGCTTTTGGTTGAAGTTTAGGCACTCAGGATCTAAAAGGTTCGCCATCACTGTCATAAGGGATCAAGGCTTTCTTATAGGGATACTCTACAAAATTATGAGTGGTAATAGTTATCCTACCTATCCTAAACCCTATTCCATCTGGGATTTGGTCCTGGATTTTTGTATAGCCCACATGAGCAGGAGCTACAATACTCAATTTGGCCTTATATATACTTCATGTCAGAATTATTAGGGGTGGCACCACATGGGGATCTGAAGGCAGCATTGTGTTATGTACAGCAAAAGGTACAACAAAAGTTGGTCAAGAGAGTATGACTGGCAGCCAGGTGCACGTATAAGTAGGAACTTATTACTGTATTAGTCAGTGCTCAGCTTAGTAGGATTTGCTTCTTTTTACCTTCCGCAGACCTTGGCTTTCCCTGAGGAGGATTGGATCCCCGGTGAGCAGAATGAGGGATCCGACCCTTAGGGGGAAGACCTTTAAGAGGTAAACACTCATGAACGGTGCCGTCTCCGATCACAGGTGTTAAAGAGCGGTTCTGGTGCCGTATCTGTTTGTAAGCTGGTGCCAGAAGTTAGCACCTCGGGACGTACTATTACAGCTTGATGGGGGAAGGCGTTAAACAAAATTGAGGGGATGGTATCCACAAAAAAATCATTGATCTTTTCTCAAAACTCTGCATTTTACCATTTCTCTGTTCCTCCTCAATATGTGTGTTATACCACTCTCGTGTTATAAAGGGAGTGCAACTCTACATAATGGAACTGATGTATAGTAGGAAAAATGTTTCCTAAAAAACTGAATACTGTATTTAAAATAAAATGGAGTTCTCCAAAAATAGCATAGAAGTAAATGGCATGTGATGTTAATAATAAAATGTATAGAACTTGTTTTATATATTTTCTTGGTGTTTCACTTCCATATATTTTCCAGAACCTTCATATCGGTGCCAAATAACATTCCCATAGCATCTGAGATGGAATTGCATAGTGCTTAAAGTGAAACTGTTTTCAGATTTTTCCCTAGTAAACCAAATGGCACATTCCCACATAGGTCTTTATACTTGCCCCATGCTTTTTTTTATAAAAAGACTGACCAGGATATGTGTTTCCTCTTCACTTGGATCAGCTCCCTCAGGAATGATGCAGTGGAATGAGGGAGTTGTGAGAGAGATTTGCTGTGTTTCTCACTGTAGAGAATTTCGGGGATGGGGGCAGTGAGGGAGTTGAGGGAGACTTTGGCTGTATGTGACTCACTAAGGAGAATTCAGCTTCCACCTTTCTACCCACCCTGATGCTGTAGACGCGGAGGAGGCTTATGAATATTCTCAATTCAGCACTGAGGAAAACACAGATCAGACACACATAGGATGATTTTCATATATGGTGTACCTTTGGGAACAAAATGTAAAAGTTTATAAGCATGAAAAGGAACAATTCAAGAGTGGTTGCACTGCTTTTTAACCCCTTAATGACCTGGCCATTTTTAGATTTTTCACTTCCATTTTTCACTTCCCACCTTAAAGAAATCTATAACTTTTTATTTTTCCACATAAAGAGCTGTGTTATGGCTTACTTTTTGCGTAACAAATTGCACTTCAAAGTAACAGTGTTTAATATTTCATGCCATATATTGGGAAGCGGGGGAAAAAATCCAAATTTGTATAGGTTTCATAATGTTTCCATGCATTTACAAAAATGAAAACCTCCTGTACAAATTTTATTTTTTAATTTTGCCATTTTCTGGCGCCAATAACTTTTTACACATTGGTGTACGGAGCTGTGGGTGATGTCATTTTTTGTGACTTTTGATGGCGTTTTGCTATACTTTTAGGACTGTGCGATCTTTTGATCACTTTTTATTGATATTTTTATATTTTTCAACATGCCATTTTTTACTTTGGGCACTATTTTCCGCTACGGGATAAAACGCAGTTATTAAATTTTGATAGATCGGCCATTTTCTGACACGGTGATACCTAATGTGTTTATAATTTTTACTGTTTATTAATATTTATATCAGTTCTTGGGAAAGGGGGGTGATTTGAATTTTTAGTTTTTTTTATTATATTTTTTTTAACTTTTTTTTATTTTTACTTTTACTATTTTTCAGACTCCCTAGGGTACTTTAGGTTGTATGTACGATCCTATTATATACTGCCATGCTACAGTATGGCAGTATATGGGTATTTTCCTCCTCATTAATTATAATGTGCTGATAACACATTGTAATGAATGAGTTAAAACGAAGTAGCCTCGGGATTTCGGAAGACCCGAGGCTAACATGGAGATGGATTGCCGCTCCCCGATGACGTCACGGGGAGCGACGATCCGTGACAAGATGGCGGTGCCCATGCGGCGCCATCTTTTTGAAGCCGCCGGCACCATTGCAATATGCAGCAAAGACATACCGGCTATGGAGAGGGCTCGGCCCGCGAGCTCTCTCCATGCACCGGGACCCGGCTTGCGCCATACTAGTATGGCGCAAGTTGGGAAGGGGTTAATAGTGGATTTTATAAATATGTTTAGGGAGCATTAAATTTACTGACAGGTTCCCTTTAAAACATAATTAAACGTTTAAAAAAATTTAGTTAGGAGTCCTTCAGTTATACTTGTCACTGCAGGAGGATGAGGAAGGAAAAATGCACAGAGAATCTATCTTACTTAAAGCAAACTTATCAATAGGGATGTCATTTTTAGCTGGAGATAGGTTTCAATATCCTATGCTATAATGATTTTGAAATGCCTTTGTCAGCCTTCAAAGTCATTTCACTACTTTGCAAAATTTTATTTCACATTACCCAGCTCCCTGCCAGCAGCACGTGCTGAATCCCAGGGAGCGGAGCAGCTGCAGCAGCTTGTGTGTCTTCATCTTGGTCTCCTCTGCAGTTTATGCATCTGCAGACTATATACTGGAGTGGGTGACATCAAATAGTATGGGTTTACTAAGAATAGAAGTTGTCAAACTAACCTGATCTGCTTCTATGAAAAAGTGAGCAGATGCCTGGCTGGAGGACCTGCTATGGATATTGTGTTCTTGGACCTTGCAAAGGCATTTGTCCCACATAGATGTCTGATGGGTAAAATTAGGGCTATTGGTTTGGCAGAAATAATTTGCAATTGGATTGTGAACTGTGGTCATTGACTCCTACTCGGAATGGTCACCAGCTTTGAGTGGTGTACACCAGGGTTTTGTGCTTGGCCCACTACTATTTAATATATTTATTAATGATATAGAGGTAGGAATTAATAGCACTGTGTCTATTTTTGCAGATGACACCAAGCTGTGCAGTCTATGGAGGATGTTCATAGGCTGCAGTAAATCTGGGAGAGTCCCTTGTTGAGAAGGACCTGGGGGTACTAGTAGATCATACATTGAATATCAGCATGCAATGTCAATCAGCTGTCTCTAAAGCTAGTAAGATCTTGTCATGTATCAAAAGTGGAATGGACTCTCGTGATAGGAATGTATTATTACCTCTGTACAAGGCACTGGTTCGGCCACACCTGGAATATGCTGTCCAGTTCTGGGCACCGGTCCATAAAAAGGAGTCCCTGGAGCTGGAGAGGGTTCAGCATAGAACCACAAAAATGATAAGGGGTATGGAGGGTCTTAGTTATGAGGAAAGATTAAAACAACTTGATTTATTTAGTCTGGGAAAGAGATGACTATGAGGGGACATGATTAATTTATATAAATATATGAATGGTCCATACAAAAAATATGGTGGTAAGTTGTTTCAGATTAAATCAAATCAAAAGACGAGGGGCACTGTCTCCATTTGGATAAATCAAGGTTTAATCACAAGAGGCAACAGGGCTTTTTTACTATGAGAACTGTCAATCTGTGCAATAGGCCGCCTCAGGTGCTGGTCACAGCGGGGACAGCAGAGAGCTTCAAGAAGGGTCTAGATGCCCTTTTACACCTAAATAACATTGATGGTTATGTTATATATGTCACAGTCTCAGGGGAATAGACAGTGGACTCCCTGGACCACCGCGGGGAATAGCAACCCGGCTAAATGAACTCCTGGTCTTCGCCAGAGCCCGCCACAAAGCGGGATGGTCTTGCTTCGGCGGGGAGTCACCAGGTCGCTCCGCGGGTGCGACTAGGTCCGCAGTGGCAGCCAAGGTAGGGACACGGGGGCCACAGGAAGGCAGGACTACGGGAAGGCAGGCAGGACCATGGGAAGGCAGGACCACAGGAAGGCAGGCAGGACCACGGGATGGCAGGCAGGACCACGGGATGGCAGGCAGGACCACGGGATGGCAGGCAGGACCACAGGAATGCAGGCAGGACCTCAGGAAGGCAGGCAGGACCTCGGGATGGCAGGCAGGACCTCGGGATGGCAGGCAGGACCTTGGGATGGCAGGCAGGACCTCGGGATGGCTGGCAGGACCTAGGGATGGCTGGCAGGACTGCCACAGGACACCAAGACCGCCACAGGACACCAGGACCGCCACAGGACAACAGGAACACGGGAACACCACAGAACATGGGAACAACACAGAACACAGGAACAACACGCAACACTGGAATCACCATAGGAACACGGAAACACAGAGGCATCTGGAAACGCTCAGGAAGGCTTTCTCTCCAGTAGAATGACCTGAAGATCTGGCAGGGGATGCTGGGAGTCGCCAGGCTATATAGCCGAGTCAGGAATGCCAGAACCAATAAGGAGGACGCTGGCCCTTTAAGGCTGGGAGAAGTCCGTGCGTGCCCCCCCTAGTGGCGGGAGCGCACGACTGCAGGGAAGAAGTATGCGGCCTGCATGCTGGGAGCCAGAGTGCAGGCCGGAGCCAGGAGAGGATCGCGGGTGTAACCGTGACAATATAGAATTGTTTCCCCTAAATCCCTCCCTTATGCAATCCCTTTCCTTCCTTGTTTGAACTTGATGGACAAGTGTCTTTTTCAAACCATATAAACTATGATACTATGATACCTTGCCCCACTCATGCAGTAGAAGAATAGAAATGGTATACAACAAAAGAGGAATACATGACAGACTGAGACACAGGAACACAGGCTTCTGCAGCTCCTATTCCCCCCCACACCCCCATGTAATGTGAAATAAAGTTTTATAAAATCAGCATAATATTTACTATTGTCAGCAGCTAAAAATTACATTTGTGGTGATGGGTTTGCTTTACAAAGTTTACTATTATCCTTTTCACTTTTCAATTCTTAGATAAAAAAAAATACTTCACAGGTTCAGAAGCGCTTTAAATATAAAGCAAATATATGCCAAGCAAGGTACTTGAATATGTATTTAACATAATAATTCTTATCATAGACTAAAGTTGTAGGGCGATATATTCTACAATATGGCCTCTAATGGTGAAATCCTTGAGAAGGTGACTTTATTAATGAGACCATTTCATTTTCTACAGTTCAGGAATATATAAAACAGTTCATTAGCATTTGCACTATTATTTTAAATGGGCTAATGAATTCAGCTGACAGAAAAGCCAAGGAGGTTTTTTGTTAATTTAACAATCAACATATATGAAGTAATAAAGGCTCAGATTTCTTCTTAATTGCTGCAAAGCTGAATGGAGCGTAAAAATTTCTTGAAAGCTGAAATATTTTATATCAATTGTTCCACATGCTTGGCCATATACCAATTTTATATTCAACGGAAATATTTTCAGGAATAATAAGGGTCATTTATGTTAGTTTTTTCTTTTTTTCCTATTTTCTTCCTATTTTTTTGGCAGATTTGAATATTTGCACAACAATTTTAAACTATTTCACCCACAAATAAACTCCAGACCAGTAGGCAATAGAATTGTGTGGGTAGCTGAAGACTTTGAGACTTTGCGTGACTTTTTATAAAAAGAGTTGCAAAAACCAACAAACTCAGCTGCCATATATATCACCCTCTAAGATATATTAAGCAATCCACAAAAATACAAAAGAAAAAACGAATAGACAGGCACAAATTCCCAGACTAAAGATACATGACCCCAGTAAATCTAATGCATAAAAACTTGCAAGGATTGACCATCAGATTACTGCTAGAATTTTCAAACTTCGAATAGAAGAATGAAAACAGGAATCTGAATGGTTGTTATGAAAAACTCTTTTTGGACTTCATTTATTTACAGTATATAAGGTAAATGAGGCTCATTACTGTATACAAAATACTGGCAAAACTATAAAGAATAATGTAAATGGTTGAATCATATTCCAAACATGCACCTCTAAAAACAAGTCTCATATTGGTATATTTTGGTAAACACCACAATTCACAAACAAAATTTCCCATTTACCCTTGGAATAAACAAAATACAAAATGAGTTAAACCGAAGTTCTGATTTGCAGAATTTTCCGCCAGATCAGACCTGGTCTACAGATTGCACCAGAGCCTGTTAGTAGATCTCAGATGCCATGGGGGATTTAAAGACTGGTGGTTAAAGAACAGCCTTAATAAATGTCCCCATTGTGTTTAATTTCTTAATGATTTCTTAACACCTTAACAACATACAACATATTTGTGGTGCTGGCACGGATCAAGGATGTTAACCCCCTTAGGTAAGAGCCACCATAAAATGTGATGTGGCACTAAAGTGATGGCGCCGCATGGCACCACCATCTTTGATCCGGCCTACGCCCCTACTGACGTCATTGGTGGGTGTTGAACAGTTGTAGTTACAGCACTAGTGAAATATTTTATAAAACTTAACTTTTACTACCAAATTATTCTAATAAATGTGCTTCACCAGAATATATATATAAAATGTCACAAATATTCTATGACAGCTCACTTAAAACAACCCCCATCAAGTGACAGGAGGACTTATAGATGACCAGACTCATCCAAATAGAGGCTACATATATATATTATGGATAACTTAATCCTAATGTAGACTAACATGGCAGCATACCTCTGTGGGCATAGTTTTACTGCTGACAGGGGGATTTACAAAGGGCCATGGTCCATCAATTCTGCATGGAATGTTCTTACCATTGCTGTATTAGACGCCAGGAACTTGTTAGCCGAGATTTGGTGGCTCAAGGGATACAAGCCTACCCTCATGAAACAGGATGGTGCAGGTCACACAGATGAAAGGAGACCCTAATCATTCCCTATTGCAACCTTGACCCCAATAAATTTTGCTCCCGCGCTTACAAGGGCAGTACCACTACTGAGCTTATTGCGTACTTTATCCTCACCCTATGCCTTTCAGCCTTGTATAGGTAATCATCAGGGGCTTCACTTAGATTTAAGATCCAAAGGGTATCCCATGCAGCCAGAAATATGTTCATGAGACTAAATAAATATAATCTCCCATTATCGGTACACAAGGAGAGTGATATGTTCACTCCCCATTAGAAGCAGTGGCTGCTACTGCTAAGATCTGCCGCAGAGCGCTAGGTTAGCGCCATATCGGCCTGCTTAAAGCTGTTTCTCCTCCCTCCTCTCTTACGCTGTCTATCCTCATTGAATCTTGCATCTCCCACTCATTCGCACAGGACACTCGTACCAGAGTAGTAGTACACGTTGCCATAGCGACGTTAGTGTCGCGTGACTCAATGGTCACATGATCTATTACGGAGCCATGACTGTTTTAACAACAATCAGAGAACTGCAACAGTGTTTCTAACAAAGGTATTTCCCATGAGACAGTAATCAATTTTGGCATAGAACATTATTAAAACACCGTTTCTCATATCGAAATAACAGGATCGCTGGTACTTCATCAAACAACTAAGATTCAGTTGCTCATTTACAAAAGTTGTATTTAACCTAAAAATCCACCTACATTCATTCTGAAGGATTTTCTGGTCCATCCTGGGGGAGGGTTATATCAGATCAATCCCCATGAAACTCAGAGACTTGAGGTTGTCATTATGTAGCAGATTGACATGTTTGGCCGGCGATGTATCGTTATCATTTATAACATCCCTGACATGTTTGCCCACTTTTCTCCTCAATTCTCCCTATGTCTTTCCAATGTATTCAGCCCCACAGCATCATGTAATTTTATATATCACTCCTGTAGTCTTACAGTTGATATAGTGGTGAATCCTATAACAGGTGCCAGTGTTATTGCTTAAAAACTCGTTCCCAGTAGCCAGGTATTCACAGGCAACACAGTCACCACATCTATAGCACCCCTTGATTTGTCTATCAAGCCAGGTGTCTCGTTGATTAAGACGAGTGTAGAGGCTATATAAAAAGTGATCTTTTAGGGACCTTCCCTTTTTGAGTGTAATTTGGGGCTGTGTATGTAAAACATCTGTTAGGACAGGGTCCAAGAGAAGAATCCCCCAGTGTTTCGATAGGATCTTGTTCGCAGCAGATTATACAGATCATTCTCCAGTAGTGGAATAGTAAAAGGAACTTTATTTATAAACAGAACTCACAGAATTTTTTCAGCATACAGTATAACATGTCTGTACTGCTATCAGTCCATCTGCAGCAAGCAAGGAAAGATGTCTGTGCTGTCTCTTCCTGTCTTAGAGAGTTTTTTTTTTCTTTGACAGCCTAACTTTATTGACATTTACAATGTCCCTAGACAAAGGCTCATACACGCAATACATACAAAAGTAGTTGTTGCATACAGTATTATTATTCCAACACCCCCACTCAACAATTACTTATACAGTCAGTCCCATCATGTTCCTGAAATCTTCAAACTTGGTTCTTGGCAATGGCTTTGTCATGGCATCCGCTATCATCTTGTCAGTTTCGCAGTCAAAGTCGCAGTCAAAGTCAAAGTCAATGATACCTCGTGATTTCTTACATCAATGTGCTTGGTCCTGGCATTGATCCTTTCACTGCTGGCAAGTTTAATACATCCTTGGTTGTCTTCATAAATGGTAACAGGTTGAATTGGAGTTTCACCAAGATCCTCTAATAGTTGGTTCAACCAAATTACTTCTTGACTGGCATGAGCTGCCAAAATGTATTCTGCCTCGGTAGATGATAATGCAACCGACACCTGCTTTCTGCTTGACCAAGAAATTGGAATTTTATCCCATCTCCAGCGCAGTCTGCATCCACGTAGGCTGTGAGCTTTAGATCACTGTTTGCAGATATCCTTAGATTCATGTCTTAAGTTTGCTTCAGATATTGAAGGACTCTTTTAACAGCATTCCAGTCTCTTTGACGTGGCTTACTTACACGTCTACACAAAATCAAAATGCCCATTGTCGCTGTGATATCAGGGCAAGTAGTAGTGGCAAGTAGTGATTTTCTGTAACTCTCATTATTAGGTAGTAAGTCATCTTCTCCTTCCAACTTTAGGTAAGATGGATCCATTGGTGTTGAAGCGTCTTTGGCTTCTGACATCCCAAACTGGTTGAGAACTGAGACAATTTTGGCTTTCTGGTTGAGAAGGAAACTTCCATCATCTTCTCTCTGGATCTGGATTCCTAGATAATGTGCCACATTTCCAAGATCCTTTGTTTCAAAATGTTGGTTCAAAATTGTTCCTACCTTTGTAATTTCAGCTTCTTCTTGATGAGCTATGATAACATCATCAACATACAGAAGAACATACATCCACTTATCTGCTATACATTTTGTGTATAAACATGGATCAGCTTGACTTCTTGTAAACCCCTCTTTCAATAGAACATCATTCAGTTTAGTGTTCCACGCTCTTGCCGATTGTTTTAGGCCATAAAGAGATTTTTGCAGTTTACACACAAGGCATTCTTCTCCTTTCTTAAAGGAAACCTACCACTTGTAGTGGCAGGTTTCCGATGGAAATACCGGGCACCAGCTCAGGGTGAGCTGGTGCCGGAGCTTATTTTAGTTAGTGTTTTAAACCGCGGTATCGCGGTTTAAAACACTTTTTAAACTTTATAGCCGGCGCAGGCAGGTACGCGCTCGGCGCTTACCGTGCACGCGGCTACATAGAAAGTGAATGAGAGCCGCGTGCACGGTAAGCGCCGAGCGCGTACCTGCCTGCGCCGGCTATAACGTTTAAAAAGTGTTTTAAACCGCGATACCGCGGTTTAAAACACTAACTAAAATAAGCTCCGGCACCAGCTCACCCTGAGCTGGTGCCCGGTATTTCCATCGGAAACCTGCCACTACAAGTGGTAGGTTTCCTTTAATATAACCTTCTGGTTGAGACAAATACACCTCTTCTTCTATGTCATCATTTAGAAAAGCTGTCTTAATGTCCAAATGTCTTTCATGTTTTGCACAGATGCTACAGACATTAAAACTCTAAATTTTGTTTTGTTTTGCAACTGGAGAAAATGTAGCATCATAATCTTCTCCATACTTTCGTAAGTACCCTTTTGCAACTAATCTTGCCTTAAATCTATGCACTTTACCATCAGAGTCATACTTGGTTTTGAAAACACACTTACATCCGATTGCTTTCTTACCCTGTGGTAGCTTGGTAATCTTCCATGTCTGAAGCTGTTGGAGGGATTCCATCTCTTCATCTACAGCTTTAATCCATTTCTGCTTTTCATAGATTGGCAGTTGTTGCATCTCATGCCATGACTGAGGCTCTGACTCACAAAGTGTCTTCACTATGTAGGACAGGCGTTTAGCTGGAACACCTTTGTTTGATCTGTTGGATCTCCTGACTGAAGGTTCAGCTGGTATTACAGTCTCCTCTTCAGTAGCTTGAGAGCCGATCCACATTTCAGTGTCTTCTTCATTGTTTTCTTCAATTTGTGACTGTGGCAGTGGAATGACTGGAGTAACTTCATAAAATTTGAGCGATACAGAGTTCTCATCTATCACTATATCTCTGCTGATTGTCACCTTGTTGGTCTCTGGGTGCAGGATTCTGTATCCTTTTTGAGTTTCACTGTAGCCTACCTGGATTCCTTCCTTTGCATTAGCTTCCCATTTTGTGCGCTTTTCCTTAGGAACATGCACAAATGCTTTACTTCCAAATATTCTCATGTGCTTTAGTTCAGGCTTCCTATTATTCCATTGCTCATATAGCGGTCATTATTGCTTCTCCCCAATATGTTGTTGGTAGCTCAGCATCAAACAGCATACTTTTTCCACTTTCACAAAGAGTTTGGTTCTTTCTCCCTGCTATACCATTCTGTTCTGGGTGGTATGGTATGGTGGTCTGGAACACGATTCCATTTCTTTTTTAATATAGCTTGTGCCTTACCACTTGTGTATTCCGTTCCATTGTCAGCACGTAGTATCTTTGGCATTCTTCCAAATTTGTTGGATACTTCAGCTATGTACTCTTCTAGTTTCTTTGCAACTTCATCTTTGCTATGAAGCAAGCAGACAATTGTATATCTTGAATAATCATCAATAAATGTCAGAAAATATCTCTTCTTTCCAGGTGTTTAAGTACTCATTGGGCCACACACATCTGTATGAATCAAGTCCAGTGGCTGTGCTGATGTAATGGTGCTGTGTTTAGGAAATTATTTTCTTGTCATTTTACCTTTAAGGCAGCTAGTACATTTCATCTTTTGACTGAATTGGTCAATTGTAACGCCCTTAGCAAACTCTTCCTGAACTAGCTTCCTTATTGCTTCTGGGTCTCTGTGCCCAAGACGCCTATGCCACACATGGATGCAATTCTCATGTTGTTCTTGTTTGACGGTATAAACAGCATCTTGGTGTTGTAACTGGTACAGTTCATCTTTGATTTTTCCTTCCGCAAGAGTATGACCCTCTCTTGTGATGATGCAGTTACTACATTCCCTTCTCTTGTGAGTTTCTTCACTGAAGAACATCCTTTACTTGGATCTTTCTGGTTTCTGTTGGAGAGACTTGGCAGTAGAGGTAGCCATCTCCTATTCTTTCTGAAGTTATATACTGACCATTGGCTAAGATTACTTTTTCTGATCTGCTTTGGTCTAGGTTAGAAAAGAAACTTCTGTTATTTGTCATATGGCTGGTAGTAAATGCTGATTCAACGCACACAGCGTCTATTTCTTCTTTAATAGCACTTTTTGCCTTCTGATTATTCCATTTTCCTTTAAGCTGATTCATTTTTGCTTTCCAGACTCTGCAGTATGCCTTTAAGTGACCAGGTATCTTGCATACAAAACATTCACGTGTTTCCTTTATATGACTCTTATGTGTTGTATAGTACTGAGTCTTTAATGCAGATTCTGCGGTGGACACATCACTGCTGCTTGCACTCTCTGTTTTTCTCTTGTACTAATCCACAAGTTTGCCTTTAACATACTCTAATGCGAGCGCATCATCTGGCCGTGCATCTTGTGCGGTGACAAGCGTGTCATAGCTTTCTGGGAGACCGCTGAGTAACAGTGCAGCAACATGGAAGTCTTTTATGTCTTGATGTAGTTCTGCATATTCTGGCCCTTGCTTAACTTAGACTGATACAGTGTCCTCATTAGATAAAGCTTATTGCTGAGATTTGTTCTTTCATGCACTTTCTGTAGCTCCTCCCACATGTCCTTTGCAGTTTTACATTTGCATATGTGTACAATCTGATCATCATCTATACTGAGGGAGATAGTGCTCTGTGCTTTCTGATCCTTCTCTATCCATTCATCTGATGAAGGATCAGGCTTGGGCTCCTGTGTATATTTCCACGTACCTTCTCTTATTAGAAGCATCTTCACCTTGAATTTCCAGGATTGGTAGTTCTGGTTTGTCAGGCTTGGCACTGAGAAATTCACAGGATTGCTGCCGGAAGCCATCTTAGCTTTTTCTTTTATCTTCTTACTGTTCACACTTTACTATTGTACTGTTATACTGCAATACTGGGATACTTGGCCCATAACCTGTTAGCAGAAGATTATGCAGATCATTCTCCAGTAGTGGAATAGTAAAAGGAACTTTATTTATGAACAGAACTCACAGAATTTCTCAGCTTAAACTTGGTAATATAAAGTGTTCCAAAGTTATAACTTTGTCCTAAAGATGAAAATGAGCTGTGTCCTTAAGGGGTTAAGATATTTTTCAGGATTTGCTGTAGTTTTCATACATGTAATTTTGGGAAATCTACATCCTGCATGTAATGGCCATTTTTTATACTTCTTTTTTGTTTCATTGGCACCCAAAATGCTCCACTGCCATGTGGGTAGTGCTAGGATGTCTTCTTTAGCCTGTGACCAGCAACTAGAAGGTTGCAGACTGGGCCACATTTTATTAAACTGACTGTCCCAGTTTTCTGTTGGGCTTTGTACTGAAAAGAAGATGCAAAGTTCAAGTGTCTGCGTTAGTTTTGTGGCTTGACTGCACTGTTCTGCACCTAAAAGAATGTTTTGGTGCCGTACTGGACAGTGCTCCACATTTATTACAGCGACTCAACACAAATCTTGCCGAATGGTTGAAGAAAGGAATGCTGCTGATTTATTGGGCATAGTGGGGCTAGAGACAAATTATCTAATTGCATTAGAATCAGTAAAGTGCCTGATATTAAAGGGGTATAAATTTTTTAAATATACTCAGCATGACAAAATAACACATTCTCTAAATCACTGTACAGCATTTCACAGATATAATTCAAACGTATCTCTATCAGTCCTGGTGTATAACATTTTGTCTGCCCCTGTATACGACTGTAAATCTTCTGACTATGGTTGGATTCTTCTCATGAATAGCTTCTCATGTCTGCACACTGCAGTTCTCTCTGCCTCCTGGCCCTCCCCTGCATTACCAGACCAGCTCAGACACTTCCTGCAAACAAGCAACAGTGTGCAGAGACTTACTCTCCTAGCTATAGACAGATAAGGTCTTTATCTGAGGGAGGCATATAACAGACCTGACTCTGTGTGTGTTCTAGGTGAGTTAGCAGAGCTGATTGTATTTTATATCCATTTCATGGATCTCCTCATCTTTGATCTGTGTCATTTCTCTTTTTCTATGTGTCAGATATTAGTAGAATGCTAAGAAGCAAAATGAAAATGTAGATAAACCCTGAACTCTGAAAATCTAAGCACATTGTCGGCACACAGCATCTCACAGCATAGAGGGATTATCCACATCCACATTCTGGAATTTTACAATGTCTATCACTGAGTGATAGGAGCTAAAACTGAGTAAAATTGTAGGAGGGTTTAAAATGATCCTTATTATGTAAACATCACTAGGGGATTCAAATTTGAGAACTCTTTTTCATGGGCAAACCCCTTTAATGTAGAAAGGTCATCATTAAGTAATTCAGTCCATTAGTGCTGGCCTTTCTTTATTATTGTACCATTTGGGATTTTGGCAACTAGGATTTTTTTGACCACATGCACCCGTCAACCTGTCTACTGTAGGCCTTTGCCATACTGGATTCTTTGCCATTAAATTGGATCCCAAGGTAACAAGTCTCTGGGATGCTGGAGAAAAATTCTCCTTTATTCAGTCCCATGAAAACCTACCAAGAATTGGAACTTATTTTATACAAAGTCAACTTATGTGTTTTTGCAAATAAGAACTTTCCAAAACAGAAAAGTGCATCCCACACTATATGTACTGTCTTATACCACCTCATACCAGAGCTCATACCTTACTTACAAGGTTCATTTTAGGAGTGCAAGCAGTTATCATTTTAATATATACATTTGCTATATTAACATTATTTTAGAAGAACAATTCAATTGATGTTATCTATGTACATTATTTTATTCCATACATTATATTTGGGAATGTTTGTATGTACCAAATACTTTTTTATGTATTAAACACAATTTTATCATTCTAAACATATCTCTACTAGTGTCAGTTTTCAACTTATATTTGTATACTGTAACCATAGGTTGTCTAATTGATTCTACCATATACTGCCATACTGCAGTATGGCAGTATATAAGTATTTTTCACCTCATTCATTACAATATGAAAATCATGCGTTGTAATAAACCAGACAACCTTGGGTCTTCAGAAGATCCAAGGCTGTCATGGTAACCGCCCATGCGCCGCTATGAATTAAATGCTTCCAACAGCTTTGCCAGAGACAGTTAAAGGGTTAACACCTGTAATCAGTGCCAGCACCGACTGCAGGTGTTACCGCTGGTTGTTTTCTGCAACATGCAGTAAACGCCAACCTTGTATGTAGAGGGCTCAGACTTGAGCCCTCTCCATACCCCCGCAGCCGGTATGTGACGTAGCAGTACGTCACATGTCGGTAATGGGGTAAAGTCTTTGCGGCAGTTTCCTGTCTGACTTTTTTAGTGCAAACTGCTTGCACATGCATTTATCAAGTGCCGGAGACACATAGGTGTTGAAGCTGAACTATGCCGGATGCAACACAAAATTCAGCACATAAAGGGGCGCTCCTTTGCACATTCACACCACGCAACACATTTATCAAACGGTGTCTCACAGATCTGTGTCGCACGCCCTATGTTAAAGGTGCACCAAAAAAAAGGTTGATGTATTCTGCTGGAGAAGTGCAGGGTTCACCAGATTCATTAAGAACGTGCAACACATTTCATGAATATGTCGCATACTGCACACTCTACAGGTAAACTGCACCCTCTACAGGCAAACTGAACATAGTGCAGTTTGCACTATTTTTAATAAATCTGGGCCAATGTGTCATGAGTAAACAATCTCAAAATCCCAGAGATATATTAAGGCCTTTCAAACTTATAAACACTTATAGTATCACATGGTAGATATTAAATATTGGTCCTGAAGCCTTAAACCTGAAGGGGTTAAAGAGTTTGAAGCAGTTGTTGTGTTCTATACGGGTAAAGGGGAAAATGTCAAAGTAACCTTTTAGCTTCTTCATCAACTGTAACTTCTTGCGTATTTTAGTACCACTGTTTGCACATGTATATATAAAGTCTTCATATATAAAGACAGATTTGTGCCGCAGCTGCACTATATCCGAAGCGAAATAAAATTCTTCACTAAAAGTGGGATTTAACATGCAGTTTAATATTTAATGTCTGACAGAGCTGTTTGAGAAATACATTCATTTAGTCCAAAAAAATGCAATTTTCTAAATTGCACCTGATTTTGTTTTAAAGCATAACTGTATAATGAGTAATAATGATTTACCAAATTATTACATGTGATTCCTCCTTTAAAATAAAAACTGAAGGATGTCTACTGCTCGTCCCTTTCTTTCCAAAGTTATGGCATTTTCTGTTGTGTGTGTTTGACAAAAGTCTTTCTCATCAGAGGTAAAGTGGGCGGAGACTAATATCTGTCAGTCTTTGCCCTCAGGCTGAGGTCAGTTAGCTTGTCCACAGGTCCCATAATGCCTTGTGTCCTCTCTTAAAGTATTTTAGCATTAAATACATTTAGTTTCCCACATGTAAATCCAGTGTACAATGCACAGTGCACATACAGGATGTATATAGTGACAGCATGGCAGCTTCCATCACATGGAGGAGCATAGAACATGTAATAAGTGAAAGTAATCATAAGTAAACCAGTAACATGAAGTATATAGCCTCTACTGTCTGAGTACTAAGGATTAATAGCTTATTTGCACTGTGCACAAAGTGCTTAGTGTGGGGAGCGGCATGTGATGCAGAGTGATAGAAAAAGTTCTGTAGAATCATAGACTGGGATGGAGAGACTGATAGGGAACAGGTGAGATCTTGTACCTCACTTTTCTGTGTAGGAGTCATCTGTATCCACAGTTTTGGAACACATCCAGCTCTGCTACATACACACAGAGAGCTCTGCCACAAGACCTCCCCCCTGTGAGCAGGGAACTGCAACCTCTCCCCTCCTAGAAGTCCATAGAGTTTGTAGATTTGTATATAAAATGGACGCCAGGGAATATCAGCACAGGCAGAGGAAGCATCCATTGCAGTACTCTGAGAAGGAAAGAAACTTCTGGATTTAGCTAGAAAAGATAAGGAAAAAAGGAAAAGCTGTTTAACATCCCCAGAGCTATTGATTTGTGGAAAAAACCTGTACAGGTACCTTTAACCCTTGTAAAACAATTAAAGGGATTACCAAACCATAAAAGTTGTTTTACATACATTGAGGGGTGTAATTTCTAAAATGGATTAATTAATTAATGGGGTTTTACATTTTTTTATAATTGTCTCAAAGTGACTTGAAAGCTAAGTAGGTCCGTCAAAAGTACGATTTTGTGTTTATCTTTTTAAAATGAAATGATATATAAAAAAAACATGTCAACATAAAGCAGACATTCAGTAAATGTTAGTTATGAAATTATTTTGGTGTTATGACCATGTGTCTGAAAAGTAGAAAATTTTCAAAATTTTTGCCAAATATCCATGAATAAACACTAAACAATATTACCCAATTTTTTCAACAGACATGAAGTGCAATGTGTCATGAGAAAACATTCTCAAAATTACCTGGATATGTTAAAGTGTTCCAAAGTTAAAACCAGATTTTAAAAAAGGGGCTGTGTGAGAAATGGCAAAATGGCCATGTTATTAAGAGGTTAATATGGACCACTCATCTGTAATGTTGGGGAAGACAGGGAACTACCCTTTTTGTGAGTTAACGCAAATAAGCTAGCACACCTTCGGTCATGTTAACCAGAGCTACACCGTTACTGCAATAAAACTTTATTGCGGTATATTTACCAATATAGTGAAACCTTATTGGACCTTGCCTCCTAATGTGACGGCAGAGCTAAAACGTTTAACACAACCAGCACATGTCTTGCATGGAGACGGCTCAGCCTAACATGCTTAATGATATGATAAACTCCCCTGAACACAGAATAAAGTCACTGGATCTTAAAACTATAGGATATTGAAGTTTTGTGATGAAAATAAACTAGTAATAAAATAAGTATACTCCCTATGAAGTATGTCTTTTTACGGTTAGAGGAGTTTTCTAGGAAATAACATTAATCTATTGAGATTTGTGCCCCTTCATTCAGCAGAATAAAGTAATTTGCTGGATCATTGGCAAACAGTTTACTGTAATAATAAAGCAAACCATAATCTGGTTTATAAATCTGGTTTATGCTAGTATTAATAGGCTGCATGGAGCGTAAATGTTATAAAAATATTTCCCAAAAGATTGTTTTTTAAGGATACCGTTGAAATTAATTTCCTAAAACTGTCTTTGAGGATATAACATTAAAAATAATTTACATCATTGCTAAGTGGTATCTATGTTCATGCAGCTGTGTCCAGGCAGCTGCGTCTCCAGCTCTTTATCCAAGTGAATGGTACTAAGTTAGGGCTGAGCTATGGTACCAGATGTAACAACATGGAACAAAAGGTTCCAGTTAGATGTATGGCCATGACTTTCTGTTATTACACCAGTAATCAGTACAGTACAGTACATAGGCAACTTACTTGAATTGTAAAGGAGCCACAATAATGTTTATGATGGTCGACAGATGTTTTTATAGAAATATAGAACATATTCAAATATATTGAAACTCAGCTCCATTTATTAAAATAAAGATCAGGAGTACCAGGCATGTACCATCAAGAAGAGAAGAAACTTTCTTGTAACTGTAAAAATCCCATCTAATTCTAAACAGCTTCTTCAATATCTGACCTTAAAGTATAACCAAACTTTTAATGTTACTGCATAAATCAGTAGTGCATTTGTAATATGCTTACTGTATATACTCGAGTATAAGCCGACCCGAGTATAAGCTGAGACCCCTAATTTTACCACCAAAAAGTGGAAAACCTATTGACTCAAGTATAAGCTGAGGGTGGGAAATGCATTGGTCACAGTCTCCCAGTATATAGCCAGCCATCCCCCTGTAGTATATATCCAGCCCCAAGTAGTATATAGCCAGCCCCCAGTAGTATACAGCCAGCCCCCAGTAGTATACAGCCAGCCATTCCCATGTAGTATACTGCCAGCCAGCCCCCAGTAGTATACAGCCACCCTCCAGTAGTATGCAGCCAGCCAGCCCCAGTAGTATACAGCCAGCCAGCCCCATGTAGTATACAGCCAGCCAGCCCAAAGTAGTTTACAGCCAGCCCGGCCAGCACATAACAAGAAACAAAATTACACACCCCAATGCTCTTCGCGGCTCCCGGTCCTCATTGCGGCTCCTGGCGGCTCCTCTTCGGTCTTCTCTCTGCCCTATTAGCTAGCAGAGATGCTTCCTTGTGACAGGGAAGTGTCTATGCCGGCTAATAGAGCAGAGAGAAGAGGAGCCGCCGGGAGCCGTGGCGAGTAGTAGTTTGTAGTTTGTAGTAGTCTGTAATCCACTGAGAGCTGAGAGATAAGGTAAACTGATAATGTTCCCAATGACCTAAACTCTACTGACCATGGAAAGCCTTACAGGTTATATCCATAGAGAGTCGAGTGATCATGTGAAATATTCCTGTTTTCCTCATCGCTATGAGGTGTCTAGGAGTTCAGTTACACTGCTTATTACAGAATAAAACAAAGTTTAATATTATTACCTGCACTATTAATTTCGGTTTTAAATGGTTTCTCAGCATTGGCATTTAGAATCCAAATAGCGGCAAAGTGGAAAACACCAGATCTGTCATTTACCACTGTGAAAAACTACCTGTATTTGAAGGTATTCGGAACCTATGGATCACTGCACAGGGTTCACCAACCCTGGAGAGGGCTCTGAATTTGTGCCCTTAAGGACATTGGAAGATTACACATGGCTCACCAATACGTACCACGTTGACCTTTAGTGACCACCTATACTGATCTTGTACTAGCTCCATTCTCAGGTTAACCCAACCCTCCCCAACCCTTTGCCCTTCCCCATCCTCTTCCACCATTAACTTGTTCAGTTTGTTTAACAAAGTTGCTGATTATGCATCACTCTAATATAACTTCTATGAGATCCCCCTTATATGTTATGCCAGGACCTATTGTAAAGCAATGTTATGCTTTTAATTCAATAAAATCTTGTCTAAACTAAAATGGTTTCTCAGGAAGCCAAAGGTAAACTGACAAACTGGAGCCTTATGTATAAGGGTTATATATTTTAGGTATCATTTGTCTTTCTAGGCTGTAGTTAGGAGGTTTGCATTTATGAGAATATTTAGCTTTGGTCCCTGAACAGACTAATCAAAATGTTACATCAGAAATCAACATCAGGGTAAATAAAGCATATATTTGCATGCTCTGGATCCACTGCAGTTTGCATAAATGCTTTTTTTAAAACTGAAATTAGTTTAAACTCAGTTATTGTAGAGAATACTAATTTGTCTGTTAGCTCTTCACCTGGAGTAGATTGCTACATTTTTCAGGGCAGAACTAAGAATATATTATAGGTATATTATGACTTGTAAATTTACATTTTAGTTTTGATATATTCCATGAAACTTGTAGCTCATTAAAACTTGCTTTATAAAACAGAAATGCAATTTATGTTAATATCCAAGCAAATTTAGGTAAGATAATATTAATTAGAAGAGATTTGTTATCCATCAATCTGCAGAATGAAGTGACAAAGGTGCTTTCTGGACCAGCAAATGCCAATTTCGGGTAGCAGCTGACACATTTTATTCTGGTTTACAAATGTGAGACATGACTTCAGATTATCTTTTACATTTCAGTTTCAACCACGAGCAACACAAAAGGATATAACATTGGAATATATTTCAAATAATCAAAATTATAAGAAAATTACTTTGTATTCTTTCTGCTTTAAGCTTGCATCTTGAATTCTGCCCAATAACTGCCTATCTTGCAACCAGACTGCTTATAACTTTTCTCTGTCTGATGCCTTGTGTTTCAAATCAGCGCAAAGACTACTCAGAGAGATTGTCATCATCCTTTGACCAGAAAATCCAAAATTATGTACAGGGTTCATGGTCACAACAATATGGCAGCATGGTACAAAATCAGAAATTCAGGTGAAAGTCAGGACGCAGTGCAGATGTCGGGGAATGACTGTGTACACACGTACAGAATTTTTACACACTCAGGCAAACCAATTAACTCTCAGTGACCTCCATTCTCATGGAGGCTTGATATTTGGCTGTTGAGCTGACTGTGGCACAGCTGAACAAAACAACTCACCATTTGCCTACCTCTAAGCCCAGCTCTACCAACAGAAGACATGACAATAAGTCTATCTAGAGACTGTCTGAGTTATGTTAAGTCGCTTTTACAACTCTACTTATTTTTGTCTTAGTGAAGATGGAGCAAAAGCTGATTTAGAGACACTGCTGAATGCAGTAGGAAAAGGAAAAAAAGATAGAACAAAGAAGAGTTTTATCTTAATAATGTATCTCGCAAAGTATAGAATTATTATGTATCCCATTGACTTCTGAAATAAAAATTGATTTCTAACATTTAGAAAAGACCCGGGGTAAGTCCAGCTTCAAGGTACTCCATGGGGAAGGCTGCGAGCTGGAAGGCCAGTGGACACAATGGGGCACATTTACTTACCCGGTCGTTGTGCATTGTCCATCTATAAAGCAGCGTGCCATGAGTCACAAAGATTGTGCGCCTGAAATCATGAATGTGTTGCATCCCTGCTCAAGTCCGACAGGGTTCACCATTTTTTTGTGGTGCATCTTTAACATAGGGTGTGCAGCACATTTTGAATGCAGCATCCAAATCAGCCGGACCGTCCAATGACACGCCCCCTTATTTGTGTTGCATGGAAGCCAGTGCAGCCACGCCACAAACGGGTCATTTGCGCCACAATCGCAGTGCACATACTTCTTAAATACCTGTGCAAGACATTTAACCATGAATAACAAGAAAAGTCTGACTTAAAGGAAACCTACCATTTCAAATGGTAGGTGTAAGCTGTAAACACCGAGCACCAGGTCAGGGTGAAATACCGCGGTTTTAACACTAACGAAACTAAGCACCGGCACCAGCTCACCCTGAGCTGGTGCTCGGTGTTTACAGCTTACACCTACCATTTGAGATGGTAGGTTTCCTTTAAGTGCACAGCACGACTCTTAGTAAATGAGACCCAACATTCACAATTACTGGTGGTTCACAAGGAATTGCAATTATTCAGAGTTTGTATGCCAGAACACTTCCATATGGAGTACACTGAAGCTGGACTTACCATGGTTCTTTTCTATAATTTACTTTGAACACATAGGGGGACATGTATCTTTTTTTTTTTCCTTTGGTGTATAATTGAGACTTTTGGAAGGTCTTTTTTGCACCTTATGTATTATCATGTCTTTTTTCTTGTGATACATGTTTAGTTTTTCTTATCCTGGCAGTTGCAACTTTTGTCTTCTTTTTGAGACTTTTGTCTCAAATCTGCAAGCCATGTGGGGAGGGTTATATACAGGAGGGGACACTATATTAACGATTTGGGATTTGAGGCCAATGTCTGCATTTTTAAGCACTCTAGTCACACCCCAGGGAGATGACGACGTTTGAAGCCGTTGTCACACATGGTGTTATTACATCAAAAGCATCATAATAGCTGAGAAGAGGAAATGTGCCTAATTGCATTCCTGTCAACATTGCGTTTACAAAATAAATATGTTAACCAGATGTTAACATACACTTTAACATAGCATTAACAAAGGTGTTTGTTAAAATGGTGTTAATATTTGTGTTAACATTGTGTTAACCCATGCATTTTGTAAACACCATTTTAACAGAAATGTAATTAGGCATACTCAACTGTTGCGATAAGAGATGGGCGAATCGATTCTAACAAATGTGCCCTTAAGGACATTGGAAGATCACACATGCAGCGTGGGCGCGAGCCCAACGGGTTACACGGGGCAGAGTACTCTGGGAAGGAGAAAGGAACACCCTCAATCACATGTGCAGATTTATAATACAATCAGCCACCGGCAGGCTTATGTGATGTCACAGCCCTATAAAAACTTTCAGCCATTTGCAATCTCAGCATTTCAAACTTCATGTGCTGTCTGTAGAGTCCAGCTGCTTGTATTGTACTGTGCTGTACTGATTTTTGCTCCAAGGGTGTCAGTTTTGGAGGATCTGTATACCCCAAATAGCAGTTCTTTTTTGTTGCTGAAGTGAAGGGAAGAAATCTGTGCAAATCCACATACTTTCTATGGTGATCTCTTCTCAAATCCCATGGTGTCCGTTTTGGGGGATTTGTATTTGCCAAAGGAAGAATTCTGTGTAAAATCCACATACTTTCTTTGTGATTTCTGCTCGTATCCCAGGGTATCCGATTTTGGGGATCTGTATGCCCCAAATAGCAGTTCTTTTTTCTTGCGGAAGTGAATAGGAAGAAATACGTGTACAATCCACATGCTTTCTGTAATGATCTCTGCTTGTATCTCAGGATGTCTGTTTTGGGGATCTGTGTACCCAAAATAGCAATTCTTTTTTGTTGCTGAAGTGAATAGGAAGAAATCTGTGTAAAATCCACATAGTTTCTAGGGCGATTTCTGTTCGTCTCCAAGGGTGTCCATTTTTGGGGGATCTGTATACCCCAAATAGCAGTTCTTCTTTTGTTGCTGAAGTGAATAGGAAGAAATACGTGTGTAATCCACATAGTTGCTGGAGTGATTTTTCCTCCAATCCCAGGGTGTCCGTTTTGGGGGATCTGTATACCCAAATAGTGGTTCATTTTTGTTGCTGAAGTGAATACGAAGAAATACACATACTTTCTGTAGTGATTTCTGATCGTATACCCCAAATTTCAAGTTTTTATGGTAAAGTAGATCCATGTCAAATCAACATAGTTGATTAACCAATTTGTCACACAGAGAGGAGGCAGGTGGAGAAGACACAGGTCGTAGCACAGTGAGGGGATGTCGCGGTAGGGTGACTCTGTGAGGACAGAACTGCCGTTGTCATCTAGCAGCACTTTGTTGATAAACAACCCAAAGGTTGTTGATTGGTTGACTTCGTCATCCACTTCCTCCTAGATGACATCTGACAATCCCACCTAAGAGTCCGTGGATTCGTCAGATGCAACACTTAGTTGGCATGGCCCGGCAGCAGGTAAGCGGCGCTCACCTTTTCTCAACCAGCCTCTTTCCTGTTCATTTCCCTCAGCCAGAGATCTACTAGGTGGTCTGGGCTAAGCGCCACTATGCAGCGAGGACGAACTCCTCGAGGACAGTCAGCAACTGCTTGGCAGTGAAGAGGTAGAGCAGACATCAGCTGCTTTGTGCAGTAGGCGGTAAAGTAGAGATGTGGATAGTGGCACGGCAGGTTATGTTCCACTTGCAAGTAGATGGGCTGTGCATACTAAGACCATTGAGGAGAATAGCAGTGACAGGGAAACACTAATCGATGATGATGTAGCCGATTGCACTTGGTAGCCGGGTGAAGCCAAGGATTCTTCATCATCGTCAGGAGAAGAGGGTGTCAGCTTGCGCGTTAGGCAGCAAAGCAGGCAGCAAGTAGCTACTGTGGTTATGAGTCAGCAGGGTGGCAGCAGTGCAAGGATGAGAGCCAAACGGCCGCGGGGTACACTTTGCAGGTCCAAGTATGCAGTGGCACAGGGGCTCAGTGAGGCAGCGGCATTAGTAGTCACTCAGTGCAGAGTGTTGGCAGTAAAATCTCACCTCGGCAGTTTGGCAGTTTTTTGTTAAGACACTAAAAGAGCCAACCGTGTGTATATGCACTTAAGCACGAAGCACTTTTGATTTCTGTAGCAATACAAATCGATCCCCATACATTCATTGTGTGAACTCCTCTGTGCATTTCCTTATCTTGTATTTGTACACAGCCCCTTTATTCCCATATATCAACCTGTATTATTGGTCTGCATTTGTGTTTATTGTAGTGTTCTTGTTTTCCTTGATATGATCAGCCTGCCATGAATTGTTGTTGTTTATTTATTATTTAATAAAGGTAATTTTTATGATATGGATTTAGTAATATGGATTTTGTTGTGGTCAAGATAGGTAGAGCGTGTGTATATGCAGAATCTGCAGGCAGAAAGTGAAGCGTGGCCAGGGAACTAATTTTGCCACCACCGCCCTGCTTCAACACATGCAGTGTCACCATACAATGGCCTGGGAGAAACGTGGTACAGATGTGGAGGTCCATCCTGCTGCACAGCAAAAGCAGCAGCACCTGGTGGCACACATGCCATTCCAGGCAGTCAAGGCTCCAAAACCTCTTACGAAGGGAGCTGTTTGTCTTTGCCATCATCTCCCAGTCCAGATGCTCCTGCTCCTCGCTACGCATGGTGGCAGCAGTCGATTACGAAGAGACAACTGTATGCTTCCAGCCATCTTAAGGTGCAGAAGCTAATCATGCTCCTGTCGAAGTTGTTGGTACGGCAGTCCCTCCCTTTCCAAGTCTTGGACTCTGCACTCTTCAGAGAACTAATGGCTTCTGCCAAACTGAGGTGGAGAGTTCCAAGATTAATTTTTTTTTCCAAAAAGGCAGTGGCAGCCCTTCACAAATATGTAGAACAGAAGGTGGGCCAGTGCTTGAGCTTATCAGTTTCTTCCAAGGTGCACGGCAGTGTGGACGTGTGGAGCTGTAACTACGGTCAGGGCCAGCCCACTGGGCGAATGTAAAATGCTGCTCCATCATACCACATGTGCAGGGCACAGCGGTGTCACACAGTTCTACACCTGGTTTGCTTTGGCGAACAAAGTCACAGAGGAGAGGAACTGCTCCACGTCATGCAAGAAGAAATCAATCTGTGGCTTTCTCCATGACAACTGAAAATCGAAACCATGATGACAGACAATGGGAGGAACATGGTGTCTGTGCTGCACCTAGGAGGGATGCAAGATATTCTAAAAATGTCCAGGAAACTGTGCATGCACTTCTGCCATTCTTACAAAGCCAAGCACACCCTCCTTGAGTTGCTGCGGCAGAACAGCCTTCCCCAACATAGTCTGATATGCGATGTTTCCACCTGTTGGAATTCCAGCCTCCATATGTTAGACCACCTGTATCAACAGAGAAAAGCCATTAATGATTTTTTGATAATGCAAGTGGACCTGACTACTCCCCTGTGTAACTTTGATGTCAGCCACTGGCAGCTCATGCTGTTTGATGAGGCCCTTTAAAGAGGCCTTGCTATTTGTCAGTCACCAGGACTGCGTGATGAATAACATCATTCCACTGCTTCATGTCCTGGAACAGATGCTGCAAAATATGTCTGTTCAGGGCAACGGAGAAGTCGCGACTACATCTCATGGCCACATGAGTCTGGTGGGGGCTGAACTGGAGGAGGAGGAAGACAATGGAGCACAAGCAGAGTATGGTGAAATCGGTGTTTTTTTCACTCAGGTGACAAGAGAGGAGGAGCAGGAGCATCTGGAGGAGGTAGAAGACTAGGCAGATGACCCAGAAGCACCGTGGCAGTAAACAGTGGAGATGGAGGCTGGGAGTCCCTCAGAGTCACTTGCGCAGATGGACCGCAGCATGCTGCTCTGCCTAACTAGTGACAACCGAATAGTCAACATCTGGCATAGGGATGACTTTTGGCTCTTCTCCCTCTTGGACCCTCGCTATCATTCAAAAATGGGTGACTTTTTTCCAGATGTCGAGAGGGATGAACAGGGGGATTCCTGGCAGTGATCGCTCACCTACTGCCACGGCTGCTGTGGGGAGATGGGGGTGTAGGAGCAGTAGCAGCTCCATCAAAAGCAGCTTAAGTCTGGAGTCCTTAATGAGTGGCTTCCTTCACGCACCTAGTAAAGTGGGTAGCCGCCACTAGCAGCAGCAGGACATGTAGCAGAACCTGCACCAGGTGGTGGCCTACTTGGACAGCACTTTACCACCTCAGGTAGAGGATCCAGTGGACTACTGGGCAGCTAAACTTGATGCATGGCCGCAACTTGCGGAGTTTGCAGTAGAAAAGCTGTCCTGCCCGGCCAGTAGTGTGGCATCAGAGCGGGTGTACATTGCGTCGGGGGCCATCGTTACCCCAAGGAGAACCCGCTTGTCCAACCTTAATGTGGAGAGACCTTTGTCAAGATGAATCAGGCTTGGATCAGCCAGGATTTCAACACACCAATCCCTTATGCATCAGATTAGATCAGCCATGATGCCTCCCCCAAACGTTCAGAAATGAGTCTGGATTCTAAATACCTGCCTCAGCCACTATTCTGATGCTGCCACCCGACCAGTTGCTACATATCTGCTGCCAGTTCCTTCATCTGCCTCCCACCATCTGTCCACCACCTCCACAATCTGTCATTGTGCCACTCTGTGGCCTACCATGTTGCCGCCACCTCCACACTCTGTCATTGTGCCACTCTTTGGGCTCTTGCTTATGCTGCTGACACCACCTCCACACTCTATCATTGTGCTACTCTGTGGCCTACCAGGTTACTGCCACCTCCACACTCTGTCATTGTGTCACTCTGTGAGCTCCTGCTGCTGCAGCTGCTGATGCCACCTCCACACACACATTATTGTGCCACTCTGTGGCCTCCCATGTTGCTGCTACCTAAAGGCTTTGTCATGGTGCCACTCTCTGACCTCATGCTGCTGCTGCCATCTCCACACTTTGTCATTGTGCCACTCTGTGGGCTCCTGCTGCTGTTGCCGCCACCTCCATGCTCTATCATTGTGTCACTCTGTGGCTTAGCATGTTGCCACCACCTCCACACTCTGTGATTGTGGCATTCTTTGGCCTACCAGGTTGCTGCCACCTTCACACTCTGTCATTGTGCCACTCTGTGGCCTACCATGTTTCCGCCAGCTCCATATTTTGCCATTGTGCCACTCAGCGGCCTACTCATGCTACTGCCAACTGACCGCTGTCTCCCTGGAACACCCTGTGGATACAGAACACAGATGACATGCAAATATCCCATTACTGGTCATTTCTATTTTGGACCAACCCCTATTTGTTTTTGACTTTAGCAGTGCTGATTATTGACCGATTGAAAGCAGACACTGACGGATGAAATAAGGGTAAAATGATCAGTGACATCAATGCAAAATTACTGCCGACACCCTCTCCACTCTTTTGGGGGTTTTCTACATGTATCAGCGTTTAACAGTACAGGTTCTGTCGTAATCTATGGAATTGTGTGAAATAATTCCAATTTACATGCTAAAACAGGGTCCATCACGAAAAAACCTTCCTTTGCACCTGCACCGGACCAGGTGCAGATTTGCGGCTAAAAGGTGGCCAAAATAAGCAAAAAAAACCACAATGCACAAAATACAAACCAAGGCGTACTTCAAAAACTACAGCAAAAGTCACAGTAAAAAGTAACAAAAATTACAAAAGTCACAAAAATGAAACAATTGAACTAGCACAAATGAAGAAACATGTCCGCCATGGAGTCCAGGCACAGGAGTTCTATGTAATGACAATGTACCACTGGTAAGCTGACTCTCTCATGATTCTTCATCCAGAATGAGAGGAGTTAAAACCAAAGAGCAAATTTATCAATCTGTCAACAACAGAATCTGACTTAAGGTCGGCCAAAAAATTGTCTAAAACACCTTGTTCTACATCTATCAAAAGCTTATTGCACCAAAAGTGGTGTGTCGCCAGAAAGGGGCATAGTTTAAATTGCGACAAAAAATGCAAAACACTGGCAGACTTTTCTGAACCAGAACCAAGTTGAAAAGTTTATGACTATACAATAGTGTTGAGCGGATCTGAACCACATTGTTCAGGTTCGTAACAAACTTGCGAGTTCGGGTCACCCAGACCCAACCCCAAACTTCAATAAAAGTTCTGGTTGGGACCCAGGTCCAGCTCAGCCCCCTAATGGTTAACTCTTTAGATGTCACTGCCAAATTTGCCAGCAGCATTTAAATAGCTCTGGCAGGCCTCGCGTCCTGGGCCTCGCGTCAGGCCCGGCCCGCGCGCTTTGCGTCCCGCCAGCCCACACACCTCGAGTCCCGCCAGCCCACACACCTCGTGTCCCGTCCGACTTGTGTGCCTCATGTCTGGCCTGGCCCGTCCTAGCACCTCACAGGGCTGTCCACCTTCTTCCTGATCCTGCCACCACGTTCCGACCAAACGACATCCAGCTGGGGTAAGTATAATTGCTACATATGTAAATGCATGTATATGTGTTTGTGTGTATAAGTGTTTTTTTGTGTATTTATGTTGTATAGCTGTGTGTATTTGTTGTGTGTACTGGATGTGTGTGTATATCTGCTGTATATTTGTGCGTATGTGCTGTATATACTGGATGCGTGTATATATGCTGTATATCTGTGCGTATGTGCTGTATATACTGGATGCGTGTATATATATGCTGTATATCTGTGCGTATGTGCTGTATATGCTGGATGCGTGTGTATATATGCTGTATATCTGTGCGTATGTGCTGTATATACTGGATGCGTGTGTATATATGCTGTATATCTGTGCGTATGTGCTGTATATACTGGATGCGTGTGTATATATGCTGTATATCTGTGCGTATGTGCTGTATATGCTGGATGCGTGTGTATATATGCTGTATATCTGTGCGTATGTGCTGTATATACTGGATGCGTGTGTATATATGCTGTATATCTGTGCGTATGTGCTGTATATACTTGATGCGTGTGTATATATGCTATATATCTGTGCGTATGTGCTGTATATACTGGATGCATGTGTATATATGCTGTATATCTGTGCGTATGTGCTGTATATACTGGATGCGTGTGTATATATGCTGTATATCTGTGTATTTGTTGTGTATACTGGATGCGTGGCTATATATGCTGTTTGTCTGCGTATGTGTTGTATATACTCGATGCATGTGTATATCTGCGTATGTGCTGTGTGTATATATTGGATGTGTATGTACTGTATATATGCTGTATTTATGGGATTCGTGCATATATATACTGTACATACTGGATGCATGTGTGTATATATGCTGTACATACAGGATGCGTGTGTGTATTAATGCTGTATATCTGTGTGTATGTTGTAAATGTGTATATACTGTATGTGTGTATAAATCTGTAGACAGGTGTATGAGTGTAAAAATGATTGTGATTGTGTAAAAACATGCATGTGTTTTTAAGGAAATGGTCTGCTATGGAAGCCATTACGCTCCTGATCAGAAAATTGAATTACATCAGCGACGGCATCCTTGTTGCCGATGTAATTGAAATATGATTGTCTGAGCTCAGCTGGCAGGGTCATGCCGCCACATGAGTTCACTGTTAAGGGGCCCACTGAGGCTCTATCGCCCAGGGGCCCACTGAAGCTTGGAGCCGGCCCTGCTCTTTGATGATGTCATTGGAAGTGACATCCCTCCCCAAAAAAAGAGGTTGCCCAGTGCCACTGACATGTTATTGCTGGTTAATTTGCGGATGCAATAATTTAAAAGGCGCTGGGGACTTTACCAGCGGTATTTAAACAGTTACAGTGGTGGCAAAAAGTATTGGCACTCCTGGAATTCTGTCAGATAATACTTGTTTTCTTCCAGAAAATGATTTCAATCACAAGTTCTTTGATATTAGTATCTTCATTTATTTTGCTTGCACTGAAAAAACACAAAAGAGAATAAAAAAGTCAAATCATTGATCATTTTACACAAAACTCCAAAAATTAGCCTAATACTTGGTAGCACAACCTTTAGACAAAATGACTGCGAACAACTGCTTCCGGTAACCTTTAATGAGTTTCTTACAATGCTCTGCTGGAATTTTAGACCATTCGTCTTTGGTGGACTGCTCCAGGTCCCTGAGATTTGAAGGTGCCTTCTCCAAACTGCCATTTTGAGATCTCTCCATAGGTGTTCTATGGGATTCAGGTCTGGAATCATTGCTGGCCACTTTAGAAGTCTGCAGTGCTTTCTCTCAAACCATTTTCTATTGCTTTTCTAGTTTGTTTTGGGTCCTTGTCCTACTGGTAGACCCATGACCTCTGAGGGCGACCCAGCTTTTTCACACTGGGCCCTACATTATGCTGCAAAATTTGTTGGTAGTCTTCAGACTTCATAATGTCATACACACGGTCAAGCGGTCCAGTGCCAGAGGCAGCAAAGCAACCCCAAAACATCAGGGAACCTCTGCCATGTTTGACCGTAGGGATCATGTTCTTTTCTTTGAAGGCCTCTTTTTTTTCCTGTAAACTCTATGTTGATAACTTTAACCAAAAAGCTCTACTTTTGTCTCATATGACCAAAGAACATTCTCCCAAAACGTCTTAGGCTTTCTCAGGTAAGCTTTGGCTAACTCCCGCCTGGCTTTTTTAGGTTTCTGTGTAAGAAGTGAGGTCTTCCTGGATATCCTACCATACAGTCCCTTTTCATTCAGATGCCGAGGGATAGTTTGGGTTGACACTCTTGTACCCTCGGACTGCAGGGCAGCTTGAACTTGTTTGGATGTTAGTGGAGGTTCTTTATCCACCATCCGCACAATCTTTCGTTGAAATCTCTCGTCATTTTTTCTTGTCCGTCCACATCTAGGGAGGTTAATCACAGTGTATGGGCTTTACACTTCTTGATGGCACTGTGCACGGTAGACACAGGAGATGGAGATGGACTTGTAGCTTTGAGATTGCTCATGCTTCCTCACAATGTTGATTCTCAGTCCTCAGATAGTTCTTTGGTCTTCTTTCTTTTCTCCATGCTCTATGTGGTACACACAAGGACAGGACAGAGGTTGAGTCAACTTTAATCCATTTCAACTGGCTGCAAGTGTGATTTAGTTATTGCCACCACCTGATAGGTGCCACAGGTAAGTTCCAGGTGCTGTTAATTACACAAATTAGAGAAGCATCGCATGATTTTTCAAACAGTGCCAATACTTTTGTCCACCCCTTTTTTTGTGTTTGTTGTGGAATTATATCCAATTTGGCTATTTAACGATTGGTTTTTTTGGTTTTCCAAAGAATTTCTGATCAATTCAATAATTTTTAGGTGATTTAGGTGAGTATTATTTGATATAATTGCAGGGGTGCCAATACTTTTAGCCACCACTGTCACTACCATGATCGGTGCCAGCAGTGAAAGTAGGTGTTACTGGTGGGGTCTGGCCAGACACAAATTTTAATGGGTCTGCTCATCACTACTAGACGTCTTATATTAAGGCAGATTTATCATCCAGCATTAGACACTTTGATAATTCTGACGCAGTAGAACTTTTGTACTTTTTATAAATAGATAGAACTTCAGTAGATAGTTAGAGATGAATGTGTTCTCTTGCAGTGAAGAGACATTTCCTGTGAATACATGACAAAAGGCACAACCTAACAAATGACTTGAGTCTTCTGCGCTGATAAACTAAGCTCTGCTGAGGCTGTAGCTGGACACTTTGCAGAGTGCATCTAATCTGATGTATCACTATGTGCTGTGCTTTGCAGAGCAGGCATTAGAATGGATGAATGAAATGAAATGCTATGGGATGCTATGATATTGTAAATGACCATGTACACAGACAGCATCCAATATTATCCATATCCCGAATCAGCATATTCACCATCTGATCTTTATCAGTCTACAGGTGAATCTCAGTATAGGCAAGGGTTAACTGCTATCCCTGTGTAATGAGCAAGCCTTCTACAGACAAGCGCAGATCGCTGCATACTCCAGCACTTCCAGGCAGCACTGATGTTTGTAGAAGCATCTCAGTTTCAATGAGTGATGCAGCTACTATCAAGATTCATTGAGAAGAATCACTTCAGTAACTTCAACACCAACCATGGTGGATGATGGATAGACAGATACAAAAGGCTGCTTATGTAAGACATTGATTTAAATCCTTGAAATGTGATTTCTACTGTGCAGCAGCACAACCAGAGACATTTCAGCACCATGGACCTCAGATTCCCTCTATATACAGCAAATAAAGGATCCAGGCATGTGACACTAGTATACTGACAACAGTGACAAAGACTGGCTGGCATTAATGTCACCTCTGTGCCATAGAGCTCTGTATGCATTGCCTACCTGAGCACAAAGGGGGAGTGTATATGTGCACCCTGTGGTCTTCCACTCATCCCCCTCCCTACTGTGATGTCACAGGCATTTTTCTAGACATTGGAGGAACTGGTTCTATAAAAGCCTCATACAGCCCATCTATGCATTCACTTTCTCTCAGCTCCTGGAAGGAACTTAACCAGAAGTTCACATCTGTATTCAAGTTGCATTCCTCCTGCTCATTCAAGGAAATATGCAAGAGGCGGCTTTATGATGGACCTTTGCTTAAACTTGTCTTTACAATAGTGATCATCCCAACTGCTGCAAGACCTTTGCCTTTGTGGAAGATACAGTAATGACTTCCTCTCCAATAAATGTCACATCTGAGGATGGAGTGGGCATTTTTGCTCCTCTTGGGGAAGGCTTACTATGGCAGAAGAATGTGACTCAAACTACTAATGTAACTTCCCCTGTTCCTCACAGATTTGTGCAACCTCCCTGGCGTATAGCACTTTGGTCACTGGCTTATGCATCAATGGTGGCTGTAGCTGTGTTCGGAAATATCATTGTCATGTGGATCATACTTGCTCACAAAAGAATGAGGACAGTCACAAACTATTTTCTGGTCAGTCTGGCTTTCTCTGATGCATCCATGGCTGCTTTCAATACCTTGGTGAATTTCATCTATGCCCTTCACAATGAATGGTACTTTGGGGAGGCATACTGCAGATTCCACAACTTCTTCCCTATTACAGCTATATTTGCCAGCATCTACTCCATGTCAGCTATAGCTGTGGACAGGTAAGTTTGCCAACACAGATTCACTTGAAAAAGAGTGCAAAATTAGGGGTTGGGGTCTTTTTCACTGAAATAGTTTAACTTTAACCCTTGATATTTAACCCTCAGTGCATGTCTGATAAGTATTACATTTTATTTGTAGTAAATACATTTTAAAAAAAATCTTGCACAATACCATGAATGGATGCAGGAATATTTAATGCTAATATGTACAATGGATGTAAATAACATCAGTTGTATAGGAAAGAATAGAGCATTTTTGATTTGATAATGATTTATTATTACCAATAGTTATGACAGTATTTGTATTTAAATATAGGTGGAATTCTGGAATTGTTGCAATAATTAAAATGTAGCATTACCTGTCAAATGCCAATGTAGTGTTAATTTTACAGCCAGCATGGTCTGGGCTTGTCTGAGATGCAATTTAGTTTGTACTGGAGCCAAAAGCTGATATTTATCTCAGAATAACAAGTTGTAAAATAGCCTGTTGCCATGTGACAGGCAGAATGAGACAATATATAGGAAAACATCATGAATATATGTCCACCCCTCTAATAGCTGCTAGCAGATTACCATTTGTCCGCTAATATTCCATTTTGTCCCCGTCAGTTTTCAGACACTTGATAATGAGAAGCAATTTTAGATCTTAGTAAGTGCAGATTGAGATGTGAGCTACTATCCGCAGACAGAAGCCACTTCTGGTCATCAATGTTTTATGAATGAACTACAGAACAGAAAGTATTTGTCATTGTCAGCTGTTTTCACAAGCAAGCATATAATGAGAATGTTACTGTTTTTTACATGTTTAACGTGATGTTATCTTTACATTCTATTTAGGAAAATTTCCGTCCATTACATTTTGATTACTAAATGATCCATCTTATACATGATCGATGTATTTTTAACTTCATTCATATAAAATGAGTTTGAATCTTCTGTGAAGGATTTGTGTGAATAAATCAGGATAAGGCAGAGAGCTGATATATCTGTTAATCTGCTGGACCTAACAGATCCACATTAACAGTTGCAGTATTCCCAGAGAACACAGTGTAATGCCTTGCTGGAGCTGTGGGGATCCTGAATACTTGTTGCCAGGTATAATTGCCCACATAATTTCTGAGGGTGGTCCTGGCAGCTAAACACTTTGCATTATTCTTTATTCTTTTTTTTAATTTTAAAGGGTTGATTGATTTTATTTCTTCAAACAAAATGGCTATAAGCATACGACACCCCATAATCAGAGTTATCTCTCCATATTCATAGCAGCTTGTAGTGGAATAGACTTTTGACAGAGCATACTTGGTTTCCCTTCATTGTATTGACACTTCAGCCCATAGAAGAGAACTTCTTGGATTTGATATCCAAACCTGTTGTGGTACACTGCAGAAGATTTATGAAACTGTCTGCCTGTAAAACTGTCATTGTTGCCAATTTTTACATTCAGCTCTTAAAATAGAAAAGCTGTGCTCAAATTGGTTGCTATAAATCTGATCCAATAAGGAAAATTCAATAAGGCTTACTGACCCGTTTCTGACGTAAATACCAACAACTCGGACCTTCTGCCTCATTTAATATCACAGCGCGGCAAGATAATAATTCAATTTTTTTTGGCGCATAGTAGAAAGTGACAGCTAGTCAAAACAGTACAGTCATATCCTATTACACAAGTTATAAATTCCCCTCAATGTCCCTTATATAGCCCATGGGCAAATAGCTTAAGAGGTATTATCAATGCAATACAAAAGCTATGTGCAGTAAGCACACAATGCTGTAGGACCTGTCCTGCTGTATAGAGAAAAAGCTGAAGGACCTGTGAAGATGTCATCATCACATGACCCTCCGGTTTATCTATACAGCCTCTTGCAGAACAGGGCTGCTCATCATGAGGAGAGGGGAACTATAGTTGGGGGCAGGAGGAGAGGGGGGAATAGAACTGGGGACAGGAGGGGGATCTAGAACTGGGGAGTAGAGCTGGGGGAGGGAGGAATAGAACTGGGGGCAGGAGGAGAGGGGGGAATAGAACTGGGGACAGGAGGGGGATATAGAACTGGGGAATAGAACTGGGGGAGGGGGAAATAGAACTGGGGGGCAGGAGGAGAGGGGGGAATAGAACTGGGGACAGGAGAGGGATCTAGAACTGGGGGCAGGAGGGGGACTAGAACTGGGGGCAGGAAGGGGGCCTAGAACTGGAGCAGGAGGGGGGACTAGAACTGGGGGCAGAAGGGGAGGACTGGAAATTGGGGCAGGAGGGAAGGACTGGAATATAACTGGGGGCTGGGAAGACACCAAAACTGGAGAGGGGAATAGAACTGGGGGCAGGGAGGAGACACTAAAACTGGGGACAGGAGGGCATGGGGGAATAGAGCGGGGGTCAGGGGGGAAATACTAGAATGGGGGGCAGGAGGGGAGGGGGATTAGAACTGGGGGCAGGGGGGGGACACTAGAACTGGGGGCAGGAGGCAAGGGGGCAATATAACTGTGGGCAAGAGGAGAGGGGGTACTAGAACTGGGGGAAGAAGGGGGCGTCTAGAACTGGGGGCAGGAGGTTTCTGGTAGTAATTTACAGTGGTTTTTGTTTAATAGTTTGGTACCCTGAAGGACCAAAATAGGTTGTGCACCCCTGACCTACAGCCATCTTGTAATGAACACAGAACCCAGGTGGTCAGATAGGATTCATGTAGGTGGTCAAATGCAAGGACAGTTATCTTGTTTCTAAGGCACAACATGGCTACATTTATTGGAAATTATCTTCTCGCAAGTAGATTTTTTTTAAATAACACGCAATTTAAGAAATGTATCTATATACAGCAGATGCATTAAAATTGTATATCCAGATGACAAAACTCCTTTAACAATTATTAATAAAGAAAAATAAACCTCTGTTAGGCAACATTGACAAAAAGTATTATTTTTGGTATGTAACAATTGATCAAAAAAAGCTTCATCTTGTTAGGCAGTATGTTAAAGAGCATCTTTTTGTGCTTTGGAGCCTAGTAGGTGGCTCTAGCAGTGATTGATAGCTTTTGTCTTTCACTAGGCACATACATAAATTGAAGACCTTTAGTCATTGAATAGAAACACTTACATGACTTTTAAGCATAGAAAGAAAAGGGTTTTTGAAAAACATTCAGCGCACACTGGAATGGTCCTGTAGATCACTGTTCCCCAACCTTTTCATATCTGGGGACCAGTGCACCTAAAAAAATTTTTCCCAGGGTCCAGGGCTGGGTATGCTGCTTGCCATGGTCATTGGAAAAATAAATACTCAATATATAACCCAATCCCATATAATGTCCCCCCTGCATCTCCCCACTATAGTGTCCCTTTTTCTGTAGTCCTCTTTTAATGTCCGGATAAAAAGACGACTACAAAAAAGGGGACATTATAATACCCCTTTTTCTATAGCAGCCCCCACACACCTTGTCTTTGTCATTTTTTGCGCTAAAATGTCCACAGCAGAGCCCCCAAATGCATTGCCCCTGGAAGTGCTCCCCCACCAAAAGAAACGTCCCTAGCAGAGCCCCCATCCAATTAAATGTCACCAGCAGTGCTCCCCCAATGAAATGTCCCCAGCAGTGTTCCCCCCACCCAATGAAATTTCCCTAGCAGAGCTCCCGAGCCAAAGAAATGTCTCCAGCAGAGCCCCCACCCAATGAAATTTCACCAACTCAAGGTGAGTGAAATTGGGAGTTCTCCCAATTAATGAAATGCCTCCAAAAGTGCTCCACACCCCATATAATGATATCGCAAGCAGTACATCCTCATTAATGAAATTCCCCCAGCAGTGCTCCCGCCATTAATGAAATGCCCCCAGCAGTGCTCCCCCCCTGGTGAAATGTCTCCAGCAGTGCCCCCCCAATGAAATGCCCCGAGCAGTGATCCCCCATTAATGAAATGCACCCAGAAGTGCCTTCCCACTAATGAAATTCTCTGAGCAGTGCTCCCCCCATAAAAAGTATCTGAACCCCTAATAAAATGCCCCAACAGTTCACCCCAATATAATGCCCGCAACAATGCTCCGCCAAATGAAATGTCCCCAACAGTGCTCCCAAATATAATGCCCCCAGCACTGCTCCTCCCAAATGAAAGACCACAGCAGTGCTCCACCAAAGGAAATGCCCCCAGCAGTGCTCCCCCATGTAATGCCCCCAGCAGTGCTGCCCCCTAATGAAATTCTCTCCGCAGTGCCCCACCCCATATAATGCCCCCAGCAGTGCTCTCACTCCCTCTCAATGTAATGTCCACAGCGGGAGCCCAATAAAAATTAAAAAGACAACACTTTTCTCTTCACTTCAAGGGTCAGACAAGTGCACACTTGCTATGATGTAATCAGCTTGTGACGCGATCACGTCATAGCGCGTGCGTGCTGGCAGACGGCATAGGTGTGCCTCAGGGAGCAGATGTTGCACGGCCTTGTCTTTGGCTGTGTTCCAGTGGTTGGAGATCGCCACTGTAGATAGCATTCTGACCTTGGCTTAAATCATAACCTTGAATGGAAGGGTATGAAGAATAAGACTGAGATGACTGATGTGGAATAGACTATTTACTGCTGATGTCTCGTGTGACATTTATTCTCTAATTTTGCATGTTAATGAATAAACCATGTGTTATATCTGTGTTTTTGTGTTTGTACTGTCCGGCTGAAGGCACTGAATTGTATCCAGTGCTTTTCTGTTGGTATTCTGAACAGCACTCTATTTGCTGGCTCTCTGCGTCCCTTGCTCTGGACCAGCAAGGATTAAGGTTTGCACATCTTCAGAGCTCTGTTTCTCATCTAGAACACTCTGATTTAAACCCTGTGTGCACCATCTCCCCCTGCTGTTCAAATAGCTTTTCAGCTATTCACTTGTTCTTCTGGTTTTATCGATATTGGCTACATTCCTGACTATTCTCCCGATTTTGTACTTTACTTGCTATCTTGTTGTGTCCCAGATTGACAAACTCACTTTGGTGCAGGGAGGGAACAACACTATACAGTTATTGGCCACTGTATAGGGTGGAACCAGTAAGCAGGCAGGGACAGTGTTGGGGGGATCAGAGTTAGGGCTCACTGTCCTTGTCCATTTCCAGCCCTTACATCATGATGTTGCAAATTATTTCAAGGAGGAGCCCAATTTAAGGGCAGTGGTAAGAGAGGAGGAAGCTCTACTTGCATGGTAGATGAGGTCTTACTTGTATCCCTCTGTATACTAAGGTACTGTGCATTTACAAATAGCCATACCCTCATCCCAATTGCAAATACATACTACATCTCAACATAAATCTGTTTATAACCCAGCCTTATACAAATTTTTTTACACGTGAAAATATTTAACCCCCAATTGCCAACTGTAATATATGTGCCAACAAGGGTTGGATAATTGTATATAAAACCCTGTAGAGAAGAGCTTCCTGGAACACTATTTGTCAATTTTGGGGAGATATTTGGTGCATCACAGTGGTTTGGGGACTACTAGAGGACCACTGCATAACAATATGGAGGATGCTGATAAGTATTTAATTTTCTGGTGATTCTCCAATGTAACAAATTAGAGTTAAAACTCTACTAAAAATATCTCATTTGGAAAATCATTTTTTTGTTTTTAAATATTCTAATTACGGCTCATGTCCAGCAAAGAAATTACATGGCTAATTGTATACAATTTCAGTTATTGCTTTGACATTATGCCCAGTGGGTGGCATAGATTTGAAAATGATGTGTTAATAGTTGGGTTTATAGCATGGTTCATTCCATTTAAGCCATGCGAACATAAGGTCTTCACATACTATTGCCAATCATTAATACTCTTTCTTAAACAGTAAGTCCATGCCATAGATGCTGAATAAGTGATATTACATTTACTTTTATCCATCACCACAAATTATTCATGATTTCCTTTCTCGTGTTACCATAGAATTGCTGCTACAGTAAATAAAATTGAAATGTTCTACAAAATATTCACATCATTAGAAGCAATAGACAAATACTGATTTGTATACATAGTTTTCAACTTCCTTTACAACATTAGACCCACAATACTAGTAAACTAATAATATACAGATAACATACAGGAAGACACAAACCACTGGTTACCTAGGCATCTCAATTGTGCCTAGCGAGAATTTTGTATGACACATCCAGAATAATATGATGCTTTAATTTGCAATGTATCCACCTACTGTATCTGTTGTCTATGAGCAGATAGTCTGATAAGAAAGTGGTTTTCAGTCTGGTGAAAAGTGCTATCGATTTTAAAAACTGATGTGCTGGATGCCAGAAATGATTCCATAGGCAATTGCAATATCCTTTACGGCATAATTTACCCACAGGGTTTTGTGCCCTTTTCAATCATTAAAAGGACAGGAAAGATTTCAATAAGTGAAGGTGCACTCCTGCCTGATATATGAAAACTTATCTTCCTTAAAGGAAATCTACCATAAAAATCAAGCATGATACACCAGAGACACTTACTCATATATCCAGGCACCATGACTGTGGAAATTTTATATATTTGTTATCCATGACCTTAACATTATGTTAATGAGCCAGTGTGTTACCATAGCCTCCCCGGGCTGTGGCTTTATAGGTTGTTGTGCTATTACCCCCTTCTAAAAGTTGAATTTAGAAGGAAAGAGGCCATGGATAACAATTATAACAAGATTACCACAGTGACGATGTCTGGATCTATGAGTAAGTGTCTCTGGTTCATCATGCTTAACACTAAAAATTTTCAGGATGGTTAAATCCAATTTGCCTCATACCTCCATGTCTTTAAGAAGACTAGCCACTTATCCAGCCAGATTCCATCATACATTATGTATTTTATATTATTTGAGATGACCACCCCCTCATACAGCTTAGATTTCCTGTGTCAGATTTCGAGTTCCATCATGTATTGTACAGACAAAATTTTGGACGTTTGTAATAATTATTACAGATAAGTTCCTGACTTTACTTAAACTCTTTGTCTCCAGATCCTACATTCAGGAACAACTTTTCTTCCTTCAATATGGTATCGGAGTTGGCCTAAGGCCATACAAAATATAAAGTTTAGTAGTGAATCTACAACATAGGAAACCTCAAGCACAGCATAGAATTGTAGGCCGGGTAGAATCTTTCCAGACTCCTTTGCAGAAATACATTGAAGCAGGAGATATAAAAAGAGACTGGGTACTCACAATAGATAGTTGAATATCAGTAGTAAAAAGTTTATACAGTTAGTTCTTGTAAGGTGAAAGGTCATTAGGCTCATCACAGCTTTTTGAAGCCTGTACATAAAAAAAGATCACACAAATATATGCAAGCCTGTGTTCACAGCAGCAGATGGCAACAAAGAGCAGTAAAAAAATGCCATGAAAACAATGCTGCTACCAAACGCTTTTAGGAGACGTTGCCTGGACATTGACTTGCTTCAGGGAAAGTCGGACCTGCCAGCCACTGCTTTTGGCTTATTATTAATTTACAGAGATCTTGGATTATAGGACCTCTTGTCATGACCCCCTGCTGGCAGATTTGTGAACCACATTCATCTTTTCTTTCAGCTGCATTCACAAGTGGTGTTTCTTTTTTTAATATTTTTTTACATTTTTTTGTACCTATACCATCCCGCCAGCAGCTCTGGGACTCTGTATCCAGGCCATCCCACTAGCAGCTTTGGGACTCTGTACCCATGTCATCCCACTAGCAGCTCTGAGAGTGTGTCCATGCCATCATGCCAGCAGCTCTGGGACTATGTACCCATGCCATCCTGCCAGCAGCTCTGGTACTCTGGCACTCATGGCACCAGCAGCTTTGAGACTCTGTGTTCATGCCATCGCACCGGCAGCTCTGGGACTCTGTATCCATGCCATCCCACCAGCAGCTCTGAGGCTCTGTGTCCTTGCCATCATGCCAGCAGTTCTGGGACTATGTACCCATGCCATCCCTCCAGCAGCTCTGGGACTCTGTATCCATGCCATCCCGCCAGGAGCTCTGAGGCTCTGTGTCCATGCCATCATGGCATCAGCTCTGGGACTATGTACCCAAGCCATCCTGCCAGCAGCTCTGGGACTTTATATGCATGCCATGCCACCAGCAGCTTTGAGACTCTGTATCCAGGCCATTCAACAGGCAGCTCTGGAACTCTGTATCCATGCCATCCCACCAGCAGCTCTGAGGCTCTGTGTCCATGCCATTATGCCAGCAGTTCTGGGACTATGTACCCATGCCATCCCTCCAGCAGCTCTGGGACTCTGTATCCAGGCCATCCCGCCATCAGCTCTGGGACTCTGTGTCCATGCCATCCCGCCATCAGCTCTGGGACTCTGTATCCAGGCCATCACGACAGCAGCGTGGGGACTGTGTACATAAGCCATCCCTCCAGCAGCACAGGGACTCTGTATCCAGGCCATCATGCCAGCAGCTCTGGGACTATGTACCCAGGCCGTTCTGCCAGCAGCTCTGGGACTATGTATGCATGTCATGCAAAACAGCTTGTCAGATCCACATGTAGCAAGTGGATTGGAAGGATGTGTTGAAGCCTAAACACCATTATTTACAACAAATTATAAAAATATTAGGTATTGGAAACAAAAAAGATCACTAGTCTGTGGTTCTTTTCAAGACAAATGCTTTTTTGGATAGTTTTATTGGTTGCCATTTTATTCTGCAAAACAAAACAGTCAGAAGTACAACATGTTTCTTCAAAAGAATGATGAAAACAGGTGATAAGGAATATAGCCAACCCAGACTCCTGACTGCATTTCAATTGAACTCCTTAGTGACATGGCCTGAAAAGTGTCTAGTGACCGGGCATTTTGAAGGGCAATAACTTTTTTTCCGTGCTACCTTTAAATGGGACACATAGAGCAAGTTAAAAATGTAATAAAAGTTGTAAACATTTTTTTTTCAATTTTAGCTTTATTTTATTATTTAAAAATGTGCACCATGCACTACTTACTGTTTTTACTCAACATGTGTTTATTGCATAAAATAGCACATCACTGACAATTATTATCATAAAATGAACCATAAAATTGAACATAAAATCATATTGTTATATATATAATATAATATCAGTGGAACATCACTATAGATAGTATTGGGTAAGTAATATGAGATCTTACTTTGTATTCTTATAATATTGCAATCAAATGGTACGTTTGGCAGGGTGCCTGGTTGCAACCATCACCGCTATTCGTGTTGTATATCACAGTGAGTGAACACTAGATATCACAGTACATAAACAGTTGGTGTCACCAAATAAAACCAAATAGATAAAACTGTGCATGCACAAAATAAAAATAGTCGCTGAATAACTTAGATCCAGACCAGGATATGGGACATGTTACTACAGTACTTCCAATCGCTGGTAAAAAATATATTTGCTATCTCCAATAGATTGTTTTACACAGCTTAGCATTTGTCTCATAGATCACTTTTGGTTATTCCAGTCGGGTAATATCCTTATAGGTTATATATTACCTACATTGGTTTTTTGCTACCAAGATGCCTCCACTGTGCTACGTTACCACTACGAACTTGGGACGCTATGTACTCGTGCTCTCCTTCCTATTTCCACGTTCTGATAGACTGCATCTGTGGTGGAGCGTGCTGGAGCACAGCTGAATTGCTCCAGGTCCTAGTGCTGGTGTCTGGTGTAATGGAAGCCGGCTTCCTTTTGAGATAATTGTCTCTCACTTGATTTACCGCATCGACCGGTACTCGGAGATAAAACAATGATAGGTAGGTCTGTCTGTATTCGTTGCTAGATGCTGTGAAAAAGCTATTGAAAAAGGGGCTAGACACCCCGAAATGCGTCTAGCAACGAATACAGACAGACCTACCTATCGTTGTTTTATCTCGGTCGATGCGGTAAATTCTGTTTGGTCATTTTTATACATAATATGTATAGTCACGGGCAAGCGGGGTGCCTAGTGTAGCAGGGGATTTTTTTTTATTATATGGGGAAATGTGAATGTATTTTTATGAATATTCATTGATATTTTTGCGTATGTGGGTTTTTCCTTTGTATGTCCCCCATGAGGTTATAATTAGAGATGAGCGAGCACTAAAATGCTCGGATACTCGTTATTCGAGACGATCTTTTCCCGATGCTCGAGTGCTCGTCTCGAATAACGAGCCCCATTGAAGTCAGTGGGAGACTCGAGCATTTTTCAAGGGGACCAAGGATCTGCACAGGGAAGCTTGGCCAAGCACCTGGGAACCTCAGAAAAGGATGGAAACACCACGGAAATGGACAGGAAACAGCAGGGGCAGCATGCATGGATGCCTCTGAGGCTGCTTAATCGCACCATTATGCCAAAACTATGGGCAACAGCATGGCAATGACAGAGTGACCGAATGAGGCTAGATAGCATCTAAAACATCCAATAATTGACCCTGACACTATAGGGGACTATGCAGAGGCAGCGGCAGCAGCGGCAGGCTAGAGAGTGTCTTGGCAACATACCCCAAATGGACTCAGGCTTCAAACCAATGGGTGGCAGAGAGGAACCAAAGGAGATGAGCAAGAAGCGCTCAAATAATATCGGTAAATGATAAAAGTTTGCCAGTATATTTTGTGGATTACACAGCAGGGTGGCGACAAAATTAACAAGTTTGATGAGGAAGCCATGCTCCGCTGCCAGGCGAGCTTTCGCCAATCCAAGCCCCTGTCTCTAGGCTACTCCCCAAACAGCACTTTTAAGAACCTTTTGTATAAGATCAAGTGTAGTAGCGTTCTTATAAGTTTAGGATATGGCGGGTGAGGGGAATGTAAACAGATGCGCAAGAAGCGCTGAAATAATATTGGTAAATGATAAAAGTTTGCCAGTATATTTTGTGGATTACACAGCAGGGTGGCGAAAAAGTTAACAAGTTTGATGTGGAAGCCATGAAAACAACCCCAAATTCTGCCTGACACAGCTCGTTTGATAAGGGGACCATGTATGGAGGCAGTGAACTAGTAGTAGATTAAAGGTGCTGCAGTTAAAACTATGTTAGTTGGCTCTTGGGATGGAGCTGGCGCTCCGCTGCCAGGCGAGCTTTCGCCAATCCAAGCCCCTGTCTCTAGGCTACTCCCCAAACAGCACTTCTAAGAACCTTTTGTATAAGATCAAGTGTAGAAGCAATCTTATAAGTTTGGGTTCTGGCGGGTGAGGGGAATGTAAACAGATGCGCAAGAAGCGCTGAAATAATATTGGTAAATGATAAAAGTTTGCCAGTACATTTTGTGGATTACACAGCAGGGTGGCGACAAAGTTAACATGGAAGCCATGAAAACCATGTATGGAAGCAGCTATATGGACTACTTTTGGAGGCAGCTATGGCGATGACGTGTGGAGGTAGCAATGGAGACAATGTGTGAAGGCAGCTAAAAAGACGACGCGTGGAGGCTGCTATGGAGACAATTTAATTTGGATAGTGCCTGTATGTGGCAGTCCAAAAAAGTTTTCAAACCAAAGGAGCAGGTAGCTGGTCCTCCAGAAAAATTACATAGATTGAGTGCCTGTATGTGGCACTCCCAAAAATTGTTTAAAACAGAGGACAGGGTAGTTGGCCCTCCAGAAAAATTAAATACATAGAGTACTATAGCCAGAGCCAGTTGGCCCTGGCAAAAAATAGCCAGTTTCCTCTGCTTTAGTGTACAAAGAGGAGGAGAAGGAGGACAATGAGGAGGAGGAGTGCATACATTATTCAGGTTCAGCTTCTTTCACCTGGTGGAGAATGGAAATGCGGAGAAATCCAGGCTTTATTCATCTTGATAAGCGTCAGCCTGTCAGCGCTGTCAGTTGACTGGCGTGTACGCTTATCGGTGATGATGCCACCAGCTGCACTGAAAACCCGCTCGGACAACACGCTAGCCTGCCGCTAGCGTGTTGTCCGAGCGGGTTTTCAGTGCAGGCAAGAACCTCCAAGGCATACAGCGCCAGTTCGTGCCACATGTCCAGCTTTGAAACCCAGTAGTTGTAGGGAGCTGTGTGATCATTTAGGATGATGGTATGGTCAGCTACGTACTCCCTCACCATCTTTCTGTAAAGATCAGCCCTACTCTGCCGAGACTGGGGACAGGTGACAGTGTCTTGCTGGGGTGACATAAAACTGGCAAAGGCCTTGTAAAGCGTACCCCTGCCAGTGCTGGACAAGCTGCCTGGTCGCCTACTCTCCCTCGCTACTTGTCCCGCAGAAGTACGCCCTCTGCCGCTAGCGCTGTCAGAAGGGAAATAGTGTTTCAGCTTGTGCACCAGGGCCTGCTGGTATTCATGCATTCTCACACTCCTTTCCTCTCCAGGGACGAGAGTGGAAAGATTTTGCTTGTACCGTGGGTCCAGTAGAGTGAATACGATATGCGCTGAGAAACAGACCTAAGGGTGCTTTGGCTATCAACAAGGGAATCTTCTTCCCCCATCTCTTGTGACGAGTGCAAAGCTTCCGACTTCATGCTGACCAGAGAGTTTTTCAACAGGCCAAGCAGCGGGATGGTGAGGCTGATGATGGCGGCATCACCACTGACCATCTGTGTTGACTCCTCAAAGTTACTCAGCACCTGACAGATATCAGACATCCACGTCCACTCCTCATTGTAGACTTGAGGAAGCTGACTGACCTGACTACCAGTTCTGGTGGAAGTTGACATCTGGCAGTCTACAATCACTCTGCGCTGCTGGTAAACTCTGGATAACATGGTCAGTGTTGAATTCCACCTCGTGGGCACGTCGCACAACAGTCGGTAAGCGGGCAGTTGGAGGCGGCGCTGCGCTGCCCTGAGAGTGGCAGCATCTGTGCTGGACTTCCTGAAATGCGCACAGATGCGGCGCACCTTCGTGAGCAAATCAGACAGATTGGGGTATGTCTTGAGGAAACGCTGAACTATCAGATTTAACACATGGGCCAGGCATGGCACATGTGTCAGTCTGCCGAGTTGCAGAGCTGCCACCAGGTTACGGCCGTTGTCACACACAACCATGCCTGGCTTCAGGTTCAGCGGTGCCAGCCACAGATCAGTCTGTGCCGTGATGCCCTGTAATAACTCTTGGGCGGTGTGCCTTTTATCGCCTAGGCTCAGCAGTTTGAGCACCGCCTGCTGTCGCTTAGCGATGGCACTGCTGCTGTGCCTAGAGCTACCGACTGATGGCGCCATGCCCACGCATGGTAATTCAGAGGAGGAGGTGGAGGAGGGGTGGGAGGAGGAGGAGGCATAGTAGGCCTTTGAGACCTGGACCGAGGTAGGCCCCGCAATCCTCGGCGTCGGCAGTACATGACCAGCCCCAGGGTCAGACTCGGTCCCAGCCTCCACCAAGTTAACCCAATGTGCTGTCAGCGCCATATAGTGGCCCTGCCCGGCAGCACTCGTCCACGTGTCCGTGGTCAGGTGGACCTTGTCAGAAACGGCGTTGGTCAGGGCACGGAGGATGTTCTCTGACACGTGCTTGTGCAGGGCTGGGACGGCACATCGGGAAAAGTAGTGGCGGCTGGGGACCGAATACCGAGGGGCGGCCGCCGCCATGAGGTTTCGAAAGGCCTCGGTCTCTACCAGCCTATAGGGCAGCATCTCCAGGCTAAGCAACTTGGAGATGTGGACGTTGAGGGCTTGGGCGTGTGGGTGGGTTGCGCTATACCTCCTTTTGCGCTCCAGCGTCTGGGGTATGGAGAGCTGAACACTGGTGGATGCTGTGGAGGATCGTGGAGGCGAAGATGGGGTTTTCGAATGGGAGGTGTTTGGGCCGGGGTCCTGGGCAGGGGGCTGACTAGCAGATGACACAGGGGAAGGAGCAGTGGTGTGCCCGGCCGGAGGTGAACGGGCTTGGTGCCATTGAGTGGGGTGTTTAGCATTCAGATGCCTGCGCATACTGGTGGTAGTTAAGCTAGTAGTGGTGGAACCCCTGCTGATCCTGGTTTGGCAAAGGTTGCACACCACAATCCGTCGGTCATCCGGTGTTTCTTTAAAGAACTTCCGGACTTCTTAAAATCTAGCCCTCGCCACGGGAGCTTGACTACGGGCAACATTTGGCGCTGATGCACCAGCTCTGGCCCTGCCTCTCCGTCTGGCCCCACTACTGCCTCTTCCAACCTGTTCTGCTATAGGACTCGCCTCCATCTCAGAAGCACTGTGTTCACCCGGCCTATCAACCCAGCTTGGGTCTGTCACCTCATCATCCTCCGATCCCTCAGTCTGCTCCCCCTTCGGACTTCCTGCCCTGACAACAACTTCACCACTGTCTGACAACCGTGTCTCCTCATCGTCCGACACCTCTTTACACACTTCTTCCACTACGTGAATAATGTCATCATCACCCACAGACTGCGACTGGTGGAAAACCTGGGCATCGGAAAATAGCTCAGCAGCAGCAGGACAAGTGGTTTGTGACTGTGGGAAGGGTCCAGAAAACAGTTCCTCAGAGTATGCCGGTTCAAATGCCAAATTTTGGTGGGAGGGGGCAGACTGGGGGGAAGGAGGCTGAGGTGGAGGAGCTGGAGGAGTGCCGATTTCGGTGACATGGGTGGACTGCGTGGAAGACTGACTGGCTAGAAGCATTGTCCGCAATCCACGACATCACCTCTTCGCACTGTTCTGGCCTCAACAGTGCTCTACCACGATTCCCAGTAACTTGAAACATGATGAACTTAGGGAGTGTACCTCTGCGGCGTTCCCCTGCTCCCCCATCAGCAGGTGGTGTCTCACCCCGCCCAGGACCATGGCCTCTGACCCCTGCAGTAGTTGGACGCCCACGTCCACGCCCTCGTCCTCTACCCCTAGCCCTCGGGTTAAACATTTTCCAAAATAAAGTGTAAACTTGAAAAAAAAAAATTTTGTGTTTATTTTTTTTTAGTTTTTTATTTTTTTTAACAAAACGATGCTATCCTATTGCTATGGCTAGTTTCTAACCTACACTGACAGCACACAACTGGATTTTGTGCTTTGCAAGATGAGTTTGAGCTATAAAATGAAATAAAGGTAAAAAAAAAAAAAATTTCTAATTCTACTCAAACCCCTAATAAATTGTCCCACTTCGGTGTTTGAGGTGGATATGCGTGTCACTAAGAGCTAAACACAACGGTCGCAGGTCTCCCAGCAAATTCCTCACAGTATGGTACTAGCTGCACTACTAGTGCCAGCAAGCCCAGCCACAAGCAAACAAAAAAAAGGGAAAATATAACGCTATTGTAGGCCTAAGTAAGCCGTTGGGGTTCTCCTATGGCTATTTTGTAGCCTACAATGAAAGCACACTGCTTTGCAAGATGAGTTTGAGCTATAAAATGAAATACAGGTAAAAAAAAAAAAAAAAATCAGCAGACTCTGCCTAATTCTAATCAAACCCCTAATAAATTGTCCCACTTCGGTGTTCGAGGTGGATATGCGTGTCACTAAGAGCTAAACACAACGGTCGCAGGTCTCCCAGCAAATTCCTCACAGTATGGTACTAGCTGCACTACTAGTGCCAGCAAGCCCAGCCACAAGCAAACAAAAAAAGGAAAATATAACGCTATTGTAGGCCTAAGTAAGCCGTTGGGGTTCTCCTATGGCTATTTTGTAGCCTACACTGAAAGCACACTGCTTTGCAAGAGGAGTTTGAGCTATAAAATGAAATACAGCTAAAAAAAAAAAAAATCAGCAGACTCTGCCTAATTCTACTCAAACCCCTAATAAATTGTCCCACTTCGGTGTTTGAGGTGGATATGCGTGTCACTAAGAGCTAAACACAACGGTCGCAGGTCTCCCAGCAAATTCCTCACAATATGGTACTAGCTGCACTACTAGTGCCAGCAAGCCCAGCCACAAGCAAACAAAAAAAAGGAAAATATAACGCTATTGTAGGCCTAAGTAAGCCGTTGGGGTTCTCCTATGGCTATTTTGTAGCCTACAATGAGAGCACACTGCTTTGCAAGAGGAGTTTGAGCTATAAAATGAAATACAGCTAAAAAAAAAAAAAAAAAATCAGCAGACTCTGCCTAATTCTAATCAAACCCCTAATAAATTGTCCCACTTCGGTGTTCGAGGTGGATATGCGTGTCACTAAGAGCTAAACACAACGGTCGCAGGTCTCCCAGCAAATTCCTCACAGTATGGTACTAGCTGCACTACTAGTGCCAGCAAGCCCAGCCACAAGCAAACAAAAAAAGGAAAATATAACGCTATTGTAGGCCTAAGTAAGCCGTTGGGGTTCTCCTATGGCTATTTTGTAGCCTACACTGAAAGCACACTGCTTTGCAAGAGGAGTTTGAGCTATAAAATGAAATACAGCTAAAAAAAAAAAAATCAGCAGACTCTGCCTAATTCTACTCAAACCCCTAATAAATTGTCCCACTTCGGTGTTTGAGGTGGATATGTGTGTCACTAAGAGCTAAACACAACGGTCGCAGGTCTCCCAGCAAATTCCTCACAATATGGTACTAGCTGCACTACTAGTGCCAGCAAGCCCAGCCACAAGCAAACAAAAAAAGGAAAATATAACGCTATTGTAGGCCTAAGTAAGCCGTTGGGGTTCTCCTATGGCTATTTTGTAGCCTACACTGAAAGCACACTGCTTTGCAAGAGGAGTTTGAGCTATAAAATGAAATACAGCTAAAAAAAAAAAAATCAGCAGACTCTGCCTAATTCTACTCAAACCCCTAATAAATTGTCCCACTTCGGTGTTTGAGGTGGATATGCGTGTCACTAAGAGCTAAACACAACGGTCGCAGGTCTCCCAGCAAATTCCTCACAGTATGGTACTAGCTGCACTACTAGTGCCAGCAAGCCCAGCCACAAGCAAACAAAAAAAAGGAAAATATAACGCTATTGTAGGCCTAAGTAAGCCGTTGGGGTTCTCCTATGGCTATTTTGTAGCCTACAATGAGAGCACACTGCTTTGCAAGATGAGTTTGAGCTATAAAATGAAATACAGCTAAAAAAAAAAAAATCAGCAGACTCTGCCTAATTCTAATCAAACCCCTAATAAATTGTCCCACTTTGGTGTTTGAGGTGGATATGTGTGTCACTAAGAGCTAAACACAACGGTAGCAAGTCCCCCTGCAAATTCCTCACAATATGGTACTAGCTGCACTACTAGTGCCAGCAAGCCCAGCCACAAGCAAATAATAAAAAAAATGTATAACGTTATTGTAGCCCTAAGAAGGGCTGTTGGGTTCTTGTAGAATCACTCCTGCCTAACACTATTCTAATAGAACACCCTAACGCTTTCCCTGACCAGCAGCAGCTCTCTCCCTAGCGGCATCCAGACACAGAATGATCCGAGCAGCGCAGGCAGGGGCTAGTCTATTCCAGGGTCACCTGATCTGGCCAGCCAACCACTGCTATCGACGTGTAAGGGTACCACGTCATGCTGGGTGGAGTGCAGAGTCTCTTGGCTTGTGATTGGCTCTGTTTCTGGCCGCCAAAAAGCAAAACGGCGGGAGATGCCATTTTCTCGAGCGGGCAAAGTATTCGTCCGAGCAATGAGCAGTTTCGAGTACGCTAATGCTCGAACGAGCATCAAGCTCGGACGAGTATGTTCGCTCATCTCTAGTTATAATAGACCCCTGGGGGACATTTCACAGTTTTTTTTTTTATTTTACATTTTTTTTTCTTTTATAAGTATTCCCCTGTAACTGAGGCATCTGTAAGAGCCTCAGTTACTAGGGGAAACCACCACCTGTAACTGGTGGTGCTGATTATAGCTGCATTGTGTCTAATTAGACCCAGTACCTCTGATTAAAGAGTTCCATATCATCTAGTGGACTCAGAATCACACCTTTGGGTGATAGCACTTGTACTTTATATACATACTTATTACTTTCTCTACATTTGTTATGGGATAATTTAATAGTTACACATTAATTATTTTATGAATTCATACTATGCCCACTAAAGATTACTTTATTTCACATCAAGCTTTATCTATCTTTATAAATTTTACTTTTTACAACGATTCTTTATAGACATGTGCGGCATTCATACCTGCTGATTGCTAAATATGCTTTTACGATCAGTAGTTTTGACATCGTCTCCACTTTATGCTGTGGTAGCTAACAGTATATTTTTGTATTTGCGTCATCATTTTCGCTATGTGCACTTTATTTGTCTTTTTTTCCTACAACATGATGTGGGATGACTAAATGCATGCATTTTAGATACCAAAAATTTATATTGGGCTCATTACTATAAACCTACTTTTCTTACTTACAGCTGGATTCTTTTTTATATTCTCAATAAAAACAATCATTTTTGTTTGCCAATCTTTGTTATATTTAGTTATGGTTGCGCTTGTAGTCACTGATTGTTTCATATTTACTGTGCTTATTATTCGTCCTGAAATTATTTCTCTTTGATGTTGCTCTGATTAGCACACATTTGTTGTTGGGTTATTAGGTAACAATATTACCGTTGTACTTGAGCTGCCACTTCCGGCGCTTTGTTAATTCCAGTATTCAGCCCGAGAATATTATGACATCGCCGTGACCTGTTGGTGAGTGCAGTGGGGAGTATTTAAGGGGAGGTCGGGTCAGTATGGGTAACTTTTACCCTTAAGGAAGTCTCCAGCAGGAGACGGAATGTGCGGGAAGCCCTCCACCTCCTATCCACCCATCACCTCCCCCATACCGACACATTGGGGCACATTTACTTACCCGGCCCATTCGCGATCCAGCGGCGCGTTCTCTGCACAGGATTCGGGTCCGGCTGGGATTTAAGATGGTAGTTCCTCCGCCGTCCACCAGGTGGCGCTGCAGCGCCGAAAATAATCTTAACGCCCCGGAATGCACCATCCCATAGAAGGTGAAGGTGAGCGCTCCCCAAGCGACACATTTTCGGTTTTTAAATGCGGCGGTTTTTCCGAATACGTCGGGTTTTCGTTCGGCCACGCCCCCCGATTTCTGTCGCGCGCATGCCGGCCCCGATGCGCCACAATCCGATCGCGTGCGCCAAAAACCCGGGGCAATTCATGTACAAGCGGCGCAAATCGGAAATATTCGGGTAACACGTCGGGAAAACGCGAATCGGGCCCTTAGTAAATGACCCCCATTGATGTTTATTGATGCAATTCCTACCGCTCCGCTTAGTTTGTAATGTATACAGGGACCTTCCAAAAGAAATTTGATTACCTTTACTCATTGTTTGATAAAGACTTCTTCACTGTGTATGAATTTGGAATGGTCTCTAGGATTTAGATATATCAATTGTAACAGTTGGATTATGTTGTTTCTACTTGATTATACAATTTCTAAAGGTAGACGAGAATACATATCATCAGTATAAGAGGTGTGTGGTTGTTTAACCTTACTATACAACAACCGGTTGTGTAGATGTACTTGCAATTTTTAATTGTTTTTATATGTTTATTTCTCTCGTTAGACATGTGTTTTGCTGAATAATAAAATTAATTGTACTTTTGGATACTGAATTTGTGACACACCTTCTAGATTGCAGCACAAAGGAGGCAGGGCTGGGACGCCAGATGCATGGAGTGGGCAGAGGAAAATGACTGCAGGATGTCAGTCTCTTTTTGTAGTTAGATTAACAGAACTGAATACAGTATTTACATGTGATGTTACTTGCTCTAGACCCCTGTGCACCTCAAATGTTTAACAGCAACAATATTATGGGTCTATAATATGATCTAACTGTGTACCTGATCCCTCAGCTACAATGTTATTAATGAATCAGAAAGGACTGATTGATTGATTGATTGATAGATTAATTGATTGGTTTTTTGAGTGATAAAACACTTAAATTTATCAGGGAGTGGAAAGCAGAGTGTTTAAATATATTATTAAAATGGAAAAACGCGAAATTAAATAGATCTTGTAGTACTCATTTTTTACAGACTCTAGAAAATAGAAAGATAAAATGTCTTCATTTCCAGTTGCAGTATAACCAGGAGAGACAGTTGTGCTATCATATTTTGAACAAGGAAAGATTAAATCCAATATCACCACACTAATGCTATTCTCCTGACTCAGTACAGCTGTGTATATGAGCTGAAAATATTTCTTAGTCTCTGGAAATGATTGTAATGAATCCAATTTCTAGGGGGAGGGGAGCAAGATGTTTGCCAAAATTAGTTCTCCATAAGGTTGCTACCTTCCTCTCCAGTGGCAAGGTCAGAATATTGTGACATAAAAAGCAAAAGACATGAGCAATGTTATACACAAACAATAATAATGCATAAAAGACTTTTTACAATATCAATAAGCAGGTTTCAATAACCAGCTAATCAGGATCATCTTGTTCATCTACAGATTGCACAATACACACATTTGGATCTGTGGGTCCCGTAAATTATAAACGACATAAATTAGGATGAAACAAACTGTCTGGAACCAAAGAGATTGTAGTCTACACAGCAGACAAGCTGGGAAATTAAAGTGGCCCAGGAAGGCGTGGCTTGGACTCTGGACAGGATGGCCGCACATTAACGGAGCTCCGCAGCCCCGGTGCCTAATTCAGCGGAAAGGAGGGGAATTATCCTGGCCCCAAAAGCAAAAAAGACCCCCAGAAGGGGAGCAAAGCACTCAAGACCCCGAGACACCGGGCGGACAAGCGAAACGCCGCTCACCCGCTTCTTCCTGAGGTCCGCAGCTACGACCGGAGCGGGCCCACGTGCAGCCGGGAGACCTGACAAATCAAAAGGTGACTCACCGCAATCTCCTAAGGCGCCAGCTATGGCCCCGATACCAGCAGCGGGGAGACGAGGATCCGCGGCGACCACCGCGGCGCCGCCGTCACATGCGGGCTGCAAAGACTCGGCTGGCCCGTCACAGGCCGCGCCAAGCCGCCATCTTAGCCCCCAGCATAAAGGACAGCGCGGCTCCCCTACGGCGCAGCAGCGTTAAAATGCAGCGGCGCAGCAGCGCCTAAACACAGCGGCGCATCAGCGCCAGAATACAACGGCGCAGCAGCGCCATAATAAAGTGGCCCCAACACCAGACACAGCCTAGGAAGCCCCACAGCACAAACCTGGAGAGGTGAAGCCCCCTCAGTCAGAGGCTATTACCGCACCCCAGATACAGCCCCAGGAGAATGAACCAGGCTCTGGCCAGGAAGATGGAGGACAGGGGAAACACTCTAGGGGTCTTCCTCTACGATCCCCCCAACGGTCACTGCCGAGAGAATTTGTCCCGGGCACCCCGTATATCCCCAGGTCAGGAGAACAAGAAGAGGAGCTGGGTGCTACCCCCACCCTCACCCGATATGCAGCACCTTCCCCAGAGTGGGCGTCATCACCTGAGCACTATGATACAGAAATGAGGCCATCAGCCCGGCACCGTACTGGCATGCCCATCTCCAGAATTTGCCTACTAAAGAGGACTTTAAATCGCTGATAGCTGAAGTTAAAGAGGCGTTCAAGTCTGAAATTTCAGAGGTACGGCGTGATATTCAGTGCATGACGCAGAAAATTGATGAGCTGGAAACTGCACAGGCAGACTCAAGGCGTCAGATCTCACATACGCAACATACTTTGCACTCCCAATCTGTCGCACTACAAGACATGGCCAGGCACTTGGAAGATCTTGACAACAGAGGAAGACGCAACAACATTAGGGTGAGGGGCATACCAGAGGTGGAGGGCAAGGAGGATGTAAGCGCTACACTACAAGCACTCTTCTCAACATTACTAGGAGAACCGGAAACGCAGGTGAAGCTTGACAGAGCTCATAGAGCCTTGAGGCCTAAAACACTGGGAGGAAACCCACGGGATGTCATCTGTTGTGTGCACGACTTTGGACTGAAGGAGCGCATCATGTCTGCCGCGAGGAAAAATAAGAGCTTTAATTTCAATGGAGATGTCATACAGCTCTACCAAGATCTCTCTGGAATTACACTTCAGAAGAGGCGGGTTCTACGGCCGTTGTTGGACATTTTACGTGAGAACGGCATCTCCTACCGCTGGAACTTCCCATTTGCCCTGTCGGCCACCAAAGATGGAATTACGGCCACGCTTACTGTGATTGAGGAGCTTCAGGAATTTTGTGGCATCTGGAACATTCCGACTCCACGACTAGACGACTGGGGGGCTCCCCCCCATCAGCTACGCCAACAGCAATATAAGAGCCAGCCGCAACAAAAGAGACGAAGATCACGAGCCAGAGCTCCATCCCAGGACTCTTATGATTAAAGAAGAACACCTGCTAGACATATATCCTTTACAGTTTAATAGGGGTCCTATGCCTGTTTATGTTTGCTTATGTTCAGGATACCCTTTCCCCCCTCAGAATCTTTAGTTAGTAATATGCATAAAAGGCACCGGGGTTACTACCCGGATTCTCTAGATAGTTAGTGATAAATCAAAGTATTCCAGCTAGTATAGTATTGTACTGGCAGGAAAAATCTCTTCCTCCCCTTTCCAGGGTTACAATACCACGTTTTCCCCACTAGGTGGGTCTTTTCTGGATCCTGCTCCCTAACTCCAGATTGGGGTTTATATAGGGGGCGGTGAATTCAGACCAGCCGACTATACTCCCCTACTTCAGGGGCAGACCGGCTGGGTAGGCCTGCACCAGGGTCAGGAGATCTCCTCTCCCTGGTTATAGACTTGGGAAGTCATTCTTGTTTTCTTGTTATTTTCTTACTTGGATTCTTATTTGTTTTGATTGTCTGTCTTGTTGTATACAAGTTTTGTCCCCCCCTTGTCACATTCCTTACCCTTCTTCCCTAGTGTTTCCGACGTCTTAGGTGTGCACACATCGGCACCCCCCCCTCACGCCTGCACTGAAGCCTGGGGGGAGAACCCACATACAGCTCCTCTCACCCCCTCCCTCCCTAGGACCAGGCACATAACACGCAGGAGCAAGCCACGGGTCTGGCACAGAGGTATCCACTAATCAGGTAATCATGGTCCGGCTCCTAACGCTAAATGTAAAAGGGCTCAATTCAGCTCGCAAGCGAAGACTCACGCTTAATGAGCTGAAGAGGAGTAGAGCAGATGTGGTATTTCTGCAGGAAACGCATTACGATGCGACAGGGAACTTTAACTTTTACTAAGCATCTTTACCCGGTCTCCTATATGGCGTCCACAGAGAACAAAAAGGCGGGAGTGGCAATCCTGTTCTCAACTTCGTGCCCTATAGTGCCTGAGACAGTGACTTTAGACCCCAAGGGCCGCTTTATCATCATCCAGGGCAAATTGTTCGGCTCGCCCGTACTCTTGTGCAACATATATGCTTCCAACACATCCCAGGTTCGATTCATTACTAAAGTCCTGAATAAGTTAGCTAAACTCCCACCAGCCCCCCTATTGATAGGAGGGGACTTTAATGTCATTTTTTCAGAAACTATGGACCGCCTAGCAATTGATCCCAACCCCACCACTAGATCACAGAACACCATCTCAGCCGCATTTCGTAGAGTTATCAGGAGGTTTGCCTTGTATGACTTGTGGAGGGTGGGCAACCCGGGTGACCGCTCATTTACCTTTTACTCAGCCCCACACGGCACCCATACCCGTATAGATTATTGGTTTGGAGATATACAATTCTTACGAATGATGCACACTGCAGAGGTGGGGGACATATCATGGTCAGATCATGCGCCAGTCCTCCTGCAGCTTAGAGAGGGCCTCACTACAACGAGGGTATGTCACTGGCGCCTGAATGAATCTCTCCTTAAGAAGCCCTTGATCAGAGATGAGTTAAATGGGGCCTTGCGGGAGTATTTTCAGTTTAATGAGAGGTCGATTCCCTTCATTCCGGTGATATGAGAAGCTCATAAAGCGGTCTTCCGAGGCCATTGCATTGAGCAGGGAACCAGATTGAAAAAGAATAGGGCCCATCTAGAGAAAGAGCTAAGAAAAGAAATTGATAAGCAGGAGGCAGCCTTGTTAGCCAAACCAACAAGGAGAAGGCTTAAACAGCTAATTGAGGTTAGGGAACAGTTGCGTGAAGTCCAGACCCAGGAGGAAGAGAAACTGCTGGTGTTTACTAAGCAACGGTACTATGAGCAGGCAAATAAACACCATTCACTCCTGGCGAAGCAACTGAGGGAGAGAAGAGATCACCAAATTCCCCATATTATACGAGATTCTGGGGGCAACTTCTTGCATGACCCGAGGGCGATTGCCTCTCGTTTTCAAGAATTTTACGCCAAACTGTACTCTTTACCAAATACCCTGCCATTGGACGAGGGCAGTAGAAAAAAGTTGCTAGTAGATTTCTTGAACTCTTGCTCTCTCCCGGGTCTCCCCTTGGAGGCTATTGAGGCACTTGGCTCAGAATTAACATCGGAGGAGATAGAGGAAGTGATTAAAGGAATGCCCAACGGGAAATCCCCGGGTCCGGATGGACTCACGTATCTCTATTATCAGACCTTCTCCCCTGTGTTGTTGCCGCATATGACAAAAGTGTTTAATGCGTTCTTACAAGGCGAGCCCATGCCTACAACGTTTACTCACTCCTATATCACCCTTATCCCTAAGCCGGGGAAAGATGCGACTGACTGTGCTAATTACAGGCCGATTGCACTTCTGAACGCTGATTTGAAAATATTCACAAAATTGCTGGCCAATCGCCTGATCCAGTGGATCCCCTAGGTTATTCATAAAGACCAAGTGGGCTTTGTGCCGGGGCGTCAGGGTGGCGACAACACGAGGAGAACAATTGATCTTATTGATATAGTCAACAAACAAAACGACCAGGCCCTGATTCTCAGTTTAGACGCTGAGAAGGCGTTTGATCGCCTCAGCTGGCCCTTCATGTTTCAAGTGCTAGAACATATTGGAATAAAAGGCCCCTTTCTCCAGGCTCTGAGGAGGTTGTATTCAAACCCTACTGCAGAAATTAAGCTTCCGCACGCATCCTCCCCACCTCTGCAGATAAGGAATGGTACTCGTCAGGGTTGCCCACTCTCTCCTCTCTTATTCATACTTTGCATTGAACCCCTGGCCTCCACTATCCGACAAGACCCTAATATTCATGGTATTATGGTCAGAGATAGGGAATTCAAATTGTCCTTATTTGCAGACGACATCCTGCTCACTTTAACTCAACCCCTAATCTCTCTGCCTAACCTACAAGCACGGTTACAGCAGTATGGCCGTCTATCTGGTTATAAAGTGAATACCTCAAAGACAGAAGCATTACCCCTTAATCTTACCCAACCACTGGTTGATCAATTGCAGGCGACATTCCGATATAATTGGAAAATTGAAGCTATTAAGTACCTGGGGATACTCCTGACCCCCTCCTACAACACACTTTATGGACAGAACTTCCCTGATAGTTTCAGAGAAATAAGGACTCTGCTGGATAACTGGAATAGTCTTCCCCTTTCCCTTTTTGGCAGGATAGCAGCGGTCAAAATGACCATCTTACCTAAGCTGCTTTATCTCTTCGAAACCCTGCCGGTGCCGGTTCCGTTGGGAGCCCTACGATCCCTGCAAGCCTCAATTTTACATTTTATTTGGGCCAAAAAGAGACACAGAGTCTCCAAGTCTGTTCTAATCTCCCATAAATCCAAGGGCGGATTATCGGTGCCGGACCTCACCAGATACTACTGGGCAACACACCTGCGACGAATTCCAGCGTGGTCCACCTTGCCGGCATTCTCCAAATGGATGGAGATTGAGAAACTATGGATGGCTCCTTTCCACCCCAACTCTTACCTCTGGCCTGAGGAGGCGCCTACATTGCCTGAACCCCAATTGGGTCCCATCTCATTCACGATCAAATTGTGGAGGACCTGTGTGACCAGGTTTCCGCTGGTATCCCAATGCTCCCCTATGCAGTCTTTCCTACACACCCCTCTTATGCAACAGGCTGGAGTTGGGCAGGAAATTAAGCCATGGCACGAGAAGGGATTGTTTAGGTTCGCAGACATAGTAGACTACAGAGATAGGAAGATTTTACCGTTCCCTGCTTTGCAGGATAAATTCCATCTCCCACACACAGCCAACTTCCACTACATTCGTATTAGACACTTCCTGCAATCCCTAAGCAATACTGAGATGGTCTCGGTGCCCACTGCGTTTGAGCACATCTGCAAAACCGCTACCCACACCTCTGGTCTTATATCAGACATCTATATGATACTATTACACCCAAGATCAGATGACCCCATAGCACATCCATACATGGCCAAGTGGGAAAGTATAGTGGGGGGTCCAATATCCCAAGATACGTGGCGGATGATTTGGAATAGAGCAGCTAAAACCTCTCTGTGCGCTACACATAAGGAGAATCAGTACAAGCTGATGTTGCAGTGGTATCATACCCCATCCTTATTACACAGATTATTTCCAGACACACCGGATACCTGCTGGCGATGTGGCTCGCCTGGGGGAACTCTTCAGCACATCTTCTGGACGTGCCCATTGGTGCAGCCGTTCTGGCAGGAGGTAAAGACTCTCCTCCGGGAGGTTGTTGCAGTGGACATTCCACTCTCCCCACTATATTACTTACTAAACGTCTCCCCCCAGCCCATGGCTAAGACGGCCACAAAATTGAGCCTGCACATACTAACAGCTGCAAGATGCTTGATAGCGCAGTTTTGGAAAAGACAGGCCCCTCCCTCCCGAATGGACCTGTTCGCTAGGATAAGGGAGACTCGAAGTATGGAACACTTGACTGCCTCCCTGAACAATCGTATCCCATTGTTCGACAAAACCTGGGAACGTTGGGATCGATACTGGATAGAAGAGCGGACAGGAGGAGGAGAATGAAATGGTCACTCCTATTGTTTCTACCCGGATGTTAATTGTTGTCATGGTGAGTCTGTCTGAATGTCTTCTGTCAGTTTCCCCCCCAACCCTTTTGGACCAACTGGGCATGAGGCTTCAGCGGTCCTTGGTAATTGGTTTATCATTAGGATAATATTACACTGTTAAATTTTGCACCCCATTATGTTAATAGAGAATCTGAGCTGTCATTATCTTTGGGGACAACGCTTGTTTTTTGTTTGTACCATTATTGAAAAATTTCAATGTGAAATACGTGCAAATTATTTGTTATACTGTTTTGAAAATGAAAATAAAAAAATACAATTATTTAAAAAAAAAAAAGTGGCCCTGGAAAAAAATCTAAAAGTTTCCCCATGTTTTGGGGGTTGTCCAAATTGTCAGAAGGGGAGCCAACACAAGTGGACGGGGTCACCAAATAGACTTTCATGGTAGTTGGGCAAATGCAAAAACGCAATGATTACATTCCTTTTATATATGTAAAGAGGGACTGAAGCAGCTTAGGTGTGGAATACAAGGTTCTGCAGTAGCTCAGATATATATTATGAGGTTCTGCAGAAGCTGAGGTTTGTATTAAAAGGTTTACAGCAGCTGAAAAGGACATCATGAGCTTCTGTAGCAGCTGAGGTGTGTATTATGAGGCTCTGTAGCAATTGTTGTTTGTACGATGAGGTTCTGCGGTAGCTGCAATTTTTTCAGTTGACACAATTTCAATGACACAACTGCTAAATGTGAATGTCTCATAGTGATATAAGTTCACACTCAAGTTACACTACAAGACACAGGGGCAGATTTACTTACCCGGTCCATTCGCGTTCCAGCGGCGCGTTCTCTGCGGTGGACTCGGTCCGGCCGGGATTCACTAAGGCAGTTCACCCGACGTCCACCAGGTGTCGCTGCTGCGCTGAAGAGCATTGGAATGCACTGGAGTTCACCAAGCCATCGTTGGTGAAGGTAAGCGCGAGTCCAGCGACACTTTTTTTTTTTTAAATGCTGCAGTTTTTCCAAATCCGTCGGGTTTTCGTTTGGCCACACCCCCCGATTTCCGTCGCATGCATGCCGGCACCGATGCACCACAATCCGATCGCGTGCGCCAAAAACCTGGGACAATACAGGGAAAATCGGCGCAAATCGGAAATATTCGGCTAACATGTCGGGAAACCGCGAATCGGGCCCTTAGTAAATGACCCCCACAGTCTAAATAACACCTCATTTTAAATAAATATTACAACCATATTTTGACTACATAATATGATCAATTTGTGACTATATACCACCACCATACCGTAGCTGAATAGTACAATTATATTGTGATGGAATCACACAAGCACAAATACATTGTATGAGAACAGTTATTGAGACCTTTAGGATGCTTCGTGTATAAGTGCAAAATCCAAAATACCATCTGATTGCAAGGTTTATAGGTATTGTCCCCTCCCCTTTTTTATCTATCTATCTAGCTCCTAAACCTTTGCAAATACCTTGGCATAAAATACGAACCACTTGACAGCCATATTTTCCAGACTGAACTGTGGTCCAGGACCGCTGGCCTCATAGTGATCTTTGCTCCTGGGACTCACTGCTTTCCCCTTTGGGACTACTGTCCTGTACTAAAAACTGATGAAGTAAAAAATACCTGTTCTTATGGCAGATGATAAGATTAATAGTATTCTTTGTAGTGGTGGACTTTTTGTGGCATGTAGAGCCCAAACTATGAGGAATGTGGTTACATTATATACAAGCAACAAAGGTTCTTTACTGTACGAGCAGTGAGACTATGGAACTCTCTGCCGCAGGAGGTTGTTATGGCGGACTCTATGTACATGTTCAAGAGAGGCCTGGATACCTTTCTGGAGAGAAAAAATATCAAGGGTTATGGGGATAAAATATTTATTTAATTCTTAAAGGTTGGACTTGATGGACTTGCGTCTTTTTCCAGCATTATATACTATGATACTATGATGGCCGCAAATCTTTTTTGCTGTTAGTCAAGGGTTCATACCCTTGCGGTGGTAAGAGGTTTCCAATTTTCATATACATATGTAGTTCCAAAGTTTTTTCTTCATGTATCAACAATCAGGAGTTTCCAATATAAACACATGAGGCTGCTGATTAGCGGCCATTCGGTACTCTGCTAGTCCAAATAGATCACACAAGCCTTTGTTGGGCTTACATAGTGTGCGCTTAGTTAGGAATAAGACCACTTACACTCACCCCCACGCTTTTCATCATTGTCTATGTGGTCTGTAGTACAAATGCCCTTTTCCAATATGGCCACCACGTTCTCTTGGACATATTGGGGCACATTTACTTACCCGGTCCTTCACGTTCCCCCATCCTGAGTGTCTGACAATAATGCACTGTACCGCGATTCACTTACATTGTGAACCCATATCCTGCATTTGTCGCTCCCCGCACAGATCCGCCAGAGTTCACCATCTTCTTCCCGGTGCATGTAAGTGCATGGGTTGCAACACAATTTTAAAGTCAAAATTGGTCAGATTGTTCGACGGCCCGCCCACGATTTCTGTCGCATGAAAGCCGGAACGGATGCACCAAAATCCGATTGTGTGCGACACAATCCCCTTCTAAATCCCTGTTCCAGCGGCACGATCCCCAAAAGCATCGGATAACCCAACAGAAATGTGACCAGGGGACCCTTAGTAAATAAGCCCCATTGTGGGCATGCGTTAGTTTTTTCTACGTCTCTAAACCTGAGTTCATAATGTAGTACTCACTTAACTTCCAGCAACACACTTCATCTCCGGAGGAAGCACACACATGGTATGTTAATATACAGCAAATATCTCATTTGCATGTTTTTAATCAATTAAAGACTGGAGACAATGGGGCAGTCCTTAACCAAGAAGTAGCATCACACATGCTCATGCACTTTTGGATTTATAAATTAACTACAATTGTATGGCAAAAGTTTTTATTGTATTATACTGTATATCAGTGATGGCAAACCTTCTGGAGCCTCAGTGCCCAAACTTCAACCAAAAGCCACTTATTTATTACAAAGTGCCAGCGTAGCAATTTAAGAAGTAATGTATTTCTCCTTGTTCATTGACAACTTTCAATCCTTCAGCCTCCCAAGGACACCAACGCAGTTGAAAGGAGGAGGGCAAATTCATCTATCATTGTAGGAAGATTCTGCAGGCAGATTGTTTGAGTTCTGTCTGGTGAACTTTTTGCTGGGGTGATGGCCCGGGTGCCCAAAGAGAGGGCTCCGAGTGCCGCCTCTGGCACCAGTGCCATAGGTTCGCCACCACTGCTGTATATTCATGTTTATTTTTTCATGCACTACTCTGCACGGATTACAGATCTTGCACTTTTCTTGTTGCAAGATGGATAGATAGGCATAAAAATGTGCAATATTAAACCTTAAAGGGCTATACCCACAAACGCAAAATGCTTAAAAAGACTCATAATGACTAAATAGCATATTCCATAATTTGATGTCATTAACAAAAATGCAGATATCACAGATATATTTCTAACGTTTCTCTATCAGTCCTGATGTTGTATGTTTCGGTTGCCCCTAGATCCGAACATGAATTCAGTCCTGACTATGGTCACGCAGCTCTTCCTCACTTGATGAATTCCCGCGTGAATGTGCATCTCCTGTAATGGAGCAGTATGTTCCCTCAAATCACTATACAGGCTCATACAGCTGATGTAACAACGGATCAGCAGTGGTCACCACACTGGCCCTCATTGCTGTACCCAGTGACGATCCATTGGTAACACTGGTATAAAATATATAAAAACAATAGATACCTAAACTTCATACAATGTATCAACTAGCCAATCCACAAAAATATAGTATATTTCAACATGTATCATAAATGAAGTTAGTCCCTAATATAGTTTGTTTTCCATATCCAATATAAAAAGTCTATTGTGCAAGCTACATGTGAGTATTACCAGCTACAATATGCAATCTATGAGTGTACTCTACATCAATGGATGTACTGTAATATGTTCTACAGTCAGGACTGTAAGTAAAATCATTTCCATTATATATATATATATATATATATATATATATATATATATATATATATACACTCACCGGCCACTTTATTAGGTACACCTGTCCAAATGCTCGTTAACACTTAATTTCTAATCAGCCAATCACATGGCGGCAACTCAGTGCAGTTAGGAATGTAGACATGGTCAAGAAAATCTCCTGCAGTTCAAACCGAGCATCAGTATGGGGAAGAAAGGTGATTTGAGTGCCTTTGAACGTGGCATGGTTGTTGGTGCCAGAAGGGCTGGTCTGAGTATTTCAGAAACTGCTGATCTACTGGGATTTTCACGCACAACCATCTCTAGGGTTTACAGAGAATGGTCCGAAAAAGAAAAAACATCCAGTGGGCGGAAAAGCCTTGTTGATGCCAGAGGTCAGAGGAGAATGGGCAGACTGGTTCGAGCTGATAGAAAGGCAACAGTGACTCAAATCGCCACCCGTTACAACCAAGGTAGGCAGAAGAGCATCTCTGAATGCACAGTACGTCGAACTTTGAGGCAGATGGGCTACAGCAGCAGAAGACCACACCGGGTGCCACTCCTTTCAGCTAAGAACAGGAAACTGAGGCTACAATTTGCACAAGCTCATCGAAATTGGACAGTAGAAGATTGGAAAAATGTTGCCTGGTCTGATGAGTCTCGATTTCTGCTGCAACATTCGGATGGTAGGGTCAGAATTTGGCGTCAACAACATGGAAGCATGGATCCATCCTGCCCTGTATCAACGGTTCAGGCTGGTGGTGGTGGTGTCATGGTGTGGGGAATATTTTCTTGGCACTCTTTGGGCCCCTTGGTACCAATTGAGCATCGTTACAACGCCACAGCCTACCTGAGTATTGTTTCTGACCATGTCCATCCCTTTATGACCACAATGTACCCAACATCTGATGGCTACTTTCAGCAGGATAATGCGCCATGTCATAAAGCTGGAATCATCTCAGACTGGTTTCTTGAACATGACAATGAGTTCCCTGTACTCATATGGCCTCCACAGTCACCAGATCTCAATCCAATAGAGCATCTTTGGGATGTGGTGGAACGGGAGATTCGCATCATGGATGTGCAGCCGACAAATCTGCGGCAACTGTGTGATGCCATCATGTCAATATGGACCAAAATCTCTGAGGAATGCTTCCAGCACCTTGTTGAATCTATGCCATGAAGACAAAAGGGGGTCCAACCCGTTACTAGCATGGTGTACCTAATAAAGTGGCCGGTGAGTTTATATATATAAATATATTTTTCCATTACAAATATTTAGGATTATCTGAACGCAGTGAACGCTACTCCTACTCTAGTATAATTTCCATATTAGACTTTATTGTGGACATCAAAAGTGTATTACGTAAGGGACTAACTTCATTCAAGATATATGTTGAAATACACTATATTGTGGATTGGCAAGTTGATACATTGTATGACCTTTATGTATCTATTGTTTTTATATATTTCATTTATTTTAATTGATTTTGTTAAGAGTTTGTAGTTCGTCAGTACATTTTATACACATTCGTACTTACGCATGGGCCCGGCGTATAGCTGCTATTGTTGTTATTGGTATTACTGTACATAAAAATCTCATTTTGTGGTTTAATATTGTGCATATGTATGTATATATAGAGCCATAGTATTCAGTATTACTGTTACATTTAAGCTAGGTACAAACTGACTTGGATACATTATAAAGCTTCTTGACTGTTTGATATGAGTTGTTTCCTTAAATGGTGCCAAAAGTCTTAAATCATAGTTACTACCCTAGACTTCTTCACTCCTTACACTAGAAATGACAAATGTTTCTGTGAAATCATCTTTAGTGCCAAGGTGCTAATAAAACAAGCAGTAAATGTTGGCAGAAAATGGAAGTAAATTGCTGTAAATTGCCAACTGCTAATTTTCCAATTTTTGAAGTAATTTTCTGTCTGTATATAAAAATAGCCTAAATATGATCTAAAAATGATTACATGAAGTGCAGGCCACCTTATTCACTTAAGTCTGACAGCCACAAAACCCTGTGACTGTTATAGCCACCATAACAGTACCAGGAAGACTCCCAATACCTAGGGGCATCAGGCAATAATAACAGTCAAGCAATCCTTATGAAGATAAAAATCTGAATCCATGTACAGTAGGTAAGCAGCGAAGAAAGAGCAGTCAAAGCAATTTGTACTTTTAGTGGCACAAGTTTTAAATAATATCCTCCTGTGCAATGGATGTATAGCCCTTTCACACCTATATATTTATCCCAGTATGTTTTTTTAAACATTTTTTTTACAAAATTATGGGAATGTTCAAACTGTAATCCAATCCAGCTTGGGAGAATTTTCCAAAAGGAAAAGAATGTCATTCATCTTCCATTCCTCCAAGACTTCAATGTACAGAAGATTGTCCTTCTAACCCAATTCCATTATTTGAAGAATAACTAAAGATGCAGACAGCTGCTCTATTTTAATGATTGTAATTGCAGAATGGAACTTGGTGAACGCAGTTCTGAAGTTGTAAACTGAAATAGAGGGTTGATTTATTACAAATTCTTTTGATTTAGCACAGGGAAGAGGGAGAGTGAACGTGACAGGTAAAGTATGCAGGAAAAAGTTACAGTAAATCTTTTGCTTGCTGCTGGTAAAATCGTAAACTATATGACTATGATTATGATTTGGCCTTCATTTTACGAGTCATAATTAAGTGAACATTGAATCAGTCAGTAGGATGTTCTGCTCTCTGGGTTTTGGAGTTATGGCTATAATTCCTCTCTTATTCTATGGTTGACTAAGAAGTTACCCAAATGCAGTGTTTGCAGAAAATCCACAACATTATACAGTACTGCCATAGTGAATAAGAAATGTACAAAGGGATTTTTGCTGTGGGTTTATGGGCAGAATTTCGTTTATTGATGCAAATTTCAGGTGCTGAATTTACCCTCCTATAGTGCAATTGTGTTCATTAGCTATGACCCTTTTATTTGTTATCCTTATGGCATCAAATATTTGAACATCATCTGGGGACCATATGAGCAAATTACAACTGATGAAGAACCGAAAACTTAACCTTTAATAAATTAATTTAATAAACAAGAAAACTCCAATTCCCTGAAAATATTAAAATACTAACAGAAAAGAAGTTTGAGATGTACACATACACATACATATGCTAGATAATTTGACATATTATTCAACCAATGAGTTTGGTTAATAGCTCACACTACCTCACCCAGTTGTACACTTTTTTATCATCTGGGGACCGTATGCATTTATTATTTGGCCAAGTAATTACCACTATAAAAGTAACTATGTAAGAAATCACAAAATTTATTTTAAAATTCCAACTAATCCAAATAAGTAGAATTTAAAAATAGCATCTACAGTTTGTTGTGTTAACCAACAAACAAATGAAAATGAAAGATAAGTTATTGCTACCAGAAATGCCCTAAAATCTGGATTAGTGTCTTCAAAATTGGTTAAGCTTTAGCCATCTGTTCTTAAATTATCATATCAAAGGAGAGAAATGAATTCTCTAGACATTCTCTGTCATCCGAATGCTGTTCAACATGGGTGCAGCAGAGGGTATGCAGTATTAAAGCTTAGGGAATAACCTAAAGTATCAGCATTGATACAAAAGTACACTTGCGTTTCATGACATGTCTGTCAGTTTTCAGTAATGAATCGAAGCTTCTTGGTTTGGAAAGCTCCCTGTATGCAATGTAGTCCCATAGCACTCCAATTAAGGGTTAGATGGAAAAAAAACTGAACAAGGAAGTTTCTTTATGGATGGCAAACTACATCTTACAGAGACCTTAGAAGTCTTTTCAGATTCAGAGAAATATGTTGACATTCTTTTTTATCTTTTTTTAGATACTTTAGAAAGTCTATTTTAGCAGTAGGTTTAGCATATAGAAGTCATGGCTGACTGATCTACATAGTCAAAGGTTCTGTCCTTAAAACATAATTTCCAACTACTGCCAGTCAAAATTATTTATTCATGTAGTCACTGTATAAAGATACTGAATTTCATCTATCGATTTAAAGGATAAATGAAACGCTGTTAATATTCTTACACAAAACTCTGTGGGGGGGGGGGGGGGTATGCATCATAAATCTGGCTTTGTGCACTTGCTTTTTGTTTGGAGGTTGTTTTAGGAGCAAAAAAAGTTGCAAACAAAGAAGAAAAAGTCAAGCCAAATGAAAGATACATGTGCCTTTGCCATTCTTTGTACAGACATACTTTGCAGTGTCCTGTGGACTGATATAATCAAACTTAACATTAAAATTAGGTGAAGTATATGACATAGTAGGGATCAACGGACTGCCCCAGCTCCTGCTATCCAAGAGGCAAAATCCGTCGAACAAATTTCAATAAAGTTTAATTGAACAGAAAATTAGGTGAAGTAAATGGCATCAATTATCTTCAGACACTGGCAGCTGGCAAAGATAGAATATATAAAAATCAACAGTCCTTTCATAAAGTTTAGGTATTTGAAGAAGAAACAGTAGGCAAGTTTTGAGGCTCTAGACCAATTTATATCGATCATTAGTAGTAAAGGCTCATTGATCTTAACAGAAAAGTTTCAATATCAGAACTAAATGGGGGGAAAAAATCATCCTTACCACATTAATAATATGTTAGAACAGCTTTAGATAAGGCTGTGAAGCTAATGATCACATTGCCTCTTTTCATCATTACAACCTTGCAGTGCTGGGGTCCTAGGTTCAAGTCCCATCCAGGTCAACATCTGCAAAGAACTTGTATGTTTCCTCCGGTTTCCTCCAACACTCTAAAACATACTGAAAGGCTGATTAGATTGTGAGCCCCGTGGGGATAGGAACTGACTTGGCAAGCTTTGTGTAGCACCGAGTCATCTGTGTGCGCAATATACATAAAGGAATTATTATTACCCATCCCTAATGGCAGTGGCCTCTTTTAATTGCATTATGATGCACTGCTCCTCTGCAAACCTTGTTCTATAATCATTTGAGGAAAGGAACTAATAGTTCACAATTGTGACTTGACCTTTAAATTTCCTGGACAATAAATATTTGATTAAAAACATAATATAAAGGTCATATATTTTCCAAAATGGAATGAATTAGAACATAATCTGATCCTGCATTTTTCAGACCCACTAGGGTACTTTAACCTTGGGTAGTCTGATTGATGCTACCATAAACTGCCATACTACAGTATATGTGGATTTTTAGGTCTTACAACATATCGTTGCTCCCTGATGACATCATGGGTAATGACAATCAAAACAAAGATGGCGGTGTCCATTCACCCCATCTTTTAAATGCTGCCGGAGAGGGTTGACACTTGCGATTGGTGCCAGCACCATGAGCCCTGGCTTATATATACATCGTGGAGTGATAAGGAGTTAAATAATGAACAGGGTGTGTCATTTGAACTGTATTGTGAAAGATGTAAAAACAGACCTTTTAGTGAAAGATGCAACTGCGTAAGCATTTATTATTTTAACCTTTTTTATTTTGTCCCTATAAATGTAAAACATTTAAAGTTATGGAATTTGGAATGTGGAAATAAAAAAAAAATCGGTGGTGTTATGAGGTAATGCTTTTTACTTTTAAAATTTGTTTTACTAGACCATATTTGTCTAACCTTCCTGCTTGTACATTTGCCCTGGTAATTCAGGTACTGACCCCAGAGTTCTTAAAGGAAATCTATAGCTTTCTATGATTAGAAATGATTGCTGCAACAAAGGTTTAACATTTTTAACAATTATACATACTAACAGAGGATAACATTTTTAGAAGTTGGTTTGAAAATGTGACGTACAGTATGCTATCTACTGTAAACTGTAATGGTAAAGGACTAAAAAACACAAATTGATATAAAGAGAGAATATAGTGTAAGCCAGAAAGATGAAAAAAGTAGTATTAACCAAGAATGAATAAGGGCACGATCAAAAATTGTAAACCATGCACACTTACATACTGGTGTGTGCTCCCTCTATATGTTTCTGCTCTTCTTTACGCTTTCTATGCCCTGGTTTTTAAGAAAAGAAGATTTTAAAGATCATGCAAACAAGCTCGAGGGGCTCCAGGCCCCATTAACATCTATAGCTCCTCAGGCCCTTTCACATAATTATACAAGCTTCTTTGTGTAAAAACCAGACAAAATGTTAAAAGAAGAGCAGGTCCTGCCAGAAGAGGCACATACTAGTATGTCAGTGTGCTTGGTTTACAATCCTTCATCCTGGTGACAGATGTCCTTTAAATGCCAAAGCAAGCGTGCCAACATTTTCCTGAGGATTGTTGCTCACTGTGACATCATCAGGGAGCGACCATCCTTGGAAAATTGGTGGCAGGCCGTGTGTACTAAAAGAGGTGAGCTTTCGGATTCAGTTTTGGCACAAACTCGTCCGAACCTTAGCCTTAATGGGTCTGCTCAACTCTAATAAAGGCAGGGTGTAATAGAGACAACAGAAGATGCTACTAACCCAATCTGGGTGGAAATCTTGACAACTGTACAGAAGACAGGGATAACGGTGGAGGGGTTGGACAAACAGGTCTCGGCCCTATCAACCGAAATAGGACTAGTGAAGGAGGAAGTGGTTAAGATTCGGGACAAGGTCTCTAATGTAGCGAGTCAAGTTAGGACCCTGGAGGGGGAAACCAAAAGTCTGAAGAAGGAAGTTGGGGGTTTGGGGAAAATACAGACTCTCCTGAGGGAGAAGTTGACGGATTTGGAGGACCGCTCAAGGCGCTCCAATATCCGCATAATTGGTCTCCCCGAGGAGGTTGGGGAAAATTCCCTAACGGAATGGGTTCAAGTGTGGCTCAAAGAAATAATGGGCCCCGATGAGCTTTCCTCTCTATTTATGATTGAGAGGGCCCACCGGGTCCCTGGCAAACCTCCGATACCAGGCGCCCCCCCTAGGGTCATCCTAGCTAAAATTTTATGTTCTCAGGACCGGGATAGGATTATAAGGTTTTCACGTTCCAAACAAGACCTGACTTATAATGGGGTCAGGGTCTCAATTTTTCCTGATTTTTCACTAGCAACACAGCAGAAGAGAGTGAAGTTTAAAGATTTTAAAATGCGCCTGAAGGAGGCAGGGATGAAGTTCTCATTATTGTATCCAGCCAAGCTGAGGGTGGTGTATAACGATCACACTGTCTTTTTCGATAGCTCTGTTGAAGCCTCTAATTGGCTGGAATCAAAGGGCTTTTAAGAATGATGGTTTACCTTGGCGGAGACTTTGTAATAAAATTGTATCATGTATCACTTTGGGCGGTTTGGGCGGAGAGGAGGGAGGGGGCTGGAATGGAAGTTAGGAGGTTTTTTGAGTCCTGCTCTTAGTGGCAGGTCAGAAGGCAGGGGGGGAGGGGGGAGGTGAGAGTGGGTGGGATGGGAGGGATGGGGGGACAGAGAGACATATCGAGCCAGCTGGGGGGAAAAAAAAAAATTTCCTTTTCTTTTTTTTTTTTTTTTTTTTTTTTTTTCTTTGATCTATGTCTACTCAGGTCTATGTGTGGAATGTCAGGGGCCTGAATGATCGCCGCAAGCGATGTATTGTAAATGATATAGTGGCCCGTCATTTGCCCGGTATTGTTTGTCTAATAGAGACACACCTTACTCCCGACACTACGGCCTGGTTAGATAGAAAGTGGGCATCTTTTGTCTTTCATTCTTGTGGGTCCGCATTCTCCAGGGGAGTATCCGTTCTTATTCATAATAGGGTGGATATTAAAATTTTAGCGGTTAAGACAGATAAAAAGGGGAGGTTCATCTTTTTATTCTGTTCTTTATATAAAATCCTGTGTGTTTTGGCTTTTATATATATTCCGCCCCCCTTTTCAATGGAAGTTCTAAATGAGTTAATCCAGTTTACTAGAGATAGAGAGGACAATCCGGTCCTGATCCTAGGGGATTTTAACGCAGTTCTCGATGGAGATCTGGACAGACGTAGCCTGAGCAATTCTGCCGGGCATAGGGATAGGGGGTCCTCAAGCTTAAGAACTTTCTGTGAGAGTTGGTCATTGAAGGATGTCTGGCGCACTAAATACTTGGATAAACCTGCATTCTCTTGTTTCAGTCGGACTCACTCATCTCTCTCCAGGATTGACTTATGCTTGGCTAATGATGCCTTCCTTGGTTTCATTACGAGAATGAGGTATGAGTCTATAGCGGTCTCTGACCATGGTGGGATATCCCTCATATTGAGGTTACAGAAGGGAACATGTTTGGAAAGAGGAAGCTTCTTTAGACTTAATCCTCATTGGCTTGCAATCCTGAATAATGAGGAGAAGATCAATAGACTGATTCAAGAATTCTGGTCTCGTAACTCGGGGAGCGGGGAACCATGGAGGGTGTGGGATTCATTGAAAGCTTATCTGCGGGGTATCTTCTTTTCAGAGATTAACTGGAAGAAAAAGGAATTCAGACAGATGGAGCTTAAACTTAAAAAAGAATTAGACCTTAATCAGAAAACCTGGGCTGCTACCTCTACGGAAGCAGATAGAGATAAGTTTCTAGAGTCCCAACTGGCTTATACCACCTTCATGACAGAGAAATCCCAACACAGAGCTTTCTTTAGGAGATATAGAAATCACGTGGAGGGGGGTAAACCGGGTAAACTTTTGGCTAATTTTCTCAAAAAAAAAGAGAGCAACCAAGGGGTTCATGCCATTTTGGACCACACTGGGAAACTGGTCCAAGATCAGAGAGTAATACTGGAGAGCTTTAGGCTCTTTTATGAGGCGCTCTATGCATCTGAAGCAAGGTATATGGATAGTCAGTTAAATGGCTTTCTGGAATCAATCCCTATCCCTAGTTTGTCAGAGGAAGAGAGGCTCCCTCTGAATGAACCCATAGGGGTAGAAGAGATTTTGGAGGCCATTAGGACTTCAACATCAGACTCAGCACCCGGACTGGACGGTTTACCCGCCGCCTTCTATAGAAAGTATCAAAATGTTCTGTCTCCAATATTAGAATCGGTGTTCACAGCAGCATATGTAGAGGGGGCGATACGGGGTTCAATGACGGAGGCTGCCATAGTATTGATCCTTAAGAAGGATAAAGATGGAGCTGAGATGGGCTCTTATAGACCTATTTCTCTATTGAATTCAGACATAAAAATTTTAGCAAAAATTCTTTCCTCCAGATTAAAAAAGGTAATTTCCGTCATTGTTCACCCGAATCAAAATGGGTTTATCCCGTCAAGGAGTACGGGACATAACCTCCATAGGCTGTTCTCAGATATGCAATTGGGAAGTAGGGGGGACCGCTCCATCCTGTCCTTAGACGCTGTTAAAGCGTTTGACAGGGTGGAGTGGCCTTATCTATGGAAGGTGATGGACAGATTTGGGTTAGGAGGGGACTTCGCTAGGTGGGTTAAGATCATGTATCACTCCCCCATAGCGAGGATGTGTGTTAATGGTTTGCTTTCTGAACCTTTCCAACTATATAGAGGGACTAGGCAGGGATGCCCCCTCTCCCCCCTCCTCTTTGCCCTATTTATTGAGCCGTTGGCTATTTTGATTCAGGAGTCCAACCATATTAAGGGCTGGGGGTGTGGGGGAGAGAGGGATAAGATTTCGCTCTATGCGGACGACATTTTGTTGACGATCCAGAGTTCAGATGACTCTATAAAGGAGGCCATTAAATTGGTGGATGGGTTCGGATTCTTTTCTGGTTTAAAGATCAACTGGGGCAAATCAGTCCTCCTACCGTTGGATGGAGTGGGAAGAGTGGAAGACCTCCCTATTTCCCGGTTAGAAAAGGGGGCGTCCTTTAAATACTTAGGTATATGGGTTTCCGGGGATTTTGGGAGGTTTGTGGAATTAAACATAACCCCGCTTATTAATAAGTTAAGAAGGAATATCTCGGGATGGATAAAAATGCCCTTTTCTAGAGCTGATAGGGTAGCTATCGTCAAAATGATCCTCCTCCCGCAGCTCCTTTACCCTCTAGCGGTGTCCCCAATTTGGCTCCCCGGGAAACTGTTCAGAATTCTTGAAGGCCTGGTTAGAGATTTGATCTGGGGGAAAGGGCGGGCCCGGATCGGGTTGCCCTCTCTCTATTGTTCTCTGGAGGATAGGGGGCTCGGGGTTCCCTATTTCTTTGGTTATTTTTTGGCCTCCCAACTTGCTTTTTTAGTTATAAGAAAGAACTGTAGTGCCTATGGTAGGTTAATAGAGCTTAGTGTTGGAAGTAGGGATTCCATCTTCTCTTTGCTAGAAAGTGGGGAATTTAGATTTAACAATTATAAGAGTATTCATATGGCGAAGTTATTGGATAGATGTTGGGGAACATATAAAAAGTTAAAGGGTATAAAGGGTATTATGTGGTTCACCCCAATATGGGAGAATTTTCACTTTGATGAATTTAAATCTATTCCAGATAGTGAGCACTGGTTTAAGAAGGGGGTTCGATTTTTTTCACAGATTTTGGATGGGTCTCAATTATGTGATTACAGGATGTTTGGGAATCGTTTCACAGGGATGGATTCGAGTTTTTTTCGATTCATGCAGTTACAGCACGCATTTAATGCGGTGAGGTGTAAAGATAGATTTACCTTATGCACTGATGTAGGAATAGAATTTTTGATTAGCACTAGTCTTAGGAAGAAGGTGACTTCACAGATGTATAAATATGTTATGCACGGGTTTGCGAAAGGGGTGGTTCATCCCTCGAGAAATAAATGGCACATGCAAGTTGGGGAGATATCGGAAGAGCACTGGAAATTGTGTTATAAAGGTATCGGACTGTCCTCTCAGTCTTGGAATTACAAGATGGTTCAATTTAATTTTATTCACCAATTATATTATACGCCCAGGGGTTTATTCAAAATGAAACTTAGGGCCGATTCTAGATGTCGGAGGTGCCCCCTGGAGAATGCGGACTTTCTTCATGTAGCTTTCGGTTGTCAGAAGTTGAGGGACTATTGGAGTGAGATACTGGACTTTATAAATGGTACTTATAATTTGAGACTAACTTTTTCAGCTCGGGTTCTGCTCCTAGGTCTCATAGACTTGGGGAGAGATGAGTCTAGGAAAATGCCGATAGTCCACAAACCTCTGTTCTTGGCTAGACTGATTATCGCCAGGAAATGGGGTAGTGCAGTAACCCCATCTTGTGGAGAATTTATGGCAGAGGTACAAAAATGTAAAAGCTATGAGAAACTTACCGCAGAAAGAGGTGGATTTATAAATAAATGGAAGAAGATTTGGTGTGTGGGCATATAAAACAGGGTTTTTTTTTTTTTTTTTTTTTTTTCTCCTCTCCTTCTTTTGATTAGTTCTGGTTTAGATGGTTAGTCTCGAGTCTCCCCATCATCCTCCTGGTGGGGTGGGAGTGGGAGGGGGTGGGAGGGTAGGGGGGGCGGTATGGGTTCTATAAGTTTGGATCACATTTTAGTACTATGTGCAATATGGTATAACTTATATGGTATTTATTTGTCTGTACATATGTATTTTTGAGGAATGGTATTGTACATGTTTATTAGAATTTTTTCAATAAAAAAATTTATAAAAAGGAAAAAAAAAAAAAAAACTCTAATAAAGGCACGTGCCCATCACTAGGATTAAAGGATTTGATGGGAGGGTTCCTCCAAAGGTCATTCTACTTCTTTTTTTTTAACATAAAATTTTTATTTGGCATTGTCAAAGAAAAAGATTATACATGTCATAATTTCATAGAACTTTAGGGGTAGTAATACTGATTTGCACACTGCAAAGAAATTTGCTTAAACGATAGCCATCAAATTCACCTTGTACATTTCAGGACCTGTGTAGGTTGTTCTGCTTCTTTAACCCCTTCTTTGTGGGAGAGACTAGCAGCAAGTGTTCAAACTAACTGTATGACTACATGGAAAAGTAAGCAAAACAAGGTGCTCATCAAAATCATCGTAATGCAAGCATGCAATGTGTTTTTCAGAGCAAATGACACCTTTGGTTGACTTATGGAAGTTCTTAATTAAGGATTCACCTCTGTTGACTCAGAATGCTTAATAAAATGTATTTAAATCAGTTAAACTATGATTTAATTCTAAAAAAAAGTTAAAAGTTTCCGTTAAGGGAATACAGAATAGCTGACTGCCTTTACTTCCTGCTTAGAAAAATAAAAGTACTTGATCTTCTGAACCTTATTGAGTGCCTGACAGGTGGTATAGCTCTTCTATTTTACATAGACTATGACTTTATCACTTCTTATTACTTAATTATAGCTTAATTACAGTAGAAAATGTCAGAAATGCTAAGATTTTCTTTAACAATTTCCAGTTCCACTGAAAGGTTTAGTAGGAAGAAAAATGCTAATGTGACGACAAGAACAATAAATACTCTATAATTCTGAAATGTCTCTAACTCATTTTGTATAATTAGTTTCAATGTCTGACATATGTGTCACTTACACCTGAATATGTGTAATAAAAGTAGAAGGTATGTATATATATATATATATATCAATTTTATAATTTTTAAGCAAAAAAATACAGAAATTATTATGAAAACAAACTTGGTTTAACATATATAGCAACCTCGTACAGGCTTAATGTATTCAAAACACATTACAATGTCTAACAATAATGGAGAGTAAAAAAGATACCATTAAAAATGGTAGAAATAAAAATTAGCTATGAAGTATATATCCGGTAAATAGGCAGTTCAGTGGCTTATGTATGAAAAGTACAGATTTTGGAAAACTTTTAATTATCAATCATAAAGAAAATTATAAATGAGAGGTGTTGTTCAGAAATAATATGGGGAGAACCTATGGCAGTTAGTTAGCACATCCTCAGGTAAAAATGTGATCTTCTTTTGAGTAAGCTGGGCATTTTGTTTTGGAGACATGGATCTTCTCTAGGCAGAAAGATAGTTGCATGTTATTATGTAGTTCTAGCAGAATGTGAAATGAAACGTCCCAATACTTTGTTTGTTTTAATACTTTGTTTCATTAATGTGCTAATTACCCGCAGAGGCTAATGTGGTCATGGAGTAGCCTCTGCAGCAATTGCAGCAATGGCAGATTAAGTGTCCCTTGGGCCCTGGGCTGTTCAGACCCCCCCCCCCCAGCATCCAAACCAACCAAACTTAAGTGCTACTCTATTTAATGATGAACTTCAATTGTGCCCTTGTAACCCATCTATTAAGGAAAGCTAATCACATTCCCTAACTGCCTGAAACCCTCCACCTTGACTACCGTCCCCTTTAATGAAATGTCCACAGCAGATGCTTCCTCCAAAGCCAAAGGCCCGGGAGCCTGCCCGTACAGCCTATATAAAGATCTGCCATTGCTCTGCAGAACCGCCCTACTTTTAATCCATGCCACCTGTGAACATGGCAATAGTAAAAGCTGTATAAGGCTACATTCACACGACCGTATACTTTCCCCAGTCCCGTATTTACGGGCTGTATGAGCCCGTATATACGTGACGTTTTTCATCAGTATGCAGCACGTATGTAACCCGTATTTTATACGTCCCCATAGACTTCTAGGGCATCATACGGTCGTGTGAATGTAGCCTAAGACTAAGTTAAATTTTGGGAATCTACCGTCCGGATCTACTAAGTAAGTAGATTTCTGGTAGTTTTCTTTTAAAAAAATAGTGGGACATGATACCTATCTAAAGACTGAACCAGGAAATCCCAGTGTACCCTAACAAATGCCTTGTCAGCATCTAGGGAAAGGAGCAAAGAGGGTGGCAGGGCCGGTTCTAGACAAAGTGGGGCCCTGGGCAAAACTAAAAGTGGGGCCCCAAAATAAAACTATTTTATGACCAGTCACAATCAGCAAGAGGCTCCCTTTAGTATGATAAAACATACTGTAATTTTGGAGAATTTTACAGGAGATAGATCTTAGGAAGATTGATGGGCAGCATGGTGGCTCAGTGGTTAGCACTAGGGGGGACATTGATCATAGTGGGTCTCAGGTTCGCCTATTTTTGCGCCTGGTTTGCTCTTCTTTTTGGCTCCTGATCTATGATGGATCTAGTTCTGCCTTAGTAAATGCACTTTGGAATTGTCGCATGTCCCATTCATTTGCACCTAAATTTGCGCCAAATTTGTCTCCAATTGTTCGATCTCATTTGTGAGCAATAATGAAAGGAGAGTGAGAAAATGTGACAGAACGTTCAGGGCTTCATCTCTGCACAAAAAACTATTATTGTGATGTAACTGCAGGGACTAAAAGTTACAGAGATGGAAAAAAAAAAAAAAATTCTTGCTGAAATGAGTCTTTTCCTTTTTTATTATAATTTACAGTAAATGGAGACTGATAATATTCTCAGATCTGTACAATAAGACAATAATCACTCACAGAGATGATCCCATAGAAAATTATGAAGCCGTTACTGGAGAAATTTTACATTATAAAACTGCTCCGAAGTATTTTCCATGTTGCATAGAGGGAATTTTTCATTTGGGAACCTAAAATGTATGTTTTTAGTACTGAAAAGGGAAGTTTTTTGGAAGTGCAGCTGCTCAGAGTAGGTGCATTTTTGCGCCTTTTTTTGCGCCTTTTTAGGCGCAATTTTGTGATAGATCCCGTGCAAACATCTGTTTAGGACGCACTCACTATGTCAGATAAGGCTCAGGGACTCAAAACCACTAAGTGCCGAACTTTGCCGTGCGCCAGAAAATGGCGCATAAATGCACCAAATTAACGAAATGCGCCAGATTCTTGCGCTAAAAGACGCTCAAAACAGTCTAACAGACTATGATTAATGTCCCCTTAGAGCTTTGCAGCGCTGGTCAACATCTGCAAAGATTTTATATGTTCTCTCTGTGTCTGCGTGGGTTTACTCCGGGTCCTCCGGTTACTCCAAAAAATGACTGGTAGGTTGATTAAACTGTGAGGCCCATTGGGGAGAGGGACCGATATTTTCTGAAAGCAGACACTTGCCCCATTTTCAAAATTGCATCAAAGAGTTTATAGACATAGGCGCAGTTTTGATTCAAACTGAAACATTTTATAAAAAATACTTAAAATTTGACTGATGGCAAACAATTTGATCCAAACATAAAATATTTACCTTCACATCTCCTAAATGTAATAGATGGACATGTGTAGAGTTCACAAATGTCCCGTATTGATATGCTCACATAAATAAATCCACATAATATCATTAACACTGTAATAACTAAATATCTGCTTTTCAGCTAGAAATTTTTTGACAGTCACAACCTGCAAAATATAGCAATAAAACAGAATAAAAAGTAAAGGCGCCATAAAACCGATAGAATTTTGAAAGCAGACAACCAGGCGATGCATTTGGCAATTAACATTCAAAATTTCCTCTAAAATATGTACAAATCCAGATACTTATAAAAAGAAAATATACTTTCCTAAAACAGTAAGATGTGAGGAGATCATACAGACCCCACATGTGTATATTCACCAAAATATGCAGCAAAGGGAACTGCAGAAAATTCACACAGATCTATCATTGTCTGCTCCTTACACAATGGTCACCCAAATAAATAACTATATATCAATAAACCGAGCTAATGAGATAATAAGTCACATTTAGATATGCGCCATTATATTAGCCGCACAATAACAGAACCCTCCGCGCTTCATAAGAATATGAGTGAGAACATCATAACATAGGTGTAAATAATGGATGATGGGAAATAAAAACTTTATTCCAGAACATGTGTTTTGGTGTTACATATAACTTTACGGACATGTTCTGGGTTGTGTTAATATATTAGGCAAAGAGGATTGAATGCTCATTGTATCAGTCAATTTTCCCAACAAAAAAAAAACTATCACAAAATAAAAGGCAATAAGAGAGAAAGTGTGTTCTTAGATAGTTCTGCATAGAGAAGGGTTAATAACATGAATATTAGTTGATATTATCCCATAACATATAAAGTGAATATTTCCATTATCTGTGAGGTGCAGCAGCTCCTGTGTGCAGCAAATGCTCCCTGCAGCCTGATGGCTAAGAATCTGGAGGGGAGGGGTCACACTTCAGGGGGCTGGATCTCTGGCTCTGTGACACATAGAACCTCACTTCTTTTTTTCTATGAAAGAAGAGAGTCTCCTCTTTTATATAAATCTAAATATGTGTTTCTAAGTTTTAGGAAAACGGAGATATTAACTGTTAAACGGCCGCCGGGAGTGATTTTTATATATAAAATGGCACCTGATATTCTCACTTTAAACCTGAATATCTCTGGATCCATAGCACCTAGAAACAAAATTCAAGATTCATTTGAAAGAAGAGATTCTCTCCTTTCAGGGGGCCCTGGGCAATTGCCACCTTTGCCTACCCATAGCGCCGGCCCTGGAGGGTGGTCAACTACTTGGTAGTATCTGGAGCCTGTCTACCCAGGACTAAGCCAATTTGGTTGTTTTAAAATGAATCATGTGATTTCTAGGAGAACTTGTGCATATGTTTCATTGTCTGTATATTAACCCATTAGCGACATGTGCCTGCTTCGGAAGTGGAAGGAGGGAGAGGGCTTACAGGCAATATGCAGCAAATACCCCCAGGTAACGACCGCCGCTTACAAGCAATATGCAGCAAATACCCCCAGGTAACGCCCGCCGACAGTGCTGGCACCAGGGGTGTTAACTATGTAAATGCCTCTGGCAAAGCTCCCAGAAGGACTTAAATCCTGGGAGTGTGTGGGCGCCGCCATATTGGTTTCGTTCGTCACCCTCCCCCCACCCCCTTGTGTAGTCATCAGCGGGGGCGGCGATTGGCTACTATGAAAGTCTCAGGTCATACAAAGACCCAAGGCTTTCTCATTTTATCCCATCTATTACAATGTGCGAACCTGTAGTATGGCAGTATATGTAGGATAAATCAGACAACCTAGGCTTAAAGTAATCTAAAATAATTACAAAAGTTAAAATTAAATAAAAAAAAAACCATGAAAATTCAAATCATAAACATGTTAGGTATCGCTGCGTCCCAAAATGTCAGATCCATCAAAACATAAAAACGTTTTTTTCCTGTCATTTAACCACGTGAAAATAGTGTCCAATGTTGAAAATGCCAATTTTTTCCATTTTGTAAAATATAAAAAATTCGATAAAAAGTGATCAAAATGATTTTTGAAGGTGGGGAGCAAGAAATGGTCGTTAAGGCCTTTATAATAATAATCTTTATTTATATAGCGCCATCAAATTCCGTAGAACTTCACAAATCATATGGGACATATACAAATATAATATTACATTACAGAGTACAAACAGTCCCTTGGAACAATAGGAGTGAAGTCCCGGCTCGCAAGAGCTTACATTCTATGAGAATGAAGGAGTGACAAAAGAGGTATAATGGTCCAGCCATTCTTTATAAGGGAACAGTAAAAAAGAATTAAATTGATAAAGATTCTGCTGCTTGAACCAGCCATCAGCCGTCATCATATAAACAAAGTCCAAGGTGAGTGACTGCAGAGAAGGCTGGAGCTTGGTGTATATCTGGTGTTCACTGGATAACAGATGGGTAGAGGAAATAGGATGGATTAGTTAAGGGAAAGTTGACATTTCTTATGGTTAGCGAGTGTGATAGGCCTGCCTGAAGAGATGGGTTTTAAGAGCACGCCTGAATAGGGAGATGGTTTCAAAATTAGCTGAAGATGAGGAGTATTTCCCAGGCTTAGTGATAGTCACCATGGTAGCTGACAGCATCTCTCATGGAAAGTTTATTTAATGAGCTGCTTCAAGGAAAACCTTTCAAGGTGGGGTCATAATGGGGCACATTTACTTACAAAGTCACTAGAGTTCACTAGAGTTATCCATCTATAATGCTGCATGCAGCAATTCTCTAAGATTGTGCGCTAGAAATCATGAATGTGTCGTTTCTCCTCTCTGGTACAACAGAGTTCACTATCTTTTTTGTGGTGCACCTTAAACATAGGGTGTGCAACACAATTTGCAACTTAAATACGGCTCTCGGTCTGAATCATTCGGACTGTGCGATGGCATGCCCCCTTATTTGTGTTGCATGGAATCCAACGCAGCTGCGCCACAAACGGGTGGCGTGCGACACAATCGCAGTGAAGGCACTTCTTAAACACCTTCTTGAGCCGTTTTAGCCGTAAAGAATGTGCACGGTCTGACAAAAAAAGACATGAGATTTGTTGCGTTTGTCAAAGCTTGGGAAGATATACCTGAATTATATATTTTTTTTTTTGACCATCGATGCTTGGTGTATAGTATGATCTTGATTTAAATTGTAATGAAAGAGCTAATATTTTCTAAATTGTTCTACAATTTTTCAATTTTGTGGCCAGATGTCTATTAAAAAGTAAATTTTGAACTTGGGTTGTATTTGTTTAATTTTCTTGGTCAGAAAATGCATATTTTGTTATATTATTATTATTATTATTATTATTATTATTGTTATACTAGGCATGAGCATTTGTTTAGAAGTATTTAGAAGAGATTAAAGGGGTGTCTGTGCATTGACATAAACCCTCAATTAATTAATCTGCCATATACATTTCTTCAAATGGTTACTGTGTGGCCTGTGAGAAGAAAATTCCATAAATGTAACCATGTAGTACTTTAGAAACAAGATTGCCATTGGATACAATCAGATCTGCTTGATTGATTCTACAAATAAACAAATAGTTTTCACATATGAAACATGCACGTCCCACATGTGTCCTGTGGTAATGAGCACTGAATCCAGGTGGTCAGACAGAGCTCAACAGCAAATGCGTTTCCACTGCTGCCAGGATGTAGGATTGGTCATATCCATGGAAAGCTTTCTCGTTTATAAGGGACAAAATAGCTACAGTTGTGGGAAATTATCTTCATGTAATTAGATTTTTTCCAATGACATGGGAACAATGATGTGCTGGGGGTTTCTTCGGACAACCGAAACAAGCTGTATATATACAGAGTACATATATAGTTTAAATAACCCTTTAGATTTGGAATGCAGGTGTGATAAGCTTCTGCAACCTTTCTTTAGTGAAAGTAAGGTCCCTGGTGAAAGTTTACCTTTAAGCTTTGTTAAAATTTTCCAGAAATGCTAGTACAATGTTTAGAAGGTAAATGAAAGTGTACGTAAACCTTGTACCCGGATAATCTAACCATGTTGTCAGCTCACAGAACTGGATGGATCATGAAGTGTCTGCTTAGAGAGTCCCTGCCCACACCCTGGAATTTTACAATGACCAGCCTAGGGATTGATAGGAGATAAAACTGCAATAAAACTCAGTAAAATAGTAAAGTAAAGGGTTACAAAATGATCTTTATTATGTTAGGAGATGGAAATTTTAGAATTTTCTTTCACGGGAATACCACTTTAACTTCCATAATGTGAATGGTTGAGAGAAATATAGTTTGGGTGCATTGTCATGCCATGTCATTAAACCAGGGCCTTTCATCTTATGTCTGTAGAATTTTCTCCTGGCGGTGTGCATGGAGTAAGTAAATATGTCAGCCATTACAATATTTACTAATATAGGCATTGTAAAACAAGAATAAAACATTCTAAAGAAATACAATACATCAACCACAGGGCAGGATTTTAGAGGGTAGAGGACATTCGCAAACTGGATAATCTTTTCCACTAAAGTGGGAGTAGTAAAATGGCCTAGGAGTAAAGTGAGTGCCTATTGTGGAGAAATATAAATTACAGGCAATATTTGCATATGATTACTATAAGAAGCTATTCTTGAGTAGGAAATCTAGGGGAATGCACTAATTTCCAATCCTCCTTCAAATTATTCAGAAGTTTCAGCATCTGTTTAGCATGCCTTAAATAAGTCTCTGCATTGAGATCCTCATCTACTGCAGAAGTGATTGACAGAGCACTGTTATGGGTAATCAAAACATGTTGAGAAATCGCCATCTGTATTATGAAACTGCAGAACTTTTGTTACTGGTATGAATGACCTCCTGTTGTTTTATATGATAGAAATGGACTCTTACTATGTGCCTTCTCAGGAGCTGAGTTGGACTTTGTGATTCTATGTGCACCGTCTAATGTCAAGTGAAAGATTCAGCAGTAATTTCCTAAAAACTCTCTTGAGGTATGCTGTAAGAACAGACATTGCAATTCTTTACTGGATTTCTCTGCTCTCTTTAGCATCATTTTCTCTTTAAAACCTTACCTCATCTTCCAGTTATTCTGTGTATCTACAAGTTCATTATGTGCAAAGGAAAATTCCCCTATCTCTTTCTCTCTAGGTAATCTGTGCGATCCCCAATCTCATAAATATTTTGTTTTAATTTGGTATCTAAGGATGCAACACTGATGTTGATTCCATTTCAAAGTGTCAGTCTAAGAACTGGTTCGGAGGAAGCAAAATCAGAGATATTTTTATTTCAACTCCAAAAACTGTCACTTGGTACTGGTGAGTTAATTGGGGACATTTAGGATCTCCTTTTCAGGGAGACATAGGTGTTCATTTACTAAGGGTCCGAATGCCGCACTTTCGTTTGGTTTCCCGATGATTTCCGATTTGCCCTGATTTGCACCGGGATTTTGGCACACGCGAAAGGATTTTGACCCATCAGTGCTGGCTTTGTGTTGCAAGATCAGCACTTACATGCACCGAGGAGAAGAAGGTGAACTCCGGCGGACCTCGGTGCAGCAGCGACACCTGGTGGACATCGGGCGGACGGACCTTGGTGAATCAGCATCGGAGAACGCGCCACTGAATCGCGACTGGACTGGGTAAGTAAATGTGCCCCATAGTGTCATAGTGTCTAACTCTGTGCAAGGCCAGGACTAGGAATTTTGGGATTCCTGACTGGAAAATGCAATCCCTCTGCACAAGAGATTATAATGTTAAACTTCTACATCATATTGCTCCCTATAACGTAAACCTTAGTTCGCGACTATCATGAGAACCAGGATGTAAAGAGACGGTGGCCTCTCCAGCCCTCTAGAATTTTTAAATCTGACATTTAGCTCATAAAACAAAGCTAGTTACACTGAACATATAAAATAATATAACATTAAAAGTATTACATAGTAAAAGTATTATAATAGGGCTAAAATGACCACAAGGCACTACATGTTGAGAAATTACCCAGTTCGGAAAGGTCCTGACATGGTTACATTGCATTTGTACCACAATCATGCCACATCTTGGTAAAAACATTGGATGATCCTAGAGTTAGACGCTGACTTAAAAATAAAGGTTACTATATAGATATGGTACCAGAAGTAAAATATCTATATAAATACAGTACATTACCATAATCAAGATTATTATAATGTTGCATTATCAGAATCAAGATTACAATATAGTTACATTACCAGAATCAAGATTACTACTTAAATACAGCACCAGAAGCAAGATTAGCACATAAATGCATTTTATTAGACCCCATCAGAGGCAGGGTCTGATACAGATATGATATATTTCCAATATGCTTCCAGTAGTATAAAGTAGTATATTTTATCAGTGATCAGATTACCTAGGGCTCATCACCCTAGGGGACCTAATAAAAATAAATATATAAAAATATATAAAAATCATTATGTCTTGTAGCAGACCTCTAAACAAAATTTCATAATTGTCACACTTAAAAAAACGCATTAAAAATTAATCAAAGGATCATACAGTTCCCTAAATGGTAGGAATGTTTGACATTTTTAAAAGGTATTAAACCATAGCAAATTCTATAAAAAATTGTTATCTTTGTGATTTTACTAATCCAAAGGATAAAGAAGAGGTGTCATTTGGTGTGCACAGTGAAAGCTGTTTTTAGCAAACAAAAAAAGTTTAGCCTCAATAAGCTTACTTTAAAAAAAAAAAAACTCAGATAGGGTTCTACAGACAGATGGGGTAATTGTTACTGTAAAAAGCCTACTGCTAGTATATTATGTATCTGTGTGAAATAATGTAAAGGTTGTGTGAGATTTTAAGATGCTGTATTTCTAAAGATACCGTATATTCCGGCGTATAAGACGACTTTTGAAGACAGAAAAATCTTCTGTCTTCTCTGGGTTTGTCTTATACGCCGGTAATCCCGACCGCCCGCCGTGTATTCACGGCGGCGGTCGGGTCCCGGTGCATGGAGAGGGCTCACGAGCTGAGCCCTCTCCATAGCCGGTAAGTCTTTGCTGCATATTGCAGCAAAGGCTTACCGGTAACACCCGCGATCGGTGCTAGCACCGATCGCGGGTGTTTTCAAAGCGATGGCTGCCGGCAGCCTCAAAAAGCTGCCGGCAGCCTCAAAAAGACATCGGGGCGCATACTCACCCTCCGTTTCTTCTGCTGGGCGCCGCCATGTTTTTCCCAGCAGCGGCGCGTCATACTAGGCGCCTGCCGGGGAAGATCAATGGCGGCGCCCAGCAGAAGAAAGAAGACGGCGTGGAACACTGAAGACAAGCCGCGCGGACATCGGGGGAGCAGCGCAGCACATCGGGGCCACCGGAGGGTGAGTATATAAGTTTTTTTTTTTTTTTAATGCTGGGCTGGGCTGTATACTACTGGGGGCTGTGCTGTATACTACTGGGGGCTGTGCTGTATACTACTGGGGGCTGTGCTGTAATGGTAATGTTGTTGTTGTATGCCTTATGTTTATGAGCGACAGTTTTCCTGCTATATACCTGCATGTCATAAGAATTTAAATTAAAAAAAGGACCATGTTAAATTCAAATGTTTTTTTTTTTATTTCTACCGGTGTTTTGTATGCATTGGAAAAGGGGTAGTCTTATACGGCGAATATATCTTAAATAGAGATGATGCTTGATGCTCGTTCGAGTATTAAGGTACTCGAAACGGCTCGTTGCTCGGACGAGTATTTCCCCTGCTCGAGATCGAGCATTTAATTAAAAAAACACAGTGAAGAACAATGAAGAATAGAATAAAAACTGTGAACACAGGATCATTTAAGTGAAAAACACAGTGAAAAACACAGTGAAGAATAGATTACAGATGTTCGGCACATCTGCTTACTTGTCGGGAGATACGCGGGGAACGGTACAAACAAAATAGTATGTGAAGAACAATATATATGTGTGAAGAACACATTGAAGAACACGGTGAGCAGGACAGAGACACCGAGACATGGGCAGCATGGAGACATCGGGGCAGAGAGACATGGGCAGCGCGGAGACATCGGGGCAGAGAGACATGGGCAGCGTGGAGACATCGGGGCAGAGAGACATGGGCAGCGCGGAGACATCGGGGCAGAGAGACATGGGCAGCGTGGAGACATCGGGGCAGAAACATGGGCAGCGCGGAGACATCGGGGCAGAGACATGGGCAGCGCGGAGACATCGGGGCAGAGAGACATGGGCAGCGTGGAGACATCGGGGCAGAAACATGGGCAGCGCGGAGACATCGGGGCAGAGACATGGGCAGCGCGGAGACATCGGGGCAGAGACATGGGCAGCGCGAAGACATCGGGGCAGAGAGACATGGGCAGCGCAGAGACATCGGGGCAGAGAGACATGGGCAGCGAGACATGGGCAGCGCGGAGACATCGGGGCAGAGAGACATGGGCAGCGTGGAGACATCGGGGCAGAGACATGGGCAGCGCGAAGACATCGGGGCAGAGAGACATGGGCAGCGCGGAGACATCGGGGCAGAGACATGGGCAGCGAGACATGGGCAGCGCAGAGACATCGGGGCAGAGAGAAATGGGCAGCGCGGAGACATCGGGGCAGAGAGACATGGGCAGCGCGGAGACATCGGGGCAGAGACATGGCCAGCGAGACATGGGCAGCGCAGAGACATCAGGGCAGAGAGACATGGGCAGCGAGACATGGGCAGCGCGGAGACATTGGGGCAGAGAGACATGGGCAGCGCGGAGACATCGGGGCAGAGACATGGGCAGCGCGGAGACATTGGGGCAGAGAGACATGGGCAGCGTGGAGACATCGGGGCAGAGACATGGGCAGCGCGGAGACATCGGGGCAGAGAGACATGGGCAGCGCGAAGACATCGGGGCAGAGAGACATGGGCAGTGCGGAGACATCGGGGCAGAGAGACATGGGCAGCGAGACATGGGCAGCGCGGAGACATCGGGGCAGAGAGACATGGGCAGCCAGACATGGGCAGCCAGACATGGGCAGCGCGGAGACATCGGGGCAGAGAGACATGGGCAGCGTGGAGACATCGGGGCAGAGAGACATGGGCAGGGCGGAGACATTGGGGCAGAGAGACATGGGCAGCATGGAGACATCGGGGCAGAGAGACATCGGGAAGGGCAGAGAGATCGAGGAGACTTCAGTGGAAGAAGAGGAGCGGATCCCGGGACAGCGTATCTCCCGACAAGTAAGCAGATGTGCCGAACATCTGCAATCTATTCTTCACTGTGTTTTTCACTGCGTTTTTCACTTAAATGATCCTGTGATCACTGTGTTCACTGTTTTTATTCTATTCTTCACTGTTCTTCACATCTGCAAACTTGTCGGGAGATAATATACGCGCGGAACAGTGAAGAATAGATTGCAGATGTTTCCATACATCTGCTAACTTATCAGAAGACATTCTTTTTCAATTAAATAACACATTTTATTCCCGAATCATGGTCCCTTTGAAAAATGCTCGAGTCTCCCATTGACTTCAATGGGGCTCGTTATTCGAGACGAGCACTCGAGCATCGGGAAAAGTTTGTCTCGAATAACGAGCACTCGAGCATTTTAGTGCTCGCTCATCTCTAATCTTAAACTCTATATTTTAAACAGGAAAGTAGGGGGGTCGTTTTATACACCAGGTCGTCTTATACGCCGGAATATACGGTAAGTATTCTATCTCTTATCTGTTCTTTCTCTAAACTCTCTGATATAACCGCATGCATTTCACAGTCCTTCATACGTTCATAATTACTGTGTTATCCGTTAGTAAATTAAAAATGTCAGTTTTAGAAGGTGCACAAGAGGTAGCTTGATGTGGCTCTATCCATTGCTCTGCAAACAATTTTGTCTGACCCCTTATAATGTAAATAAATATGGCAACAGTGGCGCAGAAAGTCAATATGAAACACTGGGGCACATTTAACAATCCTGTCATAGATAACCTGCTTTGCTTTGCATTATTGATCAAAGAACTGAATTGTGCCGACACATTAAATATATAACTTGTTGTATATTTATTTTCACAAAAATGTTTATTCACATAGTAGTTATGTGCCATAAAAATTAAGGTCAGCCATTTACAATCACATTTGTACAGCACAATAGCATTCGCTGTCAAAAAGAAAATCTACAGCTCACCAACCACGTTTTCCTCTACCATCGGGGGAATTCAGTTCAAGCAGCAACCTCCAAAGTCAAGAGCCCAGATGCACCCGTTCCAGTGCGGATCATCAGTAATGAGCACAAAATAGAGACTGTTAGCGGCACAAATTAAAATGGTGATGGAAGACAATGCCTATATGTTTTGAGTGTTAAAGTTCTAGGTCATGCCATGACCAAGAGCAATAATGCTCGAAACGCTTGGGTACTGTCTTCCACCACCACTGTAATGTTTTTCTCAAGAAAGAATAAAGAATCATGATTTAAACAGTTCCTTAAACAGTTTCCTTTTTGTTCTGCACAGATTTGCCTGCGTTTTTTGTATAAAGAAGCACAACAGCATTATACAGCACCTTGTATCATTAAACCCATATGATAATGGATGGTATGGCTAGATGTGAAGAAACTCCAGATTATTTCATTTGTAAGAGTAGATAACTTTAATATTCATTGGACAAACAAAAACTAGTTTCAGACTAAGTAATTGCAAACACAAATGCTATAAATCATTCAGTCCATTTATTAAGATCTCTGCTGATAGTTTGGTTTAGGTTCTGACATTTAAAATCTGTTTGGGAAATAACTTTCTTTTGTTCCATGTATTTTGCACTTCATGAGGTTCAAACTTTCAGGTTAATGAAAACCATCTTACTTGATTAATGATTTGACTCATCCCCTTTTCTGAGCATTCATAGAAACCAATCACATCCCTTTCAGCCAAATGTAATGGTTGAATGCCATGAGCTTTTACTTGATGCGATTGAAATACAACAAAGGTAGAAGAGTTATGTAACATCATTATCTCCAAAACTTTCAGAATATTACTTAAGAACACGGTACATCTATATTTGTATGACAACCACATCCAAATATATTACACACATTTTGTATATGTGTGTTTATATATATAAATATATATATATATATATATATATATATATATATATATATATATATATAAATATGTGTGTGTATTTATATATATACATATATATATATATATATATATATATATATATATATATATTTCAAAGAAAACTCGAAGCAGCACATCAGGTATCGAAATCAGCAAACATGTAGTAAATGCAAAGCGCCATAAATGAATACAAGTAAAAAGGATCCTCCAATTAATAAAGATGAAAAGGCAGCACAAAAAATAAGAGCCGAAACGTTGTCAGTTATGGATTAAAAAAACCACTGCTTTTTCAACTTTATTTATTGTGCTGCCTTTTCATCTTTAATACATATATATATATATATATATATATATATATATATATATATATATATATATATATATATATTTATAGTGGGGCTATGCTTTATCATGAAGGTCATGAAAACTGTAATGTTCAACAGGGGTAGGTTTATTTAACCCCTACGGGACACAGCATCTTTTGGCCTAAAGGACGCGGCCCCATTTTTCAAATCTGGCCTGTGTCACTATAAGTGGTTATAGCTTTGGAACGCTGTGAGATATCCAGGGGATTTTGAGATTGTTTTCTCGTGACACATTGTACTTCAAATTAGTTTAAAAATTTGGATGAAATCTTTTGCGTTTAGTTATGAAAAAAAACAAAATTTGGCAAAAATGTTGAAAAATTCTTTATTTTCAACGTTCTAAATTCTCTACTTTTGATTCAGAAAGTCATAGCACCCAAATAAATTCATAACTTACATTTCCCAAATGTCTGCTTTATGTTGGCATGGTTTTTTCAGATTCCACATATTTTACTAGAATGTTATGAAGCTCAGAATTTGGGAGCCATTTTTCACATTTTTTGTAAAATCGCCAAAACCTGTATTTAGATGGACCTGCACAGTTTCTAATTGACACTGAGAGGCCTAAATAATAGCGAGACTCGTAAATTACCCCATTGTGGAAACTACACCCCTCAACGTATGAAAAACCACTTTTAAGAAGTTTGTTAACCCTTTACGTGTTTTATAGGGGTTAAAACAAAATGGAGGTGGAGTCTGCAAATTGTAATATTTTTTCACAATACACTCATTTTGGGTGGAAAATTAAACATTTGTAATGGATAAAATGAAAAAAGGCTCCACAAAGTTTGATACGCAATTTCTCCCGAGTACACCGATACCCTACATGTGGTGGTAACCTGCTGTATGGGCGCACGGCCGGGCATAGAAGGGAAGGAGGCGCCATCCGGAGCAGATTTGCTGTCACATTGTACAGGCTATAATTTTTTTCTTTTTTTTAATGAGGACCTATAGGGGCTTATTTCTTTTGCCACATGAGATGCACTTTTCTAATATATAATTTTGGGGCATCTATAGCTAATTGGTGAGATTTAATTAACTCTTTGTTGGTGGAGGAAATGAAAATCATCAATTTTTAGGAAAATTTTTATGTGTTTTTTTTTTTGGCCGTTAACCATACCATGAAAATAGTATATTATTTTTATTCTTTGGGTCGCCACGTTTATGAAAATACTTCATTTATATATATTTTTTTATTTTTTCCCATTTTTACTGAATAAAAAGTAATTTGGCAAAATTGTTGTTAATTTTAGCATCACCGACTTACATATGCATAACTTTTTTATTTTTCACCTCAAAAATCTGTTTAAGGGCTTATTTTTTGCAAGAATGATAGCTCTTTTTAGTGGTCTTATTTTAGATTGCGTAACTTTTTAAAATCACTTTTTTAGAGCATTTTTAAAGGGCATTAATAAAAAATCATCTTTATCAGAGAGAGTTTTTTTAGGTTGTTTTTTACGGGGTTCACTTTGCGGATCTAATAACGATTCTGTTTTATTATACAGATTGTTACGGACGCAGGGATACCAAATATGTGGGGGTTTTGTGTATTTTATTCAATTGTACTGAATAAAAACTAATTTGGAGAAAATCTTATTCATTTTAGCATCACCATCTTTTTATATGCATAACTTTTTTAATTTTTGGCAGATAAATCTTGTTAGGGGCTTATTTTTTGCGAGAACAGTTGTTCTTTTTAGTGGGCTTATTTTGGAGTGCATAACATTTTTTAAATCACTTTTTAGAGCATTTTTTATAGGGTATTAATTAAAAATTATCTTTTTTCGGAACGTTTTTTGCGTTTTTTTCCTCCGGCGTTTACCGTGCGGGTCCAGTAACAATTCTGTTTTATTATGCAGATTGTTACGGACGCGGCAATACCAAATATGCGGGGTTTTTTTGTGTTTTTATGTTTTTTATACTTTATTAAGTTTTTTTATGGGAAAATGACATTTTAGGGGCTTATATTTTTATGTATTAATTTTTTATTTATTATAATGTGTAGTGTTAACTGTTTTTGCATATTTTTACTTATACATACTTGAACTTAAACCAGTGATGCTCTGATCACTGGTTTAAGTTCAATACACTGCTCTACAATACTATTTTATTGTAGAGCAGTGTAAACTGTCTGAGCAAGCTTGCGCATGCTCAGACAGTTTACAGCCAGACCCGGAAGGGGTCTGGCTGCCATGGAGACCGGGCAGCTCCGGGGCACATGCCAGTCCTCGGAGCTGCCCGGCAGAGGATCGGATCCCCCGGTAAGCGGCACGGGGGATCCGATCCACAGCGCTTACACCCTTACACGCCGCGGTCATGTTTGACCGCGGCGTGTAAGGGGTTAACACCCGCGATCGGAGCCGGCTCCGATCGCGGGTGTTAGCGCAGGCTGTCAGCTGTACTAGACAGCTGACAGCCGCTGCTTCTGGTACCGGCTCCGTTCGTGAGCCGGTGCCAGAAGCAGGACGTTATAGAACGTCCCCGTGCGCTAAGCATCTAGCCCCGGGGACGTACTATAACGTCCTGGTGCGCCTAGGGGTTAAACATAGTCACTAGTAAAAACAAACTGTGTTCTGCAGCAGGGTGCAAAATAAAGGCATAACATAAAGTTTATTTTTCCTTCAGGCAAAAGGCTTTAACATAAGACAGGTTATCCTCACCATACAGTCTTGAAGGCTACAGCAAGCTTACTACAATGTGCCGTGTATCCATTATACTTTGTGCCCCCATTACAATACAAATATACAGGGCCGGCGCTAGGGGGTGGCAAACTAGACATTTGCCCAGAGTTTCTAGGTGCCATGGATCCAGAGATATTCACATTGAAAGTGAGAATATCTGTGCAATTTTTATATATAAAAAGCACTCCCAAAGGCAGTTTAACAGTTAATATCTCTGTTTTCCTAACTCCTAGAAACTCCTAGTAAAAAAAGAAGTGAGATTATAGGTGTCACAGAGCCAAAGATGCTGTCCTCTGAATTGTGCCCCCCCTCCAGATTCCTAGGCTACAGGGAGAATTTGGATGATGCTGCACACAGGAGCTGCTGCACCTCACAGATAATGTAAATATTGACTTTATATGTTACTAAATTTTTATAAGGCATAATATCAACTAATGGCCATGTTTTTAACCCTTTTCTATCCAGAATAATCTAAGAACACACTTGCTCTCTGATTGCCTTTTATTTCCATTATTTATACCTATGTTATGACATTCTCACTCAAATTCATATGAACCACGGAGGGTTCTGCTATTGTATGGCTACCGTATATACTCGTGTATAAGCCGTGTTTTTCAGCACAAAAAATGTGCTAAAAAACCTCGCCTCGGCTTATACACGAGTCAATGCTAAAAAAAAAAAATAATACTCACCCTCCGGTGTCCGCGATGTTCGTCGCGGCTCCCGGCGGCTCCGGATCCCTGTCGCAGCTCTCGGCGGCTCCCCGTGTCTCCTCTTCTGTCTTCTCTAGCCGGCAGAGTCGCGTCCATGCGATCTGCCGGCCGTCGCACACTGTAATGCAGTGCTGTCGCCGCTTATGACGTCATCAGCGGCGACAGCGCTGCACCACAGTGTACAACGGACATCGCGATCTCCCGGCCAGAGAAGATAGAAGAGTGAAGAAGCCGCCGGGAGCCGCAATGGGGATCGGAAGCTGCCGGGAGCCGGGAGGAACATCGGGGACACGGGAGGGTGAGTATTAAGTTAATTTTTTTATCTGTATGCTACACGGGGGCAGGCTGTATACCGATGGGGGCAGTGCTGTATACCGATGGGGGCAGTGCTGCATACCGATATGGGCAGTGCTGTATACCGATGGGGGCAGGCTGTATACTGCAAGGGGGCAGGCTGTATACTGCAAGGGGGCAGGCTGTATACTACTGGGGACAAGCTGTATACTACTGGTGGCAGTGCTGTATACTACTGGGGACAGGCTGTATACTACTGGGGCCAAGCTGTATGCTACATGGGGCCAGGCTGTATGCTACATGGGGCCAGGCTGTTTGCTACATGGGGCCAGGCTGTATGCTACATGGGGCCAGGCTGTATGCTACATGGGGGCAGGCTGTATGCTACATGGGGGCAGGCTGTATGCTACATGGGGGCTGGCTGTATTCTACGTGAGGGCTGGCTGGCTGTATACTACACCCTCGGCTTATACTCGAGTCAATATGTTTTCCCAGTTTTCTGTGGTAAAATTAGGGGTCTTGGCTTATACTCGGGTCGGCTTATACTCGAGTATATACGGTTATAGTATGGCGCACATCTAAAAGTGACTTTTCATGGCATTTTCAATGAACTTTTTGTTTAATAATTTGCGTTTGTCACAAAGTTAGATGGGCGTTGCCAACAGGTTGTCAACCGTTAATTAAGGCAAATGCCTATCTATTTTCTGTCCATCTATCAATCAATCAATCTTCTATCTCTCTTCTAGTGTCTCTATCTCTCATATCTATCTTCTATCATCTATCTACTGTATAGTTCTGCATCTATAAAACTATTTATTATTCATATTTATCTTCTATCACCCATCTACCTATCATCAGTCTATCTCATATAACATTCTCCTATAGTCCCATATTACAGATACTTACCTACTACTGTGTGTAACTAAAAAGTGTTATTATTGTGAAGAAGTAGCTTCTTATTGACTGTGACTTCATAAAATAGTCTTATTTTGGGGCTATAATTTTAGATTTGCCCAGGGCCCCACTTTGCCCTGCACATATATATAAATATATATTATATATAAGCTAAGTGTATGTGTGTACATATGTATGTATGTACCCACCATACACAGGAGCCATTGTCTGCTGCTGCTGTGGCAGTTGGAAGCTGAGCCGTGATTGGTTGCTGTTCTGCCACAGGTCATTAATATGAGCGCTGAGCTCTGATTGGTTACTATAGGCAATTAGTAAAGAAGCTTATGTGTGAGGTAAGATGGATAGGGATACAGAGATAGTGGGAGATTTATCAGAAATGTCTGAGGTAAAACTGTTCCAGCTGCCCATGGAAACCAATCAGAGATCAGGTGTAATTTTATAAACTGTACAAAAATGAAATCTGAGCTCTGATTGGTTACCATAGGCAACTAGAGCAGTTCTGCTCTCAGACACTTCTGATAAATCTCTCCATAGACAAAGTTACATTCAGAGACATAGGCAGTCACTGGATTGAGAGTGTCAGAGACACAGACAGTCACTGGAATGAGAGTGCCCAAGACCAACAGTCACTAGAATGAGAGTGCCCAAGACCAACAGTCGTTGGAATGAGAGTGCCCTGAGACCAACAGTCGCTGGAATGATAGTGCCCGAGACTAAAAGCTGCTGGAATGAGAGTGCCCAAGACCAACAGTCACTGGAATGAGAGTGCCCGAGACCAACAGTCACTGAAATGAGAGTACCCGAGACAGACAGTCACTGGAATGAGAGTGCCCGATACAGACAGTCCCTAAAATGAGAGTGCCCGAGATCGACGGTTGCTGGAATGAGAGTGCCTGAGACTGACAGTTGCTGGATTGAGAGTGCCTGAGGCTGACAGTCACTGGTTGAGAGTGCCCGAGACAGACAGTCACTTAAATGAGAGTGCCCGAGACTGACAGTCGCTAGATTGAGAGTGCCCGAGACAGACAGTCATTGTATTGAGATTGCCCGAGACAGACAGTCGCTGGAATGAGAGTACCCAAGACAGACAGTCACTGGAATGAGACTTCATATTTTCTGAAGGTCATGTGGTCAAATTAGACCAAAATAGATCTTATTGGTATCAACTTCACTGGCCAAGTACAATTATGAGTGTGGAAGCATCATTATTTCTGCAAAGGGCACAGGACAGCTGCGGTCTATTGAAGGGAGGATGGATGGAGCAGGATTTTTGCCAACATCCTCCTCCAAATAGTAAGAGCATTGAAGATTTGTTGTGGCTGGGTCTTCTAGCATAGCAATGACCTGAAACACACAGTCAGGGTCCTGGAGTGATCTAGTCTCCTTCTACACCTGAACCCAATTGAACATTTTTGTAGGGAGCTGAAACTCAATGTTACCCAATGACAATGCTAAAAACTCAGAGATGTGGTAAAGATCTGTATGGAGGAATGGAGCAAATTCCTGCTGCAGTGGTTTTAGATTCTGTCTCTCACAGTTAAAGTATATTTACAATAAAATTACCTCTCCTTTTTTGTATTTGGTTAAAGTTCCAAAATCAAATATGTATCAAACACTTATTTTCCCCACAATATTACCGTCAAACATTTATTTATTAACCCCTTAACAACCAGGTCCTTTTTCGTTTTTGTGTTTTCATTTTTCACTCCCCACCTTTAAAAATCTATCACTGGGTGAGTGCTTTTTTTCTACATCACAAATTGCACTTCATAGTGACGGTATTTAATATTTCATGGCGTCTACTGGGAAGCTGGAAAATCTAAAGCAGTGAAATTTTTGTCAAAAAATGCATTTGAGCCTTTATTCTTTTGGTCGGTGTGATTATGGGGATACCACATTTATATAGGTTTTATAATGTTTTTAAACATTTACAAAAAAATAAAACTTCCTGTACAAAAGAAAAACAGAGCCATTACGGTGTACAGTGTAAGGTTTCATATTATGTGACTTTTGATAACCTTTTAAATGCTACCGTGTTGAGGACTGTACAGCTTTATAATCACTATTTTTTAAATATTTTTTTTTAAGCGGCAAATAAGTGGCATTTTTTACTTTGGCCACACTTTTTCCGCTACTGGGTTGAACTCCAGGAATAACCATATTTTGATAGATCGAAAATTTTGGGACATGGTTATACCTAACATGTTTATGATTTTTACAGTTTATTTATATTTATATTAGTTCTAGGGAAAGGGGGGTGATTTGAAGTTTTAGGTTTATTAATTAAATTTTTCAAACTTTTTTTATTTTATTTTTTTTACTATTTTTCAGACCCCCTACAGTACTTTAACCCTAGGTTGTCTGATTGACCCTACCATATAGTGGGGATTTACAACATATTTAATAACAATGTGCAAATCGTGTTAAAAGTGTTAAATACTAAGACTCAACGCTGTCATAGCAACAGATTGCTACTACCCGGTGATGTCACGGGGAGCAACAATCTAAGCCAATATGGCGGCGCCCACAAGCCACCATGTTTTTAATGCTTGCACCAATCACGGGTGCTACCGGTGGTTGTTTGCTGCAATATGTCTGTGAACCCTCTCCATACAGTGGACTGGAGAGACATACTGTTACCTCACACTTCGGTAACGGTTTAAAAATTGATCAGGTTTTCAGTTGTGGTGCATTCTTGTACACGTATTTCACACATTTCAAATTTGACACATGATGTTCTTTTTGCTGGTAATAAAAAGACTTTGGTCAGACTTTTTTATTGTTTCTTTTGACCTGGAGTTGACAATGAAAAAAAAAACACTGTTAGGTATGTTTGTCTTAATTCATGAACCATTTTACACAATTGGTATAGACATTATTGGTCCACTAGAGAAATGTTCCACAGAGAACCATTTGTAATTAAATGGACTCTAGTTTCCCAATTACTTTGTACAGTAACTATTCCAATGTGCAGAGTTACTGCTAAAACTTTATCTTTTGTCAGAAGTGTATCAACTTCTTGGTATTCAGGAGATTCCACTTACAATTCACAGACCAGTGGACTGGTATAAGTGAAATCTACCATCAAAATCAAGCATGGGGGGCACTTACTCATAGATCCAGGTACCGTGACTGGGTTAATCTTATGTTTTTTATCCTTCAAAAATCAACTTTTAAAATTATGCTAATGAGTCAAACAAGCTCTGGAGAGTTGTCTGATTACCTCAGGGCTACAGATTCACAGGCTGTCACAGTGTGTAGGGAGCACTTCATCCTCCTACTACGTGCATAAACTTCCTCTGCTATAGTGAGATTACAGAAGGCAGTGGGAGAGGAAAAGCACTGGGATAGCAGGGGTCGGATGAGACAGATTAACTGCCTATGTAGCCTGAGCACAAAGGGGCTCTTGTAACATCACCAGATCACTCAATAGCATATTTTAAGTTCACCGTGCCTGGATCTCTGAGTAAAGGTCCCTTTGTTTAACCGTGTAATCTAATGTTATAATGGGACAAAATCTTATTCTTAGGAATTTAGCAGTTCAGCCACGTTTCAAATAAAATCAGATCAGGGAAGAAACACCAAAATACAGATCATTTATCTTGATATGGTGCTAAGGTAAAGAGATGAACAAGCTTCGTTTTGAGGTGGGAGGTGTATCAAGTGGTTTTTTGGACTTTTAACTGATTTATCTGTTTATAACACCATTTCTGACACCTCATTTTTCCTAGTCTTATAAGGATATATAATGCTCTACTTTTTCTCTTCTTTATGGTGTTGCCACCTGAAAACTATTAACCATAATCTGAAAAAGTGTTCAACAAGGTCTGAAAAAATACATTTAGACACAAACATTTTTTGGATTTACTTGCATTAGTAGAATACAAAAGGTCTCATCTCCATGACTGCCAACAGTAACTGCCTGCTTGATATTCCTGGGGGCAAGATCTAAAATTGTCAGTCTATACACAGACCATACAAAGGCTGATTATAGCAATAGACTGCAATACAACAGTTTTGAACAAAATTTCAGATGATTTCTTGTTTAAGTCCTATAGTTGGACATAGAAAAATTGTAACAAAAAAAGTAAAAGCTTACAACAAAAAAAAAAAATAGAAACAAATAATGCAAGTCCCCTAATTGGCTTATCCAATATAAAAATAATATACAGGGGGTCAGATCCCCCTAGTTACAGATGGACCTCTCTGTCCACTGTGACCTCTGCCCACTGGATGCGTTACATTACTCCCAGGCTGCCATGATCAGCTATACGGTGTCTGTAATAAAATTTTATTGATTATCCTCGTTCCTGCGAGGATAAACACCAAATTTTGAAACTCCAATTCTCACAGGAAGTTAAAATTATAAAATATAACAGTTCTGACCAATTCAACTTCTGTACAAAATGCCTAACATGATAAATAAAATAAAAAGGTACATAGGGTTCTTCATTCCAAAAATAAGAAATAATCATATGGTAGTTTTCATGAAAAAATATTTTATTTATTTATTTAAATATTTTAGCTTGTTAATTATACCTCAAACAAAACCCAAACATGAGCACTTTTTAAAGGACAAAACTGGCAGGGAGAAGAATTTACAAACTGGAAGACATTTCATCAGGGTAAACTACAGGTAAATGACACGCAAAACAGTGAGAGATTTAGTGCACATTATGGGGCCTATTTACTAAGGATCTGCTGTCGCACTATCGCCGGTTTTTCCAACGTTTTTGGGATTTGCTTTGACAGGTATTTAGCCGGGGATTGAGTTGCACGCAATGGGATTTTGGCGCTGGCTTTCATGCGTCAGAAATTGGGGGGCGTGCCGTTGGATGATCAGACTGGTTTGGACTGAGCACGGGATTTAACTTTCAAATTGTGTTGCAAGACCAAGCACTTACATGCACCAGGAAGAAGGTGAACTCCAGTGGACATGAGCGGGGAAGCGACAGGATATCGGGTGCTCGATCTAAGTGAATCGCGGCAGAGTGCATGATCGTCAGACAATGCACTTTCAGGGAACGCATCAGGAAGGGTAAGTAAATGTGCCCCAACGTACTCTGCACATTATATACCGTATATATTCTCTTTTTATCATATTAATGTTTGAAAAAAATACATGAAAAGAACATCTGTAGGCTAAAATTCTCAAGTTATTCCTTTAGAGGAGTTTGTTTTCCAAAATGTGGTCATTCTCAGGGCCTTTTACTGTTCTTGTAACTCAGAGACTACGCCGTACATATACAGATATGCCATAGCACCCAAAATCCAGGGCTTAATCTCTTCTGCACCCTGCTGGGTTCCCAAACTGTAATTCTGACCACATATTTGACTGCTTGTATGGGGAATTTCAACTCCGTATGAATATTAACATCTTTGGTCTAAGTCAACGTTTTATGTGATCTTCATTATCACAGGCCATTGTCAACAATTTTTTTGAAACACCTCTGGGGTTAAAATAATTCCCATAATATCCATTGATAAATTCATAGAGAGTTTTAGTTTCCAAAATTGAGTTATACTTTAAGGCTTCCCTTTTTTATTGTATTCACTTAAAAATTTGTCCCAAAAAATGTGCCCACTGAAAGTCAATTGGTTATTCTTTCCTTCTGAGCCCCACTGTTTGCCCTTACAGAAGTTTCTAACCATGCACAACAAAATCTGAAATGTACAGTAGAGTAAAGTGACACTCATCCAATTTGAGCCTCCAAACAGTATTGGTGAATAACTATCTATTATAAAACTTGCACATAGATACTTGCGAACTCTAATGTCACGCTTGGTAATATTCAAAACTCTGCAATAGTAATTTTTTACAAATTGTAATTCATATAGTAATGGCAATTAATACATCTTGTAATAATAAAATGGCTATTTCGAAGAAGCGGACAGCACTCCAAGGTTCAAAATCAACAAATGGTGATCTTTATTGAAGTAAGTGGTGACATTTCGGTGTTGTACACCTTTTTCAAGGCTTCTTCCAAATATCTATCTACACAAGGAGCAAGCCAGGACCTTTGGGGGTGCTGCACCCCTCCTTCTGAAGATACTTTCTAACTGTGCAGACTTGAACTTTACCACATTCTAATAATAAAAGTTAGATACTGTTAACATTAATTTAATGATGTTAGAAGTATAGATATGGCTAGCAAATGTTAGTCAAACACATAATGAGATGGATTCTTACATTTGCAAGGATTGTACATATACAGAATAAGTGCTCACAAACCACAATAGTCGGTATGTGACATGCTCGAGATGAAGGAAGCCACCAGGGAATATATGTGTGGCAACGACATGGTTGAGTTGCATCTTAGGATGGATTCACCTTTAAAGCATATATAAATATTTAAATTGGATGTCTTAAACATGTGGGAATAAAGAGGGTTTTTTTTTTAAACTCATACTATGTATTAACCCTAAAATCTCTAAAATATGGCATGTGACTGGCAATACATCTGCACTATAACATTTTTGAATGTTTCTTTGTTTTATTGCAAACATCAAATACAATTCACATTTCCATGATGTTGAAACCTTAGATATTAAAACAAATAAAATAGTATGGCAAACATGTTAAATGTATAATTACATAAAACCACAATACATGCTTGATTAATAATGGATTATATCTAGCAGTAGACTCAACGTAAAAAAAAAAAATATTTTTTATATATATATTTTTTTTTCTCAAGATTCTAAAGATAACAAACACTCTAAAGTGTAATCCACTCCCAAGGGAAAGAAGCTTGTTTGCCTGTTGTGTGCAGTCATACTCTTTAGTCCCATCAGTTTCAGTGTCACTTGCAGATGAACAGAGGCCACAGCTCTGGCGTAATCAAGTCTCCTATGATTATTGTAAACCTAAGAAGGAATTAGTCATCCTGTACACTTCTGCCACCTTTCACCTTTCTGGTACATTACTGCATGAGTTCTGTGACAATGAATCCTGCTGCACATATCAAGTAGAGAAGAATAGAAAATTATGCAATAGACACTAGAAAATCTGTGGAATATTTTATAAATAAAATTCCCTTTTTATCAATGATTTAAAACAAATTATAGTTTTAGATATTTTTTGCCACAGTCATTCACATCTGTTTAATTAACAAATATGTAAATTAGGTATATTTATAATTAAATGAATTTACAAAATTGTTGTATTGGTTTCTTCTGAATCACTGGGAGATTTTGCGATTATTTATCATTGTGTGCAAATATAGGGATGATGGTATAAATAGAATATTCCTGAAGGCTTGACAAATGTGTGACAATTTTTATTTTAAAAGTGACTAAAACATAAAAAACTGGTGAAAAAATAGGTCACTCTTAGAAGACACTTTCCCATCACTGATTGTTTATCTCTATAACCCCATACTATTTTCACTAGGCAGTATAAAGAACCTTATGCCAAGCAACCTGGTATACAGCATGCCCAATCAGCACAAGTTTAGAGAAGAGATGATTTTTAATTTAAAGTAACAAATTCTCTACCGAAAAATGTTATTAAGATTGGGCCCATTGTTTTTTTAAGGTAACCTAAAAATAACTTTATAATACACTTTTATTGTTTGCTATGGGTAACAAAGAGAATTATAGACTTAGAATTATAGGGACATATTTTTCAGGGCCTCTGTGCCATGTCAGTGGCATAGAAGCCCTGAAATAATTGCAAATCCTAGCTTATTGCTAGCACTTGCGATTAGTTAGCCCAATCGGTCACCTTTATGCCAGTGGGGCGTGAAGGAGGGGGCGTGGGCAGGCATGCGGAGGGCGCAGCTGTTCGGGAGTGGGCCGGTGTGGGGCGTTACTATCCCTATGCATGAGCACTCGCTGTAGCCGGTGACTTTTCACATGTGAAAAGTCACCAGCTGTGTTTATTTCTACGCCAGGGTCTGGCGTAGAAATAAATGCTGCGCAAGACCCCACGGGGCCATCATACGCCGGTGCACGAGCACTGGCGTATGATAAATATGTCCCATAATCTTTATAACCTTCTCCCTAGTTCATGTTCAATAAATTACAACTTTACCATAAGCTGCAGAGAAACTAATTCAACAGCACCAGCCAATATGGCTACATAAGTTGTCACTTTTGCAAAATTAAAAGTCAGTCACAACTAAACAGAAAAATATATACATTTACGTAGGCAAAATATAAGTTAAATCCAAAATTGTATGAACTGTGCTCCCTTAGGTAAATAATTGATATTGCATTTTGGAGTTGTAAAGCAACTGACCAGTTATGACATCAAAGTGGCACATATGTGGATTTTAACATTATGTTTTATATGTTTTTATTTTAGATATATGGCTATAATAAATCCATTGAAGCCACGTCTTTCTGCTACTTCGACAAAAGTAGTCATTGGAAGTATCTGGGTTTTTGCATTCGTGCTGGCTTTCCCTCAGTGCCTTTATTCAGAAATTAAAGTAACACCAAGAAGGACTCTGTGTTTACTTGTCTGGCCTGGGTTCGGAAAAAAATTAACGTACGTATTCCTTTCATTTTGCATTCTAACAGAAAATATTAGATTTGGTTAATTAAGTTGGGCTCTGTAATAGCTGTGAACATGACAGGCAAACAAAAATCTCATTTATCCTTTAATTAAATGTCAAGTGGAACAGCAACTTATTTTCACACAATTCTTGTTCTTATAACACAATACATAAAAAATAGAACATTTTAATATGAAGCCTTTTTATGTAGAAAAGTAGGGTCTTCCCCTTGTAACTACTGGAATGCACAGTATTTTTCACTGTGTTGAAAATCATTAAATTGTGTGCTGAAAAAAGATCTTTGGCTGTGTGAGAATATTCAGAAAAAATATGTGGAAATGCTGTTACAGCATCACATACACAGTGACAGCAAACTTGATTTTCTATGGTTTTCTATGTTATTTTTTTTTGACAAACCTATCACCATAAAGGGAACCTGTCAACACATATACAGCTAGTTCCTATGGACTATTAACTAACTGACTTCCTTTAGTTGAAATAGTTTCCCTAACATCCACATAAACCATCTTTATTTTACTTAGCATGAAAGGGGGCATGTTCTGCTCAACTGACCCCTCCCATTTACTCCTCCTAATGCCTTTTGCCTCCTTACTTTTCAGCAGTTCATGTCATGTGATTAGAGTGACATGATCTTAGGTCCTTTAGCCTACTAACATTAGCAAACTGTACCCCATGTATGTATGGGATCACATGAATTCACAGCAGCCTCCATGGACTTCTGATCCTCTTCATCCTCCATGGAGGCTGCTGTGATTTTATGTGATCACATACATGGGGTTCAGTTTGCTAATGTTTGGAGGCTAAAGGACTTGAGATGATGTCACTGTGGTCACGTGACATGAGTGTAACACAAGACATTGTGTAAAAAATATGACACAATATTTCCTCTAAGTATATAGACCTTTATATGACTGTAGTTGAAGAGACAAAGACAAACAGCAAAAGAAGAGTCAAAAGCAATAGACATGAGTCAGAAAAGCTCATTTGCAAATAAGAAACGACTGTAATTAAGGAACAGTGGCTCATTGGAAGCTAATTTTAAGTGATATGGGGACAACCAGTAATCAGCAAGCTTTGTTTTGTCAGGGTGATAAAATTCTGGTGACAGGTCTTCTTTAACAATTGCACACAAACCCTAAATAGTACCTTAGTCTGTGTCAGCATTCATCGGTAGTGGACCCGCTGTACCACCGGGGACGATGACGTATGCTGACACCTGGGAGCGGAGTATAAGTGGCACCCAGTTTTCACCACAGCTTAAAGTGGATTGGACTTGCTGCGACATGGTACCACCAGGTTGCTCCACAAGCACGACTTTATCCGTGGTGGCGGCCAAGGTGAGGTACAGAGTCATCAGGCAGAACTGTGGTCGGGGACAGGCAGAGGGTCAAGACAAGCAGCACAGGATCAAGGTCAAAGGCAAAGCAGGAGGTCTGGGCAGGCAGCAAAGGAGCGTAACCAGGGACAGAACTAGGGTCACAACAGGAATTCACAAGATAAGCACTAGGCATAAGGGACAAGCTTTCTCTGAGGCACAAGGCACAAAGATCCAGGAGAGGACACACGAAGGGGTTGGGAATTTAAAGAAGGTATTTTACATAGTAACTTGCATCTACAGATGTTTATGTCCAGGATACAAGGGTTTAGCTTGCTGCTTTTCCCTTCTTTCACTAGGAGAAAATAAAAGGGAGAACCTAACAGAACCATCATTGAATACACAAAAGAGGATATTTTACTCTGCAAACCTCTACAGTATATTTCCTTGGCTTGACCCAAATTCTGTAAAGCACACAATTTATACCTAGGTCATCTTCTTTAACATCTATATAACAAGGTATATAAGACCGAATAACTCTTCTTATCCAAAACAGAGGTTAAGATCCACAATATTATGAATCATATTGATCAGTTTACTTAAATCACAAGATAAATCAGAGATTCTCAAATGTAGTGCAGATCACTAGGTACACAGCTCTCAACCATAGCTGAAATATGACCATGATAATTTGGTCTGTTTTATTCTACTATCTCTGAATGGAGTGAATACCCATGGCTTAATCAAATGGCTATTCTTCTAAGAGTGCTTAAAAATGTGTTCTTACCTGCTAGGGCCAGTGATAATTATTGTATTGCACTGCAGCTTATAAGATAGAAAATGAGGTGCACTATCCCTTTAAACCCTGAGGTGGAGTCTTCAGCTACTTATTCTAGGGAAATGAGACAGCTAGTGGTGTATTGCTCAGCTGTATGTTAGACATAAATATATTCAATGGAAGTATGATATAAGGGATGCTTAATGCATGCAAGTGAATTGTAACTAATATTTGCTTGCCATATTTCTTCTCCTAAGCAAAACATAATTTTAATTTATAATGATGATGTAAACTTGATTTTAGGAGGGCTACTAATGATGCAAGAGGTTCCTGCTGTAGCTAGGCATCTTAAGAAAGGGTCTGAAGAATAGAATGGCATGGCCTATCTTGATTTTTTCATATATTTTCCAGGCTAGATTACAATATGTACCAACGACTGTGCAATTCAGTCAGAAACCATTTGTCTTTGGCTGGTTTATAGTGCGGCTTGAATGGCTGGGGACATTCTGCACTAAATATGCCTCCCATGATGATTGCATAAAAGAGAATAATGTGGCCTTCTTGTCCCAAAAAAAGTCTAATAAAGCTTCCCTGAGAAAAATTGAAAAGCCATGGGTCATGGCTCACAGATTCCCGAAAACAAATTTGTCTAAAATTTGCAAAAGTAATTTAAAAAATGGTTGGCTCAAAATCTAACTTATACTTTAATAAGCATGCCTCTTAAGGCCATAGTTTGTCACTTAAAGGGAAGGTGTCAGCAGAAATTGACTGCTACCAGTATATTATAAAGCAGATTATCCCCTACCAGATCATGTTTCTATCCTTTTCATCGAAAAAAAATAAATTAGTCAATAAGTCAAGGAGCAAGAGATTTCAGCACTGATGCCAAACTTTTTCTTCCTCACAATATCCTTTCTGCTATATTAAATGCCCCTACCAGGATCATCACTAACCTGCGCTACCAAAGGCTGGTGAATGATATCACAGAAGAGAGTGCATTATAAGACAGCGAGAGCTAGACTTCTGTCTTATTGACTTAAAACATCAAATTTACATCTCACTTCCAAACTAATTTTTTGGATGATGCCAACATGCAGGACCATGAAAGAAACATGATCTGGTTTAGCAGCCTAACAACATACTGGTCATGGTTTATTAGGTCAATTTCAGCTGACAGGTTCCCTTTAAGTTATATCTTTCCAAAGTTGCCAATGATTAGTCTATGTTTACCTGGCATTTTTTATGCCAATTTTGAAACATTTTCAAGAATCACCCTGTATAAGTGCTTGCTATTTTCTTCAGTGCCTGCAACTGTGTCCAATAAACAACCACACTGCAATTCAAACAGCTCTAAGGATTAATACCACTGAGATGAGTCATTTGGAAAATGTAGTGAAGCCATCAAGAAAATAATTATTTTTAAAGTGTACAGAAAGATATATGTAAATGTTCAGGGGCCAAGTCTATATTATCTTAACACAGTATAGAATCTTAAAATCTGTCACAATTTTAAAGTATCAGAAGAGCTAAAAAATAACAATTTATTGTTGTATCTGTTTTCTACATTTAAGGTACCAAATCATTGTTGTTTTGTTTGTGTATTGCTTCCCATTACTTGTCATGGGCATAACATACACAATTGTTGGAATTACGCTATGGGGAGGAGAAATACCTGGGGACACATCTGACAAATATCATGAACAACTTCGGGCAAAAAGAAAGGTAATTTGTGTGATTTCTTCTTTTCTATATTGTTTGTGTTTTTGCAACAAATAAAACACAAATTCATTTTGTATTATTGAGAAATTATATTGAAATATTGCTTGTAACATTCATCAGAGATTTTACTTTGTTACACGGCATGGAGGAGAAATGTTATTCCAAGGCTAATATATCAAAAGGATGCAGACTGTAATAAATGAAGCATCAGGTTCAATCCCTAAGGCAGAGCTTTTCTTTCGGTTTTCTAAGTACAACAGCAATTCATTGTAATAAGCACTTTGGTCTTGATTGATGCTCAAAATGTTTTATGGCTCACTAGGAAGCAATTGTCCAGCCTTTGGCTAATATCTGAATATTTATTCTCTATTTTAATTTGGTTTTTCTTTCTATTTACCTCAAAGGTTCACTATAAAATATAAAGAGGAAAAGGGTGGTTATAGAGCCACAACTCTCCTTTAGCATCAACACGTTAGGGAACCTCAGGGGCCCTACTGTATATTTCAAATCCTCAAAATAGTCAAGAGACACTTCACTCCACTCCATCCTATTTCTTATTTTGCAGACACTAGACACTGTACTGATATCTGTTACCTGTCTGCTAAAGCATGATTATAGGATGATGGTCAGACAACTGGATTCAATGTATTTTCTATGTATATTTTTGCCCAATCTAGTCCATTTCTTCTTCAAACAACTCTAGAATGCCCATAATTTTTACAAATGCTAAATATTAGTATTAGTAGTATTAAGTTTATTATGAAGAGCAGTCAAACACTCACCAGATAATTCAAGCCCTGACACTTTCTGGATTGTGGGACCCCTTTCCTGCTGTCAGCTGTCCAATACATCAACTCTAATGATAGCCGTATCTGATTATTGGTTTATACTTCTGGGAATAACCTTCATTTCTGGTGCTGTCTTGAATATTTTGTCAGCTGACAACAAATGGATTGCAGGCCTCAGGAAAGCACCAGGACTCACTACAGCTAGAATAGTACAAAAGGTCTTGGAAAGGTGCTCCATGGAAGGATTTACCCTTTGAACTTGGCATGTAAGTCTGCCTCGAAGGAAAAAATCATGAATATATTAGGAAGTTTGCAGAATAACATTTCTGTATATAAGTTTACTGTCAGAAACATTTAGCCTTTAGAAGTGTTCTTGTAACCGGACTTCAAAGATATGCGAATTTACCAACTGTTGCCCCCTGGATTCATTGCTGCACAGCAGACCTGTGTATACTGAAACTTGCAATCTCTTTTACTGTTCAGGAGCTATTACAGCTCCATTGCCTTTTAAGAAAATTAAATAATTCACAATATTTAATCACTTTGTTGGTTTGCCAAATACAAGATAGATTTTATAATTAGAAGGATATTTCCCAATACAGTATGTTCATGGTTTTTTTGTGCTATTTTGTATCATTAGCACCTGTAGTTTCCAAAACTGTGTATTACACAGTTTAAATGAAGTGGCGCATATGGATTGGAGACATACCATATATGATTGTATAAAATATGTGCTGATTTCTATTACAAGGTACTGCTGTCATAAATAACAGATGAAGGTTGGTAACATCCTTCCAAAGTCATGAACACTGCCCTGCAAATACAAATGAGAGGCAATCTCAACTGTAACAATATAACATGCTGCAGTTATAGGATTTTTTCTGTAAAATAATAATATATATATATATAGGAACAATGATGTGGAAATACAGAGCAGAAAGACCTTACTAGGATGCAAACCGAATGGAAGGTGATCCATGAGATCAATATGGATTTTTTATTTTTTTTTTATTTAGGCACCTGAGCCCTTTCAGTATAATTTTTTTTAACAGATACAATAACAAATTAAAGCAAATGTGTTATGTAGGGTCTGGAAATTGACAGCAGACAGTGATGGAGGACACTGAAACTTAACCCCATTCCCATCTGCCCCTGCCTGATTAGCTCAAGAAGATAATGTTGACCAGTCAAGGCAAACACATAGATGAAAAAGTGCATGCTACCTATCACATGAAGTTTTGCAATGTACTCTATTAACCGGTTTAGCCATGATTTATGTTAATATTACCTAAAATACATCTATACATATCCTGTCAGTTCCTGGGGAAATGTTATATGTTAACTTAAATGACTCATTTACATTTACATTGTAGAAGTCCATCTTCCTTCAGTGTTCCATTTTACCATTTATTTAGAATTTATTAGCATCAATCATATTTTTGATAGAAGTCTAATAAATGTTAAGTGATGCAATTTAGATTTTCAGTAACGGTTAACATCCTGTTTATAGGGTAATTAATAGATTTGGCACTGCTCAACATTTAAGGTTGCTTAACATTTTTCATCTGATAAAATGCTTATAACTAGAGCAATGCAATACTAATGTGTCTTTATTTTTTGTTACAAACAGTTTTCCGTATTGTCTTCCTTACTAAGATATGTAGTATACTTTGTAATAAAGACTTCCAAGAATTAAAGCACTGTATCTTAAACAATACTCCATTATTTGCATGTTTGCTAATAAATATGGCTTTAAAAATGTAGCACGTAAAAATGTATGGAGTGAACACCCTGGAAAGTTTGAAATACACAGGTGCACAGATTAACCAACGTAGCCCGAATTGTCTCCATCCAGATTTACTTACCCACACACAATGCAGTGAGGCATACAGTATAGCCACCAACCGGGATAATACTTTCAAAACAATTTTCACCTCCTGTGCAAAGTGCTTTTTCAATGTTGTAGGTTTACATCAAAATCCCAAAAATCCATACTGACCCTTTTTGATAAAAATAGCAGGAATCTTTATAATATAGTTGGTATAAAAATATTGAAAGAATTTGCTTTCTTATTTTGTTCCAGAAGTAACTATGTAGGTTTAACCCCTTGCAGTCAAAGCAACTTTTCACCTTCCTGACACATCACATTTTTTCAAATCTAACATGTGGCTATAACTTTGGAACGCTTTAACATATCCAGACAATTCTGAGATTTTCTTGTGACACATGGTACTAACATTTACCAAATGTCTGCTATATGTTGACATGGTTTTTATGTGTCCTTTCAATTTTGTAGGATGTTAGGAGGCTTAGAACTTTAAGTGCAATTTTTCACATTTTGAATAAAAAACAAAAACATACTTTTGTGGGACATGCTCAGATTTCAAGTCACTTTGAGAGGCCTTAATAAAAGTTAACCCCAAAAAATGACCCCATTATGGAAACTACATCCCTCAACATATGTAAAACAACTTTAATTGTTTTACAAGGGATAAAACAAAATTAGTTGCAATTTTGAAAGTCTTTTGGCAAAATGAATTTTTTTTTTTAAATGTACACATTTTCAGTGGATAAAATACCAAAGTGCTCCACAAAGTTTGATACCCAATTTATCCCGACAATGCCAAAACCTATGGGCACATACCACAGCATTGAAGGGAAGCTGCGCCATTCGGAGCAGTTTTGCATTGTCATTTTGTAAAGGCTATACAATCTTTAATTTTTTTGGCAATTTGGACATATAAGGGCTTTTAACTGGAAGATTAGATGCACTTTACAAATTCTTCATTTGAGTGGGTATTTAGCTTATTGATGAGATTTTATTAACTCTTAAATCTATGGAGGAAAAGTATATGGTCAATTCTGGTTTAGTATTTTTTGCATCTTTTGGGAGTCCATTCACTGCCCCATAAAAGTAATATGTTATCTTTATCCTAAAGATCACTACAATTATGGTCATACATCATTTATAAAGTTTTTCATATATTTTTACAATTTTGCTGAAGAAAAACTAATATAGAGAAAATCTCTTCTGTTAACATATCGCCATCCTTTCGGGAGACATAACTTTAATATTATTTGTTTGACAGAGATGATTTGACCTATTTGACCTATTTAATTAATCCAGAATAAACGCTCATCTCTCCAGCGGGAATACCCGCTTTTCCTCCTTTCCATCTGTGCTCCAGCGGTCATAGCATCACATCTCATCTCCATTTCAACTTATACCTTGCAATCCATGCCTGATGAAGGTCTGAATTTATAAGACCGAAACATTGCAAAATAATAATTTTTGTTGGACTGCTATTCTGTTTATTCTGGATTAAATAAATTCTCCTCAATTTTTGACCATTTTGGTGTACATAACTTTTTTGATCACTTTTTAGAACATTTTTGTGAAGGGGTTTAATGAAAAAGGTACATTTTTGTAAGTTTTTTAGGGTTTTTTTAAACTGCAAAGTGGGACAGGGTGGGGAAGTAACTATGTAATAGCAAATATTATTAGAGATTGCTAGCTGAAAAAGGATAAGCTTTACAACTGTAATAAGATTGGTTGAACAATAATCCCAAAGGTAGGGGAATAGGAAGAGGCAGGATTAACTGGGATTTAAATTAGGGAAACATGGAGGGGGACTGTTTTTCTCAAACTAGGGGAGTTACAGGTAAATCTGTCCTCTATGGTAACCCCAAGCAATGTTGTTTTAACAATGGACTATTTGAAATCTGACACTTGTAATGATGACGTGCTACCCTGGAACGTGACCTGTACAGCAAAAGGTTGGCCTCAGTTACATGTCCAGATGCCATTACACAGAGTAGACAGAGCTAGGAAGAGGTTGCTGCCGTTCATAGGGTCAGTCAGATAGGCAGGGACTTCTCAAATGCCAACAATTGCCTTTAGGTATGGACATGAAGCGGTGTGATTAGGGGCAGGAGGAAATTTGAAATAAAAGCACACTCTCAGGATAGTTTGCAGTTGCATTAAAATCTGAAAATCACTTTGACATTATACTTTGCAGTTCCAGCATGATCCAGCATTATCAGTATAGTTTGCTGCTCCATCAAAATCTGAAAGTCGATGTCGCATTATAGTTTGCGGCTCCATCAAAATCTAGAAGATGCCGGTGCTGTATAGTTTGCTGTTCCATCAAAACTGAAAGGAACAGTCATTCAGATAGGCAGGGATTTCTCAAATACCAGCGATTACCCTTTTCAAAACACTTATGTAGGGAAAGGGGGCTGCTGACTTAAATCTATCAGCATTTACAGCATCATCCAGAAATGTATTAAAGGCACAATATCAGTATAGTGTGTTGTTCCACCAAAATCTGAAAGGTGCTATTGCATTATAATTTGGAGCTGCATCAAAATTTGAAAAGCACTGTTGCTGTATAGTTTGCCAGTCCATCAAAATTTGAAAGGCTCTGTCAGCCATTACACACAGGAGATATAGCAAGGAAGAGGTTGTTTCAGTTCATAGGGCCAGTCAGAAAGGCATGGACTTTTTAAATACTAATGATTGCACTTTTCAGGGCACTTGGGCAGGGACAGGAGGCTGATGTGATTAGTCGAGTATAAACTGTCCCGAGGATAAGCCGAGACCCCTAATTTTAACACAAAAAAACTGGAAAAACCTATTGACTTGAATATAAGCCGAGGGTGGGAAATGCATTGGTCACAGCCTCCCCAGTAAATAGCAAGCATGCCCCCTGTAGTATATAGCCAGCCAGCTCTCAGTAGTATACAGCCACCCCACAGTAGTATACAGCCTGCCAGCCCCCTATAGTATATAGCCAGCCAGCCCCCATGTAGAATACAGCCAGTTCCCATAGTATACAGCCAGCCCCGTGTAGTATACAGCCATCCCCCAGTAGTATACAGCCTGCCAGCCACCAGCAGTATACAGCCAGCCAGCCCTGTTTAATATATAGCCTGCCAGCCCTCTGTTGTATATAGGCTGCCAGCCTTCTGTAGTATACAGCCACCCCACAGTAGTATACAGTCTGCCAGCCCCCTATAGTATATAGCCAGCCAGCCCCCACGTAGTATACAGCCAGTTCCCATAGTATACAGCCACCCCCCTGTAGTATACAGCCACCCCCAGTAGTATACAGCCTGCCAGCCACCAGCAGTATACAGCAAGCCAGCCCCCAGTAGTATACAGCCTGCCAGCCCTGTTTAATATATAGCCTGCCAGCCCTCTGTTGTATATAGACTGCCAGTCCTCTGTAGTATACAGCCAGCCCACAGTAGTAAATAGCCTGCCAGCCCATAAAAAAATAAACTCAGTACTCACCATTTCGATAGCCCAGGCAGCTCTGCTTCCATCTTCATGTCCGCGGTAGGTCCGCGACTGACATCACAGTTGTGCTGTCAGGCTGTGCGCACAGAGATGTCATGGTCCTGGCGCTGGTCTGAAGAATGAAGAGGCGCTGCAGACGGAGCTGCAACAGACCTGCCACAGACCTGCCATGGACATGAAGATGGAAGCCGAGCTGCACAGGCCTTCGGAATGGTGAGTACTGAGTTTATTTTTTTATATACCCGAGTATAAGCCGAGTGGGGAGTTTTCAGCTTATACTCAAGTATATACTGTAGTTAAAAATTGGAAAAATTCATAGATAACTATCCTTTTCTGGACACTGTGAAGAACTGCATTGAGCTACTGATAGGCTGCTAAACTACAAGGCCAGAACTGCTAGCATTTACAACATTCTGACAGATGAGCTTAAGCACAGCCTGCTCCTGTGGTGAAACTGGTGGTGCCATCCAGACACTGACTACATGAGGAGGCAGAAGAAGAGGAATTGGAGGAGAAGAAGGAGGCAAGGATCGATCTCCTGCAATTCTTGGTGGTGGATATACAGGGTCGGACTGGAGTACCTGGGGCCCACCAGAGGAAATTATTTTTAGGGCCCACCCTATCTTTTTGCTAGTAAGACTACCAGACTACTAATGGAAGTATAAAAAACAGCAGATAAAGGTCTACAGTTTTAAACTACATTCACACGACGATATGATCTCCGTACTGTAGCATGGCGGGCGAACGGCAGCGCCCAGGAGAGGAGGAGGGGGTGAGCGCTTCACAACCCTGCCCCTCTCCATAGCACCCTTTGCTGTCTATGGTGGACGTTTATACGGCATATAAACATCAGACGTATATACGTCCCCCATACGGCTGTGTGAATGTAGCCTTAAACACAATGGGGTAGTTTTATCTGAGAGCAGAACTGTTCTAGTTGCTCAAGGCAACCAATCAGAGTTCAGCATTCATTTTCCCATAGCAGTTTATGAAACGAAATCTGAGCTCTGATTGGCTGCCATGAGTCACATTAAAAGACAAAGCACATGTTACTACTTGCAGAGCAATGCATTTGATGCATTTTGCCCAAATAATTTCAATGGCAAACATATCATCAGAAAGCGGCCTCTGACTGCGTTCACACTCTGCACTTGAATTACATTTAGGAAGGCAATTCCAGTGCAGTGCGGTGTTCCTAATGCAATGTGTGAACACAAACATCAGGAACCTAAATGTGGCCACTAACCCTAAGCCAACTATACCCAGCCTGACTAATTGTGCCCCCCATTACCAGCGGGTTGTATGTATACAGAGGCGCAGCAGTGACATCACAACCAGCAGCCGCGGCAGGTCCTGGCTGTGGTCAGTGTAACACTTACAGGCTGCAGGCAGAGGCTGCACAGGGGGCGCTGTGGTGGTGATGTCACTGCTGTATCTTTACATACATACAGACCGGGGCGGTTGGGGGGTACAATCAGATGGGGGAGATACTGTGTAACACCAGCAATTACTGTAAATCCAACAACTCACACACATGACGTCTATAGTTGAAGGAATTCTCTTTAATTTCTCTATCCTTCTATCTGGAGGATACATCAGCTTCTAGCAGCCAGATCTCTGCTCTAAAGATTAAGAAACACAAAAAGTTAAGTTCCTCCTTTTCTCATCATCTCCCCCACCTTCTTATGACAAATGTAATAGTGTTATGTTCTTCCCCTAGAGATCACAATTATTCTCCTATAGTGGATATAGTCTTGACCCCACATACCTACAATTCTTGCAGAGCAATGCCCCCCCCCAAGTAGTGAAGGTGCATGTCACCCTGCACCCCCACATTACACCCATGTCACCCTGCACCCCCACATTACACCCATGTCACCCTGCACCCCCACATTACACCCATGTCACCCTGCACCTCACATTACACCCATGTCACCCTGCACCCCACATTACACCCATGTCACCCTGCACCCCCACATTACATCCATGTCACCATGCACCCCACATTACATCCATGTCACCCTGCACCCCACATTACATCCATGTCACCCTGCACCCCCACATTACACCCATGTCACCCTGCACCCCCACATTACACCCATGTCACCCTGCACCTCACATTACACCCATGTCACCCTGCACCCCACATTACACCCATGTCACCCTGCACCCCCACATTACCTCCATGTCACCCTGCACCCCACATTACATCCATGTCACCCTGCACCCCACATTACATCCATGTCACCCTGCATCCCCACATTACATCCATGTCCACCCCTCATCCCACATTACATCCATGTCACCCTGCACCCCACATTACATCCATGTCACCCTGCACCCCACATTACATCCATGTCACCCTGCACCCCCACATTACATCCATGTCACCCTGCACCCCACATTACATCCATGTCACCCTGCATCCCCACATTACATCCATGTCACCCTGCATCCCCACATTACATCCATGTCCACCCCTCATCCCACATTACATCCATGTCACCCTGCACCCCACATTACATCCATGTCACCCTGCACCCCACATTACATCCATGTCACCCTGCACCCCACATTACATCCATGTCACCCTGCACCCCCACATTACATCCATGTCACCCTGCAAAAAATTACATCCATGTCACCCTGCACCCCCACATTACATCCATGTCCCCCCCTCATCCCACATTACATCCATGTCACCCTGCACCCCACATTACATCCATGTCACCCTGCACCCCACATTACATCCATGTCACACTGCACCTCACATTACACCCATGTCCCCCCCTCATCCCACATTACATCCATGTCACCCTGCACCCCACATTACATCCATGTCACCCTGCACCCCACATTACATCCATCTCACCCTGCACCCCCACATTACACCCATGTCCCCCCCTCATCCCACATTACATCCATGTCACCCTGCTCCCCATATTACATCCATGTCACACTGCACCCCACATTACATCCATGTCACCCTGCACCCCACATTACATCCATGTCACCCTGCACCCCACATTACATCCATGTCACCCTGCACCCCACATTACATCCATGTCACACTGTACTCCTACATTACATACATCCACATTTCCCCCTTGCACCCCTACATTACACACAGATTACACTGCACCCCCACATTCCCTCTTGCACCCCTACATTACATGCAGATGACACCCTGCACCCCCACATTCCCTCTTGCACCCCTACATTACATGCAGATGACACCCTGCACTCCCACATTCCCCCTTTCACCCCTACATTACATGCAGGTTACAATGCACCCCACATTCCCCCTTTCACCCCTACATTACATGCAGGTTACACTGCACCCCCACATTACATGCAGATTACACTGCACCCCCACATCCCCCTTGCACCCCTTCATTACATGTATATTACACTGCACCCTCACATCCCCCCTTGCATGTAATGTAGGGGGGCAAGGGGGATGTGGGGGTGCAGTGTAATATGCATGTAATGTAGGGGTACAAGGGGAAATGTGGGGGTGCAGTGTAATATGCATGTAATGAAGGGGTGCAAGGGGGAATGTGGGGGTGCAGTGTAATATGCATGTAATGTAGGGGTGCATTACACTGCCCCCTTTCACCCCTACATTACATGCAGGTTACACTGCACCCCCACATTTCCCCCTTTCACTCCTACATTACATGCAGATTACACTGCACCCCCACATCCCCCCTTGCACCCCTACATTACATGTATATTACACTGCACCCCCACATCCCCCCTTGCACCCCTACATTACATGTATATTACACTGCACCCCCACATCCCCCCTTGCACCCCTACATTACATGTATATTACACTGCACCCCAACATTCCCCCCTTGCACCCCTACATTACATGTATATTACACTGCACCCCCACATTCCCACTTGCACCCCTATATTACATACAGGTGCAGCATAACTTCACATACCCCAGGGCAGCTCTATCCGAGGACATGCTGAGTAGCTCCTCCCCGTCACATGGTAATGACCTCATCAAAGGTCCTTTACCATTGTACATTGTACAGTGTACTGCGGGGAAAGTGAAGATGCGCCCTGTGCCTGGTCCCCGCAGCCCACCCCTATCACCCGACCACCCCCCGGAACCCCGCCCCCATCCCGCGGGGGGGGGGGGCGTCCTTCGGTGCCGATTTTTTTTTTTTTTATCTTTTAATGAAAAAAAGTTTCTCTCCCAGGGGGGCCCACACCAGTATCAGGGCCCACCGGAGGATTCTCCGGTCCTCCGCTGGGCCAGTCCGACACTGTGGATATATATGTGTTACAGCAATTTCTGCCTAGAGCCTAGCAGCCCCTACATTAGACCAGTGGGCAGTTACCAATATATTACATCCCTGCTCATGCTTTTTAGTCCATGTGACAGTTGTAATGTGCACCTTACTAATGGCATCAGTGCACACCTTATTTTGTCCACAACCAGTTGTTACAAGGCAGGGATGCTCATATTGTTGTTCAGTGCAGGGATTGGCAACACAGTGTGCAGATGACATATGTTATGTCTAATGCACATTGCTTAAAAAATGCCATGCCAGAGAGATCCTCTGGGCTGGCCTGGGTACAGTGGGCAATAGCAGGATAATTCATGGCTATATGCTGCCTGATGTATATTTGTGACCTATTTCATCTTCACCTGGTTGCCTCTGAGCCATGTTGGGTCTAGGACATCGTCATAACCCCTTAGATCTTCTTCCACCAAGCACTCACTGATGGCTTCCTTGTCAAACTTCATTCAGAAAGCCAACTATTTGGTTTCATTATCATCATGGTAGATGTTTGCGATGGTCTGCTGTCCATATCCTCATTGCTCATGCAATTGGGAACGCTATGTCCGCAACTGGGGCAGGTAGATGGCACATATATTCCCGGCTAGGAGAGTTGTCATAGAGCATTAGTGACTGTGGAGGGATTTGAGGCACTCTTTGAAATTGACCAATGCCTTATCTTCTTGTAGCCTCTCCCTTCTGGGAATGCACATGCAGTACTTGACACTGCCTTGAAAAGGCCAATTATTTATAATATTTTTGCTGCCCCAAATTGTCATTCTAGCTACCTTCTCTCCTACGAATAGTGCTGTTTGGATCCATTCATCATTACCCATACCGTCTTCTAGCATACTGACATTAACAGCATTTTTTAATTGATTTTTTGAAAGATTTTTTCTTTCTTTTTTTCATGTTATGTTATTTAAAATATTTATTTTAAATTATTCCCTTCATTTTTTTAGCCATCTAGCTCTTACTACCCCATTTTACAGCTATTTTGGGTGTTAAAATTAGGTAATCCGCTGACTTCAGTTAGTGCTAAAGTCTGGGTCACAAACTGAAATGTTTTCTGCTCATCACTATAGAGGACCAGAAGGGAGCAGAAAATACACAAATATGGAAAATGCCAAGAAGATCCCCTTCACAATATATGAAAATATGTACCCGAAAGATGTTACATTTTTTGTGGGAATAACTGTACAATATTAACTCTGCACTAACTCTGCACTAAGCAAAAATAAGCTAATTGACTCTTATTAGCTATCTGCAGTTGTTTAGCTGCTAGCAGAGACTTTACCTTGCCCCCCTGGTTGCTCTCCATTTGCCATGCTTTCTGGTAACCATGAGAAACTTTATAGGACTAGAGGAGGCTTGTTAGGAGCAGTAGTGCAAGAAAAGAGGACCTTGAGTGATGTCATCACATGCTTCGGGTCATCCAATTACAAACATGCTGTCCTGATTCATATGAATGCCCTCAGCTGATGTCACAAACAGGAAGTCCCACCTACTTCAGGAATAGTTGAATATGATTTATAAAAATGAATAATAAATATAACAGGCTGTATATCAGGATAGGAAGAAGCCAGCAGCAAGATACATTTATAGTTCAAATTGTCATCAAAGTCTCTCCCCTGCTGTGCTCTAACTCACTTTGTCAGTAACTTTGCAGTTGCGCTTTAAGGAAAAACTTAAACCTGTTCTTCTTATATGTACAATTTTAGCTAATGAGTATTCTAATAGTGGTATGAAATTGCCAAAGAAATTTCAACCCAACTAAATGAGTTGTGTGATATTAATAAAGAAACTTAAAAAGTATTTCATATAGTAAATTATAACATTAGAGCAGCAATCAAAGGTTAATACTTGAATATTCAAGGTTAATACTTTAATAAAACCAAAGTACCTGAAATGCCAATGTTGGTCCCATCTTTAAAATGCTAAGGAGGGATCATTTAGTAAAAGTGTTTTTCCTTTTCTAATTAATAAAAGTAGAGAAAGCTTACCTTAACAAGGTGACCATCACTAAAAACATAAGCTCAGTGTAACATCTGGGCCAATTCAGGTTTCTGTGCCATCCTTTGCTCATAAAGTGCAGCAGAAGATGCCCTCCTGACTGTTATTTTGTACTTAGTCTGCATTCTGTCATACATAAGAAGCTTTTTTAATTGCACTCCCAAGAGCATAACATTTTATTTACCACATACAAGGGGATTTACATTTAGCCATTGCAATTTACTTTTCTCTTATAAAATGGTGTTAATACCTATAATAAAATGCAATATGATCGCAAAGTAAAAACAGAAGTTATAATATATAATGTGCAAGGCAATAGTCCTTATATACATTATATACTTATAGACATTAGCTCTGTTCACACTTTAGTGTCTGACTTAATGCAGCCTCCAATTGTGTGTATAATACATTTCTTAAACTGTATTTATTTGGGAGTATAAATGTGACCTGCTAATTTAGCAATAAATTGTAAAATTATAGTGATTTTTCCTAATTAATATATGTGATTCCGCCTTTAAAAACAAACAGAATTAAGTATTTTTCTTTCCAAAGTTAGGCATTTTCTGTTCTTAAAGTGCTTGATAAAAATCTTTCCTACAAGAGGTGAAGTGGGTGCAGACTAATGTCTATCTTTCTATGCCCTCAAGCTGAAGCCAATTCAAGCTGCCCACATATCCCATGATGCCTTGTGTTTTCTCTCAAATTAATTCAGCATTAAATCCATTTAGTTTTCCACAATTAAATCTACTGAAGACTGCAACATGTATGTAGAGGATGCATATGGTGACTAGCCTGGCAGCTTCCATCACATGGAGCATGGAACATGTCATAAGTGGTAGAAAGTAAAATATGAACATGATGTGTATAGCCTGTGCTGTGTGAGCACTAAGGGTTAATAGCTTTCCTGCACAGACAAGTTGGGGAAGGGAAGCAGCAGGAGGTGCTGAGAGGGACAGAGAAAGTTCTGTAGAATCAAGGACTGAGATGGAGGCAACGGGTGAGATTATGTAACTCGCTATTCTCTGTCCAGGGTCCTGAACACATCCAGCTGTGCTACATACACAGAGAGCAGTTACATGAACTCCTCCTCTGTGATGTAACAAAGATAATAGGCAAGTTTGTTCTACATCTCAAGAGCTATTGATTTGTAACCGACAACCTGACCTTTAACAAAACCAGATGCGTTATGTAATGGAATGATTGCAGGTGACTCAAAATAGACATCTTTTTCTAAAAAAGAAGTTGGAGATGTGGACCACCTGGACCTACTCTGACCCAGTCAGATACATTATCGGATGCTCAAATAGTTAACTGTGCATTACTTTCTATTCATATGAAGCTACTTACCTTAAAGTCCTCAATTAGTTGATAAGGCTAGAAACTTATTGTTTTTCTTTTCCTAAACTCCCTTCCCTTCCCCACCACTCCTTCCACCCTAACCCCTTCGAAGCCCTCCTGTTACTATTTTGCAAACTGACCAAGATACTTGGGTGTTGAGGGCTGATTTCTTTCCCCCCTTGCATGATCTATTGTCTTTTCGATAGAAAACTTCTCCTAGAATACGATCTGACACGATGTTGTAAAATTGCTGATTTATTGAAAGACATTGTATGTGTAAAGTTTTATTACAATAAAGCTCTTTGAAAACCAAAAAAAAAGAGCTATTTATTTGTGGAAAAAAACATTAAGTTGCTCTTTAAGTGACAGTGCCTATGTAAATTTTTAAATCTATTTTGTTTACATTTTTCTAAATGACATGCGGTATAAATATGTGCATATGACCATGTCCTTGATGGTCACAGAGTTATAACTTTGTGCCCTCTTTATTTATATTCTGTATATTTTTTTTGTACTCCTTACTATCATATTTGATTTTCACCACATCTGTCTGTCTCCTGCTTAAATATTCCTGGGCTGCAGATGGTTAAGCTAGCTGCAATGGATAGATGCATCCTCCACTCACATTCCTCTCCTGTTAGCCTGATGATTCAGGGTGTCAGTGGGCTGTTCCAATCCCTATCTGCGACAGGAACTCAGTGATATCTCATAAGAGGATTGTATGGATCTCGACCCATTTTTATATGACCAATATTGGTGAGGTTTTATCTCTTCCGTTATCTCCTTTTTCCCTTTGATGCAGGAAGAAAATGTCATCCAATGGTCACAAACTGTCTTTAGTCAGAAAGATCAGCAAATCAGTAGGGATAGCTGGGGGTCTAGCTTTAGGGCTCACTGTTTGTATTTAACTTCTTGCTTACTTGATTACTGAGCAACGTGTACAGTATATAAAAAGCCAGTGGATATGTTTTTTTTATTGTATTTATTTTAGTCATCAAATGCCCATGAAATGATTGTCAAGTATCCCTTCATAGAACTCTATTCACCGCAATGCTGACTGTTTTATCATTCTAGCTACTTGGCGTCCCAAGACCTCACCAGCCCATGTTTCACTCAAACCAATCTATGTCCATTATCTCACCCTATTTCAGTGGTTTAATAGGTGCTAATGAGGAAGTAGCTTGAAGCTATGATTTTCAGGGTTATGTACTGTACATTGCACACTGAAACAGTCCTTTTATCAGAAAAACATCCTCCTCTATTTAGAGATTCAAAAACCCCTATGGTCAAGTTAAAGAAAACCATCATACTTGTATTTGTGATTTTCAGACCTAGTAAGCTGTTGAACCACATGTGGTTATGGGCATTGATTGGAGTAAGTTATGCATGTGCTAATGTGGATTGGGGACACTGAGCAGCTAACATGATAAAACACACAGCAGTCCTATGAAGGTCCACAAGGTGTGAAGAAGAAAACAGTAAAAGGATTTGGTACAGATGAGAAGGAGTATGGAACTCATCAGATGGATTTGTAGACTTTATGTTGTAGAAATGTGCAGCATACAGGTTAAAGCAGACCAAGGCAGGCAGCAGTCCTTTCATAACAGTAATGCACTCTAGTCTGTTACCAGTAGAAGCATTATAACTATAAGTGTACCATTGGAGTTATTTTTTTGTTGTGGAACTTTCTTGCATTTGCAGTACCCTTGTTAGAAATGAAGACTCCATTTTTTTAAAAATTTTTTTTAATTTTTCAACATAGTCCTCTGTTAGAAAGATACACTTCGCCCAATGTTCCTACCATTTTTTCAACCCCTCCAAAAAATAGGATTTATCGAAATCTCCAAAATATGCCTTTGTCTCGGCGTCGACTTCCTCATTTGAGCTAAATTTTTTTCCTGCAAGCCATTTCTTCATGTTAGGGAACAAGAAAAAATGTGGCAGGGAGCAGGTCGGGTGAATACGGGAGAGCGTCAGCAATTCATAACGCAATTCATGCAGTTTGGCGGTGACAACTGCGGATGGATGTGCTGGTGCATTATTGTGTTGAAACAGCAACTTGTTTTTCGCCAAATGTGGACGTGTCTCCTTCACTTTTTTTGTCAAAGGGGTCCAATAACTCATTGTAGTATTGTCCAGTGATCTTTTTTTCCTTTTTCTAAAAAAAAACAATGAGGATGATGCTGTTTGCATCCCAAAAAATTGTCGCAATGATCTTTCAGGTTGATGGGACCGTCTTTGCCTTCTTTAGAGCACATTCAGCGGGAGAAATCCATTGTTGCTTAGTTTCTGGTATGTAATGATGAATCCAGGTTTCAACAACGGTGACAACTCAATGCAAAAACTCCTTCGGATCTCGCCTAAATTGCTCCAAACACTGCTTCGAAGTTAACAGCCGCTTCCGCTTGTTGTCCACCGTGAGCAATCGCGGCACCCATCAGGCCAACAATTTTTTCATCGCCAATTTATCATGTAAAATATTGATTGCCATTCTGGTCGACACACCTATGGCCTCTGCTACTTTGCGCACTTTCGTTCATCGATCAGCGAGTATCATGTTGTGGACTTTTTGAATGATTTCCTTGGTAACCTCATCTCCTGGGTGTCCTGGTCGCTCCTCATCAAAAATGGATGTTCACACACGTTTAAATTCGTTGAACCAATATCTAATCTACCTGTGGACATAGATCGGGAAGTGTCCCCATAAACAGCATCCAACTTTGTTTTTATCTCCTCAAATTTTTTCCATTCCCAAAACAAAAAGCGAATTACCGAACGATACTGCTTTTTCCATCTTAGCGAAAATCACGAAACACGTCTTACTCAAATGGCTGCCAAATCCAAACTAACCAATCAATCAGTCTGCAATTTGTTTTGCTGTCATTTGATAGATGGCAGCACACGATGATAACACCAACTTCCCTCAGGAATGCCCTCTGTCATCAAACACGATACTTATTGATCCGCCCTCGTATTTATGGATGTTAAGTAGTTGGAACAGTCTACCATAAAGAGAGTCCACTATAGACTGGACATTTGATATAAGTTGAGATACGATGGTGCTTCAAAGTCCCTTAATATATACTATTGCCCTAGAAGGGACTTTTAAACGATGCAATATCTTTGATGTTTCTATGACTTTAATTTATCATTATGGCATTATATGAGGCATCCTAAGTCTATTAAACTAGTTGATATCGTTATGATGTTTATGTCTTATGACGTTTGTTGCTATCTGTAAGCAGTCTGTGTTGAGCAGACTGAATATCTATTCTGTAAAGTACCATACTTCAGATATACATAGTGGTAAAATAGCTTTTATCATTTCTGAGAAATAGTGAGACACCACTTAAAATGTAGATGAAGTCTGACAGACACTCGAGATACAGTAAAGGAAATCACATTTGATGATGTTTTTATTTTGAGTAGTGCTTTCATTGGAGTGTTTCCTCTCTTGCTGTGAACATAGCAAGATCTTAAAAGGCAATCTTTAATGAACTGACAATATTTGTTTTGTACTGCTTTCTGCAAGGAAAAGCCGAGCACCCGTGCAAACCAACAAATTTACTTCAACTTAACATTTTGCAATATTGAGTCGGAATACATTTTTGCATGACTAAGATTAATGGTTTCATTTTGATCTTATGTTTATCGAAGCTCCGTTAATTTAGTCCAGCTAAAAATAATTTAAGTGTCTCTTGTCCCTGACAATATTGCAGGCACAGGCACAGCCTTATTTTCTGATTATTGCCATAATTTAGTTTCCTTGTTACCACCAAACTATGTTTTTGCTTACGGTCATTGATTATGTACTTCATTGGCTCTAAGACAAGTGTTTAGTATGTATATGAGTGTTTGGTAAGTGCATAATATTGGAATGTGAAAAGTGTATTAGGGCAGTAAAAAGGGGAGGTGTGGAGTCCCAAATACACAAAAATGTACTTTAAGTGAGTTGTTTCAAGTGTCACATTTTAAAAAGGAGAGGGCCAGAACCGATTCTAGCCTTTTTGCTGCCTGAGGCGAAAATTGTAAATGCTACCCCCGGCCAATGATACTACCTACAACACTAGTAGTCAGTCAATGACACAGACATGATGATGACATGATGATGACACAGGTGATGAACTGCCCAATCAGGAAGAAGGCTTCTTTCTGTTTTCTTTATGTTTTATAAGATCATGACTTAGGCTTTGTAGCTGAAATGCATTGTCATTTCCCGTGTGTTTTAACTCGAAGTACTTGTTGCTGTTACACGAATAAGGAATATTTTTAAAGATATTTTTTGTATATTTGCTTCAGTTGCCCAATTCACAGAATAAGGGACAAAGTGTCCTTCTGCTTCATTCATTCTTTATTGCACTCCTGGAAATAAGCATTGCGCCCTGCAGCCCCATAGACAGTAACTCAGCAAATTTCTAGTGCGTAAGAACCTCCTGCCTGAAGTCCAGTAAACTGGATATAATATTATTTCATAGAAACAGAAGTTGACAATAATAACAGAGGGGTTATATGCAAGAAAAGTAGATGGCTCAATGATGACTTCTGAAAAGTAGAATAATAATGCAATAAAGTGAGGAAAAGCTCTTTTACCAATCAATTTATGCTTTATAAAGTAATAGTGCCTCAGTTAAGGCACTCAAATAGTATAATGTGCTCTGTACCCCTCTCACATAATGAATTCCTTTCAATGTGTTGAGGCAGGTGTTTTATTAAGACTGCCCCACTGGTGGTTAGGCATGGAGATATACCAGTTCAGACCTTAAGAAAGGGTCTGAACTGAAAGAGCCTTTTAATATAGCTTCCACCTGTGTTCTAGCCTATAGTAAATCTGCCGGGCTGTATATAATTCTTTCTATAGTGGCCCCGGACCTTGAGAGTATCTGGCTGTATTACCCTTCTGTTATCTGATTAGATGGACATCACCTCTGAGAAAGAGGGACATGCATAATAATAAACCAATATGCATTTTAATTGAATGTGAGGACAATAGACTTAGAACTACAGTAGTACAGAAATGTGTACTAAAGGAAGATGCAAACTTTAACTTGACACTTAATGGGGCTCATTTACTAAGGGCTCCGTGGCCGCATTTCCGCCCGGTTTCCCGAATTTTTCCATTTTGCACCAAATTCTGCCGGGATTTTGGTGCACGCGATTGGATTTCGACGCAATCGCACTGGCTTTCACGTGACAGAAATCGAGGGGGCGTGGTCGTCAGACAACCCGACAGATTCGTAAAAACCGCAGAATTTAAAAACTGAAATGTGTCGCAAAATCAAGCACTTGCATGCACCGAGAAGAAGCAGGTGAACTCCAGCGGACCTTGGCGCAGCAGCGACACCTACTGGATATCGGGTGCACGACCTTAGTGAATCCCGGCAGCACCCGAATCCTCGGCGGAGAACGCGCCGCGGGATCGCTACAGGACCGGGTAAGTAAATGAGCCACAATGTTGTAAATATAGTGTTATAGTGTCTAACTGTAGTCTATAAATTGCTTTTAAAAAGCTTTTTAAATTGGATGATGTGATATTGCAGCAAGCTATCAGTCTCCAATGAAAGTTTTGCACATCTATAGATTAAAATTGGCGCAGCATGGTTAAAATTGTTTCCAGATGGTACTACATTGGTACCTTATAGTTCTGTCTAACCCTTTCACAACCAGCTGCCGTGGTCAGTCTTGTAACCGATTGAGGCAGATAACTCGATCAGGGCACATAACAGCACTGCACATGGTCATCTTCATCTTGGAATATGAATTGGCACCGACCTGTGACATCATTGTAGACTACTGATCAGTTGCAATGACAGCTAGGAGTCTACTACAGGCTCTGATAGCTGTCATTAGGCATTGTGTATTACAGTCTGCTAGAGACATGTGAAGCTGTAGCATGGAGGGGCTTTGATTACATCCCAAAGAGCCCATTAGGTTCCCTACCATAAATTTGATTTTATCAAGAAGGAGGCCATGGATAACAAATATAAGAAGATTACCTCAGTCACTGTGCCTGGATCTATGATCATGCATCTCTGTTTTTTCATGCTTGATTTTGATGGTACATTTCCTTTAAACAATGTATATATACACGGGCTGAGCTCTCTCCATACACAGTGAGTGTTTGCTGCATATTTCAGCAAACACCCGCGATCGCTGCTTGCATCCACATATAGTGCCAATCTTTAGTATGGCAATATATGGTATGATCAACCAGACTAGGGTTAAAGTAAGCTAGTGGGTCAAAAAAATAGTAAAGAAAAATTACATTTAAAAAAAAAATTCAAATCAAATGTCCGATCTATAAATATAGAATAACGGTTATTCCAGGCATTTAACCTGTAACAGAAAATAGCTCCCAAATATTCCACTTTTTCACCATTTCGAAACAAATAAAAAAACAATAAAAAGTTATGAAAATGATGTGCAGTTCTCAAAATGGTAGCATTTAAAAGGACATTTCATCTCAAAAAATGATACCACCCACAGCTCCGTAGACTGCAGTATGAAAAAGTTATTAAATATATCCAAAAACAGTCTCTAAGTATACTTAGAGGAAATGAGACTACCGAGAACCAATATTCAACTATAAGCACTGTATGACCAATTAATACTTAACTTTTACTGAATAAGATCAAAAATTAGACATAAACATCTCATACATACCCCTAAAAAACAATCTGTATGTTCAGAAACTACCGGAGCTCAAATAGAAAATGTGGAATGATCGTACAAAGACTAGACGTGTAGTCACCCAGGAGCAGGTGGTTGTCAATGGGAGCTCACCACTTTCCCTGTCCTAAAAGTATGGGTATTGGTGTATTAGGGCCTGTGTAGCCATTTTAAAGGGACAGTGTCTGGGTATAGTAAGGAGCAATAATGGGAATGTGAGCAGTCAGGTTTAAGGACAGGCAAAGTAGTGAGCTCCTAGAGACCACTACCCACTCCTGGCCATGTGACTACAGTTTGACAAGATTGCTGCTAATTATGCACACCCTCGCCACCTCCCGCTCCCATGCTCCGAGCATCGGAATGTAGAGGAGCGGGGGTGTATATGTAGTTTGTTTTTTGTTTGTTTTCCTTCAAGAAAGTAGCAACCAAATGGATAAGTTTAAAGTTCCTCCCGTAACTTACAGTACAGAAAACAAGCTAAATAGGGGTATATAGGAGTAGAATTATGCTAAAATGTAACTTTTATTTAGTACACATAAAACCGCACCAAAGTAACATGTGCTATTGGTATGATGTAAGGAAAAAAAAGACAAAACAATTTAAACCTTATTGAGTGCCGTATCCTCACAGATCTCGGTGTGAATTTGGACGTCAATATCAGAAACAATAACACTCTTACCGTGATTCTGATGCCAAAAGGATCATTCGGGCCGGAGGTTAGGGGTGACAAGTGGACATCTGTCCCTATAGTACCCCAATTGACTCCTGCCCTTACAAGGACAGTCCACAACTGACCCTGTAAAGTCAAAGCATGCCCCCTAAAAAACACTGTGTACCCTGACGCGTTTCGTCAAAATAGACTCTTCAGAGGGATTTGTAGATAAATAAAGCAACCTGCCAGATGCTCGGCTTTAGTTGCGGTCGCAAGTGGCATGCATAGGAAAACATGAACGGGCTCGCTGTAAGCTGCTGCCCCGAAGACATTAATAGAAGCTGCTTATCCCTAGTCCCAGTGGTGAACTTAGGAACCTGTTGTGTGCAGCTGGCACAGGAACTTGCACCATACTGAGAGGGTTGCCAGCCTTTTAAACTCTAAGCCCCGCCCAGGCGACAATCCTATTGGGTGCGCAGGAGAAAAAAAAAAAAAAAAACCTCGGCTCGCTATTGGTCACACAGCGGGCCGCACAAAGGATCATGCGGACCGCAGTGTAAACTCACCCCGGCTGAGAGGCGGAAAGACCGCCAAGTGAACAGCAGGGGGCAGCTCATGGATCGGTGCTGCGTGTGCGCCAGATATGGCGTGTGAGTTTATTTGTCGCGCTGACATAGCAACGCTAAATAGCCCATCCCCTTACTGGGCGTGATTACCACTATGCGTCATGGTGGCTAGAACAGACAGCAGGTAAAGACAAAAAGGAGGGTGTAAACAAAATATCAACAAAAATGTAAACACAATGTGAACAAGCTCTGATAGTGATCAGAGTAAAAGGGCAAGGAGCAAAAATAGAAGGAAGACAAAAGAAAGCGAGGAGAACATTGGGAGGGAGTTAACATTGAGAAACACTGTTAGATAACAAGTAGTTATATAAATGAACAAGGAGGCCACCTAAGATATATCTATGTGAGCCTCAGGGAATAAGGTATGTATAATCATATGGGTCTAGGTCAATGCCGGAGGACGGAGTATGATATACAACATGTCAGAGGGGAACCAGATCCAGAAAAAGTATAATGAACCATCACAACAACCTTGTAGTCTAGATAAGTATCAAGCCGGGATCTCAAAAGGTATAAATTGTGTTATACAAAGTATTATAAAAATGGGGAAAATACAATTTGGTCATTTAAGCCCTTGGGGTCGATGGTGTCTAGAGTGAAAATCCATCTGGCCTCTCTTTGGAGGATAAGTTTGTCCCAATTGCCCCCTCTTTTTGGGTATGGGACACTATCAATCCCCATGAAACGTAAGGCCGTTGCATCGCCGAAGTGATACGTCCATACATGGTTCGCAAGTGGTTTATCTCTCCAGTGTGAGATGTCACCCAGGTGTTCCCCCACTCTCCTGCGTAATTCCCTGTAGGTTTTTCCTATGTATTCTAAACCACATTTACAGGTTACCTTGTAAATCACGCCAGTACTCTTACAGTTTATGTATTTGCGGATGTCATAGGTTTTACCTGTAACATTGCTGGTAAAGGTTTTGCCTGTTTGCATGTATGGACATGCAATACAGCCACCACATCTGAAATTTCCCACAACCTGCCTCTCCAGCCAAGTACCCCTTGGTTTCGGTGCTACAAAGTGACTATTCACCAGTCGATCCTTAGTAGACCTAGTTTTACGAAAGGTGATATTAGGCCTGGTACCAACGATATCCTTGATGTCCTTGTCTAGTGTCAAAATGGGCCAGTGTTTCTCAAGGACCTTTCTAGCCTCCATTGAGCCATTGTCAAAAGTGGCTATGATTCTCAAGATGTTATCCCCTTCTTTTTTAGTCTTAGGAATATTTTGTAGGAGATCAGTGCGGCTTTTACCAAGGCTACTACGGTAGGCTTCCCTTAGGATCTTATCTGGGTACCCCCGTTCAAGAAACCTGTTCCTTAGATCTCCTGCCTGTCGCTGGAACTCACTTTGGGAACTACAGTTTCTACGTATCCGCAGATATTGACCCTTTGGGATTCCCTTGCGTAGAGAATAGGGATGGTGACTATCCCATCTAAGCAGGGAATTGGTCGAAGTGGGCTTACGGTAAACTGATGAATGTATGGTACCGTCCGCAGATTTGTTAATCAGAATGTCCAGGAAGGGGAGTCTGTCAGTGTGAATCTCAGACGTGAAACGTAATCCTATGTGATTGATGTTCAGTACTTCCACAAACTTCACGAATTCGGAAGAGTCACCTTTCCATAAGATGAATATATCATCTATGTACCGAAAGAACATTTCCACATGTTCAATCCCCGGAGGTGGATTCTCCCCAAAAACACACGTGGCCTCCCACCAGCCCAGGAGCAAATTGGCATAGGAGGGAGCACACGGGCTCCCCATTGCCGTGCCCCTGAGCTGGTGGTATATTTGGCCGTCAAAAAGAAAAATGTTTCTAGTGAGAGTGAACTGTAGGAGATCCTGGACCAGTTTGCTATGTGCCTGATATTGTATGCCCCTTGTTGAGAGGAAATATTCCACCGCCTCCAGGCCCTTATTGTGAGGGATGGATGTGTATAGTGCCCCCACGTCGATACTACCTAAAAGAGTGTTAGGTTCGATGGTCAGACCCTCCAGATGTCGTAGAAGATCTGCCGTATCTCTCAAATACGAAGGTAGGGCATGGACGAATGGTCGAAGTACTGTGTATAGATACCAACGTTCTGACAAAGAGAGTTCACTCCAGACACTATCGGTCTTCCTTTTAGGGGAGTTACTCCCTTATGGAGTTTGGGGAGACAGTAAAAAGTCGGCATCACTGGGGTGGTTGTGGTCATAAAGTCAAGTTCGTCATCACTGATTATCTTAAGAGACTTGGCCCATATGAGAATGCTACCCAGTTCTGACATGTATTCGTCTGTGGGGTTTGATGTTAACACTTCATATGTTAATCTGTCACTCAGTAGGTCCCTACATATTTGTGCATATTTTGAAGTGTCCATTATGACAATATTTCCGCCTTTGTCGGACGGTTTAATCGTAATAGTGGCATCCTTTTCTAGTTTACAGAGTGCTGCGATTTCCTCCTTGGAACAGTTATATGTAGTGTTAGTCGGTCGGATCTTTTTAAGATCTGAACATACCCTGTCAACAAAAACATTGATGCATGAAATGTCCCCTTGGGGGGGCATCCTGGTACTACGATTTTTTAAATTGGTGAAGGGACCATGTCTCTCTGGTCTAGGGTTTGAATGTTCAAGACTGGCCAATAATCTCACATCATCCACCATATCAGGGGGAACCCCAAGTTCTCTACTCGACTTCTCCATTCTTTTTCTAAAAAACTTTTGCCAACTAACCTTTCGTGCAAACAAATTTACATCCTTGGCCCATGTGAAGAGATCGTAATCTGACGTCGGGACAAATGACAAACCCTTTGACAAGACCGCCGGATCGAACCCACTTAGTTCTTTTTGTGACAGATTAATTATTTGGGGGGAGCGCTTGCATTGGGCGCTTGACTGCGGTTCCTGAGGGGGTATGGGTTTTCTAAAAAACGGGCTGAAGAACCCCTGCCTGCCCCCCTACCTCCCCTAGAAGTGCCCCTTTTAGTACTCCTCCCCCTTCGATCCTTCTGTGGTCCTTCACTATCTGAGATTTCGCCCTCTGTAGACGAGACCTCTGTGTCTGTGACCCGAGGTTGTGATCGTAAGCTCAGGACACTATAGGCTCTATTCTCCTTGAAATCTTGGAGGTCCCTGACAAATTGTCGGTGCTTTCTCTCCTTCAAAAAGTACTGGTATTTCTCTACTGTGTTTTTGAGGGTTGTTTCTTTACTCCCAAATTCTGACTCTGTTTCAAATTTCTTGACTAACTCAATTTGATCCTGTAATTTTTTCTCCTGCTTGTCAAGATTTAATTTCTCCTCTTCTAGGAGGATATTCATAAACCTAAGCAAGCTTGATGTCGCTTCCTTTTCCCACTTTTTAGTGAGGGTTAAGCTTCTCAATCGATTACCTGGGGTTAATGTATTCCGTAGGCCCCTGGGGACAATATTATTTTTGATATAATTTTCCAGGCTTTGTACCTCCCACCAGGATGTACAGTGGTCCTTGTAGATCCTGGTGAGATCTCTAAAAGCTGTCTGGAAAGAGGGAGTGTATTTTTTCTGTATAAGATCTTTCTCAGAAAAAACATCTTTCACTTCTGAGAGCCATTGCTGTCTGTCGATGCCTGCTGAAAGGAAGCCAGCCATAACGTGGTCAAAAATTCAATAACAAAAATAGCAACCAAATGGATAAGTTTAAAGTTCCTCCCGTAACTTACAGTACAGAAAACAAGCTAAATAGGGGTATATAGGAGTAGAATTATGCTAAAATGTAGCTTTTATTTAGTACACATAAAACCGCACCAAAGTAACATGTGCTATTGGTATGATGTAAGGAAAAAAAAGACAAAACAATTTAAACCTTATTGAGTGCCGTATCCTCACAGGTCTCGGTGTGAATTTGGACGTCAATATCAGAAACAATAACACTCTTACCGTGATTCTGACGCCAAAAGGATCATTCGGGCCAAATTCACACTGAGACCTGTGAGGATACGGCACTCAATAAGGTTTAAATTGTTTTGTCTTTTTTTTCCTTACATCATACCAATAGCACATGTTACTTTGGTGCGGTTTTATGTGTACTAAATAAAAGTTACATTTTAGCATAATTCTACTCCTATATACCCCTATTTAGCTTGTTTTCTCCTTCAAGAAAGTATAAAAGTATATTAAATATAGCAATTAAAATATCCATAACTGTTATAGTAAATACACAATTACTATAAACTTTGGGGCAGATTTATCAAGTGTCTGAAAGTCAGAAAATTTCTAGTTGCCCATGGCAACCAATCACAGCTCCCCTTTAAAATATTCATGAACACTGGTAAAATGAAAGCTGAGCTGTGATTGGTTGCCAAGGGCAACTACAAATATTCTATCTTTCAGACACTTGATAAATCTGCCCCATTATGGGTGAACATACACCACATGGTCTGCTTAGGTAGAAGCAATATATCAAAACCTTTAATTCATCACTACATAATATTGTGCATTGCAGCAATATAAACATCTTTTTATTGACTGCATATAATAACCTTTAAATTAGGTGCAGCATTTCTCAAATGAGAAGGATAGAGGGTTCTATTTAGATAATGTAACACACCACTAAAATTTGAAAAAAAACAGCAGGATAGCAGGTGATGTTCTGGGTGCTATCCCAATAATTAATCCAGAAATCCTCTGTAGTATAGCACCCATGCTATTGAAGTGCTGCCTGCTTTCTGCTATATGACTTTAAAAGCAACTCACTTATCTCCACAGTTATAGTTTCCACCACTTATTGTCCTGCTTGCCTAATCTGACAGCAACAAACTCAGTTATTTTACGGGCAGATTTATTCTTGTTCTTCATAATTAATTCCAGATTACTGGACCATGACCTTATCATTGCAAACTTTCTGGATGTCTCTTCGGTTTTTACACTAGACCATCAATTAGGGTCTAATTTTAGATTAAAATGTATACAATTCACTTAGAGAGGCCCAGTGACTTTTCTACTAGTTTGCAATACAAGTAGATATGCACTCAGGATACTATGGCTTAACTTCAAAGGGTATTCCTAACTGGAATATTTATGGAAAAAAAATCCCTGGCTAATCTTACATATATAATAGTTGGGGAATCTTACCATCTTGGGCCATTACAGGATGAAAAACTTTGTCTTTGGTAAAATCTACCTAATCATTTACATGCAAAGACCCAGGAGGTAATTTTTTTTTTCAAACAGGTTGAGAGCAGAATAAAAATGTATACAATAAGTAGTCACTGGGTAAAGGCAAGGCCGCTATTTACCTAGATAAAGGCAGCTACAGAACGCATAAAAATAGTTTATTTAAATCAATTCGTTTGATAAACTTATTCATAGATTCAGGCAATGTTACTGTGGTAATCTACCTATACTTTGTTATCAATAGCCTCTTTCCTTCTTAAAGCAACTTTTAAAATTATGCTAATGAGCATGAAGAGCTACCCTAGCCCCTCTGTGATCTGGATTTATAGGCTATAAAACTGTTTCATCCTCTCTCCTGTTTCCTCAGAACTTGTGCACTAAACAGTTCCTGTGCAGACTCGCCTCACAATGCTCTAAAATATCTGGCTGAACCAGTGTGATAAAAATGACATGTCAGGGTGGTCCTCAAGTGGAACGGTAAATATATTGAGAGGAGCCAAATTCAAGAGAAGTTGAGCTCGGGAGAAGCCACAGAGACACAAAGTGGGTTCTGAAAGCAGGTCAAAGTTTATTCAGATCAAGGCTTATTTAATACCCATACAGAGGGGCGTTAACTCATTAGGTGACTTCACAATTATTGGTCAGTTTCATCTACCCACGAGGTGATTGATCAGCAGATCATAATGACAGGAGATGACAGATTGGTTTTTAGGCTATGAAGCGGTAATAGGTAATAAAAAAGGAAATAATGGCTAGGTGGCATATGTCCTGGGAGAAACTCATTATTTACTATATCTAGAGATGGGCAAATTTTTTCAAAAATTCTATTCGCCGTGTTCAACGAATTTTCCTGAAAAAATTTGATTTGACCCGAATCAATTCATGGCAAATAACATTAAAAACAGGTATTTCCTGGCTAAAGAGAGCCTTTAGGGTGTTGTAGAACATTGTGCCATGCTATAATATGCATAGGGATCGTGGTTTGGTCGTCAAACAATGCTATGTTTTAGTATGACACGCACATGACAGCCACCACTCTTTGAATCGCTTCACTCTTCAATTCCATGAGCACTTACATAGGCCAACTTGACCAAATAAGTGAAGCGGGAATGCAGCCTGACAAGGTAACGTCTGTGCCAGCTCGATAGGACTGAGCTGAGGGCCAAGATCCCACTATAGCACTCTTTTTACACTGACATCAGATGATTCCATAGATTAACTCTAGACTAACTCTAGATGTGGCTATATGCAAGGCAAGGTTCTAAAATTGATTTTATGTAGATCTGAGGGAATTTTTAGCTAAAAGAAGGGTTTCAGTTACTTAATAGGGCTCTATGGGAACCTGCCACTAGCTGCATTTGAGAAAAGTGTGGTGACAGGTTCCCTTTAAGACTATCTAGAAGTTAGCAAGAACAAGGATGCTCAGTCCTCTGCTGTTATACAAACCATGTCTTTCTACTCCTTCTGTAATGCGAAGTGAGCAGCATAAACTAAAGACTTCTTCATTCATAACTCATGAGTCATCAGCCAAAAATATAATCAAGTCTTTTTCAATATACTTCCAGTTATTCCTTCAGAGTCTATCTAATCTCTGCATATATTAAATTTCCTTCCCAGGATGTAAGATATCTTATTTTACCTTCTTTACTAAGCATCAAAATTTGTGATCATTTTTAAGTTTAAATTGCAGTTTTTGCAGTTTATTTGTTAAAAAAGTTAACTTTTTTTCATTAAAATAGAGAGGATAGGTGCGAGACCATAATGCCAGATTGGTGTCATTAGTGGACACCACATGGCCACTCAAAGGGTTATTAAATTGCCAGATTGACAATAATGGCTAGCTATGGCTAGTTGCAGGGTATGTCAACTTGCTGGATTGCCTTTTTGGCCCCCAACCTGACATTATGTACAAGTCGCACAGCTAAACCTAAAATCCTAATGCAATCTGCTAATTTCTGGTCATATCACATCTAGTCAAGTTCTGATGAGTCACCGCAATCATGAACATTTAGACCAAGTTTATAATTTTTATGATAAAGAAAAAACATTGTTGAGAGAAAGCCAAAAAACGCTCACCCAGTGGATCCTCGTGACACCAACTTCCACTTCTGCGACTCGGATCTCCACGTGACCAGCGTGCATAACAGGGAAGAATCCAAAAAAATACAACGATCCAGCGCAGGGTAGTGAAGAAAATCTTTAAGCTCTTTTTATTGGCTCCAATATAGACAAGAGTACACTTACACACGCTCAAGCACTGCGTCCACGAGGAGGACTATGGTTTCTTGCCTACGCGTTTCGAGTGCGTTATGAACTCTTACTCATGGCCATGAGGATGGGAAATGCATTCATCACAGACCCCCCAATATCTAGTCAGCAAGCCCCCAGTAGTATATAGCCCGCAAGTCCGCAGTAGTATATAGCCAGCAAGTCCCCAGTAGTATATAGCCAGCCTGCCCCCAGTAGTATACAGCCAGCCTGCCCCCAGTAGTATACAGCCAGCCCAGCATGCCCCCTATAGTATACAGCCTGCCCCCAGTAGTATACAGCCAGCCCAGCCTGCCCCCTGTAGTCTATAGCCCACCCAGCCTGCCCCCAGTAGTATACAGCCATCCCATCCTGCCCCCAGTAGTATACAGCCATCCCAGCCTGTCCCCAGTAGTATACAGCCACCCCAGCCTGCCCCCACTAGCATACAGACAGGCCAGCCTGTCCCCAGTAGTATACAGCCAGCCCAGCCTGCCCCCAGTAGCATACAGCCAGCCCAGCCTGTCCCCAGTAGTATACAGCCCAGCCCTCCCCCACTAGTATACAGCCAGCCCAGCCTGTCCCCAGTACTATATAGCGAGCCCAGCACTAAAAAAAAAAAACTTTTATACCCACCCTCCGGCGGCCCCTATGCTTAGCGCTGCTCCTACGATGTCAGCGGGGTTCCTCTTGTCCTTCCATGGCGGCATCCTGTAGGATGTTACCAAAGAAAGAAGACAGAAGAAGACAGTAGACAGAAGAAGACCCACGCTGACATCGGGGAGCAGTGCGGACATCGGGGGAGCAGCGCTGCGCACCGGGGCCGCTAGAGGGTGAGTATATAAGTTTTTTTTTAAAGTGCTGTATTGACTCGTGTATAAGCCGAGTTGAGGATTTTCAGCACATTTTTTGTGCTGAAAAACTCGGCTTATACACGAGTATATACAGTAATTTGTAGGTTTTTAGGCAAGCAGGGCAACTATAGTGAAGTTTTTTTTAAATATAAATGTATATATATTTTACGAGTGTGTGTCTTTTTTACTTATGATATTCCCCTCAAGGTCATAAAAGACCCCAAAGTATTTTTTATATGAAACGTTTTTTTTTCTTCATTTTTCCACTGTATAAATGACCATGAGACAAAAATACTAAAGTTTGTAATCCAGCTCACCTTCTATGTTGCTCTGTGTTCATTTATTGAAGTGGACGTGCCTGTGTAGCTTAGCTGGTCCGGCTCTGTGTGACAGTATTCATTAAATACATGTGCTATATGTGCTGGACCCATTGGTAACTAAAAGAAACAATGTAAAAAATAAATGTATGTGGTGTACAAGGATATTCAATATAGATACATTATCTATAGCCAGTATACAAAGAATTGAGCTGTGTGAATATAGTTTTGTTTATCAGCTAGTGAGAACAGTCAATCTGTGTAGATACTGGGTGTTAGATCAATCAGGTAATGATGACCTACCCTTAGAATACATCTTCAATATTTTTAGTATTTTAATGTTAGAAATATTTGTATAGCCTTCCAAATAAGTACAATGCATCTTACTAATTCTTCAATCTACATGTTGTTTATCCAAATTTGTAATTTGAGTTAAATTTGAGTTCTGGAACTTAAATATAAAACAATATTTAGGTTAACATTTTAGGAATCCTATAAAGTAATCCAGTAGTCTCCAAACAGCAGAGTTTAATCGAAAAAATGTCAAAATAATAGATACAATTAAATCACTACAACAAAAGCAGTCCAAAGACACCTAGAGAAAGAAAATGTTATTTTTCTGTTTCATTGTCTTACTGGAAAACACAATACAAATGCCAAGGGCAAAAAAGCATTGGAGAATGTTCTGTTAATGGAATCAGATCATAAGATTTAGCACACGTTACATATTATTGTTAACTCTATATATTCTAATGTAATGTCTAGTTATATTGTCATAATGTAATGTGGAGCACAATGGGGCTCCTCATCTACAAGATTACTACATTCATTTGTTTTATTGGTGCACTCATTAAGATTCCTGTCAAATGTAATAGACTCCTTGAAGTAGTGTGTTATATGTAAATATATAGATGTGTAGTGGCATGATAAATAACCTACCCCTGTAGGTTTTGCAGAAATTTAAAGGGTTATAGTTAAAACTGTCAGTACAGTAAAGATGTTATCCAGTAATAAAAAAAAAAATATATATATATATATTGTGGGGAATTGCTCTGGTAGTTGACTGGTAGCAGTGCAGGAAGCAGTGACACACGCAGGTTTAAAAGTCCAACTTAAGTGTTTATTCACACTTGCAAAACAGAATACAAATTGCCTTGGCTTAGGCACATGCAAAAACATTACAAAAGTAATTCCTGCCCGGCTAGGCGCTGTCTAATACATTTGGAGGACCCTAGCTATCCGGGTACCAGACTGCCTGGCACACGCTCTTGGCCAGCAGTAAGACAGGAGACCCTCAGTTACCTTTGCTGTGAGAATGCAATCTCGCTTTCAGCTCTCCAGGTAGGGCCTCCCCTACTGCTTCTGGCCTGCAGACTAAATCAGGCCCTAACGAGGCCTGTGACCCTCACCTGTGGGCAATTCACAAACCCAGGACCGAAGCCCGGATGGAGTAGGAGTCCCACTACCAGCCTACCCCTACTCCATAATAAGCAGGCCCAGTACGGACATTACAAATGTGTCTGTGTTAGCTAGGCCAACACAGACAAAACAGACTATTCCTGCTTATCATGTCTGCATTAACCCTTGGGTTACTGCAGACAAACCCAGGGCTTTTACCACATGTATTTCATCTGCCTGTAGGACAGATAGCGGTTTTCCCACACAATACCTCTTACTTTCTCACAATATATATATATATATATATATATATATATATATATATCTGGGAAGGGGTGACCATAACCACAAACCTGCTACTGCCTGAAATTGTGGTCCATTATTAGACCATTATGAGTGTCTTTAGAGTTAGCTTTAGGGCTGGAGTTATACCAATACCAAGCAAGTTTTTGAAAAACATGAACATCCAAATTCATGCCACAAAGAATTTTTTTTCTTTAGTAATTTTTTACATTCTTCCAGCATTACTCAATTAAACTGATCTACGATCCAAGTTATCATGAAAGTTCAAAGCAATCATCCAAATTGCTTTTTGTTTGTCCCCCAGAGTCAAACAATTCATGCAAGACACTAGGACATGAAGTTGGAATATAGATAATCCTATCATGTAGCCTACAGTAAAGACCTTCATCACCGTAACTTACAAAATATCCATCGGTTTGATCTTATGTGGTGTAATAGACATCCCCATTGAATACACAGAATAAAATCATTTATATTGTAATCCTACCCCTACATAAGATATTTCAACAATATCTCATCTAAGATGGGTTTCTTGTTACCAGACCACTGAAAATAAATGACACTATCACATTAAACAATGTTTTTACAAGCAAAGACATTAACATTGTTAAGAAAAGATTGTTAACCTTAAGCTTCAACTCAGCTATAACAAGAAGAAGAAGAGTGAGAAGAGAGCTGAAAAAAATAAACAATCACCTCCAGGGAGATGAGATCAAACCCACCACCCTGTACACACCAAACTCATTCCAACCTACCTAAGCCAGCCCACCAGCTGTCTACTGACATGCTGATCCTCCCATAGCCTGTCTCCTGAATCCACTACCCCACCTACAAAAGCAGCTTCTACGTGAAAATTTCACCTTATACAATCTAAAGTCTCTTTTATCTCTAATTTGTTTTTTGCCTAAAAAATATTCTACAGTATTTAGGACATCTTTAAGGTAGTCTGAAAACATTATCATCTTTGAGTTATTTCATTGTTTGCAATATTACTTGTTTGACATTTCTGCTTGAGAGCAATTTTACCAGCATAGTATGTGGTCTTGGGTTTGTCAGTATTCCATGTGAAAAGACTTGGACAAATTTGCCTGACCCAGCAATTCTTTTCAGCCACTCTCATGACTCTACATACAGGATTTTCTATTTTAGTTGTTTATTTCCATCCTTTTCATCTCATAGTCCATTTTTTGCCCTTTCCATTGCCTTATTTTCATTTATTGTGGCTAAAACATCTTTATTAACACCCTTGCTTCATTTCTCATTGAGAATAGTTTTTTTTTATAATTGTCCCAATATTTCTCTTATTTCTCTGACTGCCTCAAAGCACTAGGTAATTTGCCCCAAGATATTATTTAAAGATGATGATTATTTTTTAATGATTATTTTTTTATGCTTCCTGGTTTGTATTTGCCTCCTCCACAGAAATTGAGATTGAGAATTCAACACGCCCATTAGCCTTCATATGCATTTCATAGTTGCTCAATTCTGTGGAAAGTGAAGTCCTCACCTTGGATAGTGAATAAACAGTTTTGAAAAACTACAACAGTGAATAAACAAAGTTTTGAAAGTATCAGATTCCATTTGAGCAGGGACTTAAACAATGGAAAATAAGTCTATAATACACACGTCTGTAGATTTGTTAATGCTGACTTTTATAAATTAAATCAAGCTGAAAAATGTATTGGCATAACATTTGCACTGTACTTTATATTGAAGTACAAACTTGAAAGCAATTTATGCAAACACAGCAAACAAGCCTTCATTGACATTCTTAGCAAAGGACTTGTCCTTTTATAAAGATAAGATAGCTCTATCATGCAATTCTTTATCTGTCTCTCTGAGTAACAACTGAAGCAGAAAACTAGTATAGAGTTTCAGAAGAGATATGTGACTTGCTTGTACAAATAAATGCTGAAAAATAAAAAAAAGTTAACTTACTGTATCCATGAAACTATCTGTCATTAAATAAATTCAATAAACTTTATGCAAACATAGAACAAACGGCGCCTTATTTTACTAGACTCACAGAGGAAATAGTTCTTTCAATATATAGGGAAATGAATCAAGATATTTACAATTTTTTATTAAGTCATTGATATCATCATTGGAAAAGTATAGCATTTAATTAGGTGCTCGTCAAAAAGATAAATAGCTCACAGCAAAATAAGAAAAAAGACTAACTTATTGTGCTACCACAGCATTCTCCTTAATAGAAAAAGGAAGGCTCATTTATCATCCTCTTGGTTGAAGAAAGTAATCAAGTGTTTGGATGGCTGTTGTACCTACACCTGAAAGTCAAAAGTTTACATACATTTCATTAGTATTTAGTACCACTACCTTCCACAAGCTTCTCACAATAGTTGGTAGGAATTTTGTCCCATTTGTCCTGACAGAACTGGTGTAGCTAAGTCATGTTTGTAGGCCACCTTTTTGACACCTGCCTTTTCAGAAGCTTTGCCCATACATTTTCAATAGGATTAAGATCAGGGCTTTGTGATGTCCACTCCAAAACATTGACTTTGTTATCCTTAAAGGGTAATTCCCATTTTAGTAAATAAATGTTATTGTTTGTATAATGAAAAGTTATACAATTTTCCAATATACTTTCTGTATCAATTCTTCATGGTTTTCTAGATCTCTGCTTACTGTCCTTCTATAGAAAACTTCTATGTTTACTTCCAGTGGACAGAAATCTGACCATGGTCACACAGGTGCATGGCTTGTTATAACACACAGCTCGGATTACTCTCTGGTATAATAAGGAGCCACGCACTTGTGTGACCTTGTTCAGATGTCTGTCCACTGAAAGTAAACATTGAAGCTTTCTATGGAATGACAGCAAGCAGAGATCTAAAAAAACCATGAGGAATTGATACAGGAAGTATATAGGAAAAATGTAGAATTTTTCATCATACAAAAAATAGCATTGATATGCCGAAATGAGAATACCCCTTTAAGCCACTTTGTAACCCATTTTGCCGAATGCTACAGGTCATTGTCCATTTGGAAGACCCATTTGCAACTTAGCTTTACCTTCCTAGCTGATGCCTTTAGATGTTATCTCAGAAATGTAAGTGATCACAACCAGTACATTACCGCAACTCTGGAGGAATCTAGGTTCTAGTGGCCGCCAGAACCAGGCAGCTTAAGTGCCTGTACTTGGCTAAAGTGAACCTACGACCAGTGTCACTTCTGCCATCTGTTATTATGACTGCTATATTTTCATACTATAATTGCTTATGTAATGTAATGTGTTCATGTTGTGTTATATTGCAATGTCCTGTAACTATGTTTGTATGCAACCATAGGAACTAGCAACATGTAATAACTAGAGATGAGCAAGCACTAAAATGCTCGAGTGCTCGTTACTTGGGTCGAACTTTTCCCGATGCTCGAGTGCTTGTATTGAATAACGCACTCCATGGAAGTCAATGGGAGACTCAAGCATTTTTCACTGAAAGAACACATTGAAAGAACACTAAAGAAGAACACATTGCAGATGTTTGCAGATGTTTTCACTAACAGAACACATTGAAAGAACACAGTGAAGAACACATATTGTTCTCCACATACTATTGTGAAGAACACCGTTTGGCACACGTGTCTTCCGATAAGTTATCAGATGTACGGAATGTGTTCTTCACTGTGTTCTTCACTTAAATTATCCTGTGTTCACTGTTTTCATTGTATTCTTCACTGTTCTTCACTGTGTTTCGTTAAGTAAATGCTCGATCTCGATCATCTTTTTCCTGAACTCTATGATGGATGGATGCTCCCATCTTGTTTGCACTTGCATATAATGGTTTGTACAGATGAACAAGGTACCTTCTGGTTTCTAGAACTGCACCCATGGATGAACCAGACTTCACTAGAGGTCACATTGGGCAGAGAAGTCCATCTGTAACTAGGGGTTGTCTGTAAGTCAGGTGTCCTTAATTAGGGGACTGCCTGTATTTCACTGCAACTTTTTTTTATATCCGATTTCTTTGAAATTTAGCATGCTTGGCCAAAAGGCTGCTACAAGAGAACATATGGATACAACAGGCCAATCACCATGCTAGAGATGAGCAGTTAGATATGTCTGTCAGTTTAATTTTACTGCTGAAAAGAAAATAACAAACACAGCAATGATTCCAAACATGCAATTAATGCTAAATTAGAACTGATAACTATTTATTAAAATCATTTTTTGCACAACAAGTTTGTGTCGATGGTCAACTTTATGTGGTTAAAATTAGTAGAGGCCTCCTGTACATCTTAATTTGTTGATAATCACAAGCAATACAGTTCCATGCAAAGAAGGCATCTAATTTATCTTCTTTCAGCAGGGAATACAATCTACAAGGAAAAAAATCAATTCCTGCCAAAGTAATGGAAATGTTTCACTCGCTGCAGTAAACGTTTTGTTTTTCCTCAGTATAGCGTTTTTCTGAAAGATTTGCATTAGCCAATAATATGTGGGATGTTAATTATAATACTGCTTGCAGTTTTCCTAAATAAAATATAGTGCTTAACCCTTGCATGACTTGGTCCTTTTTAATTTTTGCATTTCTAATTTTCACTACCCATTTACTAGCCATAGCTTTTTTATTTTCCTGTTCACAAAGATGTATGAAGACTTCCTATCTATGGGAATACAATTTCAAATGATTTTTTTTTACAGTGATCACTGTGCAGTCCTCTTTGTTCTTTGGGTCAGTAAAACTACAGAGATACCAAGTTTACTATAGATAGTTTTGAAAGGAAGTTTAATACCTTTAAAAAATGTTTATTTTGTAAAAATTCCCTGTTATGCCATTTTCTGACAGCCATAACTTCAGTGTAAGCTGACATTTTCCTTGACTTTTATTCTAATATTTATGGGTGTAAAATGGCAAAAATGTTGCAATGTGAATGCCTTTTTCTGTTATGCCTGGGAAAGTTGTTTTTATATTTTGTTAGATTGGGCATTCTGGGATGCGAGGGAACCTAAAATGTTTATGTTTTTGTTTAAATATTTTTATATCTGATGTATTCTAGGAAAAGGGGGGTAATTTTTTTTACATCATTTATAACTTTTAAAATATTTTTTAATTTAAGCCACCTATGGTGTATGATCACTCATACAATATACTGCAATACTTTACAATAGTATTGCATTATGTTGTGTATATACTGCTGATCTGTAATGGTCTGCCTCTGGCCATTACAGATAAGGCCTTATAACAAGCCTGTCAGTCTCTATGACAACTGATCGGCGCCTGTTGATTACGACTGTTAAAGGCAGGTTTAATTTAATATACCGTATATACTCGTGTATAAGCCGAGTTTTTCAGCACAAAAAATGTGCTGAAAAACCTCCCCTCGGCTTATACACGAGTCAATAAAACACAAAAAAACTTCCATACTCACCCTCCGGAGGCCCGATGGTCCGCGTGGCTCCCGATGTTCAGCGGCTCCTCTTCTGTCTTCCCCGCAGCTGGTCTTCGGTCTCCGGTCTTCTCTGTGTTGTATCAGCCGGCAGACACGCGTCCACGCGATCTGCCGGCTGGCGCACAATATCGCGCGGCGGTGTCGCCGCTGATGACGTCATCAGCGGCGACACCGCCACGTGATATCACGTGATGAAGCCGCCTGTAGATGAGTATGAAAGGTTTTTTTTTTAATGGGCTGGAGGCTGTATACATAAGGGGGCTGGAGGCTGTATACTTAAAGGGGCTGGAGGCTGTATACTTAAAGGGGCTGGAGGCTGTATACTTAAGGGGGCTGGAGGCTGTATACATAAGGGGGCTGGCAGGCTATATACTTCAAGGGGGCTGGCAGGCTGTATACTTCAAGGGGGCTGGCAGGCTGTATACTTCAAGGGGGCTGGCTGGCTGTATACATAAGGGGGCTGAAGGCTGTATACATAAGGGGGCTGGCAGGCTATATACTTCAAGGTGGCTGGCAGGCTGTATACTTCAAGGGGGCTGGCAGGCTGTATACTTCAAGGGGGCTGGCAAGCTGTATACTTCAAGGGGGCTGGCTGGCTATGTACTACTGGGGGCTGGAAGGCTATATACTGGGAGGCTGTGACCAATGCATTTTCCACCCTCGGCTTATACTCGAGTCAATAGGTTTTCCCAGTTTTTGGTGGTAAAATTAGGGGCCTCGGCTTATAATCGGGTCGGCTTATACTCGAGTATATACGGTAATACTTCTGATACCTTCCTTATATGGAGAGCTTAGCCCAAGAGCTCTCTCCATACAGCCGAAATAACACCATAACGAACTATATCATTGTGGTACTAGTGCTTCTTGATAAATTAGAATATCAGCAAAAAGTTTTTTTCCAGTAATTCTATACAAAAAAGTTACTCATATATTATATAATTGCAAACAAAGTAAACATTTTTAAGTGTTTATTTATGTTAATGTTGATGTTTATGGCCACCATTTATATACGTATCCAGGAAATGGGCTACAAGTGCCATGTTTCATGTGTCAAGCCATTCCTGACCAATAGACAATGCCAGAAGCATCTTACCTGGGCCAAGGAGAAAAAGAACTAGGCAGGCGTTGTTTTCAGTTGAAAGTAAATTTCTGATTACCTTATATACTCATGTATAAGCCTAGTTTTTCAGCACAAAATTTGTGCTCAAAAACCCTAACTCGGCTTATACTCGAGTCAACTAAAAAACGAAACTCACCTTTCTGACGTCACCCATAGGTCCTCTTCTGTCTGAGACAGAAGAGGACCTATGGGGGACGTCGGAAGAATGAGTACAGTGTTATTTTTTTTCCTACTACAGGGGTTGGGCAGGATATATGCTACAGGGGCTGGCAGACTATATACTGGGAGGCTGCATTTCCCACCCTCAGCTTATACTCAAGTCAATAGGTTTTCCCAGTTTTTTTGTGTTGAAATTAGGGGTCTCGGCTTATACTCGGGTCGGCTTATACTCGAGTATATACGGTAAATGTTAGTACTCCTGTTATTAGCTAAATAGTTAAAGAATCTCAAGGAACCCACATGCAGGAGCTCTTAACAGGATAATCCAGCAAATGTTTTTCATAATTTATATTGCACTGACCCTGCATTGCAGCTACTAATGCAGTCCACACTGTTCTGTAGGTTTTATGAAAAACACTCTAAGCATTAGTGCCAGACAAACAAGGCAAAGAGTTTGCTTTGTTAATTTGCATTTTTAAAATCCTGTGGGTAAATTATCATTTGACTGGTTGACTGTGCCAGTTTTTCGTGTTCTGCTGAAGTTAGATTAATGAAAGTGGCTTTGGCCCTTGATAAATCTGCTTATGCTCCACGGGTTGTTTGCAACTGTCACGTGAAAAGCCACAAAAAAAAAAAATCAAAAGCCGCAACATAGACCAGGGGGTAGACTGGCATAAATTTGTGATGAAACTTTCGCCTAAATGTAAATTTGTGCCAAATCAAAAAATCATTTTCAGTTCTATTGTAAAAACTAGTCTATGCAAAAGTGACTTTGCACTGTCCCTTGATCCTTTCACACAATGGAAAGTCGCAAACCAGCATAAATACCGCAACTGCACCAAAACAATGCCAAATATAGACAAAAAAAACAATGAGAAATTGTTTTACAGTACACAGATGGAGTTTACATAGATGGACAAATTATAGTACTGTAAAATAGGCCATACTCTGCTCCACGCAATCAACCTGCAGGACCCTTCTATGCCATGGCAACTATTTTCTGTGACATCAGCAGGCTTGGCTGAGATTCATTTAAAGTGAAGCTGATCATCACATGATAAATACTGTAGTGCATGTAACAAAGTTGTTAATTTCTATATAGACATACCATACCTTCCTCTTGTAGCATTGGACAAGCAACAGAAGTCACATTACCCATAGAGTATTTCCTAAGTTTCACACTTCAGAAACTTTGTTTATCAAACAATGGGGTACATGTATCAAACATTTGGCTTGTCTTTTTCTTTAATTTTTGAGACTAGTCATGGTTCTTGCGCTCATTTGCTAATTTTTGCACCTTCCTTCAATATTCGCCATTGTCTATCTAGTTTTCTGCAGTACTCCCTGAGTTATCACCTAAATCCAGATAGGTATGTGTTAATTGCAGTATAATTTCTGAATAGTAGCATATGTATAAATTCTGTAACTCTATCAGGCATAATATTTCTTGACTGGCTCCTTTCAGAGATTATTTGCCAAAAAGTTAACTTGCACTTTTAACTGAATTATACCAGCTCAATCATATTTATAGTGCATTCTATGCCAAGCTGTATTGTACCTTTAAATCAAATTTAACAAAACCGATCATATTTGCATATACACTCACCGGCCACTTTATTAGGTACACCATGCTAGTAACGGGTTGGACCCCCTTTTGCCTTCAGAACTGCCTCAATTCTTCGTGGCATAGTTTCAACAAGGTGCTGGAAGCATTCCTCAGAGATTTTGGTCCATATTGACATGATGGCATCACACAGTTGCCGCAGATTTGTCGGCTGCACATCCATGATGCGAATCTCCCGTTCCACCACATCCCAAAGATGCTCTATTGGATTGAGATCTGGTGACTGTGGAGGCCATTTGAGTACAGTGAACTCATTGTCATGTTCAAGAAACCAGTCTGAGATGATTCCAGCTTTATGACATGGTGCATTATCCTGCTGAAAGTAGCCATCAGATGTTGGGTACATTGTGGTCATAAAGGGATGGACATGGTCAGCAACAATACTCAGGTAGGCTGTGGCGTTGCCACGATGCTCAATTGGTACCAAGGGGCCCAAAGAGTGCCAAGAAAATATTCCCCACATTATGACACCACCACCACCAGCCTGAAACGTTGATAGAAGGCAGGATGGATCCATGCTTTCATGTTGTTGACGCCAAATTCTGACCCTACCATCCGAATGTCGCAGCAGAAATCGAGACTTATCAGACCAGGCAACGTTTTTCCAATCTTCTACTGTCCAATTTCGATGAGCTTGTGCAAATTGTAGCCTCAGTTTCCTGTTCTTAGCTGAAAGGAGTGGCACCTGGTGTGGTCTTCTGCTGCTGTAGCCCATCTGCCTCAAAGTTCGACATACTGTGCGTTCAGAGATGCTCTTCTGCCTACCTTGGTTGTAACGGGTGGTGATTTGAGTCACTGTTGCCTTTCTATCAGCTCGAACCAGTCTGCCCATTCTCTGACCTCTTGCATCAACAAGGCATTTCCGACCACAGAACTGCTGCTCACTGGATGTTTTTTCTTTTTCGGACCATTCTCTGTAAACCCTAGAGATGGTTGTGCATGAAAATCCCAGTAGATCAGCAGTTTCTGAAATACTCAGACCAGCCCTTCTGGCACCAACAACCATGCCACGTTCAAAGGCACTCAAATCACCTTTCTTCCCCATACTGATGCTCGGTTTGAACTGCAGGAGATTGTCTTGACCATGTCTACATGCCTAAATGCACTGAGTTGCCGCCATGTGATTGGCTGATTAGAAATTAAGTGTTAACGAGCAGTTGGACAGGTGTACCTAATAAAGTGGCCGGTGAGTAAAGACAAAAGTCATAGATATGTCATCAAAAATTCTTTATCTTTCTTTTTTATTTTCCTCCTAGTGCTCATTGGTACTGTCTTATTTTTCTAATTTATATGAAAGAAAAGACTATAGGAGGAAGAGAACACAAAATATGTACCAATAAACAAAATGTAATTTTTACACATACAAGTGCTTCTCAATAAATTAGAATACCAGTGAAAAGGTGTTTTTTTCAGTAATTCAATTCAAAATGTGAAACTCAAATATTATATATAGTCATTACAAACAGAGTGAACTTTATCAAACGTTTATTTATGTTAATGCTATGTTATGTTATATGTTAATATGTTATGTTAATATGTTAATATTATATTAGACCAATTATAAAAAATTATTTAAAAAAACGCAGAAATGCTGGCCAAATTAAAAGTATGTACATTAAATGCACTTGATACTTAGCAGGGGCTCCTTTTGCATGAATGACTACATCAATGTGTTGTGGCATGGAGGGTTTGGCACTGCAGATGTGTTATGGAAACCCAGGTTGCTTTGGTAGCAGCCTTCATCCCATCTGCATAGTTGGGTTTGGTGTCTCACATCTTTCTCTTGACAAGATTCTATATGGGGTTAAGGTCAGGCGAGTTTATTGGCCAATCAAGCATAGTGATACTGTGGAAAGGTGCAAAGTCCTGCTGGAAGATGAAAATTCCATCCCCGCAAAGCTTGTTGCAGAGCGAAGCATGAAGTGCTCTAAAATTTCCTGATAGACGACTGCTTTGACTTTGGTCTTGATAAAACACAATGGACCGACACCAGCTGATGACATAGCTCCCCAAACCATTGGTGATTTTGGAAACCTTTACACTAGACCTCAAGCAGTTTGGATTGTGTGTCTCTCCATCCTTTCTCCAGAGCCTGGGACCTTGATTTCCAAATTAAATGCTAAATTTACTTTCATCAGATGGACTTGGACCACTGAGAAACAGTCCTCTTCTTTTTCTCCTTGACCCAGGTAAGACGCTTCTGGCATTATCTTTTGGTCAGGAGTGGCTTGACACATGGTATGCGACACTTGTAGCCCATTTCCTGGATACGTCTGTATATGATGGCTCTTAAATCACTAAGTCCAGCAGAAGTCCATTCCTTGTGAAATTCCCCCAAATTTTTGAATTACCTTTTCAATCTTATTAAGGCTGTAGTTTTCCCGTTTGCTTGAGCACCTTTTTCTACCACACGTTTTTCCTTTTTTATTGGCTCTCTTACGTTATATTTGGATAAGTCGATTGAAAACCAGCATAGGCATTAGGAATAAAAAAAATCTTTTCCATGCAAACTAGGAAAATGCACTTACAGTTAAAAGATGTCTAGATGCATGGATTAAACGGCTACCTATGACAGTGATGCTGCAGCTGTTGTCTTAAGGTGGATACACTCGAAGTACTGTATAAATTTGACAGTGTATAATACCTCTATTTTCTGTCTTTTATGTTTATTTGACTTGCCAAATAGTGAACGATTATTTTTCAAAGCTAAACTAGACACTTCAGGCTTACCTCGTACATCTTAAGTACATTAAAGTATTTATGTAATCAAAGATAGATTAAATACTCGGTTCTTAATTTTGGATGTAATGCAATGAAAAAAATACTTTTTGCTTAATCTTTTACAGCATTTGTTGGTAATATTGGCCTTATTCTTTAATTTTGCAGGTGGTCAAAATGATGATTGTGGTGGTGGTGACCTTTGCGATATGTTGGCTTCCCTATCATATATTTTTTATAGTAACTGCACTCGATATCAAAGTGGAAAGATGGAAATACATCCAGCAAATCTACCTAGCCATTTTTTGGCTAGCAATGAGCTCAACAATGTACAACCCCATAATATACTGCTGTCTTAATAAAAGGTAAGAGGAAAATGCTGAAAGACCTTGCTCTCAGATCTATTAATTAGCAAACCAGATATGACAATCACCCTTCAAGAATTAAATCAGCTGTTCTAAATGTTTAACAAGGCGGTAAAAGGCACTCCATAGGGAGCAAAAAATTCTTTGGCAAATTTCCAGGCTGTGATTTCTGTCTTATAATTAGTGTAAGAAGCATTTAAAGTCAATGATCTGAAATAATGTCTTTCATGTGATATGTATCTGTCATAAGCTGTGGCATGGAAAATGGCTTGTAACTGATGGGTTGTATGCGAAAGTTAACTGCATCTTTTCCACATTTGTTAGAATTAGAATTTAGATATTATTTTAAAGCTAATTTGACTTCAATCAGCATAATATAACACACTTATGAAATGAAGTAATTGACACAGTTGCTAGTGGAAAGTACAACAGAAAACTGGGACAGCCAGTTTTATAAATTTGGCCCTACGCCTTTGTTCTACTGTACTGATATAAAACACTCACATGGATTAAACAGATTTATTTTGGGTCACCGGGCATGTTTGTAAAATTTTATTAATAATTGTTAAGAGATGCATTGTGTATATTCTTTTATTTACATGCAATGTTTGTTTTTTGGAGAATGGGATCACTAGGCCTATGGCCACTATGTTAGTAATTAAAAAAGGGGTTGCCTATTTAAAAAATAAAAAAATTAGTTTAATTTCACATGCGATAAGGCCACTTTTTAAGAACTATAGTAAAACACAGACCCCAAGTTGTTTTAAGGGAAATTTCAGCATGATGCTCAAAGTACACAGTGACTTGTATCATCACATGAACATAATGCTGCTAAGGATAAAACTAATGGTTTACGTGTTTTTCCCATTTTATGTCCTATTTCATTTATTGACAGATTTCGTGCTGGTTTCAAAAGAGCATTCAGATGGTGCCCATTTATCGAAGTGTCCAGTTATGATGAGTTAGAGCTTAAATCCACCAGGTTCCACCCAACAAGACAGAGCAGTCTATACACAGTAACAAGAATGGAATCCAGCATGACTGTTGTGTTTGATCCAAATGATGGGGAAAACTCCAGGTCTATTCACAGCCACAAGAAAAGGGTCACTTCCAGTGAATCAACTTTAAATGGTTGTTCTCGAAAAAACTCTACAGATGCCTCCACAAATTCCATTTTCATTAGTTCACCCTGTACATCACAAGATTGTTATTCATGAATTGTCTAGCAGGCATCAATAACTAAACAGTAAATTAAAAAAACTTTATTTTAAGATTATTGTTATTCAAAATAGGTTTAACAAGACAAAAGACAGTCCTATTTAATGCTATAAAATTTGGCTGTTTCATGAATTCAAGCCTGATGTCCAAACATATAAAAAGACTCCTTGAGAGTTCCTTAACTATCACTATTTAAGCATTTCAAGTGTCAGTAAGTGAATGTAAAAGCATAGTGGTGGCTTGTATACTATTTTGTGCTGTTTTGTGCATTACCAGTGCAATTGACAGCATGCCTTGTAACTTTTATTGTTTTGACTACCATTTTAAGACTGAAATTAAAGTACCTTATTATTGGCACACATGGCATTTTTATGTTATTAGAGAATGATATCATTATATTTAAATAATTAATATTAGCTTTTCAATGAGTTTAATATCAGTAAGGTTAAAAAATAAATTTACAGCTATTGTTTAAAGCACCCTGTACAGTTTGAATTGTCCATTTGCAGAAGCCATAACTACCATACATCTAAATGCATTCTTTTATTCTGTTTTCTCACCACCTACAGTATATTTATGGTTTTCTCTTACATGTTTTCTACACATGTTTTTACTGATGTACATAGTCTAAGGATTTTCTTATCAACTAATTACATAACCCTATTTAAAATCTTTATGTAAGCTTTCTTACTTCTTTATGGCTCTCGGTTCTAGTCTGCAGTACCCAGTTTGTTTGCTATCACTCCAAACAAGTGACATTACACTTTGCACTTGGCTAGCACTTTTGCTTGAACTATAACAAGTATCTAGAATTTGGGAACCCAGATTCCATTTTACAAATATAAGATATCCCATACTAAACATCCAAATACATTCTGTACACTACTTTCTCACAATTATACCTGATACCTGCAATACATTTCAGAAAAAGACATTTGGAGTTTGGATTATTATAGAAAACTTAAATGGGGAATGTTAAGATTGTTTCTTTTCCTATCACCTTATATGGTTAGGTTTTGGAAGCTCATTAAAGCTCCTTTTAAATAAACCATTCATTTCAGATACGTGGGAAGCCACCCTTTGGACTTATTGCTGTTTGAACATGCCACAATTTTTGTGGACCAATGCAATATTTTTGTTTAAATGCATCTTTCCACATTTACACTGTTCCCACTGGATAGCTGCTATTCAGGATACAGGCGGTCCCCAACATAAAACCACTCAACTTACAGACGACCTTTAGTTACAGATAGACCTCTCTGGCCTCTAATAAAGCTCTCTGGACTTTAGACCCCAGCAGCAATGATCAGCTGTAAGGTGTCTATAATGAAGTTTTATTTATAATTCTTGTTCTCATGACTGCACAAAACTTTTAAAATGCGATAAAAATGTAAAATTGTCTAGCGTTATAATTAGAAAATATACTGATTCTGACTTGCTAATTCAACTTAAGTACAAACCTAAAGAACCTATCTTGTATGTAACCGATAGACTGTCTGTACTACATTTCTATTGGTTTTTTTGAATGACAGAACTTGATGGATAGCAGATTGATGGACTGATATAAAACAATGAAGAGGCTGCAATACTCACTAAGGCATCATGGCCCATAAAACAGCTGATATTGATGGTCTATTCTAAGACTAGGTGATTAGTATCATGAAACCGAAAAATATTTTAACTGTTTTGGTATTCCATGCTCAGAATGCTATCTATGTCTGTAATAAAGCTTCCCAACAGATAGAATGTATAAATGTTATTAGAAAAGTTTAACCAAAAACATGGAATTACTTTAACACTAGTTTGTAACCTCAATGACGGCCCTAAATGTAACTTTAAAAAAATGCAATTTTAGATAATTCATTGCAGGTAGTAAATTGAGCTTTCACATTTACTTTGAAAGCATTTCATATAATAGTGATCCTTCCACAGAATATTTGATTAACATTAGCTGGAACAGAATCAGAAGAACAAAAGATAAGATGGATACCATTCAAAATTATAGTTAATGAATTGAACAAAGCAAATACATATCCATCTTTTAATATAAAGTCTAGAATGATGCCATTCTTTGTTTTTATATCATTTTGCAAGACGTACATGCCCTGACAGAGCACTGTGGCATGAGCTGAATGTAATTTCTTGCTCCATACTCAGCTAGCCTCTGCCATTAAGTTTTTTTTTTAAAAGCAATTTATATTGAAAATGCTGGCAGATTTCATTGACTGCCTTTCAACTTTAGTGCAGGGTACAATACTTAGATATTGTTATCCAAATTGAGTAAAATCAAAGGATCTTGATTATTCGAACTGAACGTTTTCCAATATGCTGGTTCAATTGAGATAGAACATTAATTCCCTACATGGGATTCATTTAGAGGAACATTAGAATATTATCTAAATATTATTGAAACCAAAAACCAGAACTTATATTTCTTATTTGATTCTTTGCTTTTTTCATTCTTTGCCTTTTATGTTCATTTTCTTCATCTTGTTTCCAAATGGTTTCCAAGAAGCAAGGAATCATTTTAATAAATCACTACCAGATAAAATGGAAACATGACAGCACATTGTCATAAACTTTATGATGTGATAAATAAAAACCTGTGTTTTTTTGGAATATTTGCTGATGAAAATTATGGTAAATTGCTATAAGGATGTTTGCTTTTATGTTTTAAGAAATGTACAGTGTATTTTATTCATCTGCATTTTCTTTTTTTCTTATCAGGCACCAAAAAGAAATACATTGTGCACCTTATGATTTTATTATGCTTTATATGTATTTTATCTGCAACCACATTTTATATATGGATGGTAATTTTTTTATAATTTGTTACAAAACCTATATCTAGATAGAATATATTCATTGGTATTATGTGATATATCACAATAAAGAACAAAATGTTCATGGGAGCAAATAATTGTGATTTTAAATGTGTATTGAATTGAAGAATCTGTATTCCTGTTACATTTGGAAAGATTGACTTCAAAAGGAAATGAAAACACACACATAAACAGATGTCTCCTGATCAAAGGCAATCACAGAATATAAATTGGAAAAATTTATGAGAAGTCACAATTAAAGATAAATATGTATTGTGGGAATTTATTACTTTTACTTTTATATTCTTCCAGTATCATTAAAAATACAAGAAGTACAACTGCTGCACTCCTGTCAGGTTGCATTACATTTTTACTTTAACTGATATAACAAACTATTCGATACATAAAAATAATAGTAAGAAGAAAACTATGCCACAAAATGTCATCACTTAGAATGGGCTCTACAAAAATATTTTGTTAAAACAAAACTGTTGGGATTAGGAAGAACCTTCTTGTTAATTGTAGTAATTATGTCAAATTAAAGAATATGTTTATTTTTATCTGTGTCAAGATAGAGAAACAGGTGCAGGCTCTGATCTAACCAGAGACCTCTATGCCTCCCTACTTGCCAGGCCCTATGCTTACCCACTTGTCTAATTTGTGCTCAGAACACATGACAAACAAAGAGAGAGACAGGCAAGCAAACAGACACCAGCAAAGTCTGGACAAAACCTAGATGACGACGAAAGTGCAGAATCGGATACAGATTATAGATTACAGGTACAGACTATCTTTCATATACTATGAATGGTAAGCTGCACCTGGTCAACAAAACGTAGCCATAAACAATATGTTCCAATGTTCTAAAATACTTTTGCATAATCAAAGGAGATTCCAAATTTTATTTTCTTTTGTATAGAAAAATAAGATATCTGTTAGAAAAGTCACACCATGCATCTAATAGCTTGTCTTACTTACTAATTATAACCTTTTATCCTTTAGTACTCTTGGGAATATATAGCTCTTTATTGAGCATTGCTTGTTTTAGTTAATATATTCATAGCTGTCACTCAGAAATAAGTACACCAAACAATTAATGTGTTTGCTCAGCCGGAAGAAAGGAGGATTGGCATTCAGAAATGATCCATCATGTCTGATCTTTCCATAACTGGAATGAAAGCAAACAAGAGGCTGAAACAGCTGGAGAGGTTTATGAGTGTGCGACCTCACAGCAGTGACTCATTGACATTTCAAACAGCCAAGGCATAAAGAGATACTACATAATTCCCTCCAACTGCATGATGCTCTTAGTTAAACACACTTGTTAGGATTACAAATGGGACCCCCACTGGGCAAAATGTTCTATTCTGAGAGTATTTTTATCTTTATTGTACAGTATTCTTACCTACAATTGGATTTAATAACTTTCAACATAATTATTTGTGTGCCTACGACAAAGATTTAATCGAAACATTTGTACAGTAAAATAACTCAGAACTTTAGAATTAATCCCATAGTATGAGTTCAATAAAAACATTCAAAATGAATACAAAGTTTTAGCAAAGTAGCTTCACAAATGTAATTGAATTGTCGCATCAGCTGGTCACATAAATCCTTAAACTCCACAAAACTTTCACTTTCAAGTTTAAAATGTTTTAAAAGTTCAGAAATCTAAAAACAATTAACCCATGTTCCAGTATGAATATACAGAACAAAGAAACATCAAACATGGTTGAAAGCAAATCTCAGTGTCCAATAGCCACAGTGAAAAAGTTGATTTTAAGAGATTTGGGGGCTATTTTCCTTTGAGGGGTACACCACTGAAATTAACCATTTTTATATTTTGATATCAGTATATTTTGAGATATATTTTAGATCAGTACTTTTGAGACATGGAAATACCATATATTTATATTTATGATTTTATTTGCTTATTTTTATATCTGGATCAGTCTCTTATTACACACTCCTCAAGTAGTTGGGTGCCTTTGAATGGGATCCTACCCCAATCATTCACTCGCTTGTGAATGCAAAAAGGAAATAATTCATTATTGCCACTTCCAATAGCATATGTAACATTTTGACTGCATCAGTCTTTTTCAAACACTACAATATACAGAAAACATGTTTTTTATACTTACAAATAGGTATTGACAGCATAACACAATATTATATGATATATTGACAAAATAACACAAGCTATATAGGTCAAACAATGTGTAAAAGTACACTTCATATCCAGTATCACCTTATATCATAATGGCATTCCCTGGGGTTGTCTACTTGGGGTTGTCCACTTTTCAATAAATCTCTTTCATTAGACAAGTCTCTGCATGTATATTTAACTGTACTTTTGCCTCATGTGAGAGCTTCAGCCTTTCCCTGTTCTCCCCATGCTCCCCATATACAACTTCCTGTTTCTTTCTCCTACTGTCCATCCTAATAGTAGCCTCCAGTGTGGTTTTTTTTTCTAAGTCCGTCTCACTGACATACAGGGGAGGTAGGGGATCAGGATGAGTTATAATGTTCTGCTGCAGGTCCCTCCTATTTATCAGTGCAGTGACATGTAAAGAAAGATTCCACAGAGTGCACAGAAAGTCTGAATATAGCACTAAACATAGAATCAGGAATGATGAATCAATTGGTGAACATTCTCGGAATATCACATTATATATATTACATCCTGAGGCATCAGGTTAAGGAGTGGTATAAAAAAAGCAAAGCTGTACATAACAACCAACAAAGTTCACTTGTCTAGTGTTGTCCACTAGTGCTAAGTATATTAATAAAGATAAAATGAGTGCAGCATACAAAGGTCGAGAGGACTTACTAATACAGCCGCAGGTGGAGAGTAAAGGGATGTCTGAGGCACACCATGATTTGCACGACTGTGCTGATGAAAAGCACCTTCCCGACTGAAGAGTTAAGAAGGATAAGAACTACCCGCACTGTGGACTGTTTTGCAGTCAAAACATCACTCATGCTATTGAAAGCCACAATAAAGAATTATTTCACTTTTTCATTCCAGTATAATGCAGTTTGGCTACTGACAGGTAAGCAACTGCCTTGGGCATTGTTTTGGTTGTCATTATGATGTAAAAACTATAGTCTGACAAGAAATGGGCTCACCCAGCCATTAAATAAGAGTAAAAAAAAAGTTTTTGTGCTATCATTCATATTCTCTGAAAAAAGGCCAAGAAAGCCAAAATTCTGCAGGGGCATGATGACTTTTGAGTGCAACTTGTACATCATGCCATGACCAGCTATAGGAAAATCCAGTTTAATCTATAATGAACAACACATTTTCTACAAAGAGCCAAAGAGACACATATTCCTCATGTAAAATACTACTACTGACAGGTATCTTTCTGGACAAGTTTCATTCTGCCCTCAAAAATGATAATTGAAGCAGCACTTCACATAAAACTAGTTGAATGTTTTATTTACTGTATGTATCTGAGGCCTGATGCTTCTCCCTTGTCATGACATAATTTCTCCCAAGACTGGGTTGCTCTCAAAAAGTAGCCATACCAAGGCTCCATGAAGGCACACTTCCTGGATGTCTGCGGGTGGGAGCCGTATGGGTCAGCACCTCATACCAGTTGGGGCAGAATTGCTGCCAAGACAGGGAGTGTCTCAAATAGTAGTGGGTCTCCAGGAGCTTTGACTCTGCCAGGGGAAATCAGATATTCTACTCCCAAACTTCTGCATTCCACTTGGTAGCTTCCTGGACACAGCAACTCCAAGAGGGTAGCTACTTTTTGAGAGCCTCCCATTTTTAGTAGAAATTCTTCTGGGTCAGGAAAAAAAGTTAGACCATGCCTTACATGGCTTCAGTAGGTCGTTCATGGCTTCCAAAAACTTTCAGTTGGGACTGAATGCAATGAGAAATCAATTTTTTCAGAAATGCTGTCATCTATATTAATTATGGTATGCAGTAATCACAGAGATAAGGTAAACAGAGGGTTCCAAAAATGATTGTGCCTTACTCCATGCAACAAATCCACTCCTATAAACAAAAATAGTGGCTCTGATAGAAATGTTTTATTCAGTATAAAAGTATATTATCTTAATTCAACTATGAACATAGAACCAAAGTAATAATCATCAAATATTTATGACCGAAACACCTTATTGAAGAGAAACAGAGTTGTTTGGATGCTTTTTCCTTTGGTAATGCTTCATGGGAAGAAAAAGATGCAAAGTAACTAAGAGTCAGAAACTTCATTCAACTTAGTAACACGCAGAATATTGTCATGGTTTGGAAATAGTTTGATATGAAATGCTGTTTTAACTTTATCCTCTGTGAGAATAATAAATATTGCATGGAAAGGAAGGATGATGAGCACCTGAAGGGATTGAGTTGTGCATTTTGGTTAACATTAGTATCAGATTAATTTCATATTAACGTACAAGTATCTTTGAGAGACTCTGTTACTGTTAAAGCATAACTTTAAAGAGGTTTGCCCATGAAAAAAAATTCTCAAATTTCAATCCCCTTGTGATGTTTACACAATAAAGATAATTTTAACCCATTGCTTCACAATTTTACTCAATGTTATTGCTGTTTTAGCTCCTATAAATCAATGATGGTCGGTGTAAAATTCCAGAGTGTGGGAAGGGAGTCTCTAACCAGAAACTTCATGATCCCTCTAGTGAATGTGTGGTGACAATGTGGCTAGATTATCAAGGTACAGGTTTATATACATTTTCATTTAGCTTCTGAACATTGTACTAGTATCGGACAACATAGAAAGAGAGATGAGACAGATCAGAGATGAGAAATGATGAGATCTATTAAATGGATATAACACACAATGACACTCTCAGCCATGTTAACTGGCCTATAACACACACAGTTCTGCTATATACCTCCCTCACCTCCCCTTGATAAACATCATATCTGTCTATAACTTGTAGCTTTACTCTTCTCACAATGTGATGTGTGGTTTGCCAGCAGAAAGTCTGTGTGTGTGTGTGTGAGCTTGTCCCGGGATGCAAGGGGGGGGGGGGGGGCTAGAGGCAGAGAGGAGCTCAGATCGTGCAGCATCAGACAGAAAAACAAGATGTCTTCCAACCCTAAACTTAGAAGATCTACACCAATGCTGTATTTTTGTTAATAGCATTGAATTTGAGAATGTGTTATTTTGTTATCCTAAGTACATTTAAGAAACTTGTCTTCAGGGAAATACCCCTTTAAAGCAATATCTGAAAACTAAATGGGGCATATTTATCAGGACCACTGCGCATCTCCAGTGGCGCAGAGGCCCTGAAATAATCGCAAATGCTAGCTTATTGCTAGCTTTTGCGATTATTTGCCCCGATCCGCCACCTTCACGCCAGTGGGGCGTGAAGGGGCGTGAAGGGGGGGGCGCGGCCTGCCGAGCGGAGGGCACGGCTGGACGGGAGTGGGGCGTCATGGGGCGTTACTGTCCCCGCGCTTGCGCACTTGCTGCTGCTGGCGACTTTTCATACGTGAAAAGTCGCCAGCTGCGTTATTTTCTACGCCAGGGTAAATTATCCTTTTTACCTATTCAATGTTACAAAAAATGCAATAAAAAGTGATCAAATAAAAATTTGTACTCCAGAATGATACTGGTACAAAGTACAACATGTCCCGCATAAAACAAGCTATCAACCAGCTCCGTCGCCAAAAAAGTAAAAATGTTATGCCACTCGGAATACGGCAATGCAAAATGATATTTGACAAAGTTAGTAAAGTTATGTTAGAAACTATATTCAAGTCTGGTATCCCCCTAATTGTATCGACCCATAGAATAAAGATAACATGATTATTAGGCTAAACGGTTAACACAAAAAAAAAAGGTCAAAAATCCACTACAGAATTGCCCTCAAAAACGAGTTCCTAAATTTTCAACAAAAGGTGATACCAACCCCAAAATGGCAACACTGGAAAAAGCATCTCATCCCACAAAAAAATGCCCTCACATGGCCCCAAAAACGAAAAAGCAAATATTGTATAGCCTACAAAAGGAGGCAACGAGCAAACTAAAATTCTGGCAGCTGCAGGGCATTCCTTCCCTTCTGAGCCTCGCTGTGCACCCATAAAACAAGTAACGTCTACATGTAGGGGGTCTCTGTACTTGGGAGAAATTGCAGAACAAATTGTATGGTGGGTTTTCTATTTTTATCTTTTGGAAATATGTAAATTTTAGGGCTAAATGAACGTATAACTGGCACAATTTGACCATTCTAAATTTCTCCTCCATTTTGATTCAATTACTATGAAGATCTGAAGGGGTAAACGATCTTCCTTAAAGCTGTTTCTGATAGTTTGAGGGGTGCAGATTTGAAAATGGGTTGATTATATAGGAGGTTTTGATGCTAAATATGTAAAATTTCATTCAAAACAGTATTTATCCGCAAAAGAGTGAATTCTAAAAATACGGAAAATCGCTATTCAATTTGTAAGCCGCACGACATCAAAATAAATTATCCAGGCATTTCAAAAATTATGAAAATGTAAAGTAGACATATGGGTAATGTTATTCAGCAACTTATTTAGGTGGTAAATCTATCTACCTAAAAATGTAATGATTTCGAATTTCAAAAAAGTGAAATTTTTCAAAAAATTCATCATTTTTTCTTTTTTTGGAAAATAAACGCAAAACTTATCAGCCAACATTTACCACTAAAATGAAGTACAACATGTGGGGAAAAAACTATCTCAGAATCGCTTTGATAAGTAACAGTGTTCAAAAGTTATAACCATATAAAGCGACGCATGTCAGAATCCAAAAAATGGGACTGAGGTGGATGGTGGAAGCATCTGTTAATAAAGGGAAGGTACACATTTTTTCCTGAATTTGTTGCAGTTTAGCGTTGATTTAAATTTTTAATTCAGAACATCTGTGTAGTACAAAAGTTGCAAAGTGCAACAAATTAGGGAAAAAGTTAAAAAAGGCACCTATAAAAGCCAAAAAGTAAAAATAGGGCAGGACACAAAAAAAAAATTAAAGGGAACCTGTCACAAGGAGTCCCATTTTTAGCACTCCCCCAGTCCTCACCGAGCATAGTACATATGCTGCCAAAGTGTTTTTGTATTAAAAATTGTATTGTACCTTTCATTAGCATCTGCTGTGTGACTAGGCAGTTGCCAAATGGGAGGGTCTGGAAAGGAGCAGTTCCCCCCCACCCTTGGGGAACAGATACTCCATGTGACCTTTTCAAATATATGAAAACACCCATCACTGGGCTTAGCGACGCCCCCTGCTCCTCTACAGCCAATCCCGAGTGTGGGGATTTATTCATATATTTGAAAAGGTCACATGTTTCCCAAGGGTGGGGGGGGAACTGCTCCTTTCCAGACCCTCCTATTGGGCAACTGCCTAGTCACACAGCAGATGCTAATGAAAGGTACAATATAACATATCTTTTTTTCTGTAAAACCAATTTTTTTTCAAAAACACTTTGGCAGTGTATGTACTATACTCTGTGGGGACTGGAAGAGTGCTAAAAATGGGTCTCCTGGTGATAGGTTCCCTTTAAGGAGAGCCACAGACCAATAAAAAATGGAGGAGAAGAAAAGTCAAGTTGTGCTTAACCAACAAACTAAAGAAAGTAGCTGTACTCAAAACTCCCAGGATAATCCGTCGACAAGTTATTCTGAACTAACAAATGCACCAAGAACACCACTGGCTTATTTCACTCTCAGCTCCAGTGAAGTATTCACAATTACTTGCCTGCATTTGCAATGTGTTTCAAATTTGCAATGAAAATGCAACGTGAAAATAGCCAAAAGGTTTAAGACAATTTTTAAAACATTTGAGTCAATGTGGAAGGGAAGGTCAATCAAATTAGTTTAAAAATGCTGTTTTGCCGTAACTTGCAATAAAATAAAAAATAAAAAAACATGCTGTAATTTACCTTTGCAAGCTCCAATAGCCTATATGACTATATAACTGTTTTTGCAGATAGCTACTGTACTACTACCTATTAAAATGGAGACTGCCTGCTAAAACCATTATGCCCGTGTAAACTTAGCCTGAGTGTTCCTGTGTTTTTTAAACAAATGTGTTTTTTCATCAATTTCACCCAGTTGGAATTTTTTTATGACTTCCCAGTACATAGCATGGAATATTAAATACCAGCATGGAAAACAAGCCCTAATACAGCTCAGTACATAGAACAATAAAGTAATAAATGCATGTTTTAAAGTGGGAAGTGATTAAAGGAAACACAAAAAATGAAAAAGGTCTACGTTTTTAAGAGGTTAAGCTATAGCCATTGTACCCTAAGAATATATTTTTTAAAAGAAGAAAATAGAGAGATTGATGTAAGCAAGAGTAGCTTAATGTGCAAAAAAAAAAAATTATTTGTAAAACATAAAGGCATGAAGTAGTAACGGCTCAGCACAGGCCATAGTCACACATTGGGAGAGTTGTCAGCTGGGGTATGATAAAGACCATGGGGAACATTTATCAATCGCCGGTTTCAGCCTCTTGATGTACCGGACAGGCTGCTGCGCAGTGTTTATTCTATGCCAGGACCTGAAAGGTAACCAGAAGCAGCAAGTGCGCACGCATGGGGACAGAAACGGCTGCCGTGACCCCCCTTTTTGCCCCACTGGCATGAAGGTGGCAGATTTGGGCAAATAATCGCAAGTGCTAGCAATAAGCCACTGACGTGACGCAGAGGACCGGATAAATATGCCCCCATGTCCCCCCATGTCCCGGTGGATATATCATACTGTTCGTCAGTGATCTCATACGTTTCTATTGAAACCCAGATGTGATTAGGCCAATCCAAACCCAATTCCACCTGGAATGTGTTTTTACGCCCCCCACGCGGCGATACACAACTTGTATAGGATTTTTTTTTTTTTTTAAATTTTGTAAATTTTCATTTAATAAAACATACAAACAAACAGATGAGCCATTTTCATATGTCTTGACTTCGCAGAGTCAACATAACATATATCAAATTTTGACTTTGCAGAGTCAACATGCCATAAATTGATTTACTAGGTGCTTTGGCTCACCCCTTACCCCCCCCCCCATAACAGATTGGGAAACAATAACATAATATACAATAACAGTCCCCCCCTCCCTGCCTTAGTGCCTGTGTGTGTACTCCCACCACCCCTCCAGCCTCCCCCACCCCTCCCCTCCCACTATTCTAGATTTTTAATACCCCCAGTCTGCCCCTCAGATCTTCTTGACAGTACCATTGGGTATATTGGAAGGGAGACATAGGTTCCACAATTTCCTGTCTATTGTAGTGATTAATTATGAAAACTTTCCATTTTTGAAAGAAGTTCTTTGCTTCCTTTTCTTTATGACGTAAAGTATCAATTCTAAAAAGATGTTTCAATTGTTCAATTAACTCTGTTACTGTGGGCAAAGAGCTCTGAAGCCAATGGGACAAGATGCATCTTTTGGCCACTAATAGCACTATATGAGGGAACCTCAGCCGTTTCGGAACACTTCCTTCTACGATTTTCCTCTCCTGATCCTCCTCCTCCTCGCTCTCCTCATCTTGTCTGCCGATATCATGGAAAAAAACTCTCGAAGGTGTTCTGTAATATTAGTGCTCCAATGGCCATTGATGTAGTCTATCACTTGCGACCAGAATCTTTGGATACTGGGGCAAGCCCATATACCATGCCACAGATCAGGAAGTACTGTTCCACACTTGGGGCAATCCGTGATACGGTCTGGTCTAGTGGGGGTAGGCAGGATATTTAGTCCATATATTGCCCTATGCATCAATTTAAAGTAAGTTTCCCTCCATCTTTCATTGATAATTACATACCTTACCGTTGCCCAACCCTGTAAGATTATTGTAGTCGGGTCTGGTATTTGTAATTTCTCCCCCCATTTCTTAAATAGGTCTGAGCTCGCTTTCCCCCAGAGTTGTTGTCTCATAACTGCATAGAGAAAAGATATTGAGTAGTGTCCTGGAGCAATATTCAAGAGACCTTCGAAGGCCTGGTCAGAAAGCGACCAACTCTGAGGCCTTATACCAGCTTCTCGTCTCCTCATTCATCATTACTTTGGCTTTTGCTGGGATTCCCTCCCCCCAATCCAACTGTGTTCCCCTTTGTCCCTGCCAAGGTGATTCTGGGTGATTAGTCAGAGGCATATGTTTAGAAATCAAAAATGGCAGACCATACATACTTCTTACTTTTTTCCATGTGACTATGGTATCTCTCAATAAGACAGAAGACTTTACTTCCTTGGGTATTTTTGCCCATCTGGTATGCATCAGTGCCATTAAGTCCCATGGCGCAGCTAGGTCTCTTTCTAACTCTCTCTAACTAGATTATAACCCCCCACATTTGGAAAGTTTATACCTCCTTCTAGTTTTGTTAGCATGAGCTTTTTCATGGCAATCCTTGCTTTACCTGCTTTCCACACAAATTTTGTAAATGCCCTATTGAGTTTGTTGACATCCGTGTGCTGTAATAATAGTGGCAGGGTTTGTAACTGATATAAGAGTCTAGAGAAACTCACCATCTTTATTAAGTGACATATTCCCAAAAAGTGATAGGGGTAAGTTTCTCCATCTCTCCAATTCCTCTGTTATTTTAGCAATCAACGGGGGATAATTCAACTTATATAGAGACCCTGGGTTCCTTCCTATTTTAATTCCTAAATATGTAATTTCACGGGCAGATGGTTTTATCCCTAAAGAAAGCCCTTCCCAGTCTCTTGTGCCCCCATTCAGTTTCAGCTCCAAGACTTCACTCTTCCCTACATTAACTTTATACCCCGAAAATTCCCCAAATTCCTTTATAGCTGAAAATATGGCAGGAAGGTGGTTTATCGGATCCGACAGAAATATGATTATGTCATCCGCAAATAACGCTATTTTCACCACTTCCTTCTTGATACAGATGCCCTCATACAAATTAGAGTCTTCGAAGTAGCGAGCAAGCGGCTCCAGAGCTATATCAAAAAGAAGTGGCGAAAGGGGGCATCCCTGGCGAGTTCCTTTTTGTAACTGAAAAGGGACTGATATAAAACCCGGTGTACTGATTTGAGCAGTTGGATTATTATATATCCCTTTAAGATATGTGCAAAATCTCCCTTTTATACCCATACGGTCCAGCACCAACCCCAGCCAGTCCCACTTGACATTATCGAATGCCTTTTCTGCATCCAAGGCAACCAGTGTCGGTCTCTCTCCTGTCCTGGTTGATGCTGGACCCTATCTAACACTGCAAGGACTTTTCTGATATTGGTAACCGCAACCCGCCCCTTAACAAATCCCACTTGCGATTTCCCTACTAGTCCTGGTAGCATTGCTGCTAGGCGTTGTGCCAAGATTTAAGATAGTAGCTTCATGTCAACATCTATCAATGAAATCGACCTGTAAGACCCCGGGCACAACAAGTCCTTTCCTGGCTTCGGCAATAATTTGATATAGGCATTTTTTGAATCCCTCCTAACCTCTCCCTTCTCCATCACATGGTTGAAGTACCTGCACGCATAGCCCCTTTTAGAACTCGCCAGGATAACCAACGGGGCCAGGAGACTTTCCCCCTGTTAACGACTTTATCGCACTCTGTACTTCCTCTTCCGTTATCACTGCATTTAATTCTGTCCGCTGATTCTCACTTATGGCGGGTAACTTTACTTTAGTCAGAAATTCTTTCCCTTTCTCCAATTGACAGGGGCATTTTCACAAAATGTTATTGCCTCTCTAAAGTATCCAGCATTATGACCAAGATGGTCGCCACTTGAAACTACAAGTACCATGATCCTTTAGTTCTCAGTAACTCCTCCTACACCTTATGCTCTGCTCCCAGTGATGGTGTAACGGACTTTCTTGCTCAGTTACCATATCAATGATGTGTGTAACTGCCATCACTGCACATCACTACAACACTGGCCATACTGGATACACTGCAACCAACTGACTATAGCCAAATGTAGTGGCAATCACATGGCAGGCAGGTGCAGGACATGTGATGGGGCCATGTGACTAGCGAACATCATCTGTCCTGTCTTCTCCGCGCGGTGGAATTTAACGGACTGATTAAAGGGCCAGTAGCATTTTAATTCCTCATTACAGTGTATGTCAGCAGAATTTTTCTGCTTAGGGGAGCAAAATTTTAAATGACAACTAATTACATATTAACTTATATTTTAAGGACCCATTTGTATATGAATTATGCTGATTCCTGGAATACCCCTTTAAGAACGTCATTTGCTTCTGAAACCCTTTCCATATAATTTTGAACATGCTGGCAAAACCCTTTAAATGTTGCTATTCAAAAACATTAGGGAGTCACACATCTTCGTATGACACATATCTGTAAATTAAGAGGAATATTAAATAGAGATAAGTATATAATCCAAGATTCAGTTTCAGAAGATTAGGTGTGGTCCAGAATCTAAATAGCACAAACCAATGTTACTGCAATTGTTTGCCCTCTAAATGGCAGATTTTCAATAAAAACTTCTTTTTTGTTTTAGTAAACCCTTGCATATCTTCCTATATGAGCTCTGTGATGAATGACAGTATTAGTTAGACAACATTCTGAAAAAATACGGTAATCTAAAGCAAATCAAAAATATTCAGATTTCATTTAATGTCTAAAAATTCCAGATTCATACTGAATCCACAATCCATCTAATATCTCTACTGGTAAGAAAGCCACATCTGTAAGGCGGATGCAGTAGAGGCAGAAGAAGACATGAATGAAAATAAGAACCAATAGGATCTGTATTTTTTTTTATTATAATATAGGGGTGCACAGAGTTACGAAAAAAGAAATGCGCGAAAGTGAGGTACACTAGGTATATGCCTTTACTACCTTTTTTATGTGGCCATATGAATTACTAAGTGGTGTTGTAGGAGTTGAAATACAGAAACCATAGATGTTCCTTCCTTGGAGTAAAAGCATGAACAATTACACAATTAGGTGTCTCAGTATACTTTATTACATGCACTAAACGGTTAATATGATGTCTCATTTTAAATCAAGGCAGCGCCATTCTGAACACCAAGCTTTCCCAGACCTGTTACCATTATGAAATTTAGAGACAGAAGTCATGTACTACTAGCCTTATGGATTCTGGATGGGGGTGTAACTACTGGGCAGCTGCCATAGCAGCTGCTATGGGGCCTCCAGTGTTAGGGGGGCCCAGCATCTGGGTTATTGGCTGTGTATTAGGTGTGAATATGCTGTATGTTTGTATGTGATGTGCATGTACACTGTCTTTGTATGTGTGTGTATATGCTGTATGTCCGTTTATGGTATTGTTAGTGCAGTATGTCGGTATTAACTGTATGTATGTACATACGGTGTGTCTGATTGTAACTGTTATGTGTGAGTATACAATTATGTATATTATTTTGAAGGAGATGGGGGGACACACAGAAGTCTGGTATGGAGCCATGTCTCTCCCAGGTACACCCCTTCTTCTGGACCTATGTATTCTGTATGCTCTCTAAGATGTCTTCCATGTAAGACAACATTTATAAGGTGATGACACATACTATACAAGAGAAAGCCTCACAGCTCATCAGATGTTCCACTATTGAAGATACCTTGGTCATATTGTGGAGGTCAGTTATGTGATAGCATTTTCTGGTGAAGTAACTATTGAAAATGTTTCTACCTGCAGGTAGAAACCAATGAAGCAAAAAATGAAATAGCTCATATTCTGCAATATTCACAAACTTTACCATCTATCATTTCGAAAAATGGACAGATGGACATGAGTGACTTCTATGGCTTTATTATGAAAGCAATAGTAGGTGGTGAAGAAAAGCTAAAAGGTTTAATATCTACCTCAATTATTAATTTTATGATTTTAGTGAGATAAGTATTGCAAAATGTTACAAATAGACCAGTGGTTTATATGTTGTAAATGGGATTACATATTAGCATCTTTTCCTAAAACATTCACTACTTTATGTATAAGTTTTCATGACCTGCTTACGTAAAATACCACTTGGCTACAACATGTTGTGCAGGCGTCACAGGTGGTCCTGCGACCCATATTGCGGGTCGCAAGCTCACCCGTGCCCCTCTGCCCCCGCCTGCGTGTTGCCCACGCACCTTACCTGTCCTGGCTCCTGTCTCGTCTTCATCTGCCGTGCACGCACTTTCGTGACTCCTAGAGCGTGCGCCGGCTTCTCTAGGTTTTCAGAAAATACATATAAGCCTGCCTCTTCCTGTACACCCTGCCGGATCTTTGAGCTACTTAGCCATTTTGAAAGTCTCCCAGAGTTTCTCCCGTGCTCCGTGTTCCTGTTCCAGGGTTCCTGTGCTCCTGTGTGTTCCCGCGTTCCTGATCCCGTGCTCCTGAGTGTTCCTGTTCCTGTGCTTCTGTGTGTTCCTGCGTTCCTGTTCCTGTGCATTCCAGTCCGTTCCTGTGTTTCGGTTCCCATCTGCCTGGACCTCCTGTTGCTGACCCCGGATTGGACTTGACTCTGCATCTTTGTCGCCTGCCCTTACCCTGTGCCTGAACTTTAACATAAGACTGTCTCCTGAAAAGGTACCACGACCTTGGCTGTTACCACGTGATAGTCGCACCTGTGGAACGACCTGGTGGTACCCTACTGCAGCAAGACCATCCCGCTTTGGGGCGGGCTCTGGTGAAGACCAGGTGCTACTTAGATTCCCATCCCAGGTGTTGGCTAGTACTATCTCCCGCGGTGGTCCACAGGGTCCACAGATCCTGAACCCTGACAGCGGGAAAGTATTTTTTTTTTCTCCTGTTTGCCTTTTTTAAATCCTTATGTCTATGCTTGTTAAAATCCAGCTTGATATACAGGTACAACATGAACAGATGGCGTTCACTAATGGCATATTTGCATTTAACTGGGATTATAATAAAACATTGCAAGTCAAAGCAGCATAAAATAAAAATATGTTTGACATTTAAACATTGGCATTTGCCAAATGATTATTCTGAAATATCGTACCAGTTTGCTACTTTTAGAATCTGCAGACTATAGCTGTTTAGTATTTAACATGTAAGTTAAAGGTTATAAAATCTAGGGAGGAAATAAGTAATAAAAGTGGGCTACATGCACATGACAGAACTGTGCACACAGAGGATGAAGAATACAGAGATTTGTTGTACTATTTACCATTTTTTACATTTTACATGATAAAACTATCCCTGTATATATCCAGCTTAACACATAACAGTACTCTCAGGGCAACCATCAGGACGTTACCAGTGGTACTGCAGTCAGGACACAGTAACAGATACCTCTGACGGTGCTATTTCTGAGTCTGGTGCTTTATATGATTTAACAAAGGGGTGCAAGTACTGCAGATGTTTAAAAAAAAAAGGGACTGCTGATACATTTTAAATGATGGCTGCTGGGGCTATATGTAATTCAATAATAACTAAAATTGTGGCTGATATCTTCCTAAATATGGGGGATGTTGGTGTTAAATATAAAAAAGTTAAAAGTATAGATTAATAGTTGGTGCCATATATAAAGTACTTTTTAGGGGCTCTGTACATTTTTATTAAGGGTTGCTTTATATTGTATGTAAATGACTTTGGCGCCTGGCATGTACTGTATTTCCAGAGTGGTACTGCAGATAAATTAAAAATGGGTTGATGCTGTGTAGAATATCAGTTTCGGGACAGTGTTTCTTTATTTAATATAAATCTGATGGACAATATAAATTATATAATTCATTTGGTGGGGCACATATGTAGTTAATTCAAGGGTATGCTTATAATTTAGTTGGTCAAATATATGTTTACTTATGAGGCATTACATAATAATTTATTTGAGGGCATGGTATATATGGTATATATGATAATATAATGAGGGGTTCACAATGTATTTTGTAATATACAGTGCCTTGCTAAAGTATTTGGCCCCCTTTAACTTACTCCCTTATGCCACATTTCAGGCTTCAACATAAAAATATAAAATTGTAATTTTTTGGTAAAGAATGGGACACAAGTGGGACACAATTGTGAAGTGGAAAGAAATTTATTGGGCATTTTAAAGTTTTTAAAAAATAAGAAAATATTATTCTGCCCCCTTAAGTTAATACATCGGAGCGCCAGCTTTTGCTGTGATTACAGCTACAAGTCACTTGGGAGCCACATGGAACCCAAACAGCAGCGCTATTAATTTTGTGCTGCAGGTTCTTCCTGCAGTATGTGGATTCAATTTGTTATACACATATGGAAAAGGAAAAGTCAGCTCACCTTCCTTCATAGATGGATAAGAAGATTGCTCCATGCAACAAAACCAAAAGATCCTGGTGCAGATGTACTTCATAAAAATTAGTTCAGTACTTTATTCACTTCTGTTAAAATCCATACAGGCAATAGAAAACTGAAATGCACAAGACCTACTGTCAGGAAAAGTTTCGATATAATCTTACTCATGGCTAAACGAACTCGTTGTCCTGTTTACACTTACTCCCAGTAGCTGTCTAATTACTGCAGGACTCCTCAGCTGAGATTGGCACCCAGTGTCTGGGTAAGTGAAAAAAGAAAGTATATTATTATGGGGAACAATATATTATTCTATACTAAATGTTTGTTAAACACAATGATTGTCACGGGTGGTCCCACGATCCATATAGTGGGCTGCGGGCTCACCCGCATGCCTCTGCCCCCGCTAGGGCTTCTCTAGATTTAAAGGGTCAGCTGCCACTGCGGACAAGCTACACTGGGTGGTAACAGTCCGCTTCTCTAAAATGTCCCATTTCGTGCCTCTGCCAGGTCTGCCATCAGATCGTCGTCTTGCCAGCCTGTTCTTCACCCACACCTTTTGGCTACATGGACTTCCTGAGCACATAGTCTCTCATCGGGGGGTTTAGTTTGTTTCCCGTTTCTGGCGTTCTCTATGTAGTAAATTACAAGTTAAAGTGGATTTCTCCTCAGTGTATCACCCTCAGTCCAATGGACAAGTAGAGAGGGTTAACCAGACTCTGGGATGTTACCTCCGTCATTTTGTTTCCGCCCGAGAAGATGACTGGTCCGCTCTGTTGCCGTGGGTGGAATTCTCCTATAATTCCTTGGATTCCGAATCTTCTGGCTCCACCCCCTTCTTCATTGTCTATGGACAGCATCCTCGTCCACCTCTCCCTCTGCCTGTGATGTCCAAAGTTCCTGGTGTGGAGGAGTTGGTCAGAGATCTTAAATCCATCTGGGAGTAGACTCTTCTCTCCTTACTTCAGGCGTCTGCTCTAACCAAAACTCAGGTGGATAAAAAATGCAGACCTCCTCCGATTTTCTCTCCAGGGGATAAAGTGTGCCTATCATCCAAGTATGTTCGGCTAAAGATTCCCAGCTATAAGCTGGGTCCTCACTTCCTGGGCCCATTCGAGGTATTGAAACACATTAATCCTGTCGCTTACAAGTTGCGTCTTCCTCCCACCATGCGCATCCTGAATTCCTTGAGTTCGTTTAGCCATGAGTAAGATAATATTGAAATGTGTAGGTTGTGCCTGGTAGTTGGTCTTGTGCCCTTGTTTTCTATTGCCTGTATGGATTTTAACAGAAGTGAATGAAGTACTGAACTAATTTTTACAAAGAAAGTCTGCAGCGGGATCTTTTTTGTTTTGTTGAAATTAGATTTGGTAGAATAATATCCAAAATTGGAACAGGATAAGCCCTTTGTGATAAAGTAGTGGTTTAGCATTCTGGTTGTGATAGAATTCTGTAGTATTTTGCACTAAAAACTGTCAGCAATATATTTATCAAGGCATTCATCAATTGTGGCTCAGGGACTGTTTCTTCGGCCCCCAAATTGTGCGTTAAGTTAAACAGGGATTTTAGATTTTTGTGCAAGGGTATAATGAATTGGCACACAACTGAAAAGGTTCTGAACTAACTCTGTAGTCATAAAGGTGAAATAGAACTTGGTAAAGTCGTTCATCAAATATTGTGCCAAAAAGAGTGTCAGGAACGTACATGCGCAGGAAAAGTGTAAGGATTACCAAGCTGCGTCCAAATTGAGGGACCAAAAAAATTTGATTGTCAGAATAGGAGTACGATTGTGCCCCCTTCCGCCCCCCCCCTCAAAATAATGGTATCAACTGATTTAGGGGAACATTTTGAAAACAAAAAGGAAAATTCTTCAGCACTCAAAAATAGATAAAATCCAATTGCCTTTAATGTTCCATTAACAATAGATGGCAAATAAGGAATGCATGGTAACCAATGCGCTTCGAACTACAGTACACATGACCATGACTAAGAACTAAAGATTTGTGTAGTTCCAAACACATTAATCTTTTACAATACATCCCTTATTTACCATGTATTTTAAAAGGAATATTAAATCTATTGGAATTGATCTATTTTTGAGTGCTGGAAGAATTTTCCTTTTTGTTTTTTTCGAGAACTGAGATGGCTTTTGCTCTCCATCTTCCTGTGCACCATTGGAAAACAACTTGAAATGTGTAAATCACATGTTGAGATCTGTAACTGCAACTTCTATATATTTATTATATTGAACATTTTAAAACCTCTATAGACAATCGGTTATTAATTGCTTAGCACTGTGTATTGTGCAGTGTGAATTTATTGTACAGGTTGTGCATATACAATCTACACCAGTGTGCACCATTGAGGTTACATGGGTGCCAGGAGTTTGGGGTGCTATAGTATGCTAAAGCAACCCAATAACATGACTAAAATCTGTATTACACATTACTGATGAATACTATTTTTTATTGCCACTTCATCAATGTAATCCTTTAGTCTATGCTTTTTTCTTGATATTTTGTAGGTTTTTTTAGAGACTTCTATAGAGGAAAATACATGATGAAATATACTTACAGCATGCAGCATTTTGATGAAATATCATTGACTTCAGCAATAGTAATAACAAACCATCCTCCAGACCAGTCATCAGTATCTGATCCCAACACTATTTAGCTGTTCAGCGCTGCCTTCACCAAATACAACTTGTAGAAGAAGTTTTCATCCACTGTATCATGTCTTGCTATGGTACTGCAGCTCTGCTCCTATTAAATAAAATTGAATATGACTGCAATAGAGACAATGGGGCTTATTTACGAAGGGTCCGTTGGATGCATTTTCTTCGGGTTTCCTGCTGTTTTCCCTTTTGCGCCGACTTGCCCCGGGATTTTGGCGCACGCGATCGGATTTTAACGCATCGGCGCCGGCTAGCACACAACACAAATATGGGGGGCGGGCCGTCGCACAACCTGACGATCGGACAACGTGCAGGATTTAACGTTTAGAATTGTATCGCGAAACACGCACTTACAAGCACCGGGAAGAAGAAGGTGAACTGCGTCAGACCGCGGCGCAGAAGCAACAGATGCAGGAACTCGGGCGCATGAGCTTAGTGAATCGCGGCAGACCGGAATCCTCGCCGGACAACGCACCGCGGGATCGCGACAGGACCGGGTAAGTTAATCTGCCCCAATGTGATATTAGTATTAGGTAATTATATAGTATAACAGTAAGTTATTGTTTGCATTGGTACTTGCATGGAAATCAGAAGTAATGTGTTGGGGTCCCTGCTGTGCTGCAGGGGAATTCTTATTTTCATCTGATGCTTTCCATGTGGTGTTAGTAGAATAGGACTGCTGTTTATGACAACTTGTATTCCAATAATGCAGTGCTCACAGGGGCTATGATAATGTGTTAACAAGCAAAACAACGTCCTGTATATACGGTAGGCTCGTGTAAATGATGTGACCGGAATGTGAAATTTTTCACAGCCTTGAGGCCTTTTTCTTAATCTAATATCTGCTGTTAGTAAAAGATGCAATTCTGCTAATATTATTTTAGATCATTTCTAGTTATAAAACTCCCTGATGACTGCATCCAAATAACACTGCCAATTAATATTCCATTCATTTATATTTGCTTAAATGAGATCTAAAAATACTGAGATTTGTTTCCATGTTTAATAGCTTGCTCACTGAAGAATCCTGCTTAAAAATATTTTACTGCTTTTATTCTGCAATATTCTAAGCTGTCTTAATTAAGTTTGGCAGTTAAGTAAAATGAACTTTCCCTGTGGGGTTATTTATGTTAGTTTTATAATATATTTTAGCAGAATGCAGCATAAAATATGAGATAAAAAAGTTCTGTAAAAAAAAAAACAGAGGAGCTCAAAAATGATTAATCCTCTTGCAATCAGAATTCTTTTTCACTTTGTATGTTATTACATTTCATTGTGCAGGTGATCCCTTAGGGGTTGTGTCATAGCTCTCTTAGCTCCTATATGTACTGGAAATTACAATACTCAATACAATACTTAGGAAATCATAAGATGGAACAGTGTTGCGGAAATGGGTTGGCCTACTTCCTTTCTGCCTTATTACAATCACAGCCCCCAGTGGCCACATAGTTTACTGGCACTCTGATACAACAGAAGGGGCAGATCATGTAGGCCTGTGCCATGTAGCATTATTGAACTGCATTTGGTTAAGCTTTTATTTCTTGTTAATCCAGTCCAAAAAAAAATATTTATAACATATGTAAAAGGTGTGCACATGTTGAAGCAGGGGGGAGACAACAAGGGTGGGAATAGTCACTATCCTTCTGATGAATTTCAAACTATAAAGGTTATAGTTTACATTCTATTCATATCATTTTTGTCACCCATCATGTCTTCACCTCTATTTTAAGATATAATAGATACACTTTTTATAATATTTTTTATTACCTACTGGAGTACCCTTTTTATGATTGGGGATATATTGTGACTGACTGTGAGAAGTGCATTCCAGATTACAATGGGAAAGTTATGTGAGTGACTCTAAAAAGCTCATTGATGGGGCGTGGCCTGACTGTGGACGGAGATGGCCGCACACTAACTTTTCTCCTGCCCGAACCCTGCTGAGACGCCGCTACCTACACCAAATCCAGTCCGCTGGCCCTCAGTAAATGGGAGCTAAGAGAAGGGGGGGTACCCGGACCCCAGCAGCACCTCTCAGCCGGTCCACAGCCCGGGGAATTGGCCGTTTTCTAATGGCAGCGGCCGCTGCCACTCAGCCCGCAGCCGCGGTGAATACCCCACCAGCTCCAGACCCGGAACCAGGGGAAACCCCTTCAGCTGAGCACCCGGTGGTCTCCTTGCCTGCCGCGGAGCCGCCGCCGACAAGTCGCGCAGACGAAGGGCCCGAGCCCGAGGCTCCCATGAAGGCTGCGCTCCTCCAGCAGCACGTGGCCAAGATGGCGGACGGCCGCATGGAGGTGAGCGCCGCGACACAAATATCCGGCGCGACGCATCCCACCGGCCAGCCGCCAGTAGCAGGAGAGGTGCAGGCACGGGGGGCCACGTCTGGCCAGACCATCAATGGATACCAGCCCGGTGAGGGAGCGGAGGACCTCATCTCTGGGGAGGCGAGGGCCGACACGGAGGCCCCGGTACATCACCATGTGGCCAAGATGGCGGCCGGTACAGGTACTGTCGGGCCAGGAGGGGGGGGCGGACTACCAGGGCCCATCCATGTGGTGGCCCAGGTGCACAATGCCCCACGAAGCTCATTGGGGAGTGGAGATCATGGGATACCCCATTCGCAGTCACCCAGGCCCTATGAATCTAGGAGTCAGACCCAGGGAGCGAAGAAGGCCCCAGTGGAATCTCATGGCCCCGGGGCGCGGCCCAAGGCAGGCCCTGGGACCCCTGTCCGGGGTGGCAACACTTCTTGGGCTGAGCAGGTGGAACTACAACAGGAGAGAGAGGGGGGCCAGGAGAAGGAAGGGAAGGCGATCCCATCTGCGCCCCATTCCCCGGTCCTGTGGCCGGATTCAGGGGAAGAATGGCCAGTTACCCCTGTGACCCATACTCCATGCCCTTCTCCAATGTGGTCAGCGTCACAGCCGTCACAAGTTAGGCCTCATCAGGCCGAAGCACTATCTGGTCATATTGCATCTAATACAGTCTTCTCTCAGGTGGGAGTCTTTGAGTCTCAGAGGAGCATGTTATCTCAAGAATTTGGAGCCTTGGCTGAATTACGTGCCCTCAGCTCCCACCTCCGCACCATCCCCACCAGGGACGATATGGAAAGTTATGTGGCCAGGTTAGAACAATCTTACACCGCTGAACTTCATGCGGTGAGGGCGGAAGTTCAGCAGTTGGAGAACCGGGTAACATCTACTGAGGCCACTCAGAATGATCTTAGTGCCCGCTTGGAGTCACAAGCTTTGACCATTGCTTCCCATTCCTTTCAACTTCAATACTTGTCTGACCAAATGGATGACGCAGAAAACAGGGGAAGGCGCAATAATATCAGAGTCCGGGCCTACCCGAGTCAGTAGAAAACCCGGAGCTCCATGATACCCTACGCCAATTGTTTAATTCCATTTTGGAAGTACCGATAGCCACGCCGGTGGAGCTGGACAGGGCACATCGTGCGCTGCAACCCAAACCTGAAGCGCTTGAGCAGCCGAGAGACATTATTTGTAGAGTGCACCGATACCAGCTAAAGGAGGCAATTATGTCTAAGGCGAGATCAGCGGGGGATATCGTATTCCAGGGATCCCATGTTCAGCTCCTACCGGATTTATCAAAGCTGACACTTCTTAAGCGCAGAGCATTAAAACCCTTTCTGGAGGAACTACGACAACGAAGCATTCCCTACTCGTGGGGCTTTCCGTTTCGCCTTCAGATCCGCCAGGCGGAGCATAGATTCGTCATCCGGCACCCGGGGGAGATTCCAGCTGTGGCAGCGGCATTACATATCGAAGTTCCCGACTTGCCGGAGTGGCCGGGCTTGCCGTTACCTCCCCTGCGTGGGGCTGCTCCCCCACCGGGAAGACCCCCTAGACGCCGGGCTCGGCGGGGCCGGGGTAGAGGAGGAGTACAGATGGGCCGCGATCCGGGACCGTTGCCCCCTGAATAAGTATCATTTAACATAATCGTTTGTTTCAAGATATGTCTTCTTCCTCAGGGATAATGTAATGGGCAGAGAGGTGGTCTGTTTGGACGAGCTTTGGATAGCCGCTTAGGCTCCTAAGGTTGGAGTTCATTATTACTGTCAGTGACATACATTGACAGCAGGATCCTATGGGCCCATTAGTTGCTCACGGTCCCATAGCCACCCTCTCTACCCTCCAAAGGTTCATTGTTGTCTTGATACTCAAATGCTGTTTTCTCTTTTTGTTTATATTGTTCTAACAGTACTGGATTTGGTATTTTGTTTTATAGCAGACTAAATGTGTAACAGGCGGTTGTCGGGTGGGGGGAGGGGGAGCCTTCCATAGTCAGCACACTACCCACCGGGGAATCCGTGGCCAGCAGGTCTGTCTGCGGTATTGTAAGTGTTGTCTCCCCACTGATTTGTGTGTGTTTGTTTGGGGTTCGTCTAATTCGTTAGTCAGTGTCCTGTTTTAACGTATAGTCTTTCCCTTCCTATACCCTTACCCCTTCCCTTTTCCTTAACACTTGAGGGTCCTGTAAAGGCCGCTATTATCCTGGTTGGGCGGCGTGAGGTCACTAGGAAACCAGGAAGGCTATGGATTCTTTGCGCCTAGCTTCCCTCAACGTTAGGGGACTTAATGTCCCGCAGAAGAGGTCACAGATCTTATATGACATGCACAAACAGAAAGTTAACATCCTTTTTTTGCAGGAGACTAGAGATGAGCGAACACTAAAATGCTCGGGTACTCGTTATTCGAGACGAACTTTTCCCGATGCTCGAGTGCTCGTCTCGAATAACGAACCCCATTGAAGTCAATGGGAGACTCGAGCATTTTTCAAGGGGACCAAGGCTCTGCACAGGGAAGCTTGGCCAAACACCTGGGAACCTCAGAAAAGGATGGAAACACCACGGAAATGGACAGGAAACAGCAGGGGCAGCATGCATGGATGCCTCTGAGGCTGCATAATCGCACCATTATGCCAAAATTATGGGCAACAGCATGGCCATGACAGAGTGACAGAATGAAGCTAGATAGCATCTAAAACATCCAATAATTGACCCTGACACTATAGGGGACGGCATGCAGAGGCAGCGGCAGCAGGCTAGAGAGTGTCATGGCGACATACCCTAAATGGACTCAGGCTTCAAACCAATGGGTGGCAGAGAGGAACCAAAGGAGGTGAGCAAGAAGCGCTCAAATAATATCGGTACATGATAAAAGTTTGCCAGTATATTTTGTGGATTACACAGCAGGGTGGCGACAAAGTTAACATGGAAGCCATGAAAACAACCCAAAATTCTGCCTGACACAGCTCGTTTGATAAGGGGACGATGTATGGAGGCAGTGAACTAGTAGTAGATTAAAGGTGCTGCAGTTAAAACTATGTTAGTTGGATCTTGGCATGGAGCTGGCGCTCCGCTGCCAGGGGAGCTTTCGCCAATCCAAGCCCCTGTCTCTAGGCTACTCCCCAAACAGCACTTCTAAGAACCTTTTGTATAAGATCAAGTGTAGTAGCGTTCTTATAAGTTTAGGATATGCCGGGTGAGGGGAATGTAAACAGATGCGCAAGAAGCGCTGAAATAATATCCCTAAATGGTAAAAGTTTGCAAGTATATTTTGGGGATTACACAGCAGGGTGGCGACAAAGTTAACAACTTTGATGTGGAATGCCCTGTAATAGCTCTTGGGCGGTGTGCCTTTTATCGCCTAGGCTCAGCAGTTTCAGCACCGCCTGCTGTCGCTTAGCGACGGCACTGCTGCTGTGCCTAGAGCTACCGACTGATGGCGCCATGCCCACGGATGGTAATTCGGAGGAGGAGGAGGTGGAGGAGGGGTGGGAGGAGGTATAGTAGGCCTTTGAGACCTGGACCGAGGTAGGCCCCGCAATTCTCTGCGTCGGCAGTATATGACCAGCCCCAGGGTCAGACTCGGTCCCAGCCTGCACCAAGTTAAGTGTAGTAGCGTTCTTATAAGTTTGGGATATGGCGGGTGAGGGGAATGTAAACAGATGCGCAAGAAGCGCATGATGCGCATGGAGCTGGCGTTCCGCTGCCAGGCGAGCTTTCGCCAATCCAAGCCCCTGTCTCTAGGCTACTCCCCAAACAGCACTTCTAAGAACCTTTTGTATAAGATCAAGTGTAGTAGCGTTCTTATAAGTTTAGGATATGCCGGGTGAGGGGAATGTAAACAGATGCGCAAGAAGCGCTGAAATAATATCCCTAAATGGTAAAAGTTTGCCAGTATATTTTGGGGATTACACAGCAGGGTGGTGACAAAGTTAACAACTTTGATGTGGAATCCATGAAAACAACCCAAATTTCTGCCTGACACACCTCGTTTGATAAAGGGACGATGTATGGAGGCAGCTATATGGACGACTTTTGGAGGTAGCAATGGAGACAACGTGTGGAGGCTGCTATGGAGACAATTTAATTTGGATAGTGCCTGTATGTGGCAGTCCCAAACATTTTTCAAACCAGAGGAGCAGGTAGGTGGCCCTCCAGTAAAATGGGATAGATTGAGTGCCTGTATGTGGCAGTCCCAAAAATGTTTCAAACCAGAGGAGCAGGTAGGTGGCCCTCCAGTAAAATGGAATAGATTGAGTGCCTGTATGTGGCAGTCCCAAAAATTGTTCAAACCAGAGGAGCAGGTAGGTGGCCCTGCAGTAAAATGGAATAGATTGAGTGCCTGTATGTGGCAGTCCCAAAAATTGTTCAAACCAGAGGAGCAGGTAGGTGGCCCTGCAGTAAAATGGAATAGATTGAGTGCCTGTATGTGGCAGTCCCAAAAATTGTTCAAACCAGAGGAGCAGGTAGGTGGCCCTGCAGTAAAATGGAATAGATTGAGTGCCTGTATGTGGCAGTCCCAAAAATGTTTCAAACCAGAGGAGCAGGTAGGTGGCCCTCCAGTAAAATGGAATAGATTGAGTGCCTGTATGTGGCAGTCCCAAAAATTGTTCAAACCAGAGGAGCAGGTAGGTGGCCCTGCAGTAAAATGGAATAGATTGAGTGCCTGTATGTGGCAGTCCCAAAAATGTTTCAAACCAGAGGAGCAGGTAGGTGGCCCTCCAGTAAAATGGAATAGATTGAGTGCCTGTATGTGGCAGTCCCAAAAATTGTTCAAACCAGAGGAGCAGGTAGGTGGCCCTGCAGTAAAATGGAATAGATTGAGTGCCTGTATGTGGCAGTCCCAAAAATTGTTCAAACCAGAGGAGCAGGTAGGTGGCCCTGCAGTAAAATGGAATAGATTGAGTGCCTGTATGTGGCAGTCCCAAAAATGTTTCAAACCAGAGGAGCAGGTAGGTGGCCCTCCAGTAAAATGGAATAGATTGAGTGCCTGTATGTGGCAGTCCCAAAAATTGTTCAAACCAGAGGAGCAGGTAGGTGGCCCTGCAGTAAAATGGAATAGATTGAGTGCCTGTATGTGGCAGTCCCAAAAATTTTTTAAAACAGAGGACCGGGTAGGTGGCGCCGAAGAGAAAAATGGAATAGATTGAGTGCCTGTATGTGGCACTCACAAAAATTGTTTCAAACAGAGGACCGGGTAGGTGGCCCTCCAGAAAAATTAAATGCATAAAGTACTATAGGTAGAGCCAGTGGGCCCTGTCAAAAAATAGCCAGTTTCCTCTGCTTTACTGTACAAAGAGCAGGAGAAGGAGGAAAATGAGGAGGAGGAGGAGGAGTGGATAAATTATTCAGGTTGAGCTTCCTTCACCTGCTGGAGATTGGAAATTAGGAGAAATCCATGCTTTATTCATCTTGATAAGCGTCAGCCTGTCAGCGCTGTCAGTCGACAGGCGTGTACGCTTATCGGTGATGATGCCACCAGCTGCACTGAAAACCCGCTCGGACAAGACGCTAGCGGCAGGGCAGGCAAGAACCTCCAAGGCGTAGAGCGCCAGTTCGTGCCACATGTCCAGCTTTGAAACCCAGTAGTTGTAGGGAGCTGTGTGATCATTTAGGACGATGGTATGGTCAGCTACGTACTCCCTCACCATCTTTCTGTAAAGATCAGCCCTACTCTGCCGAGACTGGGGACAGGTGACAGTGTCTTGCTGGGGTGACATAAAGCTGGCAAAAGCCTTGTAAAGCGTACCCTTGCCAGTGCTGGACAAGCTGCCTGCTCGCCTACTCTCCCTCGCTACTTGTCCCGCAGAACTACGCACTCTGCCGCTAGCGCTGTCAGAAGGGAAATACTGTTTCAGCTTGTGCACCAGGGCCTGCTGGTATTCATGCATTCTCACACTCCTTTCCTCTCCAGGGATGAGAGTGGGAAGATTTTGCTTGTACCGTGGGTCCAGGAGAGTGAACACCCAGTAATCGGTGCTGGAATAAATTCTTTGAACGCGAGGGTCACGGGATAGGCAGCCTAGCATGAAATCTGCCATATGCGCCAGAGTACCAACGCGTAAGAATTCACTCCCCTCACTGGCCTGACTGTCCATTTCCTCCTCCTCCAACTCCTCCAACTCCTCTTCTTCTGCCCATACACGCTGAACAGTGAAGGACTCAACAATGGTCCCCTCTTGTGTCTCGCCAACATTCTCCTCCTCTTCCTCCTCATCCTCCTCCACCTCCACCTCCTCCGATATGCGCTGAGAAACAGACCTCAGGGTGCTTTGGCTATCAACAAGGGAATATTCTTCCCCCGTCTCTTGTGACGAGCGCAAAGCTTCCGACTTCATGCTGACCAGAGAGTTTTTCAACAGGCCAAGCAGCGGGATGGTGAGGCTGATGATGGCGGCATCGCCACTGACCATCTGTGTTGACTCCTCAAAGTTACTCAGCACCTGACAGATATCAGACATCCACGTCCACTCCTCATTGTAGACTTGAGGAAGCTGACTGACCTGACTACCAGTTCTGGTGGAAGTTGACATCTGGCAGTCTACAATCGCTCTGCGCTGCTGGTAAACTCTGGATAACATGGTCAGTGTTGAATTCCACCTCGTGGGCACGTCGCACAACAGTCGGTGAGCGGGCAGTTGGAGGCGGCGCTGCGCTGCCCTGAGAGTGGCAGCATCTGGGCTGGACTTCCTGAAATGCGCACAGATGCGGCGCACCTTCGTGAGCAAATCAGACAGATTGGGGTATGTCTTGAGGAAACGCTGGCACATGTGTCATGGCACATGTGTCAGTCTGCCGAGTTGCAGAGCCGCCACCAGGTTACGGCCGTTGTCACACACAACCATTCCCGGCTTGAGGTTCAGCGGTGCCAGCCACAGATCAGTCTGCGCCGTGATGCCCTGTAATAGCTCTTGGGCGGTGTGCCTTTTGTCGCCTAGGCTCAGCAGTTTGAGCACCGCCTGCTGTCGCTTAGCGACGGCACTGCTGCTGTGCCTAGAGCTACCGACTGATGGCGCCGTGCCCACGGATGGTAGTTCGGAGGAGGAGGTGGAGGAGGGGTGGGAGGAGGAGGAGGCATAGTAGGCCTGAAACACCTGGACCGAGGTAGGCCCCGCAATCCTCGGCGTCGGCAGTATATGAGCAGCCCCAGGGTCAGACTCGGTCCCAGCCTCCACCAAGTTAACCCAATGTGCCGTCAGCGATATATAGTGGCCCTGCCCGGCAGCACTCGTCCACGTGTCCGTGGTCAGGTGGACCTTGTCAGAAACGGCGTTGGTCAGGGCACGGATGATGTTGTCTGACACGTGCTGGTGCAGGGCTGGGACGGCACATCGGGAAAAGTAGTGGCGGCTGGGGACCGAATACCGAGGGGCGGCCGCCGCCATGAGGTTGCGAAAGGCCTCGGTCTCTACTAGCCTATAGGGCAGCATCTCCAGGCTAAGCAATCTGGAGATGTGCACATTAAGGGCTTGGGCGTGCGGGTGGGTTGCACTATATTTGCGTTTCCGCTCCAGCGTCTGGGGTATGGAGAGCTGAACGCTGGTGGATGCTGTGGAGGATCGTGGAGGCGACGATGGGGTTTTTGTGGCAGGGTCCTGGGCAGGGGGCTGACTAGCAGCTGACACAGGGGAAGGAGCAGTGGTGTGCACGGCCGGAGGTGAACGGGCTTGTTGCCACTGAGTGGGGTGCTTAGCATTCATATGCCTGCGCATACTGGTGGTAGTTAAGCTAGTAGTGGTGGAACCCCTGCTGAGCCTGGTTTGGCAAATGTTGCACACCACAGTCCGTCGGTCATCCGGTGTTTCCTTAAAGAACCTCCACACTTCTGAAGATCTAGCCCTCGCCGCAAGAGCCCTCACCACGGGAGCTTCACTAGTTGACAGTGGCGCTGATGCACCAGCTCTGGCCCTGCCTCTCCGTCTGGCCCCACCACTGCCTCTTCCAACCTGTTCAGGTCGAGGACTCTCCTCCGTCTCAGAAGCACTGTGTTCACCCGGCCTCTCAACCCAGCTTGGGTCTGTCACCTCATCATCCTCCAATCCCTCAGTCTGCTCCCCCCTCGGACTTCCTGCCCTGACAACAACTTCCCCACTGTCTGACAACCGTGTCTCCTCATCGTCGGACACCTCTTTACACACTTCCACTACGTCAAGAAGGTCATCATCACCCACAGACTGTGACTGGTGGAAAACCTGGGCATCGGAAAATTGCTCAGCAGCAACCGGACAAGTGGTTTGTGACTGTGGGAAGGGTCCAGAAAACAGTTCCTCAGAGTATGCCGGTTCAAATGCCAAATTTTCCTGGGAGGGGGCAGACTGGGGGGGAGGAGGCTGAGGTGCAGGAGCTGGAGGAGTGGCGATTTCGGTGACATGGGTGGACTGCGTGGAAGACTGACTGGTGGTGGACAAATTGCTCGAAGCATTGTCAGCAATCCACGACATCACCTGTTCGCACTGTTCTGGCCTCAACAGTGCTCTACCACGAGTCCCAGTAACTTCAGACATGAACCTAGGGAGTGTAGCTCTGCGGCGTTCCCCTGCTCCCTCATCAGCAGGTGGTGTCTCACCCCGCCCAGGACCACGGCCTCTGACCCCTGCAGTAGTTGGACGCCCACGTCCCCGCCCTCGTCCTCTACCCCTAGCCCCCGGGTTAAACATTTTTAAAATGAGAGTTATAACTTTATTTTTTTTTTTACTTTTTTTTGTTTTTTTTTGTGTTTTTTTTTTTTTTTTGTGTTTTTTGTTTTTTTTTGAGTTTTTAAAACCAAACAATGCTATCCTATTGCTATGGCTATTTTCTAGCCAAGTATCAAAGGAAGCACAGTACTATGCCAGATGAGATGACACTGAGTTATTGCCTAATAGAAATCCAACCCCTACTGAATTTTGCCACTTCGGCCTTTGCTATGGATATGTGCGCCACTAAGCGCAGAACACAGCGGTCGCAAGTCCCACTACAAATTGCTCAGAATTGGCAAGTACATGCACTGCAGAAACTACAGCCACCAGCAGATCAACCAGAAATCAAATATATAGAACGCTACTGTAGGCTTCAAGATCAAGAAGCTGTTTGTATTCTCCTATGGCTATTTTCTAGCCAAGTATCAAAGGAAGCACAGTACTATGCCGGATGAGATGACACTGAGTTATTGCCTAATAGAAATCCAACCCCTACTGAATTTTGCCACTTCAGCCTTTGCTATGGATATGTGCGCCACTAAGCGCAGAACACAGCGGTCGCAAGTCTCACTACAAATTGCTCAGAATTGGCAAGTACATGCACTGCAGAAACTACAGCCACCAGCAGATCAACCAGAAATCAAATATATAGAACGCTACTGTAGGCTTCAAGAAGCTGTTTGTATTCTCCTATGGCTATTTTCTAGCCAAGTATCAAAGGAAGCACAGTACTATGCCGGATGAGATGACACTGAGTTATTGCCTAATAGAAATCCAACCCCTACTGAATTTTGCCACTTCGGCCTTTGCTATGGATATGTGCGCCACTAAGCGCAGAACACAGCGGTCGCAAGTCCCACTACAAATTGCTCAGAATTGGCAAGTACATGCACTGCAGAAACTACAGCCACCAGCAGATCAACCAGAAATCAAATATATAGAACGCTACTGTAGGCTTCAAGAAGCTGTTTGTATTCTCCTATGGCTATTTTCTAGCCAAGTATCAAAGGAAGCACAGTACTATGCCAGATGAGATGACACAGAGTTATTGCCTAATAGAAATCCAACCCCTACTGAATTTTGCCACTTCGGCCTTTGCTATGGATATGTGCGCCACTAAGCGCAGAACACAGCGGTCGCAAGTCTCACTACAAATTGCTCAGAATTGGCAAGTACATGCACTGCAGAAACTACAGCCACCAGCAGATCAACCAGAAATCAAATATATAGAACGCTACTGTAGGCTTCAAGAAGCTGTTTGTATTCTCCTATGGCTATTTTCTAGCCAAGTATCAAAGGAAGCACAGTACTATGCCAGATGAGATGACACTGAGTTATTGCCTAATAGAAATCCAACCCCTACTGAATTTTGCCACTTCAGCCTTTGCTATGGATATGTGCGCCACTAAGCGCAGAACACAGCGGTCGCAAGTCTCACTACAAATTGCTCAGAATTGGCAAGTACATGCACTGCAGAAACTACAGCCACCAGCAGATCAACCAGAAATCAAATATATAGAACGCTACTGTAGGCTTCAAGAAGCTGTTTGTATTCTCCTATGGCTATTTTCTAGCCAAGTATCAAAGGAAGCACAGTACTATGCCAGATGAGATGACACTGAGTTATTGCCTAATAGAAATCCAACCCCTACTGAATTTTGCCACTTCAGCCTTTGCTATGGATATGTGCGCCACTAAGCGCAGAACACAGCGGTCGCAAGTCTCACTACAAATTGCTCAGAATTGGCAAGTACATGCACTGCAGAAACTACAGCCACCAGCAGATCAACCAGAAATCAAATATATAGAACGCTACTGTAGGCTTCAAGAAGCTGTTTGTATTCTCCTATGGCTATTTTCTAGCCAAGTATCAAAGGAAGCACAGTACTATGCCAGATGAGATGACACTGAGTTATTGCCTAATAGAAATCCAACCCCTACTGAATTTTGCCACTTCAGCCTTTGCTATGGATATGTGCGCCACTAAGCGCAGAACACAGCGGTCGCAAGTCTCACTACAAATTGCTCAGAATTGGCAAGTACATGCACTGCAGAAACTACAGCCACCAGCAGATCAACCAGAAATCAAATATATAGAACGCTACTGTAGGCTTCAAGAAGCTGTTTGTATTCTCCTATGGCTATTTTCTAGCCAAGTATCAAAGGAAGCACAGTACTATGCCAGATGAGATGACACTGAGTTATTGCCTAATAGAAATCCAACCCCTACTGAATTTTCCCACTTCGGTCTTTGCTATGGATATGTGTGCCACTAAGAGCTAAACACAACGGTAGCAAGTCCCCCTGCTAATTCCTCACAAAATGGTAAAAGATGCAAATTAAAATAAAAAAAGTAGAACGTTATTGTAGCCCTAAGAAGGGCTGTTGGGTTCTTTGAGAATCACTCCTGCCTAACAGTAAGCTAATAGAACACCCTAACGCTTTCCCTGAGCAGCAGCAGCTCTCTCCCTAGCGGCATCCAGAGACAGAATGATCCGAGCAGCGCGGCCAGCGGCTAGTCTATCCCAGGGTCACCTGATCTGGCCAGCCAACCACTGCTATCGACGTGTAAGGGTACCACGTCATGCTGGGTGGAGTGCAGAGTCTCCTGGCTTGTGATTGGCTCTGTTTCTGGCCGCCAAAAAGCAAAACGGCGGGAGCTGCCATTTTCTCGAGCGGGCGAAGTATTCGTCCGAGTAACGAGCAGTTTCGAGTACCCTAATGCTCGACCGAGCATCAAGCTCGGACGAGCATGTTCGCTCATCTCTACAGGAGACCCATTTCCGCTCCACTAGCATACCAGACATCCGAGATCGTTATTTTGTGCATTGGATCCACAGCGCCAACCCCGAAGCCAAATCAAAGGGAGTTTCGATTGCATTCCACAAGTCACTGCCTTTGGAAGTCTTGGCGACAAAGGTGAATGACTGTGGCAGATATGTCTTTGCGAAGGTAAGAGCCTTCGGGCTGGTGCTTACTCTCGCCACCTGGTACCTCCCTAACAACGGCCCAATTCCTGTTTGCAGGACAATGCTGAGCTCACTGTCTGACTTCATGGAGGGACATCTAATAGTGGGAGGCGACTTCAACTTTCCCTTAGACCCTTCGGTTGACACGTCAGGGGGGCGGGGTGTTGTCCCGCTCAACCACCTCCGTGGCTTGCGGAGAGACTTACACGCCCTACAGCTGGTCGACATTTGGCGGACATTACATCCCCGAGACCGGGACTATTCCTACTTTTCCCCTGCGCATGGCTCTTATAGCAGAATTGATTTTTTCCTTTTGAGCCAAAAGGCTCTTAAATGGGAACCCACGGCAACAATCGGGAACATCCTCTTCTCTGATCATGCCCCGGTCTTTTTGACCTTGTCCTTGCAGCGTCATAGCCGCAGTCCCTGGCGGTGGAGGTTAAATGACAATCTCCTCAGGGACTCTATTTGTGCAGAGGAGATCAGACAGCATTTAGCCTCTGCCGGCAGCGGCCCAGAGTGGAGCGAATCGACTCACTTTCCTCGGAGGTGGGATCAAATAAAGGGGGAATTGCGGGATATCTTTGTTCGGCATGGTACCCGCCTTAAAGCGGAAAATAATGCACGAATTGTTGCCCTCACAGAACAGATCCAGACACTGGAGTTGCGCCATAAGTCCTCCTTGTCCGCATCCAATTTGGCTGAGTTGGCAGGGGCTAGGGAATCCTTAAGGTCTCTTTTGGACCAAAAATACCTGCAGCAGCGGGCGCGGTTTCAGAGTTATCTGTATGATCACGCAGACAAATGCGGGAGACCTTTGTCCCGACTATTACACCCCCGCTCCCAGGCCTCCTACATCCCCAAGATCAAGGGTTCGGGGGGGGCAGAGGTTTTCCATCCGGATGAGATAAGCGACAGCTTCGCTTCCTTCTACACCTCGCTTTATGACATCAGGGGCACAAGGGGACCGACACCACCCTCTTCCCAAGCTTCCCCCATAGACTTGTATGTGGCGGAGACAGGCCTACCTGTTTTACCCATGGAAGTCACCGATTCCTTGGAGCAGGATATAGAGGCGGCAGAAGTCTCTGCGGTAATTATGGACACACCCGCTGGTAAAAGTCCTGGGCCGGATGGGTTTACCCCGGCCTTTTTTAAACAATTCAGAGAAATGCTGTCCCCTATGCTAGCCAAGGTATATGGTGCCGTATCCGCGGAGTTAGGCTTTTCTCCTAGCAACATGGAAGCTCACATTAGTGTACTACCCAAACAGGGTAAGGACCCCTCGCTCCCAGCCAGTTACAGACCCATATCTCTAATAAATGTGGATGTGAAGCTATTTTCTAAGGTTTTGGCAGACAGATTGACTCCCCACATCCCGACAGTGATACACACTGATCAGGTCGGATTCATCCCGGGGAGGGAGGCACGGGATAACATAAACAAAACTATCCTCTTAATGTCCCACGCGCAGGCGCGCTCCATACCAGCATGCCTTCTTTCCGTGGATGCGGAGAAGGCCTTTGACAGGGTTCATTGGGGATTCATGGTGGCGGCTCTTAGACAGATCGGGTTGGGACCTAGGTTCCTGGGAAAAATCATGGCCCTATATTCTAACCCCACTGCAAGGGTGAGAGTTAATGGGAATCTTTCTGGGTCCTTCCCCATAAGGAATGGTACTAGACAGGGGTGCCCGCTATCCCCACTATTGTATGTCATAGTAATGGAGCACCTAGCTACAGCTATCCGGAAAAACCCCAACATACACGGGATCACGATGGAATCCAGACAGTGCAAGGCTGCGCTGTACGCAGATGATCTGTTGCTGTATGTATCTCAGCCTAGGATCTCCTTCCCGTCGCTCATACATGAGTTCAAGAGATACAGTGCGGTTAGCGACTTTAAAATCAACTACACCAAGACAGAGGCACTCAACATATCACTTCCTGCGTCAGAGGTTGACCACATTAAGGACAATTTTCCCTTTCAGTGGCGACAGACGTCTCTCAAATACTTAGGAGTTACGATACCGACAGATTTGTCAAAGTTATACTCCCTCAATTATTCTCCCCTTTTAGATCGCACCTTGAAGGATCTCCAAACTTATGATTGTAAACGCCTCTCGTGGTTCGGCAGGATTAATGCCCTAATAATGGATGTGCTCCCACGCTTTTTATACATTTTTCAGGGCGTGCCGATCCTGCCTCCCGCAGGTTTCTTCCGCACCTTACGGTCCGCCATGCTGCGATTCATTTGGGGATCTAAGCGCCCCAGAATAGCCTGGAAGACTCTGATTAGACCTAAGTCAATGGGGGGGGCGGGCCTCCCTGACCTCAGACTGTACCACAGAGCCTCAGTACTTATCAGACTGCTCGATTGGACGTATAATACGGTTTCCAAACAATGGGTAGCCCTGGAACAAACATGTTCATCGTCACTCCTTAAATTGTTGCCTTGGGTTCCAGCTGGGACCTTTCCCGCTCCGGCACCTCAGGCAATCTTGCTTGGGGACACGCTACGCTTATGGAGATCACTAATAGCGAAGAAATCCTTGTCCAGGGAGCTGGGCCCCCTCACTCCGGTCCTCCGGAATCCGGGATTCCAACCGGGAATGGCTAAACTATCCTTTCTGGGCTGGGGGGTATTGGAGGACCCACGGATGTACGACCTACTGCAGGGATCACCACTGCCTCTCCATAGGGATTTTACTCCGCGCCAGGGACATACAGGTAGTTCCTGGTTTGAGTACTCACAATTACGGTCATTCATTGCGGGGGCGGGCGACTCGGCAGCCTTTGCTGATTCCCTTACGGCCTTTGAGGGGTTATTCCGACTGGACGCAGCCCCATCTCATGCTATTTCCCAAATCTACTCTATCCTAACGGGCGACTCTAAGACTTCAGAACTCCCATTTGTTAGGGGCTGGGAACGAGAGCTGGGAACCCCCCTGTCCCAGGAAGACTGGGACAAATCCTTTCTTTTTACGCACAAAATGTCTTCAGCTTGCTCAACACAGGAAAAGGGATATAAGATAGTCGCACGATGGTACCGGGTGCCGACAGTGTTGCATCTAGCCTTCCCATCAGTCTCGGACATATGCTGGCGCTGTGGATCTGATAGAGGAGATATGCTGCACGTCTGGTGGAGCTGTGAAGTCCTTAAACCCTTTTGGAACCAGGTGTTCAGCATGTATCAGCGAATCTCGGGCAAATCAGTGACCGCGTGCCCTGACGTGGCTCTCCTCTCGGTTCTTCCTGGCCAAATTGGAGCTCAAAAAAAGGACATACTGCGTTTTTGCTTAATTGCAGCCAGGGCGGTAATACCACGCCATTGGCGGTCCACCAACTGCCCCTCCCTCACTGAATGGGCTACAGAAATGTCTCACCTATTCCGCATGGAGGAACTAGCTATCTTGACACCGGAAGCTCATGAAAAGTTTCTTCATGTCTGGTCTCCATGGATGAGTTTTAGGGACTCCCAGGACTTCAAGGCCCTTTTTGAAGAGCAGACCCCAGGTTAGACTTTCATAAGACCCCTGTAGTGGCGTGTGTACATAGCTTAACATTGGGAGACAGGGACTCCATGGGGTCCCCCTCCCGTCATGCAGAATGCACTCCACAGGATCCCCCTCCTTGTGTTTCCTTCCCTTATAGTATATGTCTAATCATCTGTCTTGTCGTGTTTTGTGTTTTAGTTTAATACCATGTATATCCCAGGCGAGCAACCCTCTGCATCCCATGGAACTAAATTGTGATCCCTTCCGGAAAGGAAGAGGTTGTCATATTAGCGGGGATAGGGATGCGAAGGCTAAATAGTAGGCACTTCTCAGAGTTCATCTGCATAGTCCGCTCCCTTATCCACCCGGAAGGCCTTCGCGTTCTTTTCAGAGCTCCACTGGAGTGTTAATGTGTGACCTGGATATGTTTTTGTTTACCATATATTGTATGTTTTGCACTGCTTATTGTAGGCTTGGCCTAATGTTCTGTATGTAATTCCTTTTGTTGTACAATGTTTAATGTTTAATAAAACTGATTCAACATAAAAAGCTCATTGATGCATAATAAGTCTTAAATTGTTAAAGTCTGTTTGTAGTATTTCCACACTACTTCTAGAATAGCTTAACTTAGGGAAAATAATAAAAACAATACAAACAATGAAAACAATACCTTTACTCTAAGAAATGTCAGTCAACACAAAAAATGGCAAGAACTTTGAAGCTGCAAGGAGTAAAAGCAATAAGAGTTATGAAGAAGGGAAGAGTTAGGGAATAAAGGCAAACAAAAGTTACTGAAAAATCATCATATGTTGAAAGCCACTTAGATTGAGTCTCATTGACAAACAATGGATGTATAGGGTATGAATTGTTGATTGTATTGTAAATGGAATGCAGTATGTAAATTAGACTAGGACTTTGATTTTTCCATTTGACTTTTTGTAAAGATACAAATTTAATTCAAAGAAATAAAAGAATAATCAGAGATTAAGTCTTATTGTGTGGTCCAGTGAGTTAAAACAGCAGACAAATCTCAACATAATGGGGCAGATTTACTTACCCGGTCCCTTCGCGATCCAGTGGCGCGTTCTCTGCGGTGGATTGGGGTCCGACCGGGATTCACTAAGGTAGTTCCTCCGACGTCCACCAGGTGTCCCTGCTGAACAGCATCGGAACGCACTAGAGTTCACCGAGCCATCGTGGGTGAAGGTAAGCGCGGGCCAACGACACTTTTTTTTTAAATGCGCCGGTTTTTCCGAATCCGTTGGGTTTTCGTTCGGCCACACACCCCAATTTCCGTCGCGTGCATGCCAGCGCTGATGCGCCACAATCCGATCGCATCCCGGGGCAACACAGGGAAAATCATTGCAAATCGGAAATATTAGGGTAACACGTCAGGAAAACGCAAATGACCCCCAATCTGTTTAGTGGAGACTGCTCTACAATAAAATTACAACAAAAGAAAAAATATATTCTGCAATATTTTTTTAAATATTTTTTTGAATGCAAACTTGGCCTTAAGTTGATATGAAGTTGCAATTCTTTCCTATTTTCAGTTGGATTTTCCAGTAAGGTACAATATTTGTACAAATGAGACTTATACTGGAAGTCATTGCTCGAGTCATTTTATAGTTGTCAACAATCAGTATTTGAGAGAAAATGCAGGAAATCGAAGCTAATTGTATTCGCAATTTCATCAGATAAGTGGATTGTAATAACTATCAATTGGCCATGAGGTGATTTTCATGTTAACAAAAATATCTGAATTCAATATCAGATAATATTTTCAGAATAACATAATGACTTTTATACTAATGCAATAGTAAATTGCTCAGCTCTGTAAGTGTTTACTGACTTATTTGTTTACTAGAATGCTTTATATACAAGTCATATCAGGATGACTCGTATTTTTCAAAAATGTTTTTCAAACCTTCTATATTTTTATCCCATAACATAGTAACAGTAACATAGAAACTCAAGCTAGTTATTTTACCTGCCACTTCTGTTTTGAGACTTGCTTTTAGTATGACAAATAAACAACTTTTATATAAATGTTTTTCTTTATATGCCACATGTAAGGATTAATTCACTTTAAGTGCTATTAAAGCTAATGGCAGCTCAGGAGTGTGCCCTCACAGCGCTCCAATCATCTGACACCTATAAGTTGTCCATCCCCCTGTAAGGAATTGTTCTCATCACATCACGGGATAGTTTCCAGCACTGCACTACAGTGCACAGCACATGCACTAACGTATTAAGTGCACACAGTGTCCTGGAGCATGCAAGCTGTTGCAAGGGGTGTGGCCAGGCGCTGGTTCTCTATGCAGAGAACAAAGTAGACAAATCCGACCCTACCAATGGAAATCTAAGAGAGGAAGCAGGCTGTACTGAGTGGATGGATTCAATCAATTCTAGGGAAGGTATAACCTGAGTCCTCCCCCCCCCCATGTCCTCATTGAGAATAGTGTACACATTGCCAAAGAGTTTTTATAGTAAAACTGTAAAGTTTAAAAAAAAAAAGTTTTATCAAAGTTTACCTTTCTGGATGCAGAGATGTGTCCCTAGTCCCATTGCAGTGGCAAATGTGGAGTGGAGCAGCCATGTATGATGTACTGAGGGGAGAAGCGACAGGGGGAGGAAATATGGGGGGCATGAGAGGTTTTCTTTTGTTTGAAATTAGGATACATGATAGAGCAGTTTCACGAGGGTGGGAGGGGGGAAGCAGTCCTCAGTGGCCACTCCCATAGGACTAGGGACACAGATCTGCTTACAGAAATGTAAACTCTTTGGCAATGTGTACACTATTCTCTATGGGGAGCCAGAAAAAGCAATCCTGATGGCAGGTTCCCTTTAAGTATGAGTGTTAAAATACAATTCACATGTCCATGTGTAAAAATGTCCATTGTTCATAAATATTCACAGATCCCATTGCATGTGATATACTGTACATGTGGTATTTCTATATGGAAATCTATTTTGTAAAACATAAGATATATGTTAGGATATGTTGTAAATATTGTTTAAGCTAATGTATTGAAATCATCTTTATAAGGATGTATCTCACATTTCTATAGGTATTCACAGAACTGTCACTCATATAACTAAAAGTAAAGAAAAAATGTGACACAGAATGAACAGAGTATGAAATGGAATGGCAGGTCCGGCAGTGTCCATCAGCATGCTGGGTATGCAGCCTGATGCAGATGGCCATGACAGGTCTCCAATCCGGCCTGACTGTGTGTAGTGCAACCTTTTAGATTACACTGGTACACATCCTTAAAGTTTAAGAACTAAAAGTGCATTGTCCGTGTATAATGCTGCATGCGGCTATTCACTAAAATCGTGCGCCTGAAATCATTAATGTTTAGATTCCCCGCTCAGGTCTGACAGAGTTCACCAGCTTTCTTGTGGTGCATCTTTAACATAGGATGTGCAACACAAGTTACAAACTGTGCTCAATCTGAATCAGTCGGACCGTCCGATGACACACCCTCTAATTTGTGTCGCATTGGAAGCCACCGCAACTGGGCCGCAAAAAGGGTCACGTGCGCCACAATCCCAGCGCGCACACTTCTTAACCCCTTCCTGACTTGCGCCGCACCAGTACGGCACAAGCCGGGGGCCAGTTCATGGAGAGGGCTCGCGGGCCGAGCCCTCTACATAGCCAGCAAGTCTTTGCTGCATATTGCAGCAAAGGCTTACCGGTAACACCCGCGATCGGTGCTAGCCGACTCTGGCAGACCTCAGCGAAGTAGCGACACATGCAGGAAATTGGACGCACAATCTTAGTGAATCGCGGCAGACCCCAATCCTCGTCGGTTATCGCGACGGGACGGGTAAGTAAATGTGCCCCATTGTCTTAAACCCTAAATGGACCAGGGATAGGGAAACCCTCCCTATATTTTCCCAATCCAGCTCAAGAGCCTCATGATTCCAGTTTTTACTAAAAGTCAGTCTTTGAAAGTTGCAGCTGTCCATTACACAAAACTATTTCCATGGAGCCTAAAACACATAAGACAGAAACCTATGGGAAATATATCAGCCTTCAATTACTTTCCCAATCACTATCTCACAGTATATATGTAAATAGTAAACTACAATGCATGGAAGTGGATATTCATGTTCATATGCTTCTTTTTTTTAAATTATATAAATCTTTATTAAATTTTCCATTAACACAATACAGATAAACAATTTAAGATCATCACACAACCCCGTTTTATACAGAATTGTATTATCACAAATCACTTCAGATATAAATATACATAATCATTAATTAATAACAATTTTATTTATTTTTTTCTTTTCTTCCTATGTATTATGTTATGTTGTATTATCCTATGGTTCCAATTGAAAGAACATAATGCTATATTCTTTAAGCTTTGTGCCCACCTAACCTCCGTGATAGGTCCTAGACTATATTCCCATTTAATTTTCGAGCTGTGCAAAGTGTTGCAAGTTTACCCCTCTATAAAATACTTATAAACTTTAGAAATCACTCTACTTGAGTTAGTCAATGTGTGTAAATAATCAATACATTCGTGACTTTCAATCTTCAGATTCCTCTGAGCTTTAATTGCTGCTAATGCATGTGTGACTTGAAAGAATCTAAGAAAATCCCCATTACCTAGGTGAAACAAATACTGAATATCCCCAAATGCTTTTATCCTACCATTCTCCCAGATCTGTGAAACATGCCTGACCTCCCGTTCAATCCAGAAGAAGAGATCAGGAATTTATCTGCAGCCCGACCATTTTCCATGTTCTTCGATCATTTAAATAACTCTTGGTAACTCTTGGTAGCTCTTGGTATAGAGCCAGGGGAGTTTCTAATATACAATATCATATTGTCCACTTATAAACATACTTTATCACCCTCTCCCCCATACCCTCCACCAGAAATTGCCCTATCCTTTCTTATCTGGATAGCCAATGGCTCAATAAAGAGGGCAAACAACAGGGGCGACAACGGGCACCCCTGTCTGGTGCCCCTAGATAACTCAAATTCACCATATTCCTTCCCATTTAGCATTTTTTATCTTATTTTCTAATTTTACTCTTGGAGATTCATACAGGCTTCGGATCCACCGAATAAACATCAAGCCAAAGCCAAACAATTCCAACACTTTCCAGAGGAACCCCCACTCCACCCTATCGAATGCTTTCACAGCATCCAGCGCCAGGATGGAGCGGAGGCCCCCCTCCCCATTTCAATGGCGGCGTACAGCCTCTGTAAACAATCTCTGACTTTCCTCCCTGGAATAAAACCGTTTTGATACTCGTGAATAAGAGAAGTAATTACTATCCTTCAATATAGCCAACGTTTTTGCCAATATTCTAAAGTCTGTATTCAAAAGGGATATGGGTCTATAGGAACCCATATCCATTTTATCTTTACCTTTCTTAAGAATCAGAACTATATTGGCCTAGGACATACTATTAAAGACTTTCCCCTTTTTATAGAATCTTCTTAAGTCTCTATCAATCCTGATAATACTACCTCTGCATTCTTCCTGTAAAAGCTAAATGGGACACCGTCCGACCCCGAAGCCATATCTATTCTGCAGTTCTTTACAAAATTTTCCAGCTCTTCTAATGTAATAGGGGAATCCATAAACTCCCTCTGGTTATCTGTCAGTTTGAGGAACTCAATTCAGCTTATATATCTATCGCTTTCTGCCTTCATACTTACGTTGGATGTTTTATATATCTTCGAATAAATCAGCGCAACCTACTATAATATTTGCTCCGTATCCCTTCTTATTTTCCCATCCACCCCCTACACTGCACTAACATAATTACATTTTTTGGGGTTCTCAATTTTATCCACCATAAATCTGCCCGGTTTTCCACCTTCCATAAACACTGTTTGTCCTGAGAAAAAAGATTTGTGTTGAGCCTTATTATTCAGAAAAACCTTTTATTCCCGTTGTGCTTCTAATGTTCTCTTTTTATTCCTCTCTGAGGGATCTTCTGCCAACTTCTTCTCTGCCTTAACCAGTTTCTGCTGAAGCCTCCTCCTGCCCATTATACTGTTTTTTTGCAACGCATATCGCCTTAAGGTATAAACCTCGCATGAAAGCCTTATAGGTATCCAGTGCCCCTAACCTATTACAGAAATTATGATTGTTATCCCAAAATTCTTTTACTTCTTTTTTAAGATCCTACTGTCCATCCAATACCTCCTGCCAGTACGGGTTCAACCTAAAGGGTTGTGCCATCTTTTCTTCTCCCCTAACCACTGGGGAGTGGTCTAAGAGGACAATGGGTTCATAGGCAATCTTATGGACCACAGGGATAAAGAGTTGATTCACCAAAGATCAATTCTAGATAATGTGCCATAAGATTTGCTCATACCAGAGTACACTCTCCTCTGGCCACACTTATTCCTCCATACATCCGTCCACCCTAATTCTGTGCAAAGGTTTGCCAATCTAGATCTAGAAGTTTCCATGCTCGAGTCCGGCCTGGTCACATTAAGTCTGTCCAGCTTTGGATCTAGTACCATAGTAAAATCCCCCATAATCAGGACAGGGCATTCCTCTTTATCTGATACAAACTTTATTAGCTCACTCAACGCCGTCAAAGAAAAGGGGGGAGGGATGTAAACAAAGGCCATTATGACTCTCTATCCCTCTAAATTCCCATATAGGAAGACATATCTGCTTTATATATCAATCAACTTAACCAATAAAGAAAAGTTAACCTTTTGGTGAAATAATACCGTCACACCTCTTGAATAAGTATTCCCAAATGAGTGATACTCCAAACCCACCCATCTCTTCTTTACTCTATTAACTGTTTCATTAGTGAATTGTGTTTCTAACAAACATAAAAGTGCTGTTTCTGCACCAAATCAAAAATTGAAAAACTTTTAATTCGATCACTTAATGCCCAAATATTCCATGATATAATCCTTACTACCATTTCGTTAATACAAAGGAGAAAAAAAAATTACCCCTTTTCTCTCTTCTCCTCCCCTTCCCCCTGGAAGACCGGGGGATCCAAATCACCTCATATATTCAATGATGAAAATGGAAATAAAATTCACTTGCGTATGAATATAAGTTTTTAGCAGCAAAAAAAGTCACCTGCATATGCATATGAGTATTGGAAAAAAAAAATCGATCCCAATATGTTTTTGCAATAAGAATAGATCCCAATATGTTTTTTCAGTAAGAGTCAATGCTTATGAGCTGGTAAAAAGTACTTATATAATAGATCCCAAATAAAATTCTGTTCATACGATACCACTCTCTGTAGTTATATGTAGATCTTGTAAAGCCGCTTGTGGATCTCACCGTGTATCGTCAGCATTTGCCTCTCCGTTCTCCTATTCCTCGTCAGTACCTGCAATCTAGGCTCGTTATCTGGTGGGTTAAATCAAGGCTTGGTTTCTTTGCACATGCGCTGTCAAGATCTTGGAGGTCTGCTGGTTGTTACAGTACGATTCTTCCGGAGTGGTTTGTATAGTTCCTATGTATGTTTTAGAGGTAATCTCTATTGTATAGGTTGTTGGTTGTAAACTTTATATAGTTAGTCTTAGTCTTTTGGATCACAAGACCATAAATCTTGGATGCTCTTCTGTGGGATCACAAATGAAAAGCAAAGCAACAATAAAATAAAATACAAAAAGAACAAAGCTGGATGCGTTTCAGAACACCTGTTTCTTCCTTAGAAATTGAATTATTCCTTAATTTCATCAACCTCTCTATCCCAGCATATCCCAACCCTTTTCCAAGCGATCCAGACAATCCAGACAAATGAGCTAACTCATTACCTGATGTTTATCAGGCCTCAATAAGACATAATTCCAATGTCAAAATGCCATTGGCCAGATATTTAATTGGGTCTGTGCCAGTTTTTTGTCAAAGTTTGCACTAAAAAGAATGTCTTTTGAGCTTACACATATATTTACTAAGTGTTTGCCCCAGTAATGCATCATGGCAAGACACTCTGACACTTTTGAAAACTGTGCATCTAAATGGATGTGTTGGTGTGTGTTGCTAGTTCACTCCACATTTATTACTGTGTCTTGACACAATTAAAAGAAAAAGCTGCAACTGTGTGCAAACTTCAATAGCAGCGCCAATTGCACCAGATAATTGAACACCATGCGCCATTATTGAATTTGCACATGAGTGAGGCAAACTGGCAAGGGCAATTCGCACCACATTTGATAAATTTGGGGTCTTTTTCTTGAACTAAATCCAAGGAGACACTTAATCATGCTGTGATTATCCTTTTACACTGAGAAACTACTACTAAGAACACTTATCTCTCGCTGATTATTCTAGATCAATTTATCTGACCAAACTTGGGACTCTTGAAAGGGGAAGGAGTAGCAGGTGATGAACGAGTGTATATTACTGGGAGATGTAACTTGGAGTACAGAGTCCTATTGGGAGTGGCATTCACCTAATTTATCATAGATTTGCCATCTCTCACTTTTTCTAAGCAACTACGGTACATTATTTTATATTTGTTGCCACATTTAAAAACTACAGAGCCCCTAAAATAATCATGATCAGCCCCTACTAACTTTATACAATTATTAAGACCACTTAAGTAATATTATTTGGATAAAGTCATTCTTCCTCTGCTAAGCCCACCCAGAGCTGACTTGCCAATGTTTCCCTAATAATGTGTAATCAACTGTTAAATTCCCATTGAATATTTAAAAAGGACTAGTGTCACGGGTGCTCCCTCGATCCCTGTCACGGATCGCGGGCGCATCCGTGCTCCTTCATGTGCCCCCGCTGCTGCCCGGTGTCTCTTACCTCTCCCGGCTCCTGCTCTCCCTCGGACTGCCGTGCGCGCGCGTCCCCGCCTCCTAGGGCGCGCGCGCGGCTCCGGCCGAAAATTTAAAGGGCCAGCGCACCGCTAATTGGTGCACTGGCTGAACACCTCACCTTTAAGAATCTGCCTCTTCCTGTGTTCCTTGCCGGATCTTTGTGCCTCATAGCCTTAGAGAAAGCTTCCAAGCGAGTATTCCTGCGTTCCTGTGTATTCCTGCGTACCTGTGTATCCCTGCGTTCCTGCGTTCCTGTGTATTCCTGTGTGTTCCCGCTCCTGAGTCCTGTGTTACCTGAGTTCCTCCGTGTTGCTGTGTTCCGTGTGCCTGTGTTCCCGTTCCCACCTGCCTGGACCTCCCGTTGCTGACCCCGGACTTGGACCTGACGTTGCATCTCTGCCGCCTGCCCTGACCCTGTGCCTGGACCCGACTACGAGTTGTCATCCGCTAAGGTACCTCGACCTCGGCTGCCACCGTGGGCTAGTCACACCTGGGAACGACCTAGTGGTATCCTGCCGCAGCAAGTCCAACCCGCTTTGCGGCGGGCTCTGGTGAAAACCAGGTGCCGCTAGGCTCCGGTTCCGGGTGTTGGCTAGTTACATCTCCCGCGGTGGTCCAGAGGATCCACTGATCCTAACAGTAAGATCCGGCCATGGATCCCGCCGAGGCTCCTTCTCCCAGTCAGCCTGATCTCGCCACCATCGTGATCCACCAGTCCCGGCAGATTGCAGCACAGCGGAATCAGCTAGAGCAAGTCACCGCCATGCTACAACAACTACTTGCTACCCAACATCAGCAACAGTCTCCAGAAGCTGCCGCTGCGACCCCTGCTACCCCGGCTTATCTTCCTGCTGCTGAACCCAGGCTACGCCTCTCTTTGCCCGGCAAGTATGATGGAGATCCAAAGATGTGCAGGGGCTTCATAACCCAGTGCTCCTTGCACATAGAACTCATGCCGTCGCAATTTGCCACAGAGCGGTCCAAGGTGGCATTTGTCCTCAGCCTGCTTTCCGGGAAAGCCCTGGCCTGGGCTACTCCGCTTTGGGACAGAGATGACCCGGTTGTGTCTAGCCTCACTGCGTTTCTGTCAGAGTTCCGGTCAGTCTTCGAGGAACCAGCACGAGCCTCTTCTGCGGAGTCTGCATTGTTGAACTTGCGTCAGGGCAACTCATCGGTGGGAGAGTACGCAGTTCAATTCCGCACCCTGGCTTCTGAACTTGCTTGGAATGATGCAGCCCTCATCGCTACATTTAAGAAAGGGCTCTCTGCGCAGGTCAAGGACGCACTGGCAGCTTGGGATCTTCCATCTACTCTGAGTGACCTCATCACCTTGGCCACTCGAATTGATGTTCGGTTTAAGGAGCGAGCTGAGGAACTACGCTCCGAATATCCCCAAGGCCGTGTTAGACGCATTCCTCGCCTGGCGCCAGTCTTCCAAAGGCCGCTCCCGGTCCCGCCTGAATCTTCTGTTGAGGAACCCATGCAGGTTGACCGAACCCGGCTCACTCTACAAGAGCGTTCCAGACGACGTCAGGAGAACTTGTGCATGTATTGTGCCAGCCCACAGCACTTCGTCGGGACTTGCCCTGTACGTCCCCAGCGCCCGGGAAACGCCAGCACCTAGGCTTCTCCGGAGAAGCGTCCCTAGGTGTGAATAAAGCTTCTCCACGCTTGATTCTCCCTGTACTCCTCAGCATTGGCACTGGTACTCCGGTCCAGGTCTCCGCTTTCCTGGATTCGGGCTCCACAGCGAACTTTGTAGATGCTGCACTGGTCGCCCTGCATCACTTCCCGGTGGTTCGTCTTGAGAAGCCCTTGTCCATTGCCTCAGTCAGTGGCCAGATTCTCTCCGTGCCTATCTGGTTTCGTACTGAACCCCTGCTCCTTCAAGTTGGTGCATTGCATAAAGAGAGACTCTCCTTTTTTGTGCTGCCACAGTGCACTTCCACTCTCCTGCTGGGTCTCCCCTGGTTGCAGCATCATGCCCCTGTTCTGGACTGGTCTTCTGGGGAGATTCTTCGTTGGGGTCCGGATTGCCCCTCACGCTGCATGACGGTTCCACATCCGCTTCCTGTCAGGACTGCTACCTTGTCTCCCAAGCCTCTGGAGGGACTTCCAGCTCCGTACCGGGACTTTGCAGACGTGTTTTCTAAAAAACAAGCCGAGATCCTTCCTCCACATCGTCCCTATGATTGCCCCATTGATCTGCTGCCTGGATCTTCTCCACCACGGGGTCGGGTGTATCCGCTCTCTGTTCCTGAGACTGCCGCTATGTCGGAATATGTTAAGGAAAATCTGCAAAGAGGTTTCATCCGCAAATCCTCCTCGCCAGCTGGCGCTGGTTTCTTTTTTGTCACTAAAAAGGATGGCTCTCTCCGCCCCTGTATAGACTATCGCGGTCTTAACAAGGTCACCGTTAAGAACCGCTATCCTCTGCCGCTTATCACGGAGCTATTTGATCGTCTGCGGGGTGCAAGAATTTTTTCCAAATTGGATCTTCGAGGGGCCTACAACCTCATCCGCATCAGGAAGGGTGACGAGTGGAAGATCGCCTTTAACACCCGTGATGGGCATTTTGAATATCTAGTTATGCCCTTCGGACTTTGTAATGCGCCAGCCGTTTTCCAGGAGTTTGTAAATGATATTTTTCGGGACTTATTGTACAGTTGTGTCGTGGTGTACCTGGACGACATCCTTGTGTATTCTGCCAATCTGGAGTCCCACCAGTCTCATGTACGGGAGGTTCTCAGCCGCCTCAGGACAAACCACCTCTATGCCAAGCTGGAGAAGTGCCACTTTCATCAGAGGAGCCTTCCATTCCTCGGCTACATAATTTCTGATAGGGGTTTGCAGATGGATCCTGCCAAGTTATCTGCGGTCCTTCAGTGGCCACGCCCAGTGGGACTGCGAGCTATACAAAGATTTCTGGGCTTTGCTAATTATTATAGGCAATTCATCCCACACTTCTCATCTTTGGTCGCGCCGATGGTGGCGCTTACGAAAAAGGGTGCTAATCCCCGTGTCTGGCCACCAGCAGCAGAAGAAGCCTTCACGAAATTAAAAACTGCTTTTTCCTCCGCTTCAGTCCTTACCCGACCGGATACTGAAAAGCCGTTCCTGGTGGAGGTTGATGCCTCCTCCGTGGGCGCTGGGGCAGTCCTTACCCAGAAGGGTCCCAGAGGACGAACACTCACTTGTGGTTTCTTCTCCAAAACCTACTCCTCCGCGGAGAGAAATTATTCCATTGGAGATCGGGAGCTTCTAGCCATCAAGCTGGCTTTGGAAGAGTGGCGTCATCTGCTGGAGGGAGCCCGATTTCCAGTCAGCATTTTTACGGACCACAAAAACCTTCAGTACCTTTAGACGGCTCAGCGTTTGAATCCACGTCAAGCCCGGTGGTCCCTCTTCTTTTCTCGCTTTGACTTCCGAATCCATTTTCGCCCTGCAGAGAAAAACATCAAGGCTGACGCCTTGTCCCGTGCTTCTGATGTTATGGGGAAGGACTCTGCTCCGAGGCATGTTGTTCCTCCAGAGAGACTTGTGCTTGCCGCGCCGGTGGACCTCCGGCAGCTGCCTCCCGGCAAGACTTATGTGCGACCTGGTCTCCGAAAGAGGATTCTAACCTGGGGACATTCTTCTCGTGTGGCTGGGCACCCTGGGGTGCAGCGCTCTGTGGCCTTAATTTCCCGATTCTACTGGTGGCCTGATTTGGTCAAGGACGTCCGGGATTTTGTGGGTTCCTGTGCCTCTTGTGCCCGCAACAAGCCTTCACGACTTAAGCCTGCTGGTCTTCTGTTGCCGTTACCCGTGCCTACCAGCCCGTGGTCTCATGTGGCTATGGACTTTGTTACGGATTTACCGCCATCTTCTGGCAACACCGTTATCTGGGTGGTGACTGGCCGCTTTTCGAAGATGTCTCACTTTGTCCCTCTACCAGGTTTGCCTTCTGCTCCACGTCTCGTCAGCCTCTTCTTCCAGCATATTTTCCGGCTTCATGGTCTCCCTCAGCACATCGTCTCGGATCGAGGAGTTCAGTTTGTGTCCAAATTCTGGAGATCTTTGTGCAACCAGTTGCAGGTGAACTTGGACTTCTCTTCTGCCTATCACCCACAGACTAACGGCCAAGTGGAGAGGGTGAATCAGACTTTAGGTTGCTATCTCCGCCATTTTGTCTCTGCCCGTCAGGACGACTGGGCATCTCTTCTACCATGAGTTCTCTTACAATTCCCTGGACTCCACTTCTACCGGTTCTGCTCCCTTTTTTATTAACTATGGACTGCATCCTCGGCCTCCTCTTCCGTTACCTACGTCTGCAGATGTTCCTGCTGTGGAGGACCTGGTACGTGATCTGAAAGCCATCTGGGAGCAAGTCCACACCTCATTGCTCCGAGCTACAGCCCAGACCAAGCGTCAAGCAGACAAAAGACGCCGACCATTCCCTGTTTTAGCTCCTGGTGACAAGGTTTGGCTGTCCGCCAAGTATGTTCGGCTGAAGATCCCGAGCTATAAATTGGGACCTCGGTTCTTGGGCCCATTCGAAATTCTCGGCCGCATCAACCCGGTGGCTAACAAGTTGCGTCTGCCTCCCAGCATGCGCATTCCTAATTCTTTCCATGTTTCTCTCCTTAAGCCAGTCATCTTCAACCGCTTCAACCGACAAATTACTCCTCCTCCGGTACCACAAGCTGATTCCACCGATGTCTTCGAGGTGAAAGAGATCCTGGATACTAAGACTGTGAGAGGTAGACGGTTGTTTCTGGTAGACTGGAAAGGATTTGGTCCTGAGGAGAGATCCTGGGAGCCAGAGGATAACATCCTGGACAAGAGCCTGCTCCAACGTTTCCTCAGGCCCAAGAAAAGAGGGAGGCCGAAGGGGGGGGGGTACTGTCACGGGTGCTCACGCGATCCCTGTCACGGATCGCGGGCGCATCCGTGCTCCTTCACGTGCCCCCGCTGCTGCCCGGTGTCTCTTACCTCTCCCGGCTCCTGCTCTCCCTCGGACTGCCGTGCGCGCGCGTCCCCGCCTCCTAGGGCGCGCGCGCGGCTCCGGCCGAAAATTTAAAGGGCCAGCGCACCGCTAATTGGTGCACTGGCTGAACACCTCACCTTTAAGAATCTGCCTCTTCCTGTGTTCCTTGCCAGATCTTTGTGCCTCATAGCCTTAGAGAAAGCTTCCAAGCGAGTATTCCTGCGTTCCTGTGTATTCCTGCGTACCTGTGTATCCCTGCGTTCCTGCGTTCCTGTGTATTCCTGTGTGTTCCCGCTCCTGAGTCCTGTGTTACCTGAGTTCCTCCGTGTTGCTGTGTTCCGTGTGCCTGTGTTCCCGTTCCCACCTGCCTGGACCTCCCGTTGCTGACCCCGGACTTGGACCTGACGTTGCATCTCTGCCGCCTGCCCTGACCCTGTGCCTGGACCCGACTACGAGTTGTCATCCGCTAAGGTACCTCGACCTCGGCTGCCACCGTGGGCTAGTCACACCTGGGAACGACCTAGTGGTATCCTGCCGCAGCAAGTCCAACCCGCTTTGCGGCGGGCTCTGGCGAAAACCAGGTGCCGCTAGGCTCCGGTTCCGGGTGTTGGCTAGTTACATCTCCCGCGGTGGTCCAGAGGATCCACTGATCCTAACAACTAGTGTTCATTATATTCTCATTTCATAGCTTCCTGAATATTATACAGCTCTAATACTCATCCTAAATTCTCCCAAATGTCATTAATAAGATCACAGCTTTGTGAGAACATCAATACCAACATTTCTATGCAGCCTACCAGGAAATGTACCAATCTCATTAAGAACAGTTCCCTAGCATGGGCAATGTGTCAGGAAGTCCAATTAAAATCAATGTGAATGGGGATGAAACTTCAACCTTAATTTAAAATGTCTCTCTATATATTATTCCGTTAATTCTTTCTGGCAAAACTATATGAAAGAGCTGCAGTACCCACTGCAATTTAAATCTGAAAATGTACATTTCTGTAGCTGCTCAGTACTGAGCTTAAAAGCAGTGGTATGTGGGAGATAAAGGCAATGCCCATAACTATCAATCAAAGCTCAGTTTTCTGTAATCTTTTTTAAAATATATTTTTGATAAATTCACATATTTTCCTAAGCACCAATTGCCACAAAAACCAATGTAAAGTATCACCACACGTGGACTAGTGAATCAACAACTGATACTGTCCTGGAAATTGGTACATAATCCCTTCTACTCCTCATAAAAAGCTCCTACCTCATTTTGCTTTTATTGTAGTGTAGATTTGTACCATGTCAGCCATAGAGAGCAGAAGAAGAGTGAAGAAATCCTCAAAAAGGTATCGCCTGATTTCTTCACTCTTCTTTTGTTTTTATGGGACACAAACAAGGGAAAGTAACCTCTTGTCTGATCACCTTCTGTCATTGGTGTGAGAACATTGGTCTGCTCATCCCTACTTGTGACATATTACTACATTACAAGCCTGTTAAGGGAGTATAGAGAAGCCTCACAGGCTGAACCCTCTCCATACAAGACAGGTTTTTGCTGCATATTGCAGCAAACACCCGCCAATAACAGCTGCGATCAGATGACTGTGTGTGTGCGCTGTCATATAGGCTTTTATAGGTGAATCAGTTCAAAAAGTCCAGATCTATAAAAATATAACAATGGTTATTTCTGCTGTTAAAGCCCATAATAGAAAACAGTGTTTTCGCCATAAAAAATTAGGTTTTTGGCATAAAAAAATTATAAAAAGCGATCAAAAGGTCATAAAGTCCTCAAAATTGTAGCAATGAAAACTTCAGCTCACCTTGCAAAATATTGGATCATGGTGAAGGTACTTTGAGATCCTGGATTTATACCCACCACCTTCTAGGGATAAATACCGAAGCACTGCGCACTTCAGTGTGATATGATAGAGGATAAGAGAAGGGTGTGTATGTGTACCCTGCAAGGGGGTTCCCCTATGACTCACCCTCACTGAATGAGAGAGACATTAGGCAAAGTACAAAATAGCAATCTATCACGCCACCCTCTGATATATACAAAGCACCTCACACACCTAGCTATGTTCTCCTAATCATTTCTAAAAATAACATTATACATTAATCTTCCAAATGATAGTTTTAGAAATTGTTGGTACAAGAGCTTTTTGATTTTTAAACTTAAAAGAATAAAAGTGATGTTTTGGTGAATTTAAAAGGGGTAGTATAGCCCTTTGGGCACTTGTTTTGTTGCTGATAATAATTATCTACCCCATCACAATTGGTTCCCCATTTGTGTACACCTTGCAAAAAATGTCACCTTATACAGCTTTGTACATCTAAGTACAGAGGTACAGAGGTGTCAGAAACTTGTGAAATGAAGACTTTCTTACAGAAGGTTTATATATTTTAAAATGTATTAACCCCTTATGGCTGAAGCCACTTTTCACCTTCCTGACATGTCCCATTTTTTCAAATCTGACGTGTGTCACTACAAGTGGTTACAACACTAACATATCCAAGTGATGTTGAAATTGTTTTCTCATGACACTTTGTACTTCATGTAAGTTACAAAATTTTGGCGGTATGTTTCGTGTTTAAAAAAAAGTCCTTAAATACAGTATATATGGAAAGTTGGAAACACTCACCTGACCAGATAAATCTTAGGGAGACTTCCACTCAGGCAGCTTGGATACCCATGTGACCAGCGTACTTGACAAGGAGCAATCCAAAAACGCAATGATCCAGCGCATATAGTTTGGAAATCTTCCAGGTTTTTATTGATTCCCAAATGTGTAATACAACATCACATGAACCATAACACTGCGCTCATACTGTAGACTACATTCTCCAACCAAAGTTGTTTATTTATGAAAATACAGATATTTGGTGAAAATTTGGAAAAATTCTCAATTTTCGACTTGCAAAATGTTCTACTTTTTCAACATAGTCATACTTGCAAAAATAACTAACATTAACCGAATGTCTGCTTTATGTTGATATGGTTTTATACATCCTCCAATTTTTGTAAGATGTTATGGGGCTTTGAATTTTAGGTGCGATTTTTCACATTTTCACAGCTTCACCTGTTCAAGCTCTTATTCCTATAACACAGTGTAATACAGTAGTATTACACTGTGTTATGTAACTCACTGAGCATGCTGCACATTATTTTGGGTGGGTTAATTTGCATGACAGGTTCACTTTAAAGTAAGTCTCTGTTCATTTCATGCTAAATATGGGTGGTATGATGCTCTGAAACCCACAAAATGTTTGGTAACTAGGAATTTTCCATTATTATTCCCATTTTCTAAATAATTTGTACTAATAATTTAAATTTAATGTAGGCTTTATATCCACAAGTGCATTTCTATTTATTAGAACACAGCGTTTTATCTAAAGTTAAACATTGTCTCCTTCATACTTGAAATTTTAATGTACAGAGTATGTTATCTTCCCATATTAACTCAAATCAATCACATTTCACGATTGTCAATTTGATTGACTAGGCAAAATGGCAAGATGCTCCTGTCAGAATGTGACAGAAACTATAATTTGTTATTTTCTTGTACATTTATTATTAGGATATAATTTACCATTTATTAACTGAATAATGTATTTTTGATAACATTAAAGGGTTTGTCAAGCAGTAGTATTATTTAATTATATTTTTCTCCCTAAACAGTTCTACACCTGTATATGTCTGTGCTGGTTGTCACAACTTGACAATTTGCTCTGCAGTATTCTGAATGGGATAAGGTTTCAGTCTTCTGTGCATAAAAACCATACCCAGGGTTGAGTTCAGTATGAGTATGAGTATGAGTTCAGTTTGTTTGCAGCTGCAGTTTTGAATGATAAATGACTGAACCAGAAAGGTTTATATTCTGCCCTTTTCCACCAGAAGGTCCTGGTTAAAGGGAACCTGTCACTAGGAGACCCATTTTTAGCACCCCCCCCCCAGCCCTCACAGAGCATAGTACATACATTGCCAAAGAGTTTTTGTATTAAAAATAGGTTTTACAGAAAAAAGAGCTCATCCATGTGACCTTTTCAAATATATGAAAACACCCTTCACTGGGCTTAGCGACGCCCCCTGCTCCTCTACAGCCAATCCTGAGTGTGGGGAGTTATTCATATATTTGAAAAGGTCACATGTTTCCCAAGGGTGGGGGGAACTGCTCCTTTCCAGCCCCTCCCAAAAGGCAACTGCCTAGTGACACAGCAGATGCTAATGAAAGGTACAATATAACATATCTTTTTTCTGTAAAACCTATTTTTTATACAAAAACACTTTGGCAGTGTATGTACTATGCTCTGTGGGGACTGGGGGAATTGCTAAAATGGCTCTCCTGGTGACAGGTTCCCTTTAAAGTCTCTTTGCTAGCTCTATAGTCCGTGCTATTGTTACTCTACTTTTGGTTTCAGATTTTTGTCACTTCTTGTTGATTATCCCTTGTATCTGCGATTTTATGCCTGATTTGATATCATTGTTGTGACCCAGATTGCTAACCTTCCTCCTGTGTTGTTTATTTCTTCATCTTGTTTTGTGTTCACACATTGGCATAGGAAGGGACTGCCGTTGTGGTTGTCTGGTATCACCTAGGACACACTGAGGCAAGCTGGCATAGCTGTTGGGAGCTGTCTTGTCTGTCGTCCCTGGGTCCAGTGGCCCAATTACATTTTAACCAGTCAATATCTACTTAAAGGGGTATTTCCACGAAGAAAAGGATAACAAAATAACACATTCTCTAATTCACTGTTATTAACAATAATACAGCATTTCACGGATGTAAGTTAAACCCATCTCTATCAATCCTGCTGTACACAATTTCAGTTGCCCTTAGACACAACTTTAGGGTCAGGCCGCAATCTTGGATTTTGCCATGCTTGCAGAGTTTCTGTGTCTTACGGCTCTGTGCCTGTAGCCATGCCCTCTGCACGGAGCTCACACTGATCACTTCCGGCCAGCATATCATGAGCAAAGAGAAGCTGAAAACTACAAAATACAAGGAAATAAGTTATCTGGGGAAGAGGGAGGCAAGCACATATCTGTGAGAACACAGATGTAGCAGAGCTGACAGTGTAAAAGTCTGTCAGCCTCTGTCTGCCATGCCTCTGTTTAAAAGGCATCTCATCATCTCTGATCTGTCTCATCTCTCTCTTTCTATGTGTCAGTGTGTTAGTACAATGTTAGAAGCCACATGAAAATGTTTATACACCTGTCCCCTGATAATCTAAACACACTGTCACCTCACAGAACTAGAGGGATAATAACGGGGGTCATTTACTATGGGCCTGATTCGCGTTTTCCCGACGTGTTACCCGAATATTTCCGTTTTGCGCCCATTTTTCCTCAATTGCCCCGGGATTTTGGCGCACGCGATAGGATTGTGGAGCATCGGCCCCGGCATGCACGCGGCGGAAATCGGGGGGAGTGGCCGAACGTAAACCCGTCAGATTCGGAAAAAACGCTGCATTTTTTAAAAAAAAGTGTTGCTCGGCGAGTGCTTACCTTCACCCAGGATAGCTTGGTGAACTTCAGTGCATTCCGATGGTCTTCAGCGCAGCAGCGACACCTGGTGGACGTTGGAGGAACTGCCTTAGTGAATCCCGGCCGGACCCGAATCCACTGCAGAGAACGCGCTGCTGGATTACGAATGGACCGGGTAAGTAAATGTGCCCCAATGTGTCTGATTAGAGTCCCCTCTCACACCCTGGGATTTTGCACTAAGAAGTCTAGGGAGTGATAGAAGCTAAATCAGCAATAACACTGAGCAAATTTGTAAAGTAAGGGGTTAAAATAAGATTTAATGGGGCAGATTTACTTACCCGGTCCATTCGCGATCCAGTGGTGCGTTCTCTGCGCTGGATTAGGGGCCGGCCGGAATTTAAAAAGGTAGTTCCTCCGCCGTCCACCAGGTGGTGCTGCTGTGCTGAAAAGCATCTGAACGCGCCGGATTTCACCAAGGACGGCTGAGTGAAGGTAAGCGCGTCCCGAGCAACACATTTTCCGTTTTTAAATGTGGCGTTTTTTCCGAATACGTCGGGTTTTCGTTCGGCCACGCGCCCCGATTTCCAACGCACGCATGCCGGCGCCGATGCGCCACAATCCGATCGTGTGCGCCAAAATCCCGGGGCAATTCAGGTACAATCGGCGCAAATCGGAAATATTCGGGTAACACGTCGGGAAAACGTGAATCGGGCCCTTAGTAAATGACCCCCAATGTGTTAACATGACTAGGGGATTTTAAATGTGAAATTTTCTTTTGTGGAAAAGTCACTTTAAGAATGGAAGCCATTGAAGCCGTGGTTAACCACATGCAGAGTCTGGTTCAAATGGCTCAGAACTTGGTTGAAAGAGTAAAGCAGCAAGAACAGTGCCTCCCTTTCCTTTCTGACAGTCAGTGTTAGAAACTAAAGATAAATTACCAGAATTTTTAAGGACATCAACAATCAGTTTACTCATGGTAAATGTGTCCTAGTAAAAAGTTTCTTTGGAGCATCGTTCTTCAGGACTTCTTTCATTATACCCAGCGAAATATAGAGTTATAAAAGTTATCAAATTACGTCACCTGAGCGCCTCAGTGAGCCTAGTATTTTAATGCATGCAAGCCCTTGTAGTGCTAGCATCCCCCTCCGTTTCCACCCCTCCTTCCCAAGCCCATGGATAGGTGATGGTTGGGTCTGGAGAAAAACTATGGGGGGGAGGGGGTTGCATACATTAAAATGCTGGGCTCCTTGAGGCGTGATGTAGCCTGGGAGACCCAGGATAATTTGCATAACTTTTATAACTCTATCTTTCCACGATCGCTGGATATGGAGTTATAATAAAAGAAGTCTCAAGAAGGAAATTCTTACTAGGACACATCTGCCATCACTAAACTGGTGGTAGATGCCCTTTAAGTGAAGATCAAAGGCTTTTAATTCAAATAAAAAATATATTGTATAGCAGTGGTCCCCAACCTTTTTCTATTTAGGGACCAGCTCCACCCAAATTTTTTTTCCAGGGACCAGAACCATAGTCCCAGGAAATACCCCACATCCAACCCTAACCCATATATACTGTCATTTCCTCCAGCCCCCAATCTACAGCCCTCCTTTTCTATAGCCCCCCTTTATAATGCTCCCTTTTACTCCCGTTACTGTAGCCCCCTTTATAGTTCCCCCTTTTCTGTAGCCCTCTCCTGAGAGTGTTCCTTTTTATGTAGCCCCTTGAGTATAAACCCAGTATGGGAAATGCAGCCACTACTCATTAACAAAATGTCCAGTAGCCTCCCCACAGTGATGCCCCCTGCTCAGCCCAGCCCCCGTGGTGACAGCTTGCTTAGCTTGGCAACAAAGTGATGTACCCTGCCCAGCCCAGCTTAGCCCCCATATTGATGTGCCTAGCCTAGCCCCTGTAGTGATGTGCCCTGCCCACCCCACAGCGCAATCTTGCTCTGTGGCCTGGTGGTTGGATACCACTGATGTATATTATTTACCGAACATGATATTGTGGTGGCAGCAATTGGCTATCCTGGGATGACCATTGTGATGACGATCCCAATAACTGTAACAGACTTAATAGATGGTAAATGTGTATCAGTTTAATTAAACTTGTTATCTTGCTCCTCTTTAACATCTATCATCACATGTTTTGATGTGGACATCCAGATTTCAAAGTACCTTGGTCATGAAGGGGATAAATTCTTCTACATAAAAATAAACTGAGCTCACATTGACATTCAGCGAATATAGTAGTGGATAAGCTTAGCTCTGAATGTATCTAGTTTCACAGTGAATGTTCAGTAATGCATATGTAATGTCACAGTTAGGTAGCTTCCATATTCTAGACTTTTCTAGTCATCTTGCTGCATGGCCACTACATGAGATACATACTAAATAGTCTTTCGTATGGCAAAATTGTCACTGTTTCGTTAGCATAAGCTGCTCCATGCTTTCCTATCATTACTGTACAATAGGTTTTAAGCTGATTATGCAGAGGAGTAGCGGCTATTATGGTGGATTTTATAATTGTGACAGGTGCAAATTAGTGTGACTGTCATTTACATATAGCTACTAAGCACATAGCCATGTATTACTATCCCATATACGCTTGTCATCTTGTATTCACGTAGTAGCTTCCACTGACTTTTTACTTTCACATATTAAAATATAAGCAGACACCAGCATTAATCTAGGAAAGAATTTTAACCACATTTGTAGTAGTTTAGGCACACCTGTAGTGGAGTTTTAGGGTAATTATAGCAAAAGTTATGAATTGAAAATGGAAAGTTAATATTTAATTACCATAGCTAGTGAACATGGCTATGAAGATTGTATAACATTCATTTGTCTTAAGTAAGTTTAATGAATGTGGTATACAAGCTAGTAGTAGTTGATAAGGGAGTTTGACATTACATCAGTGTAAATGCATTTCACATTGCATTTCCTATACACTGGGGCAGATTTACTTACCCGGTCCATTCACGATCCAGCGGCGCGTTCTCTGCGGTGGATTCGGGTCCGTCCGGGATTCACTAAGATAGTTCCTCTGACGTCCACCAGGTGTCGCTGCTGTGCTGAAGACCATCGGATTGAATCGGAGTTCACCGTCCTACCCTGGGTGCAGGTAAGCATGTGTCGAGCGACACTTTTTATTTTAAATCCGGCGGTTTTTCCAAATCCGTCGGGTTTTTTTTACGGCCACTCCCCCCAATTTCCATCGCATGCGCCACAATCCGATCGTGTGCGGCAAAATCCCGGGGCAATTCAGGAAAATTCAGCGCTATTCGGAAATATTCGGATAACACGTCGGGAAACCATGAATCGGGCCCTTAGTAAATGACCCCCACTGTGTTCTTTAGGTTTTACATAAATCTGGCTCTTATTGGATCAAACATTAAAACAATTATGCAGCAAACCATTGGGATTTGAGCTTTATTTCCATGGAATGTAATTGTTTGTTGTTTTTTTAATGTTTGTTCTTACTGTATGCTTTTTAACAAAAGTGTTATAAGTGTCACTTTATTTGTAATCAAATTTTAACATGTTCCTTAGTTGAATAACACAATTATAAATGTGTGTAAGTGCACCATGAATTTTACCAAATAAAGTAATTTAATTTTTCTTAATGACTGCATACAAATGTGCAAATTGATATTGTATGGAGCAATCATGTCCAATAAATAATCCGAAACTCTCAGGTTGGAAATCCAACAAGTATATCATGCTATGAATATGTATATGCTGAACACATACACATACATCTTACTATAATACACTCACATTTTAATTGTAGTAATTAGTGCATCGTGTAAAGTTATGACAAAAAAATTACCTCCATTTCAGCAGTCTGCCAAGAAACTAATATACAGAATCAAGCCAATTTATGTAGTTCACACATAACTACTGCTTCAGAAGCAAGCAGTACATTGACTAATTGAGTCACACTTAAAGGAATAAGTTTGTACATCTGGCCCCAAGGGATTGCCCTTAGACCACCAATCACTTCGGCTGAGTGTATTGCTGATACATGGATATTTTGAAGCCGAAAGGTACCTCCGCCTCTCTCTATACACAAAGAGCTACAATTATTATACCCTCGATTAGCATTACTTTTTCTTACATGATATTCATTTATATATATTGGGTATTTTTGGTGTTGGTCTCACCGGGGGAGGTTTATGTATTCTGTGCTTGCCCTATTCCATCTGGGGCTATTTGACTCCTTGTTTATACCATCCCATCTACCAGGTATACCATTATGAATTTTTGTGTAGTGGAATCACAATAAAATGAAGATTTTTATCTATAATTTTGCAGTTCTTTTTTCTTGTGGTATTTTTGATGTTGCTCTTGTATAAGAGGTGTACATGATGCACTATACATGATATAGGGGATGATCTTTATTTGTTTTGTCATCATTTCTTACCCTACCTGTAAAAGACCTATAGTTTTTTGTGTAATCGCAGTGGCAAATTGTTTATGTAAAGGTGTTTACTAGAGATGAGCGAACACTAAAATGCTCGGGTACTCGTTATTCGAGACGAACTTTTCCCGATGCTCGAGTGCTCGTCTCGAATAACGAACCCCATTGAAGTCAATGGGAGACTCGAGCATTTTTCAAGGGGACCAAGGCTCTGCACAGGGAAGCTTGGCCAAACACCTGGGAACCTCAGAAAAGGATGGAAACACCACGGAAATGGACAGGAAACAGCAGGGGCAGCATGCATGGATGCCTCTGAGGCTGCATAATCGCACCATTATGCCAAAATTATGGGCAACAGCATGGCCATGACAGAGTGACAGAATGAAGCTAGATAGCATCTAAAACATCCAATAATTGACCCTGACACTATAGGGGACGGCATGCAGAGGCAGCGGCAGCAGGCTAGAGAGTGTCATGGCGACATACCCTAAATGGACTCAGGCTTCAAACCAATGGGTGGCAGAGAGGAACCAAAGGAGGTGAGCAAGAAGCGCTCAAATAATATCGGTACATGATAAAAGTTTGCCAGTATATTTTGTGGATTACACAGCAGGGTGGCGACAAAGTTAACATGGAAGCCATGAAAACAACCCAAAATTCTGCCTGACACAGCTCGTTTGATAAGGGGACCATGTATGGAGGCAGTGAACTAGTAGTAGATTAAAGGTGCTGCAGTTAAAACTATGTTAGTTGGATCTTGGCATGGAGCTGGCGCTCCGCTGCCAGGCGAGCTTTCGCCAATCCAAGCCCCTGTCTATAGGCTACTCCCCAAACAGCACTTCTAAGAACCTTTTGTATAAGATCAAGTGTAGTAGCGTTCTTATAAGTTTAGGATATGGCGGGTGAGGGGAATGTAAACAGATGCGCAAGAAGCGCTGAAATAATATCCCTAAATGGTAAAAGTTTGCAAGTATATTTTGGGGATTACACAGCAGGGTGGCGACAAAGTTAACAACTTTGATGTGGAATGCCCTGTAATAGCTCTTGGGCGGTGTGCCTTTTATCGCCTAGGCTCAGCAGTTTCAGCACCGCCTGCTGTCGCTTAGCGACGGCACTGCTGCTGTGCCTAGAGCTACCGACTGATGGCGCCATGCCCACGGATGGTAATTCGGAGGAGGAGGAGGTGGAGGAGGGGTGGGAGGAGGTATAGTAGGCCTTTGAGACCTGGACCGAGGTAGGCCCCGCAATTCTCTGCGTCGGCAGTATATGACCAGCCCCAGGGTCAGACTCGGTCCCAGCCTGCACCAAGTTAAGTGTAGTAGCGTTCTTATAAGTTTGGGATATGGCGGGTGAGGGGAATGTAAACAGATGCGCAAGAAGCGCATGATGCGCATGGAGCTGGCGTTCCGCTGCCAGGCGAGCTTTCGCCAATCCAAGCCCCTGTCTCTAGGCTACTCCCCAAACAGCACTTCTAAGAACCTTTTGTATAAGATCAAGTGTAGTAGCGTTCTTATAAGTTTAGGATATGCCGGGTGAGGGGAATGTAAACAGATGCGCAAGAAGCGCTGAAATAATATCCCTAAATGGTAAAAGTTTGCAAGTATATTTTGGGGATTACACAGCAGGGTGGCGACAAAGTTAACAACTTTGATGTGGAATGCCCTGTAATAGCTCTTGGGCGGTGTGCCTTTTATCGCCTAGGCTCAGCAGTTTCAGCACCGCCTGCTGTCGCTTAGCGACGGCACTGCTGCTGTGCCTAGAGCTACCGACTGATGGCGCCATGCCCACGGATGGTAATTCGGAGGAGGAGGAGGTGGAGGAGGGGTGGGAGGAGGTATAGTAGGCCTTTGAGACCTGGACCGAGGTAGGCCCCGCAATTCTCTGCGTCGGCAGTATATGACCAGCCCCAGGGTCAGACTCGGTCCCAGCCTGCACCAAGTTAAGTGTAGTAGCGTTCTTATAAGTTTGGGATATGGCGGGTGAGGGGAATGTAAACAGATGCGCAAGAAGCGCATGATGCGCATGGAGCTGGCGTTCCGCTGCCAGGCGAGCTTTCGCCAATCCAAGCCCCTGTCTCTAGGCTACTCCCCAAACAGCACTTCTAAGAACCTTTTGTATAAGATCAAGTGTAGTAGCGTTCTTATAAGTTTAGGATATGCCGGGTGAGGGGAATGTAAACAGATGCGCAAGAAGCGCTGAAATAATATCCCTAAATGGTAAAAGTTTGCCAGTATATTTTGTGGATAACACAGCAGGGTGGCGACAAAGTTAACAACTTTGATGTGGAATCCATGAAAACAACCCAAATTTCTGCCTGACACACCTCGTTTGATAAAGGGACGATGTATGGAGGCAGCTATATGGACGACTTTTGGAGGTAGCAATGGAGACAACGTGTGGAGGCTGCTATGGAGACAATTTAATTTGGATAGTGCCTGTATGTGGCAGTCCCAAACATTTTTCAAACCAGAGGAGCAGGTAGGTGGCCCTCCAGTAAAATGGGATAGATTGAGTGCCTGTATGTGGCAGTCCCAAAAATTGTTCAAACCAGAGGAGCAGGTAGGTGGCCCTGCAGTAAAATGGAATAGATTGAGTGCCTGTATGTGGCAGTCCCAAAAATTGTTCAAACCAGAGGAGCAGGTAGGTGGCCCTGCAGTAAAATGGAATAGATTGAGTGCCTGTATGTGGCAGTCCCAAAAATGTTTCAAACCAGAGGAGCAGGTAGGTGGCCCTCCAGTAAAATGGAATAGATTGAGTGCCTGTATGTGGCAGTCCCAAAAATTGTTCAAACCAGAGGAGCAGGTAGGTGGCCCTGCAGTAAAATGGAATAGATTGAGTGCCTGTATGTGGCAGTCCCAAAAATTTTTTAAAACAGAGGACCGGGTAGGTGGCCCTCCAGAAAAATGGAATAGATTGAGTGCCTGTATGTGGCACTCACAAAAATTGTTTCAAACAGAGGACCGGGTAGGTGGCCCTCCAGAAAAATTAAATGCATGAAGTACTATAGCAAGAGCCAGTGGGCCCTGTCAAAAAATAGCCATTTTCCTCTGCTTTACTGTACAAAGAGGAGGAGAAGGAGGAAAATGAGGAGGAGGAGGAGGAGTGGATCAATTATTCAGGTTGAGCTTCCTTCACCTGGTGGAGATTGGAAATTCTGAGAAATCCAGCCTTTATTCATTTTAATAAGCGTCAGCCTGTCAGCGCTGTCAGTCGACAGGCGTGTACGCTTATCGGTGATGATGCCACCAGCTGCACTGAAAACCCGCTCGGACAAGACGCTAGCGGCAGGGCAGGCAAGAACCTCCAAGGCGTACAGCGCCAGTTCGTGCCACATGTCCAGCTTTGAAACCCAGTAGTTGTAGGGAGCTGTGTGATCATTTAGGACGATGGTATGGTCAGCTACGTACTCCCTCACCATCTTTCTGTAAAGATCAGCCCTACTCTGCCGAGACTGGGGACAGGTGACAGTGTCTTGCTGGGGTGACATAAAGCTGGCAAAAGCCTTGTAAAGCGTACCCTTGCCAGTGCTGGACAAGCTGCCTGCTCGCCTACTCTCCCTCGCTACTTGTCCCGCAGAACTACGCACTCTGCCGCTAGCGCTGTCAGAAGGGAAATACTGTTTCAGCTTGTGCACCAGGGCCTGCTGGTATTCATGCATTCTCACACTCCTTTCCTCTCCAGGGATGAGAGTGGGAAGATTTTGCTTGTACCGTGGGTCCAGGAGAGTGAACACCCAGTAATCGGTGCTGGAATAAATTCTTTGAACGCGAGGGTCACGGGATAGGCAGCCTAGCATGAAATCTGCCATATGCGCCAGAGTACCAACGCGTAAGAATTCACTCCCCTCACTGGCCTGACTGTCCATTTCCTCCTCCTCCAACTCCTCCAACTCCTCTTCTTCTGCCCATACACGCTGAACAGTGAAGGACTCAACAATGGTCCCCTCTTGTGTCTCGCCAACATTCTCCTCCTCTTCCTCCTCATCCTCCTCCACCTCCACCTCCTCCGATATGCGCTGAGAAACAGACCTCAGGGTGCTTTGGCTATCAACAAGGGAATATTCTTCCCCCGTCTCTTGTGACGAGCGCAAAGCTTCCGACTTCATGCTGACCAGAGAGTTTTTCAACAGGCCAAGCAGCGGGATGGTGAGGCTGATGATGGCGGCATCGCCACTGACCATCTGTGTTGACTCCTCAAAGTTACTCAGCACCTGACAGATATCAGACATCCACGTCCACTCCTCATTGTAGACTTGAGGAAGCTGACTGACCTGACTACCAGTTCTGGTGGAAGTTGACATCTGGCAGTCTACAATCGCTCTGCGCTGCTGGTAAACTCTGGATAACATGGTCAGTGTTGAATTCCACCTCGTGGGCACGTCGCACAACAGTCGGTGAGCGGGCAGTTGGAGGCGGCGCTGCGCTGCCCTGAGAGTGGCAGCATCTGGGCTGGACTTCCTGAAATGCGCACAGATGCGGCGCACCTTCGTGAGCAAATCAGACAGATTGGGGTATGTCTTGAGGAAACGCTGCACTATCAGATTTAACACATGGGCCAGGCATGGCACATGTGTCAGTCTGCCGAGTTGCAGAGCCGCCACCAGGTTACGGCCGTTGTCACACACAACCATTCCCGGCTTGAGGTTCAGCGGTGCCAGCCACAGATCAGTCTGCGCCGTGATGCCCTGTAATAGCTCTTGGGCGGTGTGCCTTTTGTCGCCTAGGCTCAGCAGTTTGAGCACCGCCTGCTGTCGCTTAGCGACGGCACTGCTGCTGTGCCTAGAGCTACCGACTGATGGCGCCGTGCCCACGGATGGTAGTTCGGAGGAGGAGGTGGAGGAGGGGTGGGAGGAGGAGGAGGCATAGTAGGCCTGAAACACCTGGACCGAGGTAGGCCCCGCAATCCTCGGCGTCGGCAGTATATGAGCAGCCCCAGGGTCAGACTCGGTCCCAGCCTCCACCAAGTTAACCCAATGTGCCGTCAGCGATATATAGTGGCCCTGCCCGGCAGCACTCGTCCACGTGTCCGTGGTCAGGTGGACCTTGTCAGAAACGGCGTTGGTCAGGGCACGGATGATGTTGTCTGACACGTGCTGGTGCAGGGCTGGGACGGCACATCGGGAAAAGTAGTGGCGGCTGGGGACCGAATACCGAGGGGCGGCCGCCGCCATGAGGTTGCGAAAGGCCTCGGTCTCTACTAGCCTATAGGGCAGCATCTCCAGGCTAAGCAATCTGGAGATGTGCACATTAAGGGCTTGGGCGTGCGGGTGGGTTGCACTATATTTGCGTTTCCGCTCCAGCGTCTGGGGTATGGAGAGCTGAACGCTGGTGGATGCTGTGGAGGATCGTGGAGGCGACGATGGGGTTTTTGTGCCAGGGTCCTGGGCAGGGGGCTGACTAGCAGCTGACACAGGGGAAGGTGCAGTGGTGTGCACGGCCGGAGGTGAACGGGCTTGTTGCCACTGAGTGGGGTGCTTAGCATTCATATGCCTGCGCATACTGGTGGTAGTTAAGCTAGTAGTGGTGGAACCCCTGCTGAGCCTGGTTTGGCAAATGTTGCACACCACAGTCCGTCGGTCATCCGGTGTTTCCTTAAAGAACCTCCACACTTCTGAAGATCTAGCCCTCGCCGCAAGAGCCCTCACCACGGGAGCTTCACTAGTTGACAGTGGCGCTGATGCACCAGCTCTGGCCCTGCCTCTCCGTCTGGCCCCACCACTGCCTCTTCCAACCTGTTCAGGTCGAGGACTCTCCTCCGTCTCAGAAGCACTGTGTTCACCCGGCCTCTCAACCCAGCTTGGGTCTGTCACCTCATCATCCTCCGATCCCTCAGTCTGCTCCCCCCTCGGACTTCCTGCCCTGACAACAACTTCCCCACTGTCTGACAACCGTGTCTCCTCATCGTCGGACACCTCTTTACACACTTCCACTACGTCAAGAAGGTCATCATCACCCACAGACTGTGACTGGTGGAAAACCTGGGCATCGGAAAATTGCTCATCAGCAACCGGACAAGTGGTTTGTGACTGTGGGAAGGGTCCAGAAAACAGTTCCTCAGAGTATGCCGGTTCAAATGGCAAATTTTGCTGGGAGGGGGCAGACTGGGGGGGAGGAGGCTGAGGTGCAGGAGCTGGAGGAGTGCCGATTTCGGTGACATGGGTGGACTGCGTGGAAGACTGACTGGTGGACAAATTGCTCGAAGCATTGTCGGCAATCCACGACATCACCTGTTCGCACTGTTCTGGCCTCAACAGTGCTCTACCACGAGTCCCAGTAACTTCAGACATGAACCTAGGGAGTGTAGCTCTGCGGCGTTCCCCTGCTCCCTCATCAGCAGGTGGTGTCTCACCCCGCCCAGGACCACGGCCTCTGACCCCTGCAGTAGTTGGACGCCCACGTCCCCGCCCTCGTCCTCTACCCCTAGCCCTCGGGTTAAACATTTTTAAAATGAGAGTTATAACTTTTTTTTTTTTTTACTTCTTTTTGTTTTTTTTGGTGTTTTTTTGTGTTTTTTTTTTTTTTTTGTGTTTTTTGTTTTTTTTTGAGTTTTTAAAACCAAACAATCCTATCCTATTGCTATGGCTATTTTCTAGCCAAGTATCAAAGGAAGCACACTACTATGCCAGATGAGATGACACTGAGTTATTGCCTAATAGAAATCCAACCCCTACTGAATTTTGCCACTTCGGCCTTTGCTATGGATATGTGCGCCACTAAGCGCAGAACACAGCGGTCGCAAGTCTCACTACAAATTGCTCAGAATTGGCAAGTACATGCACTGCAGAAACTACAGCCACCAGCAGATCAACCAGAAATCAAATATATAGAACGCTACTGTAGGCTTCAAGAAGCTGTTTGTATTCTCCTATGGCTATTTTCTAGCCAAGTATCAAAGGAAGCACACTACTATGCCAGATGAGATGACACTGAGTTATTGCCTAATAGAAATCCAAACCCTACTGAATTTTGCCACTTCGGCCTTTGCTATGGATATGTGCGCCACTAAGCGCAGAACACAGCGGTCGCAAGTCTCACTACAAATTGCTCAGAATTGGCAAGTACATGCACTGCAGAAACTACAGCCACCAGCAGATCAACCAGAAATCAAATATATAGAACGCTACTGTAGGCTTCAAGAAGCTGTTTGTATTCTCCTATGGCTATTTTCTAGCCAAGTATCAAAGGAAGCACACTACTATGCCAGATGAGATGACACTGAGTTATTGCCTAATAGAAATCCAACCCCTACTGAATTTTGCCACTTCGGCCTTTGCTATGGATATGTGCGCCACTAAGCGCAGAACACAGCGGTCGCAAGTCTCACTACAAATTGCTCAGAATTGGCAAGTACATGCACTGCAGAAACTACAGCCACCAGCAGATCAACCAGAAATCAAATATATAGAACGCTACTGTAGGCTTCAAGAAGCTGTTTGTATTCTCCTATGGCTATTTTCTAGCCAAGTATCAAAGGAAGCACACTACTATGCCAGATGAGATGACACTGAGTTATTGCCTAATAGAAATCCAACCCCTACTGAATTTTGCCACTTCGGCCTTTGCTATGGATATGTGCGCCACTAAGCGCAGAACACAGCGGTCGCAAGTCTCACTACAAATTGCTCAGAATTGGCAAGTACATGCACTGCAGAAACTACAGCCACCAGCAGATCAACCAGAAATCAAATATATAGAACGCTACTGTAGGCTTCAAGAAGCTGTTTGTATTCTCCTATGGCTATTTTCTAGCCAAGTATCAAAGGAAGCACACTACTATGCCAGATGAGATGACACTGAGTTATTGCCTAATAGAAATCCAACCCCTACTGAATTTTCCCACTTCGGTCTTTGCTATGGATATGTGTGCCACTAAGAGCTAAACACAACGGTAGCAAGTCCCCCTGCTAATTCCTCACAAAATGGTAAAAGATGCAAATTAAAATAAAAAAAGTAGAACGTTATTGTAGCCCTAAGAAGGGCTGTTGGGTTCTTTGAGAATCACTCCTGCCTAACAGTAAGCTAATAGAACACCCTAACGCTTTCCCTGACCAGCAGCAGCTCTCTCCCTAGCGGCATCCAGAGACAGAATGATCCGAGCAGCGCGGCCAGCGGCTAGTCTATCCCAGGGTCACCTGATCTGGCCAGCCAACCACTGCTATCGACGTGTAAGGGTACCACGTCATGCTGGGTGGAGTGCAGAGTCTCCTGGCTTGTGATTGGCTCTGTTTCTGGCCGCCAAAAAGCAAAACGGCGGGAGCTGCCATTTTCTCGAGCGGGCGAAGTATTCGTCCGAGTAACGAGCAGTTTCGAGTACCCTAATGCTCGACCGAGCATCAAGCTCGGACGAGCATGTTCGCTCATCTCTAGTGTTTACCTTTTTATTAGTAACCTAGTAGCCTGGACAGTGTAAATTAGATGGCTGCTGAAGTCCCATCATACTATGCTCTCACGGAGCACTCAAAGCTTGTGCTATTGGCTGTGCGCTTGTACTGTAGAACGTGCACACCTAAATGCTCCGCTGGCTCAATCCAGCCCCTCAGATCGCAAGTTAGTGTTTACAAGTTAGTGCGGCACACATGCGCGCACACAGGAGGCTGGAGACTACTAGCGGCCTCGGCACAGGCGTAGTTTGCCCCCTAAAAATTTCAAATACCTTTATACTAGAAATTTTATGATGGACGTGTCTTTTGAAATGACAGCTATAAGAATTTTACATTCAAAAAATTTGCAGATGAAACAAATCTGAAATAGACAATATAATGTACCATTGAGTAGCTTATCAAAACTTTACTTATATGATGTTAAATATAATGTTGTACTGTAGCTTCAGAGAACAAAGCACAACCTCTAAGAACAGCATGTACCCAAATAATATTATTTATTCTGTGTTAAAGATCTTTTGCTGGATACTGCCAACAGAGTTTATAAGTATAATTTATATGCAGTAGTTTCATTAAGAAAGTAAAGGTATACTTTACAGTAGATACAGAAGACTCTATGGTACTTTTAATCAAGCTAGGACTTAGAAAGCTTATGTTTTTTTAGAATAAGTTCTACAAACTTATAAGGTCAAACATTCAGAAGTAAGTGATGCATATGGATTTGTGCAGAAAGAATAATGCATTTTCATTACATTATTAATAGATCACGTCTTCTTGCCTGAACTCAGTAACGGGCAATAGGCATCTATAAAAGGACATCCAGAACTGGGTACTACTACAAAGGGGCACAGCTGGCTGATGGTAGATGTCCTTTAAATTATTTGGAAACATTATCAGATTCTTCATCTGATTACCGACCAGAAGCTGATTTATGCAAACTATTAAAGGGATAACCCTAGGGAATCTGATGGTTTATTCAATACACAGAATATTTTAATATACTGCCTCTCTATTAAAGTCTACAAAATGATAGCTAGGGGAGCATCTTATAGGTTCCCAGCTCTCATGGCAATCGATGACATCATGATGAAGAGCAGTGATGTAGCAGAACCTTACATGCATAGACTGTTGTTGTTCAATAACTTAGTTATTTCCTGTTTATCTATTTGTATATGGAAACACAGATTTGGTCTCACACATGATACTTACAGTTACAAATTCTTTTTTAAGTTTCCTTATACATTTTCCTATTCTATATATACAGTACATACTGATGTTAAAGTTTCGACTGCTGTTCTTTGTGAGCACCTTCATCAAATATATATTTAATTAGAGAAAGTATCTGAAACGCTCCTTGAGTCTAATTGTGGATTCATTATCCTTGAAAGTTCTTTGTCGTCTGCTTATTTAAGAATTGGTTTTAGATTTCATTCGCTAATAAACGTATTTCAGAGCATTTTGATGAGATCCCTGAAGGTGTTTGTAACACATTATCAATGAGAATCCTTTGATATATAAAAACTTACATGAAAGAAAGATTCATTATGATAAATGAAGGAAGGCTTTTCCTACTGGATATGTGTATGGAATTAACAAACAGTATATTTCCAGGCTAATGAAGTCAAAATCAAAGATGAAAGGAAAGTCATCAATTTGTAACTTAAAGAAAATCTACCATCAAAATCAAACATGAATAAACCAGGGACACTTACTCATAGATCCAAGAACTAAAACTGTGGTAATAATCTTATATTTGTTATCCATGGCCTCTTCCTAAAACTATGCTGATGAGCCCAAAGGACCACTGTGGAAGTTCCCAGAGCCCCTCTGTGCTGTAATTTCACAGTCTTTTACATTGTCTTACCCTGGTCCTCTGCTCCTGTTCGGCACTCTAATGCCAGATGTAATCAGCCTGTGAATCTGCAGCATGGAGGGGCTCAAGGAACTGCCCAAATACCCCTTGAGGCTTTCTAGCATTTTTAAAAGTTAGAATGAAGGAGGCCATGGATAGCAAGCAACAATTCTGTTGTGATTTGTTAATAGCAGTGACCAAACACACATATACTTAGTTTTAAAATGTTACCTAGGTGGATGGAATTCCCAGCTACTATTATGAACTTTGTCTTTCTGCTACACCAACATGACCAGGGGTGGTGAACATTTTAAATGCTACTAGCCATTTCAAAATCATTTAGGGTTCCAAACAATATTATTAACTTAAAAATATATTCCAATCTAGGAGGAAAAGCAAAAACCTGCACCAGGTAAGATGTGTCACATTGCATGCTTTAGGCAGCAGAAGGAAGAGGACATTAGAAACTGGAGTGCAGCAATTTGAAGGTCACTGGACTCACCATCCCAATCAGTTCACTCTTGTCATTCACTGATTTTGTGGCCCACAAGCAGGAGTGGAGATGGGGTGTGCCATGATGACCAGCTCTCTGGGCATTCTGCTCTGGATCTACAGTGACTTGCACCAGCTTGACTATGACAAGATTACTTGACCAAATGTTTCCAGGAACTATAAATATCCAGCTGGACATTCTCCATTTCTTGTCTGGTTAGTTCAGTTAAAAACATATCTTGAATGTTTAACCTTGGTGGACAGTTTTCAAGTCTCTCCAGAGATGTTCAGTTTAGGTCATGGCTCTGGCTGGGTCTGCCGTAAAGCCCCAACTGGTAGCAGGCTGCAGTGATAGTTGACTTTGTGAAACTTACTCCCATCTCCCTACTGGATCTCTGCAGCTCAGCCACAATGATCTTGGGGTTCTTCTTTACCTCTCTCACCACGGCCCTTCTCCCATGATTGCTTAGTTTAGCTGGATGGCCAGATCGAGGAAGAGTTGTGGCCATTGCAAACTTGTTCCCTTAAAGGATTATGGAGGTCACTGTGCTCTTAGGAACCTTCAGTGCTGCAGAAATTCATTTGTAAGCTTGGACAGATCTGTACCCTGCCAAAATTCTGTCTCTGAGCTCTTCAGGAAGTTCTTTAGACCTCATGATTTTCATGGTTTGCAGCCAGATCTTGTTGTAGTGAATACAGTGGCTTATTTTGCCATCTAACCTATTTAATAGAAAACAGAAAAGCAAATGTGCAAGATAGCTATAGATAATTGATAAATAAGCTTTAGAAAGTCTTCGGATGAAGCTGCAACATAGCATTATTTGCTAGATGACTGGATATTTAAACTTGTAATTTTGAAGATTCCAAGGACTGCCAAAGGTATTCTGTAATTTTAACCCTTTGCCTGATTCTTTGTCTGAATGATAGTGATTTTGTACTGCATTTTCCCCTATGGTCTTAAACCACATTTGCTGACTATCCTTCTCTGTTTGTAGTCTTGTTTTTGTCTCCACTGCCTCACTTCGGCACTGGAAGGGAATGTTGACCAATTGTCTGCTATCACTTAGGGTAGGTAGGGCATTTAGGCAGGGAGAGATGGAAAGGGTCCAAGGTCTCTATCTGTTCCATGACCCTTCATAACAAGATATTGAAATTATTATTTTCTTTTATATAGAATAATTTCAGATGAATTCAAAATGAGAAAATATTTGAGATGTTACCAATATTAAATTAAGTAAAAATCAATGCATACTAAAAGAATAGTGGTTATGACATGGATGTTTTATATTTCTTAAAACCTTTAACATAGCATTGTAAACTCATGCCACCATTTGTAACTACATTTGCTCCATAAAATTGCCAATTAAAGGATAGTGTAAAAGATCCATCTAGGTTTGACCTCTCTAAGGTCTTTTCATATGGACTATCTCTATGGTTACTAAAAGAAAGCATATATGATCTTTAGCTAAACAAATCTGTCCCCTAAAAAGAAGAAGCTCAGAGATTGAACAATACCCAACATTTTAAACATAAAGAGTATAAAAGGTCACATATAATTTATCACTAGTTGAAAAGATGTAGGAAGAAATCCAGAAACTTTTTCCTTCTGCATGACAGTGACCTTCAGGCTTCAGGGAACTGACTTCAAAAATTGCAAATGATAGAATTCTGACTGCTGCAGTTTAAATAGAGTACTCAATGTGAATCTATTTGGCAACATATTTGTAAAGATTACACATTTAAGCAATATAACTATTTCTTAAACATGTCTAAAATGTGAATTAATGTTATGTTATACAAACATACATTAACCATTAAATGCTGACAGTTGAAGGAAACCTACCATTTCAGATTGTCGGTGTAAGCTGTAAACACCGAGCACCAGCTCAGGGTGAGCGCGCCTACATAGGAAATGCCGCAGGCGTTGCGCGCGCACGGTCGCGCGCAGCCCCGAAGCGGCTTCTGCTATAAAGTTTAAAAAGTGTTAAAACCGTGATACCGCGGTTTATAACACTAATGAAACTAAGCACCGGCACCAGCTCACCCTGAGCTGGTGCTCGGTGTTTACAGCTTACACCGACAATCTGAAATGGTAGGTTTCCTTTAACCCCTTAACGCTCTGCGCCGTAGCTCTACGGCGCAGAGGTATAAGGGATGTATGAAGAGGGCTCACGGGCTGAGTCCTCTTCATACAGAGGTGGGGGTTTTTGCATTTTGCACAAAACCCCCACCGCTAATAACCGCGGTCGGTGCTTGCACCGATCGCGGCTATTAACCCTCTAAACGCCGCCCGCAAAGTCGCAGGCGGCGTTTAAAAGACGGCGGCGCGCTGGCGCCGCCATCTTTTTTTCGATCGCCACGCCCCCGAACGTCATCGGGGGGCGGCGATCGGTTACCATGGTAGCCTCGGGTCTTCTCTTGACACGAGGCTACATGGTTTATGCAGGTTCGTTACAATGAGCCAGTGGCTCATTGTAATGTAAGACCTGCAAAAACGCCATATATTGCAATACTGTAGTATTGCAGTATATGGTAGGAGCGATCTGATCATCTAGGGTTAATGTACCCTAGATGGTCTAAAAAATAGTGAAAAAAAAAAGAAAAAAAAAAGTTTAAAAAATAAAAAAAATTAATAAAATATTAAAAGTTCAAATCACCCCCCTTTCCCTAGAACGGATATAAAACATAACAAACAGTAAAAATCACAGACATATTAGGTATCGCCGCGTCCCAAAATGCCCGATCTATCAAAATATAAAAACGGTTACGGCCGGCGGTGACCTCCGAGGCGGGAAATGGCGCCCAAATGTCCGAAATGCGACTTTTACACCTTTTTACATAACATAAAAAATGAAATAAAAAATGATCAAAATGTCGCACAGACCTCAAAATGGTAGCAATGAAAACGTCGCCTCATTTCGCAAAAAATGACCCCTCATACATTTCCGTGCGCCAAAGTATGAAAAAGTTATTAGCGTCAGAAGATGGCAAAAAATTTTTTTTCTTTTTTGTACACATTCGTTTAATTTTTGAAAATGTATTAAAACACAATAAAACCTATATAAATTTGGTATCACCGCGATCGCACCGAGCCAAAGAATAAAGTAGGCATGTTATTTGGAGCGAAGAGTGAAAGTCGTAAAAACTGAGCCCACAAGAACGTGACGCACGTGCGGGTTTTTGTCAATTTTTCCACATTTGGAATTTTTTTTCAGCTTCGCAGTACACGGCATGTTAAAATAAATAACATTACGGGAAATTAAAATTTGTTACGCACAAAATAAGCCCTCACACAGGTCTGTACACGTAAAAATGAAAAAGTTATGGATTTTTGAAGTTGGAGAGCGAGAAATTAGCCGAAAAACCCTCCGTCCTTAAGGGGTTAAAGAACAGGAAATGAATCTAGCGCTTGTATGCAGGTTTGTAGTTAAAACTTCGTCTTTATTCAAAAAAGTGCTTGATCAAATACAACTTTAAAATACACGATACCGCCTGTATCACATGTCATCAGCTGGCTATTTACAGTTGTTAGTAGCCTGACTTACATACGCGTTTCTAGTGTCTGCAGACACTCTTATTCATGGCTAGGGCCACGGACGACAAGAGGAGACTAAATGCAAATGAACCAGAAACCCAGCTCTGAAACAGCAGAAAATGGAAAATCCGGTGTGGATTCCTCGGCATGCGTGGCGTTTCGTGATTTCTGGTTGGTGTCATTTTGAATGTAAATGTACCTATAGTCAAATACGTTTACATACATTTGTTGTACATTTACAGGTATCTGTATTGTGTACTACAATTCCTTTTTGCATGGGTAAATTCCCCTACTGGTATCGCTTTTTTCATATGGTTTGGATGTGAACTGTTAGCATGTAAAATTGTATTCCCTGAAATAGGTTTTCGGTGTGTCCTGGTATGTGTTTGATTGTTTGAGATGTAGATAGTTAAGTCCAGAAATACCATTTGTGAATTGTGATGAGAGTATGTGAACTGTAATTTTATTTCCAAGTGTCAGTAAAGAAGTACATTTTAAAAAAGTGAACATTTTTTTTAATTATAGGTTTGTTTTTGTTTTTTTTTTGCATTCAAGGCCCAAATGACATATCCTCTATATTCTTTGGGTTCGCAAAATCAAAGAGTTATCAATTTTTATAGCTTTGTTTACCTTTAATCTTTTGAATAAATGTTACCATATTGTAATGTGGATAACTTTTTCATTCTTGTACATATGAGGGGTCATTTTTTGTGGGACAAGCTGATGTTTTTATTGACATAATTTTGGGACAATATGACTGTACTCACTTTTTATTAAATATTTTAACAAGTGGCTAAATGATAATAAAAAATTGGTAAAAATGTTTTTTTTTTCTTTTTCTGCATTCACCGGATGGGAAAATCTTTTTGAAATTTTAGAATGTGGGGATATTTAACATGTTTATGATTGTCATGGGTGCACCTGTGTACCTCCCTGTGGCTTAGTGTGGCCTAGGTGTCCTAGTGTACTTGTACCCTAGGTTACTAGATCACTGATACAATATACTGCATTACAACTGTATTGAAATATGTTGGCAATATAAATCTATTTGGTCACCTAACCTTTGGATGGGTGATCAACATCTGATGGAGGTCTAACATCTCATACAGTAACCAATTAGCTGCCTGAAGAGACCACTGAATTCGGATAAGATCTGTGCCACCTGAAGAGTTTAGCAAGCACAGTGTAATACATTATATAGCAGCTGTGCTTGATTTTGCAAGCCAGCCATTTTTACTTGAAAGTGACAAAACTGCAAACCAGGTCATGTGACAAATAAACTTATTATTAGAGTTGTTTGCCATAGAAGGGCTATTCATTGGAGAACCATGGCTGCTTCATACGGTTGATTGGTGGTGGGGGGGTGGTGTAAGGTATTCCCACCAATTTGACATTGATCACCAATGTTATGGTAAATAAACAAAAAATAAATCCCAGATAAAACCCTTGCAGGATTTTCCTATCAAGACTCCCTCAAACCACTTGTTTTTCTCTTTCTCTTCACCTACCAGCACCTGCCATTCGGAAAAAAAGACTATGATAATCAATGCTTGGTTGCTGAACAGGACCTGCGTAACATCCTGTTTCTGCAAACTTGTGAATTGTACTTTACAGCTTCATAGACTTCAGCCCAACTCTGCAGCAATCTTTTTCTCCTACAACCAATAATTTTAGCTACATGGTGGAGCTTTATGTTTGCTCCTCTTGCACCAGTTATCAGTAATACAAAAGTGGTTGGGTTTCGGCAGAGTGAATTTTTACCACAATAGATGGTGTAATTAACTATAATGGACATATTGCCAGTGCAGTTGTACTTTAGATTTTTATTGGAGATTAATGTGTCCTGCCTTCCTTGGGCACCAATATGTCTCATCCTGCCACATCGAGAAGATAACAACAGTAGAAAGTGATCAAACACATGCCCTACTGTGAGCAGTTCCTGAGGCAGGCTTTTACACAGATTCACAGTTCTTACAGTAAAGAAGCCTTGTCTCCTCTTGTAGAAAACCTTGTTTTCTCAAAAGGGAAGAAGTGCCCCCTTCACTCTTGATGTAATTTAACCTTGAACAACTTTTCATCATATGTTTTGCACAGGCTATTTATTTATATAAGGTAATTAAGAGTTGGCAGGAAGGTAGGACTCAACCACTGTATAACAAATTAAAATGGAGGCAGGAAAAACTGCAGCTGGCAAAAGTAAAAAAATAAAAAAACTGAGACAAACTGCACGTAACAGCTAGCCCCCATTTACATGTTAAACACAACACACAGTATAGTTATATAGGTCACACATACTCATGCTAAGTAACATCAAAATTGTTATTGAAATTTTGCATAGTCATTGTCAGAACTCTCTGAATTTCTGCAATGTGCTGGCCTTGTGAACATTTAGGGCTGCTCTGCTGTGACTGTGATTGTCAGCTAGCTCCTCTCTGATGTGTGTGGGGGGGGGGGGGTCACAGGTGCCTTTGGAGTGCATGATGGTTTTACCTTGCAGGGGCAGAGCCCAAGTACTCATTCTTTCATTTACATCTATTCTATGGTGTGTGTTCCAGGCTCTTCATGTGATATTCTGCTACATTTTGCTGTTAATATTTTTTTTTAACTGTATTTTTATTATTTTCCATACATAAAAGGTACAGACATTTATAAAGTACAAAACTTTTGCTGGAACTCCGGTCATAAAACTCAGCCTATGTAACAGTCGACAATATTAATAAAAGAGATAGATATTTTAACCGAAAAGAGGGAAATTCGTTCCCTTCTAGCCATGGCATATTATACAGAGCATGTTACTCACATCAAAAACTACATGACATAAAACGCAGGACACACACATCAGGGAGGGAATCAACCCCAGATCGCAAACCGGTACTTATCCCATGGGTTCTTTGCTGTTAATCGTAACCTATTGCCAATATCTTCACGATTCTTCTGTCCTAATCATTTGTACCTCCCTACTATCTTGGTTTTGACATGGTTTGTATGACTTCCCCTTTGTTGTATGTTTTGCTCCTGTTTGTTTGCCTGTCCTCTTTTCTGTGCATTTTTCCAGGGTAGGCTCTGCTGCACAGTTTAGTGCAAGGCTGGCAGGTAGGTAGGGACAGGAGTTGGGAAGCGCAGGGCTCACAATTCTACCCTGTCCTGACAGTCACCACTAACATTCTCGAATTTGCTTTCTCGAGACACCATGGTAGTTGAAGTGATTTTTTTGACTTTTGAGGTACCTGCTCAGCTTTGAAGTCACTTTGAGAGGCCTAAATAATAGTAAAATCCCATAAATTAACCGATATAAGAAACTATACCCATCAACATATGTAAAACAACTTTTATGAAGTTTTTTAACCCATTAATTGTTTCACGAGGGTTAAAACAAAATCAGGTGCAATTTTGAAATTTACATTTTTTGACTAAATAGAGGTATTTTTAAAAAAATGTACACATTCTCATTGGATAAAATACCAATATGCACCACAAAGTTTGATACTCAATTTTACCCAATTATGCCAATACCCTATACCTGCTGGTAATCTGCTCTATGTGCACACACCATGGCATTGAAGTGAAGTTGCGCCATTCAGAGCGGACTTGCATTGTCACTTTTTAAAGACTACGTAATATTATTTTTTTTTAGCAAATTGGACATATAGGGGCAGATTTATCAAGCTGTCTAATAGTAAGAATGCTCTTAGTTGTCTCGGGAAACCAATTACAGCTCAGCTTTCATTTTACCAGTGCTCATGAATATTTTAAAGGGGAGCTGCGATTGGTTGCAATGGGCAACTAAGAATATTCTTTTAGACATCTTGATAAATCTGCCCCATAATGGCTTATTTTCTGAATGATTAGATGCAACTGAAAAATACTTCATTTTATTGGATCATTAGTTTATTGATGATATTTTTTTAACTCTTGAATATATGGAGGAATAAAAAATCATCAATTCTGGTGTCATGATTTTTTTTATTTTTTGTGCCGTTCACTGTACCTTAAAAATAATATGTTATCTTTATTCTATGGATCATTACCTCATTTATATAGTTTATATAGTATATAGCCTCCATTGCTCCAGTGTGGAAGTACAAACCTTCATTGTGTACTTCATAGTGCACTACATTATTGCAGGTCTTTAGACCTGTAATTTATCTCCAAAAGCTTTCCATACGTTCTTTTGGGCTTATATGTACATGTATCGACAGATGTATAAGTAAAAAAAAATATTTCCTTGTGGCTAATGCAAGTTGAAAAACTTTTAATATAGCCATCTTAAAAAGCCCTAAAGTTAATGGAATTGATTAAAGCTAGAAACAACAAGGCCTATCACAAATTTTAGAAAAAATTGTATTTTGCCTTAGTTGGAGCTTCTCTATCAATACTGTAAATGCATCATTATCAAGATTTCTCCTTGTACAGAAGGCATGCAATTTTTTAATTGTTTAACTTTTTTTGTAATGTTTTCTAGTTATAGGTATTTAATCAGAAAACAACTAAAATGTATTATTTCTAAAATATAAATATTCTAGCTCAAATTATCAGCTCATAGCTGCAAAAAATTATTTATTAGTTATAAATATGTCTAGAAAATTTTGCATAACATCACTAGAAGGCACCACATACAAAAGCACAATGGCAGTATATATCAGAGGCTTTGGCCTCTTGATGTATCCGCCTGGTGGCTGTGCAGGATTTAACACCAGGTCCTTTCTGGTGTAGAAATTAGCGCTGCTAGAGACTTCTCATGTTTTACCACTCCTCTGCAGGCTATGTCCCCCTTCACACCCCTCCACATTTCCCTTGCGTGAAGAAGGCGGAAAATGAAAAATAATTGCAAGTGCTTGCATTTAATTCACACAATTATTTCAAGTCTTCTATGCCACTTTTGTTGTCTTGACCGGTGCCAGCACCTAGAAAATTACCAGCACACATTTAAGGAGTTAATGCCTGCGATTGGAGTAGCTAGACAATTAAAAAAAAAGGTCTCCATGGCACGTGCAGCTGCTGCTGCTGCTTTAAGTGGGGCTGCTTACATTATTTTATCTTCATAGCGCCAATTCCCTGAAAAGGGAGGTGATATTTGACACAAATTAGCAACTTTTTAGTGTTTCAATATTAAATTAACATTCAAATTGCAGGTTCACAGGTTGTTCAGTAGAAGTGAAAGAGCAAAAATATTGAAATGATTGGTGTTAAAAGGTTAACAAATCTCATAAAGTATAATAGGGTTTGCTGTGATCTATTATGAATGTTGGTCATTTTACGGAACTAAAAAAATATAGACATTTCTTTTACATGCAAAGCAGATGTGTACCTACCCTTATAAGTCTGCTTTTGTATTCATTGCTGAATTACTTGATATCTTTTTCTCTGTGTGTGCACCTAGTAATAGTACTTCAACTGGTAAAATTTATTTGCTTGCCTGTTAGAATGCATTTTGCGGCCAATTGGAAATGGCCACTCCTCTCTGTAGCCCAAGTCAAGGCCAAGGTCACTGATGATGACCTTTGAAAAGATCTCTTTTGTCTTTTCTTGTACATCTTTTCTATTTTTGCTCTTTTTCACTTTGTCCAGCCTAAAGACTGCATAGGATTTCGTTATGATATGGTGTTCCCATAGCACTCATTAAGATTACGGAGGTCATTTACTAAGGACCCGATTCGCGGTTTCCCGACGTGTTACCCGAATATTTCCGATTTCCCCTGAATTGCACCGGGTTTTTGGCGCACATGATCGGATTGTGGCACATCGGCGCTGGCATGCATGCGGCCGAAATCGGGGGGCATGGCCGAACGAAAACCCGACGGATTCGGAAAAACCGCCGCATTTAAAACAAAAAATTGGTCGCACGGGCCATACTCACATGCACCAGGAAGAGATCAGTGAACTCCGACGCAACTCGGCGGACTTCAGCGCAGCAGCGACATCGGGCGCAGGACCTTCATGAATCGCCGGAAGACCCAAACGCTCGTCGGAGAATCCGCCGCTGGAACGCGAATGGACCGGGTAAGTAAATGTGCCCCTATATATTTGTTTTATATTTCTGTGTAGTAAGGCACATTTGTACTGTTTTATTATCACTGTGCCATTCTTTATTTGCCAATTTCTTTAATAAAACCCTTGAAACTTAAAAAAAAAGACTTCTTAACTACCCATAAAACTATATATGCCAAATTAAACACATTTCTGCGGTTAGAGCCACTAACTTAATGTAACAGTACTCACTAGCAGCACTTTATGCACAGAAATAGTGAAATGAATCACTTTTATTATATAGGTGAAGAAACAAATGTTTTTTTTCCCCATTTCAGATAAAGAAACTTTGATTTGTACGTCACATTAGTTCTTAATATTTTTGACACTACATTTGGCTCTGTTAGAAGCAGTCAAAACATCTTGTTTATCTTCGGCAGCTAAAAAGATCCTGCACCGTGCACAGTGTTCAATTTACCTGACAGACCTCCAGAGATGAACACTGCTACACAGAGGTTACTCTGAAATGTGCTCCTGTTGGGAAAATTACTAGATTAGCTTCTGAAACAGACACCATTTCTAATCCTGAGACCTTTCTTTGCTTCTCGTTCTTAACGATTTCTTTTAGTGACAACACTAGCACTCTGTTTTACTACTCATTTTAAACTCCATTTACGGTATTTCATGAAACTATAAATGTAAAAACAACATGAACTGGCATGCAAAAATAAAATTGTGCCTTTTTGTGATTCTGTCTCAACTCAAAAAAAACAAAAATGGGTCATCACAATTGATATTGCAATTCAAGGGATGTGCCAGAATTAGGAAGCAAGAGCTTCTTAAAGGGGTTGTCAAGAGGGGGCTGGTTAAAAAATAAACATTTACTTACCTCCCCGGTCCCCCTGGATTCCCACACTGCCATCTCTCCGTTGCGTGCCCCATGAAAATATACAGGGACACAGAAGCCGTGATGCATTCAGCTTCTGGCCGGCTGAGGTTGCCGGTCCCTTATATAATGTTTGTTTACATGGGGCACAGACCAGAAAGATGGCAACGCGGGAAACTGGGAGGGACTGGGGAGGTGAGTAAATGTTTATTTTTTTAACCAGTCAACTCCTGGCCACCAATGATTTTTTACACCGTCAGGCAACCCCTTAAATTATATTGCTGCATTATGCACCAGTAGCCTAGGGGCTGTAGACACAAAACTGTTTGAAATTACTGTTAATTAAAAATATTTTTTTCCAAATTATACGCAGATGTTTTGTGTATAATTTTTGACATTTTGTATGGGAAAAAATATGAGAACTACAAATTATTAACTGAAAAGTTAACATTAAAGGATATCTACCACCAATATCAAGGAATGTAAACCATGCACACTGGCATACTGGCGTGTGCCCCCTCTGGCAGGATCCGCTCTTCTTTATGCTTCTTATGCTTTTGTTTTTAAAGAGAAAAAGGCTATAGAGCCCAGAACCCCTCAGGCTCATTTTCCATAATTGTAAAAGCTTTTTTTTTTTTTAAAGACCAGAGAATAAAAAGCTAAAAGAAGAGTAGATCCTACCAGATGGGGCACCCACCAGTATGTCTATTTGCTTGGTTTACAATCTTTCATCCTGGTGGTAGATGTCCTTTAACATTTAAGGTGTCTATACATTTTCCGTCTGGAAGTGAAAGGATATTCAAGAGTTAAATACATTTGATAAGGCAGTAACACCATGACTAATTACAATTTAATGTACCAACTTAGACATGCTCTGTTACAGAGAGTTCCATTTTTATCTATATCATCAAAGCTTATTTATGCCATCTGCTAACGATATTAATACAATTTTGAAGCCAACTGTCATTGTCACATAAGAAGCTTTTCAAAATGAATTTGCTCTGTGAAAATATAAAGAAGATTTTATGTCACTTGCTTGAACTCTATAATAGACATATACGTTATCAGAAGAAGAATCTGATTAAATTAGAAGATACTCTATAAATTACTTTTCATATGATATGAAAGTTCAAACTCATAAAATGATGCATGCACTACTAAAATAAATTAGTATGAAAAAAAACACAGTACTGGATTTAATTACTACTTTTCTTTGTTATTTTGACAAATATATGCGGTCTTCTGCTAACTCATTCTGTTGAATTCCATTGGAAATTGATTCATCACTGTGATCACAGCTCTATCATCAATGGAAACTATATTGCAAGTGTGAAAAGGCACTAAATCTGTAGTCCATACACACTCACTGACAAAATGAAAACAAGGCAAGATTGTAATGTTGCAATCAGTGCAAAACTCTTTATTCAGGGCCGGCATTAGGAGGTAGCAGACTGGGCATTTGCCCAGGGTCCCCTGTACAAAAGGGGTCCCACTAATGCAGAGCCGCATTCATGAGGCAGCAGAATTGCCTCTTGCAGTGTGGGTGATTTGGGTAGCCGCCCAAATCACCTGCCACCTGCCGCTGACAAGCCCGCATTGTTCGAGAAGTATCAATGGCATCTGGGTTTCACAGATACCATTGATGTGCAGAGCGGTGTAGAACAGACGCTGCGCACTCTGTACGGTGTGGAGGATCCCTGCACAGAGACGCCAGCCGACAGAAGAGCCAGAGGAATAGTGGAGACTGCAGGACTTTGGGGACTTTGCATAATTGTGGGTCGTGCATTATTTAACTATGTGGGAACTTTATATACAGCATGGAGGTAGTTTGTACTGTGCGGGGATGTATATAGTCTGTGGGGGGATGCATATAGTAACTATTTGGGAGCTTTATATAGTTTGTGTGTGTGGGCAGTAAATAGTCTGTGTGTGGGGGGCTGTATACAGTTACTGTTTGGGGAGTTCTATATTGTCTGAGTGTGTGGGGCGCTGAATATAGTTACTGTGTGGGGGGGCTGTATAGAGTCTCTGTGAAAGGGCTGTATGTATACAGTGGGTTTGGGGGGGCTATATATAGTCTCTGTGTGGGGGGTGGTAATAGACTATAAAGGCTGAGTTCACATGGTGCATTTCTATTGTGTAATGGAATGCATTAATAGAAACGCTTCATCAAATGCATACTTGTTATTTTACATTGTTAATCCTTATTATTAATGATAAAAGACAAAACCCATGTTGTTGCTTATATAAATAACTTACATATACGTGTGTGGTGATGTGTTTTGCATTGTATGTTTGGTCTGAGTTTCTAATATTTTGTAAATATTATAATCATAATAATAATAATTAGGGGTTCTCGTATATAAGCACTGTATTATCCAGGTGACATTATACTGTATGTGACTGGTATTTTTATGGACACAGTGTGGAGATGTGCTGCACAGAACAGAAGACATCTGACGATGAATGCAACAGTTATAAACCACGGCCACAAGAAATGGTATTTAAGTTCTCTTCCGGGTGGAACTGTTCGATACCTGAAAGGTACTAGATGTCACTAATGTCTGTCTCACCTACTAGTGTGTGAGACAGCATCAGCCTGTTTAGTAACATTGTCATACTTTTTCATTCAGGGTGTAGGGGCTGTTTAAAATTTAGTCTATAAATTGAGTGGGCCGAATATAGCAGGCGATCAGGGATAGGATTCCGGGAGTGGTGGGGAGGCAGCATTTAAGTTTTCGCACCAGGCAACAATAAGGCTAGAATGAACCCTGCCGGCATGTGGACTTGAATCTATCTCCTATCATTTATCTATTCCCTATCTCTACATTTATCTATCTTTTAATTCAATCAATTTTTATTCACTTTTTAACAAAAGCAAAATAAGTACATGGAAAAAGAAGATAACAAACAATCAAAAAAGGTGGATAAGACTATAAAGAATGTACAAACAATACAGTACGGCCTCATGTGTCTGATGGAATGAGCTGGATGTTCCAAAAAGCAATAAGGAGTCACAGGGACCACATACAATCATAATGGAGTAAAAGTACAATAACACGAGTTTACTTATGAAAGAAGCCCATCATGTATAAATACCTCGAGACAAAGTGGAATTGGGATGTACAGGAGCTTTTTGTCTGTTTATCTATTTGGGGCCTCACTTCTGGTTTTGTCCAGGGCCCCACTTTGTCTAAAACCGGGCCTGGCTGTGGCTTCAGGTAGCTGTGAAGCGCTAGGTGAGATGATGTTTCCACATAGTGCCTGCTGTTGCACACAGCAGCAACAGAGACTTGAAGATGAACATTGCAGCAACTCTGCCTGCATCTTTCTGCAACCAGGCACACACTGAGATGGGGTCCATAACAGCTGCTACTGAAGTCATGGCAATATTTCCCCTAATGATCAAAACTAAAAAACATTTAAAGGATATTTTGGGGCCAAATGTGTTGCCTCACAATGCAGGGCTTCCAAATGAAACGTTTCAGCAGGAGCAAGTTCAGCCATGTTTTGAGGACAGTCTTCCAAATTGTTAATCTTCATTTGCCAGTATCCAGATTTCTAGGCAATTAAGTAAAAATGGGACCAGCGAGCTTGGCAACTTTGCAGGCCAGCTGCAAAATTTATGGGCAACTGGGATGAAAAATACAGAATGGAACATGTATTCCACCATGCCTAACCATATATTTTCTTATATCCTACCTAAAGGAGGCCCATTAGGTTTCTAGAGATTCCATTTAATTGTATGGTCTCCGTAATAAACATTTTTTTTTTGCATTTTGTGAACAGCAAGTTAAGCAACTTTGCAGACCAACTGCAATATGTATGATCAACTAGTTGAAAAACACAGAAAGGAATATGTATTCCACCATGCCCAACCATATAGCATAGGTATAGAAGGCCCATTAGAATAATAGGGACTCCATTCACGTGTATAGTCTCCCTTTTCATTTTTGCATTTTGGCCTAGATTCTGATTTTAAAAAAATCATGACTGGGATGGCATTTATTTACTTAAATATATCCTATTATGTAAAACCATAGGATTAAAATAGGGTTAACATCTTTTGCTCATGAAAGTACAGGTGGAAAGTAAATGTTGAGTGGCATATTGCCAGAGCTTTAGGGTATTAAAGATCCTGGTTACATCATCACATATAACTGGTAATTGTGTATAGGCCTAAAAAAATGAATATTAAAATGTAGTTTGCCACTCGACACGAATGATATAATATTAAAATATTAAATACTACATTGTAGACTATATGTCAAATAATTAAAAAAAGCCGGCACGTTGCGCCCACGGAAGTGTTTCTGCAATTCATTCCAAAAAATGATAAAGCTTTCTTAAAAATTTGCTTTATTCTCCCACATATTTGTACCAGAAGATGAATTATACTGCACTGCTGTTTTAAATAAAAGAAAAAAATATATAAATACATTTTAAAAAAATGCTGTTCCTATTACCATGAACAATACAACAGCAAACATTGCAAAAAAATGTGAAAAGGCCCTTCTCATACAAAGAAAAGCCACAGTAAATTACAGCATTGTGGGTGCTTCACATGGGCAATAATACAACAGCAGGCTGCATAGCTATGTTTTCTGTATAAAATGTGAAGCTCCTGTTTATGTCCATTTGAAAATTTGATTTTATTTTCACATCAAACCAACAAAGTATTTTCTGGTAAATTACACTCCTGGGAATGCCTTATTCTTAAATTAAACACAAATAGCAATACATTGCTGTTTTGACATAATATTTATGTCAAAACAAGGATCATTTATTTGTTCGCCTTCTTTTAAACATATCGTGACTACAGAGCTGTAAATGGAAATAACAGTAGGCAGTACTGAGCGCTGGTCATACTGCCTAAGGCTATCTATTTAGACAAGCTGCAGGCAATGATGTGGAATAAAATCACTAGTGGAGGTGTAGACTCTTCAAAGTTAACACTCCTCAGGTAGCAAAAGATAAGGTTTAGCTTGGCTGCAATATGCTTTTAAAACTATAAAGATGGTAAAACGCTTTAAATTTTTTGTTACTTTTGCAACACATTTATGGCTCATGCACATGGCCGTAATGGGGACAGATATCTTGCCACACCATTTTCATCCGGATATTGTTACCCATTAATGCCCATGGGACCTGGTCATTGTGCAGTGAGCAAACGTTGTCTCACCTCACCAGGATTGTGCAAGGCAAAATATAGACCCTACAAGTCTCTATGGAGAGGGGAGGGGTGAGCCCTCATCCCTTCTCCTCTCCAGCACACTGACGAGTGCTCGCCGAGCACATGTTCATCTGAATGTACCCTGATTTAGTTTTTGTGTTTTACTCTGACATTCTTAGTGTGGACAATGCTTTAAGTTTGGTTCCAGTCTTGATTGAATTGTGCCACACCCATTACTCCGCAGCTCTACTCCAGTTCATTAGTAGCAAACTTGTTATGATGGACAGTGAACCAGGATTCTGGTCCAGGGAACATTTCTTAGTGCTTGTTATAGTTCACTCTTGACTATTTATTTGGTGCTTCATTAGCTCTCTTTGTTGTGACCTGGCTGTGGCAACTATTCTTACCTGTTTTGTATGGTCCCTGAGACAGCTGGGAAGAGGATTAATCTCAGGGCCACTGTCTCTGTCTTCATCAAGGTAGTAGTAAAAGCAATGTGTACCTAAATAAACCCCATGGGCAGAATCTTTAACATCTTTCTAACTTTTTTGCCATGAGAACATAATGGTTTGAGAACTTTCGTTAGGCTCTCTCAACAGACCAGTAAAATACAAGAACACAACTATTCCTCAGTAACTCCTACTGGCACTAAATGTTTTAGCATACTGATGTATTCCTGATGCCATATAACACAATAAAATTCACAATATGGTGTACCTACATAGGTCAAAGCAGTAGATTGTCTCATGTAACACTGCTAGAGATATGCCCTGTCCCACCGTTGCACTGTAGGGGGACAGGGATGAGTTAGGATCACGATTATGCATACCAACATGATGTTTGGTAAAAATGGCTCCCAATGCACTCAAGTAAAAAGGGAACTGAATAGAGAGCCCGCTTTTACAGCTGTCCTGTTAATGCTCATGGCCTGCACTGTTTATTTTAGTTGCGATCCTTCTGTTGGTCAATTGTGAGAAAATGTTATAAAATTACAATATATCAACCCCATAGCGCAATAAGACGTACCCTTACGTCTTGCTGCGCATGGGGGAATATGAAGAGGGCTAACGGGCTGAGCCCTCCTCATACTCACCGGGCATTTGCTTCATAATGAAGCAAACGCCCGTTGCTTGCACCGATCGCAGGTGCTAACCCTTTGATCGCCGCCAGCAAAGCTGCCGGTGGCATTAAAGAGCCGGCGGCGCGTGGGCGCCGCCATCTTGGCTCCGATCGTCACTCCCCGTGACATCACCGGGGAGAGGCGATCCGTTGTCATGACAGCCTCGGATCACACAAAGATCCAAGGCTGTCATGATCGAGGCTATCTATTACAATGTGCGATCTGCACATTGTAATAGATGGTATGCAAAATCCCCATATTACTGCCATACTGTAGTATGGCAGTGTATGGTAGGATCAATCAGACAACCTAGGGTTAAAGTACCCTAGGGAGTCTGAAAAATAGTAAAAATAAATAAATAAAAAAAAGTTAAAAAAAAAAAATTTATACTAAAAAAACATAAAAATTCAAATCACCCCCCTTTCCCTAGAACTGATATAAATATAAATAAACAGTAAAAATCCTAAACACATAAGGTATCGCCGCGTCTGAAAATGCCCTATCTATCAAAATATAATAACCGTTTTTCACTGCGTTTCACCCCTTAAATAGCGCCCAAAGTCGCAAATTGCATTTTTTAGCCATTTTGAAAAATAGAAAAAATTCTATATGAAAAAAGTGATAAAAAGGTTGCACAGTCCTAAAAATAAAAGCCATGAAAACGTCATCAGAAGTCGCAAAAAATGACACCACCCACAGCTCTGTACACTAAAGTATGAAAAAGTTATTAGTACAAGAACACTTAAACTGAAGAATTTTTTTTCTGTACAGGAGGTTTTAATTTTTGTAAATGTATGAAAACATTATAAAACCTATACAAATTTGGTATCCCTGTGATCGTATTGACCCAATGAATGAAGTAGATCTGTCATTTGGGGAGCACAGTGAAAGCTATAAAAACCAAGCCCACAAGAAATGGTGCAAATGTGTTTTTTGATCATTTTCACTGCATTTAGTATTTTTTTCCCGCTTCCCAGTACACGGCGTGGAATATTTAATACCATCATTACAAAGTGCAATTTGTTACGCAGAAAATAAGACATCACACAGCTCTGTACATGGAAAAATAAAAAAGTAATAGATTTTTGAAGGTGGGGAGGGAAAATAAAAACGCGAAAACTAAAAAGGGCCTGGTCCATAAGGAGATAAAGTGGTTGTTCACTTTAATTAGTTCCTTCCAGCAAATAATTGATATTGTTTGTGTAATGAAAAGTTATGCAAATTTCTAAAATACTTTCTGTTTCAATTCTTAACAGTTTTGCTAGATCTCTTTTTGCTGTCATGTAACAGGAACTCTATACTTCCTATATATAAACATCAGTCCATGGTCATGTGATGCTACAAAGGTGTACTGCTCGTTGTATCAGAGAGAGTAATCAGAGCTGTGTGATACTAACAAGCTGGCCACCTGTGTGACATGACAATGGACCACTGTTTGTCTCAGGAAGTAAATAATGAAGTTTACTGTTGCATGAAAGCAAAATGAAAGCAAGCAGAGACCTAAAAAAAACTGTTAAGAATTGATAGAGAGGGTATATTAGAAATTTGAATAGCTTTTCATTACATAAACAATATTAATTATTTGCTGGAATGAGCTTAAAGTGGAAAATCCCTTTAATATTAATATTTCCATAAATGGGAAAATAAAAAATTATATACACAAAAATTTCTAGAAATTACATAGTAATTACATAGGTAACATTATATGTTTTTTGTTGTTTTTAATGACACATTCCCATTAATACTAGAGAGATACATGCTTCCATGTTTTTAGGAGTTGGGACATTTGGAACAGATATATTGAGCACAAGCCTGGACATGTACATCATTGTAGTTCTTTAAGCTCACTTTTAGTACTTTATGGCTTTGTAACTGTGTGCGAGCCTAGTAGTGAATGACAGCAAGAAAAATAACCTCATTTTGAACATTCAATCCTTTACATACCACATTGACCTCAGCAACTGAGTAATTAGTCAAGCTCTTTCTGTTATGCTATAGAACTAACAATAAGGCTGCCTTGCCAGCATGTGGAAATAAATGTGCCCATAGATAAATCAAAGAGCAGAAGTGCTCAACAAATTAAAAAAACATGCAGATGCAAATTGCAAGTATAACAAACATCTGCCCCAATGAAACACAAAAAGATGCATCAATATTTCAAAGGTACACTGTATTATCTGTATCCACATGCATGAAGTAGATATGATTTTTTGGCCCAGGATAAAATAATATTACTGAATCTAAATATTGAAAGTAGGGGCACGCATCTTTTGACCTTTTTTTTTCGCACATATTTAGATATTGTTTTGCGCCCTTTTGGAAGTATTTGCACATTTTTTTTACGTCTACGCCAGTGTGTATGTCTATTCCAGTGTTGCTAATGTTTCTTTGCAAGCCAGATAGGTTGGCATAGAAGCACAGAAATAATCAAGCCTTGTGCACTGAAGGGGCACGGCAGTCAATGGAGTGGGTGGGCATCGGGCATTCCAGTCCCGACCTAGGCATTTTTTAAAAACCTGCAAACATCTAGTGGCCTCTTGAGGTACTGGCCAGGACAGTGGAGTGTGGCATAAGATAAATTCACCCCATATTTTCTTTGATTTTTGCCATCTCGACCCCCTTTTTTTTAGCAAATTAGAGCATTTTTAAAGTGAAAATCAAAGTACAACTGACCCATACTTGCCTATACCCATAAATGCACCTAAAATAGCAATAAATCCAAAAATGTGCAAACTCACATCACCGAAAAAAGCATATTTTCCTATGTATCTCAGATGGAGAGAAATACATGTGCTCCATTGGGGCAGATTTACTTACCCGGTCCATTCGCGATCCAGCGGCGCATTCTCTGCGGTGGATTTGGGTCCGGCCGGGATTCATTAAGGTAGTTCCTCCGTCGTCCACCAGGTGGCGCTGCTGCGCTGAAAAGCATTGGAACGCGTTGAAGTTCACCGAGCCGGACTGAGTGAAGGTAAGTGCAAGCTCCGCAACAGATTATTTTTTTTTAAATGCGGCGGTTTTTCAGAATCCGTCGGGTTTTCGTTCGGCCACGCCCCCCGATTTCCGTTGCGTGCATGGCAGCGCCGTTGCGCCAAAATCCTATCGCGTGCGCCAAAATCCCGGGGCAATTCAGGGGAAATCGGCGCAAATCGGAAATATTCGGGTAACACGTCGGGAAAACGCGAATCGGGCCCTTAGTAAATTACCCCCATTGTGTCACATTAAAAAACATTCTCTAATTGAGGTCTTTAATTTCCTAGCAGCCACAGATGAATAAAATGTCCAGGGAAAATTGACAAGACCAGAATACACAACAGCTTGTGTTGTACACTGTACACTAAAACATGCAAACCATACATTGTGGCATAATCTTAATCGAGGAGCCATCCTTTTTAATAACACCTGGAAAGTCGTACTAAAAGGAAATCTACAATCAATATCAATGATGGTTAAACCAGGGGCACTATGACTACAGTAATCTTCATATATCTGTTTTACATGGCTTCTTTCCTTGTAAAATAAACTTTTAAAATGTGAACCAAGGCTGTCATGGCAATTATGTCATGGGGAGCGACATTCCGAACCAAGTTTGCAGCGCCCATGCACCGCCGGCTCTTTAATGCCATGACAGCTTTGCCGGCGGTCATCAAAGGGTTGACACCTGTGATCGGTGTGTTAGTGACGGGTGTTTGCTACATTGTGCAGCAAACACTAGATGAGAATGAAGAGGGCTCAGTCCGTGAGCCCTCTTCATACTCCCCCTTCTGCTACAGGATGTTCACGAATGTCCAAATGCGGTAAGGGGTTATCTTGTTCTGCTGCCATTGTATTTTTCTTGCTGCAGTCCTAACCTGTCTAGTGAAGTGTCAGGAGATAAGCGCGGAATGGTGCGAACAAAATAGTATGTGAAGAACAATATATATGTGTGAAGAACACATTGCAGATGTATGGAAACATCTGCAATGTGTTCTTCACACACATATATATTGTTCTTCACATGCTATTTTGTTCCCACCGTTCCGCGCGTATCTCCCGACAAGTAAACAGATGTGCCGAACATCTGTAATCTATTCTTCACTGTATTTTTCACTGTTTTTCACTTAAATGATCCTGTGTTCACTGTGTTCACTGTGTTCACTGTTTTTATTCTATTCTTCACTGTTCTTTACTGTGTTTTTTAATTAAATGCTCGATCTCGAGCAGGGGAATTATTCATGTCACCTAGCAACCCATCTGTTTAAAACGCATTGCACTCGCATTGCACTTGCAATGCTTGCGAGTGCAATGCGTTTTTGAATGGGGCGGGAAAATGCACGCAAACAAACGCAAGCACGCGCGTGAAAAACAACGCAAATGAGGAAAGGCCCATTGGAATCAATAGGACAGAGTGCAATGCAAGTTCTGCACGTCAAAAGCACGCGCAGAACTTGCGCGTGAAAAACGCTAGTGTGGAAGGGGCCTAAGTGTAGACACCATGAAGTGAAATGAGAAAAGTATGTCTTCTGAATTTAGACTGAGGCTCCGTGGGATGGCTGGGGTTGCTATAAGTCATTAATATCAGAATCTCTTGTAACAAGGCTTTTAGGTTTTCTTAGTCAATCTAATGGACTATGAGACAGCATAACAAAAAATGCCTTTGGAGTGAAAACCTAAGTCACTATCATGAAAGAATTACAAATTACCTATTTCTTAAAACCAGGTATATTCCTCTTTAGTTTTTCTACTTGTATTTTCAGTAATTTTTTGTGAATTATATCAATGGTTGAGTCGCGCTGCATGGAGAGGGCTCACGGGCTGAGCCCTCTCCATAGCCGGTAAGTCTTTGCTGCATATTGCGTTTTATTTCGGCTATTTAGTTTTAACCCCTTCATTACAATGTGCTGATAGCACATTGTAATGAATGAGGAGGAAAATCCCCATATACTGCCATACTGTAGTATGGCAGTATATGATAGGATTGATCAGACAACCTAGGGTTAAAGTACCCTAGGGAGTCTGAAAAATAGTAAAAATAAAAAAAAGTTTAAAAAAAAAAATTATAATTAAAAACCCTAAAATTTCAAATCCCTAGAACTGACATAAATATAAATAAACAGTATAAATCATAAACACATTAGGTATCGACGAGTCTGAAAATTCCCGCTCTATCAAAATATGTTAACAGTTTTTCAATGCGTTTAACCTCGTAACGGAAAATAGCACCCAAAGTTAAAAATGGCACTTTTTTGCCATTTTGAAAAATATAAAAAAATCTATAAAAATTGATCAAAAGGTCGTACAGTCCTAAAAATGATATCATTGAAAATATTATCGAATTTCACAAAAAATGACACCACCTACAGCTCCGTACACCAAAGTATAAAATAGTTATTAGAGCCAGAAGTTGGCAAAATCAAAAAAATTATTTTTGTACAGGAGGTTTTAATTTTTGTAAATGTATGAAAACATTATAAAACCTATACAAATTTGGTATCCCCTTAATCGTACCAACCCAAAGAATAAATTAGACATGTCATTTGGGGCGCTCAGTGAAAGACGTAATATCCAAGTCCACAAGAAAATGGCGCAAATGCGTTTTTTTCACCATTTTCACTGCATTTGGAATTTTTTTCCCACTTCCGAGTACATGGCATGGAATATTTAATACCATCACTATGAAGTGCAATTTGTTACGCAGAAAACAAGCTGTCACACAGCTCTTTACGTGTAAAAATAAAAAAGTTATAGATTTTTGAAGGTGGGGAGTAAAAAATGGACATGAAAAAACAGGAAAGGGCCCGGTCCTTAACCGGTTAATATTGCAATTGACAGTTTCAGTGTACTAGATAAGATGCTGACAAATTTCGTCCACATTATATGGAACTAATGTACAGTTTACATGACGTTCATTGCACACTTACTAAATTTGCGGTAAGTACCGTATTTTTCGGCCTATAAGGCGCACCAAAAACCCTTTAATTTTCTCAGAAATCAAAGGTGCCCCTTATAGGCCGGTGCGCCTTATATATGAACTTATACAGAAATGTACTACAGACAAGATGTACTGTACATTTACCAGTGTTTAATAGCTCCATCCCCAGAAATTTCCTGCACCTTCCCACACAGTATAAAGGGTCCCTAGCTCCTGAAGTGCCCTGGCACCACAACTAACATTGTGCCCATCCTGCCCTCCCCTAGCACGGAGAGACCGGAGCTGCCATAGTGCCGACCACAAGGCAATCATCATCATCAGTAAACAATCCCCCATACCTGACAGCCCTGTAACAGGGGAAAGAGAAGGAGCCACAGGGAACCCCACAGGAATAACACCCTGGCTGAGGAGGGAAGGAGAAGGGGCAGAGGGAGACTGCTTAACCCCTGCTGCATGACCCTGCATTAACCCCCAGTAGCCCTTACCTCTGAGACCGGAGCTCTCTGACACGCTGAAGACAAGTTTCCCGGGAAGTGTAGCTGGCTAGAACTGTGCACAGGTCTGCCACCTGCTGGTCATTTTTAGGTACTGCATTTGATCCTGCGCCTTATACTCCAGTGCGCCTTATATATGAACCTAGATGTCTTAGCAGGCATTTATTAGAGGTGCGCCTTATACTCCAGTGCGCCTTATAGGCCGAAAAATACGGTAAGTATTCCTCTAGATTTCATTCCCTCTTTTAGGTTTAATCTGCAGCAGGATTATGTGGCAGTGGAGATGCAAATTTATTGCAATATGTGAATGCAGCCTTATAGAGTATAGATATATGTATGATTATTTTTTATTATCCTTATGGGGTTTGCATATTAGTTATTCACAAGAAAGAAAAATTGACAGTTTCGGGGCATACATTGGGGCATATTTATCTATTTTTTGGTTTGCCTTTTTTTTAATTTTTGAGATTTTTAACAGTGCATGTCCTCATTTGTGACTTTTTTTAGCCTAAAACTGTTTCCTTCAAAGTTTGCCTAGTTTATCTAGTTTTCTGTAGTATTCCCTGAGTTATTACCTGAATCCAGATGTGAAAGTCACAAATTTTGGCACAAATCTAAGACTGCCCCTGACCAGGCGTAGAAATTAGCTTAGAACTGGTTGTGACTTTTGGAGGCTTTTTGCGATTTTTGTTTTAAAAAGTTGCAAATTCACTAAAGGACAAACACCGCAGGTATCAATAAGGAAATTCTGCTAAGATCCATCTGACCAGCAGAAAATCAGAGATAAAAAAAGATGACCAGGTCAAGACTTTTGATACATTGGGGCTTATTTACTAAGGGTCCGTAGATCGTATTTCCATTGGACTTCCCAATATTTTCGGGATTTGGCTGCTGTGACAGGGATTTAGCAAGTGATTGTGTCGCACGTGATTGGATTTTGGCACAGCCACCCTAGCTTTCATGCAACAGAAATCAGGGAGCGGGCCGCCGGACGATCCGACTGATTCAAACTGAGCACGGGATTTAAGATTCAAATTGTGGCGCATCCAATGCACTCACATACACCAGGAAGAAGATGGTGAACTCCGGCAGACCTGAGCAGGGAAGCGACACATGCAGGATATCGGGTGCACAATCTTAGTGAATCACGGCAGAGTGTACTGTATTGTCGTTGGACAATGCACTTTCGGGAACTCTGAGGGTCCGGGTAAATAAATGTCCCATTGTCTTTTATATTTAGTGTACACAATAAAAATGTATCTTTGTTTTATAATTCTAAGATTGTTTAGATGCATTATAGTTTATATGTAACATATAGAGTTATAATACATAATATACATAGAAAATAGCTTTGAATGTGCGTAAAATATATATTTTAAGGCCAGACAAATAAACACATTAATAAATGGAATTTGAGTATTATATTAAACATATTTTACGGTTACAGTAATAGCTCCTTATTATTCTTCAAAGTTATTTAATTTAAGCAATTTACTACCTTGTATGTGAGAAGAGAAAATTCTGTAATAATTTGCTGATAATGTCAGGCAGAGTATTAGTTCATATACAATATTTTCAATACAGTACAAATATTCCTGAAATAACATATTCCCAAGATGAAACACAAAGAGATATTTCAATCATTTTTCGTCATAGGTTAAAGGAAGTAAATACTTGCAAAAGGCATCCTAACAAAAACATGTCATCAGTCACTCGTATGTAAAAAAGGATTAATTGAAGTAAAAGGTTTAGTGAAATAAATGACATGTGAACAATCAATGAGATCTTCAAAAATGTTACAATGTTTCACTAGCTGCAGGCATATTGGGAACTATCCTCCAGGGGCTAAAGCATATGTTCAGGTTGATATCATTGTAGTTGTAACCTTGTCATGAGAAAATTGATGGAGCACATTCAAGTTCAATGAACTATGCTGTCAAGCGTCTATCACACAGCACATCAATTCCAACTTAAAGGTTCCACATCAACAATAACGTGTGATGGTTTCAAAGGTTTTCATCAGTTTGGCAACATGTTACATTTTGTTTGACAGAATAACAAATTTTCTTCACTTCTGTAATTTTAATATACATAAACTACTTGTGTGAGACCTGTAATAATTGGTCAGCTCAGCAGATCAAGTTAGCTTGCATTAACTGAGACCCAAAGGACCTCTATTCCATTTTTGAAAAGAAAGCATGGACCCCCTATGAGGCTGTATTTGATTACTTCCTCCTACAATGATCTCCTGAGGCTTTCTATCTATCTATCTATCTATCTATCTATCTATCTATATATCTATCTATCTATCATGAGTAACCCAAGTGTGCATTGTTCTTAATCCCTGCTTCCAAATACAATAAATACTCAATTCTTATAGTTTACCATAAAGGCTTTACATATTCTGACACAGAAAACTTTTAATTGACACCTACTGCATTATATAATTGACTTAGATTAAAAGTGCGTCTACCACTAGTTTTGACCATACAAAGCTGGAGACAGTTTTAGATAGACCATACTTTTGTGTGTGCTGTCAGTAGCCGTAGCAGACGGCCATGTGAATAAGCCCTTATTTTGGAAGATTTCAGCTGGACTTGGGATGTGCTCCCTTATGAGATCTTTTCACTGAACTACTGCACTTCCCCTTTCATCTGGGAGGGCTGTGTAACAGTGTAATGCAGACTACTTACAGAAAAGAAGAGTTTGAGGACACATCCCCAGGTGCCCCATCTCCAGATACAACCATGTGGGTCGATCCTGGGTGCCTTTTACAAAGCCAAATAAGAGTGTCATTGTTATACTCCACCACTGTGCTTATATTATATACTGTGTATGGAATGGCAGTGTTATGTTGAAACAAAAAGGAAACAGAAATTTGACCCTTGAGAATGTGCTTAATATATAATGGTCTGGATTTGCAGATCACACTCTGTATAGTGATTTTATGGGCTATGTAGTAATGCAAAGGAGTATGGGTAGCAGCTGGAATCAAACTCAACAAACTCCCTATTATGGGAGCGAGAAGTCTCTCCCGTCACGTGGCTCCAGAAAAACTGATGCCAACTGTAGTCAACAGTTCCAATATTTAAAATAACAGCATTAGAACCCAGCTCAGTACTTAAAAACATTACCTGAAACCAGCTAAGTACATAAAAACACCAAAACCCAGCTAAGAATGTAAAAATAGAAGCAAGCTCAGTGTAAAATATATTGCGTATTGAGTGCAGAATTGTGATTACAGCACTTACTGTAAATCTAATGACATCTGATTGGAGGAGGTTCTTTCATCTCCTACCTGGCTGCCATTTCAGCTTCTTCCAATCACAACCATTGATTTAGCAACACCCTATTTGGGACAAGACATTTTGGTGCCTTAGGCTTAGGCCTTAGGGCCTTAGCAAAATTGTGCTCTTACCCTGTAAAATTGTAGCAAAAACATGGTAATATCAGGGCCAATCATCAGGGAAAAAATTAAAGGGCTCCCCACCCATTAAAAATCATAAGAAATAAATCTAAGAGGATAACTACTATGGCAGTGGTGGCGAACCTATGGCACTGGTGCCAGAGGTGGCACTCAGAGTGCTCTCTGTGGGCACTCTAGCTCAGCACAGAGTTTACCAGACAGGACTCAAACTGAAGTTCCACATAAATCAAGATTTACTAATCTCAGTGCTATTTTAACCATTTAATCGCCAAAGTATCTTGTATGTCCTCATACGGTGGCACCTCAGTGGCCGAGCATGTATAAGATATGTCCTGGATTATAGGAGCCATAACTTTGGATCCCTGGCACCTAGAATCCCTTGGCAGCTTGGACCTGAAGGAAAAGGGAGAAAGTGTGGAGAGGACTGGATTATCTTTGAAAGTCCTCCTTCAAAGGCCAGATTTGCCCTTCTGCTTTCAATTGTATCTGTGTCCTCAGGAGGCAGGTATCATTGAATGTTGTGGGGGAACAGTTCAACAAATAAATACATTATTGCTTATATTGGCACTTTGTGATAAATGAGTGGATTTTTGTTGTAGTTTGGGCACTCGGTCTCTAAAAGGTTCGCCATCACTGTACTATGGGATCATATACAATTCAGACTAGCCGCAATAGTATAGCTGAAATAGAAATATATGTTCATCCAGTGAAAATACTACACATATGGATACTTACCTGAAATATATATACCACAAATTTAATTATGTACCTGCAATAATTGTAGCAAACATATAGATATAAATATTTACCAGCAATGAATAAACAGCACACATAAAATTATCCCGCATTATCCTAAATTTAATTATATATTATATTTATATACAGTATACAAATTTATGCATGCAGTATATTCTTTTTTGTAGATATATTTATACAGTATATGCAGGATAATTAAACAAATTCCTTTAGCGGACATACATACACACACATACATACACAGACACATACACTCAGCTTCATGTATTAGATATATATAAATATATATGTACATATGAGTGAGTTTCCTTCTATGTCTGTGTTGGCCTGGGCTGTCACATTCTTTTTCGATTCCTCATAATTGAACAAAGTCAAAATATGGAGTTTAGCTCACCTGAAGTTTGCATGAAGGTGTGGTCCGCGCTATGGATCCCTTGCTGGAGTACAGGCAGTCCCAGGGTTACATACAAGATAGGGTCTGTAGGTTTGTTCTTAAGTTGAATTTGTATGTAAGTCAGAACTGTATATTTTATCATTGTAATCCCAGCCAGAACTTTTTTGGTCTCGGTGACAACTGGATTTTAAAAATGTTGTATTGTCTTAAGAACCAATATTAACACTAAAGCTTCATTACAGACACATTTGATAACTGTTACAGCTGATCATTGTAGCCTAGGACTAAAGTACAATAAATTACCATTATCCAGAGGTCCGTTTGTAACTAGGGGTCGTATGTAAGTCGAGTGTTCTTAAGTAGGGGACTGCCTGTACTGGAGGTTTTTTCAAGTCCTTTGAGTAATACCCATCTTCAGGGATAAGAACACATACCTGCATAGCAAGCAGCAGCTAAGAAAACTCACAAACAGCAAGAGGGGAGCTACTTTTTTCATATAAATTTATCAACTACCCACACTCCCCTAAACATTAAAATTATGTCCCCATAGTAACCACTACATAGTAACATTCCCCTCACAATCACCAATACAGTAAGAGTGCCTCCACACAGTAGCCAATAAACACAGTGGGGCACATTTACTTACCTGGTTCAAGCAGTTCACAGAACGGCAGTGTATTGTCTGACGATAATACACTGTGCTGCGATTCACTAAGATCATGCGCCCGATATCGTACATGTGTCGCTCTCCCGCTCAGGTCCATCAGAGTTCATCTTCTTCTTCCTGGTGCATGTAAGTGCATTGTCTTGCGACACAATTTGAAAGTTAAATCCCGAGCTCAGTCTGAATCAGTTGGATCGTACGACGGCACGCCGCCCAATATCTGTTGCATGAAAGCCAGCGCAGCTGCACCAAAATCTGATCGTGCCCCATTGTCTGTTCCACAGTAGCGATTAAACACAGTGCCTGCCCCTGGAAAGCCAGTAGTAATAGTGCTTTCCCTCAGTAACAAGAGTGTCTGCCCCAGCAGCCTCAGTGCCTGCCCCCAGTAGCCACAGTGATTCCCCCAGTGTCCATTAGTCTTAATGATGCCCCTAGTAGCCGATAGTCACAGTGATGCCCCCAGTAGCCAGTAGTCACAATGATACTCCCAGTAGTCACACTGATGCCGCCAATAGCCAGTAGTCACAGTGATCCTTCCATTAGCCACAGTGCTTTCCCCAGTAGCCACAATAATTCCACCAGTAGTCAAAGCAATGCTCATAGTAGCCCTTAGTTACAGTGATGCCACCAGTAGCCAGTAGTCACAGTGATGCCTCACAGTAGCCAGTAGTCACAGTTATACTTCCAGTAGTCAGTAGTCACCGTGATACACTGAGTAGCACGTAGTCACAGTGATACCCCCAGTAGCCACAGTGATGCCCCCAGTAACATGTAGTCACAGTGATACCCCCAGTAGCCAGTAGTCACAGTGATGCCCCTAGTGGCAAGTAGTCTGAGAGATGTCCCTATTAGCCTTTTATTCACAGTTCTACACCCAGTAGCCAGTAGCATGTAATAATAGTGACACCCACACTAGCCTGTAGTCACAGTGATGCCCCTAGTGGCAGGTAGTCACAGAGCTGATTTCTCCAGTAGTCACAGTGATGCCTCATAGTAGCCAGTAGTCACAGTGATGCCCCTAGTAGCCAATAATCACAGTGACCCCCCTGTAGTCAGTAATTATAATACTTCTTTCAATAACCAGTACTCACATTAATGCCCCCAGGAAGAAGCCTCTTGATGTATCGAGCTGCGAATTTGCAGCGGCGGGGCTTTCATACGCTGGCACACGAGCGCCAGCGTATGATAAATATCCCCCCATAGTGTGGGTATACAAATATGTATATTTTCTGAGGGGATAAGGGAGCCCCATTCAGAAGCCTGCTATGTGGCCCTGCCTTACCTAGTTACGCCCCTGTACTCTATTCAAGGTGAATTGACACAGTTTGACATCTATGAGGCACAAACTATACACTGGTATAATTATTGAGTATGCTAGAGATTGTGATCACCATATATGATATTTATTTGCAGTAAATTGTTTAATGGTAATGCAATAAGAAATTTTACCATAAATATCATGTTAAAGTACTTGATAGGGATTATTAGTAGAGCTGAAACGTTACACAGGAAGGAAGAAGAGGAGAAGCATCTTATTGGATGCCCTATAACAAACATAAATCTGCTACTTAAGCAACAACCCCACCAGGGACCAACAGTATGCAACAGCGCCTGAAAGCTATAACACAGATGTCACAGTAGCCTTTGTCCTAGTACAGGCCTCATTCACATTCATCTGAGCCATAAAGGTGAAGCAAGAAGTGTGTGTGTGTGTGTGTGGGGGGGTTAGGCATGTTACAATGAAGGTTTTCTCCAGGGGCACTTTCGGTGTACTCAGTGGGACAATATCCTAGTAGATGGTATAGGGGAGGCTCGTGATGGTAGTGTCAAGACAGGAACACACAATGGAAATCTTGAAAAACTCATAGTTCCTTTATAGGAAGAACTGTAACGGCAGCAGATAACAGGCTGCTGACCAATTGTGGGTTTGCTTTGGCAATAGGAAAGGTCATTCTCTGGTAACCAGGTTGGCTCTGCTGGATTAGCATGATAGCCATTTGGCAGAGATGTATCTCTGAACTAATATCAAGAAGGAGAACAGACTAATCTCAAGAGTGGGACTCAGAGCTCCGTACAGAGCCTAGGTCATGCTCTGTCTAGACACTCTGAGATGGGGCAATCAGACTAGATCCCTGAAGCAAGAATTCCAGTGTTGAATTTAGTAATGGCTTCTACAATCTAAAACCTCACAATTACAAGATGGGTACACAACCCCCCACGCCCCCCGGCCTACCTCCCAGATAAATTCTAAACCATCAAACTAGCCATAACGCAACAACAAAACATGCAAGCGATACAGTCATCAGGCTGAAATGCACACCACAACCAGTGAGTGGCCACACAGACACCTACAGCATATCCTACTACTTTGGGAAGCAAAATGCCATTGTCTTGAATAGCTAGTGATCTTGTGACACATATTACTAGAAAATATAAGTAGTATAAAGGTAAGTAAAGACACATCTGTGTTTAAATGTGTGCTTTTATTAGTTTAACACAGTTTAACTTACCAAAACTTCTGATATGAAACACATACACTTGGTAGAAGATAAAACTCTATTGATAATGAGACTTTAATTGTGACTCGTGTTTCTCTACATCACTTTCATATCTAACAGTATAAATAATTTCCAGTTATCATTAAAGCAGCAGGAGAGAGGAAAACATTCCCTGCTAACACATCCTTCAAGTACCCTTTTTTAGGTGATAATGGGAGTAATTTACATTTTTGAAGAGAAATGAAAAAAGAATCTGACTGGCACAGGCTTATTGATGTGTCTGATGTCATTGGCTTTTATTGTGGTCATAATGATTCCTTCTTATATAAACTTGTATAGAGGGGCAACTGTATCAAACAGTGATAAACACAAATATTTATTTTTCCAGCGCCTGTACATTGTGATAAGTATAATATTCAGTGCATGTTGTGTGTATTTCTTAAATGTACTGAATTTGTTTTGTATAATGAAAGACTTAAAATGCAAATACAAATGTAAAAAGACATGAAGTTCACCAAAAACACCATATTTTGTAATACAAGACAGAGGCACTGTATGGGAGGGGGTTATTACCACTGTAATACAAAATGATACCACTTTATTGATCCTGTAGGAAATTGTTTGTACACAGTGTCCTGTCAGATGGTTACATATAATATTACAATATCAGGGTACAAAAAAAAGAGAAAAAAAGGAATCACATAGTTGAAGGGGCTGGGTGGGGGCAGGGGTTGAAGTTCATGAGGTTAAAAACTTTGATGGATTTGGGGATGAAGGAGTTGTGGAATAAACAGGCTTTTTTTGTCACTGTTGGCTGACCATTTAAGTTTGTCATCAATGGCTACACCTAGGTATTCGAAGCTGTTAACCTATTCTATTACCTGGCCCTTGATTTCAATGGGTTTGAAAACAGTTTAATTGTTCCGGAGATTGTTGACCATCTCTTTGGTTTTGTCCACAGTTGGGATGAATTTATTGTTCAAAAACCATTCAGCAAACCTGACAATGACCTCCCTGTACAGTTTGTCCACGCCATCCCTAATACAACCCACTATAAGCATATCATCTGTATGCATATCATCCATTGTAGCAAATTACTATGTTTGATGCACTTTGCCCATTTGTACAAATTGCAACTTGTTACTTAGGTAGTCGATTATCCAATTGATTACTGTTGGATAGAAGTCAAGGTTCACCATTTTTTCCCCTAATAGTGTGGGGTCGATGGTATTAAACACACTTGAGAAATTGAAATATGTGATCCTCACAGTGGTGCCCCACTAATGGCTCATGTCAGAAAAGCTTAACACTAGCCGGTTTCTTCGGTGCTGTAGGTGGAGAAAAAATCTAATTCAAAATGCCATGCTTATATTATTCTGTTGTCTAGAAAATATGTTACTAAGATTATAGTTAAAATATCTAAAAAGTAAATATGAGTAAAGATTGTATTCATTAGAACCTGCACACCGCAATGTTCTATAGAGCAGACAAAGCAAATGTAAGTTACAGCTAATAGTAACTTACAGTACAATAATATGAATATGATATGACAGTATTTTTATTATTGTGACTTCTTCTAATTAGATTGTATTAAAAGGAGGTTATATTACTTACTGCCATTTGAGCTTAAATGAGTTTATAAAGTGATGAAGTGCAAAACTCTAGTAATTCTAAGGGTTATTCTGCTGTTGCACACACTAAAGCCAGTGACTTGTTGTCCTCCAGAGAACAAGCAATTAACTATCCTGTCTTTTCACATTTGTATCACTAGTAATGAATGTGCACGGCTATTGACTTAATTTAGGTTTCTGAGATGAACTATACATGCCACCTGAGACCTATGTGTTCAGATTAGTCAAGACTGAGAGACATAAATAAAGTGCAGCTTTCATAAATGTATTCAAAAGAGGATACTCTGTAATGAAAAGCCAAGTCTTCCCCTGATCTTTCATATTAACACAGGATCCAAAAATCTTATGTGTATGTAATACATTTCCTGGCATTTGAGCTTTGGTATGCTGCCAGAAGAACTATTACAATACATGAATATGCAATTGTCACACTTTATTGATCAGATTTAAAGCAATGTGTAACGTTAGAAAGAATTTACAGAAACTACAAAACATACAGCACCAAAATATCACCCATGCAAGAACATATTTTACTTTGCATAGTGAGCAGGTTCATTCCAACGAGAAAGAAATTGAGATAAAGATATTCTTAGATGTATCAAAGTTGACTCCATGTTTTAATATATGTATAGATACATATTTTTACAGTTAGGTTGAGTTTACATTTACACATGTGCAGTCAAATAGAAATCCTTCTGGAATAGGATCTGTAATATAAAAGACACAAACAAATCCTGATGGAGCCCATTTAGCTGGTAACCTTGATTTAGTGCTTAGGGCCTCTATTTTAAATGGGTATTCCCAGATGTATTACTGGGGGGTTGGCAGCTGTATGTAAATGGATTTACTTTTTGCGGTGCACCGCCACCAAATGGAGCGAAGGACGTGGTGAGAATAAAGTTTTTTTTTCTAATATGATGGATTAAAAATACTACCTTGCAATTTGGGACACTAAACCACCGGTCCTTACGGACCTGTGGATGGTTTAGTGCCCTAAGTAGCGATGACTTCATTCAGAAAATTTGCTCAATGCAGACATGATAAAATGTTAGTCTTATCGAAACAGGGAACATTCTTTTTATGCTTTTAAACTCTACTTCATATCGTCACTAAGTTATTTTATTTCTTCACAATATCTATCAACAATAATGATACACAGGTCAATGGTGTATCATAAATGCTGAAAAATTGCACTTTTGACGTTAATGTTCATATAACCATTTTCCACACTTACGTGGTCATTTTCCAAAATAGATACTTTAGTAATGGAAGAAAATATGCTTGTTTTTTTTTTTTTTTTTAAATAGCAATTCTGGTACATAAAGAAACAGGAAATGAAATGTCACTTTTAAATGTAAAAGGCTTTCGCCCTGTGTATTATTATCAAACTTAAGCAGAAGGGTGGGGGGGCGACTTAGATTGTACAGTCCTCCGTCAAAATGAAACATTTAAACTTAATTTAATTTGCTATACATATGTACACAACACTGTACCTGTTATTAACTGATATTGGCAGACATAAATTAGTGTATTCCACACTGGTACAAAGCCTACACATGAATTTATTCTCACCCTTTATATCCAGTTTACAGATAAAGAGTTTTAATATAGTAACCAGATAAAGGTATGTATTTAAAGTGGTATTCCAGGAATCAGCATAATTCATATACAAATGGGCACTCAAAATATAAGCTAATGTGTAATTAGTTGTTATTTAAAATTTTGCTCCCCTTAGCAGAAAATGTTGGTGACATAGACGGTCCGTTGTGGATCAGACACAGAACAGAAGATGGCCGCTGGTCACATGTCCACATCACATGTCCTGCACCTGCCTGGGCAGGTCATGTGATCAGCATTAAGTTTGGCTGTAGTCGGTTGGTTGCACTGCATCCAGTATTGCTGCTGTTGTGGTGATGGCAGTTACACATCATTACTATGGTAACAAAGCAAGAAAGTCTGTTATATCATCACCGGGAGCAGAGCATAAGAGGGAGGAGGAGTCATTGAGAACTAAAGGATCATGGAACTTGTAGTTTCCAGTGGCGGCCGTCTTACTGATAACTCCACCTACTTTAGAGAGGCCATAAATTTTGTAAATCATAAAATCTAACTTTACAAGCTCCGTTTTGTGACTAATGATGTAGAGTATTGTTGTATTCATTTATTTATAGCATCATGGGTTTTTGTGTCAGACGTTCATATTCCCGGAATACCCCTTTAAGTGTAAAACAGAACCTCAATTTAGCAGACTATTTTCAAACTTTTTTTTTCCCAAAAAAATCTTAAGACAGGCAGTCTTCTGAAAATGCTTATTTTCCATTCAGTAGCAAATCTTCTAATTCTGAGGCCTGCATGAGGGAGGGGAGGAAGGAGCGGGAAGGAAAGGGAAAGGAGAGCAGAAAAAGCTGTGAGAAGATAATGATGAAACAGAAACTTGGACGCCCACAGCACTTGAGGCAGTTTGCTGACAGGGAGACAGGGGAACCAGTAATGTGAATGATAAGGTGGTGCTATATCAATGCAGTACAATAAATTACCACTATCAACCAATCAAGTTTTGTACAGATACAAGTTATTAAAAATCCCTGTGACCAAAAGAAATTGAATTCTTAGTGCTGGTTAATTTGCTCTTCTACTGCAGTAGTGGTTATGTGAATACCAATGATGCACAGATCTCTGGGTCTAATATTGTATGTAGCTTTGTATGCTCAAAACTGCTGTCTGATTTCCAGTAAGAGCTGTGCAAATTCAAAGGCATCCAAACCAAGGTAACTTTATAAACTATGGTAGGCAAAAACTCATCCACAAATGTTAGAGACTCGTAAAGTCATATAGACAATTACTTCATATTATTGCTAAAGCGGTTCTGTGAGCTACAGATTTCTTACCGGGGGGGGGAGGGGTCTATCATATGCCGATACTCAGTGCGCCAACATATGATAAAGGACCCGATCTCTCATTGCACCGCTCTGGCCACCTAATGTATCGAGGAGCCTTCTGCCCTGACGTATAATTCTTGTGCTGTCCTACAAATCTGCAAATTTGAGTGCACATCTCTTCAGTGTGAAACTGCCCAAAGGAATGTCTGATCTGTGGTGTGTTTTTTTCATCAGCAACCACTAGGCATTGTGGGAACTAGCTTGGTAGAAGCGGTAAAATTAGTCCAGAATCGCAGTCAGAGACAGTGACACAAGTGCTTTGGTTATAAACAGGGCTTTGCCTTGCTTTAATAGCAGAAAAAATACAAAATAAAACATAAAGCCTTAACTTCAGGCTAAAATAAACACCTGCTCGGCTGAACTCTAACTAACACAGAGTCTTCCCTGACTACTCGGGTGGCGTACTACCAGCCACCTGAAACAAAACAAAACGTGGGTTTTACCTCACGTGACACACACAGTCCGTATTAGGCTCGCAGGCCTCAGTGCAGGAGAATAGAGACAGGTTCTGCCTCTCCACATGTTCCCCCCCCTTGTGAAGCACAGAGTGCAATCCTTTTAAAGCTCTAGTTGGAGCTGAGCTCGAACACCTGGGTTTCCTGAAACAACCAGGAAAACCAGTGCTGGACAGGAAGGGAATGACCAGCCCCACTACCAGCCTGCCAGTCATTCCAAAAATCCAGGCCCGAAAATAGGATTTACCAGATCCTTTAGCAAGCTATGTCTTGCTAAGGACATCAAGTCTTCCTGGATCTTCTACATCTCACTCAGCTTTCCCTGGGTGAGATGTACACCTCCTGTCCCCTAGAAGACATATGAGAGAAATCTAGGGGAAATATAGCGATTTCCCTCCACCTTACCAGTCACTATCTCACATACCCTCCCCCTTTGTTCGAACCTGTCGGGGCGGACACACTTAGCCACCAAGCAATGTGTTCTGGACAGAGCATCTGCATTTCCCTGCAGTTTGCCTGACCTGTGCTCAACTGAAAACCTAAAGTTTTGTAAAGTGAGAAACCATCTTGTGACCCTTGCATTTCTCTCTTTAGCCTGGCTCATCCACGTAAGAGGGGAATGATCTGTCACCAACCTGAAGTGTCGACCCAATAAGTAATACCGCAGGGATTCCAAGGCCCATTTGATTGCCAAACACTCACGTTCAACAATGCTATAACTTCTCTCTGCCGGTGTAAGCTTCCTGCTTAGATACGTTACCGGGTGCTCTTCTCCCCTAACCTCCTGTGAAAGGACTGCACCTAATCCTACATCAGAGGCGTCCGTTTGCACGACAAACATTTTTTTAAAGTCAGGAGTTATTAGGACTGGCTGTCTACAAAGGGCAGATTTTAATTCCTGAAATGATCTTTCAGCCTCTGGGTTCCACTTGACCATGACCGACTTACTCCCCCTGGTAAGGTCGGTTAAGGGTGCTGCAATACTTGCAAAGTTTAGTATGAATCTGCGGTAATAACCCAGAATTCCCAGAAAAGCTCTTACCTGTTTTTTGTTTAAGGGTCGGGGCCAGTTTTGGATAGCCTCTACTTTATTTACTTGGGGTTTTATCACACCTCTACCAATGACATAGCCCAAGTAACGTGCCTCCTCAAGACCCAGAGCACACTTTTTAGGGTTTGCCGTTAACCCTGCAGCCCTAAGAGAATCCAGTATCGCCTGGACTTTTGCCAAGTGACTTTCCCAGTCCTCACTAAAAATGATAATATCGTCAAGATAAGCCGAGGCATATCTACGATGTGGCTTAAGGACAACGTCCATTAACCTTTGAAAAGTTGCTGGGGCCCCATGCAACCCAAAAGGCAAACAAACATACTGGAAAAGACCCTCTGGGGTGACAAATGCAGTTTTCTCCTTTGCCCTGTCAGTAAGCGGTACCTGCCAGTACCCTTTGGTTAGGTCAAGGGTGGAAAAATATCTAGCATGACCAAGTCTCTCGATTAGTTCGTCCACCCTTGGCATTGGATAGGCATCAAACTTTGATACCTCATTTAATTTTCTGAAGTCATTACAGAAACGCAGCGTACCATCTGGTTTAGGAATCAGGACAATGGGGCTTGACCACTCACTATTTGATTCCTCAACAACGCCTAGGTCCAACATCTTTTTGACTTCTTCCGAAATGGCCTGTCTACGAGCTTCAGGTACTCTGTACGGTTTTAGGTGAACTCGTACCTGTGGCTCGGTGACAATGTCATGTTTTATCAGCGAGGTACGGCCTGGCGTCTCTGAGAACACATCAGCGTTTCGCAAGATGAACTCTCTAGTTTCCTGCGTCTGAGCCTTGGACAGGGACTCGGATATACGAACCTCGGGTATGCTGTTACCATGAGAGTTTACCTCTACTGCAAGGACCTGCGGAGTAACTTCACAAGGAAAACTTACAGCTGACAAATTTTCTCTGTCCTTCCAGGGTTTTAGTAAATTTACATGGTACAACTGTTCTGGCTTCCTCTTCCCTGGCTGATATACTTTGTAGTTCACCTCTCCTACCTTCTCCAAAACTTCATACGGCCCTTGCCACTTAGCCAGGAACTTACTCTCTATGGTTGGTACCAAAACTAAAACGCGATCACCAGGGTTAAAAGTTCTGACCTTAGCCGACCTGTTATATACCCGCCTTTGAGCCTCTTGAGCCTGCTCTAGGTGAGCTTTAACTATAGGCATTATTGCACCGATCCTGTCTTGCATGAGACTAATGTGCTCTATTACACTTCTGTAGGGTGTATGTTCCTGTTCCCAGGTTTCCTTGGCAATGTCAAGGAGGCCGCGGGGGTGCCTACCATACACCAGCTCAAATGGGGAAAACCCAGTGGAGGATTGCGGTACTTCACGAACTGCAAACATTAGATAGGGTAACAGGCAATCCCAATCCTTACCGTCCTTACAAACCACCCTTTTTAACATGCCCTTCAGGGTCTTGTTGAATCTCTCAACCAGGCCATCCGTCTGCGGATGATATACAGATGTACGCAAGTGTTTAATTTTCAAGAGCCTACACAATTCTTTAGTTACCTTAGACATGAAGGGGGTTCCCTGGTCTGTAAGGATCTCTTTAGGGATACCTGTACGGGAGAACATGTGAAATAGTTCCTTGGCTATTAGCTTAGAGGAAGTATTTCTTAGTGGCACAGCCTCGGGATAACGTGTGGCATAGTCTACAACAACAAGGATATACTGATGTCCTCTAGCTGATTTTACCAGGGGACCAACCAGATCCATTGCCACTCTTTCAAATGGTACCTCTATAATGGGTAAGGGTACCAAAGGACTCCTGAAATGTGACACTGGAGCGGTTAGACTCTGGACAGGTCTCACAATACCTTTGTACTTCAACAACAACCCCTGGCCAGAAGAAGCGCTGCAAAATACGTTCACAGGTTTTTTCACATCCCAAATGTCCGCCTAGCACGTGCTTGTGGGCCAGATCCAGCACCACCCTGCGGAATGGTTGGGGTACTACCAGCTGTTCAACAATTTCCCCACGTACATTGTCTACCCGATATAGCAGTTCCCGATCAATCGCCATGTGGGGAAATACCTTCTCAGCCCCTGGGTATTGTGGCACACCATTTATTACCTTCACATTTTCCCTGGCTTTTAACAATGTGGGATCTCTTAGCTGAGCGGTCCCAAAATTATCCCGGGACACCTCCAACTCAGGCATATCAGGAGCTTCCTCCTGTTCCTCAGTATCACCAGCTAGTACCGCTAGGGGAAAATTCTCGGTTTCATTATTGGTCACCCCTACCGCTGGAACCTCACTGTCAGGGTCAAAGGGTTCAGGGCTAACCACGGAACTTACATTGTCAACTGATACATTTTTATGTCGCCACAAGTCCCAGAAAAGGGGAAAGTCTCTTCCCAATATCACACTGTGCATTAGTGACTTGACCACAGCCACATTGTGGGAAGCTGCACCACAGGGAGTTTCAAACATGACCACGGCTGTAGGGTAATATCTGGTCTCTCCATGAATGCAAAGTACCCCAACAGTTTGTCCGCTGCACAATCCAGGGTCTACCAGAGAGCCATGTACCAGGGTCACTAAGCTCCCAGAGTCCAGCAGTGCATTCACAGAGCAGCCTCCTATTTTCACAGCACACATTTGAGACTCTGCCTTAGTCTCTGCAGAGTAAACAGGTCTTGCAAACAGAGATACGGGTCCTGCGGGGTTGCAGTCCATGGGCTCGGTCGTGAGGGGACAAGTCGCAATCACATGTCCAGGTTCTCGGCAGCGCCAACAACGTATGCTGCCCCCTTCACCATTTTGAGACCCTTGTCTGGTTCTTAAGGGCTCACTAGACCTACTTGACCCAGCTGCTTGTTCCCCCTCTGAGCCACCTCCCCTGTAGACATTTCTCACCCCTTTAACAGTAGGTACAGTCTTACCAGTTGACCTGGATAACTTGCTGTCCCTGGGGTTGGCACGTCCGGGAGATGTTTGGAGTAGCTCCTCTGTTGCACTGTATCTTTCCACGAGACTCACGAGTTCATCAGCCGTCGTAGGTCCTCCTTGTCCGACCCAGCGCTGGATCCTAGAAGGAAGGGATCTGATGAATTTGTCCAGGACCACCTTCTCTATTATCTGGCCTGGTGTGGCTTCCTCCGGCTGCAGCCACTTCTTTACAAGGTGTATGAGATCATGCATCTGTGACCTTGGTGGCAGTGTCTCAGAGAAAGTCCAACTGTGCACACGCCCTGCACGCACATGCATGTTCACTCCAAGTCGGGCAAGGATCTCACCTTTAAGCTTTATGTAGTTCTTAGCGTCCTGCTCACTCAAGTCATAGTAAGCTTTTTGTGGCTCACCTGTCAGCAAAGGTGCTACCACATCTGCCCACTGGTCGGCTGGCAGCTTTTCACGCTCTGCCACTCTCTCAAAGACCATAAGGTATGCTTCCACGTCATCTGTGGCGGTCATCTTTTTTAGAGAGGCATGTACTGTGGCCCTTAGAGAAGTAGACCCTCCTTGGGTCCTGTGCACACCAGAGGTTGTTCTGCTGGACGACAGTGTCTCACCAAGCAAGGCCATTTTCTCCACCAGGAGGCGATTCATCTCGTCTTGCTTGGCCTGGGCTTGTTGCTGCCTTTCCTCAGCCTGGGCAAAAGCTCGCTGTTGCTGCATAATCATTTGCTGCTGCTGTAGGATGGCTTGTCCAAACTGCTTAACAAAGTCCTCCATCATACCGGACCCTCTCGTAGCTTTAATCCAGGAAAAAAAAGAAGAAAAAAAAAATATGTGTATGTCTCTTTAAGACTGCGTTACAATGCCCGCATCCTCTCGCCATATGTGGGAACTAGCTTGGTAGAAGCGGTAAAATTAGTCCAGAATCGCAGTCAGAGACAGTGACACAAGTGCTTTGGTTATAAACAGGGCTTTGCCTTGCTTTAATAGCAGAAAAAATACAAAATAAAACATAAAGCCTTAACTTCAGGCTAAAATAAACACCTGCTCGGCTGAACTCTAACTAACACAGAGTCTTCCCTGACTACTCGGGTGGCGTACTACCAGCCACCTGAAACAAAACAAAACGTGGGTTTTACCTCACGTGACACACACAGTCCGTATTAGGCTCGCAGGCCTCAGTGCAGGAGAATAGAGACAGGTTCTGCCTCTCCACATGTCCCCCCCCCCTTGTGAAGCACAGAGTGCAATCCTTTTAAAGCTCTAGTTGGAGCTGAGCTCGAACACCTGGGTTTCCTGAAACAACCAGGAAAACCAGTGCTGGACAGGAAGGGAATGACCAGCCCCACTACCAGCCTGCCAGTCATTCCAAAAATCCAGGCCCGAAAATAGGATTTACCAGATCCTTTAGCAAGCTATGTCTTGCTAAGGACATCAAGTCTTCCTGGATCTTCTACATCTCACTCAGCTTTCCCTGGGTGAGATGTACACCTCCTGTCCCCTAGAAGACATATGAGAGAAATCTAGGGGAAATATAGCGATTTCCCTCCACCTTACCAGTCACTATCTCACAGCATATAGAAGTGAAATGGATGCAGAAGATGAAGAACAAATTTATGAAGATGGAGAACATATGTTAAAATGTTAAAGGTAACCTACCACCACGATTCTGCCTATAAAGGTACAACGGGTGGTAGGTGCATGTATGGGACGTGAGGATAGCCCTTTTTAGAGCTAATCCTCATGCCCCCGCTATCTTTTTAAATCTTTATTGCCCTAATATGTAAATTTTGTATAGCTCTTTGCACCTCCTACCCACTGCTCCGAAGCCGGAACTACAGGGCATGCGCAGAACGGCTTCTCCGATGAGTAGCTGCGCGACAAAGATGTCGGGGTAGGAAGAACAAAGAGGCTACTGGGCCGTGGAGTAGCCTCGACGTGTAGTTTCATGTCTGGCTACTCCATGCCCCAGTAGCCGCTTTACAAAATTTACATATTAGGGCAATAAAGATTTTAAAAACATAGCAGGGATGTGAGGATTAGCTCTAAAAAAGGCTATCTTCACGTCCCATACATGCACTTACCACCCGTTCTACCTTTATAGGTAGAATCGTGGTGGTAGGTTCCCTTTAAACTATTCATAGCATAAACCCTCAAAATTAGATAGGTAGAGCTCCAACACCAAGCAGCAACACAGATGCTCTCAGAATTTTAATAATTTCACAACCAGAAAAATATTGAGGGAAGGAACAGTCATTTGGTCGTGGCAGTCATGGATATAGTTGATCTGTTTTTTTGTCTGATTTGCTTTATATTTTGGTGACAATATAATACAGTGGCATTGATTTTATTTCCTTTGAGAGATCCCAGAAAGAAATTGATTTTAAAAATGTATTTTTTTATTTATATTTACTGTATAGCATATGTTACTTTTTTTCAGTAGGCATGACTTTTTTACTTTTCTGTTGGAGATGGTTGAGGGCTTGATTTTGTGAGAAAAACTTACAAAAAATGTGATGGAAAAAACCTTGCCTTATTTTTTTATAGACTCAAATATAACTCTGTACTCACCTTTCCTATGCCCCCACAGGTCCTCTTCTTGCTTCTGGTCCTCCGGCTACATATTCAGGTCCCTGTGCATTGCCGGTACCAACATTATAAAGTTAGCCACTTACTCACACAGAATGTCATCGGCAAGTGGCTGACGTCATAGTTTGTGTGCTGGCAATATACTTGGGGCAGAGGCGGTTGGATATATATACTGGGAACAGTGGCTGCCAGATATATTCTGCAAGGGAGGGGCTAGCTGTCTATATACTGGGGGAAGGGGATGCTGGGTATATCCTGGGGCTGGGGCTGCTGGATATATATACTGGGGACAGTGGCTGCCAGATATATTCTGGGAGGGAGGGGCTACTGGCTATATAGTGGGTCAGAGGCTAGCTGTCTATATACTGGGGGAAGGGGATGCTGGCAATATACTGGGGCAGTGGTCTGACTATATACTGGAGTTAGGGGCTGATGGCTATATACTTGGGGCAGGGGCTGCTGGCTATATACTAGGGGCCATGTGCTGCTGGCTATATACTGGGGGCAGTGGCTAGCTGGCTATATTCTGGTGGCAGAGGCTAGCTGACTAGATACTGGTGGCAAGGGCCTCTGGCTATATACTTGGGGGTGTATGAGCTGCTGGCCATATACTGGGGGGTATGGGGTAGCTGGCTATATACTATGGGGAGGGGACTTACTATATACTGGTTGGAGACTGTGACAAATTCATTTCCCACCCTAGGCTTCTACTCGAGTCATCAGGTTTTCCCAGTTTTTTGTGTTAAAAATGGTTACCTAGGCTTATACTCGGATCAGCTCATATATACAGTAGTTTTTATTGGGCCAATTTTGAAGTACTAATGAGTATTTTACTTTTGTTTTCATAAACATGGTGATATTGATATGTTGATTTTTCAAATTATATGGGATTTTTAATTAAAAATGAGCATTTGCAATATTTGCAATAACCTTTTTTTAAAATCTTCTGCTTTTGGATGCTTAACTACTACTCTTTGGTCCTCAGGTTGGATTATCTGCCCACAAGTCCTTATCTGTTACATTATCCTAGTGCCTTAAACTAAGCTGTGTTGTTGGGAGTTCTGATGAAAATCTAGTGCTGTTTTGCATTGTCGAATCAGCTATATGAAACTCAATCAGTGCATCACCCTGTTCAAACAGACTAAGCTCAAATCAGCTGAACTAACATGCTAGTTTAGTGAGTTTAGTTCTTCTAATTTGTGTTTTGTCTGATAAAAAAAAACACACAAAACAAGTCATTTTTGCGACTGGTATGAGAGAATGGGTGTGGGCCTAAGTCATGCAAAAAGTGTGCCAATACTTGGGATCATTAAGTTTTGTTAACTAAGCCAACTAATAAGCATTGCAAAGTTATAGACGATGCATTTTACATCATATTGTATATCATTCAACTTCAGAAACTGATTATTCTAATACAGTCTCGCTTTAAGAAACTTTTGTTATTAAATTTATTCCATTGTTATTCCTCTATAATAAGGGTATTTTGATTACTCAACCATGACTTTGCGAAATTATTTTTGCCATTAATAACATGCTTTATAGTTTTAGTATATGACTGAATTCATGCCAGGTATTTCAACATGTGCAAATGTAACCACAACGACAGCATAAATAAATATATACTTTATATTATATAAAGTATAATATAGTAGGCAGAGCCGCTACAAGGGGTTCTGGAAATTTTTATATTACCAGTCAAGGGCATTGATAAAATTTGGAAACAGGGATACTTGTTGGAATAATGTGGCTATTTTTAGAGACTCTTCTATAGTCTTTAAAACTTCATTCTGAAGGACTTTACAGGAATCCCTCAGAATCAAACTTATGGTTCACATGACCAAACAGAATTGAAAGTGAAGAGCCAAATGCCTGTTAGGAAAACATAAATCTAAGCAGACCTAGCGAGAATTCGTAGGTCTTCCATATTTGACCATAGTAACCACATTTTAGCTGTGGATTATGCTTCATTTGCAACCTTCTATGTATAGTGAGTAAGTAAAGTATTCAGACCTTTTTACATGTTTCACTCTTTGTTTCACTTTTTTGATAAAATCAATAAAGTTTTTTTTTCCGCTCATTAATGAACACTCTGCACCCCATCCTAATAGAAAAAAAAACAGAATGAGCTGCCAGTGGATGACATCAAAGGGGAGTACTCCAGTCTGCTTGTATCATCAAAAAAACATTAATGGTTTTTCTCTTCTCAGACAGGCGGTCTAACATATGGAGGCTGGAATTCCATCGGTTGGAAACATCGCAAATGAGACTATGCTGGGGGAGGCCATTCTGTCGCTGTAACTCGAGAAGGGTGTGCTTGGCTTTGCAAGAATGGCTGAAATGCATGCACAGTTTCCCGGCCACTTTTAGAATGTTTTACAGATGGGTGGAAGACTTGAGGAACCTATTGACAACCAGATTGAACACATGCGCCATGCAGGGCGCATGGACCATTCCTCCTTGGTGCAGCGCAGACACCTTGTTCCTCCCATTGTCTTTCAATATGGTTCCGATTTGCAGTTGTCACGGAGAAAGCCACAGATTGATTTCTTCTTGCATGACGCGGAACAGTTCCTCCCCTGTGTGACTACATTTGCCCAGACAAACCAGGTGTAGAACTGCGTGCCCCTTCTGTGCCCTGCACATGTGGTATGATGGAGCAGCACTTGTGGAGGCTGAGGTGGTGGTGGAGAAGGAGGAAGAGGCGGACAATGATGAGGAGAAAGCAGCGTCTCCTGTTCAAGTAGTTGGTGTGGCGGGGAAGGAAGCAAATTCACCCAGTGGGCCGTAAAAGACATGTACTGGCCCTGCCCTGCACCTTGGAAGAAACTGATAAGCTCATTTATCAATATAAGTTCTGGCCTCATAGAGTCACCCTGCCGCGATGTCCCCTTACTGTGCTGTGACCTGTGCCTGCTCCACCTGCCATCTCTTTGTCTGACATATTGGTTAATCAACTATGTTGATTTGACACGGATCTACTTTAGCTACCAAAAAACTTGACATTTGGCTATACAGAAGCACAAGAACTGACACCCTGGAATTGCTGCAGCAATGAGGATTTTAAACAGATTTCTTGCTATTAACTTCATCAACAAATAAGACCAGCAATTTGAGGTATACAGATTTCCCAAAACAGACACCCTGGAATTAGTGCAAAAAGTACTGCTGCAACTACATGGATTTTACACAGATTTCTTGCTATTAACTTCGGCAACAAATAAGACCAGCAATTTGGGTTATACAGATCCCCCAAAACGGACACCCTGGAATAGAAGCAAAAATCACTGCTGCAACTACATGGATTTTACTCTGATTTCTTGCTAATAACTTCAGCAACAGAAAAGACCAGCAATTTGGGGTAAACAGATCCCCCAAAACGGACACCCTGGAATTGGAGCAAAAAACACTGCTGCAACTACGTGGATTTTACACAGATTTCTTGCTAGTAACTTCAGCAACAAAAAAGACCAGCAATTTGGAATATACAGATCCCCCAAAATAGACACCCTGGAATTCGAGCAAAAATCACTGCTGCAATTACGTGGATTTTACACAGATTTCTTGCTATTAACTTCAGCAACAAAAAAGACCAGCAATTTGGAATATACATATCCCCCAAAATAGACACCCTGGAATTGGAGCAAAAATCACTACTGCAGCTATGTGGATTTTACACAGATTTCTTGTTATTAACTTCAGCAACAAAAAAGACCAGCAATTTGGGTTATACAGATCCCCCAAAACGGACACCCAGGAATAGGAGCAAAAATCACTGCTGCAACTACGTGGATTTTACACAGATTTCTTGCTATTAAACTTCAGCAACAAAAAAGACCAACAATTTACAGTTTACAGATCCCCCCAAAACAGACACTCTGCAAGCAAAAATCGGAACAGCACAGTACAGTACAAGCAGCTGGATGCTACAGACAGCACATGCAGTGTGAAATACCAAGATTGGAAACGGATGCCTGTTTTTATAGGGCTGTGACATCACATAAGCCTGCTGGTGGCTGATTGGCTTACAGGTCTGCACATTTCATTGAGGGTGTTCGTTTCTCCTTCCCAGAGTTCTCTGCCTCATGTAACACGTTGTGCACGTGCCCATTTATCTAATAAAGAGCGGAAAAAAACTTTGTTCCTACGAATCACCATATACTTCGGATTCATATAATGACAAGAGAGGGGTGTAGCACAACCACAAATAAATCTTTTTTGAGCCAATGCACAAATACCAACATGAATACAATACCAAAAGAAAAAAAAGAGTGCATTCAAGGGCTCTGGTATAGTACAAAGTGAAAATCCAAGTTTATTCAACAAAAAATATATAATGACAAATGTTCAGAAACAATACACACATTTAAAATCATTTAAAAATACTATATACATGAAAACATACAGTCACCTGGTATGGTGAATCTGTAAACTACCCCCCGACCAACACAAGGTAAGTGGTACAAGGCCAACCTGACTGACCAACAGTAAGATAAATGCTTCAATTGCTAAATAAACAAAGTGGGTCCCCTAACCTATCTGAACATATCAAAAGCCAAATGGCAGCCTCCGGCTCCATACAAGATGCAAAAAGATGTATTGTAGGCAGATAAGCATGAAAAAAAGCATGAATGGATACCAAGAAGAGGACTCTGATATAAGCGGCGGACCTATGAGCAGTCAAGGAGGGCACAAGTGGACGGGGGTGACGGGCTACAATACATCTTTTTGCATCTTGTATGGAGCCGGAGGCTGGCATTTGGCTTTTGATATGTTCAGATAGGTTAGGGGACCCACTTTGTTTATTTAGCAATTGAAGCATTTATCTTACTGTTGGTCAGTCAGGTTGGCCTTGTACCACTTACCTTGTGTTGGTCGGGGGGTAGTTTACAGATTCACCATACCAAGTGACTGTATGTTTTCATGTATATAGTATTTTTAAATGATTTTAAATGTGTGTATTGTTTCTGAACATTTGTCATTATATATTTTTTGTTGAATAAACTTGGATTTTCACTTTGTACTATACCAGAGCCCTTGAATGCACTCTTTTTTTTCTTTTGGTATTGTATTCATATACTTCGGATTCGTGACAAAATGAATTTTTCCTGAAATTCTCAACAAATTCTGATTGGTTAGAATGGATTCGCTCATCTCTAATATTCAGTAACCATGTCAACATACAGGACACATAATCAGTACACATGTCCATATGCAGTACACATATTCAATATATGTCAATATACAGTATATATTTCAACATACAGTACGTGAATACAGTACACATGTCAATATATGGTACACTTATTCAGTATACATTAGAAATGTCAACATACAATAAACAAATAGTGACATAATTAGTACACATGCCCAAATACAGCACACATGTCAACATACATTACAAGTATACAGTACACAAGTTAACCCCTAGGTGCACCAGGACATTATAGTATGTCCTTGGGGCTAGATGTTAAGCACACGGGGACGTGCTATAACGTCCTGCTTCTGGCACCGGCTCACGAACGGAGCCGGCACCAGAAGCAGCGGCTGTCAGCTGTCTATCACAGCTGACAGCCTGCGCTAACACTCGCGATCGGAACCGGCTCTGATCGCAGGTGTTAACCCCTTACACGCCGCGGTCAAGCATGACCGCGGCGTGTAAGGGTGTTTGTGCTATGGATCCCCCGCACCGCTTACCGGGGCATCCGATCCTCTTCTGGGCAGCTCCGAGGACTGCCATGTGCCCCGGAGCTGCCCGATCTCCCTGGCAATCAGACCCCTTCCGGGTCTGACTGTAAACTGTCTGAGCATGCGCCTGCATGCTCAGACAGTTTACACTGCTCTACAATAAAATAGTATTGTAGAGCAGTGTATTGAACTTGAACCAGCGATCAGAGCATCAGTGGTTCAAGTTCAAGTAAGTATAAGTAAAAAAAAAGTGAAAAACACTAAAGTTAATACATTAGAATAAATAAAAAATAAATATATAAAAATATAAGCCCCTAAAATGTCACTTTCCCCTAAAAAAACACTTAATAAAGTATAAAAAACACAAAAACACAATAAACCCTGCATACTTTGTATTGCCGCATCCGTAACAATCTGTATAGTAAAACAGAATCATTACTGGACCCACACGGTAAACGCCGGAGGAAAACATGCAAAAACTTTCCGAAAAAAGATCATTTTTAATTAATAACCTATAAAAAATGCTCTAAAATGTGATTTAAAAAATGTTATGCACTCTAAAATAAGCCCACAAAAAAGAACAACAAAAAATAAGCCCCTAACCAGATTTGTCAGCCGAAAAATAAAAAAGTTATGCATATGAAAAGATGGTGATGCTAAAATGAACAATATTTTCTCCAAATTAGTTTTTATTCAGTACAATTGAATAAAATACAAAACCCCCCACATATTTGGTATCCCTGCGTCCGTAACAATCTGCATAATAAAACAGAATCATTATTAGATCCGCAAAGTTAACCCCGAAAAAAAGTAAAATAAAATCTCCAAAAAAAGATCATTTTTAATTAATACCCTATAAAAAATGCTCTAAAAAGTGATTTAAAAAATGTTATGCACTCTAAAGTAAGACCACTAAAAAGAACAATCCTTCTCACAAAAAATAAGCCCTTAAACAGATTTGTGAGTCGAAAAATTAAAAAGTTATGCATATGAAAGACGGTGATGCTAAAATTAACAACATTTTTGCCAAATTACTTTTTATTCAGTAAAAATGGGAAAAAATAAAAAATCAAAATAAATGAGGTCTTTTCGTAATCGTGGCAACCCATAGAATAACAATAATATACTATTTTTATGGCCAATAACGGCCAAAAAAAACATAAAAATTGATGATTTTCATTTCCTCCACCAACAAAGAGTTAATAAAATCTCAACAATTAGCATTAGATGCTCCAAAATTACATGCCAGAAAAGTGCATCTCATGTGGCAAAAGAAATAAGCCCCTATAGGTCCACATTAAAAAAAAAAAAAAAATTATAGCCTGTACAATGTGACATAACAAATCTGATCTGGATGGCGCCTCCTTACCTTCTATGCCCGGCCATGCGCCCATACAGCAGGTTACCACCACATATGGGGTATCGGTGTACTCGGGAGAAATTGGGTATCAAAATTTGTGGAGCCTTTTTTCATTTAATCCATTGTAAATTTTTAATTTTCCACCCAAAATTAGTGTATTGTTAAAAAATAATACAATATGCAGACTGCACCTCCATTTTGTTTTAACCCCTATAAAACACCTAAAGGGTTAACAAACTTCTTAAAAGTGGTTTTTCATACGTTGAGGGGTATAGTTTCCATAATGAGGTAATTTATGAGTCTTACTATTATTTAGGCCTCTCAGTGTCAATTAGATTTGAGCAGGTCCATCTAAATACGGGTTTTGGTGATTTTACAAAAAAATTTAAAAATGATACCTAAATTCTGAGCCTCATAACATTCTACTAAAATATGTGGAATCTTAAAAAACCATGCCAACATAAAGCAGACATTTGGGAAATGTAAGTTATGAATTTATTTGGGTGCTAAGACTATCTGCATCAAAAGTAGAGAATTTAAAATGTTGAAAATAAAGAATTTTTCCAAATTTTTGCCAAATTTATTTATTTTTTCATAACTAAACACAAAAGATTTCATCCAAATTTTTTAACTAATTTCAAGTACAATGTGTCACGAGAAAACAATCTCAAAATCCCCTGGATATCTCATAGCGTTCCAAAGCTATAACCACTTATAGTGACACAGGCCGGATTTGAAAAATGGGGCCGCGTCCTTAAGGCCATGTCAACATATAGTATATGTATACAGTACACATGTGCATATACAGTACACATGCAAATATACAGCACACATGCCAACATACAGTACATATGTACAGTACACATGTCAACATAAATAACGAGTATTCCGTAGACATGTCCATAAACAGTACACATATACCATACACATGTCAACATGAAGTACACATATACAGTAAACATGTCCTTATACAGTACACATATTAAGTACAGAAATGTCAACATACAGTACACGCGGCATTACACAGTGCACATACACTCACCGGCCACTTTATTAGGTACACCTGTCCAACTGCTCGTTAACACTTAATTTCTAATCAGCCAATCACATGACGGCAACTCAGTGTATTTAGGCATGTAGACATGGTCAAGACAATCTCCTGCAGTTCAAACCGAGCATCAGTATGGGGAAGAAAGGTGATTTGAGTGCCTTTGAACGTGGCATGGTTGTTGGTGTCAGATGGGCTTGTCTGAGTATTTCAGAAACTGCTGATCTACTGGGATTTTCACGCACAACCATATCTAGGGTTTACAGAGAATGGTCCGAAAAAGAAAAAACATCCAGTGAGCGGCAGTTCTGTGGGCGGAAATGCCTTGTTGATGCCAGAGGTCAGAGGAGAATGGGCAGACTGGTTCGAGCTGATAGAAAGGCAACAGTGACTCAAATCGCCACCCGTTACAACCAAGGTAGGCAGAAGAGCATCTCTGAACGCACACTAGGTCGAACTTTGAGGCAGATGGGCTACAGCAGCAGAAGACCACACCGGGTGCCACTCCTTTCAGCTAATAACAGGAAACTGAGGCTACAATTTGCACAAGCTCATTGGACAGTAGAAGATTGGAAAAACGTTGCCTGGTCTGATGAGTCTCGATTTCTGCTGCGACATTCGGATGGTAGGGTCAGAATTTGGCGTCAACAACATGAACCCATGGATCCATCCTGCCTTGTATCAACGGTTCAGGCTGGTGGGGGTGGTGTCATGGTGTGGGGAATATTTTCTTGGCAATCTTTGGGCCCCTTGGTACCAATTGAGCATTGTTGCAACGCCACAGCCTACCGGAGTATTGTTGCTGACCTTGTCCATCCCTTTATGACCACAATGTACCCAACATCTGATGGCTACTTTCAGCAGGATAATGCGCCATGTCATAAAGCTGGAATCATCTCAGACTGGTTTCTTGAACATGACAATGAGTTCACTGTACTCAAATGGCCTCAGTCACCAGATCTCAATCCAATAGAGCATCTTTGGGATTTGGTGGAACGGGAGATTCGCATCATGGATGTGCAGCCGGCAAATCTGCGGCAACTGTGTGATGCCATCATGTCAATATGGACCAAAATCTCTGAGGAATGCTTCCGGCACCTTGTTGAATCTATGCCATGAAGAATTGAGGCAGTTCTGAAGGCAAAAGGGGGTACAACCAGTTACTAGCATGGTGTACCTAATAAAGTGGCCGGTGAGTGTATACAACACATGTCAACATATAGCACATATATTAGCACAGCACACACACTTTAAATGTATTACCATTGCACACTTGCATTTAATAAAGCTCAGCAGCAGTAGAAGGGGAATCTGATGCTGAATCTGCAGCTGAAGGCACAGTACAGAGCCACATTTTCCCTCCGCACCTCCCTCTGCCTTAGTCCCGTCTATCACTCTTGCACTTCCTGTGCAAGCGGAGTCTGGGAAGGAAGGGGGTTGGGAGAGGCAGCTGCTGATCACCAAAGGTTTCTCTCTGTATATCTAGGTGCAGCAGACAGAAAAATTCATGTTCCGATCCACAGGGGATTCCACCTCTGCCTCCTCCAGAGAGAATCCAGTTGCTCTTGGAGATGGGGCCCTGGACAATTGTCCATTTTGCAGAGCCCAATCGCTGGCCCTGCTTAGAATCATTGCCTTGTTGGAAAGTGAACCTTTGACCCAATCTGAGGTACAGAGCACTCTGGAAGAAGTTTCATCTAGGATATCAGTCAACTTTCCTTCAATTGCAATCAGTCGTACTGTCCCTGCAGCTCGAAAACACCCCCATAGCATGATGCTGGCACCACCATGTTTCACTGTTGGGATTGTACTTGGCAGCTGATGCTTGGCAGCAGTGCCTAGTTTTCTCCACGCTTACTGCTTAGAGTTAACACCAATAAGTTCAATCTTCATAACATCAGACCAGAGAATCTTATTTCTTATAGTTTGGGAGTCCTTCATGTGATTTTTGCAAACTGTATGCAGATTTTCATGTGTCTTGCATTGAGAAGAGGCTTACGGCAGGACAATCTCCCATACAGCCCCGACTGGTAGAGGGCTACAGTGACAGTGGACTTTGTGACTTTGTGGAACTTTCTCCCATCTCCCTTCTTTTTGGAGCTCAGCCACAGTGATCTTGGGGTTCTTCTTTACTTCACTTACCAAGGCTCTTTTCCTATGATTGCTTAGTTATGGCCAGGTCGAGGAATAATTGTGATCATCCCAAACTACTTCCATTTAAAAATTATGTAGGCCACTGTGCTCTTAGCAACGTTAAATGGTGCAGAAATGTTTAACCTTGGCAATATACGTGACTTACCACAATTCTCTGAGTAACTGAGTTCCTTGGGAAGTTTCTTAGACCTCATGAGGTGTGTGCCTTTGCTAATCACGTTCAAGCAGTGTCATTAAACACAGCTGGACTCCAATGAAGAAGTAGAACCATCTCATGGATCAGAAGGAAATGGACAGAACTTTATTGAAGTCATAAAAAAAAACCATTGTACATTAGAGAAATTATCTTTTTATCTTTAAAATTGTGTTATCTATAAATTAGCTACATCAAACACTAAATTATGTAAAGCCTTAATTTGTTTTATGATATTGCTTCCCAAAGGATTAATCTTTTCCTCGCAAAAAGGTAAAATGCAGATTGTATGCCTTCTTCTATACAGCATATTTTCCTATTTGCCACTATCATTACTAATTTCAGCAGGTAATTAAAACGGAATTAAAAGCTTAATTTAACAATATTAAATGGAATTCTATTGATCAGAAAGGTTAAAAGTTACTTTGATAGTTTTATTTTTCTGTAAGCTTATACCTTTTTTTATTTGGACTGTTGTTAAATGCATATTATTACATCTTTTACCAATTTACCTTAACAGTTGGACATTGATTGTAATGTCACTTTATAGCTGATTTTTCTTCCCTGCAGAAAAATAACTGAGGCTTAACAGCTAATGTCCTAAAGGTGACCTCTGTTGCACAAAATAGAATAAATAGAAATAAAATTCTAGAGAAGTCTTACAGATCTTTACATTTTAAAAATATTTCTTTGTCTCTTTGTACTAGTCTTAATATTATTTTCGATGTATAATCTTGTGTTGAATCCCAAAATCTGTAGGATTATAATTACCTAAATACAAATCTAAACATAGGAAGAAATTTCACATACCAATACTTTTGATTGTAAGCATTTTTTTACATAAAATATGAAATAGCATTATACAGTACTTTTGTGTACCTTATAAATACTACATACAGAATTGTTCCACAATGGCATTAAGCACCTTGGGACTATAAAATTACAAAATGTAATGTTGCAGATTGTATGATTCTTCAGGCAGTGTGTAATGAAGGAACTGGATTGAAGGAGGACAGACAAGACAGTGATCCCTAAACTGAGCCCCCTAAACTGTTAACTGTCTGTTTACTGGGTCCACACTAACCTGGGGTCAGTAACTGGTTGACGTAACCTTCCTACACCAAAGGGAGGACATGAAACAAGACTTACAAACAAATAATGCAAAAGAGCTTTAACCATCACAGCCAGAGCAGAGCAGCAGAGAGACTGGGTGTGGTGCAATTAATCTCAAACACAGCATGCGACATAAAGCACAGTTCACACAATGAATGTAAAGCAAAAGAGAGAGATCAATGTATCCTAAGCCATATCCTGCGGACAGAGGAGGACACTGGCATGGATGGACTGGTGGAAAATTGTGCACCTATTTTGGCTAGTTAAATTATCAAACTATACACAGAAGTGAAGATTGTCGTGTTTGCTTCAACTTCTCTTGATTGGACAATATGGAGCCATCCACAAGATAATAATGGAGGATAATGATGCAGAAAAAATATAGTAGCAAGCTACACAGTCTTATTCATCAGTGGTCTAAAATGATCAAAGCAGTCGAGTGGTTTAAAAATAGGCTGTGATATATTATTGTGTCTGTGTCAGTTTTTTGCCCACATTTTCATGAATAAAGTTTCTTTGGAGCTTACACATGTATCTTCATGTGGCACAATTGTGTCAATTGCTTTTTAAAACTGTGTACCTAAAGGGTTGTGGAAGTGTGTGTTCCTAGCTTGTGCCACACTTATTACTGAGATGTGTCACTATTCTGTCGCAACAGGAGGAAGCTAAGTGCACCAATGAAAAATGACCCAAATGTATCAAAAATGAGGCAAACAGCCTTAGTGCAGTTTACCTTACGAATGTGCAAAGTGGGCTAGATAATTGAATTCTGGCACACAATCCTCAATTATCTGGCACATCCTGCACTGCCCTCGAAGCGTGCACAGTGTTTTTTTTTAATTTAACCCCTTCACGCTCCGTGACGGATATATCCGCCACGGAGCTGTGAAGGTTGTATGAAGAAGGCTCACGGGCTGAGCCTTCTTCATACAGTGATGGGCTTTGCTGCATATCGCAGCAAAGACCCATCGCTATCACCCGCGGTCGGTGCTTGCACCGATCGCGGGTGTTAACCTCTTCTTTGCCGCCGGCACTTTAAATTTGGCGGCGCGTGGGCGCCGCCATCTTACCTCCGATCGCCGCTCCCCCGAACGTCATCGGGGGGCGGCGATCGGTTGCCATGGTAGCCTCGGGTCTTCGTTTGACCCGAGGATACATGGCTTCTGCACATGCATTACAATGAGCCTGTGGCTCATTGTAATGTATAGTGTGCAGAAATGCCATATACTGCGATACAGTAGTATTGCAGTATATGGCAGGAGCGATCAGACCATCTAGGGTTAATGTACCCTAGAGGGTCTAAGAAACAGTGGAAAAAAAGAGAAAAAAAAAAGTTTAAAAAATGTAAAAAAATAATAAAATATTAAAAGTTCAAATCACCCCCCTTTCCCTAGAACTGATATAAAATATAATAAATAGTAAAAATCACAGACACATTAGGTATCGCCGCGTCCCAAAATGCCCGATCTATCAAAATATAAAAACGGTTACGGGCGGCGGTGACCTCCGGAACGGCAAATGGCGCCCAAATGTCCAAAATGCGACTTTTACACCTTTTTAGATGACATAAAAAATGTAATAAAAAATGATCCAAATGTCGCACAGTCCTCAAAATGGTAGCAATGAGAACGTTGGCTCATTTCGCAAAAAATTACCCCTCACACATCTCCATGTGCTAAAGTATGAAAAAGTTATTAGCGTCAGAAGATGGCAAAAAATTTTTTTCTTTTTTGTACACATTCGTTTAATTTTTGAAAATTTATTAAAACGCAATAAAACCTATATAAATTTGGTATCACCGCGATCGCACCGAACCAAAGAATAAAGTAGAGGTGTTATTTGGAGCGCAGAGTGAAAGTCGTAAAAACTGAGCCCACAAGAACATGACGCACATGCAGTTTTTTTCAATTTTTCCACATTTGGAATTTTTTTGCGGCTTCCCACTACATGGCATGGAATAATAAATAACATCATGGGAAAGTAAAATTTGTTACGCACAAAATAAGCCCTCACACAGCTCTGTACATGGAAAAATGAAAAAGTTATGGATTTTTGAAGATGGAGAGCGAGAAATCAGCGAAAATACCCTGCGTCCTTAAGGGGTTAAATACCTTCACCAGCTTTGTCGGAGGCATTCACATAGTTACATGCCAGCACCAACCACGGGGGTTAGCGGTGGGTGGTTGCTGCAATATGCAGCAAACGACCCCCTTATATGAAGAGAGTTGAGCAATCTCCATACACCCGCAACCGACGTGTGACATACTATTACATCACACGTCAGTACTGGGTTAAATAATGTGGCACAACTTGCATAAAGATTTATTTACCTGGGCCAAAGTGTTTATTGTATAAATGGCTACGTGTTTTGACACAAAGGCAGCATCTTCTACAGGTCAATTCTGGAGAGATGTGCAACTGTCAGCAAAGTGGTACTGTAACTAAATTGCCACTATGTTATGTGTTACAATTAAGTTAAGGAGTGGAGCATTAATCCTAGCTAGAGGCTTGTGATCTACCTTAGATATCATTTCCATTGATTGAAGCTTATTAGAGATGAGCGAGCACTAAAATGCTCGGGTACTCGTTATTCGAGACGAACTTTTCCCGATGCTCGAGTGCTCGTCTCGAATAACGAACCCCATTGAAGTCAATGGGAGACTCGAGCGTTTTTCAAGGGGACCAAGGATCTGCACAGGGAAGCTTGGCCAAGCACCTGGGAACCTCAGAAAAGGATGGAAACACCACGGAAATGGACAGGAAACAGCAGGGGCAGCATGCATGGATGCCTCTGAGGCTGCTTAATTGCACCATTATGCCAAAACTATGGGCAACAGCATGCCAATGACAGAGTGACCGAATGAGGCTAGATAGCATCTAAAACATCCAATAATTGACCCTGACACTATAGGGGACGGCATGCAGAGGCAGCGGCAGCAGCGGCAGGCTAGAGAGTGTCTTGGCAACATACCCCAAATGGACTCAGGCTTAAAATCAATGGGTGGCAGAGAGCTACCAAAGGAGGTGAGCAAGATGTGCTCAAATAATATCGGTAAATGATAAAAGGTTGCCAGTATATTTTGTGGATTACACAGCAGGGTGGCGACAAAGTTAACAAGTTTGATAAGGAAGCCATGAAAACAACCCAAAATTCTGCCTGACACAGCTCGTTTGATAAGGGGACCATGTATGGAGGCAGTGAACTAGTAGTAGATTAAAGGTGCTGCAGTTAAAACTATGTTAGTTGGATCTTGGGATGGAGCTGGCGCTCCGCTGCCAGTCGAGCTTTCGCCAATCCAAGCCCCTGTCTCTAGGCTACTCCCCAAACAGCACTTCTAAGAACCTTTTGTATAAGATCAAGTGTAGTAGCGTTCTTATAAGTTTAGGATATGGCGGGTGAGGGGAATGTAAACAGATGCGCAAGAAGCGCTGAAATAATATTGGTAAATGATAAAAGTTTTCCAGTATATTTTGTGGATTACACAGCAGGGTGGCGACAAAGTTAACAAGTTTGATGTGGAAGCCATGAAAACAACCCAAAATTCTGCCTGACACAGCTCGTTTGATAAGGGGACCATGTATGGAGGCAGCTATATGGACTACTTTTGGAGGCAGCTATGGCGATGACGTGTGGAGGCAGCAATGGAGACAACGTGTGAAGGCAGCTAAAAAGACGACGTGTGGAGGCTGCTATGGAGACAATGTAATTTGGATAGTGCCTGTATGTGGCAGTCCAAAAAAGTTTTCAAACCAGAGGAGCAGGTAGGTGGTCCTCCAGAAAAATTACATAGATTGAGTGCCTGTATGTGGCAGTCCAAAAAAGTTGGCCCTCCAGAAAAATTAAATACATAGAGTACTATAGCCAGAGCCAGTTGGCCCTGGCAACAAAATTGCCAGTTTCCTCTGCTTTAGTGTACAAAGAGGAGGAGAAGGAGGACAATGAGGAGGAGGAGTGCATACATTATTCAGGTTCAGCTTCTTTCACCTGGTGGAGAATGGAAATGCGGAGAAATCCAGGCTTTATTCATCTTGATAAGCGTCAGCCTGTCAGCGCTGTCAGTCGACAGGCGTGTACGCTTATCGGTGATGATGCCACCAGCTGCACTGAAAACCCGCTCGGACAACACGCTAGCGGCAGGGCAGGCAAGAACCTCCAAGGCGTACAGCGCCAGTTCGTGCCACATGTCCAGCTTTGAAACCCAGTAGTTGTAGGGAGCTGTGTGATCATTTAGGACGATGGTATGGTCAGCTACGTACTCCCTCACCATCTTTCTGTAAAGATCAGCCCTACTCTGCCGAGACTGGGGACAGGTGACAGTGTCTTGCTGGGCACAAAATAGATAGAGGCCAATGAGAGTACCACACGTCAGAAAATCATACCATTTGAACCAAGAAAAAGGGACGTGTTATAGGTACTGATGCAAAGACACAATGGTGATAACAATGAAAAAGTCTTTATTACCATAAATACAAATATACACCCAATGTGTGAACCACAGCAGTAAAAACAATTAAAAAGCACAAAAAAGTGCTGAGTCTCAATGTAGCAGCAAAAAAGGTATAATGTGCAAGGATAATGAGCACTTGTTGCTATGGGCAACCCTATAAATATATTGCTAGCAGGATAAGCTGAAGAGGTTGCTAAGCCAACTACCCTGTATGGCCCGGCGCAGCCTGTGCATGTCTTGTGAAAATAAGAACTACATGTAATACATAAATAGGAGTCAAGCACAGTGCTTGACTCCTATTTATGTATTACATGTAGTTCTTATTTTCACAAGACATGCACAGGCTGCGCCGGGCCATACAGGGTAGTTGGCTTAGCAACCTCTTCAGCTTATCCTGCTAGCAATATATTTATAGGGTTGCCCATAGCAACAAGTGCTCATTATCCTTGCACATTATACCTTTTTTGCTGCTATATTGAGACTCAGCACTTTTTTGTGCTTTTTAATTGTTTTTACTGCTGTGGTTCACACATTGGGTGTATATTTGTATTTATGGTAATAAAGACTTTTTCATTGTTATCACCATTGTGTCTTTGCATCAGTACCTATAACACGTCCCTTTTTCTTGGTTCAAGTGTCTTGCTGGGGTGACATAAAATGCCTTGTGACATAAAAGGCCTTGTAAAGCGTACCCCTGCCAGTGCTGGACAAGCTGCCTGGTCGCCTACTCTCCCTCGCTACTTGTCCTGCAGAAGTACGCCCTCTGCCGCTAGCGCTGTCAGAAGGGAAATACTGTTTCAGCTTGTGCACCAGGGCCTGCTGGTATTCATGCATTCTCACACTCCTTTTCTTCTCCAGGGATGAGAGTGGAAAGATTTTGCTTGTACCGTGGGTCCAGGAGAGTGAATACCCAGTAATCGGTGCTGGAATAAATTCTTTGAACGCGAGGGTCACGGGATAGGCAGCTTAGCATGAAATCTGCCATATGCGCCAGAGTCCCAACGCGCAAGAATTCACTCCCCTCACTGGCCTGACTGTCCATTTCCTCCTCCTCCAACTCCTCTTCTTCTGCCCATACACGCTGAACAGTGAAGGACTGAACAATGGTCCCCTCTTCTGTCTCGCCGACATTCTCCTACTCTTCCTCCTCATCCTCCTCCACCTCCACCTCCTCCGATATGCGCTGAAAAAACAGACCTAAGGGTGCTTTGGCTATCAACAAGGGAATCTTCTTCCCCCGTCTCTTGTGACGAGCGCAAAGCTTCCGACTTCATGCTGACTAGAGAGTTTTTCAACAGGCCAAGCAGCGGGATGGTGAGGCTGATGATGGCGGCATCACCACTGACCATCTGTGTTGACTCCTCAAAGTTACTCAGCACCTGACAGATATCAGACATCCACGTCCACTCCTCATTGTAGACTTGAGGAAGCTGACTGACCTGACTACCAGTTCTGGTGGAAGTTGACATCTGGCAGTCTACAATCGCTCTGCGCTGCTGGTAAACTCTGGATAACATGGTCAGTGTTGAATTCCACCTCGTGGGCACGTCGCACAACAGTCGATGAGCGGGCAGTTAAAGGCGGCGCTGCGCTGCCCTGAGAGTGGCAGCATCTATGGTGGACTTCCTGAAATGCGCACAGATGCAGCGCACCTTCGTGAGCAAATCAGACAGATTGGGGTATGTCTTGAGGAAACGCTGAACTATGAGATTTAACACATGGGCCAGGCATGGCACATGTGTCAGTCTGCCGAGTTGCAGAGCTGCCACCAGGTTACGGCCGTTGTCACACACAACCATGCCTGGCTTCAGGTTCAGCGGTACCAGCCACAGATCAGTCTGCGCCGTGATGCCCTGTAATAACTCTTGGGCGGTGTGCATTTTATCACCTAGGCTCAGCAGTTTGAGCACCGCCTGCTGTCGCTTAGCGATGGCACTGCTGCTGTGCCTAGAGCTACCGACTGATGGCGCCATGCCCACGGATGGTAATTCAGAGCAGGAGGTGGAGGAGGGGTGGGAGGAGGAGGAGGAGGCATAGTAGGCCTTTGAGACCTGGACCGAGGTAGGCCCCGCAATCCTCGGCGTCGGCAGTATATGACCAGCCCCAGGGTCAGACTCGGCCCCAGCCTCCACCAAGTTAACCCAATGTGCCGTCAGCGATATATAGTGGCCCTGCCCGGCAGCACTCGTCCACGTGTCCGTGGTCAGGTGGACCTTGTCAGAAACGGCGTTGGTCAGGGCACGGAGGATGTTCTCTGACACGTGCTTGTGCAGGGCTGGGACGGCACATTGGGAAAAGTAGTGGCAGCTGGGGACCGAATACCGAGGGGTGGCCGCCGCCATGAGGTTTCGAAAGGCCTCGTTCTCTACCAGCCTATAGGGCAGCATCTCCAGGCTAAGCAACTTGGAGATGTGGACGTTGAGGGCTTGGGCGTGTGGGTGGGTTGCGCTATACCTCCTTTTGCGCTCCAGCGTCTGGGGTATGGAGAGCTGAACGCTGGTGGATGCTGTGGAGGATTGTGGAGGCGAAGATGGGGTTTTCGCACGGGAGGTGTTTGGGCCGGGGTCCTGGGCAGGGGGCTGACTAGCAGATGACACAGGGGAAGGAGCAGTGGTGTGCCCGGCCGGAGGTGAACGGGCTTGGTGCCATTGAGTGGGGTGTTTAGCATTCAGATGCCTGCGCATACTGGTGGTAGTTAAGCTAGTAGTGGTGGAACCCCTGCTGATCCTGGTTTGGCAAAGGTTGCACACCACAGTCCGTCGGTCATCCGGTGTTTCTTTAAAGAACCTCCAGACTTCTGCAAATCTAGCCCTCGCCACGGGAGCTTGACTACGGGCAACATTTGGCGCTGATGCACCAGCTCTGGCCCTGCCTCTCTGTCTGGCCCCACCACTGCCTCTTCCAACCTGTTCTGGTCGAGGACTCTACTCCGTCTCAGAAGCACTGTGTTCACCCGGCCTCTCAACCCAGCTTGGGTCTGTCACCTCATCATCCTCCGATCCCTCAGTCTGCTCCCCCCTCGGACTTCCTGCCCTGACAACAACTTCACCACTGTCTGACAACCGTGTCTCCTCATCGTCCGACATCTCTTTACACACTTCTTCCACTACGTGAATAATGTCATCATCACCCACAGACTGCGACTGGTGGAAAACCTGGGCATCGGAAAATAGCTCAGCAGCAGCAGGACAAGTGGTTTGAGACTGTGGGAAGGGTCCAGAAAACAGTTCCTCAGAGTATGCCGGTTCAAATGCCAAATTTTGGTGGGAGGGGGCAGACTGGGGGGAAGGAGGCTGAGGTGGAGGAGCTGGAGGAGTGCCGATTTCGGTGACATGGGTGGACTGCGTGGAAGACTGACTGGTGGACAAATGGCTAGAAGCATTGTCCGCAATCCACGACATCCCCTCTTCGCACTGTTCTGGCCTCAACAGTGCTCTACCACGAGTCCCAGTAACTTGAGACATGATGAACCTAGGGAGTGTACCTCTGCGGCGTTCCCCTGCTCCCCCATCAGCAGGTGGTGTCTCACCCCGCTCAGGACCACGGCCTCTGACCCCTGCAGTAGTTGGACGCCCACGTCCACGCCCTCGTCCTCTACCCCTAGCCCTCGGGTTAAACATTTTCCAAATTAAAGTGTAAACTTGAAAAAAAAAAAATTTTGTGTTTATTTTTTTTTAGTTTTTTATTTTTTTTAACAAAACGATGCTATCCTATTGCTATGGCTAGTTTCTAACCTACACTGACAGCACACAACTGGATTTTGTGCTTTGCAAGATGAGTTTGAGCTATAAAATGAAATAAAGGTAAAAAAAAATAAATAAATCAGCAGACTCTGCCTAATTCTAATCAAACCCCTAATAAATTGTCCCACTTCGGTGTTTGAGGTGGATATGCGTGTCACTAAGAGCTAAACACAACGGTCGCAGGTCTCCCAGCAAATTCCTCACAGTATGGTGCTACCTGCACTACTAGTGCCAGCAAGCCCAGCCACAAGCAAACAAAAAAAAGGAAAATATAACACTATAGTAGGCCTAAGTAAGCCGTTGGGGTTCTCCTATGGCTATTTTGTAGCCTACAATGAGAGCACACTGCTTTGCAAGAGGAGTTTGAGCTATAAAATGAAATACAGCTAAAAAAAAAAAAAAATCAGCAAACTCTGCCTAATTCTACTCAAACCCCTAATAAATTGTCCCACTTCGGTGTTGGAGGTGGATATGCGTGTCACTAAGAGCTAAACACAACGGTCGCAGGTCTCCCAGCATATTCCTCACAGTATGGTACTAGCTGCACTACTAGTGCCAGCAAGGCCAGCCACAAGCAAACAAAAAAAAGGGAAATATAACGCTATTGTAGGCCTAAGTAAGCTGTTGGGGTTCTCCTATGGATATTTTGTAGCCTACAATGAGAGCACACTGCTTTGCAAGAGGAGTTTGAGCTATAAAATGAAATACAGCTAAAAAAAAAAAAAAATCAGCAGACTCTGCCTAATTCTACTCAAACCCCTAATAAATTGTCCCACTTCGGTGTTGGAGGTGGATATGCGTGTCACTAAGAGCTAAACACAACGGTCGCAGGTCTCCCAGCAAATTCCTCACAGTATGGTACTAGCTGCACTACTAGTGCCAGCAAGGCCAGCCACAAGCAAACAAAAAAAAGGAAAATATAACGCTATTGTAGGCCTAAGTAAGCCGTTGGGGTTCTCCTATGGCTATTTTGTAGCCTACAATGAGAGCACACTGCTTTGCAAGAGGAGTTTGAGCTATAAAATGAAATACAGCTAAAAAAAAAAAAAAAATCAGCAGACTCTGCCTAATTCTACTCAAACCCCTAATAAATTGTCCCACTTCGGTGTTGGAGGTGGATATGCGTGTCACTAAGAGCTAAACACAACGGTCGCAGGTCTCCCAGCAAATTCCTCACAGTATGGTACTAGCTGCACTACTAGTGCCAGCAAGCCCAGCCACAAGCAAATAAAAAAAAAAAGTATAACGTTATTGTAGCCCTAAGAAGGGCTGTTGGGTTGTTGTAGAATCACTCCTGCCTAACACTATTCTAATAGAAGACCCTAACGCTTTCCCTGACCAGCAACAGCTCTCTCCCTAGCGGCATCCAGACAGAGAATGATCCGAGCAGCGCGGGCAGGGGCTAGTCTATTCCAGGGTCACCTGATCTGGCCAGCCAACCACTGCTATCGACGTGTAAGGGTACCACGTCATGCTGGGGGGAGTGCAGAGTCTCTTGGCTTGTGATTGGCTCTGTTTCTGGCCGCCAAAAAGCAAAACGGTGGGAGATGCCATTTTCTCGAGCAGGCGAAGTATTTGTCCGACCAACGAGCAGTTTCGAGTACGCTAATGCTCGAACGAGCATCAAGCTCGGACGAGTATGTTCGCTCATCTCTAATGCTTATGTTAATTTTTGATACAATGTTTCCTAGCTACATGCACAATATTTTTGTATAAAGTTTGTGGTACTGACTAGAACAAGGAATAAAAGCATCTTGATAAACTAAATTGAACCAAGAAAGTTTAGGCTCAGGAGCATATGTGTTTGCAGTGGAACATCTGTTACTCTTGTAAAGGCAGAATTTTATCCTATAAACTTGGCTTTTTTTCCTTTTATCACATCCAGGAAATGGATTGTATGACATTTTGTATCTAGTGCAATTCATCATATTCCGTCAAAACTAGGCTTAGATAGAAATAAAAAAACGTCTTATCAGTTCAACATTTCATAGAATCTAATGACCCATTTTAATGGTTAATCTAATCTGATGAAAGTTGTTATACCACTGAGCAAAAGGTTGACCTATAAAGAACTGGTTAGCAGATTTAACTGAAATTACACATTTACAAGACTTAATATGTTCTAAATCTTAATTTTACCTAAATAAAACATACGGGAAGGAGCCAGTAATCAAAGTAGTCCACCAAATCCGATGAGATGAACAAAAACTGAGATGTCAAGTAACCCAATCAATTCAGTTGAATTGCAGGGCAGCTCCTATAATTCAAGAAGGCCCAGTTATTTACAGAAATTAGAAGCTTCAAGCCATGTTATCATGCCAACAGAGTTCTAAATTAGTATGAAGTGACCGCAGTTAAGAATAGAATCAACCTACTGATGCTGTTTGAGAGAATTGAGACGACTAGGACAGACACCTTCCCACTGTTTGAAGGGATCTGGTACCAGTGGATACCTTCACAATGCTCCCCACCCTTGAGAGAGCTCTATCCCTGTCCCCTTAATGGTCCATTATGCATCAACATGGCTTCGGCACTTTTCCACATGTAGTCTTGGTCTATCCAGTCTTTAGTCTATCTTAGTCTTTATCTATTCTGCACTATCCAGTTCTTGTGATCTTGCTACATGTATGCTTTTCTCCTTCCCACTGTGTCCCCTTCCCCACCCTGATTCCCATATGTTTTATTGTTTTGAATGACACAGAAGCTGGCTATGTATCAAGAAAATCCTGTTTTCATTACTAATCCCCCTGCGTAGGGTACGCCTTGCGTTTTGACCCATTGTAAAGCATATTCCCTATGTTTTTTAAACAATATAACCTTGCTGATACTAAATAAGTATGCATTTTTACAGTTATACACATTTTTACAGTTATGCACAGTTATACAGTCTGCACTTTGCTCTACTCCAGAAGTAAGAAACTATTACACTTTGTGCCACCTAGTGGTACTAGTCAACTAGGTGAGATGCCTTTGACACAGTCACGGGGATCCAGGGGTTTTTTTCCAGACTTTTGTCTGCATATTGACTTACAAGGAAGTTATCTATTGATTGCAGACAAAATTAAACAGTCTTACTTTTGGAGAAGAACATATCTGCAAACATTTCTGCTGTATGAAATTAATGAAAGCTTTTCTCAAGGTTGGACCGTAATCAATGCAATCTTTTTCTGGTTTTGCATTTCTGTTTTTAAATTCCCAACGTCTAAAGGACAGAATTTATTTATTTTCTTGCCACCATTTAATATTCTCTACTATATACCAAGAAGCTGGAGTAAAATATTGAATGTGGTAGACATTTGTTAAATTTATTTATGGCTTTTACACATACATGTTGTTTACGTCTGTGTGGTCACTAAGATAACACATTTGTATAGTTTTATTATTTTATTACATTTTAAAACTATTAAAAATTAGAATTATTGAAAAAAAAAAATTCACTGTATCATTATTTACTTTTTTATACTTTGGTATACAACCAGAGTAAGGTGTTATTCTTTTTTTCATTTATACCAACTTGATGTTGTTATTGATACCAAGTTAGGAACTCTATGGGGGAGATTTATCATTAGGTTGGCTCCTAGGGACAGTTCTCTATCTGTCCCAGGCAGCCAGGTGCTCAGGCAGAGACTTTCCTTACACAGCAGAAATAATAGATGCACATGAATAAATAATTCTCTGAGTCCTCGGAGCCAGGAAGCACTCAGGTGACGTAAGCTAGAGCCCCTCATGCTCATTAGTATTTTGAATAAAAGTCTATATTTCTACAGTAACAATACACAGAACGCTAATAAAAAATATTTGTAAGAAAAATGCATTTAAAAAATCTGCACTGGCAAAAAGGGTAAAAACCTAGTAACTTTTTTTTATTTAATCCATAATATTAAAAAAGTGACATCACTTTAAAAAAAAAAGTAGGTGGTATAGTATACTATTTTCTTTCTTTTTAATACAAAACATAAAAACATTTCAAGTTTTTTCCCCTTTTCGCCAGTGCTGATTTTTTTTAATGAATTTTCCTTACAAATATACGTACCTTGGACTCGGATCAAGCATCTTGAATATCAAGCACGGCCAAATTCTTTGGGACATGCAACTAAAAGGGTGAGCACCAGTTACTCTTCTTTCTTTATTAGTAATAAAAAATGTTTTATAAAGCTGAGAAAATGGCAGACACATATGTTATAGGAGTCTACCATCAGTATATCTATTGTCCATTTACAGGCATACTTTCATATTTTTTCATCACCAATGGTACATCATTACATCAGTACATCAGTACATAGTCAATAAAGATAAGCAGGGGTGAGGGGATATATCAAGTGATTTATATCAGTTTTTTTAACAGTAAGTCAATGGGGGGGGGGATTTACTAATTCTGGCGCAAGCATGACTGTCGGCATCGGAGATCAGTCTCCTGAAAGCACAGCCTGATGTATTAAAATGGCGCACCGCTGTAAGTAATTAATGGGTGGACGGAACTAATCAGTTGTGCGCTGTAAAAATGCAGACATCAATGAGATGTGCGCCAAAAGCTTACATGGACTGCGCCTTAATTTTGCTTTATGACCAATTTTTTCCTGATCTATTGTGCACCAAAATAGGCCGACAAAATACACATAAATGTGACGGATAATGTGGAAAAGTTAGGCTGTGCCCACTTGTGCCAAAAAAAGACAGAGGAGTCGGGTTAGTCGGAAACATCTGTTCTTTTTTTCGCGCAAAATCATTATAAATGACACAATACACTTTTGCGCCAAAAACTCCCCAGATCTACGATAATACATCTGCCCCAATAACTTATGGATGACTTTTGGTGTGTTACAAAAGTTAAAACACAAACTTAATAATAATAATAATAATCTTTATTTATATAGCGCCATCAAATTACGTAGCGCTTTACAAATCATACTTCAGTTTCTATGATTTGCATTGAATCATTTGGCAATTTCTGTTCTTCCAAACTACATTGTGTAAATGTATTCTTTGTGCGTTCAAACAAGATGTTATATTATGAGCAAAATTATAAAATGTTCTTCATTTTTCAAATAACCTCCATAATGAGCCACATCAATCACTTTAAGACATGTGTCTTTATTTTGGAGCTTAAAGAGCAAACAAAAGTTGTCTGATAAATTTTGGCTCAGTTTCTAATTTTTCTGTGAAATGAGAAAATTCTGACAATTTATGAAACTGCTTCTGTTTATTTCCTTCTATTTCTGTATATCTTCAGTACTATTTCAGCTGATATCTTGGCTTCTTGTTACATGACAGAAATAGGTTGCCCATAATTACAAGTAAATTAAAGTATAACAGTTAAACAAGACCACTTTGTGGAACTGGCAAAAAAGTTTTCTAGTGACAGTTTGCAAAAAAAAAAATGTAATTAGAAATGTTGACCTCTTAAGTGACTTTCTCAGCAACTTCTTGGTGGACACATCAAAGAATTCTCCTTCCTTCTGATTTCAACACCCTCACACTGTTCTGGTCAGTAAAAATGTAGCATCAATTATAAATTTATCAGGGGACATTAATCATTGCTTTTTCTTGACTTTTTTGGCATCAAAATGTCCCACAGGGCATTTGACACCACTTAAATATAAAAACACTAACACATTTACTAATTAATCTTTTGAGACTGTTCAAAAAGTTGCATAAAGAGGGACTTTCCGTCCCAGAAGAAACCAGAGCACTACAGACAGATTTATGAAAGGTCAAAGCCACTTTAACTGACCGCCCGCCGTGTATGCATGGAGAGGGCTCTTGGGCTGAGCCCTCTCCATAGCCGGTAAGTCTTTGCTGCATATTGCTAGCACTGATTGCGGGTGTTATCACAGCTATTGCTGCCAGAAAAGCTGCCCCAAAAAGATGGCGGCACATGGGCGCCGCCATCTTGCCTAGGATGGTGACGTCATCGGGGAGTGGCGAACCGTCTCTATGGTAGCCACGGGTCTTCCGAAGACTATTTAATATCTAGATGGAGTGGGATCTTTATCCTACAGCACCCTGGACCCCTTAAAAGGAGTGAATTTGAAATCTGTTAATAAATTCATCCATTGTTTAAAAAATGTAAGAATTTATGATGAAAAGTGAACTACAACAGTAACATAGCCAGAGAGTCCTGAAAAGAATCTGTTTCCTGACACAGAAGAGAGAAATAATGTTTTTTGCTGCATCAGAGAGATGGTTACTGACAAGTAAAAGAAATAGACAAACTCATGTAAGATGTCAGAAAATGTTTATTTCATTCAATTAGAAAAGTATCTATATGGGGGTAGTGTAACGGCATGACGTAAGCGTCGCGCTGCACAGCCGCTTCTGCCCTCCCGGCATTCCCGTACTGGCCGTTGCGGGTCTGGAAATGCTGCTCCTCCGGGCCCAGTGATCTGAGAGCCTCATCGGGGCGCCTTGCTGGGAGAAGCCGCTTTGTTCCCCCCGTGCTGCTCCTGAGATCCTCCGGTGCTGAGCAGGAGAGGCGCGATAACTACGACCGAACGAGCCTTGGAGGTCCCGCGGCGCAGGGGGTCGGACGGCGTCGGACAGAGTAGGCCTGGAGGAACGAGGTCAGCCGGTCCTGGGATCCCAAGTTTGGTGGAGCGCAGAAGTCTTCGGAGTGGGTTCCATGACGACGGCGCAGCTGGGCCGGGGAATATAAAAGTGAACCAAGCCTAGGCTGGATTCCTAAAAGAACGACCAGCGATCTACTATGTGTTGACTCCATCAGACCCTTTGACGCAGATCTTCAGGTGGTGAGATGAATTATGGGCTTACTGCTCCTCACAAGTACACTAACCATCCATGATCTTTTGCCTTATTAACTCTTCCCCTATTAACTCTTGCAACTTATTAACTGGAGTTATTTGCTTCCTGCATTAATCATTTCTACGCTGGACCGCAGGCTCTTATTAACTTGTTTCTCCCTACTAACATCTGCTTATTAACTGTGGTTGAACTCTTTTTTCCTTTTTTTTTTTTGGTTTTTTCTCCCTTGTCCCATCTAATTACCTGAAAAACTTCTGCTTATATTGTTGGACTTTGATTATTGAGATACGTTAATGGTGTGCTCATAGCTATTATAGTCTGCATTGTTTGTCAGTTTTTTAATGGCGTCCATAATATTTTCAATGTCAGTGGCTATTGGAGTTGGTGCTCCATCGCTCGATTGATGTAATTTGAGATTTTGATCATACTGAACGGACTCTAAGCTATCCTGATTATTCAGATGTATCTGTTGAGGGGTATACCTATGTTAGGTTCCATAGATTCACAGCCGAGTTTAATACATAGGAAGAACGGTTGTTGGCCCTCTCCTTGTGAGGCTGATAAAAGGCAAAAATAGTTTAAGGATAACCGAGGTGACTATGGGCCCCAAAAATGCAGCAAGAAAGTCTCTCGGCTCGGTCTCCCCTAAGGAGAAAGGAGGTGGGAGAGGGGACAACTCTACGAAAATTGATAAACTATGGAAGTCCCCATCTGTTAAAACTCGTACTGGCCTGAATATGCCAAAAAACTCTGGCAACGAAGGTCAGGACCCAAAAAGCAAAACTCAAGGATCGAGATTCCATTTGTTAGAGGGTGAAGAAGTAGAGGAGGATGATTCTGAGGGGGGTGGAGAGAACGCTATGCTTAAAGAAATTTTTTGGCATCAATTAAAACCTGTAACAATGCAATTCTTCAACTCACTGATCAGGTTGGTGCATTGAGAGGAGATGTATCCCTACTTCGAGATGATGTAAATAAGGTCAGAGAGAAGCAGAAACAGGCAGAGGAAAGAATATCAAAAATGGCGAAAGAGGTGGGGCTACTTAAAAAGGATACTCGTAGTTTGGAACGGGAAAATACTGATGTAAAAAGCAAATTAGCTGATATGGAAGACCGCTCAAGGAGGTCTAATTTGAGATTAATAGGGGTCCCAGAGAAAGCGGAAGTGGACAATGCCGTGAGTTTTGTTAAAGGATGGCTCCTTGAGAAAATTGGGAAAGAACATCTATCGCCCAATTTCGAAATTGAACGAGCACATAGAATCTTGGTGGGTCCACATATACCCGGTAATACCCCACAGACTATCATTTGTAAAACACTACTGTCTGGGGATCGAGATGCGATATTGAGACGTGCCCGGGAGCTTAAAGATCTCTCAATTCAAGGGGCAAAACTCTCACTGTATCCAGATTTCTCCAGAGATACTCTGCAAAAAAGGAAGAGTTATTTAGAAGTGAAAAAAAGGTTGAGAGAGAAAGGCATTATTTATTCCCTGATGTTCCCGTCGAAACTAAAAATATTATATCAGGGTCAGTCCCACTTCTTCAACTCCGCTGAACAAACATCGGATTGGTTAGACGAGAAGGGACTCTGATTTAATGTGCTGTAAAAGAATGCTCTAATTATACGATAGCCCAGTACGGGAGGGTAGGGGGTTGGGTGGGGGCGGGTAAGTGGCTTTAGTAGGAAGAGTTCTACTATGGTAGGAAAAGTAGGGGGCGGGGGTGAGGAGGGACAGAGGGGGGAGGGGAGGGTGGTTGGTCTGGAGATGGAGATTTTGTGTTTTTTTCTTTTTTCCCTCTTAGAGAGATGGGATCCACTAAGTTGATTGCCTGGAATATCAGGGGGTTGAAAGATCGTGTGAAACGATGTATTATTTTTAATTATATTCTTAAGCAACTCCCTGATATAATAATTTTGTTGGAAACGCATTTAGATAGATATAATTCTGTATTCTCATCTTTCGCCAGATGAGTGTCTATTTTGATACACAGATCTATAGATTTCAAAATCCTGGATTTCCATTGTGATGTAGAGGGGACATTTGTTTTTCTGTATGGCATACTTAAGGGGGTCAAATGTGTTGTGGCCGGGATCTATATTGCTCCCCCATTTAAATATGAGACCTTGCTAAACTTAATACGCTTTGTAGAAAAAGTGCCCCATCCTTATGTTAGGGGACTTTAATAATGTCCTCTCAGATAAGAAGGACCGATTGGGGAAAAGTAAGTCCACTAGTACAGCGGCGCTCGATACTCCCTTTGCTCGATTTTGTCACGAATTTGGCTGGATAGATATCTGGAGGTCGCTGCATGGTGATCTGCCGGCATATTCCTGCTATAACCGATCGTATAACTCGTCCTCCAGGATTGATTTTGTTTTGGCCAATGAATTAGCGGCAGGATGGGTTAAAAAAAATTAAATATGATAACCGTTCAGTCTCAGATCATTCTCAAATAGTTTTAGAGCTATCGGGGAAAAATATTCCTGTTAGCAAATTTTGGAAACTCAATCCATACTGGCTCTCTCTTTTAACGAATGAGGATAAGATAAAGAAAGAGCTTTGTTATTTTATGGAATCAAATAGGAACAATACAGGAACAACAAACAGACAAAAGCAAAGCTCTCTACCTTAATCAAAGATGCGGATAAATCCCTATGTACATGCAGACATTAAATCAATACCAGTACATCCACATAAGACAATACAGTATATAGGGCCTGGGTAGTGATAAAGTAAACAATGCCCAGGAAAAGCAAGGGAGGGTAGTAGGTACAAACCACAGGTAGGAGCAGAGACCCCAATACGTGTTTCGCCAATTCAGCTTCTTCTGGGGGAGTGCCAAATGTTACAAGCCATGCTAATTTATACCAGGGGCAACCAATCACATATTGGAGGAGGGATGAGTAAATGCAACACACATTTGCTCACTGGTGGCTCCGCACACGTTATGGGATCCTGGACTTGCTCGAGATCCCGGGATGATGACGTCACATCGCGCGAAATCACGATGCCGCCCGGGCCATCGGGAACCCCAAGTCTCGCGATCATATGCGTGACAAGGGGAGAGCGTCCTAGGTGACCAAGGACGTCAAACCTAGTACAGGCGGTCCCCTACTTAAGGACACCCGACTTACAGACAACCCGTAGTTACAGACAGACCCCTCTGACCTCTGGTGAAGCTTTCTTAATGCTTTACTATAGTCCCAGATTGCAATAATCAGCTGTAAGGTGTCTGTAATGAAACTTTGTTGTAAATCCTTGGTCCTATTACACCAAAAAATGTTTAAACTCCAATTGTCACTGGGGCCAAAATTTTTTTTGTCTGGATCTACAATTATAAAATATACAGTTTCGAGTTACATACAAATTCAACTTAAGAACAAACCTCCAGACCCTATCTTGTACGTAACCCGGGGACTGCCTGTATATACAAGAAAGTGCTCGTGCAATGGGTAGTAACTAAAACTTAATTACAATAGTGAAGGATACAACTGAAATGATACATACATATCACACATACCACATGTGTATGACGGGGCAGCGCAAAACCGCCAATACACTCTTCTCTCAGACAATCCAAATTAGGGGAGCATGTGTGCACTTAGTAAGAGAAGACAGACTCAGTTCTGTGTTGTCTCAGCTCATGCTCTTAACTTGCCATGCAGAAAAGAGAACTGACTTGCCTTTATTTCCTGATACATAGCTTCTTATACCCATACAAAAAGGCGTGGTTACAGACATTAAAATCATTATAATTGGTTATAGCTAAGCATATATGTCTGGCCCCCGACCCCTGCTGATTGGTCCTCAAAACTAGGCCTTGGTTGCTATGCCAGGGGAATTTCCAGTCACCGTTGTCTACAGTAAATCGACCACTAGTCTGGATGCTGATGCTATTCTTAACAAACATCTGCTTTTTGATCATAAGACTTGAGTTTCGCTGACAGTTGCATGTCTGGTTAAAACTGATGTAAGGGAAAAGCTCTGTATTTCATAACAGACAGTGTACAAAAATATAGGGCAAAGGGCACATGTATACAATCATAAAACATATAATTATTATGGACATATAATCATTACCTTGACCCTCACAATTCCCCCCTAAATACTGAGCTTTTCCCTACACTTCACTAAAGATCATCTTTTCTGTAGGCTGTTCATGTGGTGGGAGAGGGGAGTGGATTGCTTCACTAAGTCGTCAACCCAACAGGCCCTTGCGGCACTCAGGTTAATTTCCCAGCACTAACCTAACTAACCTAGTCAAAAAGCGATCCTGGAAACTACAAACCCATGAGTCTAACTGCTGTGGTGGGGAAAATATTTGTGGGGTTTGTTAGAGATGCTATCCTGGAGTATCTTACTGTGCACAACCTTATAACACAGCGTCAGCATCGGGTTTATGAGAGATCGGTCCTGTCAGACTAATCTGATGGAATCTTTGTGGAAACTTGAGGCGTGGGCAGAGAAATGGTTGATGAGATTTAATGTAGGTAAATGTAAAGTTATGCACTTGGGCCAGGGAAACAAAAAGTATAATTATATTCTAAAGAGTCAATTACTTGGTAAAACTGGAGCTGGAAAGGACTTGGGGGTATTGGTGGATGGTAAACAAAATTTTAGTGACCAAAGCCATTCTAGTTTGTAGGGTCATCAAAAAGGTGTGAATAGAATACTGTAATGCTATTGGCCATAACAACAGTTTAAATAAGAAAAATAGCTGAATTAGAACATTTAACTCTATAGCTGCTGAGTGGGCAACATACACCCCCCACACACACACACACACTTCAGGACAGAGCTGTAATGCCGTTTTAGTTCTCTTGCTCAAGATGGCCGCCGTAGAGGAATATATCACCAACAATTCCCCCCTTTTGAGCTCTGCTGGCCTGTAATTCCATCCTGTGTGACCTCCTCAAACTCCAGGTACCCACAGGTAGGCTAAGCCCTTACCTGCTGGACTTGTTACCTCTTCACCAGATCCCCTGGAGGCCAGTCACTCAGGGGTTACAGGTCTGCACACTCAAATCACATCACTGAGTTCCCCTAGTTCATAGGTTTGTAAACAGGCTGGTTCTCCAACAGGCAGCATCATCCTCCACCGTGGTTCTTACCGCCTGGATGGACATCTGGGACATGGTGGACTTGATGAGGGGGACCACACAGCACGCCATAAGTGACGAGAGCAAAATCACAATCCCCAATATCACCCCCACTTACAGGAAACTAGAGATGAGCGAACATGCTCGTCCGAGCTTGATGCTCGGTCGAGCATTAGGGTACTCGAAACTGCTCGTTACTCGGACGAATACTTCGCCCGCTCGAGAAAATGGCAGCTCCCGCCGTTTTGCTTTTTGGCGGCCAGAAACAGAGCCAATCACAAGCCAGGAGACTCTGCACTCCACCCAGCATGACGTGGTACCCTTACACGTCGATAGCAGTGGTTGGCTGGCCAGATCAGGTGACCCTGGGATAGACTAGCCGCTGCCCGCGCTGCTCGGATCATTCTCTGTCTGGATGCCGCTAGGGAGAGAGCTGCTGCTGCTCAGGGAAAGCGTTAGGGTGTTCTATTAGCTTACTGTTAGGCAGGAGTGATTCTCAAAGAACCCAACAGCCCTTCTTAGGGCTACAATAACGTTCTACTTTTTTTATTTTAATTTGCATCTTTTACCATTTTGTGAGGAATTAGCAGGGGGACTTGCTACCGTTGTGTTTAGCTCTTAGTGGCACACATATCCATAGCAAAGACCGAAGTGGGAAAATTCAGTAGGGGTTGGATTTCTATTAGGCAATAACTCAGTGTCATCTCATCTGGCATAGTAGTGTGCTTCCTTTGATACTTGGCTAGAAAATAGCCATAGGAGAATACAAACAGCTTCTTGAAGCCTACAGTAGCGTTCTATATATTTGATTTCTGGTTGATCTGCTGGTGGCTGTAGTTTCTGCAGTGCATGTACTTGCCAATTCTGAGCAATTTGTAGTGAGACTTGCGACCGCTGTGTTCTGCGCTTAGTGGCGCACATATCCATAGCAAAGGCCGAAGTGGCAAAATTCAGTAGGGGTTGGATTTCTATTAGGCAATAACTCAGTGTCATCTCATCTGGCATAGTAGTGTGCTTCCTTTGATACTTGGCTAGAAAATAGCCATAGGAGAATACAAACAGCTTCTTGAAGCCTACAGTAGCGTTCTATATATTTGATTTCTGGTTGATCTGCTGGTGGCTGTAGTTTCTGCAGTGCATGTACTTGCCAATTCTGAGCAATTTGTAGTGAGACTTGCGACCGCTGTGTTCTGCGCTTAGTGGCGCACATATCCATAGCAAAGGCCGAAGTGGCAAAATTCAGTAGGGGTTGGATTTCTATTAGGCAATAACTCAGTGTCATCTCATCTGGCATAGTAGTGTGCTTCCTTTGATACTTGGCTAGAAAATAGCCATAGGAGAATACAAACAGCTTCTTGAAGCCTACAGTAGCGTTCTATATATTTGATTTCTGGTTGATCTGCTGGTGGCTGTAGTTTCTGCAGTGCATGTACTTGCCAATTCTGAGCAATTTGTAGTGAGACTTGCGACCGCTGTGTTCTGCGCTTAGTGGCGCACATATCCATAGCAAAGGCCGAAGTGGCAAAATTCAGTAGGGGTTGGATTTCTATTAGGCAATAACTCAGTGTCATCTCATCTGGCATAGTAGTGTGCTTCCTTTGATACTTGGCTAGAAAATAGCCATAGGAGAATACAAACAGCTTCTTGAAGCCTACAGTAGCGTTCTATATATTTGATTTCTGGTTGATCTGCTGGTGGCTGTAGTTTCTGCAGTGCATGTACTTGCCAATTCTGAGCAATTTGTAGTGAGACTTGCGACCGCTGTGTTCTGCGCTTAGTGGCGCACATATCCATAGCAAAGGCCGAAGTGGCAAAATTCAGTAGGGGTTGGATTTCTATTAGGCAATAACTCAGTGTCATCTCATCTGGCATAGTAGTGTGCTTCCTTTGATACTTGGCTAGAAAATAGCCATAGGAGAATACAAACAGCTTCTTGAAGCCTACAGTAGCGTTCTATATATTTGATTTCTGGTTGATCTGCTGGTGGCTGTAGTTTCTGCAGTGCATGTACTTGCCAATTCTGAGCAATTTGTAGTGAGACTTGCGACCGCTGTGTTCTGCGCTTAGTGGCGCACATATCCATAGCAAAGGCCGAAGTGGCAAAATTCAGTAGGGGTTGGATTTCTATTAGGCAATAACTCAGTGTCATCTCATCTGGCATAGTAGTGTGCTTCCTTTGATACTTGGCTAGAAAATAGCCATAGGAGAATACAAACAGCTTCTTGAAGCCTACAGTAGCGTTCTATATATTTGATTTCTGGTTGATCTGCTGGTGGCTGTAGTTTCTGCAGTGCATGTACTTGCCAATTCTGAGCAATTTGTAGTGAGACTTGCGACCGCTGTGTTCTGCGCTTAGTGGCGCACATATCCATAGCAAAGGCCGAAGTGGCAAAATTCAGTAGGGGTTGGATTTCTATTAGGCAATAACTCAGTGTCATCTCATCTGGCATAGTAGTGTGCTTCCTTTGATACTTGGCTAGAAAATAGCCATAGGAGAATACAAACAGCTTCTTGAAGCCTACAGTAGCGTTCTATATATTTGATTTCTGGTTGATCTGCTGGTGGCTGTAGTTTCTGCAGTGCATGTACTTGCCAATTCTGAGCAATTTGTAGTGAGACTTGCGACCGCTGTGTTCTGCGCTTAGTGGCGCACATATCCATAGCAAAGGCCGAAGTGGCAAAATTCAGTAGGGGTTGGATTTCTATTAGGCAATAACTCAGTGTCATCTCATCTGGCATAGTAGTGTGCTTCCTTTGATACTTGGCTAGAAAATAGCCATAGGAGAATACAAACAGCTTCTTGAAGCCTACAGTAGCGTTCTATATATTTGATTTCTGGTTGATCTGCTGGTGGCTGTAGTTTCTGCAGTGCATGTACTTGCCAATTCTGAGCAATTTGTAGTGAGACTTGCGACCGCTGTGTTCTGCGCTTAGTGGCGCACATATCCATAGCAAAGGCCGAAGTGGCAAAATTCAGTAGGGGTTGGATTTCTATTAGGCAATAACTCAGTGTCATCTCATCTGGCATAGTAGTGTGCTTCCTTTGATACTTGGCTAGAAAATAGCCATAGGAGAATACAAACAGCTTCTTGAAGCCTACAGTAGCGTTCTATATATTTGATTTCTGGTTGATCTGCTGGTGGCTGTAGTTTCTGCAGTGCATGTACTTGCCAATTCTGAGCAATTTGTAGTGAGACTTGCGACCGCTGTGTTCTGCGCTTAGTGGCGCACATATCCATAGCAAAGGCCGAAGTGGCAAAATTCAGTAGGGGTTGGATTTCTATTAGGCAATAACTCAGTGTCATCTCATCTGGCATAGTAGTGTGCTTCCTTTGATACTTGGCTAGAAAATAGCCATAGGAGAATACAAACAGCTTCTTGAAGCCTACAGTAGCGTTCTATATATTTGATTTCTGGTTGATCTGCTGGTGGCTGTAGTTTCTGCAGTGCATGTACTTGCCAATTCTGAGCAATTTGTAGTGAGACTTGCGACCGCTGTGTTCTGCGCTTAGTGGCGCACATATCCATAGCAAAGGCCGAAGTGGCAAAATTCAGTAGGGGTTGGATTTCTATTAGGCAATAACTCAGTGTCATCTCATCTGGCATAGTAGTGTGCTTCCTTTGATACTTGGCTAGAAAATAGCCATAGGAGAATACAAACAGCTTCTTGAAGCCTACAGTAGCGTTCTATATATTTGATTTCTGGTTGATCTGCTGGTGGCTGTAGTTTCTGCAGTGCATGTACTTGCCAATTCTGAGCAATTTGTAGTGAGACTTGCGACCGCTGTGTTCTGCGCTTAGTGGCGCACATATCCATAGCAAAGGCCGAAGTGGCAAAATTCAGTAGGGGTTGGATTTCTATTAGGCAATAACTCAGTGTCATCTCATCTGGCATAGTAGTGTGCTTCCTTTGATACTTGGCTAGAAAATAGCCATAGGAGAATACAAACAGCTTCTTGAAGCCTACAGTAGCGTTCTATATATTTGATTTCTGGTTGATCTGCTGGTGGCTGTAGTTTCTGCAGTGCATGTACTTGCCAATTCTGAGCAATTTGTAGTGAGACTTGCGACCGCTGTGTTCTGCGCTTAGTGGCGCACATATCCATAGCAAAGGCCGAAGTGGCAAAATTCAGTAGGGGTTGGATTTCTATTAGGCAATAACTCAGTGTCATCTCATCTGGCATAGTAGTGTGCTTCCTTTGATACTTGGCTAGAAAATAGCCATAGCAATAGGATAGGATTGTTTGGTTTTAAAAACTCAAAAAAAAACAAAAAACACAAAAAAAAAAAAAAAACACAAAAAAACACCAAAAAAAACAAAAAGAAGTAAAAAAAAAAAAAAAAGTTATAACTCTCATTTTAAAAATGTTTAACCCGAGGGCTAGGGGTAGAGGACGAGGGCGGGGACGTGGGCGTCCAACTACTGCAGGGGTCAGAGGCCGTGGTCCTGGGCGGGGTGAGACACCACCTGCTGATGAGGGAGCAGGGGAACGCCGCAGAGCTACACTCCCTAGGTTCATGTCTGAAGTTACTGGGACTCGTGGTAGAGCACTGTTGAGGCCAGAACAGTGCGAACAGGTGATGTCGTGGATTGCTGACAATGCTTCGAGCAATTTGTCCACCACCAGTCAGTCTTCCACGCAGTCCACCCATGTCACCGAAATCCCCACTCCTCCAGCTCCTGCACCTCAGCCTCCTCCCCCCCAGTCTGCCCCCTCCCAGGAAAATTTGGCATTTGAACCGGCATACTCTGAGGAACTGTTTTCTGGACCCTTCCCACAGTCACAAACCACTTGTCCGGTTGCTGCTGAGCAATTTTCCGATGCCCAGGTTTTCCACCAGTCACAGTCTGTGGGTGATGATGACCTTCTTGACGTAGTGGAAGTGTGTAAAGAGGTGTCCGACGATGAGGAGACACGGTTGTCAGACAGTGGGGAAGTTGTTGTCAGGGCAGGAAGTCCGAGGGGGGAGCAGACTGAGGGATCGGAGGATGATGAGGTGACAGACCCAAGCTGGGTTGAGAGGCCGGGTGAACACAGTGCTTCTGAGACGGAGGAGAGTCCTCGACCTGAACAGGTTGGAAGAGGCAGTGGTGGGGCCAGACGGAGAGGCAGGGCCAGAGCTGGTGCATCAGCGCCACTGTCAACTAGTGAAGCTCCCGTGGTGAGGGCTCTTGCGGCGAGGGCTAGATCTTCAGAAGTGTGGAGGTTCTTTAAGGAAACACCGGATGACCGACGGACTGTGGTGTGCAACATTTGCCAAACCAGGCTCAGCAGGGGTTCCACCACTACTAGCTTAACTACCACCAGTATGCGCAGGCATATGAATGCTAAGCACCCCACTCAGTGGCAACAAGCCCGTTCACCTCCGGCCGTGCACACCACTGCTCCTTCCCCTGTGTCAGCTGCTAGTCAGCCCCCTGCCCAGGACCCTGGCACAAAAACCCCATCGTCGCCTCCACGATCCTCCACAGCATCCACCAGCGTTCAGCTCTCCATACCCCAGACGCTGGAGCGGAAACGCAAATATAGTGCAACCCACCCGCACGCCCAAGCCCTTAATGTGCACATCTCCAGATTGCTTAGCCTGGAGATGCTGCCCTATAGGCTAGTAGAGACCGAGGCCTTTCGCAACCTCATGGCGGCGGCCGCCCCTCGGTATTCGGTCCCCAGCCGCCACTACTTTTCCCGATGTGCCGTCCCAGCCCTGCACCAGCACGTGTCAGACAACATCATCCGTGCCCTGACCAACGCCGTTTCTGACAAGGTCCACCTGACCACGGACACGTGGACGAGTGCTGCCGGGCAGGGCCACTATATATCGCTGACGGCACATTGGGTTAACTTGGTGGAGGCTGGGACCGAGTCTGACCCTGGGGCTGCTCATATACTGCCGACGCCGAGGATTGCGGGGCCTACCTCGGTCCAGGTGTTTCAGGCCTACTATGCCTCCTCCTCCTCCCACCCCTCCTCCACCTCCTCCTCCGAACTACCATCCGTGGGCACGGCGCCATCAGTCGGTAGCTCTAGGCACAGCAGCAGTGCCGTCGCTAAGCGACAGCAGGCAGTGCTCAAACTGCTGAGCCTAGGCGACAAAAGGCACACCGCCCAAGAGCTATTACAGGGCATCACGGCGCAGACTGATCTGTGGCTGGCACCGCTGAACCTCAAGCCGGGAATGGTTGTGTGTGACAACGGCCGTAACCTGGTGGCGGCTCTGCAACTCGGCAGACTGACACATGTGCCATGCCTGGCCCATGTGTTAAATCTGATAGTGCAGCGTTTCCTCAAGACATACCCCAATCTGTCTGATTTGCTCACGAAGGTGCGCCGCATCTGTGCGCATTTCAGGAAGTCCAGCCCAGATGCTGCCACTCTCAGGGCAGCGCAGCGCCGCCTCCAACTGCCCGCTCACTGACTGTTGTGCGACGTGCCCACGAGGTGGAATTCAACACTGACCATGTTATCCAGAGTTTACCAGCAGCGCAGAGCGATTGTAGACTGCCAGATGTCAACTTCCACCAGAACTGGTAGTCAGGTCAGTCAGCTTCCTCAAGTCTACAATGAGGAGTGGACGTGGATGTCTGATATCTGTCAGGTGCTGAGTAACTTTGAGGAGTCAACACAGATGGTCAGTGGCGATGCCGCCATCATCAGCCTCACCATCCCGCTGCTTGGCCTGTTGAAAAACTCTCTGGTCAGCATGAAGTCGGAAGCTTTGCGCTCCTCACAAGAGACAGGGGAAGAAGATTCCCTTGTTGATAGCCAAAGCACCCTTAGGTCTGTTTCTCAGCGCATATCGGAGGAGGTGGAGGTGGAGGAGGATGAGGAGGAAGAGGAGGAGAATGTTGGCGAGACACAAGAGGGGACCATTGTTGAGTCCTACACTGTTGAGCGTGTATGGGCAGAAGAAGAGGAGTTGGAGGAGTTGGAGGAGGAGGAAATGGACAGTCAGGCCAGTGAGGGGAGTGAATTCTTACGCGTTGGTACTCTGGCGCATATGGCAGATTTCATGCTAGGCTGCCTATCCCGTGACCCTCGCGTTCAAAGAATTTATTCCAGCACCGATTACTGGGTGTTCACTCTCCTGGACCCACGGTACAAGCAAAATCTTTCCACTCTCATCCCTGGAGAGGAAAGGAGTGTGAGAATGCATGAATACCAGCAGGCCCTGGTGCACAAGCTGAAACAGTATTTCCCTTCTGACAGCGCTAGCGGCAGAGTGCGTAGTTCTGCGGGACAAGTAGCGAGGGAGAGTAGGCGAGCAGGCAGCTTGTCCAGCACTGGCAAGGGTACGCTTTACAAGGCTTTTGCCAGCTTTATGTCACCCCAGCAAGACACTGTCACCTGTCCCCAGTCTCGGCAGAGTAGGGCTGATCTTTACAGAAAGATGGTGAGGGAGTACGTAGCTGACCATACCATCGTCCTAAATGATCACACAGCTCCCTACAACTACTGGGTTTCAAAGCTGGACATGTGGCACGAACTGGCGCTGTACGCCTTGGAGGTTCTTGCCTGCCCTGCCGCTAGCGTCTTGTCCGAGCGGGTTTTCAGTGCAGCTGGTGGCATCATCACCGATAAGCGTACACGCCTGTCGACTGACAGCGCTGACAGGCTGACGCTTATTAAAATGAATAAAGGCTGGATTTCTCAGAATTTCCAATCTCCACCAGGTGAAGGAAGCTCAACCTGAATAATTGATCCACTCCTCCTCCTCCTCCTCATTTTCCTCCTTCTCCTCCTCTTTGTACAGTAAAGCAGAGGAAACTGGCTATTTTTTGACAGGGCCCACTGGCTCTTGCTATAGTACTTCATGCATTTAATTTTTCTGGAGGGCCACCTACCCGGTCCTCTGTTTGAAACAATTTTTGTGAGTGCCACATACAGGCACTCAATCTATTCCATTTTTCTGGAGGGCCACCTACCCGGTCCTCTGTTTTAAAAAATTTTTGGGACTGCCACATACAGGCACTCAATCTATTCCATTTTACTGCAGGGCCACCTACCTGCTCCTCTGGTTTGAACAATTTTTGGGACTGCCACATACAGGCACTCAATCTATTCCATTTTACTGGAGGGCCACCTACCTGCTCCTCTGGTTTGAAACATTTTTGGGACTGCCACATACAGGCACTCAATCTATTCCATTTTACTGCAGGGCCACCTACCTGCTCCTCTGGTTTGAACAATTTTTGGGACTGCCACATACAGGCACTCAATCTATTCCATTTTACTGCAGGGCCACCTTCCTGCTCCTCTGGTTTGAAACATTTTTGGGACTGCCACATACAGGCACTCAATCTATTCCATTTTACTGCAGGGCCACCTACCTGCTCCTCTGGTTTGAACAATTTTTGGGACTGCCACATACAGGCACTCAATCTATTCCATTTTACTGCAGGGCCACCTACCTGCTCCTCTGGTTTGAACAATTTTTGGGACTGCCACATACAGGCACTCAATCTATTCCATTTTACTGGAGGGCCACCTACCTGCTCCTCTGGTTTGAAACATTTTTGGGACTGCCACATACAGGCACTCAATCTATCCCATTTTACTGGAGGGCCACCTACCTGCTCCTCTGGTTTGAAACATTTTTGGGACTGCCACATACAGGCACTCAATCTATTCCATTTTACTGCAGGGCCACCTACCTGCTCCTCTGGTTTGAACAATTTTTGGGACTGCCACATACAGGCACTCAATCTATTCCATTTTACTGCAGGGCCACCTACCTGCTCCTCTGGTTTGAACAATTTTTGGGACTGCCACATACAGGCACTCAATCTATTCCATTTTACTGGAGGGCCACCTACCTGCTCCTCTGGTTTGAAACATTTTTGGGACTGCCACATACAGGCACTCAATCTATCCCATTTTACTGGAGGGCCACCTACCTGCTCCTCTGGTTTGAAAAATGTTTGGGACTGCCACATACAGGCACTATCCAAATTAAATTGTCTCCATAGCAGCCTCCACACGTTGTCTCCATTGCTACCTCCAAAAGTCGTCCATATAGCTGCCTCCATACATCGTCCCTTTATCAAACGAGGTGTGTCAGGCAGAAATTTGGGTTGTTTTCATGGATTCCACATCAAAGTTGTTAACTTTGTCGCCACCCTGCTGTGTTATCCACAAAATATACTGGCAAACTTTTACCATTTAGGGATATTATTTCAGCGCTTCTTGCGCATCTGTTTACATTCCCCTCACCCGGCATATCCTAAACTTATAAGAACGCTACTACACTTGATCTTATACAAAAGGTTCTTAGAAGTGCTGTTTGGGGAGTAGCCTAGAGACAGGGGCTTGGATTGGCGAAAGCTCGCCTGGCAGCGGAACGCCAGCTCCATGCGCATCATGCGCTTCTTGCGCATCTGTTTACATTCCCCTCACCCGCCATATCCCAAACTTATGAGAACGCTACTACACTTAACTTGGTGCAGGCTGGGACCGAGTCTGACCCTGGGGCTGGTCATATACTGCCGACGCAGAGAATTGCGGGGCCTACCTCGGTCCAGGTCTCAAAGGCCTACTATACCTCCTCCCACCCCTCCTCCACCTCCTCCTCCTCCGAATTACCATCCGTGGGCATGGCGCCATCAGTCGGTAGCTCTAGGCACAGCAGCAGTGCCGTCGCTAAGCGACAGCAGGCGGTGCTGAAACTGCTGAGCCTAGGCGATAAAAGGCACACCGCCCAAGAGCTATTACAGGGCATTCCACATCAAAGTTGTTAACTTTGTCGCCACCCTGCTGTGTAATCCCCAAAATATACTTGCAAACTTTTACCATTTAGGGATATTATTTCAGCGCTTCTTGCGCATCTGTTTACATTCCCCTCACCCGGCATATCCTAAACTTATAAGAACGCTACTACACTTGATCTTATACAAAAGGTTCTTAGAAGTGCTGTTTGGGGAGTAGCCTATAGACAGGGGCTTGGATTGGCGAAAGCTCGCCTGGCAGCGGAGCGCCAGCTCCATGCCAAGATCCAACTAACATAGTTTTAACTGCAGCACCTTTAATCTACTACTAGTTCACTGCCTCCATACATCGTCCCCTTATCAAACGAGCTGTGTCAGGCAGAATTTTGGGTTGTTTTCATGGCTTCCATGTTAACTTTGTCGCCACCCTGCTGTGTAATCCACAAAATATACTGGCAAACTTTTATCATGTACCGATATTATTTGAGCGCTTCTTGCTCACCTCCTTTGGTTCCTCTCTGCCACCCATTGGTTTGAAGCCTGAGTCCATTTAGGGTATGTCGCCATGACACTCTCTAGCCTGCTGCCGCTGCCTCTGCATGCCGTCCCCTATAGTGTCAGGGTCAATTATTGGATGTTTTAGATGCTATCTAGCTTCATTCTGTCACTCTGTCATGGCCATGCTGTTGCCCATAATTTTGGCATAATGGTGCGATTATGCAGCCTCAGAGGCATCCATGCATGCTGCCCCTGCTGTTTCCTGTCCATTTCCGTGGTGTTTCCATCCTTTTCTGAGGTTCCCAGGTGTTTGGCCAAGCTTCCCTGTGCAGAGCCTTGGTCCCCTTGAAAAATGCTCGAGTCTCCCATTGACTTCAATGGGGTTCGTTATTCGAGACGAGCACTCGAGCATCGGGAAAAGTTCGTCTCGAATAACGAGTACCCGAGCATTTTAGTGTTCGCTCATCTCTACAGGAAACCCTTCCAATCCCCCAACCACAAAGTGAATAATAAAGTGTCCATCCCAGAGTTTCTCTTTGGTTCCCTGGACAGTCCTTAAATCTTTTCACGAGCATGGGTAATGGATCCATAGGGGGCGATGTCAGCCGAGATGTAACAAGCCACTCCCACCATCTTACAGACTCCTCCCTTCTCAGTAAAGATCATGTCCAGAGCCATGGAATTCTGGGAAGCATCTCGGATTTAATCACAAATCTCTGTTGATTACAATAAAAACAGTTAACCCAACCAACATCTTTGCTCATAGCTCTCTGGGGAATAATGGACTCTAGACCTGCCCATATCTGATTGTGGGCCTTGTACTCATCTGGGACCCCCCTTGGTGCTCCCACTGTATCCATATAAACATTGTCATCTAGGTGCTTCTCTCTCAGACCTCCAGAATCCTTTGGGATTCTCTACCTTTTCTTATGTGTCTGATCAAACTTATCCCTGGGGATCACGAGGAAGGAATGCACAAGTGTTATCACCGTACACTCACCTTCCCAGCCTCTAGGCCTGACCTGACTCTCCTTTCCCCACAAATCCTGTACACATCAGACACTGCTAATACAGGGTTACCTGTGCTGTCAATGTTAAAGAAGGTCATTGTCTTATTGCACCAACCGTAGGTAAAGTCTCCTACCGTGGGGGTATCCTGGTCAGCCCTATAGATACAGTGATAGTCATGGTTGGGTTGTCCCTGAGCAGTGATAGTCAGTCAGAAGAGACCAGCTAGCAGGAAGAATAAGTAAGTTTGCAATAGTAAGCGTGGCTTTCCTCTAGCTTCACAGACATGTCATTGGTCAGCAGGACTTGGAAAGGACCATCGTAGCGAGGCTCCAGACTCTCTCTCTAGTGTCTCTTTACCACCACGTAGTCTCCGGGCTTCAAGTTATGCGTCCTGAGGTCTCTGTCTGCATCTGAAAAAGGAATCAGAAACACTTTTGCGGACCTTTTCCAAGGCCTGGCTCAGCTGTGTGGCATGTTCCACCTGGTTTCCTGCCATCAGCTATAGGGTCTGTGGGGAAGTAGGGGCCTAGTCTAGGTGCACAGCCAAAAAGTACTTCAAAGGGGGCAATCCCATCTTTCTGTTGGAGGTGGTCCTAACTGAATGATGGGCAGCAAGAAAGCACTCGCCTGTTCTACACCCAGGAGGGACAATGTTTCAGGTCTTTACCTGTCCAGTGAAGTGGGTTCTGCGACTGGACTCTATGGTCTCTGGTAGTCCAAACCTGCAGAAAAATCTCACTCACCAACTTCTTGGCTGTGGCTCCAGCAATAGCCTTGGTCATGGCAGAAGCTTCTGGCCACCCTGGAAAGAGATCAATGCACACAGGCACGTATTCCTACGTACCACTTTTTGGTAGCTGGATAAAATCCATCTGCAGTCTTTGGAAGGGATACAGCAGCTTGGGTGTCACCTTCTGTGGGGTCTTTTCCACCTTACCCGGGTTGTGGCGGGCACAGACTATAAAGGCTTTCACTAGTCATAAACCACTTATGGTTTATGAGCACTAGCATGGTCATTTTGGATATGTGTGTGTGTCTGTGGGCTACTTGACTTACTGTCGGGTGCAGGGCTCCGGGCAGGCACACCCTCTCTCCCAGCATCCAGGTCCCATCGTCATCTGGGCTCCAGCTTTCCTCCACACTTCCTTCACTTCTGATGACTCCCGGGCCACCAGGGACTGGAACACCTGTGGATCAGACTTTTAGCTCAGAACTCACCGCTGAGACTTCAGGACAGTCTCTGGGCTCCATCTGTGCAGCTGCCTTCACCACCCCGTAAGTCACATCCTTGCCCTTGGCTTGTGGAGTTACCAAATTGTGTGTGCTTTTGCTTTTACTATCCTCACCTCTTGTGGAAGTAAGAGAACATCCATAAGCTCTTTAATCAGTGTGCCATGCTTAAAGGGGGTCCCTGCAAAGGTGAGGAAATCTCTAGCCTTCCATATGGGTTCATAGTCGTGTTTAGACCCCAGAACTATACCTTGAGTATAGATGTTTGCCCTTTTACCTTCCACCAGCTGTAGCACTTCCCTGAGTGCCATCACTTCACCTCCTGCGCTGACCTGTGTGGAGGGAGTGGTTCTGCTTGTACTACCTCATCTGCGCCACTGACCACTGTATATCCAGTGTAGAACCGTCTGTCTTCTCCTGCAGACCTGGTGCCATCTATGAGAAAAAAACTCAACATCTGCGTTACTCACCCTTCTCTCCCCCCCTCTGAATCCTGGAAGACTGGTGACAGAACGGCAGGATTCAGAGCTGTGCAACTTATCAGTGTATCCTGGGGCATCAGGAGTGCACACTGGAGTCTGAGCTGTCTGGCCTTTGCTCAGATGCTCGGGCTGTACTTGGGTGAGGACACTGTGCAAGGTAAATGGGGTTTGCACTGTAACTGAGTGATCTAGGGTCTAGGATCAGCTCACTGGTCTTGCTGAGCAGATTGCTGGCTGCAGCTACTGACACATGAGGGGCCCCCCTCGCAACTGAGTCTAACCGGGCCTAATAGTGGGCCAATGAGGAGGCCACCATGTTCCTGGGCTAAGACACCTGTGGCATAAACTGGATACTCAAAGCGAAATAAAATAAAATGTCTGGTTCAGTGGGATGTGCCTAGGGCCGGGGCAGACAGGATTTGCCAGCTTAAGGATATGGAATGCATCAATTGCCTCCTGACAAATGGGGAAGAGGCAATTCAGTTTATCAAGGGGCAACATCAGGCTGGAGGCAGCAGACCTTATCCCAGGCTGCAGGAGCTGGCCAGTCCTAGAAACATGTGAAGAGGCTTAGGGCCTCAGGGCAGGGGCACATTCTGGACTGCTAGCTTTCTTCCCTCTGTCAGGTGTCTGCCTGTGGCTGAGAAGCAGTGGCCTAGGAAGACCACCTTCTGCTGGCAGTACTGGAGTTTATCTCTGGAAACTTTGCAACCCTTCTGGAACAGAAAACACATAAGGTCAATAAATGCATCCTGGCAAACAAAAACAGTAGGTCCTCCGCATACTGATAAGGAGAACATCCAGTAAGGGGCTAGTCTGCCAGTCTACTCCCTGTAGGGCCGTGGGGTATTTGCTGGGTGAGTTTTACCCCCCTTGTGGGAGTCTACATCAGGTATACTGGAATACTAAACTGGTAAAAGCAAATAGGTACTGGCAATTTTCATGCAGGGGCACAGAGAGGAAAACATTTGCCAAGTCAATAACAGTGAATAATTTGTCACTCTCGGGGACTGCTGCCAGTGTGGGACACTCATTGGCAGCTTGGAGATCTTGGACCATTCTACATATATGTTGTTCTTTCTGGGTCTTTTCCTTGACTGTGAATGGGTTAAAATCATCACTGGGCTAACAGGGGAGGGTTTGACAATAAGAGAAGCTGTCTGGAGGGATGTACTTGCTGACGTCCTCGTTAGTTAACGCCCCCCTATTAGAATATGGCCACTCACTTTAGTCACTTCAGTAATGTCTCCTCCCAGCAAGTGGAAGCACGCCCCCTTGAGCTGGGCTCGTCCGGAATCGAAACTTTTGTCAGTCATACTTTGGTGTGGTCTGTGAAACACTGGTCTCAGTTTCTTTCAGTCACAGCGAGTTCCCTCTGTCGCCCCCCCTTCTTGTAAACTTGCACTTGCAAAGTCACTGATCGCTTCAAGACCAGTTCTCAGACACCAATTACAAACAGCTATGGAGAAATTTAGCCGTCAAGGAATAAAATCTCTTTTTCTCAAATTCTCTACACATCAAAATCTCTGAAATGTCCCTTATCACCTGTCTCTTTCTCAACGGGCACTCTAAAGGATTCCTGTCACTCTGTCCTAGTGTCCGTCTGTCAAAGTCAGAGGCTCTAAGTGTCTATTTAAAAATCTGATCAAGTTTTTTTTTTTTTTTTTCTCACTTGTACACTTTTCAGCACAATGCTACTAGCCCTTCTGTTCCATCATATCGACTTGCACTTTTCCATCAGTCCTACTTAACTCAACAACCTTCTGTCTACTTACATCTTTCCCTTATCTGCACTGAACTATCGCTAGCGTACCAGTGGTTCCCTCCAGGAGAACGTCCTTTTAATTCTAATTCTTCTAATTCTTATCATGACTCCGCCCATTCCAGGTTTTATAAACCACACACTCTACAGGTCCACCCTTCCGAGCCAGGTTGGCCGCCATTATAGGGCTGTGGCTGGGCACATGGCACTGTCGCCATTTTGGTTCCGCATTTCACATCTCTATCTAAAAGCTTCACATATCCATATAGCACTTCCGCTTTTGTTGAACAATCATCTCCCTGCACTTCTGACCATCCTTCAACTTGCAATGCTCTGGCCACTCTGTAGTGAGCCTGAGCGGCTTCCAATATGCCCTTATCTTCTAACTCACCTCTACTTGTGGTTAGAATTTGCTTCCACACTGAAGGCTGCAGCCTTCCCTTTGAGGGCATATCAACATACTTGTACAACCTCACACAATTATTAACATACTTTTTTCCTTCCCGTTTTTCAACAAACCTGACTGCAGTCTCTGCTCCCTCGGGGAGTGTATGCACTTTCTTAAACACACCTAACATCATGTTCCAACAAGGTACACGTTGGTGTAGCTACTCACTCAACGCAGGGGCCCCGGCTCACCGTCGTGTGTCAGCAAAATAATAAAGTCCCTACGCTACCAAAAAACTCTGATCACACACCCGTTAGAGCTATTTAAAGCTCAAAAACCGTGCTTCCCTCGGTACCTTAATCAGCCGGTCTCCTAGTGAGCCAATGCTATTTTCCCGGTCTCTAACCTAGACCACCTTAATTCCCTTTCCCTTCCCTCCCCCCGTATAAAATAATAAAAACAATCCCGGACACGTAACCAGTGCCCAATGTCCCCAGAACAGAGGATGTCAATCTGTACTATTCTCAGTCTGCAAACTTCCTCCCCAGCTTCTACAGAAGGGGGGCCGAGACTCTATATGTCACAATGAAGCCCTTTACTTTCACTTTCCACCCAGAGGTCTGACTCAGTGCCTGAGAGAATGAGGCGTGGTGATTCAGTGACACACCATAGGGAAGTGTCACTATGTATCAGTTCTAAACATAGCTCAGTGATCACCGTTATGTCAGTCTCACCACTCAGACAATCAGCCCTTAGACCCGAAGAGTATCAGAGGCTACTAACTTATTCCACACCAATGGTCACAGGGAACTCCAACACATATATAATATGCATTAACTTACCGTGACTCAGTGAGGCCGCGCGGTCCTCTATTGGTGTGGACAAGCGTTCGTCCCCCGTCCTCTGGCTCGGGTCCTCGGGTGAATGGTATCAGCTGGCAAGGTCCCGGGTATCGGCACCATTTGACGGGGCAGCGCAAAACCGCCAATACACTCTTCTCTCAGACAATCCAAATTAGGGGAGCATGTGTGCGCTTAGTAAGAGAAGACAGACTCAGTTCTGTGTTGTCTCAGCTCATGCTCTTAACTTGCCATGCAGAAAAGAGAACTGACTTGCCTTTATTTCCTGATACATAGCTTCTTATACCCATACAAAAAGGCGTGGTTACAGACATTAAAATCATTATAATTGGTTATAGCTAAGCATATATGTCTGGCCCCCGACCCCTGCTGATTGGTCCTCAAAACTAGGCCTTGGTTGCTATGCCAGGGGAATTTCCAGTCACCGTTGTCTACAGTAAATCGACCACTAGTCTGGATGCTGATGCTATTCTTAACAAACATCTGCTTTTTGATCATAAGACTTGAGTTTCGCTGACAGTTGCATGTCTGGTTAAAACTGATGTAAGGGAAAAGCTCTGTATTTCATAACAGACAGTGTACAAAAATATAGGGCAAAGGGCACATGTATACAATCATAAAACTCATAATTATTATGGACATATAATCATTACCTTGACCCTCACATGTATATACATAGTCTTATACAGTTGCAATTTTTAAAATTCATAAAATGGTGAAGACAAGTAGTGTGAATACATAGAAGAAACAATTATACACATAGTTTTTCAAGGGAAATTGTTAAAAATGCAAGTAAACGAATTCATGTAAACAAATTCATGTAAACAAATTGGTGTAAACAAATTCGGTATTAAAGTGAGAATATTCAATAGTGTAGTAATCCATTATTTAGACTATTTAGACGCATTGATACAATAAAAGGATATATATATTGGCTGTCAGTGCACATGTGAAAAAGTGACATGCAATGTGAACACACCATGCAGTGATCAAACGTGAAAGTGAGGGTGAACAATATGTTAAGAGGAGCTCTGGGTAGATTTGATTTAGTGGTTCATGATCCTAACAAAGATGAAGAACTATTTCCTCCCATTTTGATCGAACGTGGGTCCCCCCGGGTAGAATCAGCTGAAAAATAATAAAACATAAGAAATAATAATAATAGTGGAGGACAAGACAAACAAATGAAAATTGATAAAAATTTATAAAAAATTAAAATGGGGGTTATCCCAACTGGCTCCTACAGGCACTTGGACCCAAACACAGGAATACTTTTCATAGGAAAGACACAAAACTCAAATTCTCATTGAGGCCATGGGGGGCAATGGTATTAAGTTCATAGATCCATCTCGCCTCTCTTTGTGCAAGAGTATGTTTCCAATCACCTGTGGTCAAACAATATTCTGTCAATGCCTCTTACCTTCAGGAGGGACCCATCACTATTGTGGTATAGCTTAAAGTGACGTGGAAGGGTTTTCAAATTTCTCATCCTTGGCTGCCTCTATCCCTAGAACGTGCTCCCGAACTCTTCTTCGGAGTTCTCTAGAGGTCAGGCCTACATAAGAAAAACCACAGGGACAGGTTGCCAAATATATCACCCCCACCGTGGTACAATTTATTGTGTCTGTTATGGTGTACTCCTTACAGTGGGAGGAATTCCAAAAGGATGTCAATGTTTCCACACTGGGACATGCCACACACGATCCACACGGTTTGCATCCCCACTTTGGTCCTCTCGACCCAAACAGTCTGTTTGGAGTAAGACCTCTGTGGTAGCTTCTCACAAAACAGTCCTTCCGATTTTTTGAGCGTCGATATGTAATAGATGGTTGGTGAGGAAGGTACCTATTGAGCGTATTGTCAATCAATAAGATTGGCCAGTGTCTTGCCAAAACATCCCTTACTTCATTGCTCTGTGAATCAAAGGTGGTAATGAATCTTACCTGGTTGTTGTCACCCTGTCTTTTTGGTTTTGATAGCAGAAGTTCATCCCTTTTTGACTGTTTGGCTCGTTGGTAGCCACGTTCAATCGCTTGCATGGGGCATCCACGTTCCTGAAAACGCAATTTCATATCAGTAGCCTGTTTTTCAAAGTCCTCATCGGTAGTGCATATCCTCCAAATCCTCAGGAACTGACCCACTGGAATATTGTGGATCAATCTCTGTGGATGTGCAGAGGATGCGTGTAATAAAGAGTTGGTCGATGTCTCCTTCCTATAGGCGTCACAGACAATCAAGCCGCTGTCATCAACATAATAATGTCGTCTGTGAATCTAGACCACATATGTACCTTCTCTGCTTGTGGCTTGGGATTAACTAGGAAGATGTCTCTCTCCCACAGCCCCAGGAACAGGTTAGCATATGAGGGTGCGCAAGCAGCCCCCATCGCTGTTCCCTGGAGCTGTAGTCAGAGTAAAGTCCAACAAAGCCACCAGGAAGTCAACCATTTCCTGCTCTAGGCCAGACATTGTAAGGAAAGATCTTGTGGCACTTATACCATCACAGTGGCGGATGGAGGTGTAAAGTGATTCAACATCACACACCACCAACCACATGTCCGGCTCTAAGTGAATGCCCTCCATTTTCCTCAGGATGTCTGTAGTATCCTTGAGGTAAGATGGGAGGGTATCAACTAATGTGCGGAGATAATGGTCCACATACTTACACACAGGTTCACAGAGGCTTCCCGTTCCTGATACAATAGGACGTCCAGGGGGGTTTGTTAGTCCCTTGTGTATTTTTGGGAGCAGATAGAAACTCAACACCCTCGGATGTTGGGGTAGTAATGCCATCAGTTGATTTTTTGTAATAATATTCGTTTCCATCGCTTCATTTAGGATCACCGATAGTTCACCTGTAAATTTTTTGAGAGGATTAAAAGTTAATCTCCTATAGCAGGCCGGATCCCTTAACTGGCGTAAGGCTTCCTTCTCATATGATTTCACTGGCCACACCACCACATTACCCCCTTTGTCTAAGGGTTTAATGACAACTTCTCTCATTCTAGATAGTTGACTAATTGTTTCCTTCTGTGCCTGCGTACAGTTGGTCCCTCTGCCCCTCCTCGATATTTTCTGTAAATCCCTAGACACCAGTTTCACAAACAGATCTATATTTGGGTGTCCCGAGAAGGGTGTCCCGAGGTGTCGGGGTCTCTGCTCCTACCTGTGGTTTGTACCTAGTACCCTCCCTTGCTTTTCCTGGGCATTGTTTACTTTACCACTACCCAGGCCCTATATACTGTATTGTCTTATGTGGATGTGCTGGTATTGATTTAATGTCTGCATGTACATAGGGATTTATCAGTATCTTTGATTAAGGTAGAGAGCTTTGCTTTTGTCTGTTTGTTGTTCCTGTATTGTCTACCACTCGTTCCCATGCATGTCTATAGGGGACATAAGTTTTACATTTTTATATGTGTATAATAAAGGTTATTGCAGTATACTCAGTACATTGTATTCCTTTTTTGGTGCATATTATAGGACTTATTAAAATCATTTTTAAGAGGAATTTTAAACTCCGAAATTATATTTCTACGTAAACAGTTTGCTAGACAGGAAAGGTCTCTTAAGGAAGAAGCGGTTAAGAGAGAGAAGGCCTTCCAGGAAAATAGGACCCAAGCAGCTCTGGATGGCTTTAGCCAGGCACAAGAGGCGTATAAGTTCATTACGAATAAAGCAATGCAAAAACTTTTTTATTTTAAATCAGTCTGCTCATTGTGAGTGTGGTACTCCAACTAAGAGGCTTCTATAGAAAATAAAGAAACAACAAGAGATTAATAGAATACAGGCGATGCAAAACAATTTTGGGGACATCACACATGATGAGGGAGAGATAAAGGATATTTTTTTACAGTTATTTCAAAACATCTATTACTCAGACCTGGACGCCACAGCAGAAGAGATAAACCAGTACCTTAATGGCATCCAAATCCCTTCCCTTCAGGAGGAGAGAAGAGAAATATTGTCTCACCCAATCTCAGTTAGGGAGTTGGAGGAAACAATATCCTCATCTAGACGGAATGCCTCTCCGGGATTGGACGGCCTACCACTGGAAATTTACCGTAGGTTTGGTCCCATTTTGCTCCCCCTTATGGCGGAGGTTTGGGAGAAGGCTCAGGGGGTGGATAGTATCCTGCATGTTTTATGGGAATGCCCCAAAATTGAGAGATATTGGCGTCTAATATATGAAACAGTTGAAGCTTTGGTTCAATGCAGTTTACCACGCACAGCCACTTTGGGACTCTTGGGACTTCGTCCACCCAATCTGAGCTCAGGACTAATGTCTGATCTGTTGTTGAAACTTATGTTCCTGGCAAGATTGGTGTTAATTAACCGGTTAAAGGGGTATTCAGGGGAATATGAATGTCTGACAAAAAAAACCCATGATGATATAAATAACTGAATACAACAATACTCAATGTCATTAGTCACAAAACGGAGCTTAAATAGTTTGATTTTATGATTTACAAAATTTATGGCCTCACTAAAGTAGGTGGAGTTATCACCAAGATGGCCGCCACTGGAAAATACAAGTCCCATGACCCTTTAGTTCTCAGTAACTCCTCCTCCTCCCTCATATGCTCTGCTCCCAGTGATGATCTAACAGGTTTTCTTGCTCTGTTACCATAGTAATAATGTGTAACTGCCATCACCAAAACACCAGCTATACTAGATGCACAGCAACCAACTGACTACAGCCAAACTTAGTGGTGATCACATGACCTGCCCAGTCAGGTGTAGGACATGTGATGTGGACATGTGACCAGTGGCCATCTTCTGTTCTGGGACGGACGGACTGATTAAAGGGCCAGTAACATTTTAATTCTTCATTACAGTCTATGTCATCAGCATTTTTCTGCTAAGGGGAGCAAAATTTTAAATAACAACTAATTACACATTAGCTTCTATTTTGAGTAACCATTTGCATATGAATTATGCTTATTCCTGGAATACCCCTTTAAGGACCGGGTCCTTTCCTGTTTTTTCATGTCCATTTTTCACTCCCCACCTTCAAAAATCTATAACTTTTTTATTTTTACACGTAAAGAGCTGTGTGATAGCTTGTTTTCTGTGTAACAAATTGCACTTCATAGTGATGGTATTAAATATTCCATACCATGTACTCGAAAGTGGGAAAAAATTCCAAATGCAGACAAAATGGTGAACAAACGCATTTGCGCCATTTTCTAGTGGGCTTGGATATTACGTCTTTCACTGAGCGCCCCAAATGACAGGTCTACTTTATTCTTTGGGTCCGTACGATTACGGGGATACCAAATTTGTATATGTTTTATAATGTTTTCATACATTTACAAAAAATAAAACCTCCTGTACAAAAATTATTTTTTTGATTTTGCCAAATTCTGGCGCTAATAACTTTTTCATACTTTGGTGTATAAAAAAGCTGTGGGTGGTGTCATTTTTTGCGAAATTTGATAATATTTTCAATGATATCATTTTTAGGACTGTATGACCTTTTGATCACTTTTTAAAGATGTTTTAATATTTTTCAAAATGGCAAAAAAGTGCCATTTTCGACTTTGGGCTCTATTTTCCGTTACGGGGTTAAACGCATTGAAAAACCGTTATCATATTTTGATAGATCGGGCATTTTTGGACGGGTCGATACCTAATGTGTTTATGATTTTTACTGTTTATTTATATTTATGTCAGTTCTAGGGAAAGGGGGGTGATTTAAAATTTTAGGTTTTTTTATTATAATTTTTTTTTAACTTTTTTTTTTTTTTATTTTTACTATTTTTCAGACTCCCTAGGGTACTTTAACCCTAGGTTGTCTGATCGATCCTATCATATACTGCCATACTACAGTATGGCAGTATATGGGGTTTTTCCCCACGAAATAGCCTCGGGTCTTCAGAAGACCCAAGGCTACCATGGAGACAGATCTCTGCTCCCCGATGATGTCTTTTTGAGGCTGCCAGCAGCGATCGCGGGTTTTACCGGTAAGCCTTTGCTGCCCAATTTTGATGTCCAGCATATTATCCCAGGAAGAAATATTTAAAAGGATAAACCCTTGCTTTGGCAGTAAGCATTGTGTACTTCATGTAGTTTTACATTATATAACACTGCTATTATTCTTTACCATAGCAACAACAGTTTTTATCTTTTATCGAACCTTATGGTTTAATATCCTATGTTTAAAATCCAATACATGGAGACATGGGCAAAAATGCATCTGGAAACTCGCTATGATATTAAATTGAGAAACACAGGACAGAAAAAGAGCGATATGTTTCCCTTCCAATTATCTTATTCCCTTGACATCTGGGAACTAACCATCATGGAATTGAAAAATAAAGATGGGATATTATCCTCTTGATACAGAAGAGACTCCCTGGAATATCTCTAGTTTATTTCAAATAACCTTGGTGTGTAGCCCTAGAGTTTGTGTTTTAATCTCGTGTACTGCAGACTGTAGGACTTGGTCTGAGAGATTGCTAATGGCCACATTTGTCTTACTTTGTCTTAAATGTCGGGCTGGCATTGTTACAATAGGAGATAAAACTGCAGTTTGCATCTCTCATTTAATTACTCTCAAATTAATTGTACTAAAAACCTGTATCATAATCCCCCTAGGACAAACCTATTATACACATATGCATTGTGTTCTTTAATACATACTTCACACTTGCATACGTTACGTGCTTGAAGACAAGGTATGTGGGAAGTACCTAAAAATAATGGGGGGAAGTTTCTTACCAGAGAGTGTTGTGCAAGGAACAGGCACAACTCTGTAGTTCATGGACAAAATGGCTGCAGATGGTAAACGGTGTCACAACGCCAATGGCTAGTGGTGTAGATTTGTATTGAGAGAGGGAGAGCAGAAGAAGAGTGAAGGAATCAGGGGATACCTTTTTGAGGCTCACTAAGTATATTTGATTGCAAGCTTTTGAGATTACTAGTTCTTTTTGTCAGACATGATGTTGTTCATGAAACACAAAATTCACAGCATTTTATACATACTAGGCAGTGATCATCAAAGAATATTAAAAAAACTTTTAAGGAAATCAACCATTTAAAAAACATCATCAAGAAATCATCTAAGGATACTGACCTGCGCTACTCTTCATTTGGGCCAATGTGACGATTTATGAAAAGTGTAGATGGAAGATAAATCTGGCATAGAATAGGACTGATTATTCATACTTTTCACAATCTGTTGGATGGCTTAGTATACCCCAGACACTGCACCTTAATTGTGGTGCATTACCCTAATTTTTGATGCACTGAATTTTTTCCTATGAAGCCGTGTCCCCTTTTCAAATACCACATACTACATACTATTGTACGAGTAGTAAATGTGTCTAAGAAATATGTTAGGCCCTTAGTCAATGTGTTGCAAGGAATTTAAAAGTTTTAAAAGTTTTTGGCACAAATGAAGACAGAATTCTGTTGTGTACAGAGTGAAAAGTATGTCCAAATGTCTTTTACAGCTCAGAGGCATCTATCAAATGTTTAGGACAGGTGTAACGCAGGGATTTAAAGAAACACTAACATGTGTGTACTGTACTGTCAGTGGTCCACGGCCACCACAGTTGCCTTCTTAGTGGGCATGACCACCACATCCTATTGAATGTTTCATGTGTGCAAAGTGGCCCTGTGCTATCACTACACATATCTAGTAATACAATGTAGCTTCCCTTACTGGCAGAGACCTGAGCTTTAAAGTTCCTAGATTACGAGCCAAGTGAAGAGATATGTGTTGTGTTATGTTGGACGTTGAACAATTTTGTTTGTTCTGTGATTCAGTATTCTTTATCTGTTGATTACCTCAGTTTGACCTTACACTGATCCATACCTGCCTGCCGTGACCTCCTTCTCTTAATATGTACTATGGAACCCAAATTCTAAGCCTCATAACATTATAGTAAAAAATGTGGAATCTTAATACACCATAAACATAAAACAGACATTTGGGAAATGTAAGTTATTAATTCATTTGGGTGCTATGAATATCAGCTTCAAAAGTAGAGAATTTAGAACTAAGAATCTTTTGAAATTTTTCCAAAATTTAATTTTTTTTTCCTAGCTAAAAACACAAAAGATATCATCCAAATGTTTTAACTAATTTGAAGTACAATATGTCATGAGAAAACACATTTTATTTGATTTGAAAAATGGGGCTGTGTCCTTGTGGCCAAAATAGGCCTTAAGGGCTTAAAGGATCCCTTGAACCAGAATCAAAAGGTATCTGGCTAATACACTATTTCACCTCTTCTAGTACTGTCATTTTGCTTGGATCCTCTTCAAAACCAGCATTCTTTCACACATGTAGCACAGATGTCAACAGATTTAGGGCTACTGCAACAGAAGGTGACCTTGTGATTCTTACACTCACTGTGAAGTCCAGATCCTCATATAGGAGTTTAAGGGTACATACCAACAGCATCACTTGGATAACATGGAATTAGCACTATGCCAAATTATTAAGTCGTCATTGTGGGTCTACATCTCACTGTTCATTATATCTTAGCATTTGATGCATGAAACATTACACACAAGAATACATTTAGCACACATGCACAAATTAACTCATATTTACCTAGCATGTAAAATGCAGAAACACCGTAAATACACATACATTATACATGAACCGATATTTTCTGAAGATTTCTGGTCTGTACATGTGGACAGCCTGTAGGAGGAGCCACCATTAGACCCCTGTCCCATCCCAGTATAATTGTGGAAAGGTACTATTAGTGAACAAATGGATGAGCAAATGGTGAGCAAAGGATAATAGAAAGAAGGTGGAGGGGGAGCAAAGGAGAGCACTGCATAGTGCTTAGAAACGTTCTGCACATTTTTATACATTACTAATAGAAATTTTACAGTCAGATTTTAAGCACCATCTAGCTGTGGGTCAAGCGGGTGTGCCTGCTCCACTACACCAGTGGACAAGATGTGCTCTATTATTATTGGTCTATTATTGAGCCCTGTATCATACGATTCTTACATTTCTGTCTATTGCACTTTCCTCTTACATTTTTTCCCATCTGTGCAAGGAGTCAGGGGCCACAAACTAACAGTAGGTGATGAACTGGTGAGGTCATTGGGGGGGGGGGGTAACAATCTCATTATATACGAGAACTAGACTACCACTCCATATCTGATAGTGGTGCGCTCTAAGATACAAGGGCTAAATGACCAGACTACAATTATTTACAAACAGATGAAGAAGGTATAAAACAATATCATGCAATGGTATGGATGGGTAACTGCTGTATTACACAGAAGACATTTTCTACTAACACCCAACAATTGCAAGTGCCGTTTTAAGTGCCAATGTGGAATCGGTGATGTCATTGGGGGGTAAGAATCTCATTAAATACAAAAAAGGCAACCAGCCTATCATTCGATATACAGTAGTGGTGCAGTCTAGTATACCAGGGCTAAATAACCAACCAGACTACAATCATTTATAAACAGGTGAAGGAGGTATAAAAAATGTCATCAAATGTGACAAAGGCAATAAAATGTCATGTGGCCAAACAAGTAGCTTGCAGCTGCTAGGCAATCACTGGCATGTCTTCTGTATGTATGCCTAGGAATGGCTGGGCTGTACATTTGGCTCTGCAGTGTAACGTCCAGATGAATAACACATTGGAAATAGAGCTAAAGAAAAGTTGGTGATTGTCATAGGGTCAGTCAGATTTTTTTCAGTTTTCAGGGCACTTAGGTGTATAGAAGAGGCTGTTGTTATTAGGGACAGGAGTAAATCCTTTTTAGGGCAATCCAAAGAACTAGATTGGGCTACTCATAGGCTGCTATAGTCCAGGGATATTTTACTGCTTATAGAGAAATAAACAGCAATACTTGGAATGGTCAGACAGGAATATAACCATTTACTGCAACTATGTACTCCAACAAGATCTTGAAGGTCCTTTCTCTGTTTCAGTTTTCAACTCCAGAAAAACCATAAATCCTCCTTACCATACCTAGATTGTAAAGGTGCTCCTGTCAGTGAATAGGTTTCAGTAATATCTTGATTGTAAAATTGCTTCTGTCAGTGAATAGCATGCACTAATACATAGATCAAAAAGGTGCTGTAGTCAGTGAATAACGTGCAGTAATACCTAGATTGTAACGTTTCTCCCGTCTGTGAATAGCATTCAGTAATACCTTGCTTTTAAAGGTGCTCCTGTTGGTAAATAGTATACAGTAATACCTAGATCAAACATTTGCATGGCAATTTCATTCCTGGAATTTTATTCAGTACTGATGACAAAATTCTGCAGTATGGTTATCCTATGGATCATTTTTGGTTACTACACGAAAAAAAAAAATCAAGCTGCATCAACAATACAGAGAGAAAGAGAAGAGTTATATACTAATTCCCTGTATAGTGGCATTGGTACTCCCATTAAGGGTTAATATGATGCTGATGAGAATGTCTTGGTTGCAGTAACCAAAGGTTGAAAGATGCATCTGTAATCCCCTTGAGGGGAGCATAGTCATCTATAACTGCCACCGAGCCCTCAATGTCAGATGGGATCTCAACTGCATTTTCTTATTTTTCTATCATGAGCTCCAGTGGTAGAATCAAGGACATTATTTTATCTTTATAGCATGGATCAAACAGGGTGGCAACTGATTAATCACCACTGGTGGCTATTAGAAAAGCCTGGCCCTTCCTCTCTGCCATAAAAGATGCAATGGAAAAACCTCACCATTCCTCTAACTGCAATAATGGAGGTTAGCTTGGGAATAACAGAGGTTCGGGAGCCAGGAGGGGCTCCAACTCCCTAGCCTGATATGGGTGGGTTCTTACCTTAGAGCACAACTAATGTGCCTGTACTAAAATTCCTGGCATCAAAACCTGGGGTATCGTATCCTTCGCAGTGCAGGCAGATTGGTGGATAGATTGAAAGGTATATACAGCTGATTACCTTCTTGGAGAAAGTGGGGATTATGCTGATAAGGAATTCAGATTACCCAATCAATGTACGAGGTAAACAAGTACTTTATTGTATTCAGGCAACACGTTTCGGTCAAGAACCTGGACCTTCTTCAGGCATGAGCACTATCCCTGCTTTCTCCACGAAGGAAATCAGCTGCATATACCTCTAACTGAAATAAAAGATGCAATGGGAAAAAAACTGGCCCTTCCTTTCACTGCCATAAAAGACAAAATGGAAAAAACCTTAACCTTCCTCTCACTGCCATAAAAAGACACAATGGGACAAATATGGTCCTTTGTCTCACTGCTAAAAAGACGTCATGGGTTTACAGAAGCATTGTTGGTCTGTTCATCACTAAACAGGACAACTGCCTTCAAAAATGGATTGTTTAGTTTATGTTTTTGAAAATAGTTTTGTAAAATAAAGTTTTGTTTTTTCTAAAAATATACTTTTATCAAAAAGTTTATCATTTTCAAAAAAGTTTGTTTTATTATTTTTTTTTTTTTCAAAAAGTTCCAGTTGATCCAGAGAGTTACTCTAGGGATTGAAAGTATTTTTTCCAACTTCGAGTGACCATGGCTAAACTGGCGGTGCCAGTTGATGCGGACTGGTTGATGAGGCAGGAGAAGAGTAAGCAGAGTAGGCAAATGGAGGCTAAGAGTGATGTCTTACATTCCTCAGTGGTAGAAGTATATGCACCACTGTGATTACTGCCTCGGGCCAGCCCAGTGGGAAGTTGGAGACATGTACCTTCCTTGTCCGTGCTTACTTGTATTCATATCAGTTATGATGTGCAACTTGCAACTAATCCCTTTACATAGTTCACAACTTATTTTCTCCAAAACCTGTGCTGGATGAGGAATGGCCTGTCAAGAAAAGTAGTGTCGGCTGTAAATGACAAATAGCGGACAGCCACCACCATAACATTTTTAAAGCGGTCCAGAATGGTAGCTTATTTTTAAGGCCAACAATTTTGCAACTGTCCCAGTCAGAACTAGGGCTCATGAATGAAATAGGTAGAGATGAGCAGGTTGGTCGAGTGAAAATTTGTCTGAATTTTTGTCACAAAATTCAGTTCAAAACCTCTACATCAGGGCTTTGCTACTTTGAAGGGGGTGAGGTGGAGGACACTGCTCTTCCAACTAAGGATGAACCTAATGAAGATAATGCCATGGAAGTTTATGCACTGTCTGCCATGTAAACTTTGTGTGGCCTGTTGGGGCCTTCTAGTAGACGCCAGCACATCCTGGTGCCTGCTTGGGGCACGCAAAGATTTACATGTCCTCTCTCTGAAGGACTAGCTCCATAACCACCACCATGGCTCTGTCCCTTCATTACTGGTTTCCTCTCTTTAAAAGACCTGCAGTACCAAACTATACTGTGAGAGCACCTTTACGATCTAGGTATTACTGCACGCTATTCATTATGATGAGCACTTTTCTAATCCATGTACTACTGCTCGCTATTCAGTGACAGGAGCAACATTACAATAATGATTTATGATTTTTCTGGAGCCAACTACGCAGAGATAGGACCTTCAAGATGTAGTTACATTATCCATTCCCTAATGAAATGAACTTGATGAGCTGGCGCATAGCTGTTCATGAAGATGGTATAAAGTTTGTATTGTTCATGCAGATGCACAACAAATGTATTAATGATGTTGTTCAATTTATATGGGCTTGTCATTGTACCATTGCAGGTAGGTAGAAAGTCATGTCAACTAGCACTCTTCCGCAATTCCCCATTGACAGTCTCTGAGCAAGGATATCCCTAGCCATAAGCACAAGACAAATTTCATTGTATAGAATAATACAGTTCGAGGAATTGCTTCAGTAACAAAAGACAGAAATTCACTTGGCTTAGAGCCTCTTTAGATTTGTGTGCAGCATCAATGGAGTGGATTTCTCATTTTGTACATTTAAAATGCTTTATTTGTACAACGCATTTGGGCTTGAATCATCAGGTGTGTATAGACATACTCATGGTGAACAATTTGTACAAAAATGATTACCGTATAGAAGGATAAAATATATAAGATGATTAAATGAATATTAAAACAATAAATAATACAATGCCAAAGTGAATAAAAATGAGGGACTGCCTCCATGCCTCCTTTTACTATAATCCTTGAAACAGTTGAGGTATTATTATAGAGTGCATCACAGATATATATCAAGTTGGTATATCCCCAATTGGATTTCTTTTATCTCTATGGCAGCATAATATCTAATGAGATGGTAAGTGTTGAACTTGGATGTTGCCATGGTAACTTAAAACGGGGGTCTATAAATAAATCAAGGTTTAAAATAAAAAATAACTATAAATATACATATAAGAGCTTCTGATGTATATCAAAATCAATTTATTTTATTATAATGCTATCTTACTATTTGGCTGATCTGGGGTAGCAATGGTCCCTCTTATAAAAAGGAAAGCAAATATGACATGAACCTCACTTGCTCTACAGCAAGCCGGATAGGTCAAATAGATGGATGTATCATGTCCTTAATCAAAGTGAGTATTAATAGAGGATCTTCAAAAAAAATAATTGACTCATTGGCCAAATACAAAGGTAACATCTTTCTTGGAAATATACACAATTTCTTTGTATTTGGCCAACGGGTCGTTCAGAGAATTTCTATCATGAGAGGAACAAGACACCTGAATGTTAGTGCACATTCTCTTTCCAAGCAGGACAGGCAGGGCCATTTTCTAGATGGGGCTCCCGTGGCATATGCATCTTGTTCCTCAGGAGGGCCCCCACCAGCAGCATCAATGTCTGTAAGTGCTGAGCACTCTCAGATGTGCAGTGCCGGTGCTGTGCTGCCAGAGGTTGCTTTGATGCCTGTGCAAGCATCTATAACGCTCACATGCATTTTGTAACTACTTTTTATACTGTTATATGTTATATTGTTACTTGTTTTGGAAAGTAAAAGTGTGCACCTGTACATAATGATCTTAATGTACTGTTGGGTTATTTTTATATGCAGTACGGTTGGTTCTTGTAACATACCTATGTTATAAATTTGGTTTTGGTACTGTTTCTATGAGGTGAGCTTGGTTTTGGTACCTTATCTGTGTATTAAGCTTGATTCTGTTACTGTATTTATGTAGCAAGCTTAGTGAAATAAGAGTATTAGTTTCTAACTTACTACTGAGTTATTTTAGGGTTCACAAGCTTAATACCGCCCGCATTGTATGATGCCCTTGATCCACCCCTCCATAGAAGTTGCATTAGATGTGAATTCAGTCTGGGCTTAATTGTTGCATGATTACTTAGCCAATGGGGCACATTCACTAAGGGTCCACGGGCTGCGATTCCATCAGGTTTTCCTGAATATTACCGTTTTGTGCCATTTGTCCCTGAATTCCGCTGGGTTTGTGGCGCACGTTGATTCCCAACGGAATCGGAAAAACCGTGGTATTTTTTTAAAAAATTGTGTCGCAAAATCAGCACTTACATGCACCAACGAGGAGAAGGTGAACTCCGCCGACACCCGGTGGACATCGGACGCACAACCTTAGTGAATCCCGGCAGAACCCGAATCAGCGTTGAAGAACGTGCCGCTGGATCACGACTGGATCGGGTATGTAAATGAGCCCCAATGTGTTTCAATGACTTGATGACAATAACATACAGAAAACGGAAGGCAACCCATCAGTCTCACATTTATGCATGAGGAGAACAGTCATGGAATATGTTGATTCTGTATAATGTAGGAGCATAAAATATCTTTCTTAACATTTTTAAGGGAAAACCATTCTTTTATATGGAATATTTGGATGGTTACTAGCCACTTAGTCTCATAGCTACAGACTTTGCATCATTATGTTAAACACATTAAAATAAAAAAAAACATACATTCTGTGTCTGTTGATTACTGTATTCATGTTCTTTCAAAGGAAATACAGAGAGTGAAGTATACTTGATGTCTACCTTGTTCACAGACTGCAAAATCATTGAACAATTTAGTATTTTACAGACATCTTTATGGAGATTGGGTTTTAGCTTATGTAAGCTAGAAAAGAATTATCCAAGACATAGACTCAAATGTTCAAATCAACATATGAATGCAAATGTAAAGGCTTGCAAAAGGTTACCAAACTCACTTAAAATCTGCGGGGCTGGGAAAGGAGGAAAATATAAAATAAATTTACCCTCTTCTGGTTCCCTTTTCCAGTGGCGAAGCCTCAATATTGTCAGTTCAAGTTCCCCACTAGAAATGGCCCATGGCCCTTGCAGCAACCAAATTTTAGCTTAGCAGCAATATTGTCGTTTCCATCGCAATGTAATACAGGATAGCGCCAAGTAATCTGATGTCAGCACTATCCGAGCAATAACTGTATTACATAAACTGCACACTAAGCACATGTGTATTTTTTAAAAATGTGTATAATTTAGGAAAACTAGCCATAGGTCAGAAATCTAGAAAAGACATATTTCCTGTATATTGTATGCACAAAGGATGTGGAGTAAACAGATAAGTGCACAGCAAAGCTTTATATCGGCAGCGAATGACCTGTCTGTTTCATTCCATCAGGTTACATAAATATGGCTGCTATTTAGTAGGGATACAATGCATACTTTTCACATATTAATAATATATATTTCATTGCTAGCAGAGAAGAAGATTTTCACTACTTTGTCAGCAATGTTATGACTCCCTTTTATATTGTGAAACTAGATAAGAAGGAAGGAATTCTCCAGCTAAGAATAAGATCAAGGAAACTTTCATGTACAACATTTTCTCTATATGATTTTTTTTTTCCAAGTGAGCAAGTGTTCCATTTTTCAACAAAAAGCAGCCTCATTATTTATTAATCTTCCTAGATAATTGTATCTAGAGAATATCATACACATTTTGGGTAAATATCATTCTATATTTGAATCAATACAAATCCTGAGGCAAAGCTGTTTCCTCACTCTGCAATCTGTTTTATTTCATATTCAGGTCACAAAATTATCAGGGCACTTCTGCTTTTACTTGACTTTTCCCAGCACTTTTACATCCATCAATGATGGCGTAATATATTTTATAAAAATATATTTAATACTTAAAAGCCTGCCACTCCAACAATAAAAAGCTTCATTTTCCAAATTAGACCATTTTATTCTTGCCTCATTTGAATCAGAAATAGGGTAGATGGTTTCAAAGAGATTCACCATTAGTCCTATGTAGCTTTTTGGCATATAATTGTCGCAAATTTTTGCGCAAACATTTTTTTTGCAGGGGTTTTTTTTAGCGAGAAAAATCTCAACTCTAAAGTCACGCAATGGTGGAAAAATACACCACAGAGTGTGCAACACCGTGCAACATCACATTAATCAACAAATGATTTTCAAAAGAACGCAAATTTAATCGCAAAACTACACCACATAGGAGGTGGTGTATGTAGGTCCATTGCTACTACAGGGGGGAGATTTTGCTCAATTTTGAAGTTTTTGCTCAATTTTATGCTTGAAGTGTCTGAGAATTTCCTGTGCAAAAACATCGCAAAAAGGCAGAAATTGAGCAGATGTTAAAAATACATGCGACTGGTGCAGTCTATTCACATAGAACACACACAGCTGATCCTAGATCCTAGAAAACCAAGGTGTTAAATGGTATAAATCAGAGGATTATCCAAATATGGATATAGGGACCCATAGATATTTTTATAGGGACTACTGCAGGAGTCCTCTGATTTATACCATTTAACACCTTGGTTTTCTAGGACTGTCTTGTATATATCATTGTAACAACTTATTTGTGGGAATTGATTGTACATCTTTGTGCACTCGTGGCTGTATGTGGACCACTATGATTCATCTTGGTCCACTTGTTGTTTCTTGATGTGTGTTTTCACACTTTTAATTGTTTTTATGTATTTTTGATGCATGGCATCTATCTAAGTGTATTTTGAATCAATAAAATATTCATATTTATTTGTGCCTATACACACTAGCCTTTTCTTGGATTTTGTTATGGATAAAATCAGTCACCGTTGCTGCCTCCTCCCTCTGTGTTGGCCTGGTTCATTGTAGTCTGTTTCCTGGTGGGCTCCTCACAAGTGACATTTCTCCATCAGCTATACAACCTCGCAATTAATTCTCCCGGCCATCTCTGGAGGATTTTCCAGCCAGTCAGCTCCTTGCCACACATCTGCACACTGTGCCACTAAAAACATATCACAGTTATGACAGTATAGTATGCCTTTGATAACTACTGTTAAATAGTGAACACACTGCCACCTATAGAAACTATATAATACACAGGGACTCATATATTATTATTAACAGCAGGCCCCACATCATATAAAAGTAACAACAGCAGCCCTCTTCATATAAAATTAAAAACAGCCCCCGTCATATAAAATTCCGAACAGCAACTGGGATGTGGTCGGAGCAGTATGTGGTCTCCTCCTTGGCATTTGCTTGAATAGAGAGCAATGGCCACTTCTCAGACTTAGGCTCAATATTAATTTGAAGGCTCAGAATATTCCAGAACTGTCTAAAGAGAATGAGGGTCATTTACTAAGGGCCCGATTCGCGTTTTCCCGTCGTGTTACCCAAATATTTCTGATTTGTGCCGATTTTCCCTGTATTGCCCCAGGATTTTGGCGCTCGCGATCGGATTGTGGTGCATCGGCGCTGGCATGCACGCAACGGAAATCAGGGGGCGTGGCTGAACGAAAACCTGATGGATTCGGAAAAAACGCCGCATTTTAAAAATAAAAGTGTCGCGGGACTAGTGCTTACCTTCACCAGGAATAGGCCGGTGAACTTCAGTGCATTGCGGCGGGCCTTGGCGGACTTCAGCGCAGCAGCGCCACCTGGTGGACGTCGGAGGAACTACCTTAGTGAATCCCGGCCGGACCCGAATCCACCGCAGAGAACGCGCCGCTGGATCGCGAATGGACCAGGTAAGTAAATCTGCCCCAATAAGTCTATACATCCAGGCTCTGTCTAGGGCTCTGGGGCAGTCAGACACAATCTTCATCTCTGCATTCATATTTATGCTTAAGCAGCAGAGCCAATCTGGTTCCTATTGCCAGCCCTCTGACACCCAGGTCAAGGCTGAGGTACTATTAAATATCTATTTTACAAATCTTTGCCACAGCCAACCAATCCACTGTCATATGTGTGCCTACATGAAGGTTCATTTACAGCCTGTTACTTGCTGATGTACTGGACTGTCAATAATGATCCCTGGCCTGCCGCTATCACCATGGGTCTCCGCTTTATCATCTGTTCATTGCCACAGGTCCTGGCATGGATGAGGCATGTTCCTCTAGACCAAGCCACCATGACATATACTGGCACTAGGCTACACTACAGCCAGCCACTCAGTTCCTGGGAATGATTCTGCCTCCACACTGAGGTCAGGCCCTGGTGGGGTAACATTGCAGTTGAAAGGGGTGTAAATCACAGTCTTTTAGATGCCACACCATTTATGGGAAATCATGAAAGATTGTAAAGGAAAGATTGAAAGCAGTGCTGTGCACTGGGTATTTATTCCCCTTTAAAACACTTGCATTATCTGGTGTTTAATGGGTTATTAGGGATGACCCTTTGGTGCTCTCCTATTTCTCTCAATCCTCCCCCTAATGTGGCAACTTAGTTGTTTAACCTTAAATATTATAAGGGCAAGTTATCTGAGGCAGAGCCTCTTTCACCAGAGAGAAGTTTATATATTTCAAGTAACAACTGGCCAGAGGTAGATGGACCTTGCTAACATTTCATAATGTTATACTGTAAGAGTTTATTATTACAGCTGCAGATGACCCTCATCCACCAACAAAAGTTGAAATTTTGCCAGTGTGTTCTTTCATTTGTGAATTTAAAAAGGGGAAAGAAGTGGTGAAAGAAGTTATGTATGGTTGTAATCTCTTCAATCTATGCTAAGTACACTACTATGACCACTGAGGCTTGTAATATTTTCAGATTCAGGTGGTTTCAGATGTTAAAGGGACATAAATAGGTGCCATATATACAGGACTTTTTGTATTCTTGCCCACTGTCTTGGTTCTCCGTAGTTGCATAACCCTTTTGTGACTACCCAGTGTACATTTAGGTAAGTTGGGGCCGTAGGTCATATGAAATTAGCTTCTAAGGGTGTGTATACAAGCCATCTAGCTAATCATGTCACATGGTGCCTTGACAGGACAGGACAGGATCATCATCAGGTTCCCGCTCTAAAAAATATTGAAGGCTGTCTGGGAATCACAGTAAAACAGCAAAAGACACCATAGTATAGTAGTATTTTATCTATGTAAAGTGCTCTAGGAGAATAAAAGAAAACCCACAATAATTTCCCACAACCTAGATAGAGCCCTGGACAATCTTTAACATTGGTCATTAAAACCCAAAACAGGCAGGATATAATGGGGTCAATCAGAGAGAATAAATAGAACAAAAAAAAATATCCATCATGACTCTCCTTTTTATCAGTAAATTAGTCAGTGGGGTCAGAATTATCAGGGATGTATGTCTGAAATCTGGAGTACAAGTATTAGGCGAGATTCATGGCCATTGAAGTAGCTGACATTTGCTGTCAATTCTATTACCAGCAAACCAGCCCTGGGTCAGATGGTCTACTACTTGATATCTATACAAGATATAGGGAAATTATACTCACAATGCTGCTTGAAATTCTTAAGTCCGGGTAGGAGGGAGGTGGTATTCCAGGCTCTATAGAAACCATAATAACACTCATTCAAAAGAAAGATACAAATTTAATAGCTAAAGAAATTTACAGGCCTATATTGCTATTGAATAACAATCTAAAAATCCTGGCTCCAGTTCTGGCCCTGAGACTACAGAAAGTGATTCACACATCATTCATACTGACCAGAGTGGATTTATTCTGGGGAGGCTGATGGCAGGAAATTTGGACAGATTACTCCTGAACATGCAGCTGAGTTTGGAATAGAAATAGCTAAGGTATTTGACAAGGTTGAGTGGTCCTTCCTCTGGGCAATTATAGTAGATTTGGTATTGGAAAAGACAAATATCACAGGCGCTCTAAACGGAGGCAAAGTGGTAGGAATTTGTGCTTTATAGATAGGCACACTTCTGCAGCAAGTGATAACTGTGACTCCAGTCACAGGCACAGCCAGGAGAGGGGACCTAGGCCCCAGAGTCCCAGTACCTCCTCTATCCTCAATTGTAGTTATTTGAAGCTAAAGTCGGTGATACTGATACTATATTGGCTGCTGTGGGGACATTGTTACCATATTTTTATCAGCTACTGTGGTGGCACTGTTACTCTATTGACTGCTGTAGGTAATTGTTACTATATTTGCTACTGTGGGGGGCAATTTTAGTTAATTGCCTACTGTGGAGGCACTGTTACTAAATTGTCTGCTGTGGGGCACTGTTCATATATTGGTTACTATGAGGGCGCTTTGACTACTGTGGGGGTATAATAATGTTTTCAAAGGGAGCAGTAACAGTATTATGTGTGTGTTGAGAAGGTGCAAAACTTTTGTGTTGCTAAATCTTCAAACACTAGTTGTAGATGGAAGAAGCTAACACGGTGGCAAGGTAGAAAAAAAAAATGAAAGTGGCTCCTCTGGTGAAATACATTATGTGTTGGTCACTAGATTTACACTAAGTAAATTACAGTAAGTATTACTCATGAGTTCTCATTTCTGTAGCATCAGACACTGATAAACAGTATAGGACTATCTCCCTCTTCATGGTTCTGGTGCCTGCTAGTAAGTTTGTTTCCAGTGCTGTTTCTATGCAGTAATATTGGCTCTGGTATGATATCTAGTTAGTAACCTTGGTTCTGCTGCTGTATCTATGTAGTGTGCTTGGTTCTGCAATATACCTATGTTGTAGCTGGCTTTCACACACAGCCAGGCTCCCACAATGATAGCACGGGCTATGCTTCTGAGCCTGTGCGATCTCTAAGACATACATGTATGATGCAGCAACAGACTGATTAAATGCATTAAGGGGTTAAAGTACTTGAATCAACTGATGGAATACCTGAATTAAAAAATTACAGATAGGGTTAAAAACAATTGAATTGGTGCCAATTATTTCTAAAATAAGATCTAAAGTCATCATTTGGGTTAAGTTGCCACTATCTAACCACTATTGGGTTCAAGTAAAAGATGTATACACAGGGTAAATATAGGTTTCAGATTTACACAAAGTTGTTAGGTTGTTTACAGTTTGGAATGCATGTATACAATTTCAAAAATATATAAAATCTTGAATGCAGAAATAACGAAGATGATAGTTTATATAGAAAAAAAGCAACATATCCTTTCTTTAAATGAGACAGAAAATTTATTTTGGAAAGGTTAATAATATTGGATTATGTTCATCTATTTTATACAGTATGTAACAATTGATTAGATTGTTAAAAATAAAAAACAATTATAGTGTTATAGTTCATTTGCACTTCAATTGAAGTAACACAACAGATATATATTTAAGTTTTTTAGTTATGTATGCAAAGAATCATCACTGAGGTCTCATTCTGAAGTAAAGGCTATAAAATCCTACTTGAAATCATTAGTGGCTTATACTATGCACAGGCTGCATAGTAAATTAATGAAATAAGAAGGAAGCTGTAAGATATAATTAATGTTGATGTCTGAAATGAAAACTGTATTGCATAATTAATTACCGAGGCTACTGAGGCTATAATGTATAGCTCTAAAACAGAATACATATATTATATATACACCAGATATTCTTATTGTATATTGACTGCATAAATATGGGCTTGTGAAGGGGTAAGGACTCACATTCAGGTTTTATTGATGTAGTTTTTAAGCCAGTTGTAGATCATTAAAGGAAAGAATATATAATGATTTTTCACTGTGGTTTTGGCTAAAGAACCTAAATGTGTGTTTTTACCCAAATGGCTGTATAATAATAACTTATTAATACTTTATAAACTTAGGCCATCAGCTCAGGACAAGGACAGGACCTCAATGGTAGTATTCTCTGAAATACTGTCTGTACCATATAAATAAGTTGTTCAAAAGTTGATGTAGTAAGGAGGGGTTTGGGTTCCTAATGAACATGGCTGACTTTGCTGTCAGCTGTAGGCTCTAGAACAGTGATGGGCTGTACCTCAATGGGAAGCGGTTTTGCAGCGGTTTTTGGGGATGGCTAGAAGGTAAGAAAAGTGTTTAAACTAGGGACCTGAACAGAGGAAAACTACAATTGTACAAAGAAAGACAATGTTGACAAGGGACTGTGGATAATTATTTAAAACGGGATGAAGAGTACTGAAAAAGAATCAATAGGAACAGGGAAAGGGGAAACCCTATAAATACATGTACACTAATGCCAGAAGCCTCTTTAATACAACAGAGGAACTAGAAATCTCAATGTTGGAGGGAAAATATGATATTAGCGCGATATCAGTGAGACATGGCCTGACAATAGCTATGACTGGGCTAATTCTATAGATGGCTACAGTCTTCATTGTATAATAATGATAGTATAAATAAAAAGGGGAGGGCTTTGTGTATAGGTTACATTGTTTCCCAAGCACACTCTGCATGATGACATTGGAGAGGAAAATGAATAATAGGTAGTTCATATAGGTAGATATAAGGGGAGGAAAAAAATATTGCAAGACTCCAAGCATAATAGAGGTCTCAGAATAACAGATGTAAACAGATGCAGCCTCAACACTTGGTGAAGTACTTATCATGGGGGACTTCAACTACACAGATTTAGACTGGGACAGAAACCCGCAGGTCCTACAAAAGGTAGCAGGCTTTTGGCAATACCAAAGGACAATTACCTGTCACAAGTTGTCCAAGACCGACCAAGGGTAGGGGAGTCAAAGACCTTATCTTAACCAACAGACCTGACAAGATACAAAAATTACAGATTTTAAACTCTGTAATAGTGATCACAACATCATTCATTTGGAATTATCCTTTAATGAGATAATTAGAATTGGGGCTACAAATCCTCTAAACTTCAAGAGGGAAAAGTTGCAGGAAACCAGGAGAGGACCTAAATGGCATAAACTGGAACAACATTCTCAAAAACAAATGAAACTAAAATAAATGGGACATTTAAAAAAAAAATTTAAAAAGGTTCTATGAAAATTAAATATGGTATGGATAGAAACATAATAGAAACAGGAGAAAACAATGTGGTCAACTAGATGAGGAGAGCAGCAACAGAGAAAGATAAGGCATCAATGCTGCTAAAACAAGAAAGTAGGAATGAAGCGTTACATGATTATAAAGAGAAAACACATTTTGTAAAAAAAAGAACAAAGGGAGCAAAAATAGAGAATTACAGAAATATTGCCAAGGAAAGTAAAAATAAACTAAAAGTAAATAATAAACTAAAAACTGAAAATTTGGGAACTCTGAAGAATAATTTGGATGGAGGGACATGAGGAAAGGGTCAATCTATTGAATGTCGCTTCTCAACTGTCTTTACCTAGACAAATCCTGTGGCAGAAGACCAGAATACATGATACAGAATACTGTCAAGCTACTATGAAATGTCCTGGCCTTAAAACCAATAAAATAGACAAATCACCAGACCCAGGTGTCATATACTCCTGTATACTGCAAGAATTAAGCAATGTGACAGACAGACCTTTATTTTTAATATTTGAAGATTCCATAAGTACGGGTTCTATTCCACAAGGCTGGTGCATAGCAAATGTGGTGCCAATATTCAAAACTGGATCAAAAAGCAATTCTGGAAACTGTAGACCCATGAGCTTAACTCCAGTTGTTAGGTAAAATTGGAGCGATTCATTAGCAATGTTCTCTAGAGCATCTCACTATTTTTTCAAAAAACTGATATACTGTCACGCCAGGGATTCATAACATATTGTAACAAAACTGCCATTGGCAGGTTAAATAGCCCATATCCGGACAGAACAAATTAAAGATAAAATGTCACTTTTATTCGGTGGACTAAATATTATTAACTAGACAAAAGTAGCATGTGCTACTGGGTACAAGAAGGAAATGTGTATTAAAAACACAGTGTAGTGAACAGTTTCCTTCTTTACTGAAGCAATCCAGGTGCAAAGCAAAGCAAATCAAAGGGCTGACTTCACCAATCTCTTCCCTGCTAGAAGAAGGGTTCTATGCTGAGGAAAAATAGACGGCGGCTGGTGTCATGAATTCCTATGGTGTTTTGCACCTCTTTTTTATCATGTGTTCAATACTTTTTAGCTGTATCATTTCTCATTGATACACGTAACTTAACATCAATGGACTTCTATAGCTTGAATCATAACCTTAAAGATACAATCAAAAAAATGATGTTACATTGTAATCGATATAAAAGCGTATCTGTAAGTTTACTGACAAACTGGAGAGAGCCTTTGAGAAAAATTCCAACAATACCTGTATTATGCTGCTGACTTCTTCCTAGCCTGAGATATATTTTGTATATGTAACATTAGATTCAGATTCAGCTTATTCTGATGTGGGAGGACACTTCCAAGTTGGGACATCAGCTCAGGGTAATGAAGCCAAGCTAGGAAAGCAAGTTTGTATTTGGCTGATCTGAGACATGTGATGAGTCATATGCTTGTGACATCACTGACTTTCCTTTACCATTACAAGAGTTGTGTAACCATTTTTGTTGTCTAACCTTTCTTTCATCAGGAAGAGAAATAATCTTATTCATATCTTGTAACTGGCTATAACAGATGGGCTGTAATATTGTCTTGGAATTAAAATTCATATTCCACAGAATTTCAATTAGTCAATTTGACAAAAAAAACTGTTTCTTGAGTTTACCACCATGAACGTATACCATTGTGTCCAGGAAAGGTAATTCAGAATTTCAAAAGACCTTTGTGACTGTTTGTAAATATCATCATCTGTGCATCAAAGCAAGGCCACAAAGAGACACAAAATTGTGACCACAACTGTCTAGACAAACGACTTAGAATTTGGCCTTTATCAGCATAGGCAAGGACCACATTGCCCCCCTCATTAACTGTATATATAGCCCTGGAACAAAACATAAAATATATTTCTATATTACTTGAATTTCTGTAATGGCATATAACAAGGAATATCTGCCCTGTCATTACCAATGTTAAATAATTTATCCCTGTTAAGGTGGAAATAGAAACATTTTTAAAATATATATAGTCACAAGAGAATATTTAGTTACGGGGGGGGGGGACAATTTGATCAAAAAGTTTCCCTAAAAACTTGTCCCTGACAATAGATTTTTCTAAGGACACAAGGGGCAAACAAAATACTGTATATAAAAAGATTGACAAGGGAATAAAGATCGGAATAACAGATCATCGTAACAGAATTCTCATCATCTCAGGTAAATAAACAATTCTTCATCAATTACTTGATTAATGCTTTACAATGCAGAAACACTATAAAGCTATTTTATGACTCAAATTGTATCTTGAATTCTGATCGATGAGTACATTTTGCATGCATTTTCATCCATGATCCTGGACAAAATCTGTTATGGAGGCCGATGAAAAATAGTTCCCATTGAATTAAATGTTCTTCTGCATTTTGATCAGGACCTGTGGAGGAGGCCCCTAAGAAGACCACTAAAGCAGACATAAACTAAACCGCGATTAGGGTACAATAGACCATTTACCTTTAAAATACTTTACAGTTCTGAACACTACACTATATACACGTACGGTAAATAATGAATTAGGGGGTAGGTATACACGTAATGCTAGTTAAGGTTTTTAAACATAACTGCAAGTTATTCAAGAGAAAACCAAAGTAACATCTAATAAATGTATTTTCAAGAATACTTGTAAAAGGAAAAGGTGGAAGTACAACCTAGAGGTGGTATGTACAAAAGAACAGAAGAAAATGATAGCATGGGTAGAGTGCATTTCAATGTAGAAAAAGGATATATCTGTGGAGTGCCTGATTTTCTTAAGAATGTCAGTCAATTGCCATGATAAATAACCTATGTGTAGTGGACCCAAAAGTAAATATTCCCTCCTGGGAAGCTGAAAAGAAGAAATCTGGGAGGTATTTCTATTAAGGCTTTCAGTCACACGTTGCAAATGTATTGCCATTATCATAAAAGCAATCACAGTGTTGGAGCTAGGGTCAATGCAGTTGACCCAGAGTGTCATGACCATTCCCTATGAAACGCATTTTGTATTATCAGTTGCCAGTTTCCTTAATATTTACATGAATCAAGTGTTGTAAACCTCTGTAATTAGAATAATTGAAGAGACATTCCACTAAAACATTTGTTTCCATTAGTGAATGAGTTGGCTGGTCATTATATTAATTTGGATACATGAAGTTTCATTATCCCTCTTAATTACATGATGTTATTCATTTGTTTGTTCTTCTAGTCAGTGAAGTCAAGCTGGTTGTCAAAGGCAGAGTTCTTTAATAGCGATTTGTGCTTAAAACACCATGACTATCTATACAGGCCGAGATATAGTTTAGCTGAAGTTGTATTTTCTTCTATGTACAGAATATCGGCACATTTTTGGGGGCTGGTTCTCTGTTTATACAACCAAAATCAGAGTGCAACTGACTATACATGGGTTAATATCTCACTGAAAACAACGGAATACACATACACATACAGGGGTTAACTATGTATTTCATATTTCATACTGCCAAAAAGATGGTGTTTATTTAATCTTCCCGAGATAATTAAACCATCCTAAATGTGCTTGCTTATCCACTACATATATACATACGTATATACAACACCTACAGGAAATGGTAGACTACAAATGTAGTAAAAGACATCGGTAACATCTGCGTCAGCATAATCTTTGGCTTGTAGCTTGCGACTGAAGAGGTGCCGATTTTATCTTTGAGTGAAACCAATCTTCTGTAGTGTGAACATGGGTTTACTCACTGGGCTGCTTTGATTGATTCAGCACCACACTTGTTTCATTGCTACCCACATTTAACTGCAGGTTAAGGAAGTTTTCTTGTTAGCTCCTCATATTTCTAGTTTATTTCTGGCTCTTTTGGTATTTTGACTTTGGCTGGTTTTCTTGGTCTTTCCTCCCATCATTGTTGCTATTTCCTCTCTGGTGACCTGGCTATGACAACCTCTTTTTTTTTGCTGCTGTACTGTCTCCTACTTGTCCCATATCTCCTAGGACAGTGGTGGCGTACCTATGGCACGGGTGCCAGAGGTGGCACTCAGAGCCATTTCTGTGGGCACACAGGCCATCACTATAGAGGAGAACAGGTATTTTCCTGCAGTCCCAGACAGCCCAGGACTTGCTGTGTACGGAGCTATTTTAAAGTGTCAGTGCTACCTGGGACTACTAAAGGAGTGGGAAAGTGTGGACAGATCTGGATTATCATTGTAGCTCCTGCTTCGGCCCTGACAGTTTTTCCTGTTTATGGGCCCCTGGAGGGGAGCTACAATGGTCATCCAATTTGCTTCTATTTTCTGCTTTATTGGTGTCTGCGTTGGCACTTTGCGATAAATAAGTGGGTCTTGGTTGTAGTTTGGGCACTCGGTCTCTAAAAGGTTCACCATCACTGACCTAGGATATGCAGAGGCAACCATGCAGGGCCTTTGGGAGTCTTGAATTTAGGGGTCACAGTTTTTCCTACCTAAATCCACTTTCTGCCTTATATTGAGGCCCCATTACCCCCCTCACATTGTGGCCCCTCACTCCCACTAATATTGTTGTCCTCTAATATCTTCCTCAGCTACTCCTCATATTTTAACCCTGCCCTTTATGTTGTGGGCCAACTGAACTCTCCCTCAGCCTGTGGACCCCCCATCTCTACCTTATCTCATGGGCCCCCTTTATATTGTGGTCCTCACAATCCTGTGGGCTCCCATCCTCATCCTTTCCTTGTTTCAGTCTAATAAAAAAAACAAGTACTCACCTGTCCCTCAGCAGTTCTCTTCATCTTCTCCTCTGATGCTGCTATGTACAGTGATGCCAGCAAATGGGGTGATGTAATCACATTGCACCTGTTGGTCTGTAGTGCATATAGCTGCAGCAGGGGAATAGAGATGGTCATCAAATTTAACTCTATTTGCGCAGATAGAAATGAAGTCCCTGGCTGGCATTGGGTGGATCCAACGGTGGTGGGGGCTGAATGTAGCACAGGAACCCCTTTAGTAAGATAGCACAAGGCCCCCTTAGTAAAATAGCACAGGGTCCCATTGGTGACATAGTACAGCCCCTTCTCCCAGTAGTATAGCACTGGGTCTCCTTTTAGTGTAATAGCACAGGGTTTTCCCTTAGTAATAGATAACAGGGTCTCCCTTTAGTTTAAAGCACAGGGCCCCCCTAAGTAATAGACCACAGCCCCCCTTAGTAATAGAGCACAGGATCCCCATTGGTAATGAAATACAGGATCAATCCAACTTAGTTATAAATCACAAACCCCCCTTAGTAATATATCACAGTGCCCCCCTTAGTGTGTAGCACAGCACAGTGGACTGTAAAAAAAATACTCACCTACAAGCACCCACTGCCGCCTCAAGCTCAGCCCTGCACTTCTTCTCCTCCAGGCAGCGGCAACAACATCACTTCTTGGTAGAAAGCACAGCCTGACTTACACAGAGGGCTCAGGCAGCATTAACATCTAGTTGTCTGCCTCCTAACGGATAAGCATGCCACATCTAGTAATCAGCAGCATGCACATGTTAAGAACATCTTTAATGTGTATAGAATATGTTAAAATGGGATGTTTACACAATGTTATATGAGCCTGTGGGTGTTTAGTTCCTATCAGTGGCAGCAATTCACTAAGCCATCATGGAAGGTCTTCTCCGTCCCTGAAGGTAGACCCCAGAGACCAGGTGCAAAAAAGGTATCAGGGGAATCAGCATCATCAGCCATAAGTACTTCCATCCTCATTAGTGTCAGAACTCGTAAATTCTACTGATGGGATCAGGTTTCAGGCTTCTTGCTGGAAAACCACATCCAGAGCTGCCTGTGATTGACAGCTCCATTTCTGATCCTGGGAAAGCTGGGTGTGTCTCTGTAATTGTTTTGCCTGCAGCTGCGGTTTGAGTGATGGACGGCTGAGCCAGTCAGTGCTGGAGGTAGTGTCCATTTCTGCCTTAAATTCTGCCCAGCCCTTCATATGGTGCTGGTTATTGCAGTCTATCTGTGTAGCTAGTGCTCTTGCCATTGTGGTTCTTGCTATTCTGTGTATTGACTTCTGCTTTGCCTACTGACCATTCTACTTGCTATACGAATCTGTACCTTTGCCGCCATCTTGGTTTTGACCCGGTTTATTTGACTCCGCTTGTCTGTCTGTATCTGTTGTTTGTCCCTCAGTACCGTTTATCTCCTAGTGTGACCCCACCTTCCTGTGTCGGTTTCTGTTACCAGTGTGAACACTGACCTATATCTGTATTCCGGTTACCTGTCCGCTCCACCATCCAGCAGCTGCCAGACGAAGTAAGTTTTCCTGTCACTTTGTAGGGTCGCTCAGGGACCATCAGTTAGGTTCCTGATGGTAGGTTTGTTCTTTCTAGGGCGGTTTATCTGCTTTAGGCAGGCCCACAGGGACTTTGCAGGATGAGTTCGCCATCACCTACCTAGTCTGACAGCTAGCGCCAAGCCTGGTTGTGGTTGCGAGGTTGCTGGACAGGTACTCACAATTAGGTAATTCTTCTAAGTGACCCATTCCCAGTACTGAAGAGTATAAAAACTATTGCCTAACTGCACTTCGCAAAAATATGTAATTCTCCAATTTACTCTAGTTAGCCATCTGCAGGTGTTTAGCATCTAGCAGAGGTTTTACCTTGCCACTGAAACCCCCCCCCCCCCAGGCTAATTTCCATAGGCCAAGCATTCTGGTAGCCATGGCAAACCATATTAAATAGCTAGAGGTGACAGAGGGCTTGTTGAGAGATGTCACAAGCATGTGGCTCATCACATGCTTCAGGTCACCCAATTACAAACAGGCTGTTCTGGATGTAGGCGTGTGGTTTTAATCCTACATTATGTCATAAGGCTTCTTGTATGTCATGCTTGATGTCAATGGAGCTGCCTTACAAGAGTTTCAATATTTGCAGATGCTAAGCTTTGTAAAGCAATTAAAACTGATGCCCATAGTATAACATTACATTTGTGGAAGCTAGAGGAATAGTCAGAGAAATGGCCGAGCTAGTGGGCTAATGCACATGGGCTGTTAAAACAATTATGTTTTAAACCAGGGGTCCCCAAACTACGGCCCGCGGGCCATTTCTATCCGGCCCCCGTCCTATCCAGGGCTTGGATCCGGATTTGTTATTTGGCGCTCCAATAGAGTCAATGATTAGGTCTAATCGTAGGCCGCAGCCTTCGGCAGTCGGGCAGGGGACTCCATCCGGACAGAAAGCTCCTGCCCGTCCCCGAATAGTGCTCGATGCGGCCGATGTGTCCGCTCGAGCACTATTATTGCAGGTGGAGCAATTTGGCCGGAAGACAACCCCGACGCACATCGCTCCTTGAACCTGGATGTGCGGCCGCGTGATTACGTGATCACGCGGTCGCGCACCCCTTCCTGCCCGGCAGCAGCCAGAAGAGAGAAGACGCGGGAGCCAGAGGTGAGTACAGGGTTTTTTCTTTTTTTTTTTTAAAGATTGTGGCGACCCTAATATATGAAACAATGAATTATGGGACCATTATAGCAAGTCATAATGGAGGGGCAGCACAGGGAATAATTATGAGAAACAGGATAGGAAATAATTAATTATGAGGGGGCAGCATAGGGAATAATTAATTATAAATAATTATCTCCTATGCTGCCCTTCATAATTAATTATTTCCTATGCTGCCCCTCATAATTAATTATTTCCTATGCTGCCCCTCTTAAGGGGCAGCATAGGATACAATTAATTATGAGGGGCAGCATAGGAAATAATTAATTATCAGGGGCAGTATAGGAAATAATTAATTATCAGGAACAGTATAGGAAATAATTAGTTATGAGGGACAGTATAGGAAATAATTAATTATGAGGGGCAGTATAGGAAATAATTATGAGGGGCAGCATAGGAAATAATTAGTTAGGAGGAGCAGTACAGGAAATAATTAGTTAGGAGGGGCAGTATAGAAATTAATTATGAGGGGCAGCATAGGAAATAATTAATTATGAAGGGCAGCATAGGAAATAATTAATTATGAGGTGCAGCATAGGAAATAATGGGGGGGCAGCATAGGAAATAATTAATTATGAGGGGCAGCATAGGAAATAATTAATGGTGGGGGGCAGCATAGGAAATAATTATGAGGGGCAGTCTAGTAATTAATGGGGGGGAGGGCAGCATATTTAATAATTAATTGACCCAATTAATTAATTAATAAATAAAATAGTTCACAAGGGGGTGCAGTATATTAAATAATTAATTGAGGGGGGCCCAGTGTATTACAGTTGCGTTCACATGTACTGCTAGCGCTTTGTTTTCAAAGAATTTCTTATTTTTTTTATTTTTTAAACTTCAGTCCGGCCCTCCAGCGGTCTGAGAGGAACAGTGAACGGCCCCCTATGTAAAAAGTTTGGGGACATCTGTTTCAAACAGTCAATTACTTGGTAAAACTGCAGCTAAAATGACGGGGTTATTGGTGGATGGTAAACTTAATTGTAGTGACCAAAACAGGGAGCTGCTAATAAAGCAGATAAAACTATCGGATGTTTCAAGAAAGGCATAGATTCTCATAAAAAGGACAAAGGGGGGAATTTATCACTGCTTCTATGCCAGTGAAAACACTTTAAGTTATGTTGACGGGAATTTCACTTCCATGCTGTAAATTTTAGACAACGGGAGATTAGCATACGGAAATCAAAATAAGTTGCACATTAACATTTAATGAATAATATTTAGATTATACTAAAACAGTGGTAAGATAGTAAAGGGAGATTTCACTTCAATTATAACTATCAATTAAATCAATATAACTATTCAATTAAACTATCCCTGTCCAACATCAATAGGGGGATTAGATCAATACACCAGGTAGTTTATACAAATTTGAGGATCACATTTTGGCACTTAAAAAAAGCCCCATGCTTTAGGTGTACTAATTTTACTGTGCATTACTGTCAGTGGAAAAGTAGAAGTCAGAAATGGAAATACATTAAGGTATAGAGATGGATCTGCACATCATTTGTCTGTTAAGGTGTCAGGGTGGCGGACTCCAGCTAAAATATGGGTGTTAACCCCTTAAAGTGCCACAATCAAACACGAGGGCAGCCCTGTGTGTGATGGCTCGCATGGGCTTGGATCCAGAATGCGCCACCTGTGACACCATAGGAATGCGCCTGCTGGTTGCTAAGACAGCCAAGAGCCTATCCAAGGGTTCCATGGCTGTCATAGCAGGATTTGTGAAAGAACTTACTGTTAGGGGTCTCTTTTACAGATTTTATAGACAGAGATTTTACAATATACTATGCAGTATATTATACAAGTGATAAGACCCATGAGGATTCAAGTACCCAAGGGGGTCTAGAAATACAGTATAAAAAATGTTATTTCCTGTGGTGAACCCAACAGCGTAAATAGCAACCAAATGTTCAAATCGCTACTTGTTTGCCATTCCACAAAACTTTCAAAAGGGAAGTCAAGGGAATGGGGAAATGGATTGAACAAGGGAAAGGAAGAAGAATCTTGAAGGTGAGGGAGAAACTGAATATGTTATTACGGGTACTACTCTATTTTTTGAATGTGGAATATGTTGTAGTGAGTGTTATCCTGTACATGTAAGAAACTTGTCTTCGTGGGAATCCCCCTTTAAAGTTTTATTTTTTAAAAAAGCTGTAAAATGGTACAATAGTTTTATAGGGAGAATATTTTTTATTTAAAACATGTTTTAGGTATATGAATCACAGCTAAAGAAAAGGAAATTATTTGAATTTCAAATTAGTTTCCCTCAGGTACAGTGTGTTGATAAAGAATTCAGACCCCTTTAAATTTTTCACTCTTTTTTTCATTGCAGCCAAGTTTTTTTTTGCTCATTAATGTACACTCTGCATCACATCTTGACAGAAAGAAACAGAAATGTAGATATTTTTGCTAATTTATTAAACTAGATAAACTAAAATATTACATGGTCATAGGTATTCAGACCCTTTGCTGTGACACTCACATGCTGTCCATTTCCTTCTGATCCTCCTTGAGATGGTTCTACTCCTCCTTTGGAATCCAGCTGTGTTTAATTAAACTGATATGACTTGATTCGGAAAGGCACACCTTTCTATATAAGTAAGACCTTACAGCTCACAGTGTACTTCAGAGCACATGTGAGTTGTGAGGTCTAATGAACTGCCCAAGGAGCTAAGAGACCAAATTGTGGCAAGGCACAGATCTGGCAAAGGTTACAAAAGAATTTCTGCAGGACTCAAGAATCCAAAGAGCACAGTGGCTTAATCTTTAAATGGAAGATGATTGGGATGACCACAACTCTTCCTCAACCTGGCCTGCAACCAAACTAAGTAATCTGGGAGAAGAGCCTTGGTGAGAGAGGTAAAGAAGAACCCAAAGATCATTTTGCTGAGCTCCATAGATACACTAAGGAGATGGGAGAAAGTTCTACAAAGTCAACTATCACTGCAGCCTTGCACCAGTCGGAGCTTCAGAGCAAAGTGTGCCAAGGAAGCATTTCCTCATTGCAAGACTTATGAAAGCCTGGATACAGTTTGCAAAAAAACACATGGAAGTACTTAGAGACTATGAAAATTAAGATTCTCTGGTCTGATGAGACGAAGATTGAACTTTTTGGTGTTAATTCAAACCGGTATGTGTGGAGAAAACCAGGCACTGCTCATCACCTGCTAAATACAATCCCAACAGTGAAATATGGTGGTGGTTTTTCACCTGCATGGACAGAACAACTTGTTGCAATTAGAGAGAAGATGAATGTGGCCAAGTACACAGATATGGATGGATGAAAACCTTTTCCCGAGTGCTCTGAACCACAGACCTACAACAAGACAATGACTCTAAGCACACAGCTAAAATGACCAAACAGTGTCTCTCAACATTCTTGACTGTCCTAGTCAGAGCCCTGACCTAAACCCAATTCAGCATCTCTGAAGAGACCTGAAAATGGCTTCCACCAACATGCACCATTTAACCTGAGGAAACAGGAGAGAATAAGCAAGGAAGAATGGCAGAGGATCCCCAAATTCAGGTATGAAAAACTTGTTGCCTCATTCCCAAGAAGATTCATGGCTGTACTAGCTCAAAAGGTGCTTCTACTCAACAGGGATTAAAGGGGCTAAATACTTATGAACATGAGATATTTTAGTTTTTCTTGTTTAATAAATTAGCAAAAATATCCTTTTTTTGTCAGAATGGGGTGCAGAGTGTACATTAATGAGCAAAAAAAAGAACTTTTTTGATCTTACCATAGACTGCAATGAAACAAAAAGTGAAAATTTTAAAGGGTCTGAATACCTTCCATACCCACTGTATATGACTATTTAACTGATAGAATACACATGTAATGTACCCATATAGCTGTTATATGTACACAGGTGGCACAGTGCATGCAATTATAGATTCATTAGAAGTTTTTTTTTTATTTCTTGGGGGTATGGAACCATTCCAGAATAACAGCAGGGAACTTGTCAATGATGCTTTTTAGGCTGCTAGTCTATCAGTGTACAGAATTTGTTTAAAGCACCATTGGTAGTGACACGCAATAATACAATCAAAACCTCATTATTATGGATTGTAAGTACCAACATGCTGAGAGAAATTCACTATTCTGGTCATTAACTGCTCCAAGTTGCATTTTTTTCTTCCGATTAAGAAAAATACAATCATTTTGCTTAACAATTCTCTTCACACCAGAGTATAATCTTGTTCCCCTGTGGTTATAGTGAAGCAGAACACACTTTTATTTCTGATCTGAAAGAATAAAGTCTAGAAAGCTCCTTTGTTAACAAACTAATTATTTTACTATTCATTTACTTTACTGCATTTTTATTGTAATTAATGCACTAGGGATATCATGTTAACTGGTCTTATTTTACACTGAATAGATAAAAGAATTATTCTACTGTGGATTGTCAAGCAAAGCTGAAAAAATGATATTCCTAAAACTGCTATTCCTTCATATGCTCTTCAGTTTTCGAGCATATTTATTCAGTTAAATATCTACAGCATATATGAGACCATGTACAAAATGTATAGGCAAATACAACTCATATATGAAAATACATACAACAAATTTATGTTTTTATGAATTTTTAAAAAAATGTTGTGTTTGTCACGCAGTTTTATGTAGATGTATAAGGCTATCAACATTTCATCTAGGCAAAAGCAATTTCCTGGTTTAAGGAGTACACTTACTTTTTTACCCCCTATCTCTGCACCTATTTTCCACGTTAATGACTAGGCTATTTTTCAGGGTTTTTTTTTTTACCAATGCCTTCTATAAGCTATAACATTTTATTTCACAACGTTTTCCAGTCACCCTAGCTCAGTGATGGCGAACCTTTTAGAGACCGAGTGCCCAAACTGCAACCCAAAACCTAATTACTTATCGCAAAGTGCCAGTATGGGAATTTAACCAGAAAACTGACGGTTTAGTTTAGAATCAATTTACACAGGACTGTCTGAGCTCGGATTCCAGCAGTCCTATACACACTGAAATGCCACTTTTACATCACATAAAAGAGTAATAAAAAGTTATCAAAAGGACACGCAATGAAAACAACGGCTCATTAAGCAAAAAAACCCAAATCTCCCCAGCTCCGTGCACTAAAGTTATTAGCGTCACAAGATGGCGAAACTATTTTCTTTTTCGTACACTGTTTTAATTATAGAAAAAGCATTAAAACACAATAAAACCTACAAATCTGGTATCACTGAGTTTACCGAACCAAAGAATAAAGGAGACAAATGATTTGGAGCGCACAGCAAAAGTATTAAAATCTACAGCTTCCCAGTACACGACATGGAATAATAAATGAGAAGTAAAATATGTTACGCAAAAAATAAGCCCTCACACAGGTATAAATATATAAATGCACATATAAATTTATAATATAATATGCATATACATAAATACATAAATAAAAATACATATGTTACTTACTCTTGCTCAGGTGTCTGTTGTTCCAGGGGGGGGGGGGGGGGTGCAGCATCTGGAGTTCGGTTCAGTGTGGTTATGAGGCATGAGTTCCAGGGGAGGGGGTGATGGGGGGCAGTGACCGGAGTTGAGCGGGGAGGGGGGGAGTGAGAGCGGCCGGAGTTCTTGCGGGGGGGGGGGATGGGGGGCGGGTTGCGGTAGCGGGCATAACAGGCTGGGGTTCGGGCGCGCGTGGGGGGCTTGTGGTAGCGGGCACAGTTTGTGCCGTGAGTTTCGGCCCGGTTGCGGGCGGAGTTTTATGGGAGGTGCGGGAGCGGGCAGGATGGATGCGCTGAATTAAAAAAATAAATACACTCACCTCAGACTCGTTCCTCCGGCTGATCACTGCAGCGCACACGGAGTAAGGTTGCCCAGCGCTGGCAGCGTAATGACATCATTACGCTGCCAGCGCGGGGATGCTTACCGTCCTGTGCGCTGCAGTGATCAGAGTGACAGCAGGCAGTGTCGGCGCCCTGCTCTGTCATGGCTGTTAGCAGTATCGGAGCGCAGCTCCGATATTGCTAACAGCCATGACAACCAGGTGTGGACAGTGGTTGTCCGCACCTGGCAGTGGTTGGGAGGATGGGGCGCGTGCCAGCAGTGAGGGCTCTGCGTGCCCTCTCTGGCACGCGTGCCATAGGTTCGCCACCGCTGCCCTAGCTGTTTGGGGTCTTGTTTCTTTTACGATGAAATGTAGGTTTACATACCAAAATGTATAGTTTTTTAAATAATGAATTTCACTTCCCCCTTTTTGTGGGGGGAATAAACTTGGGCATTGTTTCTACTTTTTATTTTATTTTTTTTATTGTATGGGATAAAAATATTATAGATTTTTAGCCTGGGTTGGTATGGGTGTGGAGGTACAAAATGGGGCACATTTATTTACCCGTCCGCAGGAGTTCCCAGAAATTGTCCGACTGGAATGCAATGTGCCACGATTCACTATGATCATGCGCCCGATATCCTGTATCTGTCGCTACCCCGCTCAGGTCCAATGGAGTTCACCTTCTTCTTCCCACACAATTGGAAAGTTAAATCCTGCGCTCAGTCTGAATCAGTTGGATTGTCCGACGGCCACTTAGTGACCCCTTATTGTCCGCATTTCAGCGATATAGACCCTGTGATGAATTCCATGTGTGAAGAAACACATCAGGTTAGGGGGATGGCAAGTCTGAATGGTACTGCCATTGTCAGGGCGGGAGACAACTCCTGGAACGATAGGGAGAGTGTAGGGGCACTATTGATTTCTCCTCACATCCATTCCTCCCCAGGAGGGAACTTTTACTCCCGACCCAGCAATTCGCCAGGTACCTCTATACAGACACCAGCATGTATGTTAAGATGCAAACATTTTCTACTACATTTATGTTTCTATAAGAGACTTTCTTTCTGAGGATTTTGTGTGTACATTGTTTGATCCCAGTGATACTGTGACCATCTGGGCTGGATGCACTGGATGATTTTACTGTTATTTGATACTATTTAGATGTTGGTTTTTAATGAATATCTAAGAATCTTAGTTATCTCAATTGACTAGCTGGTATAACACAAAATTGGAGTGGAAAGTAGAAAATAGACTACAGGCTGATCCAACTTTGATGTAATGGGGCAGATTTACTTACCTGGTCTTTTCGCGATCCTGTGGCGCACTCTTTGCGCTGGATTCGGGTCCGGCCGGGATTCATTATGGTAGTTCCTCCGCCGCCCACCAGGTGGCGCTGCTGTGCTGACAAGCATCAGAACGCACTGGAGTTCACCAAGCCGGGCTGAGTGAAGGTAAGTGCAAGCTCCGCGACAGATTTATTTTTTTTTTTAAATGCTGCGTTTTCGTCAGGTTTTCGTTCGGCCACAGCCCCCGATTTCCAAATAAATGCCATCCCACACCATTACGGACCCAAACTGGTCACGCTGAAAGATGGTGCAGGCAGCAGATCACTCTCCGCAGCATCTCCAGACTCTGTAATGTCCGTCAAATGTGTTTAGTGTGAACCTGCTTTCATCTGTGAAGAGGACAGGACGCCAGTGTCGAAATTGCCTATTCTGGTGTTCACTGGCAAATGCCAAGCGTCCTGCATAGTGTTGGGCTGTGAGCACAGCCCCCATCTGTAGATGACGGGCCCTGATACCATCCACATGTAGTCGGTTTCTAACTGTTTGTGCAGGCACATGACCTGCTAGAGGTCATTCTGCAGGGCTCTGGCAGTGCTCCTCCTTGCACAAAGGTGGAGGTGGCAGTCCTGGTGCTGGGTTGTTTCCCTCCTACCTGTACTGACCTTTCTCCTTGTAGCGCCTCCAGTCTCTGGACCCTACACTGATTCACCTATTGGACCCTAGTGGATTCACCTGTTCACCAGTCAGAGCATGTGTTTATATTCAGGAGGAGCTGTACATACCTGAAAATATGTAACTAATGGTGTTATTTTAAAAATTTCCCTGGTGATGGGGGAATGTTTATGGGGAGAGATAGTTCTTATTATCTGCACGGAGGACATGAAAAGGAAAGGACGATGCCAATTTCATTGCTTAGATTACAGAAACTTAGACCCATCAGAGCCTATATGAAATATACCGTATATTCCGGCGTATAAGACGACCTGGTGTATAAGACGACCCCCCTACTTTCCTGTTTAAAATATAGAGTTTAAGATATATTCGCCGTATAAGACTACCCCTTTTCCAACGCATACAAAACACCGGTAAAAATTTTTTAAAAAAAACAGATTTGAATTTCACATGGTCCTTTTTTTAATTTAAATTCTTATGACATGCAGGTATATAGCAGGAAAACTGTCGCTCATAAACATAAGGCATACAACAACAACATTACCATTACAGCACAGCCATCAGTAGTATACAGCACAGCCCCCAGTAGTATACAGCACTGCCCCCAGTAGTATACAGCACTGCCCCCAGTAGTATACAGCACAGCCCCCAGTAGTATACAGCACAGCCCCCAGTAGTATACAGCACAGCCCAGCCCAGCATTAAAGAAAAAATAAACTTATATACTCACCCTCCGGTGGCCCCGATGTGCTGCGCTGCTCCTCCGATGTCCGCGCGTGTCGTTTTCAGTGTTCCACGCCGTCTTCTTTCTTCTGCTGGGCGCCGCCATTGATCTTCCCCGGCAGGCGCCTAGTATGACGCGCCGCTGCTGACGTCATACTAGGCACCGCCCCGGGGAAAAGCATGGTGGCGCCCAGCAGAAGAAAGAAGACGGCATGGAAGACTGAAGACGAGCCGCGCAGACATCGGGGCCACCGGAGGGTGAGTATGCGCCCATGCGCCGCTATCTTTTTGAGGCTGCCGGCAGCTTTGCCGGCAGCCATCGCTGTGAAAACACCCGCGATCGGTGCTAGCACCAATCGCGGGTGTTACCGGTAAGCCTTTGCTGCAATATGCAGCAAAGACTTACCGGCTATGGAGAGGGCTCAGCCCGTGAGCCCTCTCCATGCACCAGGACCCGACCGCCGCCGTGAATACACGGCGGGTGGGTGGGATTACCGGCGTATAAGACGACCCCAGAGAAGACAGAAGATTTTTCTGTCTTCAAAAGTCGTCTTATACGCCGGAATATACGGTAGACATAAATAGATGACAAGAGCAAGAACAGCAAGCTGTTATTCAGGCTGTTGGTACAGTAAAAGATTATGCACTGTAAATGCATCACTAGTTCTTCAGTATAATTACATACATTGTAAATATCCAGAAGAAATTAAGAACAGACATAATGATCCATTTAAAAAAACAGTCCTCTGGTCTCAACTCATCAATTTATAAGGACACAATGTGCAGATGTATATTTCACAAACTAAATGGATTTATTGTTATAATAACATATGAACATCCACAAAGCATTTTGAATAATGCTGTGAAACTTTCTTACTCAAGTCAAATAATCCATCTAAGGTGGAAAAAATCTCAAAAGAAATGAGAGTTCTAATATAAATAAGCTGAACCAATATTTAGTATGTGACTAAAGTATGTTTTGCCCACTTGTCTATGAAATATTAAAGAGTCCTGTACATTCTGAAATGTCTTGGAATTGGAACAGGTACTTACTGTTACTCCTTTGTCAGTTCTGCAGGATATTACCTATTCTTTTATTTCCTATGGGACGTATCAAAGCATGCACTTATAGCAGTCTTTTATTAATATATATGTTAATGAAGCATTGACTTTGTGAAACATCCATTTCCAGATTTTTACCGGTTTTTAATATACAGCGCTTTATTTATTGGTATGAAGAAACAGTACATTATGCTTATTCTGCAGTTCTTAAAAAATAGAATAGGGATATTTTATATAGAATGGTAAGTATACACAGTACTGCAGCAACAATGGAACTTATGGTGTATTGATGATTATATATATATATATATATATATATATATATATATATATATATAGCGGCTTACCTTACCTTACCTTATATTGCATATCTTATCCTAAAAGTGCATGCCTAGTTACTGAGATGAAAGGATGGTGTCTCAAAATATTTTGAGGGCACACATTGTACATATGATACAGAGGCTTTGTGGTTGAAATTAACTCTATGTAGTAGTAGTATACAGTTCTGGTGGTGAAATGAATTAAACACTGCAAAATGTAACTTGAACCGTGCTGCAAACCATTGACTTACAACTGACAACTTGTTTTCACACAGTTCCGAGAACAATGTTTCCTTCATAACAAATTTTAGAATGTAAGCATGAACCCTGATATAACCCAAGGTTGTTTTTGTAAATGTTTTTGTGTAAATCAGCTGCTGGTCATTGGTGAAGATTGGACATTGGTGAAGATAGTGGTAGACATTGTTTCCCTGTAGGTCTGTTGTTATTGCCTCAAATTCAAACAGAAATGCCTATTATGTATTGTTAGTCCTTTGGGCCCTGGGGCAAAATTTATGGGCCCATCCTCCAATTTACAAAAGTTTCAATAAAAGGAAAGGAGTGGAATGGCACTCACCACGGGCTTGTTCTTTTGTCTTTGTTCATACTCAAAAGTAAACATGTTAAAAGTATTCATGGGAGGAAGGAATGACAGGACTTGATTAGAACAGGAATAAACAACATCCATTTCATGCTAACCAGCACATTTCAGAATTTCAAAATTTCAGGCTATGAAATAGTGGATAGTGTTTTATTACAAATGTGGTTGTATTACTGCAGCCACAAAAAAGTTAGAAATCACAATACAATTTAAAATGTTGGTGTTATCTAAGCACTTTCATTGCGCTTGCATGATGTTACAAACCCGTTCTCCTCTTGGCTTAAACCATTGAAATGATTTAATGCATCTTTATTAGTTATATATAGTTTAGTGGTATTTTTTTGTTATATTTTACATATGATTTTTCATCCATTTCATTGTCCAAAAAAGTCACATGTCTCATACAGATTGTGCTTCCAGTCAGATTGCACTATATCAGTTTTGTAAGGCTACGGCTCAGGACCTATGTTGGTTCGAATCACGTCAGAAACATGTCATAGTGAAATCCCTGTATGTTTGTTGTCAATAAAGTGGATTTTATTGAAAAATGACAATTTTATGTCATTTGTTATCTTCCAGTATGCATGCATTTTTATAGACAGATAAAGTGATGGTGGCTGCAGTACCATTTCTCAGTTTGAAAAAAATGCATGGATAATGGATCAGTACCCAACTGACCATAACGGATGACATCAAATTTACAGTGATGACAATTATATTTTTAACTGATACATTCAACCTCTGTTCTTTCCTTTTTTTAAATGGAGGTAAGGAGATTTTAAAGGTAGTGTGAACTTAGTCTAAGTGGAATAAGAAATATGGATGGCTATAAAACAAAAAAAAAACACTGAGACTAACTGACACCAACAGAAAGCAATCTGTTAAAGGCATCCGTTAAAAATACTGATACTTTTCTATTAAGGTATCTGCCCGACATCTGTTTAAAATACAATCAGTTATTTTTTCTTTAAAATGGAAACTACAAAGCCAAAACGCAGATGAGAACTGGCCATAAAAAACAGCAAGTTTAGAACATAAGACACAGGGAAATATCTAGGGAAAGAAAAAACATGCAGAATTGTGATACTGTTGATGTGCCCCATACGGTTATACCATGATTGGTGTAGTTTTTTTATTAAGAAATAAATCAGTTTATAATATGGATTACAATCTTTAATTTGACATTTAACATGACTTTAGACACCATTCTATGCTGTAGTAAATTATTATTATATTAAAATATATACATATTGAGGGTCTATTTACATATATACAAAAATTGCATAGATATAGTATAGTGGAGCTGATACAATGACATGGAAATGGATTGTCATATTTTATTGGCATATTAACTCCTATTATCACATATTATCTCATTGCATATACCGTACATCAATGTGTATTATATAAGTTGGTATAATCACAGTATTCATCACAGTATCACACAGCGATGACACAGTGCCATCACAGTATTCTATAGAGACAGTGTCACACATAGAAAGTGTGTGTGGAGTGCGCCAGATTAATCAAAACTTCATGAATCTGGTGCCCATGCACTGCTCGGAAGGTGTGCACCATTTTTTGGTGCACTTTGTTCATGCTAAAGAATTGTGGTGCAGTAAGTAATAAATGTGGCACAAACACACCCCTTTAGGTGCACATGTCTTGCCAGACACAGCTGCAGATGTGACACAAAACGGGGGCAGAAACTATAGAGATAAATATACAAGCAGTTTGCACATCATTTTCTAGAAAACTGGTGAAAAATGTGGGCAATTGGGGTTGGTTTTGATAGCTTAAAATTCGAATACACTGCAAAATAACCTCTAATGTAGGTCTGTGAAGGAGCATGTGTAAACAACATTAAGAAATCCAGAAAATGTTGAATTATTTGTTATTGCCATGAATCCCATGTTATTTTCTTCCGCATAAGGTTCTAAAATTATAAAGTACATAACGGACGTAAGCTTTCACTGAACATCACATTGCAATAGATTACAAATGTTGCCATGAAAACCTTGTCTCTAGTGTTATAGTGTATCATTATCCCATAAATGAGCAGCACATTTCTATACTTCCCACATTGCTATACCTGTGAGTGCAGTCCACTATTATTACCATACGGAGATATTCACAGGACCACTTAACGACGAGATGAAAAGCCGCATAGTCTATGGACTCTCTGCTTTCTTTTCCCTTAGAATGTAAAAAATAGATGATAATATATTAATTCTTATTTTTTACCAAAGTTACAAAAAAAATATTAACAGTATTAGAATTATAATATCTAACTACTAATATTTGCACATAACTTCACTAGCATTCCATATTTTACTATAATATGTATTTTATTCCAAAATCCAATTAAAACCTGGCACCCACCTACATAAAAATGTTGTTATCAAGCCCCCACAGTTAGACCTAGCTGTCATTACTGCTCATTATCAGCACAAATGATCACCTTTCCACTTATTACAACATCTTGCTGCTGGGTGTCATGCAAGTTTGCCTGTTAATTGGGTTTATCAGTCTCCAGCTCATTGAAACATCTTACCAATGACTTATGTGCCCTGAAGACTAGAAATGCTCTGTAACTTTTCTAATCATATCTTACCTTAATAGATCTTTACCAATATGTATGTTCTGTGTGTCCTCAATTATACACATATAACCCCAATATTCAAGCCGGGTAGAAAGGAATAGAGTATTTAGTAATAAGGACAAAGCATTTTTTTACTCATTTTTCACTCTTCACCTTCAAAAATCTATAAACTTTTCATTGTTTGCGTACAGAGCTGTGTGGGGGCTTATTTTCTGCATAAAAAATGTACATTATTTATTATTCCATGCTGTATACAAGGAATTTGAAAAAAATTCAAAATGTGGAGAGATTAGTGAAGAAACGCATTGGCGTCACTATTTTGTGGAATCTTCAAAAACCATGCAGCCTCTGGCCTGACGAAGACCTGAGGCTGTCATGGCAAATGATCGCCACACCCTATGACATCAGGGGGATAGGCGATCTCAACAAAGATGGCGACACCCATGCGCAGCTGTCTTTTAAATGCCACCAGCGACAATGAAGGGGTTAACACCGGTAATCGATGCTAGCATCCGACCATATGATAAGGAACATGCATGTCAGATACCAAGACTATTTTGCATCCATTTACAGGTCATGGCTCACCATGTTACAACTCACAAAACAACAATCCCTTGCAGGTGGAGATCGCAAAAGGAAACTTTTGAAACGAGACTCTAAATGGATATTAAGAAATAGATATGAATTATAGGAATGACCTTAGTGTATTCCTTTGAATTATATATCAGCTATCAGTTATCACTTGCAATCAGCCTCAAAATAAACCCTTTACCGATGTAATAAACCCTTTACCGACGTAAACGCCCACTGGTAACACCCACAAAGGGTGGTAACCCTTTGATCGCTGCCAACAAAGCTGGCAGGTACATTAAAAAGCTGTCAGCGAGTGGGGCCGCCATATTGGCTTAGATCCTTGTTCTCCAGGACGTCATCGAGGAGCAGTGATCTGTTACCATGGCAGCCTCAGTTCATACAAAGACCCGAAGCTGTCTCGTTTTAACCCATTTATTACAATGTGCAATTTGCACAATAAATGAGTTGGAAAATCCCCATATACTGCCATACTGTAGTATGGCCGTATATAGAAGGATCAATAGGACAACCTAGGGTTAAAGTGTTGCTTGCGATCAGGTACATGTTTTGTATTGTGCACATGAAATCTGGAGAAACTTCTCCCCACTGTGCATGAATTGGCACCTAGGTAATATGTATATTACACCACTGAGGAATCAGAAGAGTCTGGAGCACAGACAATATCACTAGCAATATGTGGAGTACAGGCCTGCACTAGTATAAGCTCCTAAGAGTAAAGGTAACTGCTACAACTGGTCCTGATCTATGCCGAACAGATACAGAGGTTATATACCTTTTACACAACTGGTTACTGCTCCTCACGCCTGGATGTAGTTATAGTGGTGTACAGTATAGAGGTAGCTCTGGTTACATGCTTCTCACACCTGACCGCACAGATAGAAGGAAGTGTCTATAATTTACAACAGGAAGCAAAGGTGGATTTGTAACAAGACCAGAGCTTATGAGGAACACATGTAATATGCTCTATACCTGAGAGCAGAGACCAATGCATAGGCATACTGGTACCGCTGTATAACTGCCTTCTTTACCTAAGATCAGTGCTACGTATTGTATATATGTACCACAGGACATTGGCTGAGATAGGTAAAAAACATTGTTACTACTTACAGCTGAAACACATTACGGACAGTCCCTGGATTAAGTCGGAACTGTATATTTTATAATTGTAGTTCCAGACAAAATTTTTTTTTGTTCCAGTGACAATTGGATTTTAAAATTTTTTTGCTGTAATTGGACCAAGGAATATCAATAAAGCTTCATTACAGACACCTTACATTTGATCACTGCAGTCTGGGACTAAAGTAATAGCATCCAGAGAGCTTTACCAGTGGACACAGTGGACAGAGGGGTCTGTCTGTAACTAGGGGTCGTGTGTAAGTCTGGTGTCCTTAAGTCAGGGACCTCTTGTAATAAATCAAACACACAGGTTTTATTGGCTATACAACTCAGACCAGAGGTGCCGATGTGGATCCAAATTTACAGTATGTAGGATCTGTAGGTTGGATGCTCTCCATACCTCATGGCCAGCACCAGCACTAGGCATAACCGGGCAAGTGCCGGGGCCCAGAGCTGCTGGGGGGGGCACATAAGGCTCTACATAAGGAATCCATGGGGGTCAGGGGGACTGTATCTAATGAAACCATAGGGGGTGAGGAGGGCTTTATATAAAATAACCATGTGGGCAGGGTCGGCTCCAGGTTTCAGTAGGCACCTGAGCGAAAGAGCAAAATTCAGAAACTAAAACAGACTCCAGTTTTCTAAAGTATTCCTTAGTTTAGCATACCAAACAGCCCTGTCATCATTATTTTATATAAAGCCCCCCTCACCCCCTATGGATTTATTAGCTACAGCCCCCCTCCCCCCCATGGATTCCTTATGTGGGCCCTGGCACTTGCCCAGGTATTCCCAGTGCTGGTACCGGCCCTGCATGAGGGGGCTGTTTGGTATGATATTTGGTATGATGGGAATATTTTAGGGAACAGAAGAGGGTTTTAAAGGAAACCTACCACTTAAAAGTGGTAGGTTTAGACACATATACATGGCACCAGCTCAGGGTGAGCTGGTGCCAGAGCATATTTTTGTTAGGGGAACAAAGCCCCTATCGCCGTTTTATAAGTTATATTAACTTATAACTCGGCGCACCGCACTTGGGCAAGTGTGGTGCGCACCAAGTGTGCACCAAGTGTGGTGCGCCGAGTTATAAGTTAATATAACTTACAAAACGGCGATAGGGGCTTTGTTCCCCTAACAAAAATATGCTCTGGCACCAGCTCACCCTGAGCTGGTGCCATGTATATGTGTCTAAACCTACCACTTGTAAGTGGTAGGTTTCCTTTAATTTCTGAATTTTTAATGCCACCATCTGAATTTACTGCAAAGGGGCCCAATGAAGCTTTGTCATCCAGGGAAACTTGGAGCCAACACTGCCATACCTGACAGCAGCAGTGACTTAGCTAACTACAGTATATATGCGAATATCTGCTCATCATATCTGACAGATGACAGCAAGATTCACTTATTGTATATCATAGAGCAGTGATGGCTAACCTATGGCACTGGTGCCAGAGGTGGCACTCAGAGCCCTTTCTGTGGGCACTCAGGCCATCACCAGAGATGACTCCAGGTATATTCCTGCAGTCCCAGACAGCCCAGGACTTGTTGTGCACAGAGCTATTTTAAAGTGACAGCTCTACCTGGGACTATTTTATGATTTATTGGTGTCCTCAGGTGCTGGTATCAATGAAAACTGTGACAGAGCAGGGAGTATAAATCACAAATTAAATTTTTGTGATTGCACTTTGCGATAAATAAGCGGGTCTTTGTTGTAGTTTGGGCACTCGGTCTCTAAAAGGTTTGCCATCACTGTCATAGAGTATAAGCCTGAGGATAGGTAGGGAAGAGTTATTAGATATATTAAGGCAATTGTACCTGGGAACAGAGTTAGTCGTGTAATATAGTATATCAGGACCACCAGTTATATACACATCCTACAGTAAAATGTTCTTCATTCTCAAGAACAAGGAAGAGATATGAATAAAAATTCACCGCATAAAAATGCCATATGGCTGGATTCTACAGATTCACAGTCTGTGGGTGGCAGAGGTCATACAGTATATTCTACCCTAGAGAGTAGACATGGGCTACACATAGGCTACATGTTGAAACACCTGAGCGACTGACTCACAGTATACAGGACACAGATCATATACTCTACATTCATGAGTGTATATTTCTGAGCACATCAGAAGCTCCTTAGTTACAGTATACAGGACACAGGCCTGTGAGAAGCCCCTGGATATGGATCCTAGAAGAGAATGGATGACACCAGCTTCATGCTCCTCACACCTGTAGTAAAAGAGCTGGGACACATATGTACTATATATACACGTTATAGTAGGTTATGTGTTGAATATTTACCTATATCAGAAGTAATTGATGTATATAACATACAGTTATATGACCTCCTAGATCAGTGATTTTCAACCATTGTGCCGTGGCACACTAGTGTGCCGCGACACATGGTCGGGTGTGCTGCGGGGAAAGTTCCCCAAACTATGGTGCCCCCTGTGTTTTGTTTCCCAGAGAAATGTAAAATGAGAAATACTATAGTCATGAGGCTGGAGTACTACAAGTACTAGCTCATATGCTTAGTATATGAGCTGGCACTCGTACTCTGGCCTCATGGCCATAGTACTTCTCATTGTACCCCTTTATTTTGCAGTATATGAGCCACATAATAATCAGCACCATATACTAAAAACAGGGAGAAACTGAGAACTGTTGAGGAAGAGCTCCGTGTGTTTCTTTCCACCATTCCTGCCAGGATATCCCTTTTGTGTTTATCGAAACAGGCCCAGGTTTCACACTGAGAGAAATAAATTTAGAATCTATATTATTAACTATATGTATAATATGACTGTCTTAGTGTCATTTTGTGCTATTTTGGTTGGTGGTGTGCCCCAGGATTTTCTAAGTATAAAAAGTGTGCCGTGGCTCAAAAAAGGTTGAAAATCACTGTCCTAGATGACTCTGAGAGAGATGACAGGTAACATGCACCCACAATATTAGAGTGAGCTGGAGTATATACTCCCATTAGCAGAGCTGGCACACACTTATACACCTGACATTCCAGAAGGTGGGTTACATGATGTACATTGTATACCTGAGAGAGGAGACTCATAGTAGATAACTACTTACAGCATATAAAACACTCTCTATGAAAACAAAGAAAGCTGGCCAGAAGACATAGGTCACTGAATCTGTGTTCTCAGAACAAACCAGAGAAAAAGGCAACTGGATTACAGACAGTTACTCACTTGTGGGGTATAAGACAAATGCATTCTATACACATTACATATGGATATGAAGAGAACGCAGGATATGTACACACTACGCATGAGTGAGGCTGGAGTAGACTCACAGTAGATGTAAGTCACTTGTAGTGTTATGCTAAGATGCTAACCACTTGATTACTGCCAGCAAATACGCTGGTAACATTTAAAAGATGGTGGCACCCCCATCTTTGTTGAGATTGTCTGATGTCATCGGGGAGCAGTGATCAATTGCCATGACAGCCTCAGGTCTTTTTACACCATTTTACACAGCATAAAAAATGTAATAAAAAGTGATGAAAAGTCCTCAAAATGGTAGCAATGAAAATCTCAACTCATCTTGCAAAAAATGACACGGCTCCATACACTGAAGTATGAAAAAGTTATTAGGGTCAGAAGACCTGTTCCCTTAGCCCTTCCCTTATTTATAGCAGAAGAGAATAGTGTAGCAATCCACATTTTTCTGGTACAAATTACGGAAGCGTTATGGAAGGTAACTTTTGTTTAGATCAAAATCTATAGGGAACAGAAGAATTTCTGTTTACCTTCAATTTTTCATTTCCGTTGCACTCTGTTTAAAACCCCAAGATATGAACTGGACCTAAGAGAAACAAAGACTCCACATAGCTGTCATCCTAGTGTGGTCAGTTTTTCACGCATGTGTTTCAAGAAAGCCCAGAACTTTGAAAATATGACCCAACTAGATGACACTAGAACTACAAAAACAAATGGTTGGATAATATAGGGACTGAAATGTGACCAAACTTGTACAAACTCGGTCAGTGAAAATCCTATTGGTTTTCAAACACGGTTCATACGACAACCTAGGAGATGCAGGAGCAGCTAAGTTGTTACTGTTTCAGTAACTCCCTTACAAGCATGTAGGATATCTTAGACAGAGCACTAAGCTGTTCCTGCGATGACGCTGCTGTACATTGTTCCCGGTTCTCCAATCCACTTCTGAGGGAGTTATGGAAACGGTTTCTCTCAGAAAGCTTGTTTGCTTTTGCATCTCCCATGTTGCACATTTCAGTTAGGACGCTGTCAAACAGTGGTTTGATTACCTTTAGAATCCAATTGCACGGTGGCGTACCATCACCGGATTGCATAGGTGTTTCTATGGAAACGCATGCATTTAGACAATACAAGACACCTAGTGCTAGTTACCTATCGCACATGTTCTCCTAAAAACGCATATGCGATTGGACCGGGCCATGTGCTTTAACCCTTTCAGGACCTCGCCCTTTTTTGTTTTTTCATTTTTCACTCACCCACACCCATCAAAAATCTATAACTTTTTTTTATTTTTACATGTACAGAGCTGTGTGATAGCTTGTTTTCTGAGTACTTCATAGGGATGTTATTTATTATTCCATACCGTGTACTGGGAAACGGGAAAAATATAAAAAATGCAGTGAGAATGGTGAAAAACGCATTTGCGCCGTTTTCGTGTTGGCTTGGATTTTATGGCTTTCACTGTGCTCCCCAAATGACAGGTCTACTATATTCTTTGGGTCAGTGCGACAACGGGGATGACAAATTTGTATAGGTTTTATAATGTTTTCATACATTTACAAAAATTAAAAACTCATGTAGAATTTTTTTTTTATCTTGCCATTTTCTGACGTTAATAAGTTTTTCATACTTCAGTGTACAGAGCTGTGTATGGTGTCATTTTTTCTGATAAAGTTTTCAATGCTACCATATTTAGGACTGTACGACCTTTTGATCACTTTTTATAGATTTTTTATATTTAGCAAAATGGCAAAAAAGTGCCATTTTCAACTTTGGGTGCAATTTTCCATTATGGGGTTAAATGCAATGATACCACATTGTAAAAAAAGGGTAAAAACGAGACATGGTGACGGGGAGCGACGATCCTCGGCAAGATGGCGGCACCCTTTGCGCTGCCATCTTTTTGGCGGCAATGTGCGGGTTAGCATCCTAGCACCGATCGCTGGTGTTATCAGTAAGTCTTACCGGTTATGGAGAGGTCTCAGCTATTTTGGGCTCCTCAGGATATATATTAAGAACTCTTACAATTAACCCTTAGATACAGTACCCATGATGCAACATGCACCTCAATAAACAGTGAGGGGCTTATTTACTAAGGGTCGCGCTGCTCACTTTCGTCGATCTTTCTGACAGTTTCGGAAAATCTCCCCCTCTGCATTTCTCTTGGTTCTTGGTTTGTTTAATTGACTATTCCTCTGACTTGGCGATTTAACTCTCGTATGCTCTCTCTGTTGCGACTCCGGCTGTTTACAACCCCGTATTGTGTTTTTCCATTTGTTTGTCTGTACAGTGACCTAGGGAGGGAATGGATTCAGTATTTAAAATCCCACGGGTCCACCGCTTGAAACGCTTTGGGCTCTAAACGCTTTGGGATTTTAAATACAATGCCTTAAATAAAGTTTGAATTATCTTGGACGAAGCTGGACATGGAATCCTTTTTCCGCTTGTGCTAATCTGATGCAGCCCGTGCAGTAGGGCAGTCCGTGCCTTGTCCGATCTTATTCTATGGTTTGAGGTGAGCTGGACTTTCCACTGTTTGACCTATATACTATATATGTGCACTCCAGCTAGCTCTATTGGGGGGATTTGGAGGCCCATATTTTTATGGTCACTGGAAGTTTGAGTGGCTAGCTCATGATAATACACTTAACCATTCCCATGATTTGCACATAAAAATATTTGTATATGTATATGCACAAGAATTTGCAATTATCTCACTGCTGCTAAGCCAGAAAACTGGCGTAGAAGCAGTGATAAGTCTACCCCTTAAGTCTCAATTCTGGTCGTTCTAGGAGTCTAAGTATCAGTTCTGCTTCTTTTTCCCTTTTCTATATATATATATAAAATATACAGTATATACATGTAAATAATAAACAAAGCTAAAGATTTCATGAGTCATAATAGTGCTTTACTCAGAGGACATTTTTCAGCTTAATTTCATAGACATTTTTTCCATCATCAGCACTGCACATTTTCATCTACATCATCATTATCCACAGTGGGGCACATTTACTTACCTGTCCGAGGAGTTCACCCAAAGTGCATTGTTCTGACAATAATGCACTGTGCCGCGATTCAATAAGATTGTGAGCCCGATATCCTGCATGTATTGCTTCCCCGATCAGGTTTGCCAGAGTTCACCTTCTTCTTCCTGGTGCATGTAAGTGCTTGATCTTGCGATACAATTTGAAAGTTGAATCCTGCGCATCTGAATCAGTCGTATCGTCAGACAGCCTGCCTCCCGATTTCTGTTGCATGAAAGCAGCGCAGCTGCACCACAATCCGATCGCATGTGACACAATCCCCAGTTAAATACCTGTCCCAGCGGCGCAAATCCAGAAAACGACAGAAAACCCAACAAAAGTGTGGGACCTTAGTAAATAACTGCTAATGAAAATTGTTGGCATCAAGAAGAAATGTTTCTGGTAAGTTTATGGTTATGGTGTTCTTTGAGTCTTCATATTTATTAATATATGGTTGCCTCCATTATGCTTGCATTTTTTGCTTTCGCTTCTTAATAAGATAAAAGAAATCCAATTGATTTGAAATATAGTACCAATGCTGGAGAACAACAATAAAACATGCAGCTCCATTGAAATAAATAATCTATTTGTGTCCAGCGATCCATCATATATTAACTACTTTTGCAATGCAGGTTGTCAGGTAACATTGAGTTTGATGTATTTTCATTCACAGTCCCAGCTGCAGTATATGTCTCTTTTGTAGCCATTCGTTTAGCTTCATTCTCTCACCATTGTGAACAGGTGGTAAAAAATAAAAAATATAACAGACTACAAAGAAACATTATTGAAAAAAACCTACAGGGAAGGAACAGTGACAAAATATGATTGATGATTTAAAAGCATAAATAATGACACCAATAGCTCACAACCTAATTGACATTTACCTGAACTTTCTGCAAACATCATCTGACAAGTTTTGAAAAGGTGCTGGCAAATACATTCTCTCAGTTATTAAATCAGTAGTCTCCTCTTGAGAAGGACTTGGGGACTTTATGACAAGAAGTTTTGTCCACTAATGGAAATTTCTCTTGCTCAGATGGCAGAACAATCGCTGTTTTGCTATGAACGGCTTCATGAATCAATGCCTCAAATAGCACTGCAGTCAGAAGTTTTATGTCACTCAGCTTTTATTCATACAAATCCCTTATATTGGACTGAGTTTCATTCTAAGGATAAGGCCAAGTCCTTTTCCTTACTATCCTTTAGTTAATTAAAGACCATTCTGTTTAAGTTTATAAACAGTATCTAGCACTGCCCCATTATCTTAACAGCAAGTGCTTATTTTCATACTGTGACACCACTAGGCAAATAAATTTCACTGACATTATTAGACTTTCTGTGAAAGTCACAAATGCACAGATTCCTCAGAGATAATGATCCAGTGGAGTTGCCTTTAATAAACATATCAGGAATGCATTTAATCCGGCGGTTCCCATGATTTCCTGGCAGATCTTGAAGCCATTTCCATGAAGAGAAAGCCCTCCTGTGTATCCTGCGTTCCTGTGTATCCTGCATTCCTGTCCAGTCCGTTCCTGTGTTCCTGATCCGTGGGCCAGCTCCTGCTATTCCTGACGTGAGCTCTAATGTGCCTACCTGTGCTGTTATGAAATTTTCACGGATGCGGATAACCGAAGACAATAAAAGTCTATGGGTCTGCAAAAAAACTGATGAAAAAGAATTTTTTTTTTTCACTGATTGGACCAGGTATGATGTTTTCAAAGCAATTAAACCTTCAGGTTTTATTTTGTGGGCACAGAGACAAAACAGAAGAAAAACAGAGACACAACATAGATAAAAAATAAATCAAAACTGAGCACCAACGCCAATGTGAAAGAGACCTTAGAGAGTGGACCTATGGAGCACTATGAATTTTCACAGAATTAATACATATGTCAGCACCTGTCCAGCAAACGCACAACCACAACCAGGCTTGGCGCTAGCTGTCAGACTGGGTAAGTGGTGGCCAAATCACCCTGCGACGTCCCTGCGGGCTAAGTCCCTGCCTAAGGCAGATAAACCGCCCTGATAAGGGCGAACCCACTATCAGGAACCTAACTTACTGTCCCTGAGCGACCCTACAACATGACAGGGGAAACTTACTTCGTCTGGCAGCTGCTAGGTGGTGGAGCGGACAGGTAACCGGAATACAGGTATAGACCAGTGTTTACACTGGTAACAGAAACCAACTCAGGACTGAACAGGTAACCGGAATACAGGAATAGACCAGTGTTCACACTGGTGGACAGAATACAAACACAGGACTGAGACAGGGACAAAATAACAGATATAGACAGGTCTTCAGGCAGATAATCACAGGTCAGATCCAGATACAGGTACAGGCAGGATATACACAGGTCAGGTCAAGATCAAACGGGTTATATACAGGTCAGATCAAGATCAAGGTCAAGCAGGTAATATACAGATCAGGTACAGATACAGTCAGACTACAGTCAGATAAACAGAGACAGGTAAAACTGAACTAGATACACAGGTAAGACAAGACTCAAAATAACCAGCAAGCCTGATGGATACAGATACAGGTGGGACATACACAGGTCAGGTCAGGTCAAGATCAAGCAAGTTATACACAGGTCAGATCAGCTCAAACATTGGTGGCTAGATGCAACAGACAAAGCATGGATAACAATAGAAAATACTTCAATAACAACTCACCACTTATAAACAGAATGATATCCCAAATATGGGGGAAGGACCCACCACCCTCTTAATTGCAAACGATAAGGTTTTCAGACAAAGTGTGGGGCAACATGGTTAGAAATGAAAACACCCTCAACCATAATCTCATAAAACGCATCCCATTAAGCTTCCTAGAGTTCCAGGACAAACAACTCAACTTAAAGGTCATATAGATGCCAGATACTTAACAACTCTTAAAGACCTGCCAAACAGCGAAGCACAGCAAATCGCAAGAACAAAAAACATATACAAAATATTAAACCAAGTGACACCTAAATTTGAGCCTAAATTACTAGAATTCTTAGACAAACAGAATCCAGAGAAAAAAGGAATCTCCTTTTTCTATAATAAAATAGGGAAAAGAACAGAACAGACACTAAGTTGCACATCGCACATAGAAGCGATCATAAAAACACATCTGAGATGGTACTTCACTCCACCAAGACTAAATCTCATCTACCCAAATGTGGCACCAACATGCTGGCGAGATTGTGGTAACAGAGGAAGCCTACTGCACATACTATGGAATTGTCCCAACATCTTAGCTCTCGTACTTCTTAGAAATCACATATCTCCTATTGACTAACTATCTTTTATGTGGATTGTTGCCCTTATACTATTATACAATGAGCCTTGTCTTATCTCCATTTCGCTTCTGATACAACCTACCTTTTGATATATCGTCCTTTTACCAGTCGGCCTTACCTTATCTATGATCACATTATTACTATATGCACTGTGCACTTTATATGCACCACTGTTTTATTTCAGATTTGATGCTTGGGGATGCCACCTTCTTTAAAGTTGTCACATTTTCTATGTAGACCGCCGTCTCTATATTATTAAAAAGTGTTTTCTGAGATATTTGGTTTACGTAATAACATGCTGGTCAGTAGCTGCAGATACTAGACATCATAAATCGCCGTCGTTTAGCGATAAATCTCGGCAGCCTTGGAGTGTTGCTATATCGAGCACGTCCTTGTATATTTCGCCGGCGTTTTTTGCTCCCATGGATATATATGTTTTTATTATTGAAGCCGTTTGGCTGTTTACCTGAGCAGTTTTGCTGTTATTATTTATTCTTGCATGTCTGTGCTCCTATTGACAATTTGTATAACGTCCGTAGTCATCATGATATATCGCTATGCACATGATCTGAATATACATCTTTTGGCATACACTGATGTCTTCGTCGATATTTATATCCGTAGTATGGTATTTTTTCGCACTGTGGCCACAGTTTTTTCACTAATCACCTTTTTCTATATAATTTCGGTTCTATATTGTTTGTTTCGTTACCTTACTTTGCGCCTTAGTTCACCAATTATAAAGTTCGTCTGGTTTAACTATTTCGTATGTCATCGTCGACATCATGTCATATAAGACACCCTTATTATATTATGAGTGCAATGCAAAGGTGTCGCAATATGGTTAAACATCTTATCATCACTCTGATACATCCTTTTTTCTTGAGTTTGTTTCTCCCTAAACATACTCCATTATCTGCATTGATGCTCTGAATTATACTATTTATCATATTATTTTTGCCGATGTCTCCAAATCATATATATCATTCTTATTTTTCACATTTTTACCAAGGTTTGTTGTATCATTTATTTATCCACAATATTTGCTCACCAATTTTTTACTTGTATTATTTTTCATGGATGCGCCGTTGTAAACATACCTTTTCGGTTCGTGTCAGGAGTCTAATGAGCGTCTCGCTGGCCCTGGATACAATGGAACGCAAGCCTCTTGGTTTCCTTGGGTACTTCCGGCTAGGTGAAACGCCCGCGTTTACTTCCGGTCCATGTGACCGGATATTACATCATTATGGAGTGGATGTGGCTGGGTCGCGATGACGCAGCTGGCATATATAAACATGCCACCGTACAAGCACCACTATCCCCTGACGAAGCCCGCTAGCCGGGCGATACGCGTGGGGCGTTCATTCCTCCCCAGATTCGATCGTCTACCATTGGTAATGTAGTTATTTGTACCTTTATGCACTGCACTTTATTTGTTCTGGACCTGTTATATGCGCTATGTTTTTATATGCTAGCTATTAATATATATATATTTTTTTTGGTCCGGACTATTTTGTGATATATATACTGTGCACTTTAATGTTTAACTACTTACCTTGATGTCTATTTACCTATATTGTACTGGGGATTTTTGTGTGGTTTGTACCCTTTGTCGGGTTTTTAAGTGTGTTTTTATGTTTTATTCAATAAAATCCTAAGTGTCAATTTTGCACACCTCTTTCCTCATGTCTTGTATCAACATCTTAGCTCTCTGGAAAGCAACAAACACTATAATAAAAGAAGTGACCAAAAAAGACATCACTATCGGCCCGGAACAAGCTCTCCTACTAATCAACATTAAAACCTTCCCACGTGAATATAAGACAATCATCATACATCTTTTAATGTCTACGAAGTTAATAATTACTAGACACTGGAAGAAAAAAGACTCTCCACATATTAATGAAGTTATTGATCAAATGAACACACATGTGCTTATGAAAATATGAAAATTCACAATTGGATGGAACCTCTGGACAAATAGCAAATACCACAACCGATAGCCTGACTGTACACAGAACACATAGAATAGGTGATCTACTATTCACAGCTCGCCAAAATCCCCTCCAAACCAACCCTCCCGTCACCCATCCTAAACCTCCCTGGTTTGGAGTTCGGTTAACACTCCAAAATATAATAATGTTTATACCCAACCTGTACAGGACAATTGATGTCCCCTTACATTAAATATAGCAAAGCGTATTATCAACAACACGCTGGAAACATCTATGAATCTGAAGACAAGGAAAAAAATAAATAAAAAATAGCCATAAAAACATGGACTCATCCTTTAAAGAACAGACGACTGACACAGGATGGAACCCTTTAAGGACTTTAATTGCAATAATTCATATGTGAACCTTGATAACATTCCTTTTGTAGTATGTGTTATTGTACCATTTTATTCTGAAAATTAATAAAAAATATTATAAAAAAAAAAAATAACCAGCAAGGGAAGATGGGAATAGGCAGGTATTAAAAGCCGATCCCGGACACGCCCCCAGTAGCACAATGGAGGAACTGTCCACCAGGCTAGAAACCCTTGCTGGGCAAGACAGAAATGCAAGGAGAAGGGTGTGGTTCAGTTAATCCAAGCACAAGAATTAAGCCACAGTTCACACACACAAATAAACGCCATGTATTCTGACAACTGCAGATAGACATTCAGGCACGGACTTTACAACATACCTTAGATTAGATTATCCCAAGACATAATCTAAATTGCTTTAATCCAAAAAGAAATAGCAACTACCAACTAGACCCTTAATGCTAATGGACTAAAGTAGCCTTTAGTGATCTTGTTTCTTAAGTATCAAACATTATTGTTATTTGCAGCAAAGCTAAAAAGAGAATTTCAATTAAGTATCCAAACAACATTGCCTTGCTTGGTTCACTTGGTTCACAGACCAGATGAACACTGTAAGTAACCACTTGTCTATAACAAATGTGAGTCAATTGTATTTTTCCAGTTCTTGCATGTGGCCACCCATCATACACTTTAACTGTCACAGCATTATATGTAGGGACAGGATGTCGAATTCTTTATTATACCTACGATAATTTCTATGTAATTTTCATATGGATGAATATAAATTCCCTACTGAATTAAAAGAGCATGTCAAAAGAGCATATAGGTTAAAAAAGAAAAAAAAGGTAATCGCTTATTTTGGATTCTATTGTTTGTTAACAGCTGTAGTGGGCCGCCTGGTAAAACAAGTTGATCAGGGGTCCTAAGACAACATAAAAATGACAAAAATTCCAGCATCTTAGATAAAAAATACAGTTATTCAAAAATTATTAAAGGGGTATTCCAGGAAACAGCATAATTCATATACAAATGGGTCCTTAAAATATAAGCTAATGTATAATTAGTTATTATTTAAAATTTAGTTCCCCTTAACAGAAAAATGCTGTGGACATAGACTGTAATGAAGAATTAAAATACTACTGGCCCTTTAATCAGTCCATTGATTTCCTCCACATGGAGCAGACACAGGACAGAAGATGGCCGCTAGTCACATGTCCACGTCAGATGTCCTGCACCTGCCTGGGCAGGTCATGTGATCACTACTATGTTTGGCTGTATACAGTTCGTTTCAGTGAATCCAGTATGGCTAGTGTTGTGGAGACATTTAATCTTCGTGAGGCTATGTGCAGTGATAGCAGTTACACATCATTACTAAGGTAACAGAGCAGGACAGTCTGTTACATCATCACTGGGAGCAGAGCATAAGAGGTAGGGGTAGTTACTGAAAAATAAATGATCATATTCATTTATTAATAGCATCATAGGTTTTTGTATCAGACTTTCATATACCCGGAATACCCCTTTAACCATAGATTGGAACGCTAAGGAAGGCCTTCTGCGAACCCTTTTTGAACTCAAAACTTGACAAAGAACTAAAGATTTGAGTTTGTAGTGCACCGCAAAAGGCACTGCTTATTTCCTTAGCCCTCACTCTTCATGTACCCCTGCCATTTTTAATACATTTTGAATAAAAATATGTTTTATCTATGAAGAGGACACTGGAATATCTTTCATTTTTATAAGGTTCCGTGTCCCTTGTTTCAATAGAGCAATGGTAACATTGTGGGACAGTGCTCCCAGACTTTAAATAGAGTAAAAATTGCTTTCAACAAGTTCAAATGTAGGAAACAAAACATCTGTGATTGTTGGCTGTCCAGGAAAACATCTGTTCTAACATCTATTCATTTTGGGGACTGTGCCTCAGCAACAAAATTGACTAGAATTGCTGCATCAATGTGTCATATGAGATAAGAGGATCTGTACATGTAGGTGCACTTGGGCAACCTGCTTAAAGAAGTGATCTTTTGAAGAGGTTTAACACATTTATTTACAGAAATGAATATTGGGCAACCATTAACAAGACAAACACAAACTGTTATAAACTTTGTGTGCATTGAAGAAGTTTGATATCCTGCCAATATCAGACATAAATAATTTGTTTGCAATCCATTTATCTTACTTAAGCTGCTGCTATTAGAATTTCTTAATTATACATTTTATCAATTATAATGAACTCTCGCTGTAATTAGTAAATGAATTATAGTTGAAAAATATAACCACTTAGTTTAACTCTAAATTTAACACACTAATGTGCTGTTTTGTGTTGCTGTCTATTAGAGATGTGTGAATCTTGAAGATTCAAAAGATGAAGTTTTTGTAAATTTGTAGATTCGATAACAAATCTGCCATTTTCTTGAGACTGAATCGAATCATTGTATTTTCTGGTTCACTTTGAACAAATCATACAAAATCATGGCTAGCATTATCACTAAGAAGTTAGGAACATCTAAAAGATAACTTTTAATAAATTGGTAAAAAAATATATAATAATAATCTATATTTATATAGCGCCATCAAATACTGTAGCACTTTACAAATCCCGGGGGCATATACAAATAAAATAAGACATTACACAATAATGACAGTCATATGGAATAATAGGAGTGAAGGCCCTGCTCGCAAGAGCTTACAGTCTATGAGGATAAAGGTGGTGACACAAAAGCTTACAGTCTATGACCGAGTGCCCAAACTGCAAACCAAAGCCGACGTTTCTATTGCGAGGTGCCAACACACAAATTTAGCCCAATGGTGCCACAATACCACCTAACAATAAGACAAATAATACTGCCATATGATGTTGCCACCTTTACAAGCACATAGATAGCATCCTTCTGGTTATAAAGACTATAGAAAGGCCAATGTTACCAATAGTATTGCTATACTATGCTATACAAATATAGCGATGAATATCATATTACCGCCATTCAGTGAGCAATATTACCGCCATATACTGATTATCATTACCCCCATACAGTGACAGTAGTCCTGAGTACATGCAGGGACTAGGGGACTGTGATAAGTTAGCTTGCTCATGGACCAAATATTGCCATCTTTACCCCCTTTTTGTTTTTGCGTTTCCATTTTTTATTCCCCACCGTGAAAGAGCTCTGCGTAAAAAATTGCACATCATAGTGATGGTATTTAGTATCCAATTCCCTGTACTGGGAAGTGGTAAAAAATTCCAAATGCAGTAAAATTGGTTAAAAAAATGCCTTTGTGACATATTCTTGTGGGCTTGGATTTTACAGTTTCCACTGTGCACCCCAAACGACATGTCTACTTTATTCTGTGGGTCAGTACGATCACAGGGATAATATATTTACATAGGTTTAATAATGTTTGTATACATTTACAAAAATGTAAAAAAAAAAAGTCATTTTGCCATCTTCTGGTGCGAATTTTTTGGGCGCTTTTTCATACTTTGGTGTACGGAGCTGTGTGTGGTGTAATTTTTTGTTATATGAGATGCGCTTTCAGTGTTACCATTTTGAGGACTGTACAACCATTTGACCACTTTTCATAACATTTTATTACATGTTGCAAAATGGCAAAAAAGTGGCATTTCGGGAGGTGGTTTGTAGGGCAAAGTGGTTGTTGTGGGGTGGATGCACAGATGGATTTTGGATCACCCATATGGCAGCTGTCCATGGCCACGTATACACTTGCCTCTGTCCGCAGCGCTCATCACCTGCACGACCCGGCCAGTGATGCAGCTTAGCACCCGGTTACATTGTACATAGGGTGCTTACTGTGGGGTTGTCCTGGCTTCACTGGCCGCCTTGTGCAGGTGATGAGCACTTCAGATACAGGCAATGTGGCCACAGACAGCTGTCATACAGGGGGATTTGGGACACTAAACCACAAGTATGTATAGTTGGTTTAGTGTCACCTGCCAGGACCTCTGTAAGTGCACAGCTCTCTGTGTGAGCAGCCCCAGCAGCTCCTGACCTCTTATCACTGCTCTGCTGCTGTCAGCTCTGTTCTGTGAGCTGCCTCACTCCGTTCTCTTCCCACTGTTTCCCGGGCTGAAGAGAAGGAGGGGCGGGCACTTCAGGCTGCCGGAGCTCCGACTTTGATGAGACCGGGGAGATGGTACGCGTGCCTGCAGAGAGGGCTCTGCGTGCCCTCTCTGGCACGCGTGCCATAGGTTCGCCACCGCTGGTCTATGAGGATGAAGGGGTAGACACACAACGTATAAGAGCTTGTATAATGGTTAAGCCATTTTTATAAGGGAATGGAATGAAAATAATTTAATAATTGAAAATGCTGCAGAGAAGCATTTTCCAGATAACAGTTAGTGGGTGTACTTATAATTGGTTAACGTAAACCTACCACCACGGATCTACCTATTAAGGTAGATTTGGGGGAAGGTGCATCTAACGTATGTAAGAATAGCCTTTTCTAAAGAGGCTACTGGGGCGTGGAGTAGCCAAAGCTGAGGCTACACGGCGCGGCTACTCCACGCCCCAGCCTCTTTGATCCTCCTACCAGATATCTTCATTGCGCAGCTACGAGGAGCTGTGTACACCCGTCCATGAGCCGGTATTGTGCAGCCGCCGGCCTGCTTCCTGCGCAGAACTCCAGCTTCACGGACGTTTGTGTGCAGCTCCTCGTAGCTGGGCTCTGAAGATTTCTGGTAGGAAAATCAAAGAGGCTACTGGTGCATGGAGTAGCCGCACCATGTAGCCTCTATAGTAAATTTGCATATTACCCTGATAAAAGATAGAGTGGAGTTAAGGATTAGCCCTAAATTAGATAAATCCATGCTGGTAGGTTTCCTTTAATAGAGAGTAAAAGTTGCATGCAGTTAGCGAGTGTGATAGGCCTGCCTAAATAAATGTTTTTTTAAAGCACATTTGAAGCTTTGGGGGTTCGGTATTAGTATGACAGACTGGAGAATTGGTGCAGCTCTTTGGAAGTCCAGCTAACACTGCCAATATACATATTATAATTATGGATATGAAATAAGGCCTTATACTAGATACATTAATTACTCCACAAATAGACACAAGACAAGACTAACAAATTGTACTTACAAGTAGGGTTGCATGATGCATTGAAATCTCAGTACTTATACTATACTTTCAAAGCCAGAACGGTTCAATACCGGGTTTCTGTTATGTGTGGTACTGAATGACTTCCACAGACTCTATAGACTCCCTGGGGCATATTTATCAGGACCTCTGTGCCACGTCAGAATCATAATGTAAACAGTATATGGAGTACAAACATCAAAACAAGTTACTCCCACAAAAATAGTAGTATTGATAACAAATGCTGGAAGAGCAAAATCATGGCTAGCCCATATGTAGTGTGATTTGAAGCATAGCTACAAGCTGCATGGCTGAAGCCAATGCCTTATCACATGGCTAACTGGGGTTGGGGGTTGCCCTGATTGGCTAACAGGCAGCTTCTATATGGATATCAGTGTGTAATATAGTAATGTAACTTGCAACTTCTGAACTGAGCAGACTTGTTGTCACGGGTGCTCCCGCAATCCATGTCGCGGACCGTGGGTATACCTATGCTCGGCTGCGTGCCTGTCCCCGTTCCCCTGCCCGCACTTAACTCTCCTGGATCCTGGCTGTGCTCCGGGTCCCGGCGTGTAAGCCGCACGCCTCCTTTCCTGCAGGCCGCGCGCTCCCCCTGCTAGGGCTCGTGCGCGCAGACGTCTCAAGATTTAAAGGGTCAGCGTCCTCCTGATTAGCGCTCACTAATCCGGCTCCCCCTTTGTAATCCGGCACCTCCCTTAGTTCCTGGCCGGATCTTCAGCATTCTTATGGAACTTCCAAGGTTTCCACACCTTGCTTCCCACAGCAGTTCCTGTTGAAGTGATTTCCCACCAGCATTCCCAGACGCTCCTGTCTTCCAGCGTTTCCAGATGCCTCCGTGTTCCTCCTGCGTTTCCAGATGTCTCCGTGTTCCTCCAGCATTTCCAAACAAAGCTGTGTTTCCTGTCTTCAGCGTTCCCATATGCTCCTGGTGTGTCCTGTTTTCAGCGTTCCCATACACTTCCTGCTGTGCCTTCCTGGGCGTCAGTCCAGCGGTGACTTCAGTCCTGTCTGCCAGCGTTACCAGTGTTCCTCCGTGTTCCTGCTGTCACCTTAGGCTTGGAATGTTTCCTGTACATCCCTGTACCTTGGCTGACCATCTCCCACGGTGGTCCAGAGGGTCCACTGGTCCACAGACTCCTCCTTCCGGACTCTTCCCATTGAGACTTTCCTCCAGGGTACTCCCAGGTATCTTCCTGTCGTCTGTGTGACTCGTTACACTTGTGTTTCTGGAGCAGAGTGATTTTTTTCTTTTTTAAATCTCGTATCCATCTGCAAACTGAACTTCAATAGTGCTAGGGGTAAGGGATAGTGGTAGGTAGAAGACTAGTGTAGTGTACTTACAAGGTAGTGTATTTTATAAGCTACACTCAGGAACACTGCCACTCTGCATGCAGCCCTCCATTTACCATTCCATTTCATCGTTTAAATTAAAAAATTCTATTTTTTGTATTGGTGCAGTTTGTTGTATAATGTCTATAGAGCAGGAGGGTCCCACTTCCAAAAACAAGACCCAGAAGTAAGAACATGGCCAGTAGCAGTGAAAAAGGAGAGGTAGACTTCAGTAGCAGTTAAAGTGCTAGTCGTAATTGTATTAGGCCACAGCTAACCAGGCGCGACATTAATTTAGAAGAGGAGAATGTGGTTAAGGTTGTGGACAAGATGACTCACTGCTTCTCTCATTTACAGAACCTTACCTTGAAGAATGGAGACAAAAGAGCAGGCAAACACGGCTTCTACTTTCAGCCCCAGCAAAGCCTGTCATTTGGGTCCTCATTGTCTTACCCCCTCCTAGCAGTGTCCCTTATTTTTTCCTAGGTCACATTTCCCCAACGCAACACTGCCATATTAAACAGTGTCTTTCTGTTGACTTTTTAGACAGCATTTAGTGTGTGAATTGCTAAGAGCTGAGTATGTGATGAGGGCCTGCATGCTCAAATGTTCTGCTGCTAGTGGCACCCCTAGCCAAAGTGGCACAGTGAGAGAGGAAATTTTAGAGGTGGGACAATGAGCCTTATTCGGACAACATGAACTATCACATATAAGAACTGGGAATTGGATCAGGGTGGCAAGGACACAGAGGGGTTAATATATGCAGAGAGAGACAGTAGTGGGCTTGACAGCAACAAAGGGCAGAGGCAAGGTAAGGCCAGACCTTCACTGAAACGAATAACCTAATTTTTCAATTATATTTGAATTTGAACTACACTAGTGCTTATGCGTCAGAGAGTGGTGTGTGGAGTAGGTCACCAGGAGCATCTTTCAGTGTGACTGTCACTGTTTGTGATTGCCAAGGATAAAGTTCCATCATGATGGAGCAGAAAGAGGAGCTTAGCTTAGACTATATAGCCGGAAGCAGCAGCCGTAGAAGCAGCAGACAGTTCATGACGTGCACACGACATCATGGAGCAGATTTTTAATGTCCTAAAACCAGCTCATGGAAAATCAGCAAGCTCAGACCGAACACCTCAATGACCAGTTATATGGTCACGGATACTAGTACTAATGAAGCATGCCTCATACCTTATCCACACTTAATCTACTTATTATTCTGCCCTCTCAAGTAAAATGGAGATTTTTTTTAGCATGGTCCAAATAAGCCAACCCACCCTGCGGGCTTAATGCCTCGGCATATTTTTTTGAGCCTTCGTCCCCTAATAAGCCTCCCTTTTTCTGACAATTCTCACTGTTGCATTCAGGCCAAAATGAGGTCTTCTTTCTGGAGCGATAGGTTTTAACACATAATACTGTGTACAAAACTCCATCTGCCTTAATAAGGGTCACTTATTTGAAAGTTTGAAGCTCACTCCACTATTTAATACCTACAAGCCATCCTTTATCCAAAGCTATGTGTGTGTCACTCTGACAAGATTTTCTGCTGCCCAGATCTTAATTATGTGGCTTTTCCAAAGACTTCAGCACCCCACAGGTGTTTAGAACCAGCTTTCACTGCCAGATGACTTAATGAAACATGCTTTCTATATTCAACAACTCTGGCTCCAATGTCTCCTGCTGTTCTAACATATGCATTATTGAATTCCAGCGAGTTGGCAAATTGCCTATAATGCTGTGTAACAGCAAACCATTATGGTGACATTAAAAAATTTCTGAATTGATTACACAGTTGTACTGAATTTTTCAGCATTGTGCACAGGCCAGGGAACTTTTCATGAAGTAGTGGACTACAAGGTTAAATACATGTACAATACAGGAAGCCTATGTTTCAAGCATGCACTCTATTGGTACCATTGTCTATCACAAACTTACAAGAATTCATGAGACAGTCGGTGTACTCTTAACCTGGAACAAGTAATAGGATGGAGGGGGTGCTATACCCTGATGTTGTTGGATACACAAGGGTTTACGTGAAGAAAGTGAATGCCTGGTCTGGAATCCAGGGTGACAAATGTGAGGAAGTGCCAAATGGACCTAACTATGTTGTCACTGTTTGTTACAATGAGTAGAGCAAGTCTCACCTACCCCTGTGCTTCCTTCTGCTGCTTGAATCCACAGCCCGAGGGAGGAGGAAAGGGGCAGAGGGAGGGGAAGAAATGCTCTGCTTAATGTAATAACAAGTGGGAAAACATCACTTTGGGGCTCTAGTAACACCCCCAGAGCCCCTCAGGCACATTAGCATCATTTTAAAGGTTTAATCGGAAGGAGACCACAGATATCAAATATAAGAAAATTATCACAATCACAGTGCCTGAATCTATGTGTAAGTGTCCTGCTTTATCATGATGGACTTTGATAGTAGGTTTCCTTTAAACAACATCAGTTCAAATTCACACAATAAAATGTATACAAGAAAAAAGTTTTTTTCAGCTCACCACTATTCGGATAACCGCCTTGATGTTTAGCCGGTGCTCGGACATGCTGTGCAGGGACCTAAGATAACTTGTAAACTAAGGAAAGGTAGTCCAACATCCAGGCATCAAAAGTTCATCTTGTATTAAAAATCCACTTTATTGAAATATATCTTTAAACACAGTAAAGACATTCTATAGCATGTCTTTACTGTTTTTAAAGATATATTTCAATAACGTGGATTTTGAATACAAAATGAACTTTTGATGCCTTGATGCTGGAGTACCGTTCCTTCGTTTGCAATAAAATATAATCTTGGATGATCCACTCATCTTTACTGTCTACTCCCAATACCACAAGGATGTTCTCCCTAAAGAGTAACCTAAAAGTCCATATGACATTGTTGTTGTATATGGGAGAGATAAGCTAAGCAATTTCCAGAATATAGTTTTTGAAGCAAAACAAGGATACATGTATTGCTTCAGAAACTGTATTCTGGTAAATATAAGCATTATATGCTGATGTACATAAATCTCCCCAATGTAAAAATAAAATGTTACGTATACTGTACATATCTGCACCAACTAATGTAAGTGACATCTAATTTATGAAATCTGTTTTGACAAGCATCTCTCCATAACTCAGACATATCCTCCAGTGACCTATGTATTACACTGCATCCCCAAATGTATTTATGTTTCAAAGTTTTGGGACAACTTTTGTTTTAGAGATTTACTGCTGAGCCAAATATGCAGAATAAGTGCTGGTTACAAACATTTTCAATGACATTTTTACAGAGATGACTTTCTCTCCATGGTGACACAAAACATTTCATTAGTCATGCCCATTATTTGGTCCCATTATTTGTGGAACAGTTGAATGATTAAGAAAGATTTATGCATATTATTAAAATATGCAAATGAATACCTTGGAGATATAATTAATGCCCACTGCTTTGTGCCATCCATAGAATTTAAAATATTTATATATATTTGAAAAGCAAACATAACAAACGATTCACTAAAACTAAGAACTTTACCCCACTGCCCTTGGTTTAGAGGTTTTGATTAACTGTACCACAATGAGCACTGTACACATTGAAAATGCTTATTCACAATTATTGAAGTCCATTTACTTCAATCCATTTTACTTTATCATCATTTTCTGAGAACACTCGATCTGCATAATTAACTAGGTATGCATTATTGCTTTCCCTACTAAGGATTTATCCTGGGACATTTATTAATAAATGCAGTTTTTTCTCACAGTTTACTGTGAGAAAGAAATCTATGGGAATGTTTCAAATGCATGTTGCATATGCGCTGCATACAGTTGTGCGCCATATGCTGCCATATATACATGCAGTAGCCCGGGGGGAGGTGCATTCTGTCAGCCAGCCAATAGTCAGCCATTCATCATTTGGCAGCCAACCATATTTTATACACATACAATATGGATACAGTGCCATATATGCATAAAAGGATGAAAAACCTTACGTATATAGAGAGTCATATATCACAGAAATACTATTTTATTACTGCTCTAAATAAGAATAATATGTGCATAGTCATTTAGATGTATCTAAATTATGAGAGCAATTTCTTACATAGGAATGTGATTACAAACTGGATGAAATAGAATTCCAGTAAAAAGTAGAGCCACAGTAAGGAAGTTGAGTATAATAGTGCAGCTAAATTATTTAACCTTGTCAAGCAGGACAATAGTATTACGTCAAACATCCAACTGTGTGCTTTTATTTATTTTTTTCCAGAAGTTGGACAGTAGTGATTCAGCAAAGAAATACATAACAAAAAGAAATGTATAGGAAATATTTGCAGTTGATATAGCAAATACTGCATTCAGAACATTGTGTGTAAAATTAAAAACAAAATGTCGGACTAGTGCACACCCTTACCATAAGACAGGACCCCCTACCCCTAAAGCAATCAGCCTCACAAATCCATGTTCTGCCACTCAAAGACTTGTCCCTTATTTATATTCACCAATGCCTCCTCTGGCTCTGTATACTTGATGTGCTTCTGCTTTGTACCTGTATGTCCATGGCTTTTTTCCCATGGAGTACTTACTGCAATTACAACAAATGCAAATGATTCTATATATTACAAACTATTAATGGCTTCTGTATGTCTTACATTAACTATTGTGGTTTAATACTGTGTTTTCCTGAGGATAAATACTTGTGTATGAAATTGGGGAAACTATACTTGTACAAGTGTTATTTGGATAGTGACTTGGGCTATGATTGGGATTTTAAATAGAGGCTTTCTGGACCTATGAGTGGGGTTTTATGATTATTAGACTGAATTCTAGACAACCACTGAATATTTTTAAATTATATGTTTCAGATACTGATGGTTACATTTTGTAGCATAAATTAAATTAAACATTTACATTGACCTAAGGCATAATGTTTTGATGTTTTAATTTGCATGTTAAATGGGTTTTCCCACTAAATAAGGTTAGGCCCTATCCATGCGATTCACTATGTGCGTGGACCCGATATCCTGCATCTGTCGCTTCCCCGATCAGGTCCACCGGAGTTCACCTTCTTCTTCCCGGTGCATGTAAGTGCTTGATCTTGTGACACAAATTCAAATATCAAATTGGTACTGTGATGTCAGCAGGTGGATGTCACTTCACGATTCCCACCCACCCCTAACACGCCTCACCCTGTCGTGGGACAGGGTGACGTCACAAATCCAGGAAGCACTTGTGTCCGATAAATACCATGTATAAGTGTGAATAGCTTGCATTTTGCATAGGGGTATATATTTGATTTGGGGTAAGAGATATGGGAATGTAATGTTTAAAAACCGTCAGAGCGCCTTTTTATGTTTAGGCTATGTTTATATACATACATTAGTTTTCTAAATCACTAGGCTCTATCAATATCAGTGTTAGAATAAAATTTCCATTCATCCTGGCTGCTTCATTATTGTTGCCATTCTCAATAATAACAACATGTAAGTGAACTAAGCCTTAAATAAATGAGTGCATCCCAATGTTTCACCTAACAACTTAACAATGAATGCAGTAAAGATGTAGGTGGAGAGCTCACAGAGAGAATAATACAGCAGATACCCATGATTGGTTCCAGCTCTGATTATAGGTGGTGATGACCCACATTGGCTGTGATCATTGTCCACCCTATGGTGCATGAAAAAATATTTAAATTAAAAAATATATATTTATGTAAATAAATATATGTAAACATGATCCTAAATATGTTAGGTATTCTGCACACCAAAATGCCTGGTCTATTAAAAAATGTTTTTAAACAAGTACATAAAATTTCAATTTAAATGTAATCATTGCCCTATACCAGTGATGGCGAACCTATGGCACGGGTGCCAGAGGTGGCACTCGTAGCCCTTTCTGTGGGCACCCAGGCTGTTTCCCCAGGACTGAGTTTAGCAGACAGGACTTTAATCTTCCTGCTGCTCTCAATGCTCTTTTAAGATGACACATCCTTGACTGATTAGAGCTGCAGAAAAAGTGAGAAGGGCCAGTTTCTCTTTTGATGTCCCCATGATTCTTCCAGTACAGAGAGACCCTGGAGAGAAGCTATAATGATGTCTGAATTTGCCCTCCTTTTTTTAACTATATTGATGTACTCAGGGGGCCAATACGATTGAATGTTGTGGAAGAACAGGGAGCAATAAGTTACTGTTTAAATTGTCAAGTTGGCACTTGATGGTAAATAACTGGGTTTTGGTTTTAGTTTGGGCACCCAGCCTTTAAAAGGTTCGCCATCACTGCCCTATACGATGTCCTTTGGTGGAATGGGGTAAAACTCCTGGACTTCAATGCAAAATGTGTAGACCATCCCCACCTACCAAGTGCCATTTATAATATTGGTGTTTTCTGATATAATTGGGACACAGTTAAGATCCAGTACAATCGTGACCACTGTAAATCAATTTACAGGTTTGCCATTGACTTTGACATGTAAGGTTTTAAAGTGTAAATGTCACAACTTATCTATATCCTGACCATTTTAGCTACTACATCAAGAAAGGGCTGAATGTGAGTGAAAGGAGTTTTTGTCCATCATAGTGAATTAACTGTTTACAAACTAGAATAGACTCCACAGGAGACAGACAAATGTTATGGAAAACAATTAAGGCTGCTAGAAATGGAGTAGACATTTGAAAGAAACAGAATGAAAGAAAATACACATATCAGCGCCTCCTCAGCTACATTCCACGGACAGTGGATAGTGCTGAAATCAGAACAGGCACAGATGATACAGTACTAATATAGCTTGTAGTGATAAGAAGTTAATACCATAGATCAAGATAGATAAACAACTAGATAAACAGGAAATAGCTAATGTGACCACCTGGCCATTCTTTGGAGGAGCCATCATGCAAACAGCTACCCATTATTCCACTAAATTCCTATTCTAGGCTGCTGTGTCCCTGATAAGCAACTGCCATTTCTGCGTGCCATGAGAACACAATTGGCTGAATAATAGTTTCTCCTAGCTGCCATAGAAGACACAACAGATGCATACTAATGGATTAATAAACTTCTGTCATGTAAATATTTGAAACAAAAGGGAAAGCTAAATGAAAACCTCAGGTGTCCCAAATAACTGATTAAAATTCTAGCACATGAAATCAATGAAAACAACATAATATTATTAAAATCTAAACATGTTCTGTAGTTAAAAAGCCTATTTAAAGATAAAAAAGGCAACTGACCTAATTGGAGGCATATCAATGAACATTGTAGATCTAGCTGATTTCACTAAGTTCATAAAAGAGAGAAGTTAAGAATTATGGATAGGACATCAAGTTGAAGATTACACATAAAGTAAAAATATAATGGTTTAAATTCCTATGATTGTCATAATATGGTAGGTATACATTGTACTGTAGCTTAATACAATATTCTTGTATCCTGAAAACATTGGGGGAGATTTATAATACATCGGCATGAATACTAGTCCATGATAGCAACAATTCCCTCCCCTCCTCCCCCGTGTTCCACTGGATACTTTAAGAGACTTAGGACGCCAAGCAAAAACCACACCAGGTCCAGCCTAGTGTAGCTTTGTGCACAAACCAGCAAACGAAGGTTCACAGGTTTTTCAAAACAGGCACCTGACAGAAACGCCCCATGCCCGCCCACTCTACCACCCACTGGACCCCTCTATACCCCCTACATGCCCACATGGCATGAAGGTGGAGTCATCGCTACTATAATCACAAATTCTTGCACTGGTGTAGAAGCAGTGAAAAATCTCCCACATTGTTACTATTTAAGGCTGGTATCTGTTAGTTTCATATGAAACAGTCATCATTCATTTTATTAAAATCACCCTAGGTCATTGTGTACACATCCTGTTTTTTCTAAAGTCAAAATCGTTTTAGTTTCTATATTTCTAATTTCAGCTCCTTCAAATACATATTGCTGTCTTTCCTGCAATAAGCAAATGTGGGAGAATTTATCTTCTATTATAAATCTTCCCTTGTTCACTGAGGCTCAATCAGATCAGAGTAGATAACAGTTGGAAAGATTTTTTTTGTAGAAATGTTGTATAACATTCCAAAATGGTCTAAACAGTTATGTCATTTAGAAAACAAATTTAAGTTTGATTCCTGCATTCTTGTAATTATTGAGAACAAATGGGAATTATTAAATATCAAAGAGTTCTGCCCCAGTTTTTCACATATTTTGGAAATCCAATTTCCCCATTCATATCTTACAGAGAAATTTGGAACAAACTACATTGAATGGGAATATTGATACACATGTGTGGAATATTCCATACAACAAATTCAGATATTCTGATTTCAATAACTCCTCACTAACATCTCTTTATGAATTTGGCACAGTGTGAATAAGACACATAAACTGATTCACAACCTCCATAAACACACCCTGATATTTTGGCTAATTTGTAGCTAATATAGATAATACAAAAGGAAGATGAGAGAACTTTGTCAAATGTACTTGGTACTTGTTACCAATAGGCAATAAATTACATGAACATGGGCAATTACATTCACAAGCCCTCAAGAGATGGCATTGTTTCAAGAACTAATGAAAGACATTAAGATCCTTACAAGGGTATTCCAGGAATAAGCAGAATTCATATTCAAATGGTTCATTAAAATATAAGCTGATTTGTAATTAGCAGCAATATGTTGTGGTCATACATTATAATGGAGAATTAAAATGCTACTGGCCCTTTAATCAGTCCATTGATTTTGTCCCAGTGGTGGATACATAGGACAGAGGATGGCAACAGGTCACATGTCCACACCACATGGCCTTCATCTACCTGAGCAGGTAATGCCAACAAGTCGTTTGACTGCAGAGCAGTATGGCCAGTGATGTGGTGAGACGTCATTACAGTGAAGCAATGTGCAATGAGTATTGAGGTTAAAAAACAGGGCATATATCAGAGTGCTACCAGAAAAAAGGACTTTATTGTTAATAATAGTCAAGTTCTTTTCTATTGATTAATAGGGCTGCCCAAAAATACAGCAGCAGTACATGAACTGTGACTCAGTGGCCTGCAGTAATTTGATGTCAATAGAGTCTTTGCTGGTAGATAAAAGTTACACTTTTATGCACAAAAAGTTTTCCAGTGGGGTAAAAGTTTGAAGAAATCAACCGATGTGTTTTAAATGCTTTCTTCTGCTACCACAATGAAGATATATATAACCTATTGTTCAACCCTCAATAAAGAGGGATGAAAACCAACAAAAAAACTACAAAAGAAACATAATGAATAGTACAAAATGCAAATTTTATTAAATCAGAAGATAACACACTGGTTAAAAGTGATCCCACTCAAAAGGGGGACACAAGCATGAGTTGCATCACAGGCAACAGATCAAACCATTCAATGCTAAATATAAACAAATATAGACATCAGTGGCCATGTATGGATAAAAGATGGTACTGTTGGGAAGCGTGGGAACTAACGGGTCATATTACCTAAACAGAATGCATAATATGTACAGCTTACCCATATTGATGTGATCGTTGCCCGAGATAGCAGCAACCCCGACGCGCGTTTCGGCTGATAGACAGCCTTCGTCTGGGGGTGTGTGAATATACCCATTATAGGGAAGTGACATCACTTTACTGCGATAGATGATGTATGATTACTGTAGCTTTGCTACTTATCCCTAACTGTGTGTTCAATTTTTGTTTATACCACTATGAAGACTAAAATCCTATATCACATATAGATACACTAATTAAAATGTTAAATGACCGTATATACTCGAGTATAAGCCGACCCGAGTATAAGCCGAGACCCCTAATTTTGACACAAAAAACTGGAAAAACCTACTGACTCGAGTATAAGCCGAGGGTGCGAAATGCATTGGTCACAGCCCCCCCGGTATATAGCCTACCAACCCCCTGGAGTATATAGCCTGCCAGTCCCCTGTAGTATATAGCCTGCCAGCCCCCTCAAGTATATAGCCTGCCAGCCCCCTGGAGTATATAGGCTGCCTGCCTGCCCCCCTCAAGTATATAGCCTGCCAGCCCCCTCAAGTATACAGCCTGCCAGCCCCCTGGAGTATGTAGCCTGCCGGCCAGCCCCCTGGAGTATATAGGCTGCCTGCCTGCCCCCCTCAAGTATATAGCCCGTCTACCTGCCTCCTCGAGTATATAGCCTGCCTGCCTGCCCCCTCGAGTATATAGCCTGCCAGCCCCTCCCGGTCCGTCGCAGGCACCATGACGTCAGCCGCAAACTGACTGACATCACAAAGACTGTGACAGTCCAGGACCCGATGTCGGAGCCGCAATGGTGAGTTCACTTTTTGTTTTTTTCCTTGACTCTAGTATAAGCCGAGTTAGGGGTTTTCAGCACATTTTTTGTGCTGAAAAACTAGGCTTATACTCGAGTATATATGGTAAATAATTACAAATTAATACAGAGATATGCAAACAAGTATGTGCAACACCCCTGCCAATGTATAGGCAAGGGGGCAGTTGCGAATAAGGCCCTCTACCTTTTAGGACCCATCTAGTGAGTCTGATCAACTCATTAAGGGGAAATGCAGGAAGAGTCAGGTAATTAGCAGCTGAGTTTAATTTGGAGCAAAAGCTCTTTGAGCACATGCTCTTACCAGCAAGGTCTTTACCATCAGTTCTCCCTAGAGAGCAGATCCTCTTGCCAGCATACAGAGGTAGAGTGAAGAGGGAGACACTGTCAGTCCATTATCAGGGATGACACTTAGCTAATCCCAGGACATGAGTCTGAAGACGCAGAGCTGCAGCTTCCACAACTGGACACAGCTCCATCCCAGCCTGCATCTACTACCAGACTGGCGAACCATTCCTGAGGACCACTCTCCATGATCTCTCCAGTACCAGTACTGAAAACTGTGACATCGTTTACGCCCGGTACCTGCTGCTATTCAGTAAAGAACCGTGAGTTATTTTGCACAACGTTGCCTCCGTCTGATCCCTGGATATGGCTGTCACCACCACGGGCTCCCCATCCATCACCCAGGGACGTATCTTACAGGGAGAACCAGTACATCAGCCCCTCCCTCCATATTTCTTGCTCACAACACCGGATGGAGACCTGTCAGGCTGTAGGTCAGCCCTCCAATCCCCATACCAAGCACCATGACATCAGCAAGCCTAGGCCGTAACAGCCAGCCACTCCGGACCCCGGCTGCCTCTAGGCCATGTTGCATATGGTTTATGGTCAGGTATGCAAACTGGTATGGTATATGCTATAATAATATAATGGTAGACTTCTTAAAGTGTTGCTCTTGGCTGATCCATATATCTGTATGTCTCTAAAATCAGCAATCAGCTTATGACTACATTTTCAGCTTCACTACCTTTCACCTATTAGATTTTATTAGAAGTTACATACTACAAACAAACATTTGTCACTTGGTCCTATAATAACCTCTATCGTAATAGGCTACTGTAGAGATTGTCTCTCACTATATATTAGAATTCACAAGTGTAAACTGATATCATAGAACAAGTTTATATATGGCTGGGTGTGAATTAAAACAATAAACATCTCATACTCATATCATTCCCACTCCCATTTAACCATGTTGAATGCCGTAACTGCAGACTTCTGTTTGTATACAGAGGGTGACAGTGATGTGGCATAGTCATTATGTGTCTTGCTGCAGTCTGAATCTCCAGCATTAGAGGCGCATGCACTGCTGCTCCAACACCATCTGTAAAAAGGACAGTGGTAATGGTTGTCGCCAGTAGTAAGAGGTAAGTAGAAGATGTCTAATGTTTTAACCTCCAGCTACATATAAACCTGTTTTCTGATCCTGTACAATCCCTTTAAGCATTACATTTCCAACCAGTTAAGAAAGAGACAAAGAGAAGGAACAAATAAAATTTAGGCTTAATCTCCAAGTAAGCTAATTAAACTAAACATAATTTTAATTTACTTAAATTCATTTTGTGCATAAAACAGATGTTGCTAGACTTTCTGTCCCCAGGATTCAAAGATAGAGAGGCTCATATCAATCTTCTAAATTCAAGGCACATTTACCATCTCTCCGGATACTCCTCTAAAATCTTTTCAAGAGTTATAAATAAATATACAAAGTATTAACAAAAACACATCCAGTATAATTTATTGTGTTCTATAAATAGAATATGGACCTTTTATTTGATCTACAGACAAAACTATACAATCTGTAAAATCCTTCTTTAAGGCCTCACTTTACTTGTTTGCGCTATCCTGGCCACTCTGAAGCCAAAAATGTGTACAACACGGCTATGCATTAGCCAAAACATTTTAGTTCTGAAAAACTTGATTATTTAGTTACTTCATTTTATTGTGTAATATTTGCATATATTTTGAAATGTTATGTTCCCATTAGATTCAATTTCATTTGGATGAAACAAAGAATGAAAGGCATTGTATGGACAGTCAAGCGCATAAAAGTCATTAAGTGTTGTAGCTTAGCTGCAGGGTTTAAGTTATCTCTATGGTGCAATATTCACTAATGGAATGATAAATTAAAGAGTTTATTAGCAGCATTTATGAACAGCCATTAACAGCCTTACAAGCGCATATGTGTATCACCTCAATATGATGCTAACATCATGTTATCATCATATTATAATGAATATGCCATAACTAATTAATACATGAATACACCACAGGTTTCTAATGGTTATGGTGTTAACAGTGCATAGCTTAATGGCATCTACCCTTCTAAGTTTAACAACATGTACAGCCCAATGAAGTTATGTTCCAAGAAACATACTTAAATGCTCACTGTCATTGAGCCATAATTTGCATAATTCAATAGTACAGGCAAGTAAATAACTTTTGTAAAGTATTTTATCTGGAGAAAGTGGCACTTTTACTACTTATCAAGCTCAGCCACCACTACCCCATCCTTAGCTTGCAGTGTCTTTTATCTTTTAAACTTGAGCAATTTTGATGCAGCAATCTATATAATGTAATGTTTCTGTCCATGTTCATCAGGCTCTGAAATGTGACATAAATAATAAATCAGTGCAATATAATAAAAATATTGATACAGAGAAAAAAGGAAAACACAAAAAAGAAACAACCAACATAATACACAGGAACTTTTATGTCTCATGAGAACGACCCCACTTCAAAATAAGCATTCAAAGAGCTTAGAAGAGATAATATACATATATCAATGAATTAAAGGACATCTACCCTCAGTTTACCGTGGGTAGATGTGTTCTAATAAGAAGTTCCTGAGGAACCTCTACTTTTACTATTACTCTATATGCCACAATTGCAGAACTACTACTTATGCAAAGTTATGCTATGTCACCCTAGTGCCTCAGAGAGCCTTGTATTTTAGTTTATTTGCTTCCTCGTTGCCAGGACCACTAGCGCTACAGGGGAGTGCATAAATTGAAATAGGAGGCTCCCTGAGGTGCTCTGTGTTGTTGCCCGAGTGCCACAGGGTAATTAGCATAACTTTTATAACTTTATATTGCCGTAATCGCGGCATATAGAGTTATAATAAAAGAAGTCCTGAGGAACATCATATTAGGACACATCTGTCATCAGTAAACTGATGGTAGATGTCCTTAAAGAAATGCAGTCATGTGCAAGAGCCAATGTTAACCAAAAATGATGCAAAGCCAGATGATCATCACCTCGGTGGAAGTGGAGGCACAGCGGCACTGCGCATGCATGGGGTGGGCCTGGAGATGGTGATGGATGCCAGGGCCAAAAGCCACAAAAAGAACAGAGGCATGAAAAATAGATCAAGCAAATAATATCTATATTAATAGAAAAATACACCACAAAACATGCTTAAAAACCTTTAAAAATTGTGAACTAAGTCACAAATGAATGACATCCTCGGGAAAGTACTCGACGCATGATAATGTGCACTGTTCCCGGAACTCCAGCTGCCCCTACTGGCTACAATATAGTATACAACAATGTACAGAAATAAATATTATAATTGGTGAGCTAATCAAATCTTTTGACAAGTCCATACAAATGCAGGATAACAACAAAAAAGAGGGGTGAAACACAATAATGGATGGACACACAATTCAAGGATCAGCACAAAACCATTTACAAATAAGAAAGTTGTATACCTAAATGCTCAGGCCCTGAGAGCGGGGGTGCTGGGGATAGATGCTCTCGTGTCCATCAACAAGGCATTTCCGCCCACAGAACTGCCGCTCACTGGATGTTTTTTCTTTTTCGGACCATTGTCTGTAAACCCTAGAGATGGTTGTGCGTGAAAATCCCAGTAGATCAGCAGTTTCGGAAATACTCAGACCAGCCCTTCTGGCACCAACAACCATGCCACGTTCAAAGGCACTCAAATCACCTTTCTTCCCCATACTGATGCTCGGTTTGAACTGCAGGAGATTGTCTTGACCATGTCTACATGCCTAAATGCACTGAGTTGCCACCTAATAAAGTGGCCGGTGAGTGTACGAAAACCCCTGAGGCAGGAGACTTCTCCAGCCTCCTCATGATTTATTTATCCTTGGGAATGTTTTTCATTGTAATGGCATATTTATCTGCACTTTTATGTCCATGTTTACATTAGCCATATCCATAGGTAGCTAAGAGGGGTTTACACTGACTTATTATAGTAGTGGATTAGAGTATCACACATTTGGTGTTTATTTTAAAGTGTGTTTTAATCTATATCCATAAAATTTGACTCAATTCACAGGATTACAATACAGAGTGGGGAGGATCACTCACAGGAGCCTTTGACTCAATTTCAATATCATCAAGCAGAGTAAATCACTACAGTAAATGAGATAGGAGGATTAGATTTGGCTGACAGGTTCCCTTTAAAGAGGTTACTTCAGACATGATATATCATACTGGGATCAGATGGTTGAGTTTTGTAACCCTGATGAAGAGGCTCTTGTTAATGCATGATATCACATGCAACCTTGACATTATTTTATCAGCCAAAGGTTGCCAAATGAACAGCAAAACTGCATTTAGCAACCTGGACTGGAAAATTGGATTGAATTTTATTAAATGTGTCAATTTCCAATAAGTTTAATCCTTTTGGTATGATTACAGTCATGTAGCATTGTTACAGAAGTTCAATTAATGAACTGGTTACATTTCATTTTGTATTGCATTGATTAACAGCCCATTAATATATTTTAGATTTACCTATGTGAGTTTGACACTGATGTTTAAACTGTTCTTGTCTATCAGGATTTTATTTCTATTTAAAAATTAGGGTGAGGGAGAACGCATTAAACCTCTTGTCACCGGTTTATAGGTTTTTTAAATGTGAAATCTAGGGGCACACAGAATAATGAATATATTTTAGATGGTTCTTTCCCTAGTCTACACATTTTAATGAGGGTTTATGAGAGCACAGGGGCAGTGGATGTTGTGTAATGAAAAGTACAGAAAGGGTAGGACCTTTAAGTCATACTTTGTCGACTTGATACATGCCAGATGAACTTTCCTAATGCACAGAGAGAGCTCAGTAAAATGTTACAGCATGTAATTATTCTAGGATTAGATGAACAAAGGTTTTGTTTCTCTTTTCCATGAAGCACAGCTACTTAAGTGCTTTAGCATCTACAGTGGTCTCTGGGTTACAACATCCTTACAATACACCATAGCGTATATGTATCAAACATTTATTTTTGTCTTTTTCATTATTTTTTGTGACTTTGCATTTGCTCATTTGTGACTTCTTTTGCACCTAAGACAGTCAGGTCTGATGAGTCTGTAGTGGGCTGTTATGTTCTGCAAATGACCATGTGCATTTCAATGGTATAATATATTTTTCATTCCTTGCATAACCTTAATACCTAAGTGGAAATATGTAAAGATACACTTGCTATGAGGTGTAGGTGAAATATATACTTCTATAGTGGAACATTGTACAGGTGCCATTGTCCCATTAGCAACAGTAATAATTAAGTTATATCAACTTTTTATGGACGAAACACAGAAAAAAATTCTTAATCATTTTCATTTTCTTATGTGCATGCCTATGTACAGAGTAATACATTTTATTCTTAACCTTTCGACAACCCCTCTTCTCTGAGTGATTGCTATAGTATTTAACCAGAAGCACAAGTCCCAAAGCACTTGGAGGAGCTACAACCCTGGAATATTAATCCATTTTTCACAAGCATGCTGCTAATGAAAAACATACTTAAATGTATGATTTAACAGCTCTTCTGTGTTGCTAGCTAACACTGGCTTCAGTTTTGCATGGTCAACCCTTGATTAAGCATGGGAAGAGATATTACTTTCCGAACCTCAATTAATAAAGCTTAATAAAGCTAATGTCAAACTGATTGCAGTCCAAGCACCTATTTCTTCAGTGAGAATGATAAGAAGACTGCGAAGTCATGGAATTAGAAATGTCAATGCTGCCCTTCAATACCATTAATTTAATTTGCTCTAAAATTCAGCAATTCATTACTTAGGTATAGGTTTATAGAACTAGATACTCTGATACAAAGCTACATAAATCCTGATGATACAAATACACTTAAAGTGCGACTCTTTATTTATCTTTTCAGAAATCAATAGTTCTTTGGATGTAGAACAACAGTTTCCCTGCTATCCTCCTCAGTTTCTCCTACTTTTTGCATTGTCTCCAGGCTGTGCTAATTTCTCTTATGATCCATAGAGTTGAAAACAGATTCAAACTGAAAGATGGGAGGAGATGCTGCTCTCTGCTCACATAGGAGGAAGAATGGGTCATGTGATTGTGTTCTGTGTGTAGCAGAAAGAGGTGTAGCAGAGTCTATTCAGTGCTATGGATGCAGAAGTCTCTTACACAAAACAGTGACCAACAAGGTCGCCCCTTTTCCCTGTCAGTCCCTCCATCCCAGCCTGTGATTCTACAGAATTCTTTCTGTCTCTCTTTGCACTTTTTACTTCACCCACTGCCCCACCTTCTACTTGCCACTTTCTGGACAGTGCAAGGAAGCTATTAACCCTTAGTGCTTACACAGCACATACTATACATTTTATGTAAATGTTTCCCTGGTGTTTTATACTACTTATAACATGCTCTGTGCTCCTCCATGTGATGAAAGCTGCCAGGCTAGTCACTTGTAGATCCTGTATGTATACTAGTAGTGTCCAAGTTGTAGTGCACAGTATTTTATGCCAAGCAGGAGATATATAATTGCTATACTCTGCCCAAGCCCCTGGATATATTAGAAGGAGTCTCTAGATATATCTAAAGCGGCAGGAGGGGTGGGGGCTACTTCTGTGTGATAATACTCCTTCTATCTGCATCACCTATTAATGGCCTTGCTAAAACATTTTAAGGTTTGAACCCTTTTTATGATTATGTTCTGTGTTCACCTAATTTATGAGCTGCTTACACCTGATCTCCCATGTCATTTACTTTTTTTTACAATTGCTTATATTTTTTTAACCCCTTAGCAATATGTGTTCCATATATTGGCCGCTAAGCGCAGTTACTTAGCGCTCAGCATCCGATATATCAAACGCAGAGCTGATGCCGGTTCAGCTCAAGATCTGAGCCAAACCGGATACACAAAGTGCTGGCTGTAACTAATAACCGACATCCCAGTGTAACACTTGTGGTCGGAGTGGGCTCCGATCGTGAGTTTTTAACCCTTTAAATGCAGTAGTCAGCCCAACTGCAGCATTTAACCTGCCTTTGGGGAGTCTTTCCCCCACAATCCCCCCCCCCGCACGCGCCTTCTTCGGGGGGTGTCGATCATTGCTATGGCATCCCTAAGGTCCAATAAGGACCCCAGGGTTGCCTGCTGCCAGTGCCTGAAATATGGCGTTGATGATCTTAAAGGCACTGTGTCAGCCTATGCACATGCATAGGCTGACACTGCTAATAACCAGCAATACTTCCGTATTGCAGAGTATTATCATGAACAAGCAATCAGATGATTGTTTGTTCATGTCCCATGGTGGAAATAGTAAAAAAGTTTTTTAAAAATCACATTTACATAAAAAATAAAGCAATAAATCAATAAAAATGCGTAAAAGCCCCATAAAATATAAAGAGACATACAACACAAAAAAAATCTAAATCATAACGCAAACCCCACATATATAGCATCACCATGTCCATAAAAACCAATAGAATAAAGTAAATCATTATTGAACCCACAAGATGAACGACGTAAAAATAAACTGTAAAAAAAAAACACCAAAAATCATGATCTTTTCCTATTTAATAAAAAAAATGCAATCAAAAGTGATCAAAAAAGCATATGTACTCCAGAATGCTACTGTTGCAAAGTACAACATGTCCCGCAAAGAGAAAGCCATCAACCAGCTCCTTTATTTGGCAAATTTAGTAAAAAGTAAGAAAAAATATTCAAGTATGATATCTCTGTAATCATATCGACCCATAGAATAAAGATAACATGATTATTAGCCTATACGGTGAACACACAAAAAAAAGCAAAAAATGGGGCTGAGCCTTAAGCTATAAAATGGCTGCATCCTTAAGGGGTTTAAATCTTCACAAACAGATTTAATCAAAACCACTGTACCCTGAGGATCCTGTAGAACAAGCCAATTTATGAAATACCAGTTATCAAAAATAAGTTAAAAAAAAAGTAGTAATACAAAATGAATTGACCCTCCCTCCCCACAACCACCTTTATGTCAGGATCTGAAATGACAAAGTAATGAAAGCAAACCTAATACCTACTACCATAAATAAATCAGCTGTGTAGATATTGGAAGTCAAGCAAGAATCTATTAACTTTTAAGTTTTGATATAGCTTTAAAAAAACAGCTCCAAAAACTATTATTATAAAAATAGTATTTGTTTATTCAGTTTTTCTCTTTCTAATATAACATTTTACATTAATCATTTGGCAGAATACACTGGATTTTTAATGATCATTAGCAAAATTCTTCTTTTAAGTATCTTTTTTATGTTTCACCCTTCAATTGGTTCTTAAGTGTGCAGGGATGTTTGATTTTCACTTACCAGATTATGTCAAATAAACCAGATACAATTAAATTGCCCTAAGAACAACTAATAAGCAGTAAGCTATGTTTGAGGAGGGGTGTGAGACACATCCCTGTTATAATAGATTGGATGAATCATCTTAAATAGATAAAATATGTCCTATCAAAGAACAAGAACAAAAACAAGATATAGATAATTATCCAGAATCCCTGCTGCGTTTTGCGTTTTTTGCAAAAATCAGTTCCAAGACTAAGACAAATCCTTTGAATGTTTGCCTAAGGTTTAATCCCCTTAGATGAGCTCACATTCTTGTAATGCATAGAAGCATGATGCAAAAATATCTCCCAATTTACGTAAATGTGTTCACATACTCTGAAGTTGAACTTTCAACATTTTAAGCTAGCTACAAAGAGGTGTTACTTGTCAGAAGAATAACAGCAGGCTAGGTCATCAGACACTGCAATAAATTAACAGTGCATTATGATCATTTATTGTCAGGTTTAAAAACAGACAATTTTTCAAATTCTACTTGATTATAAAACAGATATTTAACTCCTTTTCTTAAAGGGGTTACCCGAGACTAGCAATAAATTAGTGAAGGGCTGGGGTGGGCTTTTAGAAAAAAAATAAACGCGTACGCGCCGTGGTCCATCTGATCCGTACCCCTGCTTGTTTACAGGGGCATTGAGGCTGCACTTAGGGAGCTTCCGGGCGGCTGGCCACTCCCATCCGTCACCATATCCCAGGACCTCCTTCCTTCTAAAATGAACTTAAAAATATGCTGATGAGTGCTATGAGTGGTGTTAACAGACCCCCTCCGTCTGTAGCTTTACAGGCTGTGACAGTATGCAGGAGCATGTCTAAACCTCCCCTCGGCTCGCTGTATCATAGTATATAAGTCCGGAAAAAGACGTAAGTCCATCAAGTCCAACCTTTAAGAATTAAATAAATGTTTATCCCATAACCCGTGATATTTTTTCTCTCCAGAAAGTCATCCAGGTCCCTCTTGAACATGTACTTAGAGTCCGCCGTAACAACCTCCTGAGGCAGAGAGTTCCATAGTCTCCCTGCTCTTACAGTAAAGAACCTTTGTCTATGTTGATGGTAGAATCACCTATCCTCTAGGCATAGAGGATGCCCCCATGTCCTGCTCACAGACCTAGGTATAAAAAGATCTTTGGAGAAATCCTTGTACTGTCCGTTAAGGAATTTTGTACTTTGTAATGAGGTCCCCCCTCAGTGGTCTTTTTTCTAAACTGAATAATCCCAAATTACAATCTGTCATTGTATTCTAGTCCCCCCATTCCCCTAATAATCTTGATTTCTCTCCTCTGCACCCGTTCCAGTTCCACTATGTTATTTTTATGCACTGGTGTACTCAATATTCCATGTGTGGTGTGATCAGGGATTTAGAGCAAAACTATGTTTATTTTTGCTCTCCTTGGGAATATCTCTCTCGGTCTCCATTTTTGCGGCCTTTATCTGCTTTTTACAGGATTTATTTTTCTCTCTATAATGCTGTAATGCTTCATCGCTACCTTCACGTTTTAGCATCTTAAACGCCTTATCTTTCTCGCTTATTGCTTTCCTTACAAGACTAGTTAGCCACATTGGCTTTTTCATGTTCCTTTTATTCTTTTTCCCATATGGTATATGTTTCTTGCAGGTCTTTTTTAGAACATATGAGAAAAAAGTCCAATTTTTGGGGGGCTTTTGTCTTTGAGAACATTGTCCCAGTTTATGCCTTTAAGGTCTTCCCTTAGTTGCTGAAAATTTGCGCTCCTGAAGTTTAGAGTGTTGGTTACGCCTCTACTAACGCTCTTAGTAAAGCGTAATACAAAATCAATGATATTATGATCACTATTACCCAGGTTCCCCCCAACCTGTAATTTTGATACTCTTATCAGGTCTGTTGAATAGGATAAGGTTCAGCAGTGCCCAATCTCTTGTTAGCTCCAGGGCTAGTTGCGACAGGTAATTGTCTTTTGCTGTCAACAAAAACCTGCTACCTTTGAAGGACCTGCAGGTTTCTGCCCCCCAGTCAATATCTGGGTAATTGAAGTTCCCCATGATAAGTGCTTCACCATGCGTTGAAGCCGCATCCATTTGACTTATCAGCATTTCCTCTGCTGCCTCCATTATATTTGGGACCTTATAACAAACCCCTAGTAACATTTTATTATTCTTTTTCCCTCCTCTTATCTCCACCCATAGGGACTCCACATTTTCATTTGCGTCACCAATGTCATCTTGCAGGACAGGTTTGAGGCAAGAATTCACATATAAACAAACCCCTCCCCCTTTTTTATTTATATGATCATTTCTAAAAAGACTATTACCATCTATAGTAACAGCCCAGCCATACCTACTTTCCAGCCATGTGTCGCTGATACCCACTATATCATATTTGACTTCCAACCTTAAGAGGTCCAGTTCCTCCATTTTGCTTGTGAGGCTTCTGGCATTTGTGTACATACACTTTATATGGTTTTCCCTATCCCTATTTCTTTTGTTCTTATTCCTTAATCTTATTCCAGCCCCCTTCCTCCACCATGGACTACAACTCTTCCCAGCTCTTCACTGTCTTTTTGCCCTGCACAAGTATAGTTACCCTCCCCCAGGTTTCTAGTGTAAACACTCCTCCAACCTTCTAGCCATTTTTCCCCCAAAACAGCTGCACCCTACCCATTGAGGTGCAGCCTATCCCTACTGTAGAGCCTGTAGCCGACAGAAAAGTCAGCCCAGTTCTCCATGAACCCAAAGCCCTCCTTCCTACACCAACTTTTGAGCCACTTATTTACCTCCCTGATCTCCCGCTGCCTTTTTGATGTGGCACGGGGTACAGGTAGTATTTCGGAGAAAACTAGCTTTGAGGTCCTTGCCCTGAGCTTGAGGCCTAAATCCCTGAAATCATTTTTAATGACCTTCCACCTACCTCTTACTTTGTCATTAGTGCCAATGTAGACCATGACTGCTGAGCCCTCTCCAGCCCCTCCCAGTAATCTGTTAAACCGATCCGCAACATACTGAACCCGAGCAGCCGGCAAACAACACACTGTTCGGTATGCACAGTTTTTGTGACAGATTGCCCTGTGTGTTCCCCTAATAATCGAATCTCCCACTACCAGCACCTGTCTGACCTTGCCTGTGCTCGCATTACACTTCTTACTGGAGCAGACAGTCCCCTGGTTGCTAGAGGCCATATCGTGCTGCACCATTGCTACTCCATAGCTGATATCCCCCTCATCCGCCAGCCTGGCAAACTTACTGGGGTGCACCAGATTAGGACTAGACTCATACAACTCTTCCCTCTACCCCGCCTTCTACATGTTACCCAACTAGCTGCTCCCTCACTCTGTACGTCCATACTTCCCTCCCCACACCCATCTTCCCCAGAGAGTTTGTGCTCCAGGAGCAGCAAACTTCGCTCCATATTGTCAATTGCCCAAAGCCTTCAACTTGCTCATTTAGATCCAGAATCTGGGCTTCCAGATGGGCAATTTTCACACATCAAATCTCACAGTGTAACATCCTTATAATGCCCCTATAGCATGTGTGGCTCATTAACATAATTTTCAAATTTTATATAAGAAAGAAGAAGGCCATAATAACAAATATAAGAAGATTACCATAGTTACTATGGCTGGATCTACGAGTGGATTTAAGTACAGTGTCAGCTTCACCTGTTACATCAGTGTCACAACCCTGTCAGTGTCACCTAGTCACCTGTCATCTCACTGTCACTAACTCCAATGTCATTGTCACCTGTAATATCAGGGTCACTATCTCCAGTGTCACTGTCACCTGTAATATCAGAATTAAAAGTCCTGTGTCAATGTCATCTGTAATCTCAGTGTTTGGTCCTGCATCACCATCACCTGTCGCTCCAGTGTCACTGTCACTTGTTACATCAGTGTCACCTCACCTCAGTGTCACTACCTCTGGTGTCACTATCACCTGTTATGTCAGAATCACATGTCTTGTGTTTTTTGTGGCTCACAACCCAGGTCCTGTGACATCTGTAATATTTAAATATATATAAGGTAGGGTCCAAAAATGCTGCTGCACTTTACTCGATTATAGCTACTAAGTACTATCACTTAGGCACTGGGTCTATTGGCTTCTTTCAGCACTGTTAGTGCTTTTTAAATGTGTGTTTTGATATTTATCAACAATAAAATTTCATGACTTGTGATATATTATGGGCATTCCTGTCTTTCTGTATAGTTTGAGACATCTGTAATATTTATGATACATTTGTGACATTTGAAAGCAGCCAGATTGTTTGTTATAACTTGACCCTTATGCCGCTTCATCGCTCTCAAATTACTGTATGGCATCCCTGTGTCACTTGTCAAAAAACAAAACAAAAAAAATGTATTTTTATTTATTTAGTTTGTTTTATGCTAGTATTGTCACCTGTGACAATTATCAAACGGTATTAGCAAAGGTAAAGGTATTATCAAATGATAATTCACAATTATCAAAAGGGATAATTTAGTGGCATTATTGTTACTGCTCTAAAAACACACACTCAAAAATGACAAAGCAATTGTATAGTGCCGAGTAGGCTTTTGCTTTCTTTTTTGAAGAGAGCAATTCTGACAGCGGAGAAGAAGTGACATTTTTAATGTCCTCCTCTTCAAGTGATTCATGTTATGGCGAACCCCAGGCTAGACGCCCTAAAGTTAGTGACTATGAGCCCTAGGGTAGTCAACGTTGAGTTATTGAGGAAAACGCAATCCATTTCAATTCACGTTGAATGGGTCCCTGTTGTAAATATAGAACCACATAATCCAGAATTTGCGGCCACTCCTGGCATCTACATGGATTACAAAATGAATACATGGAAACAGATTTTTTTCAATTATTTTTTACAAACAAGCACTTAATGTTGATGCAAAGAAACATCTGAGCAATTAATTACACAAAATTCTCAAATTTATATCGCCAAGCCCCACATTTGGTTCCCTATGCACCCCACTGAAATGTGAAAGTTTTGGGGACTTTTGCTTGACATGGGCATTTCTAAAATTAAAAACTCTCCATAAGTATCTACTGCAATAAGGAAATTCTTTACAACCATACCATGCCCAGGGTCTGCTTTAAAAGTCTCCTAAAATGACTCAGCTACTACAACAATGTTGATTGTCCACCAGCAAATTATCCCAGGCATGGCAGGTTCTATAAAATTCGGCCAGTTGTTGACCACTATAATTTTAAATTCGGACATATTTATGTCCCCACAGAAATGTCTAGCAGTCGATGAATCCCTTGTCCACTTACTTTTTCGTCAATACCTTCCCAATAAAAGGGCAAGATACGGGGTGAAGATCTACAAGGCCTGCAAAAGTGTATCTGGCAATACACAATGCTTTCGCAAAATTCTCAAATTTATATCGCCAAGCCCCACAAATGGTTCCCTATGCACCCCACTGAAATGTGAAGTTTTTGGGGACTTTTGCTTAACATGGGCATTTCTAAAATTAAAAACTCTCCATACGTATCTACTGCAATAAGGAAATTCTTTACCCCAATACCATGCCCAGGGTCTGCTTTAAAAGTCTGCTAAAATAACTCCGCTACTACAACAATGATGATTGTCCACCAGCAAATTATCCCAGGCATGGCAGGTTCTATAATATTCGGCCTGTTGTTGACCACTATAATTTTAAATTCGGACATATACAAGTCCCCACAGAAATGTCTAGCAGTCGATGAATCCCTTGTCCACTTACTTTTTCGTCAATACCTCCCCAATAAAAGGGCAAGATACGGGGTGAAGATCTACAAGGCCTGCAAAAGTGTATCTGGCTATACACTATGCTTTCGCAGGGGAAGGATTCAAAAATGCAACCAGCAGATTGTTCCCCTGTCCTGGAAATCAGCGGGAAAATTGTCTGGGATTTAGTCCACCCCTTACTTGTCCGTGGTTACCACATTTATGTGGACAACTATTAAATAGCATCCCTCTCCAGAAGTCCTTTGCTGCCAGGGGCACAATGACATGTGGCACTATCCGTAAAAGCCAGAAGGGTCTCCCCATGTCCTTTTCAGAAAAGCCCCAAAAGTAAGGGGAAAGCAGGGCTGTTTGTTTGGAAAATCTGATGTTGGTGAAATACAAAGACAAACAGGATGTCCTTGTTTTGACTTTGTTTGTCTCCACACCAATCAATCCACTCCAGTCCATGGAAGCACAGAAGGGGTCAAGAAACCTGTGTACATCCAGGAGTATAATCGCTTTATGGGAGGAGTGGATCTTTCTGATCAATTAACGCTATAGTGCCATGCTCTCCACCTTGAAAAATCCAAAAAACATTTTCATTTTTCCATGTACAGAGTTGTCTGAGGGCTTATTTTAGTAAAACAAATGTTACTTCTCCGTTGCTTTTTTTTAAAATTATTCTTTGCCATGTACTGGGAAGCTGGAAAAAAAATTCCAAATGTGGAAATATTGGGAAAAAAATCACGTTCGCATCACGTTCTTGTGGCCTCATTTTTTTCCACTTTCACCATGTGCTCCAAATAATACCTCTACTTTATTCTTTGGTTTGGTGCAATTTATATAGGTTTTATTGCGTTTTAACACATTTTCAAAAGTAAAACGAAAAAGTTCGACATTTTCTGATGCTAATAACTTTTCCATACTTTGGTGTACTGAGCTGTGTTAGGTTTCATCAAGGAGTTCAATATAAATTAATACCATTTATTTTGTTGAAAATAATTACATTCCCTGGTGTTTGCATCTAGAACCCCCCAACCCCTCACCCACAAATTCTCATTATATCCATTGATGAATATTGTAAAGGAGGCAGGAAGCATTTCTTCAGCTTTCTTTATGTTCTGGCAATGCTACAGTCTCTGCAAACAAACAGCATTGCCTCCAAATCACCTAAGTCAATAAAGAAAGTGATGCATATTCCGGATGGCATATGCTGGGTAAAATAAACTGTATGACCCATTAAAATGGCAAACCTGCAAAAAAATGTGTACATTTTAATTTTTACAATTGAATTCCATTATCTTCTAGAGAAAACCAATGGGAAGACCATATCATTACACCCCAGATACATTCCTATAGAAATATAGTTTCTATAATGGAGTACATTTTGGGGATTCCAAATCTACTGGTACCTTAGGGAAATTGCAAATGTATCATGGTGCGCTAAAGCCATCTGTACAAAATCTATCATCTACAGCCCAAATTATAATCCAGTCATTGTGTTCTGAGCCCTACTTTATGCCTGGACAGCAGACTAAAGCCACTTGTGGGGTATTGCTGTACACAGTAGAATCTGCAAAACAATTCATGTAGTGTATGTTTCCAATGGCACTGGCTGGGCAAAACATATGGGGCACTAAAATGGCACAAATGTTAAAAATTAACAAATTTAATTTTGCGGAATCCATTGTGTAACAAATTCTGTAAAAGACCAGTGTGTAAACATTGATAACTACACCATCTAGATAATTTTCCTAAATGGTGTAGTTTGTAAAATGGTGTCATTTGGGAAGGGGCGGGTTAAATATAGTGGCTTAGTTTTCAGTGGCCCTGAAAACTTATCATGGCAAATCTCCACTTCAAAAACAAAACTGTGCTCTTCCCCTTTTGTGGCTCACAGTGTGCTCCGATGTCAATTTAAACCCATATGTGAAGTATTTTTGTTTACAAATTTTAGTGTGCAATTTTTCCATTAATGCTTTGTGAAAATGAAATATTTTGAATTACAATGACTTTTTTTTCTGGAAAAAATCTCATATTTACTAACAAAGCCAATTCTATGAATCACCTGAAGGGTTAAAATGCTCCTTTTACACCTTGATAAATTCTATGAATGGTTTAGTTTTCAAAATATACATTTGGAGGATTTTCACTGTTTGGTACTTTAGGGGCTTTGCAAATGTGGTATAGCACCTTCAATCTATTCCAGCAAAATCTGACCTCTGAAAGCCAAATTGGAAATGTTCCTTTTTGTGCCCTGCTGTACAACAGTTTGTATGTAAAATGTGGAAATGAAGCAAAATTTTATTGAGAATTAGAGTACACTATCTCAGGGTCAAATATCATGGTGCCTGAAAAAGATTAACCCCTTCCTGCCAAGGCTCTTTTTCGTTTTTGCGTTTTCATTTTTCACTCCCCACCTTCAAAAATCTATAGTTTTTTTATTAAATATAGAGCTGTGTGATGGCTTGTTTTCTGTGTAACAAATTGTAATTCATAGTGACGATATTTATTATTCCATTCCATGCCGTTTACTGGAAGCAGGAAAAAAATTCCAAATGCAGTGAAATTGGTGAAAGCGCATTTGCGCAATTTTCTTGTGGGATTAGATCTTACGGATTTCCCTGTACATTCCAAATGACATGTCTACTTTATTCTTTGGGTTGGTACGATCACAGGGATACCCGAGGGTACTTTATTTTAACCCATTCATTACAATGTGCTATCAGCACATTGTAATGAATAAGGAGGAAAATCCCCATATACTGCCATACTGTATTATGGCAGTATATGGTAGGATCGATCAGACAACCTAGAGTTAAAGTACCCTAGGGAGTCTGAAAAATAGTAAAAATTAAAAAAAAGTTTAAAAAAAACTAAAAATTCAAATCACCCGCCTTTCCCTAGAACTGATATAAATCTAAATAAACAGTAAAAATTATAAACACATTCGGTATCGCCACGTCCGAAATTGCCCGATCTATCAAAATATACTAATGGTTTTTCACTGCGTTTAACCCTGTAACGGAAAATCGCGCCCAAAGTCAAAGATGGCACTTTTTTGCCATTTAAAAAAAAATTTAAATTCCATAAAAAGTGATCAAAAGTTCTTAAAGTCCTAAAAATAATATATTTGAAAACATCATCAAAAGTTGCAAAAAATGACACCACCCACAGCTCCGTACAACAAAGTATAAAAAAGTTTAAAAAGTATAAAAAAAAAAATTTGTACAGGAGGTTTTAATTTTTGTAAAGTATGAAAACATTATAAAACCTATACAAATTTGGTATCTGCGTAATCATATTGACCCAAAGAATAAAGACATTTGGGGCATTAAGTGAAAGCCGTAAAATCCAAGCCCACAAGATAACAGCGCAAATTAGTTTTTTCACAATTTCCACTGCATTTGGATTTTTTTCCCGCTTCCCTGTACACGACAGGGAATATGCAATGCCACCATTATGAAGTGCAATTTGTTACGCAGAAAACAAGCCGTCACACAGCTCTTTACGTGTAAAAATAAAAAAGTTATAGACTTTTGAAGGTGGGGAGTGAAAAATGGAAATGAAAAAACAGGAAAGGGCCTGGTCCTGAACCGGTTAAATTCCCAGTCCACCCCTGATGATATATGATATTAAATAGTAAAGAGAGACAAATAATCTGCAGGAAGTATTATAAGCATTAGCACTAAAGCAGTGGGTGATTCAACATGTAACAGGTATTTTTTTTATTTTATACCATCATCTTCTTTTGGTCAATTCTCTAAAAATTACAGACAACCCCCTTTAACTAAGACCTTTTATCTGTCGACCTACAATTCTATTCCCTTTAGAAAAAGGACTCCAAAAAAGTGTAACTTTTGTAATACAATAAAATTGAGACAAAGCACACAGAGCATATATTTCTGAAGGCCCTTGTTAGAATGATGCTGCTATGTGCAGAATAAACACTTTTCTAGAATTGCTACTGTAATAACCAAGTGGCGTCGTTATATTGCTTTCGCCGGAAATTTACACTTGCCAACGTTATAAAAAAGATGGTTGATTATAAAGGAAATCTTACTACTGGGAAGTTAGAATATCTATACTAAAGATTCTTATCCATATTATCAAATCTTAAACACATAAGATCAGAGAAAGAACATGCTCATCTCCTCTCAAAGTAAATGAGAAATAAATTGGGTGCGAAGGCCAATTCATTATTTGATAAAGCATGAAGAACAAATTTGATTTCTAAGTCAATGGTTGATCTCTCTCCTCTATATAACCTTTTCATGTTTGAGGCTGTAGGATATAGAAAATATAAACTTAATTTACAATTGTGCAAATTTGTTGTATAATGTTATAGATTGTATGCAACAGACGAGCTCTAACTTGATTCAAACTAATCTAAACTTTTTAAAGAAAACTGATGTTCCAACATAATAGAAGACCTAAATTACATTTTCATCAACCTCCAAAAGATTAATACATTAGGTTGCAATTTCTTTCATGTCTTCTAAGAGTGCACGCATGAATATTAATTGTTCAATGGACTTTGTTCACAGCAGAATAATGGGGCGTTTTATATTGACCATTCATAATTCAAGAGGAAGGTCGGGGTCACATCTAGATTCCCTGCTGTATGTACTGGTAGATTAGTTTGTGTCTCCTTACTATTTAAGTGCCTGTTGTAAGGATTCGGGATCAGTGGATCCTCTGGACCACCGCGGGAGGTAATACTAACCGACCGGAATCTAAGTGGAACCTGGTCTTCACCAGAATCTGCCGCAAAGCAGGATGGTCTTGCTGCGGCAGGGTACCACCAGGTCGTTCCACAGGTGAAACTGGCCCGTGGTGGCAGCCGAGGTCGAGGTACCTTAGCAGGAGACTCGTGAACAGTCTCGTGGTCAGGTTCAGGCACAAGGTCAGGGCAGGCGGAAGACATGCAGGGTTAAGTCCAATCCGGGGTCAGCAACGAGAGGTCTAGGCAGATGGGAACGGGAAAACGCAGGAACATGGGAACTCAGTAGCAGGAACACACTGGAACGCAGGGATATCTCAGGGGAGATTTCTCAATGGCATAGGCTCAAAGATCCGGCAGGGTTTGCAGGAAGAGGCAGGCTTAAAAAGATTACCTGAAAATGGGCAGTGCCAATTAGCGGCGCGCTGGCCCTTTAAATCTTCTGAAGCTGGCGCGCCAGCGGGGGAATGGAAGCACCTGTCACCAGGAATGTGATTATTAACTGGTAGAGAAATATAAAAATATAAAAGAAAATCTCTGAGCACTGATGGGGCGCTAGAAAGTAATCCAGGAACCGAGTTTGTGTCCAAAAATTATCGATTTATTCTTCAATAGTGAATATAAAAATGCCATCTAAAACATCTCCCTCCTTTTGAGATGATTGAATCTCTGGGGAGTGGATGCATCTATGAATTCTACCGGGGTTAAGCAGAAATCCTTATAGCATTTATTATGGTGAGTGGCAGCGTGCCGTGATACACTGTGTAGAGCAAAGCCGTTCTTTATATTTGACCTGTGTTTATTAAAACGTTCTCTTAAAGGTTGAATAGTCCTACCAATGTACTGAAGTCTGCATGTACACTCTATGAGATATATTACATAGCACGAGCTACAGTTCATGAAACTGTTAATCTCAAAAGATTCCCCTGTTATATTGGATTTAAAGCTCAGTTGTCTGTGTCTGATGCTGATACAACACTTGCACCTGTTATGGCCACAGCTATAGATGCGGTAGAATTCATAGACGCATCCACTCCACAGAGATTCAATCATCTCAAAAGGAGGGAGATGTTTTGGATTTTTAAGCTCCAATGCCTCACTCCCACTGGTCTGAACGAGAGCCTCGAAGGTGTATATTGATTGGGCCCCTTGTGTTGTCTGACAATGGTTTATATCTGTGGTGTTTTCCCCCTTTCCTTTCCTTTCCTTTCCTTTTGATTTATTCTCTATAACCGTTTTCAAATATAAGCGATATATAAGAACAGGGAGAGTACCTGCTGTTATTCTGACTATAATCGTTTTTACCCATGTATACTGGATTTGTATATTGTCTGTATGTTGCTAGGTTACTGGATGCGTCTTCCGGACGGACTTTCGATATTTGATTCCATCTGCCCATGCGCCTGTTCTCACGCACCGTCAACACCGGGAATCACTTCCGGTTTCGCGCCATCCAACAGTTTGGCCCCACTGACACTGTTCTTAGCAACCAATCCTATTGCACCTTACTTTCAGGTATGTTTGTCTAAATGTATTTATTTCTCTGCTGATAGCAATGTTTTATTCCACTACTGTCCGTATTTTGCAAAAGGGTCACAGTACCAGAAACGCGTTAAGAGGACATTTTATTTTGATTTTATATGGTCCTTATTTTATTATATTATTGTATTATGATGCTTTGGCATTTTTATATTCACTATTGAAGAATAAATCGATAATTTTTGGACACAAACTCGGTTCCTGGATTACTTTCTAGCGCCCCATCAGTTCTCAGAGATTTTCTTTTATATTTTTATATTTCTCTATTATTCACGGCCATCACTTGTTGATGACCGGTATTCTGAGCCTTGGGAGTGGCTTTCTGTTTCCAAGGAACTTGTGTCTGTGGATCTACCCATTCCATCGGACTACCAAGCTGGACCCCAGGTTAGGCTATACATGTGCCATTTGAAAAGGTGAGCACCATATTGGGGATTCAAACTCCAAGCATTACTCAGACAATATCACCCGAGGTGCTGCTCCTTGTGCCTTTTCTTTTCTCTTGTATTCAACAATTATTAACTGGTGTCAGGTTCCAATAGCCTATGTTATTCTTATTTTAAAAATGCCTTTGCCAGTATTCTGAGTCTTTATAGTAGTTAATTTAAGTTTAGTTCACATTACCTGTCTCGCTGCCAGCAGGGTGTGGTGGTAGGGGCAGTTGCAGCTTGTGTGTGCCTGTTTCTCCTCATGCATTCTTCCTCTCCTCTACACCATCCCCCTCCCTCCTCTGCCTGCTTAATGCACATGACAGGAAGTGGGGAGGGAGGTACATAAGTGTGGAGGAGACTGACACAGGCACACACAGGTTGCAACTGCCCCCATCCTGAACCCATCTAAATCCACCCTGGACCTTCTCCAAGAGGCAACAACCTTGTGCTCTTGTCGGGGTAGATTCTTGTTCTGAGAGCAGGTTCAAAACCATGAGGGTCACTTGGATAACGCCATTGGGAGTAGCCAAACCAGTTAGGTTGCAACAACTTTCACATTTCACTCCATCTTTCCTTGATTCACTTATTTTTAATATCAATTAATTGATATATCTTGCTCTAATAAGTCAATAATAAGAGACAGCACAGAAGTAGAGACGTCTAACAATGAAAACGTTGTATGATGAGAGCAGATATCAGGTTGCACTGCAGGGAGATGTGTCTCTTTTACACTGTGCCCTTCCTATCAGAGGTACATCAGATGAAGGTTGCAGGAAAGGAACAAAGTGTTTTTCCTTGAGTATAACTTTATAGCAAGTGTACGATTTTGTTCAGTGATAATAGTACAAGTTTGTTCAGAGTATGTCCAGAGTTCAGTGCTAATACCATTCAACCATTTACTGTAGGTCTAATCATATTTCATCTCTGTCAGATTTTCCCCACTCTGAACTAATTCCTTGAAATTCGTACAGGAAATACTGATCACACTAGGACACATCCTAGTACTGCGATATGCAGCAAAGACTTACCAGCTATGATGAGGGCACAGTCCATGAGCCCACTCCATGCACCCGCAGCCAACCCGTGACACGCTAGTACGTCGTGGGTTGTTAAAGGGTTAATCAGGACTTGTAAGAGAGCAGGACATGCAGTGTTTTTCTTGGCTCAAATCCCTTCACAGAAATAGTGAAGTCTGAAAACTATAAAAGACTATCTATAATTCAGCATTCCCACCAAGTGCAAGCTGATGATAATTTGGACTCCAAAAATAAAATAGCATAACAGCCCCCCATAAAATAAAAATAATAGAGACATGCATTTATTAATGGATTATAGTGTATAGTGAATCCGACTAAGTTAAATTAGACATTAATCCCCTCAAATTTATTCTAACATATACATGTACAGTGTCCTACCTTTAATTAAAATGTACAGTGTCTTTCAAATTACAAAACTGTGCCTGTCATTATTATTATTATAGAAATTTACATATATACGTCACCAGAACAAAGTTAAGTACATAAATACAACACCAACATGGAATTCAATACATAAGTACAATGTTAGAACTGAGCTTAATACAGAAACCAAATACAGAAACCCAGGACCAATACCAATACCTGGTCACATTGCATACTGTCTCCTTGTACATAGGTAGCCAGCACACTGCAGCCCCCCGCCCCCAGTATTTATATAGCCAGCACGGTTCAGCCACTCACCCAGTATATATGTAGCCCCAGCATGCTGCAACCCCCAGTGTACATGTGGACCCAGTAGAATGCAGCCTCCCCCCAGTATATAGATAGCCCCAGCACACTGCAGCCCACCAGCATATAGGTACTCCCAGCACACTGAAGCAACCAATATATAGGTATCCCCAGCATCTCCCCCACAGTATATAGGAAGCCCTGGCACACTGCAGCCCCTCCACTCCCGGGATATAGGTAGTCCAAGCTTAGTGCAGCCAACCCCCCAGTGTAGTATAGGAAACCCCAGTACAATACAGCCTCCCCCCACCCAGCATATAGATAGCCTCAGCATTCTGCACCCCCCCTCCAACAGTAAATAGGTAGTCCCAGCACACTGCACACATCCTCCCCAATATTTAGGTAGCTCCAGCACAATGCATCCTCCCTCCTATTTACAGGTGGCTCCAGAACACTGCAGTCCCTCCCAGTATATAGGTAGCCCAATACAATGCAGGCTCCTCCCAGTATATAGGTAGCCCCAGCACACTGCATCCCCCCATATATGGGTAGTTTCAGCACGCTGCAGCCAACTTCTCCCCCAAATATATAGATAGCCCCAGCACACTGCATCCCCCCAGTATATAGGTAGTCCCAACACACTGCAGCCCCCTCTCCCAGTATACAGGTAGTTTCAACAAACTGCAGTCAACCCCCCAGTATATAGGTTACCTCAGCACAATGCATCCTCCATCAGGCTTCATTCGATCTTCACAAGGAATATTTTTGAATATTAATTAAGCGGCCAGGTCCTTCCTTTGATCATTTTATGGGGGAGATTTATCATAAGTTTCTAAGACCAGAACTGTTCTAGTTGCCCATGGCAACCAATCAGAGCTCAGCTTTCATTTTCCCACAGCTGTTTATAAAATCTGATTGACCATGTCAAGGTAATTGTGTAGTTCTATATGAATATATTGTAAAGTGTAAAATGGCAGTATTTCAAGCTAGTTTCATAAATTGTATATCTTCTAAAGCATAGTATAAAAATATAAATTAGAGTGGGCTAAGCTTCAAACCCAAAGGGAGTGAGAGATGGCAGAGAAAGATATTGCGTGTCAAGCCGAGAGGCCTGTGTCACGCCCTGAGTAGAGTTAGACTGTCTCCGGGAATGCATTTCTACAGCCCAGAGAAATGGGCAGTAAGTCATGCCGCAGAAGAGCCTAAGGATACCTACCAGACCACATGGATACCGGATACCTATGTTACCAAACCAGTGACTGCCTAGCAGAAAGCAGGTAAAGATGATTAGACAGAGGGTAAGCCTTCCACCAAACTCCCCATTTAACCCCTACTCGCACCAGGACGTTATAGTACGTCCCTGCGGCTAGATGCTAAGCGCACGGGAACATGCTATAACGTCCTGCTTCTGGCACCAAAAGCAGCGGCTGTCAGCTGTCGATCACAGCTGACACCACGCTATAACACCTGCTATCGGAGCCGACTCTGCTCGCGGGTGTTAACCCCTTGCACGCCGTGGTCAAGCATGACCGTGGCGTGTAAGGGTGTTTCCGCTATGGATCGGATCCCCCGCGCCGCTTACCGGGGGATCCAATCCTCTTCTGGGCAGCTCCGAGGACTGCCATGTGCCACAGAGCTGCCCGCTCTCCCTGGAAGTCAGATCCCTTCCGGGTCGAGGTGAGGTTTTTCAGCACATTTTTTGTGCTGAAAAACTCTGCTTACACACGAGTATATACGGTACTTTTTATTCAGTAAAAATGGGAAAAAATTAAAAATCAATATAAATGAGGTCTTTTCGTAATAGTGGCGACCCATAGAATAAAAATAATATACTGTTTTGATGGTATGGTTAACGGCCAAAAAAAAAACATAAAAATTTTCCTAAAAATTGATGATTTTCATTTCCTCCACCGACAAAGAGTTAATAAAATCTCACCAATTAGCTATAAATGCCCCAAAATTACGTACCAGAAAAGTGCATCTCATGTGGCAAAAGAAATAAGCCCCTATAGGTCCACAAAAAATATATATATATAGCCTGTAATTTGTACAATGTGACATAGCATATCTGATCTGGATGGCGCCTCCTTCTCTTCTATGCCCGGCTGTGCGCCCATAAAGCAGGTCACCACCACATATTGGGGATCGGTGCACTCGGGAGGAATTGGGTATCAAACTTTGTGGAGCCTTTTTTCATTTAATCCATTGATGTTTAATTTTCCACCCAAAATGAGTGTATTGTGAAAAAATATTACAATTTGCAGACTGCACCTCCATTTTGTTTTAACCCCTATAAAACACCTAAAGGGTTAACAAACTTCTTAAAAGTGGTCTTTCATACATTGAGGGGTGTAGTTTCCATAATGGGGTAATTTATGAGTCTCGCTATTATTTAGGCCTCTCAGTGTCAATTAGAATTTGAGCAGGTCCATCTAAATACGGGTTTTGGTGATTTTACAAAAAATGAGAAAAATGATACCTAAATTCTGAGCCTCATAACATTCTAGTAAAATATGTGGAATCTTAAAAAACCATACCAGCATAAAGCAGACATTTGGGAAATGTAAGTTATGAATTTATTTGGGTGCTATGACTATCTGCATCAAAAGTAGAGAATTTAGAACGTTGAAAATAAAGAATTTTTCCAAATTTTTGCCAAATTTAGTTTTTTTTCATAAATAAACGCAAATGATTTCATCCAAATTTTTAAACTAATTTGAAGTACAATGTGTCACGAGAAAACAATCTCAAAATCCCCTGGATGTCTCATAGCGTTCCAAAGCTATAACCACTTATAATGACACAGGGCAGATTTGAAAAATGGGGCCACGTCCTTAAGGCCAAAAGAGGCTGAGTCCCATAGGGGTTAAAAGAAACAAAGAAATTTAAAAAGATGATAATAAAGAAATAAATGAAGAATCACTTTGGAATACATATAAGTTATGAATTACTGAAACTTATAAGAGGCTAGGAAAAGAGGCTAAAAGGACACCTAGAATGGAGCAACTGAACAAAATAAGATAAGAGTGAGTGTAGAAAAAAATAAATAAATTAGCAGAACTGAGACTACAGCTCCGTACATTACTGCTGTCAAATTATGAACAAAATTTGCGAAAATGCAAGATAAAATATTATTCAATGGGGGATAGAGTAAGTAATATTCTAGCAGAAAGAATTAAAATACAGAGAACTAAAGCTAAAATAGACAGCCTACAATACCTAGGAAACAAAATAATAAAGAACCCAATTGAAATAGCAGAAGCATTTCAATTGTACTATGCAAAACTATATAACTTAAAAGATGACTAAATGTTAAATTTACAATCAAAGGCAGCTATTTATCTCCTCAAGCTGTCAAAAAAAGCAGATTTAAATCTCCAAATGAAACAAAGTGGCAGGATCAGACAGGCTACCAAATGAACACTATTGACAATTTTGAAAGTAACCCAGACCATATATGATAAGAGTATTTAGGTATTGGCAGGGAAAAGTACAAATAGGAGCTACCGTATATACTCGAGTATAAGCTGACCCAAGTAGAAGCCGAGGCCCCTAATTTTACCACCCAAAACCAGGAAAAAACAATGACTCGAGTATAAGCTGAGTGTCAGGATTCCAACCTGTGTTCTGGTACCTGGTTCTGTGTCTCCTTGTTTGCTGAGCCACTCAGCTAGTTGAATAGATGTCTGCTGGACTATTGAGTTGAACCTACTTGTAAAACCCGCCACCTGTTTCTCCTGATTAGAACCGCCCTGAGTTTACCTTGATCGGTCTGCCTATATATATGTTTCTCTGACACTTCCTGCTTGTGTTAGTATTGTGTTCAGTTTACTGAGTACAGCCTGTACACCCAGGAGACCTCCTCCTGGAGATCTTCTTCTAGTTCCTTGGAACATCACCTTTGCTGGCTGCAAGTTGTCTATACTGCTCTTTCAGCTCCTGAGATACAACAGACTATAACTCTGGTCTCTACACTCCTGTTCAAGACGGCTACTGCAGCCCCCTGTGGGCTATCTGTGTATTGCCTCCAGCCTCCTCTGCCTTACCTGACTACTGGGCTCCTGCTCCCGTCCCACTAGTATTGTTACAGGATACTAACACCTACAATGGAGTCCGTTGGGAAAGAAGCCTGTGAGGTCTGTTTCAAAAAAGTAGAAGCTGCTGGGGTTGCAATGTATGTGGAGGTCCAAGATATGAAACAACAATGGGAGTCTTTTGATCAGCTGATCGCTGTTAAAATAACTATGCAAAGCCAAGCTCTGCAGGAATTGCAGGAATCAATGAATACGGTCACAACACGTATTTCTCTGCTGGATACGCAAGGCCTGTTTCCCGCCTCTGTTCCATCTCCGAGATTACCCCCATTTAGATTCAATGGTGAACGGGACAAATTCAGAGGATTCCTGAACCAGTGCAACCTCTACTTTGACGCGCATACAATCCAGTATCCAACCGAGAGATCAAGAGTGCTGTGCATTATTATTCTACTAACAAACAAAGCTATTGCCTGGGCAAATCCGCTAATCGAAACCAATGACATCTGCTTAAATAGTTACAAAGACTTTATGGAATCCATGAAAGGGATGTTCGATAACCCCAACAGAACAGTTACAGCAGAGACTACCATATTAGCGTTACGGCAAGGCAGACGTTCTGTTGCGGATTATGCCATGGAATTCCGAAGATGGATTGTGGATACTAGCTGGAATGACTCAGCAAGATTAGCACTTTTAAAGAGTGGACTTTCTCGAGCATTATTAAAGATGAATTAGCACGAGCAAAAGCACCCTCAGTTTTCTCTGAATTTATTGATCACTGCATTCAGATTGATACTCGTCTGACTGATCGTCGACAAGAGAAATGGGGCTTTGCAAACCGCACATCTGGTCAGCACATTACCACAACACCACTGGGTTTTTAAAGGTCATCTGATCAGCAGTCTCGTGAATCCCAACCAGAACCAATGCAAATTGATGCAATTCAGAAGCGGGACAATGCCGAGCGAGGGAACATAGGTTTAAAGAAAATCTGTGCCTATATTGCGGGAAATCTGGACACTTCCTTATAAACTGCCCAAACCGCCCTGCAAATCGCCCTCGGAGAACAGTGGAAGCTGTAGTGGATCCTAATGCATCCAATGAGGAGTCTTCTTCTTCAGAGGGGAAACAAACAGCGGGAGAGAGGGTCCATTATATATCTTATATATCATCAGTGACCTCTCAGGTTGAAATGAAGAATAAGGACTCACATTACTTTATTCCCCTTAAATTACTGATTAACTCCATGTGGATCTCAACATCAGCTATGGTGGATTCTGGGGCAAGCGGAAATTTTATGGACTTTGGTTTAACTCAGAAAGATGGAATACGTTCATTTAAAAGACATTCACCTATTTTGAGGGAGACAGTAGATGGGTAGATCCTGAAACTGTACCTCTGGAGATTCTCATAGAACCTCATCATTATGAAACTCTTTCATTTTTATTAATTGCCTCTCCACATTTTCCAGTCATATTAGGCCTACTTTGGTTACAGGCACAGAATCCTTCCATCGATTGGGGAACCAAGGTGCTGAGATTCCCCACAAAAGACAAAGAGGTCAAAGATCAACCTGAAATCCCAGTTTCTACTCAAAACCAGGAACTGCCTCAGTTACCAGCATTATATGAGGATTTGAAGGATGTTTGTGATAAACAAGAAGTGGACAAACTACCACCTCACCGATCTTATGGTTGCTCGATAGAGTTGCTTCCTGGAGCGCCCATACCATTTGGGACTATATACCCTTTATCAGGACCGTAATTAAATGCCCTTAAAGACTTCATTGACGAGAACTTGAAAAAAGGGTTTATTCGGCCATCTTCCTCTCCTGCAGTGGCTCCTATTTTCTTTGTTAAGAGGTCGGACGGTTCATTACGGGCAGTGGTAGATTACAGAGAACTTAATAAAATTACAGTAAAAAAACATTATCCATTGCCTCTAATTCCCGAACTGTTGGAAAAAGTTAAACGAGCAAAGATCTTTAGCAAATTAGACTTGCGGGGTGCTTACAATCTAGTCCGGATAAGGCCGAGGGACGAATGGAAAACCGCCTTTCGTACTCGATATGGACACTTTGAAAGCCTAGTAATGCCATTTGGGCTGTGCAATGCTCCTGCTACCTTCCAACACTTTGCAAATGATATATTCAGAGACTTACTAGATCAATTCATGATAGTTTATCTAGATGATATATTAATCTTCTCTGGATCCCTAGAAGAACATCCAGAGCATGTAAGATGTGTTTTAAAACGACTGCAAGAAAACCAACTTTACATCAAACTAGAAAAATGTGAGTTCCATCGGAAAGAGATACAATTCCTAGGATACATCATCTCTTTACAGGGATTGCTTATAGATCCCAGAAAGATTCAAGCGGTTATCGATTGGCCAACGCCCAAGACCATAAAGGAAGTACAAAGATTCATAGGCTTCCCTTATTTTTACAGACGCTTTATTAAAGATTTTTCAGCAATTGTAACTCCTATCACTGAGCTGACAAAGAAAAAGAGCCACTTTTCCTGGACACCACAAGCGAATGAAGCTTTCCCTCGTTTTAAGATTACATTTACAACAGCTTCGGTACTACGTCATCCCAATCCTGAACTTGCGTTTGTAGTGGAAGTTGATGCATCAGATTGTGCAGTTGGGGCTATCCTGTCTTAGAGATCAGGCGAGAAAAAGCTGTTACATCCATGTGCATTCTTCTCCCAAAGGATGTCTACAGTGAAGAAGAATTATGATGTAGGGAACAAAGAAATACTCGCTATTGTTTCAGCATTTAAAGAGTGAAGACACCATCTTCAAGGAGCTTCACAACAGATACTAGTTTTAACTGACCACCGCAACTTAGAGTTTATTAGATCAGCTAAATACCTCTCTCCTCGTCATACCTGATGGAGTCTATTCCTAAATCACTTTAATTTTACAATTTCTTTTCGACCAGGATCTCGTAATGGAAAAGCAGACGCTCTGTCACAGATGTTTTCTAGTGATTCTAACCCATCAGTTCCACCTACTCCCATTGTGCCTGAGAAAAGGGTGGTAGGTATTATTCATGAAGGTGACTTGCTCAAGGACCTAAAAGTGGCCTATGACACTTACCCATTTTTAGCACATCCGTCAGGGGATGTACAACTATTCCTTAATTAAGTATGGACTGATGGTAAGCATCTATATATACCAGAGGCCTCCACAGAGAATGCGTTGCTGGATTGCGAATGGACCGGGTAAGTAAATCTGCCCCATTGCCTTTTGCTGAATTCTCTTACAACAGAATTCTTCAACAAAACACATACTATTTTTTGAAAACTTAGGATATCATCCAAGCATTTTCCCCAAAAATCCGGTTGCTCCGCTAATTCAAGCAGTTACGGAAAGAATCACATCACTGCAACAAAATCTAACAATGTTAAAGGACACATTGGGAGCTGCTCAGGAGCGATATAAGAAAGCGACAGATAAACATCGGAGACCAGCGCCTGAATTCAAAGTTTTCAATGCTTGTACTACGTACTCCATGGCCACAGGATGAAATAATCCCCTTGAAGACTTCTTGAAGACTACCTTGTTCTCTCATTATATCTGCCTGACAACCCTATTAACCCCTTAAGGACGCAGCCATTTTGTAGCTTAACCCCTTACCGACATGCGACGAGGTCGAGCCCTCTCCATAGCCGGTAAGTCTTTGCTGCATATTACAGCAAAAGCTTACCGGTAACACCCGCGATCGGTGCCGCCATCTTTCCGTGGATCGTTGCTACCCGTGATGTCATCGGGGAGCGGCGATCCGTCGTCATGGTAGCTTCGGGTCTCACGAAGACCCGAAGCTACTTTGGGTTAACCCATTCATTACAATGTGCTGTCAGCACATTGTAATGTATGAGTAGTAAAATCCCCATATACTGCCATACTGTAGTATGGCAGTATATGATAGGATCGTACAGACACCCTAGAGTTAAAGTACCCTAGGGAGTCTGAAAAATAGTAAGAATAAAAATTTTAAAAAAGTTAAAATAAAAAAATTATAATAAAAAAACCTAAATAAAGTAGACATGTCATTTGGGGTGCACAGTGAAATCCGTAAAATCCAAGCCCACAAGAATACGGCACAAATGCGTTTTTTTACCAATTTCACTGCATTTGGAATTTTTTTCCCGCTTTCCGGTACAAATAATATGAAACATGTGTGAGCATCATACTATCTGCTCTTCAGCTAAAAGCACAGCATTAGGGCAACAACTGCTTCCGTTTATACCTTCTTGTTGTCTATCCCCTGATAGCATCCAAAGACTACATTTACCAGCATCCTTTGCAGCAAATCTCTTGCACTCACTAGCAGCCGTGCCGTGGCTGAACTGTGGGCGGGCCTGGCTGTGGTGTCACATGACCGGCTCAAGCAGGAGGAAGGAGGATTGTGCGGGTCATGTGATCGCCCAGCCAGGACTCACTACACACCAGACACTGCACAGGTAAGCAATCTAGTCAGCCCCATATATAGGAGCTACACACTATGTATCCACACACACCCCTGAAGAAGCCACAGGGCTAGGTGGCGCAATGCGTGGGGAGCAAGCCCCCCTCCTGATATCTTTTCATTTATTTAGCCATTTCACAGCATATAGAGCTTTGATTGTATTTATTTATGCTTTATATTATACTAGGAAATTGATTGCATCATGCGGGCATTACAGGGGAGAGGGTTTCACAGCAACCACTGCTTATTCTTTGCACATATCTACGTGGCTGCTATTGTAATCCTTGCATCATTTTGCACATATTTGACTGATTACATAGGACATGAATTTGCACATGTTGGTGCTTTTAAATGTTTTTAACTTGTCTGTAGTATGAATTTAAATAAAGATATTTGATATTTTTCCAAAAACTATATATTGAGTCGGTACCTTTAACATGTCACTCTGTTTGTTTGCACTGAAATGCTTGTTTTTGACATGTGGTACCAACATCGGACATTAACTGGTTTCATGACCTTTTTAATCTCTTGTATGTGGTGTCTCATGTTTAATAAAGATTGTTAAAGATTGTTTTATTTTTGGTCTTATGCTGCATCGCTTTTCTCTTGTATATTTATAGTTAGTTTTGATGCACGACCACTGTCGTTTTATCCCAATTATTACAATGTGCGATTTGCACATTTTAATGAATGAGGTGGAAAATCCCCATACACTGCCATACTGTAGTATGGCAGTATATGGTAGGGTCGATCAGACAACCTACCCTAGGGAGTCTGAAAAATAATAAAAATTTTAAAAAGTTAAAAATAAAATATAATAAAAAAACCCTAAAAATTCTAATCAACTCCCTTTCCCTAGAACTCATATAAATAAACAATAAAAATCAGAAACACATTAGGTATCGCCGCGTCTGAAAATGCCGATCTATCAAAATATAATGAAATATAATAAAATCTATAAAAAGTGATTAAAAGGCCATACAGTCCTGAAAATGATAGTTTTGAAAATGTCATCAAAAGTCACACAAAATGACACCACCCACAGCTCCGCACACCAAAGTATGAAAAAGTTATAAGTGCCAGAAGATGGCAAAATTTAAAAAAAATTTGTACAGGAGGTATTTTTGTAAAATGTATGAAAACATTATAAAACCTTTATAAATTTGGTAGCCTGTAATCGTAAAAACCCAATGAATAAAGTAGACATGTCATTTGGGGACCACAGTGAAAGGCGTAAAATCCAAGCCCACAAGAAAATGACACAAATGCGTTTTTTCACCATTTTCACTGCATTTGGAATTTTTTCCCGCATGGAATATTCTATGCCATCACTATGAACTGCCTTTTGTTATGCAGAAAACAAGCCATCACAGAGCTCTTTACATGTAAAAATAAAAAAAGTTATAGATTTTTGAAGGTGGGGATTGAAAAATGGAAATAAAAAAAACAAAAAAGGCCACATCGTTAACTGGTTAATCTCTCTAATGGGAGGTAGGAAGGTAGATTGAGAATTTTGATCCCTCTATTAGATGGCATATTTTAATAGCAGCCAGATTATGTATAACCAGGCTCTGGAGATCCACAAGGTTCCGCAATATAACAGAAGTAACAGATTTAATGAACAGATGCACTATGAAATTTCCCTAGCTAAAAACAAAAAACTATGGAAATATAGGTAAAAAAATGGTGACATGGGAGATTAGTCCTTATGAAATATTCATGTTAAATGAATAAGGAAGTGAACTTGCAGTTTTTCCTTCTCTAACTTATTTGATTAATTACCTTTATATTTAGAAGTGATATTAAATTAGTGGGGCATCATATGGGATGGTTGGAGGAATTGAATGTATATGTTGCATAGAACCTTATGTAGTTACAGCTCTTTTTTTCTTCTGTTATATTGATTATAAAAGTAAAAAGATTCAGTTGGATAAATGTACAATTTATATGTATACGTTTGGAAATATTATGTATATTTGATATCAATAAAACATGTAAAAAAAAATAAAGTAGATGATGTTTTGATAGCAATGCAAAAGTTTTACTGGATATCCATTTCACTCGTTTTAAGATAAGCCACGTTCAGGTCACTATTGTAGTTCTTAGATCTAAGTCTTTTATTTGAGCAAATGTAAAAGCCAAATATAGAAGTTTCAGCTAGAGGACATTAGGGATTTGTAAGTTTGATACAATCTGAAAAGAATGATTGCTATTCTCACTAAACTGAAAGTGCACTTGATAGCGGTAGGGGGCAGGAGATCAAGCATTGCTAGCTGCTATGGTAACACTGCTTTATCTGAAGATGGAAATATGATTAGGCACAGTTGCTTTAGAAAGGAAAAGAGAAGGAAATAGTATCAATCTGCAAAAATGTTTCTTGATTTTTAACTTTAATAACTATTTAAAGCTTAACCAAAATATAGAAAAGTGGATATACAGCACTGGTCTAGTCCAGACAAATGCCTTATTCTCTTTTCTATGTATGAACAGCTTTTTAATGATAGAATAAAGCTTTAACTTTTCATGGATAACAGTCTTCGACCAGTGCTGAATAGCCACTTTTCAAAAATGTAAATTTTTTTGTAAATTTAAAGCGTAACTCTGAAGTTACCTGGCCAAAAGTAGTTTTAGTACAGCTCGAGAAAGCCTTTCTTAACAATTCCAAGTACATCTTCATCATTCTGCTGGATTCTTCCTAGTATGAGATCCAGCCTCATATATCTATCAGGCTTACTTACAAAATTATAATCAGCTTCTCCTGATGTAGGTGGGCACTTCCTGGTTGTGACATCAGCTAAGGGCACTGAGGCCAGATCAGCTTCCTCCACTTCCCATAATGATCAGCTCTCCTCTCTACCACTGGCTATTCTAGCAAACAGATTATTACACCTACATATACTTCTACACACTTTTATACAGATAAACGCAAATAATACCACCTTAAGACAACTTGCTAAGATGGATCTGTCAGTGTCAGGTTCGCTGGAGAGAATGCTAGTACTTCTGGTTCTTCTGGTGGCGCTAGCAGCGTTCTCCAACCTCTGGCGCGTTTTATCCGCGCAAACTCCTCCTCTCGTCCCGGGCAGCGGCTGCTAAGATCTCGCACTGTCTAGGAGTTGTGTTCTGAACTGCTGAGACTTGTGGTACCTCTGCATGGTGCCTGCTATTGTGCTTGGTTATTCTGCACCATTAGGGGTTAATTCTCAGTAGTTGTCCAGCTCCTATTAGGTTCTGGAGGTGGGGTTCTGGCTGCATAAATTGCAACCTCACTAGTCACCTGTGCCAGTGTTTGAAATCCCTTCATCACTCGCTCGCTGCATTAGGTTGTATTGCTCTGTATCTGTATTGGAATTGTTGTGACCTCGGCTAGTTTTTGACATTTTACGTTTTGCCTTCTGACTTTGTTCTTGACGTACCCTCTCGTTGTGACACCGGCTAGTTTACCATTCTTTTGTGTTTTGTGTTTGTCTGTTTGTGTTTCCCTTCCCACACTTCTCCAGTGTATTTCGAGTCTTCAAGTAGTCGCCCCACAGTTTAGCGTGGGGGGCTATAGGAAGGGACAGAGGTTGGGGCAAGCTCAGGGCACACTATACCCTGTCTTCTATGTAACATAACCTTAACAGTCAGCCAGGCTTTTCAGTGTCACAGGTGCCCTTGCGACCCATGTCTCAGGTCACTGGTGCACCTGTATGCCCCTCCATGTCACACACCTCCCTCATCCATCAATGGCTCCTGCAGTCCGGTGCGTGCGTCCCCGCCTCTTAGTGGCTCTGCGAGATTTAAAGGGACAGCGCATCGCTAATTGGCACTGGCCACCTGGTGACTTAATTGTCACTTTGTGCCTGAGAGAAAGCTTGTTCCCTATACCTAGCGGCTGTTTACTGAATTCCTGTTATGACCCGGAATGAATTACTTTGCTGCCTGCCCTGACCTCCTGACCTGTCCCCGACCATGACTCTGCCTCATGACTCTGTACCTCGCCTTTGCCGCCACCACGGACAAAGATGCGCCTGTGGAGCGACCTGGTGGTACCATGCCGCAGCAAGTCCAACCCGCTTTGCGGCAGGCTCTGGTGTAAACAAGAGCCTCTTAGACTTCAGTCCCAGGTGTCGGCTTACATCATCGTCCACGATGGCACAGTGAGTCCACTACCCCTGAATCCTGACATTCAGGAGATACTATCACTTTCCACTCATCCCAGGGCAGTACAGAGAATGGATAAGACATAGCACACAGAAGTAAAATGACAGACCTGTGGCTGCTAATTACTGAAAAGTGACCAGAACTTGCTCAGTGCTTAGCCCCACCCTATCAACCTTTTGTGACCTGTCAGTCTGTATACCGCATCTCCTGTTCCCACTTTGCATTTCCTCTTTCACTTTATGGATTGTTCTTAGCAACCTCTTTGCAACCAGAATACCAGGTTAATGGGAGAGAGCTGAGACAGGATGATAGCAGAGAAACACCTGCAATAAGGTGTGAGACACTGAAGGGGTTAACTGTGGATGGGCGGTATGTTTCCCCTAGGTTTTGCTTCTATGCAAGGCCTTAGTGCTGAGGTGGGTTTGTCCAGCACCTTGGACACAGGTGATGGGAACAGCCTAATTAGCCTGGATAAAATGACTCAGCAGAGTTGAGTGGGTTGTCTCTCTGTGGAAGGAGGCTGAGAGGACACAGCCCTGACCTGTGTGTCTGGAGCAGCCACGTGATCTTTGTTTAGTGTGAGTTAGTGGACTATTTGTATAGTTAGCACCCTGACGGGTAGGTTTTTGTTTGTTTATTCAAATACCTGAATGTAAAGGCTGGTTTATTTTTGCTGCAATAAACGCAGGCGAGACCTGTTTGGACTGTACCCTGGTGTCACTGTCTTGAACTGCATCCCAGCACCCCGCTACCACGGTCTCTACTGGGCCAAATCTCCCACATATGGTGCTTCGGATTGCGGGCAGTTCAAAAAGACACACACCTGAAAGGCTCGCTACATCCTGCAACATTGCATGGCCTGGGTGAAAGCAGCAGGCAAAGTGCAGGATAAAGCCAAGATGGAGGACTTTATTAAATACCTGCAGGAGGAGGCCAGAGCTAATCGGCAGCAGCAGCAGGAAGAGTCCCAGGCTAATCGGCAGCTGCAGCAAGCCATGCTCCAGCAGCAGGAGGAGAGGTCCCGCCAGCAGCAAGCCATGTTCCAGCAGCAGGAGGAGAGGTCCCGCCAGCAGCAGGAGGAGAGGTCCCGACAGCAGCAAGCCATGCTCCAGCAACAGCAGGCAGAGTCCCGAGCCATGCTCCAGCAACAGCAGGAAGAGTCCCGAGCCATGTTCCAGCTGATGAGAAGTTTTCTGGCATGATGGCAGCACCGCAAGCGACGACTACTGAGGGGTCCCATACTGGTCTGCAAGGGTACCCGGTTGTCCAGCATTCCGCACGGGCTGCAGTACAAAAGGCTTTACAAAAAATGGCGACGACCGACGACGTGGAGGCGTATCTCACTGTGTTCGAGCGAGTAGCTGAGCGAGAGGAGTTACCGGCTGAGCAGTGGGCAGATGTCCTGGCACCGTTCCTGACCGGCGAGTCGCAGAAGGCTTACTACGACCTGAGTGAAACGGAGGCCCGTGAGTACCCCCAGCTAAAGGCGGAGATTCTGGCTCGTCTTGGGGTCACCGTTCAAGTTCGCTCCAGCCGGGTCCACCAGTGGGCTTACTCAGAAAAATTACCCCCACGCTCCCAAATGCATGACCTGATCCATCTTGTCCGGAAGTGGCTACAACCAGAGGACTGCACCCCCGCACAGATGGTTGAGAGAGTGGTCCTCGACAAATTCACCCGTTCTCTGCCCTCTCGGCTCCAGCGGTGGGTTGGACAGGCCGGTCCCACAAAAGCTGAGGAGCTTGTGTCCCTAGTAGAGAGGTATCGGGCTACGGAGGACCTGCTACTTACCTCTCCGACACGAAGCAGTGCCAGTGACAGGGTCACCAAACCAGCTGGTAAGACTGCTACTGCGGAAAAGGGGAGACATGTCAGGTTGGGAGGGGGTACATTGGGGGGCGTGGATACCCAGAAACCCAGTGAGGCTCGTGACAGAGGTCATGGCCGCATCCAGTGCTGGCGGTGCCATGAAATGGGCCATATTGCTGCCAACTGTCCACTGTCAGTGGAGCCAATGGACTGCAACCAGACCCGGCGAGTGTCACTGTTTGCCCGGCCAGTTCTGGCGGCTGAGTCAGTCACGGATGCAGAACCCCAAGTATGCATGGTCACAATCAGTGGTCACACAGTGGAAGCCTTGCTAGACTCAGGGAGTCTGGTCACCCTGGTGCGGGGAACTTTGGTTGATCCTGGACTATACAGTGGGCGGAGAGTGGGAGTGTTGTGTATACATGGGGACACTCGCGAATATCCCACTGCTGTCATCAACCTACATACCCCTTGTGGTACTGTTACCCATGAAGTGGGGGTGGTGGAGACCCTGTTTCATGAGGCTATTATCGGCAGAGACTTACCGGTGTTTTGGGACCTCTGGAGACGAAGACCCACCTCAGGTGCTGTTGCAGATAATGGACATCAGGTATGTCCGGCCTTGGCCCCTGAACCCTTTGAGGCCGATGTACCCACACCAGCAGTAGGGGTGACCCCATGTGATGAATTCTCTCCCCTAGAGGTCCTAGCTGGTGAGATCGAGGGCCACGAGGAGGTGGCCGACATGCTGGACCTTGAGATTTCCCGTGAAAATTTTGGGGCTGCACAGCTACAGGACCCTACCTTGGTTAAAGCACGGGAGAATGTTAAGGTGATAAATGGGGTACTCCAAATACCAGGGGCTGATAAAATATACCCCCGAATGGTGATTATTGGGGAACTGTTGTACAGGGTCGACCAGATACGGGGTGAGGAGGTTGAGCAACTTGTAGTACCCCAATCTCACCGTAGGCTGGTGCTAGAGTTGGCACACAAACATGTGCTGGGAGGGCACTTAGGTGCTGAGAAGACCCGAGAAAGGATCCTGCAGAGATTTTTCTGGCCCGGGGTGTGGGAGGAGGTAAACCGGTATTGTAGCTCCTGCCCTGAGTGTCAACTTACTGCCCCGGTCTCCCACTTCAGGAGTCCTTTGGTCCCGCTACCGATCATAGAAGTGCCCTTTGAACGGATTGCAATGGATCTGGTTGGCCCCATAGTCAAATCCTCCAGGGGGCACCAATACATCCTAGTTATCCTGGACTACGCTACGCGGTATCCCGAGGCGATTCCATTAAGGAACACCTCCTCCAAAAATATTGCTAGGGAGCTGTTCCAGGTGTTCTCACGCACAGGCCTCCCCAAGGAAATCTTGACTGACCAGGGTACCCCATTCATGTCTAGGGTAATGAAGGAGATGTGCAAGTTACTACAGGTAAAACAGCTCCGCACCTCTGTGTATCATCCTCAGACAGATGGCCTGGTCGAGAGGTTTAATAAGACCTTGAAGGGGATGCTTAAGAGGGTGGTCAGCAAAGATGGGAAGGACTGGGATTGTTTGTTGCCCTATTTGATGTTTGCCATACGTGAAGTTCCCCAGTCCTCCACGGGTTTCTCACCCTTTGAGCTGTTATATGGCCGTTCCCCACGTGGGCTTTTGGATGTAGCCAAGGAGACCTGGGAGCAGGAGAGGACCCCCCACCGTAGTGTGATAGAACACGTCTCCCTTATGCAGGACCGCATAGCGGCGGTAATGCCCCTTGTAAAGGAGCACATGACAAGGGCACAAGAGGCCCAGTCTAGGGTCTACAATAGGTCAGCCAGACTCAGGACCTTTAACCCAGGCGACAGAGTGCTAGTTCTGGTGCCCACCGTGGAGAGCAAGTTCTTGGCCAAATGGCAAGGGCCATATGAGGTCATGGAGAGAGTGGGGAAGGTAACCTACAGGGTATCTCAGCCGGGGAGGAGGAAACCCGAACAGATATACCACGTGAACCTCCTAAAGCCATGGAGGGAAAGAGAGTCCCTGATGGCCATGGGAGTAGAGAAGGCGTCTGTCTCCAAGAAGGGGACACCGGAGGTAGGTGTACCCGATGCCAAGGTGCCTGAAGTACGGATCTCGGAGTCCCTCTCCAGGGCCCAGATTCAGGAAGCGAAGGAGTTTGTGCTCCGAAATATGGAGGTGTTCTCTAAGTTACCGGGACGTACTTCAGTCATCAAGCATGACATCATAACCGAACCCCACATCCGGGTACACCAAAAACCTTACCGGGTCCCTGAAGCGCGCCGGCTTGCCATATCCGAAGAAGTCAGGCAGATGTTAGACCTGGGGGTTATCGAGGAGTCTAAAAGTGACTGGTCGAGTCCTATTGTGTTGATTCCCAAACCTGATGGTTCCCTACGGTTCTGCAATGATTTTAGGAAGTTGAACGAGGTGTCCAAATTTGATTCCTATCCCATGCCCAGGGTTGACGAGTTGATAGAACGACTTGGACAGGCTAGGTTCTTCTCCACCCTTGACCTGACGAAAGGGTATTGGCAGGTACCCCTGACTGACAGGGCTAAAGAGAAGACCGCTTTTGTTACCCCTGATGGGCTTTTTCAGTACGTGGTACTCCCCTTTGGGCTACATGGGGCTCCCGCCACATTCCAGAGGTTAATGGATCTCGTGCTAAAACCTCACCGGAGTTATGCCTCGGCCTACTTAGATGACATCATAGTCTATAGTAACGACTGGGAGAGTCATCTAGCCAAAGTACAAGCAGTGGTAGACTCCCTGAGGGCAGCAGGGCTGACAGCGAACCCCCAAAAGTGTGCACTGGGTCTGGAAGAGGCCCGTTACCTGGGGTACCGTATTGGGCGAGGGGTCATCAAACCCCAAGTAAATAAAGTAGAGGCGATCCAGCAGTGGCCACGACCTTTGAGCAAGAAGCAAGTGAGGGCTTTTCTGGGCATAGTGGGCTATTATCGCCGATTTATCCCCGATTTTGCGACAATAGCGGCACCCCTGACTGACCTGACTAAGGGTAGCAGGGCGGTGATGGTAAAGTGGAGTGAAGAGGCTGAGGGGGCGTTTCAGCGACTTAAGACGGTTTTGTGTGAGGGACCGATACTGATCACCCCTAACTTCACCAAGACCTTTATTGTGCAGACTGACGCTTCTGACGTGGGCTTGGGGGCTGTCCTGTCCCAAGTAGTGGAGGGTGAGGAACATCCTGTAACATTCCTGAGCCGCAAGCTCACACCTCCTGAGAAGAACTATAGTATAGTTGAGAGGGAGTGCTTAGCGATCAAATGGGCTCTGGAATCCCTGAGGTATTATCTGGTAGGGCGACAGTTTACACTAGTGACCGATCACTCTCCCCTCACCTGGATGAGTCAGGCCAAGGAGAGGAATGCCAGGGTCACAAGGTGGTTCCTAATGCTCCAGAATTTTAAATTCACGGTGGAACATCGAGCAGGAAAGCTGCATGGGAATGCCGATGCCCTATCCCGTACCCACTGTCTGATGGCCAAAAATGTTCGTCCCCACAGGGTCAAACAGAGGGGGAGGGTATGTGAGACACTGAAGGGGTTAACCGTGGATGGGCGGTATGTTTCCCCTAGGTTTTGCTTCTATGCAAGGCCTTAGTGCTGAGGTGGGTTTGTCCAGCACCTTGGACACAGGTGATGGGAACAGCCTAATTAGCCTGGATAAAATGACTCAGCAGAGTTGAGTGGGTTGTCTCTCTGTGGAAGGAGGCTGAGAGGACACAGCCCTGACCTGTGTGTCTGGAGCAGCCACGTGATCTTTGTTTAGTGTGAGTTAGTGGACTATTTGTATAGTTAGCACCCTGACGGGTAGGTTTTTGTTTGTTTATTCAAATACCTGAATGTAAAGGCTGGTTTATTTTTGCTGCAATAAACGCAGGCGAGACCTGTTTGGACTGTACCCTGGTGTCACTGTCTTGAACTGCATCCCAGCACCCCGCTACCACGGTCTCTACTGGGCCAAATCTCCCACAAAGGTAATGAAAGTATATAGGAAAAATGTTAGTTTTCAGCTATTGCTGGTATAGAACTTTAGAAATAAAACAACAAAAATATGAAACGATATACACAACACCTATATGTACTTTTTAGAATTGCTAGCAACATCTACAGTTATTTGGCAATTATTAACAAGATTATTGGTGTAAAAATAAAACTTAAAGTGTAACTAAACTTTGTAATAAACTTCATTACATAAAGCTGCTTCTCTGCTCTTCTTTCTAAAGTGATCAGTGTATCTGAAAGCTTTTAGATGTCTTATCCAGGTGAATAAAAAGAATAATGGTTAACTCTTATTTAAAAAAAAAATATACAAAGGAGCCTGAGGGGCTCTGGACTCCATAGCTGTTAAATGAGCCTGGTAATTTGCATAATTTTTAGAACCTTTTATTAAAAAAAAACTAAGGCATAAGAAGCTAAAATAAGAACAGATCCTGCCAGAGGGGGGACACTCCAGTATTAGTGTGCTTGGTTTACAGTCCTTGATTCTGGTTGTAGGTGTCTGATAAGGTTTATTTCTGCTCAACTCTAAGCATAGGATATGTCAACAATGTTAGATTCTTGGGATCTAATGCCAGAGCCCCCACAATTGACTGCCTGTCGCACTGCAATCAAAACAGATATTGAAACCAGAAGAACAACTTTCTTCTCTGATCGTATGGATGGCTTATCTGTAGAGATGAGCGAGCACTAAAATGCTCGAGTGCTCGTTATTCAAGACTAACTTTTCCTGATGCTCGAGTGCTCGTCTCGAATAACGAGCCCCATTGAAGTCAATGGGAGACTCGAGCATTTTTCAAAGGGACCATGGTTCGGGAATAAAATGTGTTATTTAATTGAAAAAGAATGTCTTCTCATAAGTTAGCAGATGTATGCAAACATCTGCAATCTATTCTTCACTGTTCTGCGCTTATATTATCTCCCGACAAGTTAGCAGATGTGAAGAATAGAATAAAAACAGTGTACACAGTGAACACAGGATCATTTAAGTGAAAAACACAGTGAAGAATAGATTGCAGATGTTCGGCACATCTGCTTACTTGTCGGAGTTATGCTGTCCCGGGATCCGCTCCTCTTCTTCCACTGAAGTCTCCCCGATCTCTCTGCGCTGATCCTCGATCTCTCTGTGCTGCTGCCCCGGTGTCTCTCTGTGCTGCTCCCCGGTGTCTCTGTGCTGCTCCCCGTGTTCTTCAATGTGTTCTTCACACATATATATTGTTCTTCACATACTATTTTGTTCGCACCGTTCCGCGCGTATCTCCCGACAAGTAAGCAGATGTGCCAAACATCTGTAATCTATTCTTCACTGTGTTTTTCACTTAAATGATCCTGTGTTCACTGTTTTTATTCTATTCTTCACTGTTCTTCACTGTGTTTTTTTAATTAAATGCTTGATCTCGAACAGGGGAAATACTCGTCCGAGCAACGAGCCGTTTCGAGTACCTTAATACTCTAACGAGCATCAAGCTCGGACGAGTATACTCGCTCATCTCTACTTATCTGTATGAATAAAGAAGATAGGTCATCATTATAAGTAAACTGGAAAACTCAATAAAATTTAGATTATATATCTTTTTTGTTTTAAATTAAGTACAGGCATGTTGGGAAAAAGGTCATGCAGGGAATCAAATTAATTATTTTCTATAGTGATAGTCTTTGTAGAGAGTTTGGCTGGAGTCATAAAAAAGGGCTACTGCACACCAGGAAGTCGCTCAACTAAAATATCCAGGGCACATCCAGGGCAAGGTCAAGTCCAATCAGGGGTGAGCAACGGGAGGTCCAGGCAGATGGGAACGGGAACACATGAACGGACAGGAGCACACAGCAGCACAGGAACAGCAACACAGGAACACGGGAACAGGAACGCAGGAACAAACGGGAGCACAGGAATAGGAACACAGCAACACGGGACACAGGAACACAGGAACGCGGGAACTCAGGAGCAGGAAGACACTGAAACGTAGCAATATCGCAGGAGAGCTTTCTCTAAGGCGTAGGCACAAAGATCCGACAGGGTGTGATGGGGGAGGCCGGTTTAAATAGCATTCTAGGAAAATGGCCAGCACCAATTATTGGTGTGCTGGCCAGAGCAATGCCAGTAACATGTGCCAGCACTGTGCCCACAGGGACCGAGGATTAGGGTTAGCCAGCGACCCCCATTATGGGTTGTGGGAGCACCCGTGACATATACTTTGTGTTGGTGGCAACTGAGTGTGGGAATTATTTCATGTTGGGGGGATTATTAGGTGGGGTCTCCATTCAGTGGGCATTATTAGAAAGGCAACAATTAAGTGTAGGGAGATTTAGGGATTGAATGGACTTTAATAGGTTGGTGTTAAAGTTAGGGGAATTAGTGGGGCCATATTGAGGGAGTATTAGAGGGTTATTGTATTTAAAGATCAAATTCAGTGTCAAGCTCTCCACCTCTGTAACCTTAAACAACTACTTTAGATATCACTTCATTTTTCCACAAGGAATTTGGTGGGGAAGCAGGGGATGTACTTGTTAAAAGGAAACTGTCACCAGATTTTCATTGATTAACCTAATCACAGGTTCCCAGAGCTCTATACAATATTTATTGGAACCCTGCCAGAAGTAGCAAGGACATTTTTATTCAAGCAAGGCATTGTGTCTTTCAGCTCATTTCAGCTGGCATGTCCCTCATGCCAGCTGAAGGGACATTCCATCACACAAGACCTGAGAAACTCACTGACGCATGAATAACACACCTTTGCTTCTGAAAACCAACAGCTAACTTCATTCTCTCAAAATCTGCTGTACTGTTCAATTGCCATGTTTGTCCTAGCACTTGGAGAAAACGCTTGTACTGTTAGAAAGTGTTGTGTCCCAGCAGGCCAGTCTTGGCAGTATGACAGGGGATTGTGACTGCCAATGTTTTGCATATTTGCACTTTGGGGGGAATCACTTAAAGGATTACTCCTCTAACTGCATTGCTTTTTGAGTAATTATATTACAAGGTGTATGTTTACTGCATTTCTCATATAGAAATTTGGGATGTACTCTATGATACACTAGATACTTATACAAGAAAGATCATTGCAGAGCCGTTTCTACTATCTGACAGGAAGTGTGACCATTCTTGATGTCAGGCATTTAGACCACATACTCCAAATTATACAATAATTAATAGCATTCACGTCTTTATCCCCTTGCCACAAAGTGCCGTAATAGTACGTAGGCAAGCATATGGAGAGGTCTAACAGGCTGCCGGTGGAACATTTATTAAATAACCATAGCAAACCAGCAATTTAATAGTGTTGCACTATATGGTGGGAATGATCAGATCCCCTAGGGCAGTGGTGGCGAACCTATGGCACGGGTGCCAGAGGTGGCACTCGGAGCCCTCTTTATGGGCACCCTTGCCATCACCCCAGGGTAGAGTTTGCCTGACAGGACTCAAGGCCTCTTGCAGTCCCAGGCAGCCCAGGACCCCAGAAGGAAGCTACAATGATAATCCAAACTTCTCCTCCTTCTTTTTACTGTATTGGTGTCCTCAGGTGCCTATACAATTTAAACCTGTGAAAGAGCAGGGAGTAATAAGTTACTGCTTGAATTGTCGCATTGGCACTTTGCGAAAAATATGTGGGTTTTGGTTGTAGTTTGGGCACTCGGTGTCTAAAAGGTTTGCCATCACTGCCCTAGGGTTAAAGTACCCTACGGAGCTTTAAAAATTGTAAAAAAAAAATAAAAGTGCTAATCACCCCCCCCCTTTCCTAAAACTGATACATTAATAAATAAACAAAAAATAAACATGTTAAGTATCGCTGCATCCCAAAAGGCCCGATCTATCAATTTATTAAAGAGGACCTGTCACCCCCAAAAAATACCCCCACCAAATTAGTTCCCCCTAATCCTGTCCCCAGCCCCTTTATATTTTCGATTTTTTTTTTTTTTTTTTTATTAAAAGTGTGTGTGCATACTTAGTTTTAAACGATCTGACCTCTTATAAAATAAGAGGTCTGATCGTCATACAGGTCCGCTAGCAGTCGGCTGTATTCATGAGGGCCGGACGACACACCCCCTCCACACCCCTGTCAGTCAGGGACATGTAAGAATCGCCAGCAGCAGCGCATGTATTGCGCAATCGCTGCCGGCTCTATGCGATGGGGCGCACTGACAGCAGCCGCAGAGGGGCTTATTCACAGCGCCAGGCGAACATTAAACCAGCACTGTGAATAAGCCCCATTGTGGCCGCTGTCAGTGCGCCGCATCGCATAGAGCCGTGAGCGATTGCGCAATACATGCGCTGCTGCTGGCAGGTCTTACATGTCCCTTACTGACCGGAGCGTGGAGGGGGTGTGTCGACCGGCCCCCTCATGAATACAGCCGACTGCCCGGGGACCTTTACGACGATCCGATCTCTTATTTGATAAGAGGTCAGATCATTTAAAACTAAATATGCACACACACAGTTGAATAAAAATTCAATAAATATAAAGGAGCTGGGGACAGGATTATCGGGAACTAATTTGTTATGGGTATTTTTCGGGGGTGACAGGTCCTCTTTAAACAAATTCTTTAGTCATTTTGCAACACATGAAAAATTTTATGAAAGGTAATCAATAGGTCATACAGTCCCTGAAATGGTAGCAATGAAAATGTTATCTTGTCCCACAAAAACATTTAAAAAGTCGTCATTTGGAGTGCACGGTAAAAGCCATAAAAACAGAGCCCACAAGAAAATGGCACAAATGCAAGAAAAGAAAATGTTACCACATTTGGAATTTTTGCCTGCATCACCATATATGGCATAGAATATTAAATACAGTCACTAAGAAGTACAATTGTTACATAGAAAACAAGCGCTCATGCAGCTCTGTATGTGGAAAAATAAAAAAACTTATGGATATGGGAACAACTCAAAAACAAAAAAGGGCATTGGCAGGAAGGAGTTAAGATGCTGATGCCCACACAGTTAAAGGAAACCTACCATTTAGAATGGCAAAGCTATAAGTTCTGAGCACCAGCTCAGGGTGAGCTGGTGCCGATACTTACTTTCGTTAGTGTTATAAACCGCAGTATCGCGGTTTTAACACTTTTTAAACTTTAGAGCAGGAGAGGCCTGTGCGGCTCCAGGGTGTTCTCCAAGCTGGATCTCTGTGATGCTTACAATTTCATGCGGATCCGCAAAGGTGATGAGTGGAAGACTGCGTTTAATACCTGTGATGGGCAATATTCAATAATATTTAGTGATGCCCTTTGGACTGTGTAATGCCCGTGCTAGCTTTCAGGAGTTTGTGAATGACCTTCTCTATACGTGTGTCGTGATCTACCTAGATGACATCTTGGTGTACTCTCCAGACCTTGAGTCCCACACGTACCTCAAGTTCTTGGTTTCTTGGTCGAATTCGTGACGATCACCTCTACACCAAGCTGGAAAAATGCCACTTTCGACAGCACAGCCTTCCATTCCTTGGTTACATAATTTCCGACAGAGGACTCCAGATGGACCCCGCGAAACTGTCTGCAGTTCTTCAGTGGCCACGCCCAGAAGGCCTATGAGCTATACAGAGGTTCCAGGGTATTGCTAATTATTATTATTATTATTATTCTGCATTTCTCCACTCAGTTGTCTCCCATCGTGACACTCACCAAGAAATGTTCCAAAGCCTGCTCCAAGTTGAAGTCTGCTTTTGCCTAGGCTCACTAGGCTTGACATGAACAGACCCTTTCATCTTGAGGTGGATGCATCCTCCGTAGGAGCTGGAGCAGTGCTCACCCAGAAAGGGCCCAAGGGCCAAAATTTCTCGTGCATCTTCTTTTCTAAGACTTTTTCTCTTTTTATCTTCTGGAGGGTGCTCTCCATCCTGTTAGTATGTACACTGACCACAAAAACTTACTGTACCTCCAGACAGCCCAGAGTCTGAATCTCAGGCAAGCCCGGTGGTCATTGTTTTTCTCTCGCTTCAACCTGCAGATTCATTTTCGTCCGGCTGACAAGAATATCATGGCTGATGCTTATTGGAGAAGAACCAGCCCCTTGGCACATCATTTCTCCTGACAAGCTTGTTGTTGCAGCTCCGGTGGATTTTGAGCAGTTACCTCCCAGCAAGACATACACTCACTGGCCACTTTATTAGGTACACCATGCTAGTAACGGGTTGGACCCCCTTTTGCCTTCAGAACTGCCTCAATTCTTTGTGGCATAGATTCAACAAGGTGCTGAAAGCATTCCTCAGAGATTTTGGTCCATATTGACATGATGGCATCACACAGTTGCCGCAGATTTGTCGGCTGCACATCCATGATGCGAATCTCCCTTTCCACCACATCCCAAAGATGCTCTATTGGATTGAGATCTGGTGACTGTGGAGGCCATTTGAGTACAGTGAACTCATTGTTCAAGAAACCAGTCTGAGATGATTCCGGCTTTATGACATGGCGCATTATCCTGCTGAAAGTAGCCATCAGATGTTGGGTACATTGTGGTCATAAAGGGATGGACATGGTCAGCAACAATACTCAGGTAGGCTGTGGCGTTGCAACGATGCTCAATTGGTACCAAGGGGCCCAAAGAGTGCCAAGAAAATATTCCCCACACCATGACACCATCACCACCAGCCTGAACCGTTGATACAAGGCAGGATGGATCCATGCTTTCATGTTGTTGACGCCAAATTCTGACCCTACCATCCGAATGTCGCAGCAGAAATCGAGACTCATCAGACCAGGCAACGTTTTTCCAATATTCTACTGTCCAATTTCGATGAGCTTGTGCAAATTGTAGCCTCGGTTTCCTGTTCTTAGCTGAAAGGAGTGGCACCCGGTGTGGTCTTCTGCTGCTGTAGCCCATCTGCCTCAAAGTTCTACGTACTGTGCATTCAGGGATGCTCTTCTGCCTACCTTGGTTGTAACGGGTGGCGATTTGAGTCACGGTTGCCTTTCTATCAGCTTGAACCAGTCTGCCAATTCTACTCTGACCTCTGGCATCAACAAGGCATTTCCGCCAACACAAAACAGCCGCTCACTGGATGTTTTTTCTTTTTTTGGACCATTCTCTGTAAACCCTAGAGATGGTTGTGCATGAAAATCCCAGTAGATCAGCAGTTTCTGAAATACTCAGACCAGCCCTTCTGGCACCAACAACCATGCCACGTTCAAAGGCACTCAAATCACAAATCACCTGCAGGAGATTGTCTTGACCATGCCTAAATGCACTCAGTTGCCGCCATGTGATTGGCTGATTAGAAATTAAGTGTTAACGAGCAGTTGGACAGGTGTAACTAATAAAGTGGCCGGTGAGTGTATGTTAGACCTGCTCTCCGAAATAGAATTCTGTCTTGGGGACAATCTTCTCATGTGGTTGGGCACCCAGGGGTGTAACGCTCCATGGCCCTCATCTCCCGCTACTACTGGTGGCCAGACCTGGTCAAAGATGTTCGGGAGTTTGTGAGATCATGCTCCTCCTGTGCCTGCAACAAAGCCTCTCATCTGAAACCGGTTAGTTTGTTACTTCCGTTGCCGATACCCAGTCGCCCATGGTCTCACGTGGCAATGGATTTTATCACCGATCTGCCTGTCTCCTCAGACAGTACTGTCATCTGGGTGGTGATGGACTGGTTTTCCAAAATGTCCCATTTAGTTCCACTTACAGGTTTTCTGCCTTCCCCACGGCTTGCCAGTTTGTTCTTCAAACATATCTTCCGGCTGCATGGTCTTCCGCTACACATCATGTCCAATCAAGTTGTCCAGTTTGTGTCCAAATTCTGGCGTTCCTTGTGTAACCAGCTGCAAGTCAACCTTTCTACATAGCTACAGCAACGGAACCCAAATTACTCAGAGGTAACAAATCAAGATTTCTACCTAGATACATTACCAGAAGTAAGTAATTACTACAGGCATTCCCCAGTTATGTACAGGATAAGTTCTTTAAGTAAATTGAATTTGTATGCAAGTTGGAAAAGGTACATTTTTTAAGTGTAACACCAGACAAAAAAAACTGTTCCTGGGACAATTGGATTTTCAAATATTGCTGCAATGGGTACAAAGATTAGCAATAAAGCTTCATTACAGACACCTTACAGATGACCATTGCAGCCTGGGACTAAAATAAAGCATGCAGAGAGCTTCACCACAGGTCACAATGGGCAGAGAGGTCCGTCTGTAACTAGGGGTTGTCTGTAAGTCAGGTGTCCTTAAGTCAAGATAACTATACAAATACAGGGCCAGAACCCAAACTACTACATAAATACAGCTCCAGAACCAAGATTACTAAGCAGATATGTTACCAAAACCAAGTTTACGACACATATCCAGCACAGAAATAAAGCTTAGGTTGGATTCACACGACCGGTGCCCGCCGTACCGTAGCACGGCGGGCACACGGCAGCGCGCGGGGAGAGGAGGAGGGGGAGAGCGCTGCTCACCCCCACCCCTCTCCATAGAGATACATGGCCTGAAAAAATAGGACATGTCCTATTTTTTTCACGGGGCACGGAGCAGTACGGTGCTGCACGTGTGGCATAAGTCAGTTCTCCCTCAGAAGAGAGTGCAGTGGAGTCTGTGCAGCCAGCACACCAGACCAAGAGCAGGTGAGCCCAGCTCCCTGCCTGAAGAGTGGAGCTAGTTAGTGAGAGGAAAGGGGTATCATCCTACCTTCAAGGGTGATACCTGAAGCAATCCTGGATAAAGCTGAAGCATCCTACTAGGACACAGCTATCTCCCAGCCTGCCCTTTTGCATCCATGCTGATGATCCATCCTGTGGCTCCCTCCAACTACATCTCCAGCATTCCACCATTCTGTTAAGGCACGTTGCTACGGTTCCTGTTGGTTCCAATAAAGAACTGTAAGTTATTTTTGTTCAACGTCTGCCTCCGTCTGGTCCCTGCTACTACGGCTGTCACCATCACGGGCACCCTGTCCACCACACAGAGACTCATACTCTAGACACCAAAGGGGTTGCCCCAGGGAGAACCGCTATAGCAGCCTCTCCCTCATCATTTCTTGCCAACACCACCCTGCTGCAGACCTGCCAGGCTGTAGGACAGCCCACCGGTTCCCCATACCAAGCACCGTGACACTAGCGTGCCTAAGCCGCAACCGCCAGCCACTCAGGTACTGCGGGCCCCGGCTGACTCCAGGCCCCAAGAAAAGGCTAGGCCCCGGTGGGGGATGTTGCAGATAGATATGAGATGGATGGATGGATAGTTAGAAAGATGACAGGTGATAGATAGATAGAATATGGATATGTCATAGATGGATAGATAGATAGATGACAGGTGATAGATTATAGGACTTGGATAGATAAATAGGTGACAGCTTCTCACATGTTACTGATCTTTAGCTACTTCCCTGCTAGTTAGGGACAGGGGCCCCTTTGCAGGAGAGCAGTGTAGCACGGAGGGACAGTGAATGGTGGAGGGTACAGGAGGAGCACTGCATCAGGAGAGATCAGAGCTCAGCCTGTTACTTGTGTTATCTCTGCGGCCTCCTGTGTGACCTGCCTAATGGTGGAGGGAGAAGAGGGCTGCTACATTGCTATAACTCATGTTAGGGGAGGACTCCTCTGTGCAGCAGCTAGTCATGTCTGTCTGGCTGCAGTTACCTTATATCTGCTGCTGGAAGAACCTGTGGAGCTGGTAAGCAGTGGCCATCACAGCACAATCTCGGCCCCTCCTCTCTCACTTCCTATTGGCTGCAGTGTGTCACCTGATCTCTTAGTGTGGAGAGGAGCTGTGAGCCCGTGGAGTGATCTGTAGTGCAGAGCAGCTGGGGGAATGTTTGTGCGCAGACTCGGCCAGATCAGCTGTAACTCAGGACGGGACACATCTACCACTAGGGGGCGCCAGCAACCAGGACAAAAGCAGTTATCTCAGTAAGGCTGCATATTTTGTAATAAGTGTAAATGGTGAAAGTACTTGTCACAATGCATTGGACCCAATTACAGCCATTTGCTATGGTGACACAACCCCTTCAAATCACAGTACTCCCTATAGTAGCCAAGTCACAGTGTCCCCCACACAATTGGCCCCCTTGTTTAATATAATCACCCCCCCCATCATGAATAGTAAAAAAAATAAGAAAATAGATTCTCACCTTACTCTTTCTCTTGCCGCATCCTGGCATTCTGTGAGATGGTAATAGAGCAGCGGAGCAGAGAGTTGAAAGCTCCTGTGCTCTACTGCTAAACTAAGAGGAGGGATCCAGTTCGATACTTGGGTTGGATGCCACCTCTATAGAAGTGATTCAGGAATGGGGGATACTAGAACTCCAGAGGGCACAGGGAATCTCTCCTCTTCGGAAAACTGAATGGTGCCCCATTAAACCGACCCTGATGGCCGCCCTGTTCTCAGCACAGTAGTCACTGAAAGGGCACTGAAAGAACTAACTCTGTTTATATCCCTACATGTAGTGTGCCCCTCTCTTCCTCTTCCTCTATATGAGGGTTTTTGAGTACATATCAATGTGTAAAACTGCATAGATACTGGAATGTATAAATATATATATATATATATATATATATATATATATATATAAAATTCAAGAAAAAATAGCAGCACAGTCACTTTGAGAAGATTGAACTATGGGTGCTATCCTGCACTCTCCCCATGCAGAGTCCACGAAATATAAAAATGAAAAAACGGCAGCACTCCATATAGTGAAAAGAAATGTGGTTTTTATTCCACCTCGTGCGACGTTTCGGCTGTTTCCCAGCCTTTGTCAAGCCAATTGTGTCATGTTATACAGAGATATTTATAGTCACATAGTGATGACATCATAGTATTAGTAAACAAACATAAGTGATCAGTATATACATATAATACAGTGCATATTCTGTTGTGATCCAATGTATAGGTACAGCATATAAATTCACCTTAGTGCAGCGGTATTGCTCATAACCGATCATATAATCATTACATAAAAATTACAGATAGTATCAGGAAAGTGCTCTAATGGTTCACCTGTATGGGTACCTCCTCCTGGTGTAGTCTAACACATGGACGCTATTCGCGTCTATAAGGCGCTACTGCGCATGTCTGTGAAAAGTCAAGGAGAGCAGATGCTGTAATGCGCATGTCGCGCATGCGCACAAGCATAACGGCATATGGAGACGCCATCTTGGAAAAGGGTATGTGCCAACACAGCCAATAGTTCTCATAAAACATAGAAAAAGCCTGACTGGCATAGGATAAACAGATCACTGCTTGTTCTCCTAATGGCTATCTTTGTAGCGAACTAAAGATAAATGTGACAATAACATTATGTCGCAGCAAACCGAATCGTGGGTCATAATTAGGTATGTTCTGTATGGCAACGGTACCGTAGTCATAGTACCAGGCTAGTAACTTGCTAACCACAGAGTGTGGGCTACCTAGACATGTCAAAAAAAGACTATAGAGAATACCACCAAAGTATGTGGGTTACAAGCCTCAGGCACTACCCATGGATGGGCAGAACCCAAGTTCGTATGGAGTATATGCAGGTCCTAAGTGGAAATGTATCCATCCCCTACCAAGGGCACTGCGAGTGACTCCCCCACTAGTGGAGAAACTGAAAAAAGCCCTAGCGGTTACCAGGAGGAGGTACCCATACAGGTGAACCATTAGAGCACTTTCCTGATACTATCTGTAATTTTTATGTAATGATTATATGATCGGTTATGAGCAATACCGCTGCACTAAGGTGAATTTATATGCTGTACCTATACATTGGATCACAACAGAATATGCACTGTATTATATGTATATACTGATCACTTATGTTTGTTTACTAATACTATGATGTCATCACTATGTGACTATAAATATCTCTGTATAACATGACACAATTGGCTTGACAAAGGCTGGGAAACAGCCGAAACGTCGCACGAGGTGGAATAAAAACCACATTTCTTTTCACTATATGGAGTGCTGCCGTTTTTTCATTTTTATATTTCGTGGACTCTGCATGGGGAGAGTGCAGGATAGCACCCATAGTTCAATCTTCTCAAAGTGACTGTGCTGCTATTTTTTCTTGAATTTTAGCTTTACCATTGTAAGCTTTGCACGTCAATATGGCTGAAAGTTCTAACGTTCCACCTCATACTTTTTCCTTCACGGAGGACGAGATTGCAAGGATTGTGAGCGGCATAGGAGGAGACGCTAGCTTCTTAAAGAAACCATCATCAAACGAATTAAAGAAAAGGTACGAAAATTACTCTAAAAGAGCATTGAATTTGAGATTGCACCTAACTACATTAGGCGAATATTATAAGATGGGGAGGATCCCGAAAGGAATGCGCTCCAACATTAGGCCGTTCTCTATGAACGTATCATTTTGTCAGCGCTTCGAGGAATTATCGAACAAGTATGCTTCAGATGTTTTGCTACTAAATCTTGCATTTCTACAAATAGAGTTGAAAGAATTGTTGGCTAAAACACAGGAGGTTGATAATGATCTCAAGAACGCATTAACAGAGGATGACTACAATACCTTTAAGAACAAAGTTACTGATTATCTTTCCAAGTTACAGGTTGAACCTGAGAGTACAAAAAGGCAAAAATGGAATCGTGATGCTGAGGATTACCAGAAGGGGACCATTTATGCATGGCAGAGTGACCAAGGTAACCATGGCCCATCAAGGCAGAAAGAATATCCACGTAGGAATAAGGCAAGATTGACATCTAAAGACAAAGAAAAAGACAACACTACCAACGGATCAGATTCTTTTTTAGGGGTAAGCACCAATCCCCTACCCTTAAGGACAAACCCACCAGAAGAGGGGGAATTAGACATTGGCGATACCGAAAAATTCAAAAACCAAAGAGAGAAATCAGTTCCAACAAAGGTGATGACAACAAGGAGGAAGGACAAACACTAGTCATAAACATTTCCTCCAAGATCCTGACTCCAACACATGCATCACTTCTGAATAGAGGACTATCCTTTTGTCCAGCTGCACCGATCGACTGGTTCAACATTGGGATCGACCTCCAGAGTTTCTTCAGATCAATTAAACTAAAGACTTGGTTCTTTGATAAACCTTCCTTACCATGTGTAAGTAATGTACCCTCATTACCCTTATTGAAATTGAAAGATTTTGATTTACATGTAAAAAGTAATTTCACACCTACTGTCACCATTACAGCCATTGATTCCTTCATACAAGGTATCAAAACTGGTATCAATAAGTTGAAAGTTACAAATGACACGCAAAAGCTGAGACACCCTAACATCACTAGCCAGGAATGGCAGGCATTACAAGACCTTATGCATGACGGCGACCTCACAATAAAACCTGCCGATAAGGGCGGTGCGGTCGTCGTCATGGACACACAAATGTATCTCAAAGAGGTGGAACGACAACTGTCGGATAACTCAGTGTACAAATTGGTGAATTGTGATCCTAAATTTGAATTTAGTCGTAAAATTAAAAAGGTTCTGGATAGAGCTAGAGAGACTAACCTAATTGATAAGGCATTGTATGATTATTTACAAGTTGAACATCCGGTCACACCGGTTTTATATCTATTGCCAAAAATTCACAAATGTCTTATAAACCCTCCGGGTAGACCGATAGTGGCTGGTATGGGATCTATACTTAACACCATTGCTATTTTTTTAGACAAGTTCTTGAGACCCTTTGCGGTGAATACCCCATCTTATATTAGAGATACAGCAGACTTTTTGAAAAAACTTGAAGATCCGGATCTACACTCCATGGGTAATGTAATCTTGGCATCATTTGACGTTGTCAGTTTATATACATCTATCAGTCATGACAAAGGTCTGGCAGCAGTAAAGAGAAAACTAATGGCAACAGATTTCTCAGATGTGGTAGTTTCACTAATCATGGAATTACTTGAACTGGTGCTTACATGCAATTACTTTTTATTTTAGGATGCATTTTTTGTACAGCTGAGAGGTACGGCGATGGGGGCGAATGTAGCCCCCACATATGCCAATATCTACATGAGTGATTTTGAGGAGATGTCGGTCTATGTATCCCACCACTTCAACAAGGTCGTGAGGTGGTGGCGATACATAGACGACATCTTCCTCATTTGGAAGGGTACATCTGATGATTTGCTTTTATTCCAAAATTACCTCAATAATGTTGACTGTAATGTTCAGTTTACTCTGGTGTGGTCTCAGGTGTCTATACAATTTTTGGATGTACAAGTGCTACTGAACAATGGTATGATCCACACGGATTTGTTTGTGAAACCTACTGACAAAAACTATCTGCTACATTTTAAGAGCAGCCACCCTAGAAGAATGGTAAGGGCACTACCCTACAGCCAATTTCTCAGAGTTCGCCGGATTGTCTCTAGAGAACCTGATCTGGAGAAAAATTTTGACATCCTTAGTACTAAATTTAGGGCACGAGGGTATCCCTCACCCCTGATTAAAGAACATAAAGAAAGGGCCTTAAACCTCAGTAGAAATGATCTTCTAGAACCTAAAACGAAGAGTGCCAACTTGAAGCGCATACCCTTTGTCTCTACCTATACGGGCATTAGCAATGAAATTGGAAAAATTATATCCAAAAATTGGCACATCCTGTCAGATGCATTCCCCAATATACTTGAGTTTAGCGTCCCACCCCTTTTTTCTTATCGGCGGACACCGAGTCTTAGGGATAAGCTAGTGAAAGCCGATGTGGGCTCCAAAAAAACACTAAGACAGACTTACCTTGCACCCCCAAAAAAAGGAAGTTTTCCATGCAGAAAGTGCGTTAACTGCACTATGATGATGAAAGGAGGTAATTTCACACATCCCTCTACAGAGATCACGTATGAAATCAAACATTACTTGACATGTGATTCAGATCACGTAATCTATATGCTGGAATGCCCCTGCAAGCTATGGTACATTGGAGAGACAACTCTCGATTTCAAAACGCGCATGAACCAGCACCGGTATACTATCAGGGCTGGTAGAAAAGACCTCCCAGTGCCCAAACATTTTCAGGAACATAACCATAGAGAGGGCCAACTCAAATTTCGCCTTATCGACAGAATTCCACCACTAAGGAGAGGGGGTGACAGGACCAAATTATTGAAAAAAAGAGAACTGGAATGGATTTATAAATTAAATACATTGAAACCAGGAGGTCTCAACGTTGACTTCAAAACGAGTGGTATCTTTTGAATAGTGACTCCTAACAATGTGCAACTCGCATTTCTTGTGACTATGATTCTCTGTGTTGGTTATGGTGTCTTTTACCATAAGATATTAATTATGTTTTTCCTATTTTCTTTTAGATCACATCATGTCACCATATCACTTAATCACCTTGCATTGGACACCTCTTGAGGACCCCTCCTGGAATCTCAATATTTCTTTTGTCGTTTGACTATTTGTGTATGATATTTAGTCCAATAAACCATATTTTTTTTGTGTTAAGTACAATGGAGATGCAGTATTTTTCTTGGACACATACATATTTTTCTATGCCGCACAGATCTTTTTCTTCTAGTGATAATACTCACTTATAGCAGCACTACAGTTCTGATTATATATAGGTACTTGTGTAACCGCTAGGGCTTTTTTCAGTTTCTCCACTAGTGGGGGAGTCACTCGCAGTGCCCTTGGTAGGGGATGGATACATTTCCACTTAGGACCTGCATATACTCCATACGAACTTGGGTTCTGCCCATCCATGGGTAGTGCCTGAGGCTTGTAACCCACATACTTTGGTGGTATTCTCTATAGTCTTTTTTTGACATGTCTAGGTAGCCCACACTCTGTGGTTAGCAAGTTACTAGCCTGGTACTATGACTACGGTACCGTTGCCATACAGAACATACCTAATTATGACCCACGATTCGGTTTGCTGCGACATAATGTTGTTGTCACATTTATCTTTAGTTCGCTACAAAGATAGCCATTAGGAGAACAAGCAGTGATCTGTTTATCCTATGCCAGTCAGGCTTTTTCTATGTTTTATGAGAACTATTGGCTGTGTTGGCACATACCCTTTTCCAAGATGGCGTCTCCATATGCCGTTATGCTTGTGCGCATGCGCGACATGCGCATTACAGCATCTGCTCTCCTTGACTTGTAGCGCCTTATAGACGCGAATAGCGTCCATGTGTTAGACTACACCAGGAGGAGGTACCCATACAGGTGAACCATTAGAGCACTTTCCTGATACTATCTGTAATTTTTATGTAATGATTATATGATCGGTTATGAGCAATACCGCTGCACTAAGGTGAATTTATATGCTGTACCTATACATTGGATCACAACAGAATATGCACTGTATTATATGTATATACTGATCACTTATGTTTGTTTACTAATACTATGATGTCATCACCATGTGACTATAAATATCTCTGTATAACATGACACAATTGGCTTGACAAAGGCTGGGAAACAGCCGAAACGTCGCACGAGGTGGAATAAAAACCACATTTCTTTTCACTATATGGAGTGCTGCCGTTTTTCATTTTTATATATATATATATAATATATGTATACAGGAGTGTATGATTATGAGTGTACAGTGTATATATATATATATATATATATATATATATATATATATATATATAATATGTAAATATGTAATATATTTGCATTTAATTTTTTACATTTGTACTGGAGGATACTAACATAAATACATAGAGCTATCATCAGAACAGACACCATGGCACACAATGTTTTAATATGCTAATGAACTATATTATTTGGTCTGTAAACATTAAAAAAGGTAAAGAGAACAGTAAAATGGTAGAGGTGTAAAATTAGGCTTTTTTTGTTTGTACAGTAAAGCGACATGCAGTTTATTCAACATTAATATGTACAATATAGAGATTTCACTAAATAATGATACCCCATTATAATTAGTAAGGAATGAATGAGCTACAATTTTTATTTAACCCCATAGCGCAATAAGACGTACCCTTACGTCTTACTGCGCATGGGGGAGTATGAAGAGGGCTCACGGGCTGAGCCCTCTTCATACTCACCGGGCATTTGCTTCATAATGAAGCAAATGCCCGTCGCTAACACCCGCGATCGGTGCTTGCACCGATCGCGGGTGTTAACCCTTTGATCGCCGCCGGCAAAGCTGCCGGCGGCATTAAAGAGCCGGCGGCGCGTGGGCGCCGCCATCTTGGCTCCGATCGTCACTCCCCGTGACGTCACCGGGGAGCGGCGATCCGTTGCCATGACAGCCTCGGATCACACAATGATCCGAGGCTATCATGTTTTAGGCCATCTATTACAATGTGCGATCTGCACATTGTAATAGATGGTATGCAAAATCCCCATATACTGCCATACTGTAGTATGGCAGTATATGGTAGGATCAATCAGACAACCTAGGGTTAAAGTACCCTAGGGAGTCTGAAAAATAGTGAAAAAAAAAATAAAAAAAAGTAAAAAAAAAAAAATTATATTAAAAAAACATAAAAATTCAAATCACCCCCCTTTCCCTAGAACTGATATAAATATAAATAAACCGTAAAAATCATAAACACATTAGGTATCGCCGCATCCGAAAATGCCCGATCTATCAAAATATAATAACCGTTTTTCACTGCGTTTAACCCCGTAGCGGAAAATAGCGCCCAAAGTCGCAAATGGCATTTTTTTGCCATTTTGAAAAATAGAAAAAATTCTATAAAAAGTGATCAAAAGGTCGCACAGTCCTAAAAATAGAAGCATTGAAAACGTCATCAGAAGTCGCAAAAAATGACACCACTCACAGCTCCATACACCGAAGTATGAAAAAGTTATTAGCGCAAGAACACGGCAAAATGAAGAATTTTTTTTCTGTACAGGAGGTTTTAATTTTTGTAAATGTATGAAAACATTATAAAACCTATACAAATTTGGTATCCCCGTGATCGTATTGACCTAATGAATGAAATAGACCTGTCATTTGGGGCGCACAGTGTAAGCTGTAAAAACCAAGCCCACAAGAAATGGCGCAAATGTGTTTTTTCATCATTTTCACTGCATTTAGAATTTTTTTCCCGCTTCCCAGTACACGGCATGTAATATTTAATACCATCACTACGAAGTGCAATTTGTTACGCAGAAAATAAGCCATCACATAGCTCTGTACACGGAAAAATAAAAAAGTTATAGATTTTTGAAGGTGGGGAGTGAAAAATAAAAACGCAAAAACGAAAAAGGGCCTGGTCCTTAAGGGGTTAAAGCTGCTCCATTTAGAATGTTTATTTTGTGCAGCTAAGCCCCATCTATGTAATGGGACCAGGTTGTAGTTTCCTGTAGAGCTGGAGAGAATGAGTAATGCTGCCACAGATCTGTGATGTGATGGATGGACCAAACCTGGACATTCTGGAGGGAATTAATTAAGACTGGTGTTTAGTGAATATGAGCGGAGAACCGCCGTGGGGGTTCATTAAAGGGGGCTCCTGCCAAACTCTGCCTTTTTTGACCTGTAGATAAAATCTGAACTTCACTTAGTTTTCTTCTCTGGCAGAGATTATAGTAAATGTTGCGCCCCTGGTATTCACAACCACCCTCTCTCCGTCTGCTCCCCGCCCGTTCTACAAACTGAGACGCCCACCAGGGTAGCATGCAGGTTGGAGAATGGCCGAAACTGGCAGGGACGGAGATATCCATGTGGTTTCTCTGCTAGAAAACTGTCCGAGAAGCCATAATAAATATCCCCCTCTGAGATAACAAGGTTATATTCAAACATGCAGACGGTATTTAACAGGGTAATTGGCAGACTAACTGTTTGTGTGCACTAGGCAACGAGTGGAGCCTCTGTTAAAGATTATCAGGAGGTCTGGGCATGATGCGGCCGAGATGCAATTGAAATGAGGCCAGCTACTAACAATTACCGTAACTCATTTTAATTAGTTTTATTAATTTTTTTTTTTTTTTTTTTACAATTCCAATTGTATGCCTTGTAATAGAGCTGCTGCCGACGTCCTTCATGTTCTTTGGGACTGCCCAGAGATATGGAAATATTGGCAGGAGGTTTACAAAACTATTGAGACGTGGGCGGGATGCCCAGTACCACGAACAGCTACCCTTGGTCTTCTGGGTCTTATCCCGCGGAATATAGGCTCTAGAGATTTGATTTGATTCTTAAAGGGCACCTACCACCACAAATCTACCTATAAAGGTAGATTGGGTGGTAGGTGGATCAATGGGACGTGAGGATAGCCCTTTTAAGGGCTAATCCTCACGTCCCTGCACTTTTTTGATAACTTTTATTAGATATTTATTCAAATTTACTTATGCGGCTACTGGGGCGTGGAGTAGCCGCATCTGAGGTTACACGAGGCGGCTACTCCACGCCCCGGTAGCCTCTTTTTCCCCTCCTACTCACCCATCTTCGGCGCGTAGCTCCGCGTAGCTGCACGCCCTCGTCCGGCGATCCTGCCGTCTGCGCATGCGCAGAAGAGTAGGCCCGCGCCTGCGCGGTCACTACTCCGAAACAGGCGCGGGCCTGCTCTTCTGCGCATGCGCAGACGGCAGGATCGCCGGACGAGGGCGTGCAGCTACGCGGAGCTGCGCGCCGAAGATACTCCACGCCCCAGTAGCCGCATAAGTAAATTTGAATAAATATCTAATAAAGTTATCAAAAAAGTGCAGGGACGTGAGGATTAGCCCTTAAAAGGGCTATCCTCACGTCCCATTGATCCACCTACCACCCTATCTACCTTTATAGGTAGATTTGTGGTGGTAGGTTTCCTTTAAAGTTTTGTTTCCAGCCAAGCTGGTCTTGATTAAACAATGGAAACAGGTTAAGGCTCCATCTGCAAGGGAATGGCAAAATCTGGTAGAACGTATTAGGACATATGAGTGCCTGTATGAAAAACGATATAGAAGGGGTAGTAAACTGAATAATCTGTGGGGTCAATGGGATCCTTGAGGATCCTTTTACGTTTTTGTTTCTGGGTTTTCCTTTCTTCTTTTTTTTTCCCTTTATTTAATTTCTTCTTCCCGGAACATCTCCAGCAAGGGGGGGGGGGAATGGAGTGGGAGGTCGGAGGGGAAGATGTTGATGTTCTATTGGTTGCATACATATATACGTATTATGACCGCTATACGCAATGTTGTTAAGATGTATGCTGTAATGATGATATTTAATAAAGCATTTAAAAAAAATAGAAAAATTCTCAAAAAGATATTTTTATGTTTACAGTATGAAAAGAAGAAACACTGATTTTGTTATTAATTATGAGCAAAATGAGTTAATTGTCGGCGGCATCTCAACTGTATCTTATCTGCATCATGAACGGTCGTCTATGTATACTATTATGAAGGGGTACACACCCAGTTAATGTATATTCATGGTCTGGTTGGCTTTGTTTGGCAGGACTGCTTTTAAGAATTATTCATTCTCCATAATCCAGACCATGTTACCACATCGAACCGTAGATTGTCAGCCTAGGATTAGTATGCACAGGGAGTGAATGGTATCAGCACCTCAGACAGCAGAAAGGCTATATGCACCTGTCAACAATTGTGCAACATTTTGATAAATAAGACACAAAACAACAGACTAGCCAAAAATAAATCTGATGACTCCTTAAGGACCCAGCTCATTTTCACCTTATGAACCTGGCCTGATTTTTCAAATCTGCCTTTTGCCACTGTATGCAATTAGAACTTTAGAACACTTTAACTTACCAAGGTGATTTTTTCGTGGCATGTTGTACTTCACCTTAGTGGTATACAGCCAACCCCCGGGTTACATACAAGATAGGTTCTGTATTTGTATGTAAGTCGGAACTGTATACTTTATAATTGTAGCTCCAGACAAAATTTTGGTCTCTGTGACAATTGGATTTTAAAAATGTTGGGTTGTCATAAGAACAAGGAGTAACAATAAAGCTTAATTGCAGACACCTTTGATAACTTTTACAGCTGATCATTGTAGCCTGGGACTAAAGTACAGTAAATTACCAAAATCCAGAAGTCTAGGAGTTGTCTGTAAATTGGGTTTTCTTAAGTCGGGGACCCCCTGTACTTTGGTTGAAATGTTTTGCATTTATTTATGAAAAAAATGTAAATGTGGTGAAAATATTGAAAAATTAGCAATTTTCTGATTTCTAAGGGTTTTGTTTTAAGTTTTTAATTTTTGATACAAAATTACATACAATACAAAACATAAAAATCACTTGCTTTTGCATCGCCATATTCTAAGTGGTGTAACATTTCGATTTTTGACTGAACTTTATTATGGCTTATTTTTTTCCGAATACGTTTTACTTTATTGTACGGGTTGTTACAGAGACGGCGATACCATATATGTGTGGAATGTGTGGGGATTTTTACTTTTTTATTATATGTGGCAGTCAGAAACAGTCACTTCATCAGACCCTGGAGCGGCCATGGAAACTATTGGCACCCTCAGCATGTGGTCATCGAGGTGGGGGCAAGGGAGGAGGCCCTATAGACACTGCGGTCATAATTAACCGCATCGCCAGCACCAGGGATCGCGGCTATCATGATCCCAGCTGTCGCATACAACTAGCTGTGACCATTTACAGTTGTCATCAGTTGTCATAGTTACAGTTTCGTGCAGGAACTACCCGCCTACTTGGAAGTGCATTTTCGTCTACGGTCAGCAAAGGGTTGAATATTATTTTTTGTTTTATAAACATGTTATTTATGTTCTATGGGTCAGCAAAATCCGATTTATAAAGCTTTTTTATGTTTGAATAATGTTGCTGAATAATAACGCATTTGGCGAGAAAAATCACTTGTTTTTGCATCACCATCTTCTAAGAGGCGTAACATTTATAGTTTTTAGTTTTTTATATGTAGGAGTTTGGCCATTTATGGGGACTTTTTAGTACATTTTTAGTAAATTTACCGACGTTGGGACATGAACAAGCAATCATTTGATTGCTTGTTCAAAGTATTACACTGCCTTGTATTATAGGGTCAGCCTATGCAATGTGCTGCTGCAGGCACCTCTACGTCTGTCAACGTTGACAGTGACACAATGACAGCAGTGTAGGAAAATAATATACGTCAAGGTGCGCAAACTAGACTACATTTTCATCCAAGGTCAGCAAAGAGTTAAAGTCCCCTGATGATACATTGGACACTATGGTTTTAGGGTTCTAGCTGAAACAAACATGCCCTGGTGCTGTGAATAGATATTTGGAAGTAAACTTGTAGTAAATATAGGCAATAATCTTCTGTATTTATTAATACCTACAAGTAGCTAAGACAAAAGGGTGCAAAATGTGCAGGGCGCACCAGATTATTGAATTATCGAATACTGTCAGTAAATGAGACTGAAAAAAAAACTAATGTAAAACAAACCCGCCCCAAAAATGTCCCCTGATGATACATTGGACCTCATGGCTTTGGTGCTCTAACTGAGCACAAACATGTCCTGTTGCTGTGAATATATAAGGAATACAACTGATAATAAAGGTATAGGCAAAGTGTCATGGGTGGTCCCGCAACCCATGCCTCAGGTCGCGGGCTCACCTGTGCCGTTTGTCCCCCGCCAGCGCGCCGCAAGCTCCACTCACGCGTCCCGACTCCTGGCGCGTCTGCTGCTGCTCCGGCTGCTGCTGCTCCGTCCCTCCCGGCTGTGTGCGTGCGTCCCCGACATCTAGGGCGCGCGCACAGCAGCTTCTGTACATTTAAAGGGCCAGCGCGCCGCTAATTGGCGCTGGCCTTTTCCGCCTAATCTATTTAACCCTGCCCCTTCCTGTTACCCTTGCCGGATCTTCGTGCCTTGTGCCTTAGACGTGAACAGCTGGAACAGGTCACCGCCATGCTGCAGCAACTGCTAGCCTTCCAGCAGCAACAACAGCTTCCCGAGGCTGCTCCAGAAGCTCCCGCTACTCCGGTCCATCCTCCTTCCGCTGAACCTAGGCTACGGCTGTCAATGCCCGGCAAGTTTGATGGCAATCCCAAGTTATGCCGAGGGTTGATAACCCAGTGCTCCCTGCACATTGCGTTCATGCCGTCTCAGTTCATCACGGAGCGATCCAAGGTGGCATTCATCGTCAGTCTCCTCTTTGGAAAAGCCCTGGCCTGGGCCACTCCTCTTTGGGACAGAGGCGACTCGATCACGAACAATCTCACCGCATTTCGGCCTCCTCTGCTGAGACTGCGCTGTTGAATCTTCACCAGGGGAATTCATCCGTAGGAGAGTATGCAGTCTAGTTCCGTACCCTGGCCTCGGCTCCAGTTCTGGTGCGGCCCGACACAGAAAATCCTTTCCATCTTGAATTAGATGCCTCCTCGGTAGAGGCCGGAGCAGTACTCACGCAGAAGGGTCCCAAAGGCCGCACTGTCACCTGTGGATTCTTATCCAAGTCTCCACAGGTGAATTACGATATAGGAGATCGAGAACTGTTGGCATTCTCTCTACAATCAACTACAGGTGAAACTGGACTTCTCCTCCGCCTATCATCCCCAGTCTAATGGGCAAGTGGAGAGAGTTAACCAGACCTTGGGCTGCTATCTACGCCATTTAGTTACTGCCTGGCAGGACGATTGGTCCACTCTCTTACCTTGGGACGGAGTTCTCCTACAACTCCTTAGACTCTGCATCCGCGGGCTCCACTCCATTTTTTGTTAATTATGGACTCCATCCTCGTCCTCCTCTGCCTCTGCCCATGTCATCGGATGTTCCTGCTGTTGAGGAGGTGGTACAGGACCTGAAGACCATCTGGGAGCAGACCCGCCTTTCCTTATTACAAGCTTCAACTCGAACAAAGTTCCAAGCCGATAAAAGCGCAGGCCTCCTCCCGTCTTCTCTCCTGGCGACAAGGTCTGGCTGTCTTCCAGATACGTCCGGCTTAAGATTCCTGGCTACAAGCTTGGTCCTCGTTTCCTGGGTTCCTTCGAGGTGATGCATTGCATCAATCCAGTCTCCTATAAGCTGCGCCTTCCTCCCACCATGCGCATCCCGAACTTCTTTCCATGTCTCCCTGCTCAAGCCTGTCATCTTGAACCGCTTTTCCCGACAGCTGTCTCCTCCTCCTGTGGCCGACTCCTCTGACATCTATGAGGTAAAGGAGATCCTTGATACCAAGACGGTGAGGGGTAAGCGGTTCTTCTTGGTTGACTGGAAGGGGTTCGGGCTGGAGGAGAGATCCTGGGAGCCCGAGGGCAATATCCTGAACCAGGACCTCCTGCAGAGATTCCTCCAGCCCAGGAAAAGGGGGAGGCCGAAGGGGGGGGTACTGTCGCAGGCTCACCCGTGCCGTTTGTCCCCCGCCAGCGCACCGCAAGCGCCACTCACACTTCTTGGCTCCTGGCGCGTCTGCTGCTGCTCCGGATGCTGCTGCTCCGTCCCTCCCGGCTGTGTGCGCGCGTCCCCGACATCTAGGGCGCGCACGCGGCAGCTTCTGTAAATTTAAAGGGCCAGCGCGCCGCTAATTGCCGCTGGCCTTTTCCGTTTAATCTATTTAACCCTGTCCCTTCCTGTTACCCTTGCGCCTTAGAGAAAGCTGTGCCTATGCCTTGTGCTGTTTGTGTGAATTCCCGTTGTGACCCTGGTTCCGTTTCTGACTTCGCTCCTTTGCCGCCTGCCCTGACCTGTTGCTACAACTCTGACTCCGATCTTGTGCTACCTGTCCTGACCTCCTGCCTGTCCCCAACTACGAGATTGCCTGCCGTTTCCGTACCTCGACCTTGGCTGCCACTGCGGACAAGTCACGCCTGTGGAACGACCTGGTGGTACCACGCCACAGCAAGTCCAACCCGCTTTGCGGCGGGCTCTGGTGAAAACTGGGTACAACTTAGACTCCGGTCCCAGGCAGTGGCTTGTGCTATCGTCCGCAGTGGTCCAGAGGATCCACAACCTCTAGCCTGACACAAAGCAAAGAAAAGACAAGTCTTCTTCTGAATCGATCCAGCCACAGAACCCAAACCTCACTATAATTTTAACAGTGTTCTGTACAAGCAGTAATTTCATGGAACGGTATTAACCACATTGAAAGCAGCAGTCATGCTAGTGTGCAATTTCATCACAAAATAGCAATAACATACTTTTATGTGTCCTTATATTGATCATTGTAAAGAGCATAAATGAACAACAAATGCATTCTGCCCTAATATTACAGTGAGTGCATGTGGAAAGTGCTTTATTCTTTCCTGTACAATTTAAATACATACTGGAAAACACAAATAGCAAGGACTCAAGTGCAAAACTAAAAAAGGTTCATGCATGTAATAATAGCACAGAAATGATGCAGTGGCTGAATATATGCATAGTATTTCAAGAGGCAGAATTTCTACTTTCACATGAATAAAGAAGATGATTGATGTAGAGAAAGGCATACATTCATACAGAGCTATATAATAGAAGGATGAAGCCAAATGTAGCAATCTTATGTGAAAATTTGCCACAGGTAAAGGATGAAAATAAGTTTTGTCTATAGGTTTGATAAAAACTGTTTATTAACCCACAAGGCTGTAGTCCTTTTACATTTCCATTTTTTCATCCCCACTTTCCAAAAGCCATATTATTCCATATACATAGCTGTATGAGGGTTTGTTATCTGTGGGGCAAATAGTACTTCCTAGTGGCATTATTTAATATTTCATGAAATGTACTGAGAAGCTGTAAAAAATCTGTAAAATGAAATAAAAAACACATTTGTGCCATTTTCTAGCAGGCTCTTTGGGTCAATACAATCAGACATATCAAATAATATAGGTTTATATAGCTTTTATATATATATTGTCATATTATATTATTATATAAATTACAAATTATATAGATTTTGCTATGTTTCAAACATTTAATAAAATGTAGAACCTTAAAAAAGAAATCTAAATTTTTATGTATAGCCATATGCTAACTCTTTTGGAGAGGGTTTTAACTGGTGTATGTGTGTGAGTATGTACTGTATATATGTATGTGTTAGAGATGAGCGAGCACTAAAATGCTCGGGTACTCGTTATTCGAGACGAACTTTTCCTGATGCTCGAGTGCTCGTCTCGAATAACGAGCCCCATTGAAGTCAATGGGAGACTCGAGCATTTTTCAAGGGGACCAAGGATCTGCACAGGGAAGCTTGGCCAAGCACCTGGGAACCTCAGAAAAGGATGGAAACACCACGGAAATGGACAGGAAACAGCAGGGGCAGCATGCATGGATGCCTCTGAGGCTGCTTAATCGCACCATTATGCCAAAACTATGGGCAACAGCATGGCAATGACAGAGTGACCGAATGAGGCTAGATAGCATCTAAAACATCCAATAATTGACCCTGACACTATAGGGGACTATGCAGAGGCAGCGGCAGCAGCGGCAGGCTAGAGAGTGTCTTGGCAACATACCCCAAATGGACTCAGGCTTAAAACCAATGGGTGGCAGAGAGGAACCAAAGGAGGTGAGCAAGAAGCGCTCAAATAATATCGGTAAATGATAAAAGTTTGCCAGTATATTTTGTGGATTACACAGCAGGGTGGCGACAAAGTTAACATGGAAGCCATGAAAACAATCCAAAATTCTGCCTGACACAGCTCGTTTGATAAGGGGACCATGTATGGAGGCAGCTATATGGACTACTTTTGGAGGCAGCTATGTCGATGACGTGTGGAGGTAGCAATGGAGACAATGGGGCACATTTACTTACCCGGCCCATTCGCGATCCAGCGGCGCGTTCTCTGCACAGGATTCGGGTCCGGCTGGGATTTAAGATGGTAGTTCCTCCGCCGTCCACCAGGTGGCGCTGCAGCGCCGAAAATAATCTTAACGCCCCGGAATGCACCATCCCATAGAAGGTGAAGGTGAGCGCTCCCCAAGCGACACATTTTCGGTTTTTAAATGCGGCGGTTTTTCCGAATACGTCGGGTTTTCGTTCGGCCACGCCCCCCCGATTTCTGTCGCGCGCATGCCGGCCCCGATGCGCCACAATCCGATCGCGTGCGCCAAAAACCCGGGGCAATTCATGTACAAGCGGCGCAAATCGGAAATATTCGGGTAACACGTCGGGAAAACGCGAATCGGGCCCTTAGTAAATGACCCCCAATGTGTGAAGGCAGCTAAAAAGACGACGTGTGGAGGCTGCTATGGAGACAATTTAATTTGGATAGTGCCTGTATGTGGCAGTCCAAAAAAGTTTTCAAACCAGAGGAGCAGGTAGCTGGTCCTCCAGAAAAATTACATAGATTGAGTGCCTGTATGTGGCAGTCCAAAAAAGTTTTCAAACCAGAGGAGCAGGTAGCTGGTCCTCCAAAAAGATTAAATAAATTGAGTGCCTGTATGTGGCAGTCCAAAAAAGTTTTCAAACCAGAGGAGCAGGTAGCTGGTCCTCCAGAAAAATTACATAGATTGAGTGCCTGTATGTGGCAGTCCAAAAAAGTTTTCAAAGCAGAGGAGCAGGTATCTGGTCCTCCAAAAAGATTAAATAAATTGAGTGCCTGTATGTGGCAGTCCAAAAAAGTTTTCAAACCAGAGGAGCAGGTAGCTGGTCCTCCAGAAAAATTACATAGATTGAGTGCCTGTATGTGGCACTCCCAAAAATTGTTTAAAACACAGGACAGGGTAGTTGGCCCTCCAGAAAAATTAAATACATAGAGTACTATAGCCAGAGGCAGTTGGTCCTGGCAAAAAAATAGCCAGTTTCCTCTGCTTTAGTGTACAAAGAGGAGGAGAAGGAGGACAATGAGGAGGAGGAGTGCATACATTATTCAGGTTCAGCTTCTTTCACCTGGTGGAGAATGGAAATGCGGAGAAATCCAGGCTTTATTCATCTTGATAAGCGTCAGCCTGTCAGCGCTGTCAGTCGACAGGCGTGTACGCTTATCGGTGATGATGCCACCAGCTGCACTGTAAACCCGCTCGGACAACACACTAGCGGCAGGGCAGGCAAGAACCTCCAAGGCGTACAGCGCCAGTTCGTGCCACATGTCCAGCTTTGAAACCCAGTAGTTGTAGGGAGCTGTGTGATCATTTAGGACGATGGTATGGTTAGCTACGTACTCCCTCACCATCTTTCTGTAAAGATCAGCCCTACTGTGCCGAGACTGGGGACAGGTGACAGTGTCTTGCTGGGGTGACATAAAGCTGGCAAAAGCCTTGTAAAGCGTACCCTTGCCAGTGCTGAACAAGCTGCCTGCTCGCCTACTCTCCATCGCTACTTGTCCCGCAGAAGTACGCCCTCTGCCGCTAGCGCTGTCAGAAGGGAAATACTGTTTCAGCTTGTGCACCAGGGCCTGCTGGTATTCATGCATTCTCACACTCCTTTCCTCTCCAGGGATGAGAGTGGAAAGATTTTGCTTGTACCGTGGGTCCAGGAGAGTGAATACCCAGTAATCGGTGCTGGAATAAATTCTTTGAACGCGAGGGTCACGGGATAGGCAGCTTAGCATGAAATCTGCCATATGCGCCAGAGTCCCAACGCGCAAGAATTCACTCCCCTCACTGGCCTGACTGTCCATTTCCTCCTCCTCCAACTCCTCCAACTCCTCTTCTTCTGCCCATACACGCTGAACAGTGAAGGACTGAACAATGGTCCCCTCTTCTGTCTCGCCAACATTCTCCTCCTCTTCCTCCTCCACCTCCACCTCCTCCGATATGCGCTGAGAAACAGACCTAAGGGTGCTTTGGCTATCAACAAGGGAATCTTCTTCCCCCGTCTCTTGTGACGAGCGCAAAGCTTCCGACTTCATGCTGACCAGAGAGTTTTTCAACAGGCCAAGCAGCGGGATGGTGAGGCTGATGATGGCGGCATCACCACTGACCATCTGTGTTGACTCCTCAAAGTTACTCAGCACCTGACAGATATCAGACATCCACGTCCACTCCTCATTGTAGACTTGAGGAAGCTGACTGACCTGACTACCAGTTCTGGTGGAAGTTGACATCTGGCAGTCTACAATCGCTCTGTGCTGCTGGTAAACTCTGGATAACATGGTTAGTGTTGAATTCCACCTCGTTGGCACGTCGCACAACAGTCGGTGAGCAGCATCTGTGCTGGACTTCCTGAAATGCGCACAGATGCGGCGCACCTTCGTGAGCAAATCAGACAGATTGGGGTATGTCTTGAGGAAACGCTGAACTATGAGATTTAACACATGGGCCAGGCATGGCACATGTGTCAGTCTGCCGAGTTGCAGAGCTGCCACCAGGTTACGGCCGTTGTCACACACAACCATGCCTGGCTTCAGGTTCAGCGGTGCCAGCCACAGATCAGTCTGCACCGTGATGCCCTGTAATAACTCTTGGGCGGTGTGCCTTTTATCGCCTAGGCTCAGCAGTTTGAGCACCGACTGCTGTCGCTTAGCGATGGCACTGCTGCTGTGCCTAGAGCTACCGACTGATGGCGCCATGCCCACGGATGGTAATTCAGAGGAGGAGGTGGATGAGGGGTGGGAGGGGACGGAGGCATAGTAGGCCTTTGAGACCTGGACCGAGGTAGGCCCCGCAATTCTCGGCGTCGGCAGTATATGACCAGCCCCAGGGTCAGACTCGGTCCCAGCCTCCACCAAGTTAACCCAATGTGCCGTCAGCGATATATAGTGGCCCTGCCCGGCAGCACTCGTCCACGTGTCCGTGGTCAGGTGGACCTTGTCAGAAACGGCGTTGGTCAGGGCACAAAGGATGTTCTCTGACACGTGCTTGTGCAGGGCTGGGACGGCACATCGGGAAAAGTAGTGGCGGCTGGGGACCGAATACCGAGGGGCGGCCGCCGCCCTGAGGTTTCGAAAGGCCTCGGTCTCTACCAGCCTATAGGACAGCATCTCCAGGCTAAGCAACTTGGAGATGTGGACGTTGAGGGCTTGGGCGTGTGGGTGGGTTGCGCTATACCTCCTTTTGAGCTCCAGCGTCTTGGGTATGGAGAGCTGAACGCTGGTGGATGCTGTGGAGGATCGTGGAGGCGAAGATGGGGTTTTCGCACAGGAGGTGTTTGGGCCGGGGTCCTGGGCAGGGGGCTGACTAGCAGATGACACAGGGGAAGGAGCAGTGGTGTGCCCGGCCAGAGGTGAACGGGCTTGGTGCCATTGAGTGGGGTGTTTAGCATTCAGATGCCTGCGCATACTGGTGGTAGTTAAGCTAGTAGTGGTGGAACCCCTGCTGATCCTGGTTTGGCAAAGGTTGCACACCACAGTCCGTCGGTCATCCGGTGTTTCTTTAAAGAACCTCCAGACTTCTGAAAATCTAGCCCTCGCCACAGGAGCTTGACTACGGGCAACATTTGGCGCTGATGCACCAGCTCTGGCCCTGCCTCTCCGTCTGGCCCCACCACTGCCTCTTCCAACCTATTCTGCTATAGGACTCGCCTCCGTCTCAGAAGCACTGTGTTCACCCGGCCTATCAACCCAGCTTGGGTCTGTCACCTCATCATCCTCCGATCCCTCAGTCTGCTCCCCCCTCGGACTTCCTGCCCTGACAACAACTTCACCACTGTCTGACAACCGTGTCTCCTCATCGTCCGACACCTCTTTACACACTTCTTCCACTACGTGAATAATGTCATGATCACCCACAGACTGCGACTGGTGGAAAACCTGGGCATCGGAAAATAGCTCAGCAGCAGCAGGACAAGTGGTTTGTGACTGTGGGAAGGGTCCAGAAAACAGTTCCTCAGAGTATGCCGGTTCAAATGCCAAATTTTGGTGGGAGGGGGCAGACTGGGGGGAAGGAGGCTGAGGTGGAGGAGCTGGAGGAGTGCCGATTTCGGTGACATGGGTGGACTGTGTGGAAGACTGACTGGTGGACAAATGGCTAGAAGCATTGTCCGCAATCCACGACATCACCTCTTCGCACTGTTCTGGCCTCAACAGTGCTCTACCACGAGTCCCAGTAACTTGAGACATGATGAACCTAGGGAGTGTACCTCTGCGGCGTTCCCCTGCTCCCCCATCAGCAGGTGGTGCCTCACCCCGCCCAGGACCACGGCCTCTGACCCCTGCAGTAGTTGGACGCCCACGTCCACGCCCTCGTCCTCTACCCCTAGCCCTCGGGTTAAACATTTTCCAAATTAAAGTGTAAACTTGAAAAAAAAAAAATTTGTGTTTATTTTTTTTTTTTTTTTTTTTTTTTTTAACAAAACGATGCTATTGCTATGGCTAGTTTCTAACCCACACTGACAGCACACAACTGGATTTTGTGCTTTGCAAGATGAGTTTGAGCTATAAAATGAAAAAAAGGTAAAAAAAAAAAAAAATCAGCAGACTCTGCCTAATTCTACTCAAACCCCTAATAAATTGTCCCACTTTGGTGTTTGAGGTGGATATGCGTGTCACTAAGAGCTAAACACAACGGTCGCAGGTCTCCCAGCAAATTCCTCACAGTATGGTACTAGCTGCACTACTAGTGCCAGCAAGCCCAGTCACAAGCAAACAAAAAAAAGGAAAATATAACGCTATTGTAGGCCTAAGTAAGCCGTTGGGGTTCTCCTATGGCTATTTTGTAGCCTACAATGAGAGCACACTGCTTTGCAAGAGGAGTTTGAGCTATAAAATGAAATACAGCTAAAAAAAAAAAAAAATCAGCAGACTCTGCCTAATTCTACTGAAACCCCTAATAAATTGTCCCACTTCGGTGTTTGAGGTGGATATACGTGTCACTAAGAGCTAAACACAACGGTCGCTGGTCTCCCAGCAAATTCCTCACAGTATGGTACTAGCTGCACTACTAATGCCAGCAAGCCCAGCCACAAGCAAACCAAAAAAAGGAAAATATAACGCTATTGTAGGCCTAAGTAAGCCGTTGGGGTTCTCCTATGGCTATTTTGTAGCCTACAATGAAAGCACACTGCTTTGCAAGATGAGTTTGAGTTTAAAATGAAATAAAGATAAAAAAAAAATATTAAATCAGCAGACTCTGCCTAATTCTAATCAAACCCCTACTAAATTGTCCCACTTCGGTGTTTGAGGTGGATATGCGCGTCACTAAGAGCTAAACACAACGGTCGCAGGTCTCCCAGCAAATTCCTCACAGTATGGTACTAGCTGCACTACTAGTGCCAGCAAGCCCAGCCACAAGCAAACAAAAAAAAGGAAAATATAACGCTATTGTAGGCCTAAGTAAGCCGTTGGGGTTCTCCTATGGCTATTTTGTAGCCTACAATGAGAGCACACTGATTTGCAAGATGAGTTTGAGCTATAAAATGAAATACAGCTAAAAAAAAAAAAAAATCAGCAGACTGCCTAATTCTACTCAAACCCCTAATAAATTGTCCCACTTCGGTGTTTGAGGTGGATATGTGTGTCACTAAGAGCTAAACACAACGGTAGCAAGTCCCCCTGCAAATTCCTCACAATATGGTACTAGCTGCACTACTAGTGCCAGCAAGCCCAGCCACAAGCAAATAAAAAAAAAAAAGTATAACGTTATTGTAGCCCTAAGAAGGGCTGTTGGGTTCTTGTAGAATCACTCCTGCCTAACACTATTCTAATAGAACACCCTAACGCTTTCCCTGACCAGCAGCAGCTCTCTCCCTAGCGGCATCCAGACACAGAATGATCCGAGCAGCGCAGGCAGGGGCTAGTCTATTACAGGGTCACCTGATCTGGCCAGCCAACCACTGCTATCGACGTGTAAGGGTACCACGTCATGCTGGGTGGAGTGCAGAGTCTCTTGGCTTGTGATTGGCTCTGTTTCTGGCCGCCAAAAAGCAAAACGGCGGGAGATGCCATTTTCTCGAGCGGGCAAAGTATTCGTCCGAGCAACGAGCAGTTTCGAGTACGCTAATGCTCGAACGAGCATCAAGCTCGGACGAGTATGTTCGCTCATCTCTAGTATGTGTGTGTATATATATAATACCGCTCAAACGTTTGGCGACACCCAACCAATGTTGTGTTTTCCATGAAAACGCATACTTTTATTTTTCAAATGAATTGCAAAATGAATAGAAAATATGTAGGTTTAATGTAGATAAATGTAAAGATATGCACTTCGGCCTTGGAAACAAAAAGTATAATTATGTTCTAAACAGTCAATTACTTGGTAAAACTGGAGCTGAAAAGGACTTGGGGGTATTGGTAGATGGTAAATTTAATTTTAGTAACTAGAGCCAGGCAGCTGCTGCTAGAGCAAATAAAATTATGGGTTGTATCAGAGAGGAATAGATTCTCATGATAAAGACATAGTTTTGCCCTTATACATATCATAGGTCAGACCACGCATTGAATGTTGTGTACAGTTTCAGGCACCAGTGTATAAAAAGGACATAGTAGAGCTTGATTGGGTGCAGAGGAGAGCAACCAAAATTATTAGGGGAATGGGGGGATTAGAATACAATGACAGATTACAAAATTTGGGATTATTCAGTTTAGAAAAAAGGCGACTAAGGGGAGACATGATTACAATGTACAAATACCTGAACGGACAGTACAAGGACCTCTCCAAAGATCTTTTTAAACCTAGGCCTGTGACCAGAACAAGGGGACATCCTCTACGCCTAGAAAAGAGGCAATTCTACCATCCCTACAGACAAAGGTACTTTACTGTAAGAGGAGGGAGACTATGGAACTCTCTGCCGCAGGAGGTTGTTATGGCGGACTCTATGTACATGTTCAAGAGAGGCCTGGATGCCTTTCTGGAGAGAAAAAATATCACGGGTTATGGGGATAAAACATTTATTTAATTAAAGGTTGGACTTGATGGACTTGCATCTTTTTCCGGCCTTATATACTATGATGCTATGATAGTCCAGACATTTAAAAGGTTTGAAAGATTTTTTTTTTATTTGAAATAATAATTTTCTCCTTCAAACTTTGCTTTCATCAAATAATGCTCCCATTGCAGACCTTTGGCATTCTAGCTGTTCATTTGCTGAGAGAAGCTGCTCCCACCAGTTGGATTGGCTTGACAGGCACTTTTTGTGTACCATACGGTCAAGCTGCTCCCACAACAGCTCAATGGAGTTGAGATCTGGTGACTGGGCTGGCCACTCCATTACAGATAGAATACCAGCTGCCTGCTTCTTCCCTAAATAATTTTGGGGATGTGCTTTGGGTCCTGTTGTAGGATGAAATTGTCTTCAATTAAGCATGGCATGGAGTTGCAAAATGGATTGATAGTCTTTGTTATTCAAATTCCGTTTGTCCTTGTACAAATCTCCTACTTTACCAGCACCAAAGCAACCCCAGAGAATCACATTACTTCCATCATGCTTGACAGATGGTGTCAGGCATCTTCCAGCATCTTTTCAGTTGTTCTTCATCTCACAAATATTCTTCTGTGTGATTCAAATACCTCAAACTTAGATTTGTCTTCCTCTCTCCAATATCTGTGTCCTTTTGCCCATTTGAATTTTTTCCTTTTATTAGCCAATCTCAGATATGGCTTTGTCTTTACCACTCTGCCCAGAAGGCCAGCATCCTGGAGTATTCTCTTCACTGTAGAGGTTGACACTGGCGTTTGGCATGTACTATTTAAAGAATCTGACAGTTGAGGACCTGTGAGGCATTGGTTTCCTGAACTAGAGACTCTAATGTACTTGTCTTGTTGCTTAGTAGTGCGGCAGGGCCTCCCACTTATTTTTGTACTCTGGTTAGAGCCGGCTTAGGCTCTCCTCTGAAAGGAGTTTCTTGGTAATTTGTCACATGGAATGGCCTTAATTTCTAAAAACAAGAATGTACTATCGAGTTTTACATAAAAGTTTTTTTTCTGGCCATTATGAGAGTTTCATAGAACAAACAAATGTGATGGTCAGGATTCTCAACCATCTCAAAGCAAGTTCAGTTTTATAGCTTCTCTAATCAGCCAAACTGTTTTCAGATGTTCTAGAATACTTGAACATGGGTCTCCAAGGGTTTTCTAAATATCCATTAGCCTTCTTATACATTTAGCAAACACAATGTACCATTAAACCAGTGGAGTGGTGGTTGTTGGAGATGGACCTAAATACACCTATGTAGATATTGCACTAAAAAAAAACCAGACAATTGCAGCTAGAATAGTAATTTCCCACATTAACAATGTATAGTGTGTATTTATGATTCATTTAAAGGGGTACACCAGGAATATGAATATCTGATACAAAAACCCATAATGCTATAAATAAATGAATATAACAAAACTCAATGTCATTAATCCCAAAATGGAGCTTAAATAGTTTGATTTTATGATTCACAAACTTTTATGGCCTCTCCAAAGTATGCAGAGTTATCACCAAGATGGCCGCCACAAGTCCTTTAGTTCTCAGTAACTACTTCTACCTCTTATGCTCCCAGTGGTGATATAACAGACTTTGTTGCTCTGTTACCATAGTAATGATGTGTTCAACTGCCATCACTCCACATCACTGGCCATACTGGATGCACTGCAACCAAACAACTATAGCCAAACTACAGCCAAACAGAAGTGGTGATCACATGACCTGCCCAGGCAGGTGCAGGACATGTGATGTGGACATGTGACCAGTGTCAGGATGCGGGATCTGTAAATCCACTGGACCACCGCGGGAGGTGGTACTAGCCGACACCTGGGATCGGAATCTAAGTGGCACCTGGTCTTCACCAAAGCCCGCCGCAAAGGGGGGTGGTCTTGCTGCGGCAAGGTATGAACTGGTCGTTCCACAATTGCGGCTAGCCCACGGTGGCAGCCAAGGTCGAGGTACCTTTGCAGGAAGCAGTCTCCTGGTCAGGTTCAGGCACAGGACAGGCGGCAGAGATGCAAGATCAAGTCCAATCCGAGATCAGCAACGGGAGGTCCAGGTAGAAGGGAAATGGGAACAAAGGAGCTGGAACACACTGGTACACAGGAACAGGAACACACAGGAACGCTGCAATACAGGGAGACTCAGAGGAAATCAATGTACTGATTAAAGGGGAAGTACATTTTAATTCTTCATTACAGTACTTTTTAGCACAATTTTTCTACTAATGGGAGCAAAATTTTAAATAACAACTACCATATATACTAGAGTATAAGCCTAGTTTTTCAGCACAAAAAAATATGCTGAAACCCCAAACTCGGCTTATACTCGAGTAAAAAATATATAGGTTTTACCAGGTTTTTGTGGTAAAATTAGGGGCCTCATCTTATACTTGGGTCGGCTTATACTTGGTAATTATATATTAGCTTATATTTTAAGGATATGAATTATGCCGATTCCTGGAATACCCCTTTAAGGTTAACTTCAATGAAAGAAAATGTGCTTTTCTTTTGCACATAAGGAAATTTCTAAGTGACCCCATACACATATATATATATATATCTATATCTATATATATATATATATATATATATATATATATATATATATATAAATTAAAACAATTCAGCTGCACCAGTTAAGAAAAAAATCGGGTGCTCAACCTTCAGGTTTGTTAAATCCTTTCACATATAAAAATCAAAAAAATGGTGGCACTCCAAGTTCTTGTGAAAAATTAATTCTTTTATTCCAAAGTGCTACATTTCAGCTTCCATATCTGGAGCCTTTCTCAAGCTTGTGGTGTAGTAGATTCATACTGCATCATCATTTCTTACTATAATGCAGAGATCCAGTGCACTGTGCTGTCAGTTCTGTGTCTTTACTGCTTTGCTCTGCACTAGATCTCTGTACAAGCAGTTGCTAATTCTCTGTCCTGATGCGGCCTGTGCACTTTTAGGTGATTGCTCTCAGTGCTCTGGCCTCACTGCCCTTAGCTGATGTCACGGCCAGGAAGTCCCGCCCACTTCAGGAGAAGTAGAGAGGATTTTACAAATAGGGTTGATAGATAAATGAGGCTATATCTCCAGATAGGAAGAAGCCAGAAGCATGATATAAGTATCGTTGGAATTGTCAAAGGCTCTCTCTAGCAGAGCTAAAAGTATTTTTTGTCAAGCATCTTTACAGTTACACTTTAGGTTAACAAATTAGATCACAGCCCACACTGCTCTTTTACTCCTTAACCCTATAGTATTTGTAGGTCAAATAGAGCTGCATGCAGGGCATTTATAAAATTGTGATCCTCCTACCAAGCTCCCTCCCTTATAAATGACCACATGTAGGATGCTTATAAAATCAGGAAACATGGCATAAACAGTAGAGAGATGCCTTTTCATATTGAAACAATTTGGGTACCAAATATTGGGCACTAAAATGGTGTTGTAGAAATTTTTCACTATGCATCAGTCATTGCACATTACTTTTTGAAAAATCACTTGAGGGGTAAAAATGCTCACTATAACCCTTGATAATTTATTAAAGGGTGTATTATCCAAAATACACATTAAAGGACATTCTACTATCTCTGAGGTCTGCAAATGTGACAAAACACCTGAAATATATTACAATAAAATCAGCTCTACAAAATACTAAGCAGCACACACATTTCAAACCTTGCCAATGTTCCTACAACAATATCTGACCACTTATTGGGTATTTTCATATTAAGCAGCAATTGTATAACAAACATTGGGGCACATTTACTTACGCGGTCCGCGGAGTTCATAGAAAGTGCATTGTCCGTGTATTATGCACTGTGCAGCAATTCACTAAGATTGTGCGCCCGATATCGCTTCCCCGTTCAGGTCCGACAGAGTTTACCTTCTTCTTCCTGGTGCATGTAAGTGCTTGGGCTTGCGACACAATTTGAAAGTTAAATCCTGCACTCACTCCGAATCAGCCGGCTGTGATGTCAGCAAGTAACTGACATCATGATATATGCAACAGCAGCGCGCGGGGACCCGGAGACAGAGCATCAGATGAAAGAAGAAGACCTGGTGTCGGAAAGGTGAGTCTAGAGTTTTTTATTTTTAAAGGCTTGGCATATTCGGGAAAGGAAGGGGGCTGATGGATATACAAAGCAGAAGAAAACAGAGAAGGAGGCAACAATCAATATGTCTTCTATCTTTGCACTTGTCTTACTTTTTCTTAATCCTAGTGTATATGAACATTTAATTGAGAGAGTGGGCAGTAGTGCAGGTAGTGGTGCTCTAACTACTATGTGGATTTAGGATAGATCTTCATAGTCATAAATACATCAGTTGGCACTCACCATCTTTTCTTTAAAATTTCTTATCCTTTATTTCATTCTTAAAACATGAACATAAAGGGAGAGAGACAACGTCAGGAAAGAAAGAGCATGAGGGACGAATCGTTTTGCGCAAGTCAGCGCTTCATCTTACCTGTCTTTGCAGGGAGTCCACTCTGTTTTAAATGGGGCGCCATGCAAAATCTCATTACATAAAGTACACACCCACAACCTAAAAAACATAACCATTGGTTAAAAACAAAACATAGGGTAGCGCCAAAACATAGCTCCTCCTACTGAAAAAGCAAGACTTAGTGTCGGACCAGAAGGAGAACCAAAGCAAGGTCCTCCTCCAATACGAATGCGAGGGGGCAGAGTCAGATGCCTAGAACAACATCGGACCTCAGTGAGAACTCCTCTTACAGCGTTGCGGTAACCATAGTACTTCGACTAATCACTGATCGAGGGACGTGACCGCAAGACCAAGCATGCAATGGGAATCCACATCAATGAAATACATCGGAGGCGTGCTCACGGGTCATACAGGTAAATAAAAATAGATATTAGAAAGAAGGCTCCAGCCTTAGTTAATACAGTTATTGTTGTGAAGACTCAACGGCAAACAATAGAATGCAGTGTATAATGCGTACACGACATAAAGACAAATAGTAACAGCAATGGTAACATGAGGAGAAAGAGATGAATAACAGGTAGAAATCATGAAATATAGAGACATTGCATTATAAGAAGGATTAATAGTTAAAGGAACACTCCCATGTCTATTTTTAACAGAAAAATCTGGGAAAACCTATTGACTCGAGTAAAAGCTAAGGGTTAGGATTAGGGTTAAGGGTGGGAAATGCATTGTTCTCAGGCTCCGCCTACTATATAGCCAGCCCATGCCCCCCCACTATATAGCCAGCCCGCTTGCCCATGCCCCCTGGTATATAGCCTACCAGCCCATGCTTCCCATTATATAGCCAGCAAGCCCCTGCCCCCCAGTATATAGCCAGCCCCCTCCCCAGGGATGAACCTAGCCTCTCTGCTGCCTGAGGTGAACTATAGAAAAACACCCCCTCCCTCGGCCAGTCAAATAGTTACTATGCTTAGTGCAAACAATCAATTGGAACCCCCACGGATCATGAGAAGGAGGGTACTTGTATTGCAAATTGAAAGAGCAGCAGTTCGCACATGCTCCCTGCTGCTTTTCTCATCTATATGGCACTGAAGGAGATAGCTGAGCGCCGTACTCGGCCATCTCCATCAGTGCTTTAGAGAATGAACCGAGCGTCAATACTCATTCATTTGTGGTACTATGGAAACCCTGTTCTCATGGTCAATGACCCCAACTCATCAGCAAGTTATCCCCTATTGTGTGAGGAATTCATTTTGAAGGCCAGCCTTAAAATTCTTCTCTCCAGCGCCGTATCTACTAAAAGGCTCCAACCTCTTAGTAGATATGGGTGCAAACTCAGCCATTTCTGACCTAATACCAGGTCTGTTCTGTCAGAGATTTGCTTACCTGTGCCCCAATGCACCAAAGGTGACGTTTGGGTCAGGGAAGCCATACAACTGGCAGAGAAGGCATAATCCCCATTGTCTACTCTGCCCCCTCTGCTCAGGGACACATGCTCTACACACGCATTACTGACACATGTTCTACACATGTATTACTGACACTACAACAGTTGAGAGACAAAGAGGGGAATTGTATCTAACGGCTGAAAATAAACAATTTAAAATGTTGCGCAATATTTTAAATTGTTTATTTTCAGCCGTTAGATACAATTCCCCTCTTTGTCTCTCAACTGTTGTAGTACTGTCCAGGGAGTTGTGGCTACTATACCCCACAGGCATACATCATGTATTACTGACACATGATCCACACAAGCATTACTTAGATATGATCTACACATGCATTACTGACATATGATCCACATACTCTTTACTGGCACATGCTCTACTTATACATTACAGACACAAGCTCCATATATACATTACAGATACGAGCTCTATATATACATTACAGACACAAGCTCTACATAGATTTTATTGACACAAGCTCTACATAGATATTACTAACACATGCCCTACATACAAACAGTATTGTACACTTATGTCTCCTGCAGATAGTTAGAGGTGATCAGGCAGCCATTAAGGGACATTGTCTCTCCCACACCAGGTTATGTTAAAGGGGTATTCCAGGAATCAGCATAATTCATATACAAGTGGGCACTCAAAATATGCGCTAATGTGTAATTATTGTGTTAATGTGTTGTTATTTAAAATTTTGCTCCCCCTAGCAGAAAATGCTGATGACATGCACTGTAATGAAGAATTAAAATGCTACCGGCCCTTTAATCAGTCCAATAATTTCCTCCGCGCGGTCCGTTGCAGGACAGAAGATGGCTGCTGGTCACATGTCCACATCACATGTCCTGTACCTGCCTGGGCAGGGTCATGTGATCACCACTAAGTTTGGCTGTAGTCAGTTGGTTGCAGTGCATCCAGTATGGCCAGTGTTTTGGTTATGGCAGTTACACACCATTACTATGGTAACAGAGCAAGAAAACCTGTTAGATCATCACTGTTAGCAGAGCATAAGTGGTAGGAGGAGTTACTGAGAACTAAAGGATCATGAAACTTGTAGTTTCCAGTGGCGGCCATCTTAGTGATAACTCCACCTACTTTAGAGAGGCCATAAATTTTGTAAATCATAAAATCATATTATTTTAGCTCCGTTTTGTGACTAATGACATTGAGTATTGTTGTATTCATTTATTTATATCATCATGGGTTTTTGTGTCAGACTTTCATATTCCCGGAATACCCCTTTAAGTGATTGAGAAGACTTAACAGTGATTCTGACAGCATTGAAATACAAGCGACTTAATTAAAACAGCGACTAGTGGACCGTGGCCTATACCCTATTCCTATATAAAAGGCGCTTGAGAAAGCACGTGACATTCAGAGAGATAGACTAAATCGCAATTATGGGAATGGGTCTGACAAACGGAAAAAGGGTGGTGGACGTATGGCCTTCTCATTCGGCTATAGTCCTTAAGAGCGAGCCATACGTACTGCTATTAATAGAAATTGAAAGACATTGGAACTGGTTTGAACTGACAAAACATAAGCCATTGGTCACATTCAGATGTAGCCCATCCATTAGGCCCTACTTAGTTTCTAGCTGCTTCTCCACGTCCGACCCTAGTTGGCTTCAAAAATATATTCCCATTGGAAATTTTAACTGGGTCTTGCAACTTTTGTCAGTAAAATTTGCAGACCAGCTTGATAAAGTTGGAGGGCATGCAACATGTTGCAAAACCTTTCATAAATTGCCGATCTACTTGTCACGGGTGCTCCCGCGATCCCTGTCTCGGATCGCGGGCGCATCCGTGCACCCCCGTTTGCCCCCGCTGCAGGCCGGTCTCTGCACTCACCTCTCCCGGCTCCTGCTCTTCCCCGGACTGCCGTGCGCGTCCCCGCCTCCTAGGGCGCGCGCGCGACTCCTGCCGAAAATTTAAAGGGCCAGCGCACCGCTAATTGGTGCACTGGCTGAACCTCACCTTTAAGAATCCTGCCTCTTCCTGAGTTCCCTGCCGGATCTTTGTGCCTCATAGCCTTAGAGAAAGCTTCCAAGCGAGTATTCCTGCGTTCCTGTGTATTCCTGCATATTCCTGTGTTCCTGTGTATTCCTGTGTGTTCCCGCTCCTGAGTCCTGTGTTGCCATGTTACCTGAGTTCCTCCGTGTTGCTGTGTTCCGTGTGCCTGTGTTCCCGTTCCCACCTGCCTGGATCTCCTGTTGCTGACCCCGGACTTGGACCTGACGTTGCATCTCTGCTGCCTGCCCTGACCCTGTGCCTGGACCTGTCTACGAGATTGTCATCCGCTAAGGTACCTCGACCTCGGCTGCCACCGTGGGCTAGTCACACCTGGGAACGACCTAGTGGTATCCTGCCGCAGCAAGTCCAACCCGCTTTGCGGCGGGCTCTGGTGAATACCAGGTGCCGCTAGGCTCCGGTTCCGGGTGTTGGCTAGTTACATCTCCCGCGGTGGTCCAGAGGATCCACTGATCCTAACACTACTTTTGTAGTCTATGTGGTGTTATGCCCATGTGAGCACTTTTATATTGGTAAAACGATCAGGAATCTTTTCACAAGATTTTGTGAGCACTACAATTTAATCTATACTGGAAAAGGATGTCTTCTCCTCATCAATCATGTCAGGGAGAGTCATGGGGGGAACCCAGAGGTACTCAGATTTGCAGGCCTCGAGAAAGTTGATGTTGGCCCCCAGGGCGGTAATCGCCCTAAGACCCTGCTTCGCCTTGAAGCAAGACTTATCTTGAAATATAATGCTTAAGGGCCAATGATTTGAGTGTCTTTTTATGAATTATGTTACTTATGTATCAAATTACAGGGTATAAGAATTGTGCATTAATTATTATAGGTTTGCACATATTATATAATGTATAGGTTTTGTGCATCTATCATTTTTTGTCTTTCCCTACTATTAATGTTGCCCCGAGTCCTCCCTTTTCTCTTATTCTCTCTTTCCTTTGCCTATTCATTATATGTAATGTAGATTGTTGCTTTCACTGCATTTATGCCATATTATGCTGAGAGTTAAATTGTTGCCAATTTAAGCCGCTGGCTTATTTTAGATTATGTATCATGTTTTTATTTGATTATTGTGACTTATCATTAATATGCCCATTGTTGGCATCCATTATACCTTATGCTTTGATGTATGTTGTGTCTTGTTGCCTGGACTACGCGAGCCTGGACTACCTGCACTCCAAGACCACGCGATGTCCGAGGCTTGAGAAAGCACTTACACCGCGAAACAGCCCGTCGCCTTTTACATGGCGTGCATCACCCCTGCCCTGTTACCTTCCTCATAATAAAGTGTTCCTGTACACGATTATGGTGAGTGCCGTTTTACTTTTTGATTCTGGATTGTCTACTGCTGCTTAGTTTGGACATGCACCTCGCAGCGGTTGTGTGCCGGTACTTGTGTATTGCTGTCTGCCTGTGACAAGGTGGTGCCAGTCTCTCTGCTCCTACTGTTTCCATGTTATATATAATATTTCACAGTTACTTACCATTTGGTGTGAGAATTAACGGTCCAGATATGATATCTGGTTAAGATGCAGCCAATTAACACATTTTGCCTATAATTCATAACATTCTTAACAGTACATGAAACAGTCACTAAATAATAGGTTTGTTATGAATTTTAGGCAAAACATGTAGATTGACACCTACATCTCGGCTGCCTATAGACTGGACCATCTATTTGTACCCTAAGGACATTTCTAGTGATTTATACCACTTGCATTGCTTTCTGTGGAGCATGAGTACGCATTTCTAGGGATTGCTCTCATTCCCTGTGTGACCACTTCTTGCTGATATGCTCATCCTTTTTTTTCATCAGTTATTAAATATATATTTTATTGTGAAGTATAAATATTATTTTGGTATGACTTTGTCTTTCCTTTTTGATTTCTACATACACTACACATTAGCTCTTAAGTTAATTCCCACTATGTTCATCATGCTGCCATTAAGAATACACAAGGTATGTTCAATTACAGTATTTTTCGGACTATAAGGCACACCATCAATAAATGCCTGCTAAAACGTCTAGGTTCATATATAAGGCGCACCGGATTATAAGGATGAATGACCAGCAGGTGGCAGACCTGTGCACAGTTCAAGGCAGCTGTTGTCTGTAAGTACGGTTCATATATAAGGCACACTGGACTATAAGGCACACCTTTGATTTCTGAGAAAATCAAAGGATTTTTAGTGCGCCTTATAGTCCGAAAAAACTTATTAACATCATAGCGCAATTGACACACAACACTCTTACTCATATACCCGACTATGTCTCTCTTCCCAGCTGCACACGTGTTTGATAAAGGCTAACATTGAACCCAAAAGTCACACAATTTTGACAATGGCTGCACTTTTACTTTCAAGTCCCTTGGTGAAGCTGGACATGAACCAGCTAAATACTACATCTGAATTTGTGCAGTATATGATGAAAGATGACATGTTGTATTAGCTGTAACATTAAATGTGTATATTGGAATTATCTTTTATTTTGATGCACTGATATTGATTATATATATTATATATATACTGCAGCATTTTTTTTGTAAATTCCATTCACTATGTTGTGACTTTAAATTGCTGCCAATTAGCACATGAGGCACATTTACTAAGGGTCCGAACGACGCACTTTCGTCTGGTTTCCCAAATATTTCCATCTTGCGCCGAATTGTCCCGAGATTTTGGTGCACGTGATCAGATTTTGGCACGTCGGCGCCGGCTTGCACACGACAGAAATCGGGGGCGGGCCTTTGGACAACCCAACAGCTTCGGACAAACCGCGGAATTTAAAAAAACTAAATGTGTCGCAAGACCAAGCACTTAGATGCACCAGGAAGAAGAAGATGAACTCCGGCAGACCTCAGCGCAGCAGCGACACCTGCAGGAAATTGGACGCACGAACTTTAGTGAATCGCGCCGGACCCGAATCCTCGTCGGACAACGCACCGTGGGATCGCGACAGGACCTGGCAAGTAAATCTGCCCCATTGTGTCCCTGGGCTAAGAAAAGATAACAAAGAACCTGCTACGTTTGAAATTGGAAACATATCCAACAAATAGATTAGATGGCTCTCCCCTTATATTATTTATGTAAAGCTCATAAGACCTATTATTTATGTACAGCTTTTACACTTATTATTTTAGGAATGAATTAAGCTGATTGGAACATTGATTCACAAAATTACAGCAGTGTGTATGAAGTTCAAGTACTACATGTGGACTCCCTGCATCCTAAGGCTTTCAAACAGCTGCAAAAGACTTCTGAGGACATGGATTCCATAGGCAGCTGAAGAAAAATGTTTGAGTGTTGGATATTTTTGGCCACTAACTAAAGAGTATGAGGGACATTAAGAAGAAACAACTTTTACAAAAAAAATGTAAATGGAAAGGTGCAATGTACTTGCGGCAAGTACAGTATTTCTATGCTTTCCTGTGGATAGCTTTAACCTGTTTACATATTTAATCTTATAATCCACGTCTAGTTTGGGTTAGGTTACAATGGTGTACGTAAATATGAATGACATAAAATAGATTTATTGTACTGTAAAACATGCTGATCCTCAATAGTAAACAAATGTCGAGAAGAGGAAGCGACCGGATGTTCCAAAAAATGGAAATGAAGAATGTCTTTGTGAAGCGCTGTAAACAGAGTATTGTAATACTCCTACAAAGAGAATTGGATTAGCCATCTAAGCTTTCATTCCACTGTTATTATTCTGGTTTGGAAAAGATAAGAGCCCTTAAAGGAGCATACTTTTAGTGCAGGAAGTGCACTACTACAGACACTAAATTGCATTAGAGTACTTGAAGGTATCCTCTAGAAGATAGAAAAAAAGGCTCTTTAAGCCTCAGTGCTATTCAGTTTCTAAATGTCTACAAGAAAACATTTAACATCTTTGCGTAAAAGCACTATTTTACAGGATACATCAGGAAATGAAAGTTTAATAATTACTTACAATGAATATTTTCTGAAAACATAGCACTTTTACACACTGTGCAACTATGAGACAATAGGCACCAATTTCAGGGATGTTCTTTTTTATTATGTTATTTTAATCCACGTGGCAAAGCATCCATTTCTTTTTCTCGGTGCTTGGTGGGGTGAACAATACATATGTAGAGGCGTGCAACTTTAGTCCGAAGAAATGGCTCACAAAGTAAATGGATTATTTTGTTACAGAAGGCAATATAAAAATGAGATAAAGAACTATAGGAAATACATTTGAACATTGCTGAAAAATGACTTAACATGTCTCACCTATATCTCACAGAAATGTTGTCCCACTGCTTGAATCATAAATAATGTGTACCATATATACTTGAGAATAAGTTGACCAGAATTTAAGTGGGCCCTTTATTTTACCACAATTGGAAAAACTTATTGACTTGTGTATAAGCCTAGGATGGGAAGTGCATTCGAAACAGTCTCCCCAAGTAATGAAATGCCAAGCAGCCTCCCCTAGTAATGAAATGCCCCATGCTGCCCTCCTCCATTAAATAAATGCTCCATGCAGCCCCTTGGAATTTAATGCCCTGCAGGAGACACCCAGGTAATGAAATCCCCTACAGCGCCCCAATAGTAAAGTGCCCTAGAGCCCCCCTAATGATAAAATACCCTGCAGCCCCCCCAATGATAAAATACCCTGCAGTTCCCCCCAATTATAACTTTCATTGTACATCACTGCAATCTTCCTTAAAAGATTTGATTTCTTAACCAGGAGCAAAGAGTTAACATGTCTTCCCTTTGCCAATTGCATGCGTCTATGAACGCATTATATGAACTGTGGGAGAGTTGGTCCAGTAGAGACTGTGGTCGTGGAGATTTGTGATGTACTTCAAGACAGGCATCAGGCATCAAACATAAACAAAACCCTACCCGTCTGGGTGCCAGCTAAACAGAGAGTTCCCCCACAAGGGGAAGTCACCTGCAAGGTCATCACTTGTTCCAGGCATAGAAGTCAGGGCTATGTGCACTCTTCCAGTCCTCCTTTCAGAGCCAACTCTCTCAGCTCTGCTCAGCAGCTTTATGCAGCCTGATTAGGCTGCTACCACCACCTGTGTCCAAGGTGCTGAGCAACACAAACCTGACCTAGCCTAACAGGGAGATGGAATGGACCGTCCCACTTCCAGCCTGTGAATCCATTCCCTTTTAAATCCAGCCCAGTTTTCAACAACTGCTCCAACAAATAACTTGTATGAGCCATACTTCCCAGATTTACAGTGTTTGCAGCTGGACAAACACAACCTCCACATTAAGACCTTGCATAATAGTAAAACCCCTGAAACATATAATGCCCATCCACAGTTAACCCCTTCAGTGTCTCACATACCCTCCCCCTCTGTTTGACCCTGTGGGGGTGACCATCAGACAGTGGGTTCTAGACAGGGCATCGGCATTCCAATGTAGCTTTCCACCTCGGTGTTCTACCATGAACTTGAAATTCTGTAACATTAGGAACCAGCTTGTGACCCTAGCGTTCCTTTCTTTAGTCTGGCTCATCTAGGTGAGGGGAGAGTGATTGGTTACTAGTGTGAACTGTCGCCCTATCAAGTAGGGAATGTTATGGGATGTTCATCACCCTCTACTACTTGGGACAAGACAGCCCTTAAGCCTACGTCAGAAGCAGCGGTCTGCACAAGGTCTTGGTGAAGTTAGGGGTGATCACTACCGGTCCCTCACATAAAACCATTTTAAGTCACTGAAACGCCTCCTCAGCCTCTTCACTCCACTTTAACATCACCGACCTGCTACCCTTGGTGAGGTTACTTAGAGGTACCGCTATTGTTGCAAAATCTGGAATAAATCGGCAATAATAGCCCACTATGCCAAGCAAAGCCCTCAGCTGCTTCTTCTTCTCAGGTCAAGGCCTCTGCTCTATTGCCTCCACTTTAATAACTGGGGTTTGAGGACACCTCGCCCAATACGGTACCCCAGGTAACAGGCCTCTTCCAAACCAAGTGCACATTTTTGGGGGTTCGCCATCAACTCTGCCGCACTGAGGGAGTCTATAACTGCATGTACCTTGGCCAGATGACTCCCTCAATGGTTACTATAGACTATGATGTCATCCAGGTAGGCCGAGTCATACCTATGTTGAGGCTTTAGCACGAGATCCATTAACCTCAGTAGCCCAAAGGGGAGTACAAAAGGGAGTACAACATACTAAAATAAAAGCTGTCTTCTCTTTAGCCCTGTCAGTGAGGGGTACTTGCCAATACCCTTTCGTCAGGTCAAGGGTGGAGAAGAACCTAGCTTGTCCCAGTCGCTCTATCAACTCTGGGCATAGTGTAGGAATCAAATTCAGATACATCGTTCAACTTCCTAAAGTCATTGCAGAACCACAGGGAACCATCAGGCTTGGGGATTAATATAATACTCGACCAGTCACTTTTAGACTCTAACATCTAACATCTGTCTGACTTCTTCAGATATTGCCTGTCTGCACGCATCAGGGACCCGGTAGGGTTTTAGGTGTACCCGCATGTGGGGTTCGATTATGATGTCATGCTTGATAACTCAAGTACGACCCGGAAGGTTGGAGAATACATTGACATTCCAGAGAACAAACTCCTTCACTTCCTGAATCTGGGTCCTGGGACTTCAAGATCTGTACTTCGGGCACCTTAGCATTGGATACACCTACTGTTAGGGTTTGGTAACACTGAAGACAGGGGATAGTGTGACGGACGAACTAACGCTCTGCTGTGTGGGTTAAAGCTCTGAGTCTGTCTGATCTATTGTAGACCCTACACTGGGCCTCTTCTGCCCTTGTCATGTGCTCCTTTACAAGGGGCATCACTACCGCTATATACCGCTACTAAAAGGGAGATGTGTTTGATCACACTACAGTGGGAGGTCCTTTCTTGTTCCCAGGTCTCCTTAGCTACGTTCAGGAGCCCACGTGGGAAACCGCCACATAAAAGCTCAAAAGGTGAAAAACCTGTTGAAGACTGGGGTAGCTCACGTATGGCAAACATCATATAGGGCAACAAACAATCCCAGTCCTTCCCATCTTTGCTGACCCTCCTCTTTAGCATCCCCTTCAAGGTCTTGTTGAACCTCTCAACCAGGCTGTCTGTCTGAGGATGATATACAGAGATATGGAGCTATGTAACCTGCAGTAATTTACACATCTCCTTCATTACTTTCGACATGAATGTGGTCTCCTGGTCAGTCAGGATTTTGTTGGGGAGAAAACCTGTAACAGCTCCCTAGCAATGTTTTTGGAGGAGGTGTTTCTTAACGGAATTGCCTCTGGATACAGTGTAGCCTAATCTAGGATAACAAGGATGTACTGGTGCCCCCTTGTGAATTTTACTATGGGGCCAACCAAATCCATTGTAATCCATTCAAACGGCTCCTCTATTATTGGTAACGGGATCAGAGGACTTCTGAAGTGGGACACCAGGGCAGTTAGTTGACACTCGGGCAGGAGCTACAATACTGGTTTACCTCGTCCCACACCCCAGGCCAGTAAAATCTCTGCAGGATCCTCTCTCAGGTCTTCTTAACACCTAAGTGACCTCCTAGCACATGTTTATGTGCAAAGTCTAGCACCATCCTACAGTGAGATTGCGGTACTTCAAGTTGCTCAATCTCCTCGACACATATCTGGTCAACCCTGCACAACTGATCCCCAACAATCACCATTCAGGGGTATATTTTGTGAGGGCCTGGTATTTAGAGAACCCCATTTATCACTTTAACATTCTCCTGTGCTTTAAACAAGGTAAGGTCCTGGAGCTGTGCAGCCCTAAAATTTTCACTGAAAATCTCAAGGTCTGGCATGTCGGCCACCTCCTCTTGATCCTTGGCCTCTCCAGCTAGGACCTTAAGGGGAGAGAATTCATCACCTGGGGTCACCCCTAGTACTGGTGTGGGTACATTGGCCTCAAAGGGTTCGGGGACCAAGACCGGATATACACCATGTCCATTATCTGCAATAACACCTGAGGTGGGTCTTCATCTCCAGAGGTCCCAGAACACCGGTAAGTCTCTAACAATAATAGTCTCATGGAACCAGGTTCCCAACACCCCCACTTCATGGGTGATAATACCACAAGGTGTATGTAGGTTGATGATGACAGTGGGATATTCACGAGTGTCCCTGTGTATACATAACACTCCCACTTTACGCCCTCTGTATAGTCCAGGATCAACTAAGGTTCCCCGCACCAGTGTGACCAGGCTCCCTGAGTCTATTAAGGCTTCCACCGTGTGACCACCGATTGTTACCATACACACTTGGGGTTCTGCATCTGTGACCGTCTCGGCTGCCAGAACCGGTCGATCAAACAGCGACATTCGCCTGGTATGGTTACAGTCCATTGGCTCCACTAACAGAGGACAATTGGCCGTGATATGGCCCATTTCACAGCATCACCAGCCATGACCTTTGTCCCGAGCCTCGTTGGGTGTCTGCCCGCATCCAAAGCACCATATGTGGGAGATTTGGCCCAGTAGAGACCATGGTAGCAGAGATTTGTGATGCATTTCAAGGCAGTGACACCAAAGTTCAGTCCAAAACAAGTCTCGCCTGCGTTAATTCAAGTAGCTGGTACAAAATAAAACAGCCTTCACATTCAGGCTGTGTGCGCTCTGCCAGACCTCCTTTAAGAGCCAACTCTCTCAGTTCTGTTCAGCAGCTTTATGCAGCCTGATTAGGCTGCTACCACCACCTGTGTCCAAGGTGCTGAGAAACACAAACCTGACCTAGCCTAGCAGGGAGGTGGAATGCACCGCCCCACTACCAACCTGCGAATCCATTCCATATAAATCCAGCCCAGTTTTCAACAACTGCTCCAACAAATAACATGTTTGAGCCATACTTCCCAGATTTACAGTGTTTGCAGCTGGACAAGCACAGTCTCTGCATTAAGACTTGCATAATAGGAAAACCCTGGGAAACATATTGCCCATCCACAGTTAACCCCTTCAGCGTGTCACAGAACACATATGCGTGTGTGAGTGATGTGAGCAAAGAAATGCTCTGTCGACATCCTGAAGTAGAGCCTTTATAAAGTATGAACCACCCTAGAGCTAAATCGTAACCCAAATTTATTTTCTTAACTTGTTGCCATCCATATAGGGTCACCTGGGAAAACTCTTTACATAATGGCTACCTAAAGGTACCCTTATATGTCCAGACCTAAATTATCCATGTCTATGACGTGAAGTCGCGGGTGGGTTTATAACCTATCACCGACTTCCACCACCTTGAGACCTGTCAAAAATTGACATACAACACAAGTGCTGGTCCCAAAATACACTTACCCTATGTGATTAGTATTTCTAAAAGTTAATTTATTATTTTACAACTTCTCTTCAAGCCATTGGCCAGGATAGGCACCAGGCAGAATTCGCAATACAGGATGGAGGCCAGGATAAGTTGTCTATAAGCAGATTCTTAGATACAGACTGTTTGACAAGGCAGGCAAAGTACAAGTGCAGAGTACAATTGCAGAGCCAAGGTGAGATATTGAATTAACAGACAGTAGCAGCAAGTTCTCCCTAATGCAACATTTATCTGTAGTACTAAACTTATAAAAAACAACATGAAAACTCTAAGACCCAGAGAAGTAAAAAACAAACAGACCTGAAGAGCAGCAATTAGATAAGGAACATATTCCTACAAGAAACCTTGATGCAAACAGAGTATAAGGAATCAACCACTGGAACTGAATGACACTGAAATAAGAACACTGCTTAGATAGGAACATTTACTGAAAATATAATTACTAGAACAAGCAAGATGCACAAATGCTTTCACCGGATATAGAATGCAGGAAAGACAGGAGTTTTAAAAGAAAGCTAAAGGCAGAGACACCTAACAGTGATTATGTGACACAATGATGTAAGTGTAAGGTAGTTTAGAAACAGAAACAAAAAACAATTAGGACCTAGATAGTGAAATATAAAAAGAATGGACTTTCCAACCCACCCATCAAATATACAAAACACTCCTTTAAATTTAAATACTTTTATTTATCTTATTAATTATAAAATAAATAGTCCTTCTCCCAATTTATAATATTATATACTGTAGAGTGCTTCTCATTGAATTATAGTACATGCAGTGTTTCCAACAAATTTTAGTAAATAATTTGAGGGAGATTTATAAATCTGTCTACAAGAAAATTATGTAATTGCTTGCAAGTTTATAAAGGGTTTGAGACAGTTTTCTGGCTCTCCTACGACTAGCTTGACAAAAGGGGTGTTACCTGTGAAAAGGGGATGTGGCATCACAACAAAAAGGTCAGTGCGCCAAAAATACTCTTGATCCGATAGAATTTTGTCCTAACTTACTGGCATAAAGTAAGCCAACTAACAGGAGGGGCAGAGTATAACTAGACAGTCTTAAATTGCACCAGATTTATCATCCAGCACCCTACTCTTTTATGAATCTAGTGCAGAATAAGCATGTCTACAGGGAAGAAAGCGATATAACAACATTTTTTATGACAAGATTGCTGTAAATGTAGTGTGTGAGGAGGGTATTTATGGTTGAGGACGCATCCGAGTTGCTCTGATATTTTTTACCTGTTCTCGTCTCTGATATGTTGTCAATACAGTGGTATTACAAGACAAAAATGGGGCCTGTTGCAAACTTTAGATCCCAAATGTCTGAACCCCCAAATGTTTAAATCCCCAACATACCCGCAGTGTATAGACGGCACACATAAATATGAACCTGCAGTGAATATAATGCAAATATAAAAGCAATAAATATGCCAAATGTCAGGCTCCAGGGATAGTGAACCCACTGGACCACCGCGGACGATGACGTAAGTTGACACCTGGGAGCGGAATCTAAGTGGTACCCGGTTTTCACCAGAGCCCTCTGCCAAGTGGGTTGAACTTGCTGAGACGTGGTACCACCAGGTCATTCCACAGGTATGACTTTGTCCGTAGTGGAAGCCAAGGCGAGGTACAGTGACATAGAGCAGAATTGTAGTCAGGGACAGGCAGGAGGTCAGAGTATCAGAGTCAGGACGTAGCAATAGGTCAAGGCAGGCAGCAGAGGAACGTAGTCAGGTACGGAACCAGGAGTCACAATGGGACAAAGGTTTCTCTAAAGCACACGGCATGAAGATCCGGCAGGGAGGGAATTTAACGGAATTGACAGTCAGCCAGCGCCAATTATAGGCATGCAGGACCTTTAAATTCCCGAAAGCCTAGGAGGTGGGGACACGCACGACGGCCTGACGGAGCCAGCGCTGAATAGTGGAAGGGTGAGAGCCGTGGTGGGGTCTGGGGCACAGAGAGGAGCACAGATGCACCTGCAACCTGGGTTGTGGGTCACAGGAGCACCCGTAACACAAAAGAAATAAAGATATACCATAAATAAAAATACTGCACACAAAAATATTTACCAGCAATAAATATACCACACATAAATATATACCCCACATATCAGCAATGTACTTCGAACTTGCCTGGTCCATTCTTGTTTAACTCATTATGAATTACCCAAATTAAACATAAATTTTATCCACTAAATTAAAATATACAGTGCCAACCTATTTTTACCACCTGAATTAATTATAAATAGTGTTCCTCTCAAATTTATAAAATTTTCATCTATCACCAGCAGCCCTTCCCTAATTCATATGCAGCACCTCCCCTCCCCCTGATTCATATGGATCACAGCATCCCCATTTTTTTTTAATATAGCACTTCAGCATCCTCATTAATATGTAGTAAAGAGCTCGCTCATGAAATAATATGTAGCACAGGAATCTTCAATAATAGGAGGCATGTAGCCCCCTCATTAAATAGTATATATCATTAAACCCCCTAGCCTTATTTATTAATACATAGGGGCACATGTACTTATTAGGTCACTCGAGTTCACTGAAAGTGCATTGTCCGTCTTTTATGCTGCGTGCAGGGATTCACTAAGATCATGCTAGTAAAACTTAGTTTTATGATTTTAAAAAAATGCAGTGGAAGTATTCAGCATCATTATTTTGTTTATTATAACATAGAGATAGCACAGTAGTGTGCCAAATCCCCTTTCATTCCAGTCATCATTAAGGTTTTTTGATCATGTACCAGCACTCTATCTTTATTCACATATGTGGATAACATAACAAATTTGCCTATTAATTGAGAAGCTTGCAAACATTTGGTTTTCCTCTGTGTTAGAGATGTCTTCAGATGCCATTTTGGAGATCAAGCTGACATTTTAGTCTTAGCCGGGGATTATGTTGACCTGTGTACAGCCATCGAAATGACTGGAGACTTCATTTTGGTAACCTTTTGGTAACCTTTTGGTAGAATGTCTTAGAGAATGTTCTGGTATATTCATTATAGCCAATAGCATTGCAGTATTCTATCTCCTTTTCATGCCCCTATGCGGATGATGTTATGTGTTTTATATATGCGGCTGCGCACTAATAAACAGGGAGATTCTGCATTTTCTAAGAGACTGGAGTGTCTTAGTGTGTGCTCTTGTCCCAGTATCAGGGAGACATTTTTGGCTATAAAAGATTCATTTGAAAGTCACCTTACAAATGATAAGGACTGTTTTGAGTCCTAGATAAAAATCTCGTACCCTCTGTGTGGCATAAAATTCTGATTGTAAAAGAACTGCAGACATTTTAAAGCATAGTCCAGAATCAGGTTTTTCACAAATATGTGTCTCCTGAACTATCCTTTGAAATGATAGTCATACTCTTGTAATGCTCCACCACCAAAGGATGAAATCACAGTGGCTACAGCAGTGAACCGAGGAGTTCTACTTTGGCGCATTCTGTTCTGAAATGTTGTGTCCTAGATACCCTACAGTGAACATTCAGGAATGCGCAACTTATTTCATTATATTAGATACAATATGTACAGGACACCAAAAGTCTCTAAAATTCTTAAAATTATTATTTCGATATACCACCAAGAAAATTATATCTGCATCAACTTTTGCTGCATCATCATTTACCTGTTACTTATGCTCACCTTTAAAACCTACCTCTGCCTGAGACACTAAATAAAAACTTTTGTTTTATTACTTTAATAAGTACACGGAGATTGCACAATGTTTACTGCTGAACAGAGGGGGATCTTTATAAATTGTTCCTATTGTGTGACATAAGCAGCATGTGCTCATAAAACATTTATAGAGGTGAATACCTTTACTTTGTTCTGCAGAAGCAAAAAACTTGCAGTGATTCATAAAATGACAGATGTTGCTTAGATTTTTGCTGTGTTGCTATTGAGAAATGTAATAAAGCTGCTAATATTTTGGTTTTCTGTCTTATTTATTATTTATGGAGCAATCAGATTTTAGCACATGAAAGTATAAGTTTGGAGGAATTTCTGATGTAAACCTACTGTAAATGCTTCTGACAGATGCCACAATATAGGCACACAGTATGCAGTGGCTATAGGAGATACAAAAGAAAACTGCATAGCAGGCTTTTAATGCTATCAGCACCAATGTCAACAAAATTGTATTTACTCTTAGGCCGCGTTCACACTTTGCGTTTTTATTCCGTTTTGAAATGCATTAAGACAGCTGAGGATGAGTTGATTTGCCTAATTACATTATTGTTAACATTTTCTTTACAAAATGCATTGTTAACGCATGTGTTAGCAATGTGTTAATATATGCATTTTTTAACATATGAGTTTACATTGCGTTAACAAATGTAAACAGTAATGTAATTAGGAAAATCACCTCTCCTCAGCTGTTGTAATGCGTTTCAAAACGCAATGAAAACGCAACCAAAATGTAACATGTGAACGCGGCCTCAAGCTCCATATCCTATGTGTCAACAACAAAAAAGAGGAGAGGAAATCCCAACCTGTTTCACCCGAGATACTCTACACAACAGTCATCTTAATCCAAAATCCATATAATCCAATTCTAAGCTTAAAAAAGAGTAAATAAAAGGTTTTACAGATCTAAATTATAGAGATTTTGATAAATCTGGAGCAGTTTAATACTACTGTCTATTCTAATGTTGTCCTGTTTGTCCCTCTGTTGTAATTATACATTGGGAGGGCTACAACATCTCCCACTGTGGCAAGGGTCCTCCCCATGAAAGAGAGGACCTTTGCCACAGTGGGTGACTCACTGTTGATGTAACTGTACATTTATAAGGATACACTCACGGTGTACAATAAGCAGAGGCTGGAGATGGATGCGATACAATGACATCTGTCCCCCATAGGGCATTCTGGCCTCAGCTGAATGTATACAGCAGGACAAAAAAGTGTATTAGACTGTTTTTTTTTATCCTGCTATGAAAAGAAGAATATGTTTATTATATATGCAGTCCATCCCCAGACTCCACTTAATGTAAGCTGAGAGTGTTCCCTCAGTGACTAAGGCCCCTTCCACACTAGCGAGTGTGATGCGATGAACTCGCATCACACTCGCAACGCAAGCTGCCGGGAACGCACGGCCCGAACCCTGCACCGCGGGAGTGAACTCAGCATGTCAGTTCACTCCCGCGGTGCAGGGTTCGGGCCGTGCGTTCCCGGCAGCTTGCGTTGCGAGTGTGATGCGAGTTCATCGCATCACACTCGCTAGTGTGGAAGGGGCCTAAGACATACTGAAAACAGCAAATCACTGTTAATGCTTGCACCTGCTCATGCTTTCTATGGGGAAATGCTGAACGTGAGGACATTCAGTACATATTATATATACTTACTTGCTTCTGTGCTTGTGAATCACTTCCAGGGCTGTTTAGGGGCAACTCAGGTATACATTCTACTGGCCCAAATTATAGCAGTTGTACAGGGCCGGCACAAGCTCTGGGCATACCTGGGCAAGTGCCAGGGCCCAGAGCTGCTGCGGGGCCCTCATAAGGCTGTACATAGGGAATCCATGGGGGTGAGGAGATCTGTATATAAAATAACCATGAGGGGGCTGTTTGGTATGATAAACTAGGTAAAAGGAGACTGTTTTAATTTCTGAATTATTAATCCCGCCACATGAGTGCACAGAAAATGGGCCCACTAAGGCTCTGTCGCCCAGGAGCTTACTGAAACCTGAAGCTGACACTGCAGGTGTAGATGTTTTTTCCCTAGGGAAGCACCCAGAAGAGAAGATGTTAAATGTTTCCAAGATGTGTTGTTGGTATATATTTAACACCTTGCCGACTGAGGACGAACTATATCGTCCTCGTGTGGCAAGAGGTGTATGGAGAGAGCTCACGAGCTGAGCTCTCTCCATACACAGCTGGTAATGGCTGTATAATACAGCCAACACCCACTGGCACTGATCGCGGCAGTTAACCTGTTAAGTGCTCCGGACGAACCCGACCGCGGCACCTAACTTACATCTTGGATGCCCGATCGCCGCCCCCTGGAACGTCATCGGAGGGCGGCGATCGGTTGCTATGGCAGCCTAGAGTCTCATTGAGACCCGTAGGCTTGCCAGGTGCAATGATTTCTAATCGCCACCAGAGGGCAGGCTATTAAAAATCATTGTAGAATATCTATATACTGCAATACAGTAGTATTGCAGTATATAATATTAGCAATCGGACCCTGAAGGGTTAAATTACTCTGGAGGATCTAAAATAATGGTAAAAAAAAAATTAAAAAAAAGGAAAAAAAATATGAAAAAATAGTAAAAAAAAGTAAAAGTTTAAATCACCCCCCTTTCCCTAGAACTGATATAAATATAAATAAACAGTAAAAATCATAAACACATACATAGGTATCATCGCGTCCCAAAATGTCCGATCTATCAAAATATATTAGCGATTTTTCCCAGCACTTAACCCCGTAACAGAAATTGGCGCCCAAAGTCGAAAATGCCACTTTTTTGCCATTTTGAAAAATATTAAAAATTCTATAAAAAGTGATGAAAAGCCCATACAGTCCTAAAAATGAAAGCATTAAAAACGTCATCAATAGTCGCAAAAAATGACACCACCTACAGCTCCGTGCACTGAAGTATGAAAAAGTTATTAGTGCCAGAACATGGCAAAATGAAGAATTTTTTTTTTTGTACAAAGGTTTTAATTTTTTTAAATGTATGAAAACATTATAAAATCTGTACAAATTTGGTATCCTCGTGATCGTACCGAACCAAAGAATAAAATAGACATGTGATTTGGGGCGCTCAGTGAAAGCTGTAAAATCCAAGCCCACAAGAAAACGGCGCAAATGCGTTTTTTCATCATTTGCACTGCATTCTGAATTTTTTTCCCGCTTCCCAGTATACGGCATGGAATAATAAATACCATCACTATGAAGTTCAATTTGTTACGCAGAAAACAAGCCCAAACAGAGCTCTTTACATGGAAAAATAAAAAAGTTACAGATTTTTGAAAGTGGGGAGTGAAAAATGAAATTGCAAAAACGGGGTTAAATAAATATTTAAAGGGAACAATCCAGCAGATTCATATTTTCCCATAATTATCACACAAGGTTCACAACAACAGGCCCATTATATTCCATGACCGATGAAAGCATTTCTATGGACACTAATATAGGGGTCAAGTTTTGATTTAAACTTCTGCAGTACATACTACCACAATATACATTTTTAAAAGTTTCTCTCTGAGCAATGGAGAAACTAGGAAGTAAATTATATGAATGGGATTTGCTTAGAGTGTGTGACAGAAAGCAAATTTCCTTTTCAGAAAGCTGTTAAGCCACCAACAGTGCTGTAGTCTGGCAACTCAGGCGGAAAAGTGTTCCACTGAAAGCTGTGTCATTTGCCTTCCAAAGGTATAAAATGAGCAACAAAACAGCTGAGATACTAAGTAAAACTTTTCAAGCAGCATGTAGCCTGTTGGAAGAAATATTCTGCAAACAGTTTCCTACAGTAGAGCAGGGCCAGATTAAGGGTCCCAGCGTTATGGAGCACCTCATTTAGGATGGGGCCCCCCCAGCTCAGCAGCCAATGCGGGGCCCCCTCCCATAACAATATATGTAAAAGATATCACATAGTTACACAGTTTCAAAGCTCTAGAGATATTAAAAACAAAGATATCTTTAGTTTTAGATAAATTCCTACTTTTACTAAATGATTTCCAATTTTGGTCCAGGACAAACTAAAAAATACTACCAACATACTATTACTGAATAATGATACCACAATACTGTTACCAAAAGAACTAACATAATTCCAATATTCCAAACAATAGCGCTACAATTTGCAAGTGATCCCTTGAAACTGACCCACAGGATTACCACAACATGACCAGTATTACCAATAATTTACCAACTATAAACTCCACTTACTGATGATCTTTACAGCCATATTGTTATTATACAAACACCACCGAGCAAAGGGCAATATCACTAATGATACCTCTGTACAGGGCCCAAATAATAGCATTACATCATGATTATCACCACTACATAATGACTGGATAATACTGCAATACTATATAATAACCTACACACAGACCAGTATGTACCAGCATATAGTGACCATATAGTAGTATATACCAGTCCTGCACAGAGGCTGCAGTGTAATATAATGACTTACTTATTGACGTCCCTCATGTTGTCTCTTCCCTTCTCTCTGATCTTCCAGGAGACTTCTTCCAGCCATGACTCATCTCTGCGGGTTTATAAAACAGACATGGTTGACATCATCCTTTATTCTCCTCACACCTGACCCTCACATACACAACAACCACACGGTGCCCCCACATATATACCCCTCACACCACAACTGACCACACTGTAGCCCACATGTATCATATATACCCCTCACACCACAACTGACCACACTGTACCCCCACATATATCATATATACCCCTCACACCACAACTGACCACACTGTACCCCCACATATATCATATATACCCCTCACACCACAACTGACCACACTGTACCCCACATATATCATATATACCCCTCACACCACAACTGACCACACTGTGCCCCCACATATATCATATATACCCCTCACACCACAACTGACCACACTGTGCCCCCACATATATCATATATACCCCTCACACTACAACTGACCACAATGTACCGCCACATATATCATATACACCCCTCACACCACAACTGTCCACACTGTGCCCCCACATATATCATATCTACCCCTCACACCACAACTGACCATACTGTACCCCCACATATGTCATATATACCCCTCATACCACAACTGACCACACTGTACCCCCACATATATCATATATACCCCTCATACCACAACTGACCACACTGTGCCCCCACATATATCATATATACCCCCCACACCACAACTGACCACACTGTACCCCACATATATCATATATACCCCTCACACCACAACTGACCACACTGTACACCCACATATATCATATATACCCCTCACACCACTACTGACCACACTGTGCCCCCACATATATCATATATACCCCTCACACCACAACTGACCACACTGTGCCCCAACATATATCATATATACCCCTCACACCACAACTGACCACACTGTCCCTCCTATATATATATATATATATATATATATATATATATATATACTCATACCACAACTGACCACACTGTACCCCAATATATATCATATATACTCCTAACACCACAACTGTTCACACTGTACTCCCCACATATATTCTGCTCACCCACATATATCATATATACCCCTCACACCACAACTGTTCACACTGTACCCACACATATACCCCCCACACTGTACCCCTGACCAGTGTTACTACACACACAGTGATGTCACAGGACAGAGGGTTAATACACACACACAGATGTCACAGAACAGGGGGTATTACAGTGAAGTCACAGCACCAACATTATCAATAAGATAAAACCATAACAATAACTGATGACAATAACCCCACACCCCAATGCTGCCTCACTATAGACACTATGAATATAACAGTACATGTACAGTACAGGCTGAGAGCTGTCTCACACTAGAAGGTTAGTCAGTGAGTACAATACTGATCTGACACAGGCAGAAGTGTGCTCTAGTACCTCACAGGTGACATGTCTTCTCCTTCAGGGCCAGAATCGGCGTAACTTATGGCTGAAGAATCTTCCACCAGATGTCTCCAGCTCCCGACAGCACATGCCCCACACTGTGCACCTAAAAATACCACAGTTACTCACAGTACAATACCACCTGGATAACAGAAATATGCCCCCCCAAATATAGCCCATAATAAAACCTGTGTTCCCTGCATATATTACTATACTACAGACCCGGAGTAATACTGCACCCCTAATTATATGTCACCTCCCAATTACACAATAAATGGTTCCCCCATGACTTAATTTATACATTGATCCCTTTAATGAATTAATTTCCCTATTTATGGCCCTTTTTAATATACTGGGGTGCCACATGAATTTTAGAGGCCCCTCAAGTAATTATTTAATATACTGCGCCCCCCCTCCCCCCATTTAGTTATTTAATATACTGCCTCCCCCACCCTTTGAACTATTTTACATACTGGGCCTCACTCCCAATACATTTCATACACTGGGCTCCTCTGTAAATTATTTTATATTCTGCTCCCTCCATTAATTATGTAATATACTGGGCCCCCAAATGAATTTTGTACACTTCACTCTTTGGGTCAGTAAGATCAGAGGGATACTAAATTTATGCAGGTTTTATTGAGTTAAATTAAAACCTCATCACGAAAAAAGGGGGTTTTGTCATCTTCTGACGCTAATAACTTTTTCATCCATATGTACTTGAGTATAAGCCAAGCTTTTCGTCTTATACTCGAGTCAAGAAAAAAAAAAAGAAAGTCAAAACTCACCTTTCCGACCTGAGCAGGCCTTCTTTTGTTCCGTCGGCAGCGTATACAGACCTGCCGCTGCTGATGGAAAGGTGGCGTCGGAACGGTGAGTTTTGACTTTCTTTTTTTAAGTGCTGGCTATATATGGGGTCAGGTGCAGGCTATATACCAGGGCAGGAGCTGGCTATATACAGGGGCAGGAGCTTGGCTATATCAGGGGCAGGTGCAAGCTTTTACCAGGGCAGGAGCTGGCTATATACAGGGGCAGGAGCTGGCTATATCAGGGGCAGGAGCTGGCTATATCAGGGGCAGGAGCTGGCTATATCAGGGGCAGGTGAAAGCTATATACCAGGACAGGAGCTGGCTATATACGGGGGCAGGAGCTGGCTATATCAGGGGCAGGAGCTGGCTATATCAGGGGCAGGTGAAAGCTATATACCAGGACAGGAGCTGGCTATATACGGGGGCAGGAGCTGGCTATATCAGGGGCAGGTGCAAGCTATATACCAGGGCAGGAGCTGGCTGTATACGGGGGCAGGGGTAGACTATATCAGGAGCAGGTGCTGTGTATATATGGGGCAGGAGAAAAGCTATATCAGGGGCAGGTGCAAGCTTTATAGCACAGCAGGAGCTGGCTATATAGGGGGGCAGGCTACATCAGGGGCAGGACCTGGGTGTATATGGGGACTGGCTGGCTATATAGGGGCTGGAGGGAGGCTATATACAGGTGCAGGAGGAGAGCTATATCAGGGGCAGGTGTTGGCTATATAAGGGTTGGCTTATACTTGAGTATATAAGGTACTGAGATGTGTGAGGAGTCATTTTTTTGCCGGGATGAGCTGAAGTTTTCTTTGCTACCATTTTGAGGACTGCGAGACCTTTTTATCAGTTTTTGTTACATTATTTATGTTATGTAAAATGGTGTAAAAGTCACATCTCGGACATTTGGGCGCTATTTTTAGCAATGTGGTTCAACATCAGCAATAACCGTTTTTATATTTTGAAAGACCAGACATTTTGAGACACGGCCATACCTAACGTGTTTGTGATTTTTACTGTTAAATAAATTTAATATCAGTTCTAGGGAAAGGGGGTTGATTTATTTTTTTACACTTTTTTTTTTAACTATTTTTTAGACCCGTTTCTACCATATACTGCAATAGTACTAATTGGAAGAAATCCAGCTGAGCACGAGGAGTCGGTGAATAAGTAAAAATAGCAAAATTTATTCAGTCCTTTTTAAAAAAGTAGATTGTACAGCACAGTACATGGAGAGACAAAAACATAAAGGCTACAAGCCTACGCGTTTCGGTACATGACCTTATTCATGGCTTATGCACAATTTACTGCATGGTTGCCTTATATACGTCATTGTTAGATCACATGGTTTTACACTTAACTCTTGATATGCTACAAACAAATGTAAAAAACACATATACATTAAAAACATGATGTTTTCTGTGTAATGCATACCTAATGTTGTGTGGGGGAAAGACCCATTAACAGAAGTGGATAAGGTCTTGTTTCTTATTCAGACCATACGGGACTCTTGTTCGTAACGTAAAAATCCAAAATGTTTCACGGTTTAGAAGTATTCGTTTTAGGTCCCCACCCCTCTTTGGTTTAGTAATTTTCTCTATTCCCTTGCATTTAAGCACACTCCAGTCACCCGCATGGCAGTCTCTGACGTGTTTTGATACCGCGGAGATATGTACCGCACCTTCTGAACTGACATCAGACAGGTGTCTTCTAATGCGTGTTTTTAAGCTGTTAGTGGTACATCCAATATAGTCTAAACAACATGAAGAACATCGTATTTGATACACCACATATTTAGTGTTACAGTTAATAAACTGTTTTATATCATATTCCGTGTCTACATGATAGGAAGAAAAGGTTTTGTTGGGATCCGCAATGGAACAACACTTACATCTTGTGGCTCCACATTTAAAAAATCCTTTAGTGTTGAGCCATGTGGTTTTTATCTTTTTTTGTTGGAATAGACTGGGCGATAATATGCTCCCTAAAGTGGGAGCCTTTCTGGCTACACATTTAATATTTTTGTCCACTATGTGTGTCAATGCTGGGTCCGTATATAATATTGGTAGGTTTTTATGAATTATCCTCTCTATTTTTCTATATTGGACGCTATACACGGTGGAAAAAACAATTGGGGGGGATGATTTTGTGGGTATTGTTTTAGGTATATTACCATTATTATTTGTACTGTTAGAATTTCTATTAGATAAGTAGAGTAGGTTGTCTCGAGGTATGTTTTTAACGATGTGGGATGCTCTATTGAGCATCCATTTCGGATAATTTCTATTTGATAACCTGTTATGGACTTTTTTCTCCTCTATTTCGTAGGAAGTTGGTGAAGAACAGTTTCTTTTAGTACGTATTAATTCTCCTGTGGGGATATTCTTTATCACATGTTTAGGGTGACAGGAATTGGCTAGAAGAATGGAATTTGATGCCGTTGGTTTCTCATATGGAGAAATATGTACTTTGGTGGTGCTGGTTAATTCAATGTCCAGGAAGTGAATTTTTTTCTCCTGGATATTGTGAGTGAATTTTAGATTCATGGTATTGGAGTTCAAGTACTGTATAAAGTTATTGGCATCATTGACCGTACCCTCCCATATCAGGAGCTGGTCATCAATATAGCGACCATACCACCTGATATGGGAAAGGTAAGGATTGGTTTCTGTGAAGAGGTAGAGCTCCTCCCATCTGGCCATATAAAGATTAGCCAAAGATGGGGAACACCTACCCCCCATAGAAGCCCCACACAACTGTAAAAAAAATTCATCATTAAATGTAAAGTAATTCTTTTTTAACAAAAATTCAACCGATAACATGATAAACTCCTTGACAGCAGATGTATACTGGCTATAATGTTCTAAACAATAAGAAAGACATTGTAATGCAACATTGTGGTCTAATGAGGGATACAGACCTACCACATCGCAGGATAGCCAATAATATTCCTCTTTCCAATTTTTGCCGTCTAGAAGGGAAATGACATGCTTGGTGTCTTTGAGGAGGCTGGGTATAGTGGACACCAATGGTTGTAGGTGGTGGTCCACCCATTCCCCCAATCTTTCACTCAGAGACCCAATACCCGCCACAATGGGGCGGAGGGGAGGGGGGAAAATCCCCTTATGGATTTTGGGCAATGAGTGAAAGATTGGGGTGACCGGAAACTGGACATACAGGTAATCTACAATTTTTTGGGAAATAGCCCCTATACTCAAACCATATTTCAGAAGATCATGTAATTGAGTTTGGAATGCGATGGTGGGATTAGACCTCAATTTTTTATATGTACACGTATCCCCCAGAATTTCCAAATTTAAATTTTTATACAATTCAGCATTCAACAATATTATGGTTCCTCCTTTGTCCGCAGCGCGGACAAGAAGGTCAGGGTTATTTTTTAATTCCTGGATTGCCTTGTATTCCAGCTTAGATAAGTTCCGTTGTTGTGCGGATGTAATTTCTTCTTTTAGACTCATAAGATCACGTTCCACTTGTTCTTGAAAAGTGTCCATTGCAGGTGATCGCGAAGTGACAGGATAAAAAGATGGATTCGTAGTCCTGAATGTATTATTCCGGTTAATGGTTGTTCCATGTTCAGATTCACCCTGCAGTTGACGTAGCATTGAAATATGAAGTTGATCCTCAAACGAATTCATGTCTCTATTCAGACTTAAATCTGTCACGTTTTCTTCTTCTTCAGGGGCATCACATGGATGATTATATTCACATGCAGAAAAATGTTTGCGCAAGGTGATATTACGCACAAATTTATTTACATCCAGGATGGTTCGAAAAATATCGAAGTTATTTGTAGGAGAAAAGCCCATACCTTTAGATAAAAGGGATATTTGTTGGGGGCTAATGATATAGCTTGACAGGTTGTAAACAGGACTGTGTATTATTTCTGTTTCCTCAGCGTGTATTTTTTGGAGGCTGGATCGATGTTTCCTGCCTCCTCTTCGGCGTTTTTTGATTTTTTATTTTTGCTCTGTTTGTCTTTTTGTTGTTTAGAGGAAGCTTCAATCGGAGCTCCTCTTGTGACAGGTGTGGAAGACGCGGAGGAATCAGACAGGTCATCAGAAGTAGTGGCAATTGAAGTATCAGTATCAGTAAAGCTGACTTTGCTATTATTCCTGCGTTTCTTGTACGATTTTCTCTTTTTTAGAATAGACCTGGTCTTAAATGTGTTCCCATAATTGTACCGTTTTCGCACATACACCTGGTCAGTGGCATAATCTTGTGCATCACGCTGGAATTTGTTTTGTTTTGTATTAGTGATTCCATCCTCTACTTTAGTAATGTTGCTTCTAAGTTTAGAGTCCATTGATTTGAATTCTTCCGTATTAGCAAAAGGTTGTATTATATCTTGTATTTCTTTTATTTGGTTACGGGTCTGAACAAGAGCTTGTTCCTCTTCTCTGATAATGAGTTGCATAAGTTTTGTATAACAACTGGATAGTACCGCATTCCATTGTAATGTGAATTCGGGGCTATAATCTGTGGTGGGAAATTTTCTCAACCGCAGACCCCGCGGAATCATGTTTTTTTCAACGTATGATTTCAGTGTGGTACAGTCCCACCATATTTTCACTTCCTTAATGAGTAAGTCCTCCAATTTTTTCATATGCATTGCAAGATCATTAGAACCCTGGTGTTCAGAGGTGTTGTATGTGAAAATACTTGCTGCTTTCGAGGCTCTGTCGGTGCAATTTGTAACATCTATTAAGCACCTAATATCATCCTCCTCAGGGTTCACATCCATTGTACTGTGCGGTTTTGTGGTCTGGCAAAGGATGGTGGGCACGATATAGCCCAAACAAATAGAAAAAAATATTCAAAAAAGAAGAAAATCAGCTCACCAAAACAGTCCAGACAATGCAGTTTCTCTGACTCCACTGGCTCCCGCACGGACAACCTTGGCCACAGGTGCACACCGAGGAATAGTACTAATTGGAAGAAATCCAGCTGAGCACGAGGAGTCGGTGAATAAGTAAAAATAGCAAAATTTATTCAGTCCTTTTTAAAAAAGTAGATTGTACAGCACAGTACATGGAGAGACAAAAACATAAAGTCTACAAGCCTACGCGTTTCGGTACATGACCTTATTCATGGCTTATGCACAATTTACTGCATGGTTGCCTTATATACGTCATTGTTAGATCACATGGTTTTACACTTAACTCTTGATATGCTACAAACAAATGTAAAAAACACATATACATTAAAAACATGATGTTTTCTGTGTAATGCATACCTAATGTTGTGTGGGGGAAAGACCCATTAACAGAAGTGGATAAGGTCTTGTTTCTTATTCAGACCATACGGGACTCTTGTTCGTAACGTAAAAATCCAAAATGTTTCACGGTTTAGAAGTATTCGTTTTAGGTCCCCACCCCTCTTTGGTTTAGTAATTTTCTCTATTCCCTTGCATTTAAGCACACTCCAGTCACCCGCATGGCAGTCTCTGACGTGTTTTGATTGTGCATAAGCCATGAATAAGGTCATGTACCGAAACGCGTAGGCTTGTAGCCTTTATGTTTTTGTCTCTCCATGTACTGTGCTGTACAATCTACTTTTTTAAAAAGGACTGAATAAATTTTGCTATTTTTACTTATTCACCGACTCCTCGTGCTCAGCTGGATTTCTTCCAATTAGTACTATTCCTCGGTGTGCACCTGTGGCCAAGGTTGTCCGTGCGGGAGCCAGTGGAGTCAGAGAAACTGCATTGTCTGGACTGTTTTGGTGAGCTGATTTTCTTCTTTTTTGAATATTTTTTTCTATTTGTTTGGGCTATATCGTGCCCACCATCCTTTGCCAGACCACAAAACCGCACAGTACAATGGATGTGAACCCTGAGGAGGATGATATTAGGTGCTTAATAGATGTTACAAATTGCACCGACAGAGCCTCGAAAGCAGCAAGTATTTTCACATACAACACCTCTGAACACCAGGGTTCTAATGATCTTGCAATGCATATGAAAAAATTGGAGGACTTACTCATTAAGGAAGTGAAAATATGGTGGGACTGTACAACACTAAAATCATACGTTGAAAAAAACATGATTCCGCGGGGTCTGCGGTTGAGAAAATTTCCCACCACAGATTATAGCCCCGAATTCACATTACAATGGAATGCGGTACTATCCAGTTGTTATACAAAACTTATGCAACTCATTATCAGAGAAGAGGAACAAGCTCTTGTTCAGACCCGTAACCAAATAAAAGAAATACAAGATATAATACAACCTTTTGCTAATACGGAAGAATTCAAATCAATGGACTCTAAACTTAGAAGCAACATTACTAAAGTAGAGGATGGAATCACTAATACAAAACAAAACAAATTCCAGCGTGATGCACAAGATTATGCCACTGACCAGGTGTATGTGCGAAAACGGTACAATTATGGGAACACATTTAAGACCAGGTCTATTCTAAAAAAGAGAAAATCGTACAAGAAACGCAGGAATAATAGCAAAGTCAGCTTTACTGATACTTCAATTGCCACTACTTCTGATGACCTGTCTGATTCCTCCGCGTCTTCCACACCTGTCACAAGAGGAGCTCCGATTGAAGCTTCCTCTAAACAACAAAAAGACAAACAGAGCAAAAATAAAAAATCAAAAAACGCCGAAGAGGAGGCAGGAAACATCGATCCAGCCTCCAAAAAATACACGCTGAGGAAACAGAAATAATACACAGTCCTGTTTACAACCTGTCAAGCTATATCATTAGCCCCCAACAAATATCCCTTTTATCTAAAGGTATGGGCTTTTCTCCTACAAATAACTTCGATATTTTTCGAACCATCCTGGATGTAAATAAATTTGTGCGTAATATCACCTTGCGCAAACATTTTTCTGCATGTGAATATAATCATCCATGTGATGCCCCTGAAGAAGAAGAAAACGTGACAGATTTAAGTCTGAATAGAGACATGAATTCGTTTGAGGATCAACTTCATATTTCAATGCTACGTCAACTGCAGGGTGAATCTGAACATGGAACAACCATTAACCGGAATAATACATTCAGGACTACGAATCCATCTTTTTATCCTGTCACTTCGCGATCACCTGCAATGGACACTTTTCAAGAACAAGTGGAACGTGATCTTATGAGTCTAAAAGAAGAAATTACATCCGCACAACAACGGAACTTATCTAAGCTGGAATACAAGGCAATCCAGGAATTAAAAAATAACCCTGACCTTCTTGTCCGCGCTGCGGACAAAGGAGGAACCATAATATTGTTGAATGCTGAATTGTATAAAAATTTAAATTTGGAAATTCTGGGGGATACGTGTACATATAAAAAATTGAGGTCTAATCCCACCATCGCATTCCAAACTCAATTACATGATCTTCTGAAATATGGTTTGAGTATAGGGGCTATTTCCCAAAAAATTGTAGATTACCTGTATGTCCAGTTTCCGGTCACCCCAATCTTTCACTCATTGCCCAAAATCCATAAGGGGATTTTCCCCCCTCCCCTCCGCCCCATTGTGGCGGGTATTGGGTCTCTGAGTGAAAGATTGGGGGAATGGGTGGACCACCACCTACAACCATTGGTGTCCACTATACCCAGCCTCCTCAAAGACACCAAGCATGTCATTTCCCTTCTAGACGGCACAAATTGGAAAGAGGAATATTATTGGCTATCCTGCGATGTGGTAGGTCTGTATCCCTCATTAGACCACAATGTTGCATTACAATGTCTTTCTTATTGTTTAGAACATTATAGCCAGTATACATCTGCTGTCAAGGAGTTTATCATGTTATCGGTTGAATTTTTGTTAAAAAAGAATTACTTTACATTTAATGATGAATTTTTTTTACAGTTGTGTGGGGCTTCTATGGGGGGTAGGTGTTCCCCATCTTTGGCTAATCTTTATATGGCCAGATGGGAGGAGCTCTACCTCTTCACAGAAACCAATCCTTACCTTTCCCATATCAGGTGGTATGGTCGCTATATTGATGACCAGCTCCTGATATGGGAGGGTACGGTCAATGATGCCAATAACTTTATACAGTACTTGAACTCCAATACCATGAATCTAAAATTCACTCACAATATCCAGGAGAAAAAAATTCACTTCCTGGACATTGAATTAACCAGCACCACCAAAGTACATATTTCTCCATATGAGAAACCAACGGCATCAAATTCCATTCTTCTAGCCAATTCCTGTCACCCTAAACATGTGATAAAGAATATCCCCACAGGAGAATTAATACGTACTAAAAGAAACTGTTCTTCACCAACTTCCTACGAAATAGAGGAGAAAAAAGTCCATAACAGGTTATCAAATAGAAATTATCCGAAATGGATGCTCAATAGAGCATCCCACATCGTTAAAAACATACCTCGAGACAACCTACTCTACTTATCTAATAGAAATTCTAACAGTACAAATAATAATGGTAATATACCTAAAACAATACCCACAAAATCATCCCCCCCAATTGTTTTTTCCACCGTGTATAGCGTCCAATATAGAAAAATAGAGAGGATAATTCATAAAAACCTACCAATATTATATACGGACCCAGCATTGACACACATAGTGGACAAAAATATTAAATGTGTAGCCAGAAAGGCTCCCACTTTAGGGAGCATATTATCGCCCAGTCTATTCCAACAAAAAAAGATAAAAACCACATGGCTCAACACTAAAGGATTTTTTAAATGTGGAGCCACAAGATGTAAGTGTTGTTCCATTGCGGATCCCAACAAAACCTTTTCTTCCTATCATGTAGACACGGAATATGATATAAAACAGTTTATTAACTGTAACACTAAATATGTGGTGTATCAAATACGATGTTCTTCATGTTGTTTAGACTATATTGGATGTACCACTAACAGCTTAAAAACACGCATTAGAAGACACCTGTCTGATGTCAGTTCAGAAGGTGCGGTACATATCTCCGCGGTATCAAAACACGTCAGAGACTGCCATGCGGGTGACTGGAGTGTGCTTAAATGCAAGGGAATAGAGAAAATTACTAAACCAAAGAGGGGTGGGGACCTAAAACGAATACTTCTAAACCGTGAAACATTTTGGATTTTTACGTTACGAACAAGAGTCCCGTATGGTCTGAATAAGAAACAAGACCTTATCCACTTCTGTTAATGGGTCTTTCCCCCACACAACATTAGGTATGCATTACACAGAAAACATCATGTTTTTAATGTATATGTGTTTTTTACATTTGTTTGTAGCATATCAAGAGTTAAGTGTAAAACCATGTGATCTAACAATGACTTATATAAGGCAACCATGCAGTAAATTGTGCATAAGCCATGAATAAGGTCATGTACCGAAACGCGTAGGCTTGTAGCCTTTATGTTTTTGTCTCTCCATGTACTGTGCTGTACAATCTACTTTTTTAAAAAGGACTGAATAAATTTTGCTATTTTTACTTATTCACCGACTCCTCGTGCTCAGCTGGATTTCTTCCAATTAGTACTATTCCTCGGTGTGCACCTGTGGCCAAGGTTGTCCGTGCGGGAGCCAGTGGAGTCAGAGAAACTGCATTGTCTGGACTGTTTTGGTGAGCTGATTTTCTTCTTTTTTGAATATTTTTTTCTATATACTGCAATACTACTGCTATACAACTGTATTGCAGTATATGCCACTGGCACATTGTAACGAATCTGCAGAAACCATGCAGCCTTGGGTCTGACAAAGACCCAAGGCTGTCATGGCAACCGATCGCTGCCCCGATGACGTCGTACGGTGACGTTGTAAGATGATTGCACCAACGTGCCACCATCCTTTAAATGTTGGCGGCGGCATCAGACCGGTTAATACCCGCGGTTGGTGCTAGCACCAATCACGGTTATTAGCAGTGGGTCTTTGCTGCAATATGCAGAAAACCATACCTCTGTTTGAAGAGGGCTCAGCCCGTGAGCCCTCTTCATACAGCCCCCGTACCGCTACGCCGTACACGTATGCTGAAGAGGGTGAAGGAGTTAATAGTTAATATTCTAAACCCCCCCCCCCACACACACACACAATTAATTATTTAATATGCTGTCCCTCCCAGAATTATTTATTTAATATGCGGCTGCCCCTCAAATAAATAGTTAATATGCTGCTGCCCCCCCAAATAAATAGTTAATATGCTGCTGCCCCCCCCCAAAATAAATAGTTAATATGCTGCTGCCCCCCCAAATAAATAGTTAATATGCGGCTGCCCCTCAAATAAATAGTTAATATGCTGCTGCCCCCCCAAATAAATAGTTAATATGCTGCTGCCCCCCCAAATAAATAGTTAATATGCTGCTGCCCCCCAAATAAATAGTTAATATGCTGCTGCCCCCCAAATAAATAGTTAATATGCGGCTGCCCCTCAAATAAATAGTTAATATGCTGCTGCCCCCCCAAATAAATAGTTAATATGCTGCTGCCCCCCCAAATAAATAGTTAATATGCTGCTGCCCCCCCAAATAAATAGTTAATATGCTGCTGCCCCCCAAATAAATAATTAATATGCTGCTGCCCCTTTAATTCATTAATTAATATGCTGCTGCCCCCTTAATTCATTAATTAATATGCTGATGCCCCCCCCAATTGATTTGTTAATATGCTGATGCCCCCCTTAATTAGTTGATATGCTGCTGCCCGCCCCACAATTAACTATTTAATATTCAGCCCTACCCCAATTAATTATTTTATATATTTAGGGCCCCCACCATCTTTTACTGCTGTTCTATTAAAAAAATAAAACCTTATACTCACCTCAGGTCCCGCGTCTTCTTTCTTCTTGCCGCGTCTGGGCAGAAAAGGGTGCGCGGCTGCGTGATGACGTAATCACGCGGCCGCGCATCCTAGTTCATGGAGCGATGTGCGCCGGGGTTGTCTTCCGGCCACATCGCTCCAGTTATAGTGCTCGAGCGGCCGGAAACGGCCGCATCGAGCACTATACAGTGACGGGCAGGAGCTTCCGGTCCGGACGGACGGAGGCTCCTGCCCGACTGCCGATATGCCCGCCGGGGGCCCCAGCAGGAGCTTAATCATTGGCGCTATTGGAGTGCCAGGCCGGGGGCCCCTAAGCAATAAATCTGGATCCGGGGGCCCGGCGCTGGCGCTCCAAGAGCGCCAATGAGGATCCGGCTCTGCAGTAGAGACACAACTAATAGTCACTTACTGCCACCATCTCCATAGGTATAACAGATTAAAACACAAAGCACTTTTTAATACCGTATATTCCGGCGTATAAGATGACGTGGTGTATAAGACGACCCCCTACTTGCCTGTTTAAAATATAGAGTTTAAGATGTATTCGCCGTATAAGACTACCCCTTTTCCAACGCATACAAAACACCGGTAAAAATTAAAAAAAAAACTGATTTGAATTTAACATGGTCCTTTTTTTAATTTAAATTCTTATGACATGGAGGTATATAGCAGGAAAACTGTCGCTCATAAACATAAGGCATACAACAACAACATTACCATCATCCATTTTACTGTAAATGTTACCATACTGTACCTTAAATTTTTATTTTATTAAATATTCCATGCCATGTACTCAGAAGCGGGAAAAAAATTCCAAATGCAATGAAAATGGTGAAAAAAAGCATTTGCACCATTTTCTTGTGGGCTTGGATATTACGTCTTTCACTGAGCGCCCCAAAAGACAGGTCTACTTTATTCTTTGGGTCGGTACGATTACGGGGATACCAAATTTGTATAGGTTTTATAAAGTTTTCATACATTTACAAAAATGAAAACCTCCTGTACAAAAATTATTTTTTTGATTTTGCCAATTTCTGGCGCTAATAACTTTTTTATACTTTGGTGTACGGAGCTGTGGGTGGTGTCATTTTTTGCAAAATTTGATAATATTTTCAATGATATCATTTTTAGGACTGTACGACCTTTTGATCACTTTTTATAGATTTTTTTATATTTTTCAAAATGGCAAAAAAGTGCCATTTTCGACTTTGGGCGCTCTTTTCCGTTACGGGGTTAAACGCATTGAAAAACTGTTATCATATTTTGATAGATCGGGCATTTTTGGACGCGTTGATACCTAATGTGTTTATGATTTTTACTGTTTATTTATATTTATGTCAGTTCTAGGGAAAGAGGGGTGATTTGAAATTTTAGGGTTTTTTATTATAATTTTTTTTTTTAACTTTTTTTTATTTTTATTTATATTATTTTTCAGACTCCCTAGGTTGTCTGATCGATCCTACCATATACTGCCATACTACAGTATGGCAGTATATGGGGATTTTCCTCATTCATTACAATGTGCTATCAGCACATTGTAATGAAGGGGTTAAAACAAAATAGCCTCGGGAAGACCCGAGGCTACCATGGAGATGGATCGCCCCCCCCCGATGACGTCACGGGGAGCGGCGATCCCAGGTAAGATGGCGGCGCTATGCAGCAAAGCAATATGCAGCAAAGACTTACCGGCTATGGAGAGGGCTCAGCCCGTGAACCCTCTCCATGCAGCGCGACCCGACCGCCGCCGTGAATACACGGCGGGCGGTCGGGATTACCGGCGTATAAGACGACCCCAGAGAAGACAGAAGATATACGGTAGTTTAATTTCTTTGAAGTGAGAGAACTACTGCAGTGATGTCACAAAAATGGCTAAAAAATGTAGTGGGTTGTTTGTATTTCACAAGTAAAGTGTATGAAAAACATTTCAAGGATTGGAAAAACTTAAACCTATTGTAGCATTTCCACCCTGAGGGCGCCTTCCCACGTGGCTTTTTCTCAGGTTTTTAAAAGCATCCAAAACACAAGTGGGAGGAGGGGGGTCTGCAAATCCATACCACTTTCGTTTTCGCTGCGTTTAAAAATGCAACAAAAACTGCACGTGGGAAGGCGCTTTGAGTCAATAAAATAGGTGTGGTGGGATAGGGCTTAATAAGGGGGACTGGCATACCACACCACACAAAAACAGATTAATTGTGTCTAAGGGTGCGGTCACACATACCACTAGTATTGCATTTACAAGCACAATACTAGTCCCTGGGAGGGTGCCTTGGCCCAATTTTATGTGGGTTTCCGTGTAAACGCATGCGATGGGTAACTAGCACCTGATGTCTTGTATTAACACAACACAAGACACTGGGTGCTGGTTACCGATCGCATGCATTTCCATGGAAGTGCATATTTCGATCGAGCCACCCAGGAACTAGCATTACGTTTCTAAACACAACGCTAGCAATACGTGTGACCAAGCCATTTTGATTCCCTTTAGAAACCGAATGAAAGTGTGCACGGTTGTGACCAGCACCTAGTGTCTTGTATTGTCTAAATGCAAGACACAGGGGGGCAGATTCACTTACCCGGTCCTGTCGCGATCTTGCGGCGCGTTCTCCAACGAGGATTCAGGTTTTCCGGCGATTCACTAAGGTCGTGGGCCTGATGTCCACCAGGTGTCGCTGCTGCGCCGAGGTCCGCCGGAGTTCACCTGTTTTTTCTCTGTGCATGTGAGTGCTTGATTTTGCGTGATTTCCGCGTTTTTTCCGAATCCGTGGGGTTTTCCGTCAGCCACACCCCCCGATTTCTGTCGTGTGAAAGCCGAAATCCGATCGCACGTGAAATCCCAGCGGAATTCGGCCCAAAACTGAAAAAGCGGCCCTTAGTGAGCCCTTAGTAAATGAGCCCCAGGGTGTTGTTTACCGATCGCATATGTTTTCATAGAAATGCATATGCGATCTGACCGTGGCACGCCCCATTGCACTTAAATAGATTTTGGGGAAGATTTATCAAGCTGTCTGAAAGTCAGAATATTTCTAGTTGCCCATGGCAACCAATCACAGCTCAGCTTTCATTTTACCAGTGCTCATGAATATTTTAAAGGGGAGCTGTGATTGGTTGCCATGGGAAACTAGAAACATTCTGACTTTCAGACAGCTTGATAAATCTGCCCCCTTGTCTCTAAACTGAGTCACAGCGGTCCGTGTTTTGCACATTAAAGCTAATATCTAAGCCAGTTCTTAGAGAGGTATGATATTCCCTCAAGCACAGTAGAAATGAAGACGGCCACATAAAGTATCAGTTTTGATTTATCATCTTCTTTGAAGATTTTTCACAATTTTCTATAAATTTTAAAGTAACTGACCAGCACAATTTTAACCAGTTAAGGACCGGGCCCTTTCCTGTTTTTTCATTTCCATTTTTCACTCCCCACCTTCAAAAATCTATAACTTTTTTCATTTTTACACATAAAGAGCTATGTTATGGCTTGTTTTCTGCGTAACAAATTGCACTTCATAGTGATGGTATTGAATATTCCATGCCATGTACTGGGAAGCGGGAAAAAAAAATTCCAAATGCAGTGAAAATGGTGAAAAAACGCATTTGCGCAGTTTACTTGTGTGCTCGGATATTACGGCTTTCACTGTGCGTCACAAATGTCTTGTCTACTTTATTCTTTGGGTCGGTACGATCACGAGGATACCAAATTTGTATAGGTTTTATAATGTTTTCATACATTTACAAAAATTAAAACCTCCTGTACAAATTTTTTTTTTAATTTTGCCATTTTCTGGCGCTAATAACTTTTTTATACTTTGTTGTACGGAGCTTTGGGAGGTGTCATTTTTTGCGACATTTGATAATATTTTCAATAATATCATTTTTAGGACTGTACTGCACTTTTTATAGATTTTTCAAAATGGCAAAAAAGTGGCATTTTCGTCTTTGGGCGCTATTTTCCGTTACAGGGTTAAACGCAGTGAAAAAACGTTATTATATTTTGATAGATCGGACATTTGTCGATACCTAATGTGTTTATGATTTTTACTGTTTATTTATATTTAAATCAGTTCTACGGAAAGGGGGGTGATTTGAATTTTTAGGGTTTTTTTAATTATAATTTTTTTAAACTTTTTTTTTTATTTTTACTATTTTTTAGACTCTCTAGGCTACTTTAACCCTAGGTTGTATGATCGATCCTATCATATACTGCCATACTACAGTATGGCAGTATATGGGGATTTTCCTCCTCATTCATCACAATGTGCTATCAGCACATTGTAATGAAGGGATTAAAATGAAACAGGCCTGGGTCTTCGGAAGACCCGAGGCTGTCATGGCGATGGATTGCCACTCCTCGATGACGTCACGAGGAGCGACGATCCTAGGCAAGATGGAGGCGCCCATCCGCCGCCATCTTTTTGAAGCTAGCGGCAGCTTTGCTAGCACTGATCACGGATGTTACCGGTAAGTCTTTGCTGCAATAAAACCTTCAAACAAAATTAAGGTTTGATTTGGAATTCACTAATATTTATCATTAATACATTCATTTATCTGCAAAATTTACCCACATTAACTGAATAAAAGTAGAAAATGCATCTAGGAATATTTTGGGCAGTTTTTTCCAAGTAAGAGAACACCCCATATGTGGATGTAACCCACTGTCAGGGCACATTCACACGTGGAATTTTGGTTGCGTTTTGAAACACATTTCAAAGGCTTCACCTGCGATCACATGTTGCGGTAAGATTGCTTTTTCTTTCTTGTTCAGTTAACGTGTTGGAAACACAATGTTACCAAAATATGTGATCACAAGTGGAGCCTTTGGATTGCGTTTCCAAATAAAACTAAATGCCTCGAGTGAACATGGCCTCAGGTACCACAAACCTTTATCCCAGAGAGTTTGTAAACTTTTTGTGGTTTAGGGGGCATATTAAAATCTTGCCACTGACAGTTTTTTTCCATTATACATTCTATTTATCGCTCCCCACTTTCAAAAATCAAAACATTTTATTTTTTCGTGTACAGAGCTGTATGACGGTTTGTTTTCTGCGTAACAAATTGTACTTCCTAGTGATGGTATTTTCCGTGTACTGGGAACTTAAAATACAATTCAAAATGCGGTAAAATTGACAAGAACCTGCATTTCTTGTGGGCTCTGTTTTTACGTCCTTCACTGTGCATTCCAAATGGCATCTCTAATATATTCTTTGGTTCGGTATGATCACAGGGATACCAAATGTCTAATTAATAGATTTTACCAAAAATTAAAACTTTTTGTACCCAAAAAAATTATTACTTTTACCATATTCTGACTCCAATAACTTTTTCATACTTACGGAGTAGGTGAACATGTCATTTTTTCGAGGACATTTTCATTGCTACCATTTTGGGGACTGTGCAACCTTTAGATCAGTTTTAATTACATTTTTTATGTGTTGTGAAAGGGCAATCTATTTTTATAGATTGTGAATTTTGGGACTAGGTGATACCTAATATGTTTTTTTTACTTTTTCCACTTTTTTTATTATTTATTGTTTTATTTGTGTTAGGGGTTTTTGAGAAATTCTAATTAATTTTATTTTTGTTTATTTTTTGTGTTTTCTGTACATTTTTTGTTTTTACAATACTATCATAAGAACTACTGATCATGTGATCACTAGTTCATACTAATGCACTGCAATAACCATGTATTGCGGTGCATTAGAAGTGCCAGCCTATGCATCTGCCAGGGGCTAGACCAAGCAGGCACATGCCGGTGGCAGACCAGGAGACCTGGATCCGGACTGTTAGAGCAGGGTCCCGGATGGGCACTGCTCTTCCCTGCATGGGCCCCGTGCAAAACTTAGGTTAGGCCGACGGGCAGTCACTAAGGGGGTTAAGGTTGATATTGTACTGTTTGGGGTGGGACAATGGGCGTGGTTTTTGAAAAAGGAAGGGGCTTTTTGTCCCTCTTTCTCTAACTCAAAAGTTGGGTGGTATGCTGCTGCACCCACCTAATAATGTGTCCATGTATGGTGCAATGATGACACTCCAAGAAGGTCAAATACCCACCAGAGCCATTCCTGGTACACTACCCGAGGACAAAAAATGTCTTTCATCTGTAACAAAAAGTGCAATGACAGGGTAATATAAAAGGAAAAAAAAAAGGAAGGACAGGTCTCCATGGAGGGTGGCAGTGTTTTACATAAGCAGCAATACTCTTCACAGTGATGGGCACATCTGGTGTTCCCTATGTTGTAGAAGTCCTAAACAGGTGTCTGTGGGAAATGTCAGTCAAAAAGAGGAGCAGCAGGAAGCCCATCATGGCATTCAGTCTGCTCCAGAAAAGAGGGGCAGGGCCATGCTTGACAGATAACGGGGACAGTGGTGGCAGCACAGAGGCTGCTACACCAACCCCCAGGGAAGACCCCGCAGGGAACCCCTGTCAGAGCAGGAGGCAGGGCGTACCCCACAGGGAAGCCATGTCAGAGCGGGAGTCAGTGCAGGACATACCCCGCAGAGAAGCACTGTCAATGTGGGGCAGACCCAGCCTGATAGTGGAGTAGAAGGATGGGGTGGCAGTGTGGGGTAAAGCATCATGTGATATTTCTGGGACAGTGCACAGCTGATGTACTGGCACATCATAGACAGGAGATGTGTGTTCATGTGATAGAATCCGACCTCACAGGAAGACCTGTGCGACCATAGTCAGGATGAGTTTATGATTGTACCAGGAAAAAAACTAATTACACATAAGAAGAACTGATGGAGACAGATTATAAATATATCAACACTTGATTTTTTTTAAATATCATCAAATTACAAAATATATTATTTTTCTATTTCTGAATGTAATTAAGAATTTAGAATTTAAAAAGAATTAAAGGGGTATTCCAGGAATCAGCTTAAATCATATACAAATGGGTCCTTAAAATATAAGCTAATGTGTAATTTCTTGTTATTTACAATGTTGCTCCCCTAAGCAGAAAATGCTGGTGGCATAGACTGTAATGAAGAATTAAAATGCTACTGACCCTTTAATCAGTCCGTTAATTTCCTCCCCGCGGAGAAGACACAGGACAGAATATGGCCACTGGTCACATGTCCACATCACATGACCTGCACCTCCCTGGGCAGGTCATGTCATCACCACTATGCTTGGCTGTAGTCGGTTGGTTGCAGTGCATCCACTATGGCCAGTGTTTTGGTAATCGCAGTTACACATCATTACTATGGTAACAGAGCAAGAAAACCTGTTAGATCATCACTGGGAGCAGAGCATAAGAGCGAGGAGGACATACTGAGAACTAAAAGATCTTGGGACTTGTAGTTTCCAGTGGCGGCCATATTGGTGATAACTCTGCATACTTTAGAGAGGCCATAAAATTTTGTGAATCATAAAATCAAACTATTTAAGCTCCATTTTGTGACAGATGAAATTGAGTTTTGTATATTCATTTATTTTATAGCATCATGGGTTTTTGTAATAGACAGTCATATTCTCGGAATATCCCTTTAACCTAAAAGAAAAGAAGTAGTAAGGAATTCTGTAGTAACGTGCACCAAAACCTGTCTTAAAGGGTTTTTTCATCATGGATATTTAGGGCATATTCATGGAAATATCTGAAATTCATTGTATATATATGTCTCCAGATAGGTGGCTCTGGGACCTGTACCTATCTGGAGAAAGGGGTTTCACAACACCCTTCCCACAGCCAGGCCAAAGTCTGTCATACATACATGGACAGTCTTTAGCGAAGTCTGTGGGAGCAAAGAAAACATATAGGGGCACATTTACTTCCCCTCCCGATAAACGAGGTGCGTTGTCGGACGAGGATTCGTAGGTTTCGCGATTCACTAAGATTCCCTGCTGCGGTCCGCCGGAGTTCATCTTCTTCCTGTGCATGACTTGCGACACAATTTTGAATGTTAAATCCTGCGCTTAGTTCAAATCAGTAGGGTTGTCAGACGCCGATTTGTGTCGCATGAAAGTCCGGTCGCATGCGCCAAAAACCCCAGTTAAATGCGCCGGAAACAGTCGGGAAACCCGACGAAAATGCAGTCCGTGGACCCTTAGTAAATAAGCCCCGTAGACTGCTATTTTTGCTATGGAGAGTGGATGTGTTCCACACTGTGCTTCAAAATAATAGACAACCCTCACAACAAAACTGACCACACTTTGCCCCCCTAATGTATCAACTATACCCCTCACAACACATCATGATTTGTCACAAGACAATGAATTTTCAGCCCTCTACCTTTTTCATTATAAAGTAAATAAAGTATTTATGTGGTGACATTTATTACACCTTCTAACATGCCCGTAACAACCAATCACAGCAGAGCTTTTCTTTCATATGGGGTTACTATTGGTGCCATAAGCAGTACTTCTTTTAACCAGATATATAACTTTGTTTCCCTATAATAGCATGCGTTAATAATAACAGTGTGCAGTATGGAGCACAGTGCACTGCTCTTTATTCCACCATTTTAATACGTCTCTAAATTGTAATTTAGCTCTATTAAATCAAACTTTTATAAATTGACCAGTTTTAATGATGCACTGCCGCCTGCAGGTGACAGCACAATGTCACAAACACATCTAATAAGTCTTCTATATATTCCAGTAACTTGCATAGGTAGAATGCATTTCTGATTTATGCGAACTAGTCATTTACATAAACAGGAAAGAAGAACGCTAATCAAAAAAAAAAAACTAAATTCCGAGCGGAGTTTGAACCTTGCAGCATCCCGTAGAGAGCAAGTTCGGAACGAACCATAATCTATTTACAGGAAGAGAAAAAAATAATCACAGCATAGTTAAATTCTTTCACATGACGCTTTATGCACTGTGACTACGGTAATAACAACTACACAATTGTTCATCTGAGTCATCTTATAATAAAAACACAGAATGGTACAGTCCGACAGGGAACGACTTTGCCGGAAGTTAAAATGACGTTGACCAATCAGTGTTTAGAGTGAGGGAATTTCAAATTTGTAGTTGAAGCAGGCGCTGGCAGATGGGAGACACAGGGAAAGTAGGGTGGACACGGCCACGACATGTCGGAGGGGGACGCTGTCAAAGTGTGTCTGAGGGTCCGACCGCTCATTCACAGGTAACGCTCCTACATGAATCCCACGGTGGGGAATGTTTCCACTGGCGCCCGCTCTGTCCCGTTCGTTCTTATTAATATCAAAACCGCCTCTGTTGCGTTTCTCTAGTAATGGTTCAGGCTTCGGCTGTGTTCACATGTAGCGGATAAGTTGCATAAATCCATAAGGTTGTTCCACGGTTTTCCATCCAGTTCTGCTTTAAAAAAAAAAATGATTTTTTTCTTTCATGTTTTTCCTGTAAAACCTGTAACCAAATAAAAAAACATGACAAGGCTGCATACATTTTCATCATTGAAAGCGGTTTACTTGCATTTTAGCCTCCGTGTGTGTGAATATGTACTTGCAATGTCGTTTTGAAGTAATTATTTGCTTGAAGTCTTTGTCACCTTTGGTTTAAATAACTGGCAAGTGCCACAATGAGGAATAATTTAGACATTCACAAAAATGTAGGTTCCAAAAATCAGAGGATAACTGTTAAATATTAAATTCCTAATGCTGAATCCTGCAGCACCTAAAAGGGAAGTTTTTGTTCTTAAACCCATTAAAGGGAACCTGTCACCAGCCTCACAGTTGTTAAACCCAAAAACATACCGTGTAGTGTTTATTAATTGTCGTCCAGGCATGTCCTTATAATGATTCTGAGCTGGCTTCATGCTAAAATATCAACTTAAAAAGGACCTGTCACATCTAAAAACTTCACTAGGAGCTACTTGCTAAAGTAAGCAGCTCCTTTTGCTAAAACAGTGTTACACTGCTAGCGTTCTCAGAAACCTCCGATACCGCTAGCAGATACTGCTGCGATGTACACTAGAAACACCGGACTGTGCTGGAAGTGGTCAGGTGTATTCATGAGGAGGTGGGATTAGGGGCGGTGGCCGATGGAGTGGTCAGGGCATTCTGGGGAAGAGGCAGTGCCTTGGAGCTGCTTACTTAAGTAGGCAACTCTAAGTGCTGTTTTTATAGCTGACAGGTCCTCTTTAAATTCAAGGGCAGGTAGCAGTCAGGGGGTGGGGTTCGGGGTAGAGTGGTCAATGGGTTCTGAGCGTTCCCTCCATTTAATCCAGTTATACAGTATAGGATTCGTGCTGAATGACTACCAGTTGCTACAAGTAAACAAGGTTGCCACAAGGTTCACTTTATTTTATTTCCGCATTGGACCTCCATTTTCACAGAAAATAATAGGAACTTTCGGTTCAGTGATGTCAGGTGTGTTTAGTAAATCTCCCAAGGGCACAGGAAAAATTAGTTTTCAAAATGCTAAATAAAAATAAATGGCCTATACCTTCACTGAGACCCCTCATTTGAAGTTCTATGGACCTATTCTTTAGCATCAGTAGTGTGATTACAGTATATTATCTAGGTAAATATAATAATATTTGATATCCTATAGGACTGGATGCTTGTGGTCCGAATGCATCTGTATAATGACCCAAGTTCTTGTCCTGATGGTTGGTCTAGTGAAACAAACATATATAACCATACATCCCTTTGATTTATCTTTTTTTTTTTTTTCAGACCATTGACCTGTGTTTAGGAAGGGAATTAAAGTGGTGTTCCTATTCCAGGAAATAAATATTTTTGTCTGTAAAGTCCTACAATTTTCCAATATACATATTGTATCAATTCCTTTTTGGTTTTCTAGGTCTCTGCTTGTTGTCTTTCTATAGGAAACAATTTGCTGAAACTGGAACACCCCTTTAATATGTTCTGTATAGTATGACCATGTGAATTGGGCCTTAGCCATCTACATACTCCAGTTACTTTTTGGCCTGTTGGATTGCAGAAGTGTGTTTTTTGTTTTTGTGTTTAATTGGCAATCAACAACAATAAAAATGTTGGTCCAATATATAATTTAATTAAAACCTCCTCTAATCTGCAGAGAACAAGGAGAGCAAGTCCATCTATTATGGAAAGCGGACAACAACACAATATCTCAGGTTGATGGAACCAGATCTTTTAATTTTGGTAAGCTGTTTATTTGGTGTTCCTAAAGACTGCGTGAGGTTAGTGTGGTCCCACAAAGTTTCCATCCATACTAGCTCATCTGCAAGAGATGTACTCCTTTTTCCATGAACACCTCAACATATTTTTATTATTAGGTTTCTAGTCTGCTTAAATTGTTCACTTTTAGGAGGAGATTCCTTGACTATGAAAAGTGCCCCCCCTGCTGGAACTCCCAGGAGGTTAATGTGTTGGGAGTTTGACTAAGTGTTCCATTTCCCTTTAGATACAGCTTTCAGTGCTTCAGGATGCCTGGTACACTTGATCACCGATCTGATACCTTTAGGTTATCAGTATAGATAATCGGCATTAAGCCACTGATCCTTGGGACCTCAGCACTTTAAAAGAATGGAGGTCTGGTACTGATAATTGATGTATTGACAGAACACGTGCTTGACCTGCTGTTCTTTTGATTGGTTTGGGTTCAACCACTGGGAACCACCAATAAGATTGTTATCGTCAATTTGTTAATAGAACAAATTGATACATCTTAGCATAGTATACAAAAGGAAAAAACCGTCCCTTCCAACCTCTCAACTCCTGAGTTACATTAAACTCTCCCACACAGCCAAGCACACATATTTTTGGATCATCTGGCATCCTGATACCAAATACCGTACCCTATTTATCAGCCTTTTGGCATTTTCCTATAAAGATTCCAGCACTTGGCACCTCGAGGACATGTGCATATGTGCATATCATCAGCACCCTCTTCATTGCACCTTAGACAGCAGTAATCCACCCATAATGGGTGCATGGTGACTCCAGCACACTAACCCCCCCCCCCTCCCCCCATCCCACCTCCGCTTCGCATTTCCTCAGCGTTCAAGCCATCTGATCCCCTAGTACTTTATCCAGGAGTACTATATATACCAAAGGGATAGACCCTCATAGTATTACAAACCTCTTTAATCATTACATAACAACCATTTAAATCATTTGGTTCCGTCTGTGAAACATGACAGACTCTGAACTAAAGATGTTCTTTGTAACCATTCTCTACTCTCTCCAAGATAGGAGATACTTGCTAGGGAGCCCCTGCTATACTAACTCCCTTACAGGGAGTCATCATCTTGACAGCTCTATTAGAAATTATCCTTTTAGTCTTTAATTTCTTCTTTGTGTTATAGATCGTGTCTTTCATTCACAAGAAACAACATGTCAGGTCTATCAGGAAGTGGCGGTTCCTATCATTCGCTCTGCTTTACAGGGTTACAATGGTTAGTAACTTGCATCTCTGATGCTTTCCTGTAGTAATGTGTTATTAATAAGTTGATAGATTTATTTTTTTTGTAAAACTTTTTATCTGATTTACTAAAACATTACAAAATAAGTAAAAAGTAGCAAAAACAGTGAATGTGTTTACATGACAGGTAAGGGGAGTTAATGGGCTGGCCCTGTTAAATGATAATCTTACTTTATTTTTGCTATTAGGCACAATTTTTGCTTATGGGCAGACGTCATCTGGAAAAACATACACAATGATGGGTACTCAAGAAAATCTTGGAATAATCCCTCAGGCTGTTCAGGAGATTTTCAAAATCATCCTGGAGGTATGTTTATGTCTTTAGTCTCATCATACATCACATGTCTTTAATGGGCTTGTACCAAGTTACCACAGCAAAGGGGATAACAAGCTGTTTAGTGAGGTTTCAAATGCTGGGCCCCCCACCTTTCTTAAGAACGATACCATGCCCACTAATGGATGGAAGAATTCCATCCTGCTGCTCCATTCAATAGTATGGGAGTGATGGAAATTGCTGAGTATGCCCCTTTGCCATCTCCGGCACTTAAATATATTGTTGGTGATTTATACAACCCCCATTCTTTTATTGCTGCGGGTGTCACTCTTGTGATTGGTCAGATACTCGCAGTTCAGATTGTCATACCTCCTGCTGTGGATAGGGAATAGCTTGCAAACTTGGTACAACCCATTCAAGTTTAAGCTCTACCGATTTAAGAACAATTTTAACTTATCTTTTAAAAAGTTATAGCATCTTAATTACAACGGCATTTAAAGGAAATCTACCTGCAGGATCAGGGATTGTAATCCGAGCAGCTCCGCTCTTCTTTTAGCTTCTTTATACCCTCAAAAATATCATGCAAATGAGGCTGACATGCTCCGGGCTCCATAGCTGTTAATTGAGGCCAGAGACCCTCATTTCATTTGCAGGATTTTTAAATCCATGATCCTGCTAGTAGATGTCCTTTTAAAGTGTCTTTATTTTGGCTTATGTGACTTGTACAAAGGCAACCAGTCATGGAGCACCTCTATTGTAACCATATAGAAAAGGAATTCCTTAAGCTGGCCATTGAAGTAGAGCCAAGTCCACTCTACAGTTTGTTGCTTTTTCCTTTTAGATACCAAGCAGGGAATTTTTGTTGCGCGTTTCCTACATGGAAATTTACAATGAAACTGTCACAGATCTTCTTTGTGATGATAGAAAAAAGAAACCTTTGGAAATTCGAGAAGATATTAATGTGAGTGAAAAAGGAAATCTTTGCCAAACCTCATCTTTTTGAAGATTTCTATGTAGAAAATCCTTTTAAATTGCTTTTTCTTTTTTTTTTTTTTTTCTTTCAGCGTAACGTCTATGTGGCCGATTTGACTGAAGAGCTGGTAACTGTACCTGAGCATGTTATGCAATGGATCAAAAAGGGGGAAAGTAAGACTTTAATTACTTGTTTGTCTTTGGGGAAAACTGACTTCGTGTTGTGTATGTGGCAGACACTGGGTAGATAAGATGTTGGTGCCTCTTGTACATTCTATGTCCCATTCAGAATAGTTCTAAAGAGGACCTGTCACACATAAAAAGGCAAGGAGAGCTGCTTATTAAAGAAAGCAGCTCCTAGTCCTACAACAGATGTATCAGTGTTGCAATGATACTGAAACCTGATAACACTAGCAGATACTGCCGTGCTGTACAATAAACGCCAGACTGTGCTGTAAGAGGCCGGGTGTATTCATGAGGGGGCGGGAATAGGGGCTTGAAGCTGGACAATCAACACTGGCCTATGGAGTGGGAGAGGCAGTCCGGCCTTTCTATTGTAAAGCACGGCAGGGTCCGATAACGCTAGTAGCGTAACACTGCTATATCTGTTGTAGCAGTAGGAGCTGCTTACTTTGGATGCAGGTCCTAGTGGCTTTTATATGCATGACAGGTCCTCTTTAAGTTGTAACGAGATGCTCATTTACACAAATGTAATGGGGACCTATATGGCGTCCCCGTTAACGTCTAGGACGCCCGGTCACTGTGTGGTGAGCCCACATTCTCTCACCGCACAGTGACCGTGCATGTCGAAATATAGGACATGTCCTGTGTTATGGTGCCGGTCGCTTGCTTCTCCTCTCCAGTCCGCAGCTGCATGTTTTCCCGGGCTACCGGTTACATTGTGTTATTGTACCCTAACACTGTCAAGCATTTGTTAATAATTGTTACATATTTAGGGAATTGTAGATGGTGAGTGGGCTCTAAATTGATTCACATATGCAGATGTACCAGGAACATTGATCACCTTCTCTAAGTTTCGGCAGGTTACGTTCAACACTCATTCTTGCTTTTTAATGGCAACCATGGCTGGTCTGCTTGCTAAGTGTTCCATTTAGCATTCTATTTTATTTTCCTCAGAAAACAGGCACTATGGTGAAACCAAAATGAACGATCACAGCAGCCGTTCTCACACAATATTTAGGATGGTAAGGTTTCTTTAATTAGTTTCTATTTAATAATTTAATTTTGTTTCTTACACAAAATATATTTTCTGTAACAGATTGTGGAGAGCCGTGAGAGAAATGACCCAGGAAATTCAGAGAACTGTGACGGTGCAGTTATGGTGTCTCATCTGGTAAGTTGTAGATTTGCAGATGAGGATATGCTAAGGTTATTTATGAATAGTTAAACTTTTCACAAATGCTTCAAAACCCATAAATTCTCTAGCTTGATTTAATATTTTAGTATTGTTATGGGGTTTATTTTGTCGTCTTAGAACCTTGTTGACTTGGCTGGCAGTGAAAGAGCCAGCCAGACTGGTGCAGAAGGTGTTCGATTCAAAGAAGGTTGTAATATCAATCGTAGTTTGTTCATCCTTGGACAAGTTATTAAAAAACTGAGTGATGGCCAAGTTGGGTAAGTGTATTTTGTCTCTATTTTTTATTTATTTAGTTCTGATTTTTAGTTTTTCTTTTCTATTTTGCACTTTGTCACCAAAATTTAAGTGAGATTTCATGTATACTAGAAAATGAATGAATGTTTTTACTTTGCAATTAACTTTTTTTTTCTCTCTCCCTTTCAGTGGCTTTATAAATTACCGAGACAGCAAGCTCACACGAATTCTTCAGAATTCATTGGGTGGAAATACAAAGACTGTAATCATTTGTACCATCACCCCTGTTTCATTTGATGAAACCTTGAGCACTTTGCAGGTAACTTGTCATCTCTATCCTCTAGAGTTTAGGCACAGCACACACTAATTCGATTTCTTAAAGATCATAGTTGTAGTGGCATTTTGGTCATCTCTTACCTTTTATCAAGCTAGTAATGGTAGAGGAATAGGAGCCTGGGTGTAGTGAGGAGGGGTTTTCTCAATGACTATTTTCATGTGCTCTATTGGGTGGAAACCTGATAAGCATTCAAAATATATTAAGGATATTTATTTTAGTAATATAACATTAGACAATACATCTAACTTCCCTGTAGCTTGATGTTTCTTATTTTATTAAGAAGGTTGAAGTTGGTTTACAATAACTATGAGTAACCTGACTTTTTAAAGATATAATTGCTCTATACTTTTGCAGCACAAAGATGACTGATATATCTGTCCACAAACATTTATTCATGTCATCTGTGTGGTTTTTACATTGCAGTTTGCAAGTACAGCTAAGCATGTGAGAAATACTCCACATGTCAATGAGGTTTTGGATGACCAAGCTTTGCTCAAGAGGTACAGGAAGGAAATTATGGATTTGAAGAAGCAGCTTGAAGAATTGGAGGTACAATGATTTCCCTGCACTTTTTTTTAATGCTTCTTGCTTGCAATGTCCCACTGTGTATAGTTCTTTGTCATTGAATGTATCTCTGTTATATATGCAAGTTTTATATACTGTACTATAGAATGTATTTATCTTTGCTTGTATAGGCCTCTTCGGAGATCAAAACTCAAGCTATGGCCAAAGAAGAACATTCTCAGTTGCTAGCGGAAATTAAAGGGCTTCAAAAAGAAAGAGAAGATCGGATATGGAATTTAACAAACATAGTTGTTGCATCTTCACACCAGTCCAATGAAGACCAAAGGGTACAGTCTTTCTTTTACCCAATACAACATTTCTTTGAAGACTTCTTTCTGTACCATTATGCCATATTTTTTTCCTTTTTAATATTTTAAAGGTCAAACGAAAAAGGAGGGTCACATGGGCTCCTGGAAAGCTGCAAAATAGCTTGTGTGCTTCTGGCATTTCACCATTGGACATTGGGTCTCAACTAAGTGCAAACTTTATCAAGAGACCAAAAGTTTCCGAATTTTCTTCCATTCAGGAGGGTGATGATTGTAAGCTTACTTTATGCTTCAGTCAGACTTTGCTTCTTGAAAGAAGTTTAATAGAAATTAATTTATTCTTTTAAATTTCAGCAATGTGTACAGAATTTTCTGATTTTGAAGATGCAGGCCGTGCATTTGATGACTTTCCTCAAGAAGCAGACTGGAATTTTGGAAGCAAAGTCACTCATAGGGAGAAGGCAACTACTCTGTCTCATTCCATGATAGATTTTTCATCGGCAAGCACAAGGTTATTTTTTTATATTTTTGTTGCTATATACTGTGTAACAAGGGTGTGTATTTATTTATTTTTTGTTTGTTTTACATTTTACTATTTTATTTTCAATACAGTGCTACTAAAGAATCTTCCCTACAAAAATGTAAAGTTCTAGAGCAGAAAGTTGCTGAGTTAGAAAACCAGCTGAAGAAAGTAAGTAAGGAATATGAGGGAGAAGTTGAGAAAAGAGAATCTCTTGAAAAAGAGACTGCAGCTTTAAAAGTCCAACTTAAATCAAAAGATGGCAGTGATAAACTTGTACAAACTGAAGAGCAGGGAATGAATAGTTTAGAAGACAAAATTCAAATTGTTCCTGTGGGCGGTGAACAAAATCCTGGAGACCAGCTTGAAACCTCTGAAAAACTGACACTCTTGGAAACTGATGATGAACAAGAGCTGGAGAAACTGAAGCATTCCACCATCAGCACTCAGACAGATGGATATTGCCAGATTCCTGTGCAAGAGCAAGATTCAAACACTATTCATGATATCTGCCGTGAGAAAATCCAAATGCTTGAACAGAAGATAGCCGATATTGAAGAAAGTTCAAGTCCTGAAAATGTGAGAAACCATACAGGTTTTATAAATGTGTTAAAAACATTTCTTTAAAGAACTTCTACCACCAGGATGAAGGATTGTAAGCCAAGGAAACTGACATACCGATGCGTGTGCCCAATCTGGTAGGATCTGCTCCTCTTTAAGCTGCTTATACCCTTGTTTTTAAGAAAAAATGTTTTTTAAATATTGCAGATGAGCCTGAGGGGCTCCAGGCTTCATTAACAAATATGGTGCCTGGAGCCCCTCAGGCTCATTTGCTTAATTTTAAGTCTTATTTCTAAAAATCAGGCTAGAAAAAAAAAAGCTAAGAGTGGATCTTGTCAAAGAGGACACAGACCAATATGTAAGTGTTCTTGGTTTACAATCCTTCATCCTGGTACTAGATTTCCTTTAAGCATTCACCTGAAACCACCAGTGTATATAACTCATGGTCCTTTGTTCAATCAGTTTCTAAAGACTTTGAAAGATGAGCACTATTAGTGTGGTGGATGACAAGCATAGATACAAATGGCATAGTGGCAGCGACCTCAAAAGTGTGATGTTTGCCGATAAGTTGCATACTACGTGCAGACTTTCGGTGCAGAAAATCAGCATTGTGCTATAGTAGCTGCACCGTGAACGGGATACAACCAAATTGATAGTATCTGTGCGTGATGCAGATCTTCATGTGAAAATACACATTAAAAAACACAGATTTTTACATGGGTTTTCAATTTTGGCGTACCCTAGCACAGGTTTTATGGTACTTTTTAGTGTAATTGAGGGCATATTGGTGCGCACTGCTGACTGTGCAAAAAAACGCTCCTTAAATGACAAGGCCAAAAAAACCTCCTGTGATGCAATACAAATAAGGGGAGGGGGATGATGGAGACAAAATTACCTTGTTAGATTTTTTTTTTAATAGCTGGGAAGGAGTGGGGGATTTCCATTTGGCTGCAATGTGGATCATTTTGGCTAGGGCTATAACTTGTATATGGCTGCAGTTGTTGCAAAAACCTGGGAACCTGTCCCCCAAAAGGCTCAAAATGTTACAGAATAGGGTAAACTTTTAAAGGGGATTGTAAACGACGGCAAGTTGGATCCTAACCTCCAGTGCTGGGACCCCCTCGCCGCTCCACAGACTAATAGTATAGAGGGCTGACCGTTCTGCTCCACTAATCTCTATGGAGCTGACGAAGATCAACCACCCACCCCTTTTTAGTTGGGTGGGTAATTTTGAAGGTAAACTGTATTGTCTGTAAAACCAAGTTATGCCCTTAAAGTAAACCTACCATTTCAAATGGTCGGTGTAAGCTGTAAACACCGTGCACCTGCTCAGGGTGAGCTGGTGCCGGTGCTTAGTTTCGTTAGTGTTATAAACCGCGGTATCGCAGTTTTAACACTTTTTAAACTTTATAGCAGAAACTGCTTTGGCGCTGCGTGCGCACGATCGTGCGAGCGCCTACATAGGAAATGCCACAGGCGCTGCGCGCACGGTCGCGCGCAGCGCCGAAGCAGCTTCTGCTATAAAGTTTAAGAAGTGTTAAAACCGCGATACCGCGGTTTATAACACTAACGAAACTAAGCACCGGCACCAGCTCACCCTGAGCAGGTGCACGGTGTTTACAGCTTACACCAACCATTTGAAATGGTAGGTTTCCTTTAACAAATTTTCACGTGGCCAAGAAAAATACCCATTGATATGATTGTCTACATTCAGTCTTTAGTAATAATAATGGCTAAGTATGGATTTTGGTCAACATGGTAGTTTAATAGTTTGTTTTCCTCTGAATTATTCATTTACAGGATGACCCAAAATATTTAATGGAAAGTCTTCAAATATGTGAAGCTCTAATGGCAGAAAAAGTGAGTAACCATTTCATGACTTTGTAAGCTTACCACTTATTACTATTTTCTATTAATAATAATTGTCATATTTTAGCAAAGTTCTCAAGAGGAATTGACCATTATGCAGAATAACTTTGATCATCTAGTGGCTGAGAATGAAAGCCTGAAAAGAGAAATTGCTGACTTGGAAAAATGTCTTCAGGAGAAACATGAAACGCATGAATTTGAAAGGCTAGAAAAAGAAACACAAAAAGAGCATGAGGTGAGTCAGGTGCAGTCCGCCTTGCTCTGAGAAATCATTCATCAGTGATTTCATATTGAATGGCAGTTAAGCAGTGGGAAAGAGCAGGAAACAAGCCAGATAAGAGGCATTTTCTAAGAAAAGACTGACAGGTTCCCTTTTGTCCTGTCTGGTCATAGTCATTTGATTTAAACCAAACCTTTCACCAGGATTGTAATTTTTAGCTCGTGAGGGGTTCCTGATGATTTAAGATGATGATTTAAAATGCTGAAAATAAAAACCTTTGTCAGCTTTCTGATTTATTTCAGTAATACATATAAGTTTTTAGTTCACGTTATCTGGCTGTGTTTGAGTTCAGAGGTGAAGGGGCAGGAGCAGCCTGTGTCCATCTCCCCTCATCCAACTCCCTCACTAATTCCTGTAATGTGCACTGAGCGGGCAGCAGAGGGGGATGGAGTGGAGTAGAGTAAGAATGCATGAGGAGAAAATGGCACATACTGCAGCTTCCTCTCCTTCCCTTTGACTCGCCACATGCAGCTGGAAGTGAGCCTGGTAATGTGAAAACTTGTAAGTACTAAAATAATTGAGACTGTTGACAAATGCACTAAAAAATTACATTCCCGGTAACAAGTTTGCTTTAACCCGCCTTCAGTCACATGACCTTCTGACCCTAGACCCTTAAATTGTTGTTGTGCCTACTATTTCTTCTGTAGCTCCTGATATTGTCTGTGAGTGCAACTACTTCTCTGTAGATAACGCCACCACCACCACCTCACAAATAACTAGCTCTTGGGATGTAAAACAACTTTGCCTATTTATCTTTGTTTCCTAAATGCAGCAGTTTCTTTGCTATACCCCTCCGATTGTCTGAGTGCTGTGATGGCTGCTTCCTCTGCCTGTGCTGACAAGCCCTGGAGTTTGTAATATACTCTGTGAGGAGGCGCTCCCCTACCAGGAGTTCTTAGCGTACTGCAAACTCCAGCGCTCCAGCAGCAGGCGCTCCCCTACCAGGAGGTCATGTGACAAAGCTCTCTGAGTATGTAGCAAAGCTGGATGTGTTCAAGACTGTGGAAACAGATGTCTCCTGCACAGAGTAGTGAGTAACAAAATCTCCCCTGTTCCCTATCAGTCCCTCCATCCATTTGTGATTCTACAGAACTTTTGCTGTCTCTCTGCTGCGGCCCCTCTCCCACCGAGTCATCAGCAGTATCAGCTCTGTGCAGATAAGCTTTTAACCCTTAGTGCTCACAAAGCACAGGCTATAGACTGCATGTAACTGGTTTACTTATGATTTCTTTCAATTATTACATGTTCCCTGCTCCCCCATGTGATGGAAGCTTCCAGGCTGTCGCAATATATATCCTGTATGTACACTGTACAATGTTCAGTGGATTTACTTGTGGGAAACCAAATCGATTTAATGCTATATTACTTTGAGAGAGAACACAAGGCATCATGGTATCTGTGGGCAAGCTAACTGGCCTCAGCCTGAGGGCATAGACTGACAGATATTAGTCTCCGCCCACTTCACCTCTGGGGGGACGGGGAGATTTTTGTCATTTTCGGAACAGAAAATGCCATAACTTTGGAAAGAAAAGGGTGAACAGTACAATTTGAGCATCATTCTGTTTGTTTTTAAAGACGGAATCATGAATAATAATCTGGCAAAATTATAACTTTACAGTTGCACTTTAAGATTGGAGGAATCCTATGTAATTCTCATGGATGCCATTAAATAAATGAAAATCAAGCATATCATCAAAATCAAGCATGATAAACCATGAACACTTACTCATTGATCCAGACACGGTGACTGTAGAAATCTTCTTTATTTGTTGTTCATGGCCTACTTCCTTCTAAATTTGAATTTAAAATCTAATAAGCCTGAGGGGTTTCCCTAGCCCTGCTCTGTGATCTGGCTTTACTGTTTCACTCTCTCTCTTCTACCACGTGTGCAGGGGCTAGGGCAGTGATGGCGAACCTTTTAGTGCCCATACTGCAACCACAAACCCTCATTTATCGCGAGGTGCCGACCAAAAATTAAAGCAGTAACTTATTGCTGTCTCTTCCTTAACAATGTTCAATCGTACTGGCCTCCTGAGGACACCAACACAGTAGAAAGAAGGAGGGAAACTTTGCATCATTGTAGCTTCTTTACAGTGTCCCTCTGTACAAAGAGAATCATGGGGCCAGCAAGAGGTCCTCCAAAGATTAATTAGGCCCTTTCTACACGTTCTCCCTCTTCCTACATTCCCAAGTAGCCAAGTAAGTCACTTTAAAATATCACTGAAAGCATCCTCTTTGCTTCCAAGTTGTTTGGAACTGCAGTAAAATTCTTTGAGTCCTGTCTGGTGTGCTGGGGTGATGGCCTGGGTGCCCACAGAAAGGGCTCAGTGCCACCTTTGGCACCCGTGCCATAGGTTCGCCACCACTGGGCTAGGGTGTAACAGTCAAAAAAAAAAAATTGTGTTACAGATCAGCTAGAATACACTATTAAAAGTTTTTTTTAGAAGGAAGGAGATCATGGATAACAAATTATAAAATTACCCCAGTCACTGTGCAAATGATTCTGTGCCCCTGATTTATCCATGCCTGACTTTGATGGTAGTATTCCTTTTTAAAGCTTTCTCCTGTTTGCATGTGATTAAAATAAAACTATCCACTTTCTTAGTAGCTTTGTAGATTGCCTAATATGTAGGGACAGTGGGGTAGCTGTACCAATCTTAAATAAAATGTAGGCTTAGGCTGGATTACATTTGGGATGGCCATTCTTAGTCTATGATACACCGTCCATATATCTGCCGTATTTCTTTGACCTAAAACACTGGAGGTAGAAGAAGCTTTGATCTGAGACACAAAGCCTAATGAATTTCTGGTCCTATGAGGCGAACATTATCATATTTTAAGACTCCCCTTCTCTGCTCAGTTATTCCCCTTGTCAAATCAAAACCTTTTAAGTACCGTATTTTTTGGACTATAAGACGCACATTTTTTCCCCAGAAGATGGGGAAAAAACTGTGGTGCGTCTTGTAGTCCGAATGTGCCGGCTTCTCAGCCCTCCACTGCAGGAGAGAATAGAGGACGGCAAATGGCAGTAAGCGCAGGGGCAGTGCTGAGCTCGGCTCTAGCAGCACACTGCTCTGAGCTCGGCTCCACACACAGCTGCCACCTGCTGGATTCCTTGAGCAGCAGAGCTCAGTAATCACTTTGAATGCACACTGACTGACACCACTTCCAGGTTATGAAGGGAAGCACAAGCCACGCCCCCTCAGCACGGAGCTCTCACTGTGACTGATGCCGGACAGATCACTATCTTCTCCCAGAGACCCAGCATCAAATAACACTAAAGATGGGACAGGAAATGTGACCAGTACTTCTCTGCTCCTGTGCCTGCTGTGCTGTTCTCACAGGTGTGTGAAACTGAACAATTCCTAAACAATGCTTGTACAAGGTCATATGAGCTTACAGTCTATGTTGCCTCCTGTGTCGTCCTCCTCCTCATAGATTGTAAGCTCTTGTGACGTGACCATTGTACAAGCACTGTCACCTCCTGTGTCCTTCTCATAGACTGTAAGCTCTTGTGACCATTGTACAAGCCCTGTCACCTCCTGTGTCCTCTCCTCCCCCTCAAAGATTGTAAGCTCTTGTGGCCATTGTGCAAGCATTGTCACTGCCAGTGCCCCTCCTCCTAGTAGATTGTAAGCTCTTGTGACCATTGTACAAGCATTGTCACCCTGTGTCCTCCTCCTCCTTGTAGATTGTAAGCTCTTGTGAGAATTTGTCACATATACTCATACCTATACAGCCCTGGTAACTCTTGAGACCCCCTGACTACGTGTCAACATAATTCTATAATTCCCATCACTAATTCTGCCACCAACACTGCTAGCCCTAGCCAATCAGTGTTGGGTCAAAGTAACAACACTTCCCCCCCCAACCACCAAGTGTTCTGTATAGAGCTGTATCTGATAGAACACTTGTAGTGTCAGCACAGGAGTCATCCTTTAGCATCAGGTAACCGTGTCCCATAAAATGTCCCCATTAATTCTCCCCGAACACAGTACACTATTAAAACTTTACCAAATGTCACACAATGACTCCTAATAAAAGTATCCCTTATGCTACACTCACATGAACGTGTGCCCGCCGTACCATAACACGGCTGGCACACGTTGATCCCCGGGAGAGGAGGAGGGGGTGAGGGCTGCTCGCCCCCTACCCCTCTCCAAAGTGAAACATGGCTGCAGCGCCCCGTACAGCGCCGTTACTTTATTAAATATTTTAGCACACTATTTGGGGGGGGGGGGGGATTCTTATTTTTCCACCTCTAAAACCTAGGTGCGTCTTATGGTCCAGTGCGTCTTATAGTCCGAAAAATACGGTACATAAAAAAAATGTGCTGCACATCATGTAGGTCAGGTTTTTATGGTCAATTCAGATCCTTTTAGCTTAGAAAATCTCCCCAGCTATGTTTTATACTTCAGTAATATGGTTATAAGTACCCATGTGGCTGAATGCTGGCTCATAAATAGAATTTGTTTTAATGTTCTGAAGAAAGTGGATAGTATTTTATACTGGTGGCTGCATTGCTGGGCTGCGGAATGAATCTCAATATTTTTACCCAAGTTAATCTTGCGTGTCTATTTGTTTGTTTGTTTTTTTTTTCACTTGGTGATGGCTGTCTAATCAACCTAATGCTTGCTAATGCTTCCTGCCCTATTGCTAATTGCTTTTCAGACACAACTAATCCATGAAATTTCCAGTTTAAAGAAGTTAGTTGAAAATGCAGAGGAGTACAATCAAGAACTTGAGGTGAGAATTCTGTGTATTAAAATTACTATTACTCATTATTACTGTGTGAGGGCTTGTTTTCTGTGTAACAAATTGCACTTTATTGTGGCGGGGGGGGGGGGGGAGGGATTCCAAATGCATTGAAATTGGTGGAAAAATGGATTTGTGCCATTTTTCTTGTGAGCCTGGATTTTACGTATTTACTGTGCAGCCCAAATGACATGTCTCATATTCTTTGGTAACCCCATGATCTTGGCAACCCAGATTTATATAGTTTTATGTTTTCATACATTTACAAAAATTAAAACCTGAACAAGGGAAAATTCTTAATTTTGCCATCTTCTGGTGCTAATAACTTTCATACTTCAGTGTACAGGGTTGTGTATGGTGCCTTTTTTTCCGACCTTTAAAGACTTTTTAAATGCGTCTGTTTGAGGACTCTTGCCATTTTGAAAAAAATTCTATAAAAAGTGATCAAAAGGCTGTAACTTTTACTTTAGGAGCTATTTTCCGATACAAGGTTAAATGGAGCGAATAACAGTTATTAGAATTTGATCTTACGAGAGCTGCTCCCTGATGACGTCACAGGGAGGGACTATCTAGGCCATTATGGCACCATCAATAATGGGCCAGCAGATTTGCGTTGATCAACAGGTTAACAGTGTGAGCTGCTAGCAATATGCAGCAAACGCCCACCTTGTATGGAGATGGCTCAGCCCGTGCTCCCTCTCCATACAGTGGCAGCCGACCTGTGATGTAGTATTACATTGGTGAGGAGTTAAAGGGGCTCGGTCATGGACTTTTTAACCCCTTCACGCTCTGAAGGATATATCCGCCACAGAGCTATGAAGGGTGTATGAAGAGGGCTCACGGGCTGAGCCCTCTTCATACTGAGATGGTCTTTGCTGCATATCGCAGCAAAGACCCATTGCTAACACCCGCGGTCGGTGCTTACCCTAGATGGTCTAAGAAATAGTGAAAAAAAAAAAGAAAAAAAAGTTTAAAAAATATAAAAGTAAAAATTACAAGCACATTAGGTATCGTCACGTCCCAAAATGCCCCATCTATCAAAATATAAAAAGGTTATTGACAGTGGTTACCTCCAAGACGGGAAATGGCGCCCAAATGTCTGAAATTTTATACCTTTTTATATGACATAAAAAAATGTAATGAAAAGGGATCAAAATGTCACAGTTCTCAAAATCATAGCAATGAAAACGTCGGCTCATTTAGCAAAAAATGACACCTCACACATCTCCGTACACCAAAGTATGAAAAAGTTATTAGCGTCAGAAGATGGCAAAAAAAATTTTCCCTTTTTTCGTACACATTCATTTAATTTTTGAAAATTTATTAAAACGCAATAAAACCTGTATAAATTTGGTATCACCGCGATCGTACAGAACCTAAGAATAAAGAAGAGGTGTTATTTGGAGCGAAGAGTGAAAGTCGTAAAAACTGAGCCCACAAGACCGTGAAGTACATGCTGTTTGGAAATTTTTTTCCTTCTTCCCAGTACACGGCATGGAATAATAAATAACATGACGGGAAAGTAAAATTTGTTACGCACAAAATAAGCCCTCACACAGCTCTGTACATGGAAAAATGAAAAAGTTATGGATTTCTGAAGGAGAACGAAAAATGAGCAAAAAAACCCTACATTCTTAAGGGGTTAATACTTGGGACACTCTACTGTATATTTTAGTAACTGGAGGGAAGATTGCTGGACTTTTTATTAGATAGATGCTAGTATACTGTATATACTTTTACTAAAGGCAAAATCCCAATTATTTCAATAATGAACTTTTACATATGAGACCTATGATGTATACATATTTTTCTTACTGGCATTTTCGAGTGAAGTGACCCTTTTATTTGCAAACTGACCAGCATCTATGGCATTCTTGTGGCTCAAAGCTGAGCCTGTTATGTCATCAGATTAAGTAAAATTTTAAAGATTATTTAAAATGGGACAAACAATGTTGAACACATGAATAACAGTTGATATGCAGGGGTACAACACTTGGCATTCTAGCAATTACCTATCCTGTGGATAGGCCGTTCATAGTTTTGGTCTAATTCTTCTGTTGCTATGGGAGATATATTTACAGCATTATATATTAAGCCACATACACATTTTTTTTTCCTTCACTGGTCACTTGGTTAACCAGTGATGGGCTAATGAAAATGAGTAATGGTCACATCTTATCTACTCCCCTTCTCTGCACAAGAACCTCAACACAATTTGATAAATTTTGCTGAAATATCTCCAGGCTATTGCTGCCTATGGAGGAAGGGGCTGCTGTAAATCATATCTTTTAAAGGGGTTGTCTGAGGTTAAAAAAAAACCTGGGGTGGCTGGGTTGGGGCTGGTTTAAAAAAAAAAAAAAGTACATGTTTCTAACTTTTTTTTACCCAGCCACCCAAGTTTTGTTATATATATATCTCAGACAACCCCCCTTTTTAAATGCTGCTTAGAGATGTGCTAGAAAAATGGTTGCTTCTATAATCAAAAAGGCAATGTCACTAGTTAGCACATCAGATCTAGATTTGGTCCAGTAAACCCCACTCTATGCGTGGAGCAAGTTTGTCGGAACAAACTTGCATGTAGGTAACCAACTTTACCCCGTTTCAGATAATTTTGCCCCATTGCTGATGAGTGCCTGTTTACATGGCTGTGAATCATGCTTGTATATATGTTCCAAACCTACAGACTACTTGCAAACTGAATTCCGTGTTTTAGAAGGAGAACAGATCACCTTTTCCCTGTGTTATTTCCTAATAATGTTGTGAAACTAACATAATACATTATATTTGTATGTATGTATTTCAGAATGACCTGGAAAACAAATCCAAACTTCTGAAAGAACATGAAATACAAATGGCAGAACTGAAAAAGGAATCAGAAATTCTACAGAAGAGAGTCGGCTATTTAGATCTTTCTGCATCCTTGGTAAGGAGATTTTCCCCTACAGGCACACAAATCTAATGGATTCTATGTCTATATAACGTATATCTTTTCAGGGTGATGGTGAAAAGTTGTGTGAAGAATTGTTTCAAATGAAGCAGTCTCTTAGTGATGCTGAAACTGTGACCCGTGATGCACAAAAGGAAGCTTCCTTCTTGCGGAGTGAGAATCTGGAGCTGAAAGAGAAGATGGTGAGGAAGGTCATTGCTTTAATATGCATGGAAGCACCAATAATAAAAACTGCTGGCAGACATTGTTGGATGGTAACCCTGGAGAGCTGATTTACCAGTCTTTAGTGGCAGCATGAGAAAAGTCAAGCCTGATAAGTCTGATATAGTTACTAATAGATCCAGGCAGCATAACTGTAGTAATCTTATATTTGTTATCCATGGCCTCTTTCCTTCAAAAATCAAGTCTGAGGGGATCTGGTTGGTGTTTTCAGAGTGATGTCTCTTCACTGGTTGTTACAATGAGCAGAGCAGGGGGAGGGTGAGACACTGCAGGGCTCTGTAAACATAATTTTAAGTTTATTAATGTGAAATTAGTTTGGTTAATGTGTTTCATGGGTGTATGTTTTTTGTTTAGGATGAGCTCTCAATTCGCTGTGAAAGGAGAGAGAAAGATGCCTTGGATTATGAAAAGCAACTGGAGATTGAGAAATCCAATCACAAAAGGATGCAAACTGACTTGCAGAAGGAATTGCAGTATGCTTATAATGAAATTAACCAGCTCAATGGCCTCATGGCTGGAAGAGTCCCCAAAGGTCAGTCAATTCATTATATTTAGTAAATTCAATTTTCACAATTGAGAATTTAAGGAAAATCAGATTTCTTGATTATTAACTAATAACGCTCCTAGTTAGATTCCAGCCGCATGGTCAGAACAGTGTTAGGAGCGGTGTTCCTTTTTAGTTTTCTTGGGCTTCTTCAGCATAAAAAGTTCATTTTCAAAGTGCTCCAGTAGTGTCACAAGAGCCTCTCTGGGGGCTATGGCTATAAATGCCCCCCAACTTCTCCCTGGGTGTCCCCCTCCCTCCTCGTGAATATTCCCTTTGGAAGAACTTGGGCTTCTTTAGCATAAAATGTTAGTTTTCGAAGTAACTAAAGTAGCGGATCTACCCTCCCCACCAGTTTCCTGTCTTTCCTTTTTCCTGGCCCGCTGGATTTTCTAGAGCAAAAGACTCGGCCAGTTCAGACATGGTCTTAGCCTGTTAGTAGATATGAGTGCCGGTGGGGGAAATTTTAAGACGGGTGTTTAAATGCCTTCATCTGAGCACCTCCTTAATTTATGCATGCCTGTTGCTTCGTTGATACGCACCCCTCCCGCGACTCGCTCTGGCCAGACATCCAGTTATGTCATCCGGCTGTCTGGAAATATTGCGCTTGTGTGCAATCTTCAACCTTGTTCAGCCCACAGGTTTCTATTGCGGCTCTGCAAGATTTCCAGACAGCCAGATGATGTCACCGGCTGTCTAGCCAAAGCGAGTGGTGCATATCAATGAAGTAGGGGAGAGGGGGACATGCATAAATTAAGTAGCGGAGGAGCCATGAGGCGCTCATGTGACGTGAGTCTGAGCACCTCAGGCTAAGTTAAAAAATTTTAAAACCTACTTTTCTGGCTAACAGCTTTTCTTGCTGAAGACTGGTCAATCATTCCCTAGAGGTAACGAGCGTACCTTATGGGAAAGTCTACCACTGATAAGTGACCTATTGATACATCTACCACCAATAGATTTGGTTTTTTTTTTCATATTTACTTGTACCAGTAATGGTTATTTAATATTCCCCTGATTTATAAGTGCGATGGCCAATAGATCCACAAGAGTAAATGTGTCTTTTAAACTCCAAGAAAAAGGGCTGTAGTCAATTATCAAGCAGTGTTATGAGCTGTTAGCCTAGTTTAGAACATTATATAATATAAAATGCATATAATAATGGCATATAATACTCATCTGTGGTTTTTGCAGATCTACTATCTCGTGTTGAGCTTGATAAGAAGGTTGCAGATTATTCGAAGCAGGTGGCCAGTTATTTGGAAGAAAAGCAGGCTTTGGAGCAGGAAATTTCTATCTTATTGGAATTCAAATCTTTACCTGGTGAAGTTGAAAACCTTAAAGAACAGGTGGTTTATTTTTTTTTCATATTATGTATACATTTGTGTTGCATCTTTGTGGAGTCGTAGAGAAGATGTTTTGGTGGACAGGGCTATCTATATACCGTTTACAGGTTTTACTAATCCAATCTCCATATTCCTATTCCATTTTTTTTTAAATGGGGAATTGGGGTCCCCTTACAGACAGTGGAGATTGTTGGTGGCACAGCAGGGTGATGGCTCTCCTCTTCGGTCCACTGTTAGAAGCTCCACTTAGTTTCCTGTGATTTCTTAGACTACGGCGGGTGGAGCATGCGCACAAGTAGCAAGGGGTACGTGTTGGACTTTGACTGGCATCCACCCCCTTTCATTCTGAGCATGCATCGCCCACTGTAGTTGGGTTGCAAAGAGTCTCTGGTGATGAGAATCACAGAGACTACTCATGCCATGACGGGCAGCTGCAGTCAAAGCAGTAGCAAGAGGTGTTGCAGGAGAATTTAAATCAAACTGGAGTGGGCAAGGAAGCGGAGAGGGGAGTGCCTCCTGTTTGCATACACCAGACCGCTTTGCGATTTGATCAATTGGACCCACAGTAGCTAATTAGGAGATTAAAATAATAAGTAGGAGTTTAAATTATGAATCTAAAAAAAATGTATTTCATATGTTTACACGTGACCTTCTCAGCCCCTATTATAATAGGTGCTTTGTTGTGGGCTAACATTTTGGGTAACAGGTATCCTTTAAATGTGGTTCTACAGATGATGTATATAGAAGTGTTTGTTATACATAACCAACCATCACATTATTAGGCTTACGCCACACATGTGCTGGGTACCCTGTTTGTAGTTGCTCATGTTTTTAACCCACTTAGCCAACACTCTCTGAATTAAATTTAAGAACATGCCGGTTTCTATGAGCCACTTTAATTTCTATAGAGAATATCTGTGAAAGCTGGCACAAAGTCCAACAAGCCACAAAATTAAACCTGGGATGTCATGGGACCAGCCAAATCTAAATAGATCCTATCCTAGGTTGAAGCACATGCAGAGTCTGATTCCATTTTTCTCTGTAGGTACAGAGAACCTCAGAGGAGCTCGTTTTATTGAGGAATGAAAAAGAACAGTCTGCCTCTATAATAAACGACCAAAAGCACAAGCTGCTCGAACAAATTGAACAGATTGAGAAATTGACAGGGGAGGTAACACATGTACAGGCAAAATGTCAACAAGCTGAACAGCAATACTCTGAGCTGAAGATGCTGCATGAAAGCTTACAGGAAAGATGTACTCTTCTAGATGAAGAGCTGAACCAAAAGAACAGTGAGGCTGAGTGCCTGTTACAAGAGATGGAGAAACTCGAACATTCCGTGGAATACATGGAACAAAAAGTAAGGTGTTATGTGTGTCTTTCATCTTCACTATTTCGTAACGGTTTCAATTTCCTCCTCCAAAATCCATTGCTCTGTCTTATATGACTTTTAGATCAAGTGACTTTGACTTAATGGCTACAGCTGATGTTTCATCTCCAGAGTGCGTGTAATTTTGTTTTATTTTTTAAATGTAGGAATTGAAAACTCCTGTTAAAGAACTTGAAGAATTGCTTAAATCTTCTCATGTGGACAAGGAAAATCTCAAAGTGCAAGTGAATAATGTAAGATTATTAAAACAATAAAGCTAAATTATTATTATTACTATTATTATAACGTTGCTAGTGATTGGGGAACTGTGACTGCCATGGTAATCCTTTTATTAGTTATCCATGGCCTCTTTGCGCCTAAAATCAACTTTTAAATTTATGCTAATGAGATGGATGGGCTCTGTTGGACGTTTCCAGAGCCCCTCGGTTCTGCAGCATTACAATGAGCAGAACATGTCTTCTCCTCCCGCTGCCTGTGTAATCTAGCAGCAGGGGGAAGGCAGACCTGTTCTGCTTAGTGTAACAATCAGTGAAAAGACCTCACTGAGAGGCAATGGAAACGCCCACCAGAGCCTCTCAGCCTCATTGGCATAATTTTCAAAAGTTTTCACTGGTTTATCATGCTTTATTTTTGATAACTTTTCTAATTTAATAAGTGAACTTATTATTGAACTTTATTTCTTTTGTAGCTCTCTTCTGAAGTTACTACTCTTAAACAACAAAACGAAAAGGTATCTGTATTGTACAAGGAAAAACAAGAGTTGGAAGAGAAGTTTACTGGATTGGTATTTGAAATGGAACAACTTCAGCAACAACTTCATGTCTCTGCTGTGACTACTATGCAACCAGAGAATACTGGGGCTTCTAGTAAACTGCAAGAACTCCAAGAGGAGTTAAAACGGGTTATGCAGCATAGAGATGAACTTCTTGTTAAAGTGGAAGACCTTGAAGCTGAGAAGAACCACTTGAAGCAAGATTTAAATGAAAACATTGAACTGGTAATTTACTTTAACCTTTTTATACACGTCCTTTTAAATATGAGCCTATACCTGTCCTCAGAAATTTGACGTGTTGAAGTATGTCATACAGCAGGTAAATGACTTTCATGGCTCAGCATTGTGGCATCACCCAGAATATCCTTTTTGAAGTGAAATGTAAATGGGTTGTATAGAGTTCATTGAGAACTTGCCCCTGAAATCCAGCCCTCATTGCCTCATAATGTCCACTTCGCTGTAATTGTCAACCATTCTTCTTCTGAACTTTGGATGTCAATCACAGCAAAGTGGACATGCTGAGGCAGAGCACTTGACTTTCTGAGCACTTCTGAGCTATGTGACATTTTACATCTCATTGTTGATCTTCTGCATGATGCCACCATTCTGGACCTTGAAAGATCTGGAAGTTATAAATCTACAACATATTGCAGTGCTTTATTGGCTCAATTTCTTAGAGGATCCCTTTAATACTATTCTTGTATCAGTTCTGTCTCAATTTTTAAATTGCTACTTCTCGCCCAGGCAAGATCTACATATGTCACTGCATATCTAATATTGCTGTGTTCATTAAAATTCATTAAAGGGGTTTAAGAATGAATTATCTTAAGACATGCTTTCACTAATTAGCTTAGTTGGGCCAAACATTACACCATGGGCCATGGAGTTTGGCAAGTCTTTGCAATCTGTTATACCTCTTTTAACTGTAGTCTCCTTCCTGAAGACTGATCTCTTATCAGCCCTCTCCTGCCAGCTAAACTGCTCATGAGACAAATTACATGTTTTGCCTAAACTATTATTTAATAAAATAATATTGTCACTTTTTAGAGCATTGCAATCACCGGTTAACCATTCGGGTTGGTTCAACAGTGAATATGTTGAATTCATTGCTTTGCTATCAATGTCTGGAGACAAAACCTTTAAAGAGGACCTGTCGCCCATATAAAAGGTACAAGGAGCTGCTTACTAAAGTAATCGGCTCCTAGTGGTACAACAGATGCAGCAGTGTTACACTGCTAGCGTATCGGAACCATAGCAAAAACTGTCACGGTGTACAATAAGAATATGCAGGACCGCTTTGAACGTGGTGCGGCATTCCTAAGGAGGGGTCCAAGGTGCTTCCTCTTTCCCGGACCGCCTCCTAGCCCACCCCTTCATGAACACGCTGGACCGATTTGAGTGCGGCCCAGCGTTTCTATTGCACGGCAGTGTCTGCTAGTGTTATCTGAAGGTTCCGATAACGCTAGCAGTGTAACTCTCCTGAAGCACTAGGAGCTGTTTGTTTCGGTAAGCGGCTCCTAGTGCCTTTTTTTTTTTTTTTTTTTTATTGGTGACTGGTCCTCTTTAAGCGTTTTAATTGCGGATTTTCATTCTACATGGCACTTAATCATCATATCTTTTACATTTGAAACAGTCCATTGAAACGCAGGATGAGTTGAGAACCGCACAGGAGGAACTTAAACAGCAGAAGCAACTTGTCGCTGACTTAAGAAAGCAGCTTTCTGACTGCTCTGGAGATGCCTCAGCAGAAGGAGAAATGCAAAAAAACACTCTAGAGGAAAAGGTTAGGACAACCACTTACTCTTGACTTTGTTATTGATTAAATAATGATGTGGCCCTACATAGTAACAAATCCTTTGTCCTGTCCATTACTTATACACAGAATCCTCATCCTCCTCTACATTCAGTGTTTGGAGTCGAGTGGCAAACTCTGTAAATATATGGTTATGTGATTGTAGATCAAAGGTAGCATATTTATCTGTTTAGGGCAGCACCAACTTTTTTTTTTTTTGACAATGTTTTTCTAATGTCCTTATGTTCCATTGTTTGGCATTGTGCCATGTTCAGAAAAGCTGAAGTTTGAGTCGGTCCTGTTCCATGCTTTCTTTCTTAAATCTTCTTGCCAGAACAATACTACAATTTCCCTCCAGCTCATACCCATTAGCCATTTACTAATTTTTTTTTTTCCTCTCCACCTCCCAAGAACTTCAATTGTGTCACAATTTCCCAACCCCCCCACACCTCCTCCCACAGTCATCAGATCCCTTCACTACATATAATGTATGGTACATGAAAAACTGGTGACTGCATAAGATGTCCTACCTGTCAAAATTCAAACTCCGTACTGGTATATATAATATTGGTGACTAAACTGTGATGTGGTCCATAACAGGACTTTAAAATTCTCACATTTCTTTGTTCACTCTAAGTTTTATTTATTTTTTTTAAAATTTAAGATTCTGTTGATGACTCAAAAACTACAAGAAAATGAAAAGAAGTGTGACACTCTTACTAATGAGAAAAATGAACTTGAGAGCGTCCATCAGAGCCTGATTTCAGAGATGAAGCTTCTAGAGGAATGTATGCACTCGGCAGAGCTGGCTCTGTCTAAGGTGGAGGAAGAAAATAATGATCTCAAACAAAAGCTGAAAGGGCAATTAGACTCCAATGAGCAAGATGTGCCCATGAACAGTACAGAACTCAAAGAAGGTCAAACCTTGGACAGCGAGCTCAAAAGACAAGTAAATCAGGTTTGTGATGTACAAACCTTTTGGATGCTTTAATGCAAAATAATGCTTTTACTTTTTGTTTTTGTAGCACAAAAATGAAGCGTATGGAGCCTCGGTGCCTAGCACTTAAAGCTTCATGGCATTCAATCATTTTCAGTAAATCTTCAGATGGTGTAAATTGGTGCAGCAATTATTAGTCATTTGTTTTACAGCAGAATGATGTGAATTGCCTCCAGCTACAGGAACAGATGTTGGCCGTGCTGCAAGAAAGGGATGCATTGCTCGAAACTCTGAAAAACATAACTTCTGAAAGAGACCAGCTGAAACTGGACTTGCAGGAGAACATAGAAATGGTAAGAATTTAAAAAAAAAGTATTCATTTAGGAGGCCATACATTGTCATTACTTATTTTCTGTGTACTTTCTTTGCTTTAGTCCATTGACACACAGGAAGAGTTGAGGGCTGCTCTCGAAGAACTAAAGGTTAAAAGTCAGTTATTGGATTCTCTGAATTCACAATTGAATGAAATCCAGGTGGGAGAAAATGTAAGTACTATACTTTACACTGTTATTAGAAAGCGTATCATAAAACGCAGGTGCTAAAGAGCTGAAGATTACTAGTGCCTCACCTACAGAGCCAATGGATTGCTTGTATGTCATGATAGAGTTTTGCCATTACTGAAACCTCTGTGTTGTATACTTATGATCCTAAGAAAGCTATAGGGAATCTTTCAGGGTGATGTGAAGCAGCGATGAAAAATCACTGATAGACATTGACAATAGACATCAGGAGATGTTGGTCTTGAGTCCGCATCAGAGGGCAGTCAACGTCAAGATAATGAAAATTTGCTGTCCTTTTATAGAAAGTTTTTTTTACTTCCAGTGGACAGAAATCTGTCCATGGTCGTGCAAGTGCACAGCTTGTTATGTCTGAGTTATCGGAGCTGTGTGTTATAAAAAAGCGGTGCACCTGTGCAACATCACATGACCATGGATACATTTCTATCCCGTAAAGATGAACTTCTCATAGATGATAAGTATACATCTAGAAAACCGTGTGGAATTGATACAGAAATATATTGTAAAATTGTATGTTATACAAACACTTATTTGCTGAAATGGGAACACCCCTTTACAGGGGTTGTCTGTGACTCCTAAAAAAAAAAACGCTGTGTGGCCCTGGGAGGGGGCCGCTCAAAAAGGAAGAAAAGAAAGTGCTCAGACCAGCTTCAGGCAAGCCGAGGTGGCTGGCTGCACCCACCTGTGGTCATATCCCAGGGCATGACACCAGGAGGGACTATAAAGGTAAGTATGTGTTTGTTTGCGCTCCGATTACAAGGATACGTCTGGAATTGTCCTTCTAATGTTTTCTTACAATGGACAGTTGGTGTTCTTTCAAAAATTCTGCTGCTTTTCCTTAAATTATGTTGGGGGCTATAAAAAAAAACAAAAAAAAAACTAAACCTTGCATATTCTTCTTAGGGGGACTCAACTCTATTGTGTGAACATCTGAAACAAGACACTGAGAAATATTCGGTCCAACTTAATGTTGAAAAGTCGATCAGAACTGAACTCCAATGTGAGGTTGAAGAACAGCACAAAAAGATAAAGGAGCTTGAAACTAGGCTAGAGGAAATTCTTAGAAAGCTCCAGGAAACTGGTAAGGATGATATTACAATCCGTAAGTAAACCTGGAATTCATATAGCAGAAACATCTCACTACTTTTTTTTCAATTTAGAATCCAAGTATGAAGAGATGGTAGAAACACTTGAATTGGTCACAAAGGAAAAGGAGCATTTATTATCCTCCACCAACAGTCTTGCTAATGAGCTTTCATTTTACAAACTGGTAAAAAAAAAAAAATTGTAATACGGTTTTTATTTATGTTTGTTGCAGACCTTTTAACATTTTATTTATTATTTTTTTTCATTTATTAAAGGAAAGAATAACAAATGATCAAGAAGTACAAGTCTCTGAAGAACTGCCTGCAAACATTGATCAACTTGGTACTATAACCAGACAAGAAGAAAGTGAGAGGAGTCAGGAGAACCTTGCTCAACTGCAGCAGCAGCTCTATTCAGTTTCTTATGAGAAAGAAGAACTTCAGCAAATAATTGATAATCTTAAAACTGAGAGATTTGAATTGTTGGCTGATTTACAGCGACATGGGGAAAATGTAAGCAGGAATTATTGCCCTTAAATTGTTTGTACAAATGCAAATTATATGACTTCATTGTTTTTACTGTAGCAAAATGTTGATGTAAAGGCATGACTTTTGTTCACAAATTACAGCCTTTTCTTGATTCAAAGTACATTTACCACCATTATGTAGGATTGTAAACCAAGCACACTGACATACAGATATCCCTCTGGCAGAATCTGCTCTTCTTTTAGCTGCTTTCGCCCTTGATTTTACAAAAAAGGCTTTGTTAAATTATGCAAACAAACCTAAGAGGCTCCAGACTCCATAGGTGTTAAAGGAGCCTGCAGCCTCTCAGGCTCATTTGCATAATGTTTTATAGGAAGCTTATAGAAGAGTGGATCCTGCCAGAGGGGGCAGTATGTCAGTGTGCTTGGTTTACAATCCATCATCCTGGTGGTAATTTCCTTTTTAAATGGGTTGTCAGATATTAGACAAAAATCTTGTATTGTACAAATGGCCATCTTCATTATTCATTTATTTTTTTTTCCCCTATAAGGAGGCAGTGACATCTAAAGAAAAGTCTGATCTCTTAAATGAAATTGAAAAGTTGAATGAACAACTAAAGACTCTTCAAGAACAGTCTCTAGAAGCTGTGAGAACATTTACTGAAGTAGATGGCTTTCAGGAACAAAGACCCGAGTATGCTCATATGGAGGTTAATGTCCTGAAAGATTATGTCTCACGGGGTCCTAGCTTATTTGAAGAAATCCAGGAAGAGAAGTCAGAGATTCTTTGCAAACTTGGCTTACTTCAAGAAGAGTTGCAGAAAGGGGCTCTACACAGGGACGAACTTCAGAGCAAACTGGAGAAGGTGCTCAAAGAAAATGCCCAACTAAAAGAATCCTTGGATTCAGTCTCTACTCTTGTAAGTAGATTGGTGCAGTCTTTATTTCATTTTTTTTTTTTTCCCCAGCTTAATTCTGTGTTTTAATGGACACTCTTATTTACGTGTCCAAATAGCTAGACTTAGTGGTAGGAGGCAATAAAAACAAGCTCATTTAAAGGAACATTATTTAATTCTTGATTCAAACTGTGTGGTGATGGACCATCACGAATGCAGTTCTGTACCTGTTTGCACAATTTGTGTTTATGTACAGCTGAAAAGTGTTAGGCCTGTGTAAAAGTTTCTTTTAGTTTACAAATGAACAGACTTATTTGTTGGCCTATTACTGCCAGGTTTGCACAGGATAATTGAATGGAACTCTTATTCTGCCCTCTGAAATGTAGCCTTTTCTAAATGGTAAATGAAATATACTGGCAGAAGCTAATTTATTTTCTCCAAAATCTAGTCTTCCAGAACACAGGAAGAGCTACAGTGCTACCAGGAGGAATTACAACGGTCATTTCATTTGACTGCTTCTAGAGTTGATAAGGAAACCAAAACTGACCCAATGCCATCCATGGAAGAGGAGGTAGACCTTTAATCTTCTTTTTTTTTTCTTTTTTTTTTTTATATGACCGTTTTGTTTTTTCTTTTTGAAAGTACTATATCAATAGCTTTTCTCAGGTAGGGTATGGCAGCACCTTTTGCCGTTTTTTTTTTTTTTGGTTAAAATTTGCCAGTCTGTGTGCAAATGAGAGAAAAGTATCTTTTATAGGCTGGATGAGACTCTCCACTTTAGAAGTCACAATTTTGGGTTCTATAGTACCTAGAGCCATATTTTTGGTGTCCTTTTAAGAGAAGAATCTCAACTTTCAAATCAGGCTTGAGGTTCTGTGAGAAAGAGCTGCAGATATAGGAAGCTAAAGACACAGGCAATGGGGTCTTCATCTGCAGCACATGTATATTATATATCAGTGTGTCTTAAAGCTTGATGTAATCCCCCACCCCCCCTACTAAAACATGGTCCTAGGTATTATAGAACCCAAGATGGTTCTCTCGAGGTGACTCTTCTCCGCTCATTCTTAGGACTTTGAGATTTTACGTAATGGGGAATTGTAGAAGGGACACTTCATACCCTACCTGAGGGGTCTGTTAGTTTAGTGGTGTAAAAGCTGGTGACATGTTCCCTTTAAGCAAACTCTGTACTCAAGCAAATGCAGAACTGTCTTTGATTACGGAATCATTTGTTCATCTAGGTTATTGACTTACAAAAAATGTTACAACAGAAGGACACTGAATATCAACTACTTATTCAGAGCAAAGACAAACTTGAACAGGAAAAGATCTTCTTAAGCTCTCAAGTGGAAGGCCTTTTGAAGGAAATGAAGGAAACACATTCAACACTTGAGTCCTTACAGAATGAAAAACTAAAAGCTGAAAGACAACTCCTTGATCTTCAGCAGCAAATGGAAGCAATTGTAGAAGAACAAATTTATCTGAAAAATGTGCGGTTCTCTGAAATAGAGCAAGGAAGTCAGACGGAAAATAAAGATCAGGTATTTCACTTTTAACCATGTAGTATATCTAATAGAGAATTCTTCATGCAGAGTTGCCTGACTAAGCACTTTTTTTAGACTAGTTTGACTTTTGAAGCCGTTCAGTGCAGTTTAGGGTGTGTTTTGCATTGAATTTCTTGCTATATTTTAGCTTGTTTATTCAGTATCCTCTTGCAATACAGCTGCCAGTTTGCAACTTTACATTTCACTTTTGTCTTTATGTAGGAATTTCATTTTAATGATCCAGAACCAACCCACTCGTGTAATCACGAGGATGTAATGCAATCCAACATTGACTTAAGTAACAATTTAGAACAACTGAAAACTAATTTAAAGAACCGTGAGGTTGAACTGGAAATGCTAAGAAGTGAAAAATATGATAGAGAGCAGAAGATAAATCATCTTCAACATAAAGTGGAACTGATCACTGAGGAGTCAGAAAATCTTAAGGTGGCACAACAGTGTCTTGTATCGGAGAGGGACCAAACCAATGAAGAGCTGAAGAAGAATTTTGAGAAGGTAAAATATGTTTGTGTGCTCAAATTAGGTTGATAAATGGATAAAAGTGCTGTCCATTTTAGAGCATGTAAACACAGAATGTGAATTTTTCAAACGGGCACCACCTTCATCAGTGGAATACTTTCTATTAGTGGCGCTTTGGGCTTGGAGTCCTGTTTTATATGGATAGCCAGACATAGAAATGACATAGATTTGAACATGTACTTCCACAATTCTTGCGTTATGTCTTACAAATTATATGGATATGTAAGCAGCACAATTCTTAACTTTATATTTATTTGATGTACAGCAGATTGCAATATTGCCTTTTTCAATTAACAACATGGCACCCAATTTTTATCCATTACAGCTTTCTTCCTTACAAGAAGAGGTGCTTCAGAATGCTAATGTACAACAAGAACTTATTCAGAAGAAGGAAGAGCTTGAAAACGAACAGCTTAGTCTGAAATGTGAGATAGAAAATCTAACAAAGAGTTTCACAGGAGCTCAGTCAAAACTGGAATCCTTAGAGAACGAAAAACTGGAGACTGAGCAACAACTTAAGTGTACCCTGCAGCAAATGGCAGAGATTACTCAAGAGAGGGATGAACTTAAATCTGCAAAGGAAATATTAACTGTGGAAATCCTATCTTTTAAAGAGAATAAGAGGGTAAGTGAAATATTGTGTGATCATGTGTATAAAAAAAAAAACCTTTATCGGCCATCTGTTTAAAATAAACCTCACTGCGTCATAGCACATGGCTTCCACTTTACAATATTTCATACATTCATGGAATGGCCTGTTTTTTAATCTCTGTTCCATTTCTTCAAAATACTAGAAGGTTCACCCCACCAGGCTGTCTTGTTCTATTGCTCAATTGTCAAATTGTTGTTCTCACATAGCCACTTTCTCGAGATTTATTAAAGTGGAAATTGATTATAATATACAACACATAATGTACAACACGTACACTGAAGTGTTGCTCATATTTGCTAAGAAAATTCTTTTTGCAGAGTGTGGAAGAGAGCCATGAAATAATATCTGGAAACCAGGAAGCTACACAAACACATCCAGTATGTAGCCATGTGTTTGATAACAACTTAAAGGACATGGAAGTAGAGATTGCAACTCTGTGTAAAGAGAAGGCAAACCTTGAGGAAAAGCTTTTCAGTCTCCAGCAACACTTGGAAATGACTACAAATGAAAGCGCTGAACTAAAGCTTACACTTCAGAGCCTGCTCTCAGAAAAAGACCAGCTAAAGGACGACCTCAGAGAAAATGTAGAGATGGTAGGTGTTGGCTGTCCTCTTTTATGCATTCTCTATCACTAGATTCATTTTGTCATATGTTAAATGCTTACGTCACTTAAAATCGAGTAATGGCCATATTAGCTGCTACAGGACCCATAGTGTCCTAGCCAACCAATCTGACACACTAAAGAATGGAAGGTGTGCACTGTTATATACATACTATGCTGAACACTTTGCAGGATAATGTGTATATAGCAGTGCACATCTTTACAGTACACAATTGACAACTCTGAAATCTCTTTACTCCACCACCCCACCATGTGTTCATCAGCTAGTGGGCTGCATGAAGTCAATCTACATAAAAGTGGGTGTGTGTGAATATATAGTAATACTGTAGTATTTGTGTAGTGGTTGTATTTGTGTATATATACTTGTGTTTATGCATAAGTGTATAAATGCGTGTGTGTGTAAAAAATGATTGGCCCCATTCAGAAGTCTGCTATTGGGGCCCAGCCTCTCCTAGTTACTCCCCTGCTTAAAATGATTTTTTCTCATAGTTTTTTGCCAACTATGAGATTAACAATTTTCTGCTTCCCTAGTCTATAGAAACTCAAGATGACCTTAGAAAAGCACATGATGACCTTCAGCAGCAGAGACAGGAGGTAGAAGAGCTAATGTGTCAGATTGCGGCTTTAGAACAAAAGGTATGATGGCTCAAATGATATTGATTTTATTCTTGAACCATTTTTCGTTTCATCAGAGACCTTATTACTTTAACTTTTATTTTACCAGTCGACTTCAGTAGAGAACAAATTTCAAGAAACTCTATCACTCTTGAAGGAGGTCAACGGTGAGAAAGACCTTCTTGAACAGTCAAACCAGAAACTGGTATTAGAAGTAGAAAATCTTCACGATGAAATCAAAGACAAAGAATTTGCTCTTAAAGAATTAGGAAAAGAAAAATCTGAAGCTGAGCAAAAAATACTTGACCTTAATGTTCAACTTAAAACCTTGTTGGAGGAGAGGGACCAAATTGAACTTGCAAAAGACAAGCTACATAAACAGGTAACTTGGGGAAAAATGGTAAAATTCTTAGAATAGCATGATATATAGTTCACATTAACATGTATAGAGAGAGGTGTGGAAGGTGTAGTCCTCCGAACAAGTCAAGGTATTTGCTTACAAACAAGTTTTGCACATTACCCCGAAGAATAACCGAGGACAAGGAAAACATACACAAATATTTACAGACCGTGTGGACCCCACCCAACACGTGTTTCGCCCCCCCACCCCTCCTTTATCAGGGGTATGTGTGTATGTAGACCTCTGTATGTGTCTCGTATCCTCTGTTATTCCTCTGGGTCATGTGCAGTACTTGTTTTGGTGTTATTTAATTTGGGGAACAATCTATTTATTCTGGTGGGAGTACAATGTGTCTGTGCCCCCTTTTACTTGTATCGGCGTTGACTGTTGCAAAAGTTCTAACACTGAAATTTTTCTTGTCATCGTATAAACCTTCACATTTTCACTTATGTAACATTATTCAGCTGCTTGGCTACAAGCACCACACTTGCCTATGTAGGTGTAAATAAGATGCAGAAGCTATGGTCTAATTGGTCGGTGGCGCGTGCTTGTGGTGATGTCACAGGAGGCAGGTTCAGCCCCTCCATCTTGCTGATTGTAGTTCTTTCCAGTGCTGGAAACCATGGTTGCTATGGACCAAAAAAGGTTCTGAATTGGTACAAGGCAAAATAATTTTCAGGAGCGATTATTTTCAGGGACACCTGGAGCAGAATTATGGTTTCAAGTTGTGTGTTTTATTTTTTTTACTCAGAATGAACATTATCCTTTAAGGACTGTATTAAACTTGATTTTAATGGTTTTGTGTTCCTTTGAGTTTATTAGGAGGAGTTTAATACGGTTTTTAAATTGCAGTCTTTTGAAACTCAAGATGAACTTAATTGTACTCGGGAAGAACTTCAGGAGCAGAAGAAGCGGGTGGAAAAGTTGACAATTGAACTATCTTTTCTAGAAGAAAAGGTATGAATGTGAATGACCCAATAACCTCAGTAGCACTGCACATGGGTGGACCTTTCCAGTTGTGTGTTTACCATTTTTCTTTTTTGTTTTCCAAAAAGTCCACCTCATTGGAGAGACAACTGCAGGAAAAGATTGCCATGTTGAATACAGCTGTTGAAGAGCGTCAGACTCTTGACCAGTCTAAACATGAAATGGAACAGGTTATGGAGGACCTCAAGAGTAAGAGCTTTGACATGAAACAAGCCGAGAAGAAAATAGAAGCAGCTGCTCAGAAAACGCTTGAACTCGCCAACGAAATTAACCGTATTACACAAGAAAAGCATGACCTGCAGCATAGCAAGGACAACCTAGAAGAGGAGGTAGATTGTTTATTCTATTTATTTTTAGAAACCAAACAATCAGTATATAGCTCTTCATGTAATGCTGCAAAATGGGTTATTAGGTATGATAGGAGTAGTATGCTTTCTGTTGGGAATCCATACTGATTTCTACTGCACTTAAGAATACTTTTAGTTTTTATCCTTGTAGCCTACACATTTTATAAGCTGCATAACTTCCCAATGCTGTGCTTTTCTTTAGAGGACCTGTCACCCTGAAAATGACCCTCACAAAATGTGCCCCCTCACCCCAGCCCCTTTCTCCCCAGACAGTTTTTAAAAAAATGTATTTGTGGTAAATTGATTTAAAGCGATCCGACCTCTTACGAAATAAGTGGTCGGATTCTCCCATCTCTTGTGTCCGTCAGTGGGCCTTATTCATTACGGGGCTGGCCGACACTCCTGTCTGCGGTGACCTGTAGGAGAAGCCGTGGCATCGCATGTATTGTGTAATCGCTGCCGGCTCTCCGAAATGCGGCCACACTGACAGCGGCCGCAGACTTTCTCCTATACATTGCCAGCCGGCCATGCTGCACTAACAGCGGCCGTGCCAGGCTTACATACAGCGACGAATCGCGGAGACCTGGCAGCGATTATGCAATACATGCGATGCTGCCTGCTTTTCCTACAGGTCCCCGCAGACAGGGGCATGCTTGGGGTGTGTCGGCCGGCCCCCTAATGATTAAGGCCGACTGCCGGACACAAAATAGGAAAATCCGACCTCTTATTTAGTAAAAGGTCGGATCGCTTTAAATCAATTTACCACAAATAAATTTTTAAACATGGCTGGGGAGGAAGGGGCTGGGGTGAGGATTATGGGGGGGGGGGGTGGGAGGGTACATTTTTGCGGTGGTCATTTTCAGGGTGACAGGTCCTCTTTTTAACTATCTATTTATTTAGACATACTCACAAGGTATATAGGGAGGTATTGTACATGGGGAGGGGAACAAAGTGCAGGACGTCACATTACAGCAAGAACGACGACCATTTCACACCAAAACGCTTCATCCGGTTCGTATATGTATAAGGGAACATTAAGACACCTGTGTCTTGTACTTACAAATACTAGAGGAGGGTTGACCCGAGGTAATACCATTGGATAGTAGTATATCAACAGATAGCAGCACCAATCACAATATTGGCCATATTTGAGGCCAAAGCTATCTTTTCTGAGAAAAATCCATATATAATAGTTAATCCTTAGACTAAAACCGATTTAATAGTACCCAATAAGGTTTTCTCATGCAAGAAAACCTAAAGAAAAGACTAAAGTTGAGGGGCTATCCTGATATAGTGGTACAGGAGACTTATGAAAGACCACATACAGAATATAATGAAGTTGGTACCTCAATGGGAAAAGTCCAAAAAAAAAAAAAAAAGGCGTCTAATCGAAGAAATATGAGATTTGTATTTTCATTAAATTACTCCACACAAGCAGAACAAATTAAAAAAAGCCATAAATGATTTGCATACCTTGGAAGGCGTAAAAGATTTCAAAGAAATAATAGATTGGGGACTTACTTTCCACAGTGGTAGATCCCTCAGAACAGAATTGGTGTCAAGTAGTTTCAACCCATGTAGAGTCCGCTGTTTAAAAAATATCACATGTAGACCCAACCATGCAGTATATATAATCTTCTAGTATCATAGTATATAAGGCCAGAAAGACGCAAGTCCATCAAGTCCAACCTCTAAGAATTAAATAAATGTTTTTTGCCCCATGACCCTTTATATTTGTTCTCTCCAGAAAGTCATCCAGGCCTCTCTTGAACATGTACATAGAGTCGGCCATAACAACCTCCTGCGGCAGAGAGTTCCATAGTCTCACTGCTCTTACAGTAAAGAACCTTTGTCTATGTTGATGGTAGAATCGCCTCTCCTCTAGGCGTAGAGGATGCCCCCTTGTCCTGGTCATAGGCCTAGGTATAAAAAGATCTTTGAAGGCCTGTACATGTAAAAGTTTTTACACAGGAGAAACAATACAACATTTAAATTTGTTTCAGTGAACATACAAGTTCAATTAAAAACGGGCAATGGTGACCCAAGACTAATAGAACCATATAAGAAAGTTTCATAACTCAGACCCTAAATCCATGTAAAGAATTTGTATCCCCACCAAATAATGGAGGAGATTGTCAAAGAATGCTCCTTCAAAAAGAAAAAAAAAAAAATAGATCTTAAAAACAGGATCTCGGGGACCCGCATGTATAAATGACAACATAGATATGGGAGTTTTTCTATAACCAGACACCACATCTTTTTAATGCTACTGGGCCCTACATCATATTACAGCGGTGTATTAATATTGTCTTTGTATAATATTGCATACTATAGGAGGTACCAACATAAAGTTTGAGCCTATGCAGTTTAAAGTAAATAAAAATACTTTCTTTATATGATTAAAATACTACTACCAGTGTCCTATCAAATGGGTTTTCACCCCTTACGCGGTCCAATTGCTATTAAGTTCATAGTTTCCACCACCCACTTGGGGGAATCAGCAGTATCCTCCCTCGGCAGATGCGTAGTGTGCATAATACAGATGCTTCAGCGCCATGTTGGTGGAGGCAGAGGACCGTCCCCCGCCTCACAGCCAGTAGTTCTCAGGTATCGCGATATAGTGAGAACGGCAGGAGAGTCCGAACACACCTGAATATGCAGGTGTAGAACACAGTCATTTGTGATTGACAGATGGCAGCACAAATGGTTAATATGTTACTATCCAATAGTATTGCATATACTAGAGGGGTGACCCAAGGTAAGTAGAAGACACAGTTGTTTTAATCTTCCATTATACACATATGAACTAGAGGAAGCGCTTTGGTGTGAAATGGCCATCGTTCTTGCTAATGTGATGTCCTGCACTTTGTTCCCCGTCCCATGCACAATACCTCCCTATATACCAGTGATGGCGAACCTTTTAGAGATTGAGTGCCCAAATTTCAAGCCAAAACCCACTTATCTACTGCAAAGTGCCAACATGGTAATTTAGACCAATATTACATAAGGGCAAAATAATACTGCCACATGTTTAACACCACTATTACAACAACATAAATAGCATCATGCTTAATATTACCACCATAGAGTAATTGATTTTACACCTATGATCATATACATGTTTTAACCCCTTAACGCTCTGCGCCGTAGCTCTACGGCGCAGAGGTATAAGGAGTGTGTGAAGAGGGCTCACGGAGTCCTCTTCATACAAGGGTGGGGGTTGTTGCATATTGCAGCAAACCCCCACCACTAATAACTGCGGTCGGTGCTTGCACCGATCGCGGCTATTAACCCTTTCGCCGCCGGCGTTTAAAGGAGGACGGCGCCTGGGCGCCGCCATCTTTATTACGATCGCCACACCCCCAAACGTCATCGGGGGTGGCGCTCGGTTGCCATGGTAGCCTCGGGTCTTCGTTTGACAAGAGGCTACATGGCTTCTGCAGATTCGTTACAATGAGCCAGTGGCTCATTGTAATGAATCTGCTTCAAAAATGCCATATATTGCAATACAGAAGTATTGCAGTATATAGTAGGAGTGATCTGACCATCTAGGGTTAATGTACCCTAGATGGTCTAAGAAATAGTGGGGGGGAAAAAAAAGTTTAAAAAAATTTAATAAAATATTAAAAATTCAAATCACCCCCCTGTCCCTAGAACTGATATAAAACATAATAAACAGTAAAAATCGCAAACATATTAGGTATCGCCGCGTCCAAAAATGCCCGATCTACCAAAATATAAAACCGGTTACGGCCGGCGGTGACCTCCGAGGCGGGAAATGGCGCCCAAATGTCCGAAATGCGACTTTTACACCTTTTTACATCACATAAAAAATGATCAGAATGGTAGCAATGAAAACGTCAGCTCATTTCGCAAAAAATGACCCCTCGCACATCTCCGTGCACCAAAGTATGAAAAAGTTATTAGCGTCAGAATTTTTTTTTTTTCTGTACACATTCGTTTTAATTTTTGAAAATGTATTAAAACACAATAAAACCTATATAAATTTGGTATCGCACCGAACCAAAGAATAAAGCGGAGGTGTTATTTTGAGTGCACAGTCAGTCGTAAAAACTGAGCCCACAAGAACGTGACCACGTGCGGTTTTTTTCTTTCAATTTTTCCACGTTTGGAATTTTTTTTCAGCTTCGCGGTACACGGCATGTTAAAATAAATAACATTACGGGAAAGTAAAATTTGTTATGCACAAAATAAGCCCTCACACAGGTCTGTACACGTAAAAATGAAAAAGTTATGGATTTTTGAAGTTGGAGAGTGAAAAATGAGCGGAAAAACCCTGCGTCCTTAAGGGGTTAAGTATATAAAGTATATACATATTAGCACACTCATGTAATACACACAAAGATCAAATGTATACACTCATATTCACCCACTTATCTCCATGTACACAATCCTACACGGTCTTGGACCTACCATGCTGAACCCAGTAAGCAGTGTTCTTAGGTGTTTTTTTGTTCCTGTGTCCCCTTTCCCTTTAATTTCTGGGATTAAGGGAGTAACAAGGTACCTCCTAACTCCTTAAAGGCATAGGAATACAGAGTGCAGCAGAGTCATGTTGTGCTTATCTCTTAACTGCACCTTCATAGAGACCCTGCACTACCAGTGGAATTGAGTGTAACCTGGGTGAGTGCACTCACAGTAGCAGGAGGAGGCAGAGATGACCTGATGTCTTCATAGATGTCTTCAATCACATCCCTGTGTCTTACCTCAGACAAGTAATACAGAGCCCACTGATGAAGAGATTGAGTCAGAGCAGCTCTGCTCTCACTGTCATCCTCAGGCATCCGCGACCTAGGTACGGAGTCACACGCAACCACTCGCAGGTGGCACTTTAAGGTGGAGAGACGTGTACAAGTGCAGTGGTCCGTCTCTTCTTCCTGGGTAAAGAGGGAGACATTGACCCATAATAACAGGTCCGCTGCAGCCTTCACTGAGAAGCTGGTCTCCGGAGGGCTGCTGTGTGTAGCAGAGCAGAGTGCTCTCTGCTCTGCCACTCCCATGCCCAGAGTAGCACTGGAGCTCCGGCACGTAGCAGCAGCTGGTGGTCTGGCCAGAGCTCCATTAATAAAACACACACGGTGGAAGACGATGGCGTGCGTGCCAGCAGAGAGGGCTCTGCGTGCCCTGTCTGGCACGGGTGCCATAGGTTCGCCACCACTGCTATATACCTTTTGTGAGTATGTCCTAAATAAATGGATTGCTGAAGACAAGGGGTTGAGTGCCATTCCTACTTTTTCTTTTTTTTTTCTTTTTCTTATGTTCCTACCGGATCAAAAGGAATAGAGCACCAATTTTGTCTATTTTGCCGGAAAATATATATCTATCCTACCAAGGGACATATATGCTTAGTGTGTATAGTGACAAATCCGCATCTTACCTCCATGGTTTTCTGACGTCCCAGGTGGATCAATGGGACGCGGGAGGATAGCCCTTTTAAGGGCTGATCCTCACGTCCCCACACTTTTTTGTTAACTTTTATTAGACATATATTCAAATTTACTTATGCGGCTACTGGGACGTGGAGTAGCCGCATCTGAGGTTACACGAGGCGGCTACTCCACGCCTCGGTAGCATCTTTTCCCCTCCTACTCGCCCATCTTCGGCGCGCAGCTCTGCGTAGCTGCGCGCCTTCGTCCGGCGATCCTGCCGTCTGCGCATGCGCAGAAGAGCAGGCCCGTGCCTGTTTCGGCGCATGCGCAGACGGCAGGATCGCCAGACGAGGGCGCGCAGCTGCGCGCCGAAGATGGGTGAGTAGGAGGGGAAAAGAGGCTACCGGGGCGTGGAGTAGCCGCCTCGTGTAACCTCAGAAGCGGCTACTCCACGCCCCAGTAGCCGCATAAGTAAATTTGAATATATGTCTAATAAAAGTTAACAAAAAAGTGTGGGGACGTGAGGATCAGCCCTTAAAAGGGCTATCCTCACGTCCCATTGATCCACCTACCACCCAATCTACCTTTTTATAGGTAGATTTGTGGTGGTAGGTTCCCTTTAACTCTATACACACAACTTTTACATTTATGGTTCATATTTCTGTCAACAGATTTTACCCTAAAACTAGCAGCGCCCTCAGGTATGGTATGAAATGTCCTTGCATTGGCAGTGTCACATTAGATGCTCCTATTTTCGGTTCTATAGGGCCCTGAAACATGCTTTTGGTATACGTAATAGAATTAATTATAACAATCTCTAGTTTTATGAACCTACATATTCGCAGAGATGAGGAATGCTGCAGCTTAGGCTTCATTCACATTACCGTTGCTAAGCACGGCAGCGCTGGGGAGTGGGGGTGAGAGCTGCTTGCCCCATCCCTCTTCATAAAGGAACATGGCGCACTGTGCCATATGCTGAGAAAGATGAGATTCTTATCACAAATATGATTAAAAGCCTGTTTCACTGTACTAAAGAACTTAAGTTGGGGGCATCTGAAGGATGATTTTTTGCATTTTAGGATGCTCTTATTTCCATGGATAAAATCTGTAGATGGGACCCCTTTAACTTATTGATTTTATGTTGGACCATCATCCTGATCACCAAGGTTTTACTTTTGCAATACATAGTCCAATAACATTCATGCATGCATGCATGCATACATATATACATACATACATGCATACACATATAGATATTAATTTAATGCAAATTTTTCTTGTTGCAGACTAAGAAGCTAAGAGAAGAAATCCAGCAACTGAAACATGAGTATAAAATCTTATCCGATGAACAAATCAGGAAGACAAGCCAGTTAGACGCCCTGGAAACTGAGCTCTGCCAACTCCATGAGAAGATGCATCTCAGTGAAGCTTCTGCACAACAGCTGGAGACTGACAGAGCATCCCTACAGAAACAGCTGCAGCAGTATGAGCTGGATGTGGCGTCTCTCCGCCAAGAGCAGGAGCAATTCCAACAGCTGCTACAGAGGGCACGAAGTGAGAAGGAAAATATAGTGGCCAGTTTGCAAGATCAAGAGAAGGCAGTATGTATAACTTGATCTCTAGTTAATCTGTTTTATGGGGTCACATTTGCAATTTAGTGATTACTAATACTTAAACAGTGCCTATAGATCAATAAGAAAAGGTTGCGTCTTGTTCAAAGTGATGATGTTTGGCTACATTTGCAGGGCTATCACTGTCTGGACTGCCTTCTGGACTACAAAGAGCTGGGAAGAGTATAAGAAAAGCTAAATGTTATCCCACCAAACTCTCTAGATTCTCTTGGCATGGGCACTTTTCACACACATGTTTCTCATACCCAGAACTTGCATTGAACACTGTCCAATTGACTGGGTTTGGTCAGACTAGAAAAGATAGACCACAGTCATTAGTAATTGCAAAAAAAAAAATCAAAAATGTGCATGACAAACTGACTCTGAGCAAACTGCCCTCTAATGGAAAATGTCAGGTTTTCATTGATGAACCTCTGCAGGGCTTGTGTGAAAGGGACCTAACATGCTGCCTGCAGACAAGTACACTGTACTTTCCATGTGCCGTGCTCCCTTTAATACTATGCAGTAATAAGAAAGGTAAAATTTTATTCATTTTTTTTTTTTCTAGGTTGTGCAGCTGCAAGATGAACTTCAGGCTTCAAAGAAGGAGCACGATGAGAGCAATGCACATCTAGCTGACAAAGTTAAAGAAGTCGATGAATTGTTACAGAAAATCTCTTCTCTGCAAGAAGAAATGCAGCAGTTGCACCAGGTAAGTCAGCTGACCTTGAGAATGATAGAACATGATATTTAAATGGGCATATTTAGTTGTGTATTTATGACTAGCAATACACAAATGACATATTTGGTGATTATATGCCAGAAAGCTCCTTCAGAAGTCAGGGCTATTTAGTGCCTAATAACATAATCTGATGTCCACTACCACCGTAGCAATTGTCATAATGGGCTACAGGCAGAAGAGGACTGGTCTGCCATTATCACAGTCCAGCTCCGGTGCTGCTAACAGGGTCATCGCTATTGTGATCAGTGCAGGTCATATGAATTTCCATTTCTGTAAGGCGTTTCCGAGGTCATTTTACTAGATGTCTTTACATAATCTGCTTATAACTGCATGTTTTAAGAAAAGTTAGTCTGTAGCAACAATGTTGGTGAGGCTACCTGAAAATAAGAGAATACTTGATGACTTTTATCATCCCAGCCATAAAAGTAGTGGAAAAAAAAACAAACATTACAGGAGGACAATGAGCTTGTACTGAATTCTACAGGCAATTGCCTAATTATCTTTTATGGAATCTCTTATTCCCCTTTCATGTGTGTGGCGTCGCCCGTATCGTGCACTATACCTGATGCAACTCAAAATTCTGCGCTGAAATGGGTGTTCCAGTGTTCAGTACTACCGTGTGCCACATTTATCAGCTAAAGTCCAATAAAATTATCACATGCTCCATGTTAAAGGCGCACCAAAAAAAAAGTTGCACTCTGTCGTAGCAGTGCTGTGGGGGACAGATTCATTAAAAACATGCGCCACATCATGAATCTGGTGCCTCTGCATATAATGCAGTTAGCACTGCTCTTTAATAAATGCCCCAATAAGTCCTTGAGCCTTGATTCCTTATTGCTTATTAACATAAGTAGTTTTTGGGGGGTTTTTTTATGTTGACTTTAAAAGGAAAGGCGGCCATGGATAACAAATATAAGATTATCACGATGCCTGGATCTATGAGCAACTGACCATGGTGTATCATGATTAATTTTAACCATTTTTAAAGAATTTAATGATTTAACACTAGAACAATTATTAAAAAGCTGTGTAACAATTCTGAAAATCAATGTGTTTTCATGCAGTTGGTAAAAGAAGAAAAGATGAAAAACGATGACCTGTGTGAAAATGTGAGTCTCCTGGAGAAACAAATTAGAGTCCTGCGATTGATTCAAAGCGAGTCTGCGCAAGAAGAAGATGAGCTAGCAGAGCGTACTGAAACTCTGGAAAAGAAGAACCAAGAATGGAAGGTAAGACCATTAGATGGGAAGTCTAGATTAACTGTTGGCAGGTTAAAAGGAAATCTACCATTTGTTTTTATGCATTGTAAAACAAACATTTCCTAAAAATGCTATAGCGGCACTGATACAGAACCATATCTTGTTTAATGCCTGAACCGAGTGGTTTTGCTAAAAAAAAAAATAATTATAAAATTCAGGACTTTTGGGAAAGCTGGGTGCTGTACATAAACGCATTACACAGAACTGTCCAGACAGGACTAATCAACCTGAGCTGGGGGATGGTGCGGCGAATGGTTACTTCTGCCTGTCGGGGACAATACAGTGATGACATTCATGCCTTTTGTGGCGCAAGACAAGGGTGGAGCAGTGTATAATTAGGCTGTGGTGAAGTGTCGGGCCATCCACAGGAGCGAGAGTGCCCATTTTATAATTTTATCATTGTTTTTCAGCAAAAAAAACCCCACTTATTAAACAAGATGTGTTTCTGCATCAGTGTAGCTACAACATTCTCAAGGTATGTTTAGTTCATAATGCATAAAAGCAAATTCTAGATTTCCTATAACTCAATGCCAGGGCCCTTTTTTTGTTTTCATTTTTCACTGTAAACAGCTGTGTGAGGGCATGTTTTCTGCCCTTCTGTGAAGCAGGGGAAAAAAATTCCAAATGCAGTGAAATAGGTGAAAAAAATGCATTTGCACCTTTTTCTTGTGACATGTCTACTTTATTCTTTGTGTCGGTGTGATCAAGGGGATATCAAATTTTATATGGGTTTTATGTTTTCACACATTTACAAGAATTAACACCTGTACAATTTTTTTATTTATTTTGTCATCTTCTGGCGATTAATAACTTTTTCATACTTCTGTGTACGGAGCTGTGGGTGGTGTCATTTTTTTGCAACTTTTGATGACGTTTCCAATTCTTCTATTTTTAAGACTATGGCTTTTTGATCACTTTATTGTTTTTTTTTTTTTTTTTTTTAATACTTTTCAAAATGGCAAAGTGCCATTTTCCACTTTGGGTTCTATTTTCTTTTACGGGGTTAAGCGCACTGAAATATCGTTATTATATTTTGCTAGATCAGGCATTTTCGGACGCGGCGATACTTAATATGTTTGATTTCTTTTTTTAATTTTTTTTTCTGTTTTATATCAGTTCTAAGGAAAAGGGTTTGTATTTTTAGGTTTTTTTTTTTTTTTTTTTTTTTTTTAATGTTTTGAGATTTTTCCGACCCCTAGCATACATTAACCCTATTGTCTAATTTGATCCTGCCAGACTAAGTTTTGGCAGTATATGGGGGTTTCCCTCCTCATTCGTTACAATGTGCAAATCTAATGAATGAACAAAACAGCCTTGGGTCTTCGGACGCCACTGGGAGCAACAATCTTCACCAAGATGGCGATGCCCATGCGAGCAAAGACTTGCCAGCTATGGAGAGACCTCTCCATTAACCGGCAGCCGATGGGTGATGTAGTACTACGTCAAATGTACAGTATGTAAGGGGTTAATGAAGTTTTACAATTCTAAGAATTTATATTTTTTTTTTTTCCCCTCCTCCAGGATCTTATGGTGAACATATCCACAGTGTATTCAAATCACAACAGCTTGTTGAATAACCTCTCCTGTGATCTCCAAAGTGAAACCCAAGCTCAAAAACAATCCATGAGCTTTATTAAAGAATCCCTTAGATCAACACTATCCAGCGCATTTGGGGAGATGCAAACTGAGTATGTGAAGTTAAATACTCATATGCAAACTCTGCTCAACAAGTTTAAGGTACATTTCGTCCTGTGTCTCTGTGCCCTTCATTGTTTGGTATGTTGACTCACAATTATTATTATTATTATTATTATTAATTTTTTTTTGCAGATTATATATAGAAATGCTGCCGTCAAAGAGGAACATTACAATTTGGTGCAGGACTTTGAGTGTAAATTATGTGCAGTGCAAAAGCAAAACGATGAGCTGCTGCTTCAGTGTCAGTCTCTTGAACAGCATGGCACAAAGTGGTCGGATGATGCAGCAGAAGAGCTTAGGTTCTGTGAGCTTGAATTCCTCAATCAGCTACTATATAGGAAATTGGAGGTGATGAAGGTATGCAAGTCACTACTTATAACTTGTATGAGGAACCAACTTTGTAATACTCTGTTAATGATTTCTTCTGGTCTCTGCATTCCCTGATGTTGTTTGTAAATGGACAAATAGGGTTGCAATTAAGTCTATTGCGAATAAAGGGTACAAAGGATGGTACAGAGACTTGAGACGTACTTATGCACAACCTGCAGTCAAACACCCTCCTGCTTGGTACTGTTAATGCTACCCAATGAGCGCTTCCATCAGTACATAAATGGTGGAAGCACTCACTGGTACAGAAGTCCTGGATAGTGGTGAGTATGCTAGCAAAGGGATCACTCACCCAAATCCTCTTGCTTCAGACATCGCTCTGTCCTGGATTCTATCTTTGTGGCATGTGGTTGATGGTGCCTTCAACCAGTGTCGTGATCCTGAAGCCACCACTGTTCTGCACCACTGATGCAGTTAATTACAGTTGGCACAGCTAGCTTCACCCATTATGTGTATGCACCAAGAGATGAGGTCTGCCACCAAGAGAACCTGTCATGCAAATTAACCCATCTAAAATAGTCTTTATTAAAAAATATTATTAAAAATCATTGCCCTAATCCCTAATGGTTCATTTTCATGGCTGCAATGTTACAGAAATCCGTTTGTAAACTTGTAAACACCTGATGTGATTCAGATGCTGAGTCACGTGTATTAAAATGTACCTACATTGCCCTGCCTCCTTATTCCTGATTGACAGGGCTTAGTGCTATGACATGAGTAGATGCATCCATGGGGCATGGGACATGAGTAGATAGGAGCGGCTGACACTCCCTCTGATGCCAGGTAATAGAAGATGAAGTTGATTTATGGGAAGGTAAAGGAAACAATTTTTAGCTAAAAGAAGGGTGTAAGTTAGTTAATGGGGCTCTAGGAAGATTTCACTATCTGTATTTGTGAAAATGTGGCGACTGGTTCCCTTTTTAGGAGTTTTCTTTTAACATGATTATTTTTTGTAGCTTGTTGAAGATGGCTTTGCAGAGGTCCAAATAGCTCTGAATAGTATGGAAACTGACCTTGAACAAGAAATTAAATGCAAAAAAGACTTTAATGTGTGGCTGCAAGAATTTCAAGGTTCAGAGTTTGATACCAAGAATCTCTCTGATGGAGTACAGCAGGAGAACCGACGTATTGCTGGAGTGATACAGCATTTAACAAAGAAGCTGAAGGTAAAAGATTTGCATATTAAATTTTAGTGTAGAAGCAACTTTCAAACTTTAAAGATAGTCAAGTAGTGCCCATTTTCTTGAGGATTGTGTGTGTTGTGGTTGGATAGATATAGATAGAATTTATTATTTCCAAAAGCCAAGCTCGGGCTGCATAAGCTTGTAAAGTTATCTTAAATATGTTCTTGTGTAAGATAAATCTTACTGTCCTGATTTGCGAGTCAGGGGAAATGGTAACACTCTCCATTTAAGGTTTACCAGTTGCAGCTCATAAATAACATACTCATCATAGCTAGTGTGCCCATACAATGAGGTGTTGTGTATATGCATTACTACACAGGCACAGCCCTTCCCTAATGGTAAAGATCAGAGTAGCCTGCTGTTAAACCCAAATCCAAAATAGAAGTCAAAACCTTTTATATATCTCGGTATTGATTTCTATCAAATATGTGTACAATGCATTTGTAACCTCACTTATCTCTGGAATGAAAAAAGATGAGTAAAAACTGCTGCCTTTTTTTCTAAACAAAAATTATTTGAAATAAGTGTTTGTTCCTCTAATGGAAGACCATAATTGTGATGCAGTGTTTTCCTAGAACTTTAACAGAGAATGTGTGGTAGGACTGGCGCTTACTATTTTTGCCATGTTAATATTGTGATAAACCCAGTCGGTGATCCTTTGTATGCCTGACTGCACAAACTGAGCCCTTTTTGGCTGTCCTCCAGGTTTTTGAGGGGTGTAAAAAATTGTGAAACTGTATGACTTATTGATTTTTGTCTACAGATGATTGCTCAATCTAAAACTAAACAAGACACCATGAAGTACATCAACAACTTAGAAGCAGACTTGCAAGAAAAGAAAGCAAAACATAAGGAACTGGTGCGTAGGATGCAACAAATTGCGCCATCTGGCGATTCTAACTTCATTGAGGAAGAGAATGCTCGACTGCGCGGAGCTCTGAAAAATGTCCAGGCGGAATTAAAGGTAATTCATTTATAGTTGCTGTATTTTAATAAAGATGCATCTTGAAGTCCTGAGTGATCATCCATGTTGACAGTCCAGACCAGACTATGGCTGACTGCTCGCCTCTCCAGACTATATGGATGCGACTTTACCCCACAAGGCTGGTCTATTTTAAAGAAAAAAAAAAAGTTTTATATTTAATTTCTGGAATTTTTTTTTTTTTTTTTGTTCAATATTTTTATCTCTATTCTATGGAATTTTTTTTTAAAGAGCTCTGTTATTAGTGATCTGTATGAGGGCATGCAGAGAGGGTGCACTGCATGCCTATCAACACTCAGTTCTCAGTATGGCCACTGTATTTGGAGGCTGCTGTGACTGGGTAAAGGATTGGGCTGTCAGTGTGACAGCCTAAATGTGCCAATTACTGACACTGCATGTGCGCAAGCAGGATTTCTCCCAGCTATTGTGTAAGGTCATGTGAGCGGAACACTGCTACGGTCACATGACCTTGCATCTGATCGCAAGGCTGCAGCCGCTAACCGACAGCTTGAGGCCCGACAGGGATTTTTTTGAGTGAGCTAGACTGCCAGTTTAGCCATCTATGACTTGTATACAGGCTTTATCAAGACCTCTGAGATGCAAAATGTGAATTTAGGGAGTTGTCCCTTGACAAAATACAGAACTACAAGTAATTATATTGCCAAAAATGAATAAAGGCCATCTGCAGTTTAAATGTGCATAGGGTAGTATATTGCCCTCTTCCATATCATCCTCTTGCTTGCAATCATGGAGTTTTTGCCTTTTTGGCGTTGTCACTTTGTTGGGAAGTATATAATTGCAACCATTGGCATAGGTAGTCCTATACTTCATATGTAGTTTTGATTAGGGATACATATAATTTGACATGTAAGCTACCATATTTTTCGGACTATTAGGCGCACCGGATTATAAGGCGCACCATCAATTAATGCCTGCTAAATCGTCTAGGTTTATATAGAAGGCGCACCTGACTATAAGGATGAATGACCTGTGCACAGTTCAAGGCAGCTGTTGTCTGTAAGTACGGTTCTGTAAGGTGCACTGGACTATAAGGAGCACCTTTTGATTTCTGAGAATATCAAAGGATTTTTTGTGCGCCTTATAGTCCGAAAAATACGGTACTATACAGGCAGTCCCCGTGTTGCGTACAAGATGAGAACAAAGCTATGGAACCTAAGTTGAATTTGTATGTAAGTCGGAACTGTATATTTTATCATTGTAACTTCAGACAATTTGTATTTGGTCCCTGTGACAATTGGATTTGATATGACTGGATTGTCATAAGAACCAGGATTAATACTAAAGCTTATTTGCAGATAACTTTTAATAACTTTTATAGCTGTTTATTGTAGCCGGGCACTAAAGTGCAGTAAATTACCAGTTACCAGTAGTCCGTTTGTAGCTAGGGGTCCTCTGTAAGTTGGGTGTTCTTAAATAGGGGACCACCTGTATTTATTTACTTTGCATTTCCCATTTGGGTCCTATAATGTATTATTATGTATCATTTGTACTTCAGTGATGCATATTTACACTATTACCTAGCTGTATCTTGTCTCATCTGGAATATACTAATTTATAAAGATTTATTTCTTTTAGAATTCTTGGCTAGACTTTTCTCATTGGTTTCGGAGTATTGGTATATTGTTATTTTGTACGCCAATTTTTGTTATGTGAAGAAGCAGTATTTCTAGTTTTCTTATTACCAGTATTTTGTAGTAGCACTGCAGCTAGTATTGGCTGCCTTCCTAGTTTTTATTCCCCTCTTTGGCAGTAAGTGATCATGGGACCTCCTAATGCTAACCATTCTGTTCCAGTGTGTAGACTAGGCAAGCTTTGCGAAATGCTTCATTTCAGCCAATTAAGTTTGCAAGGGCCCTAGAGATGACTGTGTTTTTATTGGTATTTTGCAGAAACTGCAATCCCGGTTCCAGGACCTAGAAAATGAACTGAGTTCAGTCAGAGCAGATGCCAAACAAAAGGAGAAAAGGGCATTACTGCTAGAAGATAAGCTACGTTCCAGCACTGCCGAGTTTCAGCTGTCTGAGATGCAGGTTAAGGTGAATGAGAAGGAAAAGCATCTACAGGCGGCGCAGAAGGAAATACAAACCCTCCAGGTTAGCAAAACTAAAATATCTGTCTTTTTTACAGGTGTATGTGCTCTCTGAATCCTAGCTTTACTAGTGGTAAGATGAGATCAGTGAAAATAACAAGCAATATGGTGAAGTGGGTTTTTTGTTTTGTTTTTTATCTTGTGATTCTCTCATCAGTGGATTTTTTTTTTATTTCATTTTTTTTTTTTTTGGTCTTTTTCATATGATAGCATTTTTCCATTTGTCACAATCATAAACAGAGTGCCAACATTTGGTTGATAATCTGTTTAGTCTTAGATCCTATAGCGTCTTAGATACTATACAGAGATCTGATCTCTGTACACACATGCATGTTCAGCTATGGTGATTGAGACTTTTCAGATTTAACACAAGAAAGAAATGGACTTTAATAACTCAAAAAGAAATAACACTGCCAGTGCTACAATAAACTCTTATTCATGTGGCTTTAGACATTGTTGACTTTTTATTCATCTTGTAAATAAGGAAAAGGTTGCGATGGGTGCAGCACCATACAAAGAGGAGATCGACAGCCTCAAAAGTCAAGTTGTAAGGGTTGAGATGGGCAGAATGAAGTTGTCCAAGGCTACAGAACAGCAGTAAGTACACTGTCACATTTTGCAAAGTTGCCTCTAGTTGGGGGTTTTAAATAAAGAAGATAAAAATGAAGCATAACAGCGGTCATCTTGAAATCCATTATATACACTGTAGTAAGGAGCGGTATTGGAAGGAAATGGAAATCCACTTATGGGGGGGATTAATGGAATTCTCGAAGGAAAAACTAAAATATAATTGTGTTTGCTCCCTAGAATTGCTTCCTTGAAAGCATGTATAGAAGACAAAGAAGCAAGCATAAGAAAATTAAAAGAGCAGCTCAGAAGGGCACAGAAAGACACAGATACTACGGGTATGGTTATGACTAGGGCATGGCTGAGGAATGTCAGAAAACTGTAAAGAACTTATAATTATTATTTCTATTCCCTCACAGTATGTGCTGAAAATTCTACTTCTACATCATACCCTCTGACCTGTGGTGGCGGAAGTGGCATTGTGCAGAGCACGGCTATGTTAATACTTCAGTCAGAAAATGCTGCATTAAAAAGAGAAATTGCACAGTACAAGAAGAAATGCAATCAGCTTTCAAGGTATGGCTACTATAGCTCTTCTTTATATTTATTCCCTCTAGATGTCTCTATTAAAAGGGGTTTCCCATGAAAGAAAATTCTCAAATTTCAATTCCCTAGTGATATTTACACAACAAAGATAATTTTTAACCCCTTACTCTACAATTTTACTCAATTTATTTGCAGTATTAGCTCCTATCACTCCAGTGATGGTCAGTGTAAAATTCCATTGTGTGGGTGGGGACTCTCTAAGCAGTCACATTATGATCCATCAAGTTCTATGTGCTTGTCAGGGTACAAGGTTTATATACACTTTTATTTGGCTTCAGAATATTGCACTAGAATCTGACACTTAGAGAGATGAGACAGATCAGAGATGATGAGATCCATTGGATGCCTATGACACAGCTCACATCTGTTCTATTCCACAACACATAGATCTGCTGTGCCTTCCTCCCCAGTTAAAGAACTTATCTGTCTGTAGCTTTACACTCCTTACACTGCTGCCAGCAGGGCCGTGAGACTTGCATTAATCTCCAATATGAGACAATGCCTTTAAAAACACTAAATTATGCTATTTTCAGGAACATATCATCTCGTGAAGATGAACTTAAGAAGCAAAAATCACCTGAGACCCCTACAACCCTCCTTAGTTCATTACAAGAAGAAGTGATGTCTTGTAGCAATACTGACCCCTCCAGAGCAACACCTGCTTCTTCAAGCAAAGCGGAGCAAATCCATTGCCGGAAAGCTTCACCAGGCAAAACTGGAATACCCAGAAAGCGTGTAATGTCTCCCGCTAAGACGGAGATGCACAAACCCCAGACAATGTCGCCGAAAAAGATTGAACGCCATAGTGTCCCTGCTTTGTCTCCAGCAAAAAACTCTCTTTATAGAAAGCGTCCTGCTTCTCCACTGAAATCTGATGGACCCTTGTTAAGCACTTTAAATGCATCGCCCTGCAAAAAACAAAGCTTGCCCGAAAAAGTTGACTCCCCTAAAGATAAATTCTTTGATGTGAGATCAAAATCCTTGCCTTACTGCCCAAGCAAGTTTTTTGATAATTCCAACCTTGGAACTTTACCAGGTAATTACTGTACTATGCATTATATCAGTATATGGATAGATGTGTGTGTATATAATATGTATGTGTGTATAATATGCTGTTGCAAAACTGCCTTTATCACCACTAAAACCACCACATATAGACAAAAAAGCAAATGGCAGATTTTCTAGAAATATTTTGGTCAGAAATGATAAGATTTCAACAGAATTCAAATGGCTTTTTTGTGTTCTGCAAGAGAAATTCATTTCTCAAAAGAAGGTTACATGAACAAAATATGAATGACCTCATTTCTAAATCCTATTTGTGTGAGGCCTAGAGGTGCAATTACACACAGAATACACTGCAAACTAAGATATTGCAGTGTACTATGGCTTTAACCCCTTAAAGCAAAAATGGGAAAAAGGGCCACGTGGTTAATTATTCACTTCTGCCTTCAAAAATCCATAACTTTGTTATTTTTCTATGAACAGATCGTATGAAGCCTTGTTTTCTGCGTAACAAATTGTACTTCCTGGTGACTGTAATAATAATATTCCAAGCCGTGTAAATTGGGCCTGATTGCTCTGTTTTCAGGCAGGTTGAGGGTGCGATGCAGAAATTAGCCATATCCAGTGTTCATTTGGGATGCAAAAAAATCCATTCTAGTGGTCTCTCCACTCAATCGGCAAGTTGGGCCCCATCCACACGGGGTATACTGGACAAACCCCTTTAAACTCTTACATATAATGCTTTAGTGCTTTAGACCAGTGATTTTCAACCAGTGTGCCGCGACACATGGTCGGGTGTGCCGCGGGGAAAGTTCCCCAAACTAGGGTGCCCCCTGTGTTTTGTTTCCCGGCAATGCGCAGTCACAGCTTCTTACAATGTAGGAGACGTGTACAATAACACATGCGCAAGCTTTGAACCTCGTCCGACAAAATGACGTCACCGAGGCCGGCGCATCATCCTGAGAGCGGAGAGACTCTCGCATTTGCCCACCGCCAAGGTAATTCCCTCCAATAATGCTGACTATATGAGCTTTTGCCTGAGTATATGGACTGTTGGCAGAATACTCAGCATATGAGCTGGTACTTGTAGTACTCCAGCAGTATACTGCATATAACAATGTGAAATGTAAAATGAGAAATACTATAGTCATGAGGCTGTAGTACTACAAGTACCAGCTCATATGCTGAGTATATGAGCTGGCACTTGTACTCTGGCCTCATGGCCATAGTACTTCTCATTGTACCCCTTTATTTTGCAGTATATGAGCCACATAATAATCAGCACCAAATACTAAAAACAGGGAGAAACTGACAACTGTTGAGGAAGAGCTTCGTGTGTCTTTCCACCATTCCTGCCAGGATATCCATTTTGTGTTTATCGAAACAGGCCCAGGTTTCACACTGAGTAAAATAAATTTAGAATCTATATTATTGACTATATGTATAATATGACTGTTTTAGTGTCATTTTGTGCTATTTTGGTTGGTGGTGTGCCCCAGGATTTTCTAAGTATAAAAAGTGTGCCGCGGCTCAAAAAAGGTTGAAAATCACTGCTTTAGACCAAATGACCTGAAACGTTTGTGTGCTGCACTTTTACATTGCAGTAGTTTCATCTGGCTCAATGCAGTTCAAGGGGATTTAAAGAAAATCTACCATCATGATAAACCAGGAGCACTTACACATAGATCCAGGCAATCTTCTTATATTTGTTATCCATGGCCTCCTTCCTTCTAAAATCCCTTTAAATTATGCTAATGAGCCTATGGGCTTTAGTGGGCATTCCCAGAGCCCCTCAGTGACTTCTTTTCCATTGTTACAAGGAGCAGAGCAGGTCTACCCCTCCTCCCCCTGCACTTCATGCTGCTGCTAGATTGCAGAGGCAGGAGGGAGGCATGTTCTGCTTCGTTCTAACAGCTGTGAAAAATCATTAGAGTGGCTCTGGAAACCACCCCTCCGTCTTGTTTATTATTTATTATTTTAAACATTTATTTTAGGAAGGCCATGTACGGTATATATAAGATCACCACAGTCACAGTGCCCCTTGTTTATCATGATTGATAAATGTTGATAACTGATTCTTTAGGATCTCTTGTGGGTTTTTTTTTCTCCGACAGATCCATGTCCACCACCTACAGGTAGTAGCATATCTGGTGTAGAATCAGGTAATGATGGTCAGAACTTTTATTTTGCACTCTTTATGTCTAGGCCACACAGCTTTTCAGTGTATCATCTCCTGCCCTGTGGAGGGTGCTAAAATCAGAAGAGAATGTTGTGCTGGCCCAAATCTAAAATTATAGATTCCAATGACAATCAGGGCATTAGGGTACCCTGAATGAATATGTTCCATGCATTTGCTTTTGAAGGCTTGGTTTGACATAAAGAATGTCTGCACATTTTGGGTTTGTACTATTGATGCACTTGTTATATGTATTGTCACATGGTAACGGCCAGGCTCACACAGAAGAGTTGAAAATACACTGTTTAACAAAAAGGTTGGGACGATAGAATATCTCTCAAAGTATTTGTCAAATATTTTTCAAAAATCTATCCAATGATATGAAATTTAACTTAACTATCAAATGGAACCCTTATATTTAATCATTGCAGATTCTGATTCCCCAGGAAAAACTACATAGATTTGACCTAGGTCTCTTTCATTTTTGGCCTGGCGGTGAGGGGGGAGTACAGGGTCCATTTTTAGATCCATTAAATTATTATTTTTTTGTTTTGCAATCCGATGTGTCGTTCTCTGGAGATTCCACAATCCCATCCTTTTCGTTACACCCGTTGTGCGTGTGTATTATTTTTGGGGGGGGTGGGTGCAGTGGGAATTAAAACTTTGTTTTAAAATAAAATAAAAATGAATAGTACCTTTCTATATATTAAGGCTGGGATCATCTTTTGGGGACTTTTTAACATATCTGATGAACTAGAGGCTTGAATTCCAATACAAGAAGTGGCATATAAGAAAGAAGAGGAATCAAAATCTCCTATAACGCCTTAGAATGAAATTTTTCTGCTATTCCTTCTGATTCCTTTTTATTTTTCTTAGATGCAGATTTATACGCTGGAAGTACCAATGAAACGAGTGACTTCAATAACTGGTGGGATAGAGCTGGAAAAAATGAGAATCCAAACGACTGTAAAACATCTTAAGTCTCCTTCTCTTCTCTTGGAAACCCTGTACAAGGCGCTTGTCTTGGCTGCCTTTTTATTTTTATACACACATTTTTACAAGTGACGATGTGGTGCCCTGTACACGTGTGCTGCACCCACACATTTCCATGAGTGTCTACCTTACCAGTGCACAATAGACAACTGAAGTGTAATACATTGTTCTGAATATTAATCATTGCTAGAATTAAAGGGATTAAATATGGGTATATGTAAATAGATTAGGGGTATTTTGTAGACTTTATGTGGGCTTACACTTTCTTTTTGTTCTAATATCGATGTTGTCCGTTCACTTAATAAAGTGCAATATTTATTATAAAATGAGGCATTTCTCCATTACTTTCTTCCAGAAGTTTTCATTTTAAATAACATTACAAAGTAATGTATTTAACCCCTTAAGGACGCAGCCTGTTTGCAGGTTAAGGCTCGCAACTTTTTTTTGAAATTTGACCAGTGTCTCTTCCTGTGGTAATAACTTTTGAACGCTGTTACTTATCAAAGCGATTCTGAGATTGTTTTTTTTCCCCACATGTTGTACTTCATTTTAGTGGTAAATTTTGGCTGATAAGTTTTGCGTTTATTTACAAAAAAAAGAAAAAAATGATGAATTTTTAGAAAAATTTGCCATTTTCGAAATTCTAAATCACCGCGTTTTCAGGCAGATAGATTTACCACCTAAATAACTTGCAGAATAACATTTCCCATTTGTCTACTTTACATTTTCATAATTTTTGAAATGTTTGGATAATTTATTTTGACGTCACGCGGCCTACAAATCGAATAGCGATTTTCCGTATTTTCGGAATTGACTATTTTGGGGATAAATACTGTTTGAAATCAAATTTTACATATTTAGCAACAAAACCCCCTATATCACCAACCCATTTTCAAATCTGCACCCCTCAAACTATCAGAAACAGCTTTTACAAAGATTGTTAACCCCTTGAGATCTTCATAGTAATTGAATAAAATGGCGGTGAAATTTAGAAATTTCAAATTTATCAAATTTTGTCGGTTATACGTTCATTTAGCCCTAAAATTTACACATTTCCAAAAGATAAAAAGAGAAAACTCACCATAAAATTTGTTCTACAATTTCTCCTGAATGCAGCGACCCCCCACACGTGGCCGTTACTTGTGTTATGGGGGCACAGCGAGGCGCAGAAGGGAAGGAGCACCCTGCAGCTGCCAGGATTTTAGTTTTCTGGTTGCCCCCTTTTGAAGGCTATAAAATTTTCGCTATTCTGTTATTTGGGCCATGTGACGGCATTTTTTTTGCGGGACGAGATGCTTTTTCCAGTGTTACCATTTTGGGGATGGTATCACCTATTGTTGAAAATTTTGGAACTTTTTTTGAGGTCATGAGTAGAAAAGCATCAATTCTGTACTGGATTTTTTACTTTTTTTTTTTTTCCGTGTTCACCGTATATCCTAATAATCCTGTTATCTTTATTCTATGGGTCGATACGATTACGGGGATACCAGACATTAATATTTTTTCTTATGTTTTACTAAATTTGCCAAATAAAACCCTAATGTGGGGAAAAATCTATCATTTTTGCATCGCCGTCTTCCAAGTGGCATAACATTGTTACGTTTTTGGCTACAGAGCTGGTTGATGGCTTGTTTTTTGCGGGACATGTTGTTCTTTGCAACAATATCATTCTGGAGTACATATGTTTTGTTGATCACTTTTTATTGCATTTTTAGTGGGATATAATAGGTAAAAATCATAATTTTTGGCGGGTTTTTGACGTTTTTTTTTTTACGGCGTTCATCATATGGGTTCAATAGTTATTTAGTTTTATTCTATGGATTGTTACGGACGCGGTGATACTATATATGTGGGGTTTGTGTTATGATTTAGACTTTTTTGAGCGTTATATGTCTCTTTATATGTTTTCTGGCTTATGGGCATTTTTAGTGATTTATAAAGTAATTTTTTATTGAAAAACCTTTTTTTTTACATTTTTTTACTTGATCCACCATGGGATATGAACAAGCAATCATCTGATTGCTTGTTCTTGATAATACTCTGCAATACTAATGTATTGCAGGGTATTATCAGTGCCAGCCTATGCAGATGCATAGGCTGACACTTTGCCTTTAAGATGACGTCACAGATGCCATCTTAAAGGTAAACCCTCCAAGGCTTCTCTGGGGTCCCGATCGGACCCCAGAGGAGCCAAAACAGCGATCGGCCCCCCCGAAAACGGTGCGGGGGGGGGGGGCGATCGTGGGGTAAAGACCCCCAAAAGGCATGTTAAATGCCGCGGTCGCGTTGACCGCGGCATTTAACGGGTTAAACACCCGCGATCGGAGCCCACTCCGACCGCGGGTGTTAGCCGGGGATGTCAGCGGTAGATTACCGCTGAAATCCCGCGGCTAGCGATGCCGGTTCGGCTGCTATACAGCGCTGAACCGGCATCGTCTCTGCGCCGTAGCTGTACTGCGCTGAGCGCTAATCGCGGGACTCAGCGCAGTACAGCTACGGCGCAGAGCGCTAAGGTGTTAAAAGACATCTTGTGGTATGATGTATACATTCTAAATGCTGGGAATGGGGTCTGAGGTATTTTCATGTACTGTAAATACTAGAGTATAAGCCGAGTTTTTAAGCTGATTTTTTTTGTGCTGAAAATTCCCCACTAGGGTATATAAAATAAATAAACTGAGTACTCACTCTTCCCGACACCCCGGGCAGGTCCTCTTGTTACTTCATGAACGCTGGCGCCAGTGACAGATCCGTGCACATGAAGTAAGAATAGCACCTGCCTGGGGCGTCAAAAATGTGAGTACTTTATTAATTTTGTATGTGCTGGGCATACTGGGGGCTGGCTGGCTGGCTATACACTGGGGAGGCTGTGAATAATGCCTTTCCCACCCTAGGCTTATACTCAAGTCAATATAATTTTTCCCAGTTTTTGGTGGCAAAATTGGGTGCCTCGGCTTATACTCTGGTCGGTTCATACAAGAGTACAAACAGTACTTACATTTTTGTTGGATGTGCTGCTCATTCAGTCAAAATTTCAGAATTGCTCCTAACAATTGTGAATTGTTAATGCTTACCTTGAAAAAAGTATATGGGATTCTTTCTATTCCATCATCCCTGCCAAGACATGTACATGTATACTGATCAGATATAACACTAAAACTATGTGTAACTCCCATGAAGCCTTAAAAGAGTATTCCAGGAATATGAATGTCTGATACAAAAACCCATGATGCTTTATTCGAAATAAATGAATATAACAAAACTCTGTTATTAGTCACAAAATAGAGCTTAAATCGTTTGATTTTGAGATTCACAAAATGTCATGGCTTCTCTAAAGTATGTGGAGTTATCACCAAGATGGCCGCCACTGGGTACTAAATGTCCCATGATCCTTTAGCTCTCAGTAACTCCTCCTCCTCCTCCTCATGCTCTGCTCCCAGTGATGATGTAACAGACTGTCCTGCTGTGTTACCATAGTAATGATGTGTAACTGCCATCACTGCACATCACCTCACTGAGATGACATCCCACAACAACAAAGAACCAAAAGAACAGATAGGATGTGCACAAAAAATGGCCATACTGGATGCACTGCAACCAACAGACTATAGCCAAACATGGTGGTGATCACATGACCTGCCCAGACAGGTGCAGGACATGTGATGTGGGCAATGGACCGACTGCCATCTATTTTCTCCACGCATAGCAGAAAACTGACTGATTTTAAAGGGCCAGTAGCATTTTAATTCTTTATCATTTTACTGCTAGGGGGAGCAAAATTTTAAACCTAAGCTAATTACAAACTGGCTTATATTTTAACCCCTTAATGACCGCCCTATCGGGTTTTTACGGCGGTCATTAAGGGTACTTCTTCTGATGCGACACCTTTGATGTGTAACTGCCATCACCAGAACACTGGCCATACTGGATGCACTTCAACCGACTACAGCTAAACGTAGTGGTGATCACATGACCTGCCCATGCAGGTACAGGACATGTGATATGGACATGTGACCAGCGGCCATCTTCTATCCTGTGTCTCCTCCGCTACGGACTGCGTGGAGGAAATTAACGGACTGAGTAAAGGACCAGTAGCATTTTAATTCTTCATTACAGTGTATGTCACCAGCATTTTTCTGCTAAGGGGAGCAACATTTTAAATAACAACTAATTACATATTAGCTTATATTTTAAGGACCCATTTGTATAATTATGCTGATTCCTGGAATACACCTTTAACCTAGATGCAAGTCAATTATTTATGTTCATTTACTTAGAGCACCATTAATTTCATGATGCTATACAATTAATAAGGAGTTCACATGCATTGCAAGATCCAGAGATCAGGAAACTGGTGGAAGGAGGACCCTGCCCATGCGGGTTCATAATCTGTGTAGGAGGATAGCTGGAGACTTGGGATGAGGAAGCAGAGCAGTGCAGTTATTCCTTGTTGGATTTGTTATTCCAGATGGACTTTTAGGTTACGTTGGAAGGTGGGGGACTGAGTGACACCATTTGGGCGCGAGCATGGGGGGATGTACGGGAGAAACCTGGGTGATGGTTGTGAGCCCCAGTTAACACCTTCAACTCCTTTCCCTCTGTCTATATCCGAACCATTTTTTGCAGCGTAGCAGGACGAGTCATCCTGATGAAAGGCACCACTTCCAGCAGGGAGTAATTTGTTAAAGAAGCTGTACACCTAGCAGTCTATGGTTGAAAAGGAGTGGTCTGTAGCCAGCTACATTCACAGCCTAGTGGATGGAGATTTTATGCAAATCCCATCCACGTGCTGCGGACGTGGATTTCAACCTAAGATGAGGATGTTCAACAGCTCCTCATAAAAAAAACAACAGCTCTGAGCCCTGCTGTGTCAAATTTAAATCCAGGTAGGCCCACAAATTCGGGGACCTGAAGGGTATAATAATCTGGGGCTACCCATGTGGGGTCAGTGGAAGTCCCAGGCACTGGAACCCCATGGCACCTCCTCGGGGGTCCTTACAGGTCACTGGAAGTTGAGCAGGAGGATGATGATAGGTAGAAGGGGACATCATCCCCACTTGCTGACTATGTGTCAGAGGCCAGCATGTTGTATGGCTCCAACACGGTGCACGTCTTCTGAGACATTGCACACAAAGATAAGAATGTGCACCTGAAAATTAACATCGAGAACATACACCAGGGAAATTAGACTATGTGCACCCAACTACCGTCTAGCCAGCACACACAAAAAAAATTTAAATAATGCGCACAAACCACACGGACAAGCTGCACAGATGGCACACACAAAAAATAATGCGCACCAAACTACACGGACAAGCCGCACAGATGGTACACACAAAAAAAATAGATAAGTGCACCCAACTACAGGTACCTTTTAGGGTGCTCTGAATAAAAAATACCAGCCACCAAAAAAAAAAAAACACCTATGTGCACTGCACAAATGCATCTAGCTTGCCCTAAGACAACCTAACTACCGTTAAAGATACTGTGCAGCACTATTCACACGGTGCACTGAAAAGTGCGTCCAGTGCAAAACAAGGCTAACACAGTGCACTGAAAAGTGTGTTTGGGTTCAAAAGGGACAGACAGGAGATGGGAAAAACAGAGGACAAGTGTGATCACACAGGGAACACAGAGGATGCAGGAGGGAACAGATGGGGATCAATAGGGATCAGATAGGAAAATAGTGTTTTGGTGCAAACAGTAACGCTCTGCTCCTCTCTCCAGTGATACCAAACAAAAAATGGTGCTGCTGGAGGAGGAGCTAAAAACATGTTTTTCAGCCCATAAACGCTGCAATTGGCAAGTCAGGATTGACTGGCCAATTGCAGCGATTGGCGGGCGGGACTGATCCGATTGGTCGGGTCATGTCAGCAGGAGGTTCTCCTGCCTCCGTCACCCGCGTCACATCGCGTTGTCACCATGTCATGGTGACACGGGAGAGCCCAGGTGCGCTTGCGCCGTACTAGTACGGAGCTGAGCGCTAATGCGGGAGCCATCGCCATACTTGAGGATTGTGTAGACGGTGTAGTTTATCAAATGAATAGAGGGCGGAATGTATTTGCTCTTTATTGAGACCATTAAAAAAAAAAAAACATATTATCTAGTCGTGTAAACTAATATCAATTAATCTGAAGCCATTGTGAACGCTATCAATAAGCATATGAATATATGTCATTTTTTATTGTGATCTTTCACTTGGGTATTAGAAAAGCTGAGTTATATAGCAGCCGCCTATACCACAGAGGAGGCAGGGCACACTACTGGTTTTGCAGACCTACCTACCACCAGGTGGCGCTCCGCTGCAGCTCATAGTGAATCCAACAGTTTGTGTGTCAATCTATAGGTATTTATTTCCCCCTAGCGGTGGATGTAGTCACTAACATCAAATACGCGACACAGATAGAACGTAGACACTTGTTACCAGAGAACAAAACCAGCTCCGTGCGTCCGTTGTAGCGTACTAATATCTGTGAACACTGGGTGGCGGCCGTCCCTCGGAGACGTGTGTAAGGACCTTCTCTCCTCCTGCTGATTCAGCAGAGACTGGCTGTTCTGTGTCAGGTGACTGCTGACAGTCCAAAGCTCGTTTGGGCCCGCGTGCACAGGTTTGTATAGCAGGGACCGTATAGTCTGTATGGTACCGGCGCTAGAGAAGCCATGTACAGATGGACATACCCTGGCAGTAATGAGATGCGTATGACTAGTGGAGTGCATGCTTTGTGTAAGCTCCTGGGTCTAGTAATAGTGACTGCTAAGCTGTTAGTCTTGTGAATGTATGAAGCTATCGATATGGTTACTGTATTTCATTAGCATTTTGTCTGGATCATATTTTTAAACTTTGGAGTTCATCTCCCATAGTATAATATAGCACCTATATGTTTCACAGTGATGGATTTATTGAACATTGTGTAGTATGCGATAAAAGCAACATTATTATAGTCCATTGGGTAGATCTTCTGCAGCTTAAAGGGATTGTCCACTTTCAGCAAATAAATATTATACTTTGTGTAAGGAAAAGTTATACAATTTTCCATTATACTTTCTGTATCAATTCCTTACACTTTTCTAGATATCTGCTTGCTGTCTTTCTATAGAAAGCTTCTGTTTACTTTCAGTGGATAGAAATCTTCCCATTGTTATGTGATGTCACACAGGTGCACAGCTTATATCACACAGCTCTGATTATGCTATATCTATGATTTACTTAAAGTGGACAACCCCTTTAAGTTTGATCTGTGGCAATAGTCAGTAGCAAGGAAGTGACAGCCCACACATTTCTGAACTTTTTCTGATACACAGGCATTTTACAGCACATGTATTGGTGCCAGGCCTAATAACAATATTTTTAATAATGTAAATCTGGCATGCCGGATGAAGTGATAATACAGTTTAGTACTTTGTATTATATAAGTGGAGTTATAAGAATCAAACAGCTGCTTATTAAAGTCTCCTTGAAGGACTAGTGTGTGAAAAAGTGTGTGGTAACTGTTTATAATAACCCATGCTATAAAAATGCCACATTATTTATGAATAATATGAAAAATAAAAGTTTTTTTTGGTTGTCCATTACTTTAAAAAAAAACATAAGTTATAAAAAAAAAACCAAAATTTTTCCCAATATGGTACTGATAAAGGTATCATGGTTTTTATTAAAGAAGTCAGAGGTATTGGAAGCCAACAAAAATATTTAAAGGAAAATGTTTCATTTTTTTTAACGGTGCAAAAGTAGTAAAACTTAAACCAATTTTACCCTATTGAATGACTAGCCCCCTCAGGTTGTATTGTACTTTTTAGCATTCACTCATTTTTGTGAAATTGGCAGTTTACTTATAAAAAAATCTCCCCCATAATCCTATGAAACTGAGCCGAGAAAAGTCATATCTTGCCTTAGGTCAAGTTTGGAGGCTGCAGTGGGAGAGTCATAGATGTATGACCCTGTTTCCCCGATAGTAAGACACCCCCGATAGTAAGATGTAGTGGGGGTTTTAGGGGGGGTCGACTAATGTAAAACGTACCCCGAAAGTAAGACATAGTAAACTGTACGTTGGAAAAATATAAGCCATAGTACTGGTACCTATAGCTGCATTAACTGCGGGATGCGGATGGTTAGAGCGGGATGCAGACTGATCTGGAGCGGAATGAGCGGAGGGATGTGGAGGCCGCTGGAGCAGCAGTAATGCTGTCCGTGGTTCATCAGGACCATGGACAACATACAAAAACACGCAGTTTCAGTGCCCTCACCGTAATGGCGATCGGATCAATTCCTCTGCGGTGCTGGGTAGAGGTGTGGCTTCTTCTTCTTCATGGAGGAGCCGCTGGGCCAATCAGAGGGGCCACCAGCGGCTCCTCCATGAAGAAGAAGAAGCCACACCTCTACCCAGCACCGCAGAGGAATTGATCCGATCGCCATTACGGTACCAAGTAAGCAATTCACAAAATGCACCATGTAAAGTTTCCTTAACTTTTTCCAATAAGACATACCCCGAAAGTAAGACATAGTGGGACTTTTGGGGGTAAAAAGAATGTATGACACTGTCTTACTTTCGGGGAAACACGGTAGCTTCTATTTTCTGGTTCTGTAGTACCTTAAAGCACGCCGCTGTTTTCATATTAAAGATGAGCATCAGGCTTGTGGTTGTGCACTACAGAACTAGAGTTAAAAAAGGCTGTAATTGGATTTTTATCTTTCATTTCCAACTTTGTCATTAATTCCCAACTACTAGATCACAGAACCACAAACCTGATACAATATGAAACATGGGATTATTATCTTTAATACCAAAAGCATGTTTCTAGGTGCTATAGAACCGGGGAAATGGGGCATCAGAAGTGACTTCATCTCAGGCAAAATATGACTTTCCTCAGATCATTTTCACATGACTGGAGGTGATTTTTTTTACAGGTAAAAGGCTGAGATTTCACATAAATTATATAATTATAGAAATTACATTTTCTACCCTACCTGAGTATTTTAATGAGGTAAAATCTGGTCCCTCTAACTCGCTGTATCAATCCAGAGAATAATTGTATTATGATGTTTAAGTTTCTAGGTGAATGGCACCAAACTTAAAGAGGTGGGCCACTTTACCTCGTGTTTTATGTGATTTGTGGGCGACAGGATATTAGGTAATTTACCAATATACATCTAGTAATAGTTCTGTATTGCTTTCTTGATGTGTAAAGTGAAGCCTCATCAGCCAGACATTAATGTCCATAAAATGGCTGAAGATGGAGGATGAATAATCGCTAGTTAGAGATCACATGATCCTCCAACTGCAGATGTATATTGGTCAATTGCCTAATATCCTGCCCCCTGCGCATAGATTACAAAAAACATGAGGTAAAGTGGCCAACCCCTTTAAAGCCCTCCAGAGAGATATACAGTGCCAGACATCTGCCAACTACTAGGCCCTTCATGTTTAGCCACTGCTCAGCTCACCACAGTGGCAATGCAGGGATTTTTATGTGCATACAGATGTTTTTCAGTGTAATTATGAATTCATTCTGTTAATATTTTTTAGATAGAATGGGTCGGTTAGATGGAAAAGTCATTTTGCTGTCAGCAGCAGCTCAGGGAATTGGACACGCGGCTGCCATTGTAAGTCTTCCAGTCAAGAGCCAGTCTATCATCTTGTTTTATCTGTATCTTTACCAATAGTTATAAATGTCCAGTACATTGTGGTGAAACATTTACCACAACGTTCACATAAAGTTTCTCAAAATAATACTAATTTCATATAAATATATTCTGAGTATTGTGGCCTGACATCTGCATTTGACACATGGTTTTCTAGAAGGATAATCTCTATCACATTATGTGGTGGTAAAGGGGTATTCCAGGAATCAGCATAATTCATAAACTAATGGGTACTTAAAATATAAGCTATTATGTAATTTGCTTATATGTAATTAGTTGTTATATGTATATATAATATATATACATTGTTATATATGTATAATTTTGCTCCCCTTAGCAGAAAAATGCCATTGACATACACTGTAATATAGAATTAAAATGCTACTGTGATTTTTTTTTTCCTGTGGAGGAGGCACAAAACAGAAGATGGCCGCTGGTCACATTTCCTCATCACATGCCTGGGCAGGTCATGTGATGATCACCATGTTTGGCTGTAGTTGGTTGGTTGCAGTGTATTTAGTATGGTCAGTGTTGTGATGAGACATCATCTCAGTGAGGTAATTTATTTATAGCATTATGGGTTTTGGTATCAGACGTTCTTATTCAACTTGTAGGGAGACCTTTTATCAATTGTATATCAATTACATGTTTGTGGTAGTAAAAAGGCATTAAATGGCTTTTTTGCAACCTTTTACCTTCAAAAAACTCACATGGGACAATGCTCGCCGCTTGCAGTTTAGAGCAGTAACGGCAGAATAATCATTCTGTCAGCTTGTGCAAGGGTTTGTAAGCAGGGTTGTGGTGTTAGAAAGCTTCCAACTCCTCATTTTCCCTAACTACAACTCTGACTCCAAATCCATGACTCTGAATCCACAGTTCTGTTTTCCTGGTCACTCTAGCAATGCAGAGATAATTGCAGGCATTCATTCCTAGTGCCTTTTTCCTCTGATCTGTAGCAGAGGCACTTCACTACTGAGCATGTACATGAAGTGCAGCCACATCTCAACTAAAAGGAGGTGCAGGGCTACACAACCCGCACCGACAGGCCACATGCAGCCTGTCAAGAAATGATTTGCGGTCTGCAGCCTGCTGACAGTCAGAGTCCAATTAGCAGTTCCATAAGTGATGTAACATAACTGATGGAAGAATTAACAGGAGGTCGGGTAGCGGCAAGCACAGCTGAGAAGTTCTCATTGCTCCCAGGTCCTCTCCTGCTCTTCCACTCTATCTATGTTCTGACTCCTGATACTGGTTGTATGCATCGAGTTAAAGGGGTTTTCCCATGAATCAAAGTTAGGTCCTATCCACTGTATAGGACCTAACTTGCTGATCAGTGGGGGTCTCAGTAATAGTATGTCACATGTTGGTACATATGTAGATGTCTTCTTCAACGTACTCGTCCAAAACTTTGCACATTCTAGAACTTTGCCTGCATTAAAAAGCTGTTGTAAATTTAGTGTGTTTGTAAGAAAATGAATTAGCATTGTTTACCGGTTAATATAGAGCAACACTACTAGTTCTATTCTCTTTTGAACCTATAGGCATTTGCTAAAGAAGGAGCAAAGGTGATTGCAACAGACATCAATGAAGAGAAGTTGAAATCTTTGGAATCATATGAAGGTTGCTATTTTCAATTGGTGTTTACTTAATTATATCTGTGTTTAAAGCCCTACAGTTCTTGATCTCTATACTTCCTGATCCAGCTATGATATCCTGATTGTAACATATGACTGACGCCCTTAATGACCCATTGATTGGCTGCAGATGGCACATGTACATATTTCTACATCATTGTTGGAGCATAAACTAAGGCAGTGGTGGCAAACCTATGGCACGGGTGCCAGAAGCAGCACTCAGAGCCCTTTCTGTGGGCACCCGGGCCATCACCCCAAGCACACCAGACAGGACTCAAAGAATCTTCCTCCAGTTCCAAGCAACTTAAAAGATGCTGTTTTCAGTCATATTTTGATACTTACTTCGCTAGTTTGGACTGTAGGAAGAGGGAGAATGAATAGACAGGTCCGAATTCTCTTTGGAGGACCTTCTGCTGCCCCCCTGATTACAGAGGGACACTGGAAAGAAGCTAAAATAATGCACCTTTTCCATCTTTCTGCTGCGTTGCTGTCCTCAGGAGGCCAATATGATTGTTAAAGAACAGGGAGCAGTAAGTTACTGCTTTAATTTTTGGGCACCTCGCGATAAATAAGAGGGGTTTTGGGTTGCTTTTTGGGCACTTGGCCGCTAAAAGGTTCGCCATCACTGAACTAAGGAGACTGATAGTAAACGGCATGTGCTCACCGCACCATCATCGGGAGCCATAGAAGTCTAGGGGGGGGCCGTGATCTGGTTACAAATCATGCGACCAGATCACTGCCCCCATAATGGCCGTCTGAATGAGCTCTAAATCCAAATGACCCCTTATGTATTTGGGGTTTAGTATTTAATTTTCAAACAAAAAAAAAGAGAGAAATAAAAATCTAGACTTTATCATATGCTTCTCTAACTGGGATTTTTATACAATTATTTTAGGTATTCAGACAAGAGTATTAGATGTTACAAAGAAAGAGCAGATTGAAAAACTCTGCCAGGAGATTGATAGAATTGATGTGCTCTTCAATGTAGCTGGGTAAGTATATGTCTCATGCCCTATAAAACAATGGGCTGCTCCGACCAGTCAAATTACATGTTTCTAAATATAATCTTTCAGATTCCATTGTGTAAGATTTTTCCTTTAAATGTCAGTATCATAAACTCCTTTCTCTACAGCAAGTATAAGGCCCCTTCCACACTTGCGTTGCAGATCACGTCAGAGTCTGATCAGGGTTTGGTCAGTGAAAAACTGACATTTTGCATCAGAGTGCAATCAGTTTTCAGTCAGAGTTTGTTCAGCGTCTCAGTTTTTCACGCGCATTTTTAATGCATTTTCATTGCAATTTCAATGCGTGCAGATAATGCGCGTGAAAAGGACTCAGGACTGAGCTCTATCTTTTCAATGGCAATTGATGCATGAAAAACGCATTGCACTTGCATGTGTCTCAGAGTGCAATGCGTTTTTGATGCATCTCCATAGACTTGTATGGTGTGTTTTTCACGCGCGTGACTTGCAAAAGTAGAGAATGGCGAGATTTAATCGCGCGTTAAAAAAAACGCACGTGTGCGCATGAAAAAAATGCAAGTCTGAAAAAGCCCATTGATTACAATGGGTCAGAGTGCGATGGAAGTTCTGCGCGTCAAAAGCACGCGCGTGAAAAACGCAAGTGTGGAAGGGGCCTAAGGGCTTATTCACATCAGTCCATGAATTGAACACAGTGCTGTGAACAGATTTTACAACACCGTAGTTATCTGTGATAGAGTGAGTCACCGACTAACCACTGGACTGTCATGTACTAACTTTATTTATAAGGACAGTAGTTCCATGGGGATAAAGCACAAAGTCTGTATTTCATGGACCACATACGTACGTGCAGATAAGGCCTAAGACAGTATTGCAAACTATGTATGGAATAAGAAAGCATATATGACTATTAACCGCTTATGTGAGCTGATTTATAACACTTATTTTATAACAGTGTATTAATCACTTTTGAGTCTCAAATGAGATCCTATTAGATTAGATTGGATAAAACTTTATTCATCCCCCAAAGTGGAAATTAAAGTGCTCCAGCAACAAACTACAGAAAATAGAGATATGGAAAAAATACATATTTACAACAACAGAAATAAGTTGTCTGTCATCATAATTTACCCAATAACATCAGTGACAATTCCTCATGGCAAAGAGGACAAAAGATTTCCGATACCGATGGTTTTTAAATTGCACAAACTCTTTTACAGATTTAGCCTATAGAAAAATGGGTTGGGTTATTGCCTTGAATTTGTCCAGAATCCTTTGTTCCACATTTGTGAAGCTCTACTGTTTACAACCTATTACCCCACTCGCTATTTTTATCACTTTGTCCATCCTGCATATTTATCTAGGACAAATACTTGACCCAAAACAGACCACACAGAAGAAAATTCTGCTGACCACCCCAAAGTTATAAAATATCTGATTTTATTTACACATGTCATTAGCCTTGGCTTACACAGAGAGAAAAGATGAGAAAAAAACTTTTTTTTTACACTTTGTCAGAGTTGCATTTCCAATTGAAATTTTTATCCATCTCAACTCACAGTTGCCTTCTTTTAATTCTCTCCAATTTTTTCACAATCAGAGTCTCCCATTGATACCATCTTCACAATCATCTTTTGTTAACATTTCGGATTAGACCATTTCCCCTGCTCCAGTTCCTACTCTACTGATTTCTATTGCTGATGAGTAATTCCCCATGTGGAGCAGTTGTAGACTACCATTCAAGTAGTCCAGTACATATGATATTGTAATCTGTGTTCTGTTACAGCTTTGTTCACCATGGAACCATATTGGATTGTGAGGAGGCAGATTGGGATTTCACTATGAATCTTAATGTGCGGAGCATGTATCTCATGATCAAAACTTTCCTGCCAAAAGTAAGTGTGCTCTTTCACTCATGTTGTGCTAAATGTAATGTTTCATCTTCAATTGAATATCTTAAAGTAGAAGGGAAGAACAATTTACCACTGGCAGAACTACCAGTTCAATGGTGGTCAACTGTAGGCTCCCCGGTCATTGCACCTGCCGGCATCAGAGCTGTGCATAGTGATGGCAGAGAAGAAAAGATAGGAGCTTTGCTGAGCCGGAACGCAGAAAGGTGAGTATTTGACTTTGTTTCAACCCAATTTGACAGTTAGGAAGGAGGCATGAGGGGAGGTGATGCAGAAACGTAGGCATACATTTGCTAAAGAAAGGTAGACAGAAGATGAGGGGGGGGCACATCAAGTGAAGCACAAGGTGGGGGCTGAAGAAAGGGAGGCGAAAGGTGGTGGGGGACATAAGGGGACATAAGATGGGGGCTACAGATGGAGAATTTTGTGTGGGGAGGGGAACTCAAAGGAGACAATATACTATGCAGGGCCCGTTAGGAGGTTATAAAGTTATACATTGTATAATTTACATTATGAACATTAGTTTTACTGTAATTGTTATTTTTTTTTCCAGATGCTTGCTCAAAAATCAGGGAACATTATCAACATGTCTTCAGTAGCCTCCAGTATTAAAGGTATTCATAATAAATATATATAAAATATTATTTTGAATGATATTTTTTTAAATAAATTTTCCTACAATATAACTAACAAGTTGCATAGTTTTGATGTGTGTGTGTGTGTTTTAATTACTTTTCTTAAGCCATCTTAAAGGGGATTGACCATGCAAAACTTCAGGAACAGGCAGTAACCCTTTTGTAACCAAATATTTTGTTCGTGTTGTTGTTAGTAACAGCAGGACTTTGAAAAATATATTCCAGGATAATATCTGGGCCGGAGCACATTGAAAATCCTCTGTCTGCTGTATTCTTACATCTCTTCATTCAAGCTGCTGCACAGCCACTCCCCTTTACTCTGAATGAAAGTTGTAACAGGTTTCTAGTTGATAAATGTCAACTCTGAGGAGGAGGAGAGGCTTTGGAGCCGCTAGCTAAAGAGATTTTGCATAGCAGTGCAACCTTCTGTGCAGTGCACAATATTCAGCTACAATCCTGCATTATAAATCAATTTTTATAGTTGTGCTGCTGCTGCTAAAAACACACACAAGTTATGATAAGAGTTCTCTAGGACCAGTAACTAACACTTTCTACAGATCTGCATGGTCAATCAGACTTACTTTGAAGTGGAAATTGCAAATGAGTTTGCCCACTCAGCTATACTGCACATTATTTTTATTACTAAAATTTGCAGCAAGTGTGCTTTTAATCGCCAAGAGTAGACATTAAAAGGAATCCCTCACAATGATTTGCCTACCCAAACTGTCTCCTATGTTTTGTGGGGCTATGTATACATGTGTCACTCATGCCTTTGTTTTTATTGTCCAGCATCTCCTTCCGTGCCGAAACATCACTTAGAAATATGCAAAGTGACAGTCATCATATAGTTTGTGGTTCAGCCAGGGGTTTCAGAACTAGTATTGTGTGAGTTGCTGTTCAATTAGGCAATATTCACATCACAATTTTTGGATACATTCGGCACCTACACCGGAAGCTTGGCTGGTGTATAAGCTGAATGTATCTATAGACTTAGGCCCCACGCACACTGACGTAAGCCCGTAAGGGCTTTATACTGAGAGACAGATGCATCCTTTTTCCTCCTTCTGCACAGGGTTTCCACCCTGCTTCTTACTGCAGTGTGATTTACACACCCAAATAAGCCTATGGGGATGCAACTGCATCCTTGGACTGTTCTGAGCATTTACACTGGGAGGTTCCCAGGGAAATAAGTCAGAGAAACTGAGAGCACTGGCTGCCGCCGATGTTTAATCCTCCTCCCAATTTTAGGGTGGTGAGGTGGAAGAGGAGGATATATCCCTCTGAATGATATATTCCTTACAACAGGGATCCTAAATGAGGGATAGCCCTAGCCTTATTGTGTAGTTTATTACTGTTCTTCTAGTAATTATATAAGTCTTATTTCTCCTTCCAGGTGTAGTAAATAGATGTGTATATAGCACTTCAAAGGCTGCAGTCATCGGTCTGACAAAATCTGTTGCTGCTGATTTTATTGAGCAAGGAATTCGATGTAATTGTATATGTCCAGGTGAGTGATATGAGTGATATGTTAGAATGAAAAGAAAACCGTTCCTACTGATTGTTTTTTATATGAAGCCCTTTGCGCACCGTGAAGTTCTATTACATCCTGCTTCTGGCACCGGCTCACAAACACAGCCGTACCATAAGCAGCGGGAGTCAGCTGTATATTACACAGCCAGTTCCGATTGCGAATGTTAATCTCTTACATGCTGTGGTCAAGCATGACACAGACGCGCCACTTTTCTCCCTGTGCCACTTAGGCCACATGCACACAAACGTATGGGGGACGTATATACGGCGTACCGCACCGTACCGCTCCGTAGCCCTTAGAAAGATAGGACATGTCCTATCTTTACGTAATACGGCGCCATGCGCTGTATATTCCTATGGAGAGGGGCGGGAGTGAGCGGCGCTCATCCCCTGCTCCTCTCCGCAGCACCGTGTGAATGTAGCCTTACTGGGCAATCAGATCCTCTTCGGAGCAGCCTCCGGGTCTGACTGTAAACTGTCTGAGCATGCGTAAATAACTGGAAAAATCTTTTGACTCGAGTATAAGCCTCCAGCCAGTATATAGCTGCCCCCTGCCCCCTAGTATATAGCCAGCAGCCCCTTTCTCCGTATATATATAGCCTGCCAGGCCATATCCCCCAGTATATAGCCTGCCCGGCCAGGTACTCGAAACGGCTCGTTGACGAGTATTTCCCCTGCTCGAGATCGAGCATTTAATTAAAAAAAACGTGAAGAACAATGAAGAATAGAATAAAAACAGTGAACACAGGATCATTTAAGTGAAAAACACAGTGAAGAATAGATTAGATGTTCGGCACATCTGCTTACTTGTCGGAAGATACACGCGAAACGGTGCGAACAAAACCGGGGGGCAGCGGCAGCACAGAGACGCCGGGGAGACTTCAGTGGAAGAAGAGGAGCGGATCCCGGGACAGCGTATCTCCCGACAAGTAAGCAGATGTGCCGAACATCTGCAATCTATTCTTCATTGTGTTTTTCACTGCGTTTTTCACTTAAATGATCCTGTGTTCACTGTTTTTATTCTATTCACTGTTCTTCACATCTGCTAACTTGTCGGGAGATAATATACGCGCGGAACAGTGAAGAATAGATTGCAGATGTTTGCATACATCTGCTAGCTTATGAGAAGACATTCTTTTTCAATTAAATAACACATTTTATTCCTGAACCATGGTCCCTTTGAAAAATGCTCGAGTCTCCCATTGACTTCAATGGGGCTCGTTATTCGAGACGAGCACTGTTGCATCCGGAAAAGTTCGTCTCGAATAACGAGTACTCGAGCATTTTAGTGCACTCTCATCTCTAGTAGAGACCCATAGAATAAAAATAATATATACACTTTATGGTATGGTGTACAGCCAAAAAATGAAAGAAAACAATCTTACCAAAAATTGATAATTTTCTCCACCAACAAAGAGTTAATAAAATCTCATCAATTAGCTAAAAAAGTCCAAATATTATGTATCAGAAAAGTGAATCTTTGAATCTTATGTTTGCAAAAAAAAAAACCCCTGTACAATTTGACAATAAATATCTGCTCTGAACGGTACTCCTTCCGTTCTATGCCCGGCCGTGCGCCCATACAGCAGGTTACCACCACATATGGGCTATGGGTACACTTGGGAGAAATTGGGTATCAAACTTTGTGGAGCCTTTTTCATTTAATCCATTGCAAATGTTTAATTTTCCACCCAAAATTACTCTATTGTTTTAACTCCTGTAAAACTTCTAAAGGGTTAACCAACTTCATAAAAGTGCTTTTTAAAGGGGTTATCCGGGTTTTAAAAATGACCTGGGGACGGCTAGTTAAACATAATAAACATGTACTTACCTCGTCCGGCCCCGCTGATGTCCCGCGCCGCGGTCCCTTCGATCTGTGCCCCTTTTTGTTTACAAGGGGCTCGGAAGCCGTGCACATGGAGCTTCCGGTCCGCGATGTCGCTGGCTCCTCCCATCCGTCCCTATCTCTCAGCGTTGTAAGCGCTGGGAGATGGTGTCGCATGGGAGCATCCGGCCGGCCGGAAGCTCCCAGTGCGCACTTGTAATGAAACCGGCGCACAGAGAAGACCGGCCGCGGCGCGGGACATCGGCAGCACCGGAGGAGGTAAGTACATAATTTATTGTGTTTAAATAGCCCTCCCATAAGAAATTTTTTAAACCTGGATAACCCCTTTAATACCCCATAATGGGGTAATAGTTTCCATAATGGGATAAATTACGAGTCTTGCTATTATTTAGGTCTCTCACAGGCAATTTAAAATTGAGCAGATCCCTTTAAATACAGGTTTTGGTGATTTTCCAAAAAATGTGAAAAATGGCACCCAAATTCTAAGCCTCATAACATTGTAGTAAAATAAGTGGAATCTTAAAAAAAAAAAAAAAAAAAAACCATGCCAACATAAAGCAGACATTTGGGAAAAGTAAGTTATGAATTAATCTGCTTGAAATGTAGAGAATTTTTCTAACATTTTGACACAATTCATTTTTTTCCTAACTAAACACAAAAGATATCATCCAAATGTTTAAACGAATTTGAAGTACAATGTGTCACGAGAAAACACTCTAAAAATCACCTGGATATCTTCTAGCGTTCCAAAGCAATAACCACTTATAGGGCAGATTTGAAAAATGGGGCCGAGTCGTGAAGGGGTTAATATTTTGTATCATTTATAGATATTGTTTACAAGATGTATTGTGATTCCCAATGCTATGTTTTCCTTGCGTTCCTATTCCTAACTAAAGATCCATCATCTTTGTAATAATTTGAGGCACAATGTTTGTCCACATTGAGAGGAGACGAAAAAACTTTTTGTTCCTTGCACACCCTACACGAAGTAGCTTGATGTTTCACTAAGATTGGGATATGAGTTGAAACTGCAGCTATAACTAACCTTACAGCAGTCATTACAGTGTAGAGTCTGGTGGGGAGGGGTTGCAGGATGGTTACAATGTCCTGACATAACATTATTTCATCAATTGCCACTCTGAACCATTTGGTCTTGGTAACTGCCTTCTTAGTCCTCTCATTAAGACTCAAAATATACTGAAATTCTCTATTTCTATTACATCATATTGCCATCAACCTACTCAATATTTATATTTAGAGGCAACATACAGCGGTTTCCTGCCCAACTCATGTAGGAGCCAAGTAGTAAGTAGAGACCCACCAATTGGCTAATATCAAGAGATATGGCCACCAGAACTACCGAGACCCCTAATTTTACCACCAAAAACTGGGAAAACCTATTGACTCGAGTATAAGCCGAAGGTGGGAAATGCATTGGTCACCCCCCCAGTATATAGCCAGCCAGCCCCCTATAATATACAGCACCGCCCCCAGAAGTATACAGCACTGCCCCCGGAAGTATACAGCACTGCCCCCGGAAGTATACAGCACTGCCCCCGGAAGTATACAGCACTGCCCCCGGAAGTATTGTTCTTTCTCGGGCAGCGCCTAGGCTGACGTCATACTAGGCGCCGCCCGCAAGAAGAACATGGCAGCGCCCAGCACGCTGAAGCAAGAAGAGCAGCCGCGATGACATTGGGGGAGCAGCGCTGCGCATCGGAGCCACCGGAGGGTGAGTATACAAGTTTATTATTTTTTTAGTCCATTTTTAATAAATTTTTGGTAGCACTGATTCGTGTATAAGCCGAGGGGACGTTTTTCAGCACATTTTTTGTGCTGAAAAACTCGGCTTATACACGAGTATATACGGTAATTCATTGTACAGAGCTGAAAGCGGTGACCCTGGTTTTTATTTATGGGGAAAAGATTTTTGGCAGTTTACAAGGAATTTGGATTATTTCAGGGCTTGTACACCATTAAACTGGCATGCATTCTCTGATAAATGTCCCTAAAAGAGTCTAACATTATACAGTAATTTCTCTCTTTTTTTTTTTTCTTTCTTTTTATTGTTTTATAAAAGAAAAACAAACAGATATTGCAATGCATGTATTACAATGGATGTAGATTTTAGCTTATAATATCAATTTTCAAAGTACAAATATATATCAAGCAATACATTTTATAGCATAAAGTTTAAAACATGTAAAATAAAACATAACATTAAACAATGCCCGTCTAAATTCCTCCAATTGTTATTTCTCTTAATCATTGTAATGCTCCACACAAGTGCATTAAAATATAGATTATATTTAGGAACTGTGGATACCCCTTCATTGAGAGAGAGGATCCAAGCCAGACCGAACCCAGAACAGGTAAAAAAAAAGAAATTATTCTCCTATAACTAGTTAAAATGAACACTTTTCTGTTTCATTGGTGCTATATATTAGACAGTGTAAACACAGACTAGACTATACCAGCTATTGGTTTACTTTAATATGGTGCTTTTTAAACCTTGCCACTTTACAAAGAGTATAGATCAATGTGGTTTTTGATTAAAAAAAAAAAAAGGAACAGAGTTTACTTTATTGAATTAATACCAGATATCCATCAAAAGTTGGAAATACAGCATTCAGGCGTTCGCTGACAGAATATTGCTGACTTGCATTAATGATCCTCACCAGGGCCGCATTTGCCATGAGGCAAGATGAAATCCTGCTTCAGGTGGCAGATATCAGAGGCGGCAGAATGGCAGCCTGGATGATTTAGGAAGTGACCTTATCTGTGACCTTATCTATCACCCAGCGGAATTTCCTGCTGGTTGCTCTCTGCTTTCCTCTGCACAGATCATATACTATTTACTTAGGATCCTTTTAGCTATCAGTGAATGAATTGGCTATAGAGGGTAATGTGACGTTCTCCTGTCCTAAGTGAAAGAGACAAGCTTTTGGCTGTATCCAGCTCTGTGAGATAGCAGGAGCCAGACAGGGGCTCCTTTATACTCTATAGACCAGGCCATTAGCTGCCACTTTTTCTGCCCCTCAGGTCTGTAAATGAGAACGTGTATATGAGCTTGTAAATGTATATGAACATGTATATCTGTGTTTATGAGCATGTGATATGTGTGAATGAAAGCATGCATTTGTGTATAGGACGATGAGTGTATATGAGCATGTATTTGTGTATGACTGTATATGAGAATGCTTTGGTGTATATATGAATGTGAGTGTATATGAGCATGCATTTGTGTATATGAGCATATATTGGTGTATATGACTGTGGTGTATTTGAGCATGTATTGGAGTATATGACTGTGAGAGTTATATACACAAATTCATGGTAATATATACTCACAGTCATATACACCAATACATGCTCATATACACTCACATTCATATACACCAATACAAGCTCATATACACTCAGACATATACACCAATACATCCTCATATACACTCACAGAAATATAAACTAATACATGCCCGTATACACTTTTATTTGCACAAATTCATGCTAATATACAGTGTATACAGGATTGTATTGGTTTATATTTCTGTGAGTGTATATGAGGATGTATTTGTGTATATGAATGTGAGTATATATGACCATGTATTTGTGTATATGAATGTGAGTGTATATGAGCATGTATTTGGGTATATGAATGTGAGTGTATATGACCATGAGGGTATATGAGCATGTATTGGTGTATATGACTGTGAGAGTTGTATACACAAATTAATGGTAATATACACTCATGGTCATATACACCAATACATGCTCATATACACTCACATTCATATACACAAATACATGGTAATATACACTCACATTCATATACACAAATACATGCTCATATACACTCAGACATATGCACCAATACATCCTCATATACACTCACAGAAATATAAACCAATACATGCCTGTATACACTCAGTTATATACACAAATTCATGCTAATATACAGTGTATACAGGCATGTATTGGTTTATATTTCTGTGAGTGTATATGAGGATGTATTGGTGTATATGACTGTGAGGGTATATGAGCATGTATTGGTGTATATGACTGTGAGGGTATATGAGCATGTATTGGTGTATATGACTGTGAGGGTATATGAGCATGTATTTGCGTATATGACTGTGAGGGTATATGAGCATGTATTGCTGTATATGACTGTGAGGGTATATGAGCATGTATTGCTGTATATTAGCATGTATTGCTGTATAAGTCTGTGAGTATATATCAGCATGAATTTGTGTTTATAACTGAGTGTACATGAGGATGTATTGGCGTATATTACTGTGAGTGTATATGAGCATGTATTGGTGTATATGAGCATGTACAGGAAGTCCCCAGGTTACGTACTGGATAGGGTCTGTAGGTTTGTTCTTAAGTTGAATTTGTATGTAAGTCAGAACTGTATATTTTATAATTGTAACCCCAGACAAAAAATTTTTTGGTGTCTATGGCAATTGAATTTTAAAAATGTTGGAATGTCATAAGAACCAGGATTAATAATACAGTTTAATTGCAGATACAATTAAGAACTATTATATCTGTTTATTGTAGCCGAAGGATAAAGTACAGTAAATTACCAACATCCAGAGGTCCGTTTGGTCTCCTGCCATTCTGTAGACCTGGTTCAGAAGCCGAAATGGGAAGGGATAGGTGAAAGGTGCGGGGTGTGAGGGCGGCTCCACACTTGCTGAGTTCAGACCATTCTTCTGATATTCAGCAGAGCTGACATGTAATCATTTCAGTGTCCTTTCTGTCATTTAGAAGGGAGGCAGGTCCCCTATGCATTATATATCATCATATCATATATATCATTTATGGTTCTCTGAGTCCCATCCCAAGGAGTGGGTTTGGTCCTTGAAACGGAACCCTTCCATGGTCCGAACTTGACTAGTGATGTGCTCAGCATTTTTAATCATACAGTCATGGCCATAAGTTTTGAGAATGATACAAATGTTAATTTTTACAAAGTCTACTGCATCAGGTTTTATAATGGCAATTTTCATATACCGTATTTTTTGCCCTATAGGGCGCACCGGACTATAAGGCGCATTAGTCCGATGCGCCTTATATATGTAATTATTACATATATAAGGCGCATCGGACTATAAGGCGCGGGGTCCGGGGGCGTGGCGGAGGTGTGGCGGAGAGCCGACATGACGTGACGCGGCGACGGGATGCAGCGACGGGACGCGACGCCGAGACGCGACGGGGAACGCGGGGAAGGTGAGCGGGGAAGGTGAGGGGGAGGTGGAGGAGGGCAGCGGATCATACTTACATAGGTCCCCGCTCCAGGTCCCGCTGGAGATCTGCTGTCTCCGGTAGCGGGGACCTATGTAAGTATGGTCCGCTGCCCTGTGCCCAGCGCCATACATAGGGCGCACCGGACTATAAGGCGCACTTTGGATTTCCACGGAAATCCAATGCTTTTAAGTGCGCCTTATAGTCCGGAAAATACGGTACTCCAGAATGTTATAACGAGTGATCAGCTTAACAGCAATTAATTGCAAAGTCAATATTTTCCTAGAAAATTTTTTTTTCCCCAAAAACACATTTCAACTTCATTGCAGGCCTGCCTTAAAAGGAGCAGCAAATATTGTTTCAGTGATTGCTCCATTAACACAGGTGTGGGTGTTGATGAAGACAGGACTGGGGATCAATCTGTCATGATTAAGTAAGAATCACACCACTGGACACTTTAAAAGCAGGCTGGTCCTTGGCATCATTGTTTCTCTTCTGTTAACCATGGTTATCTCTAAAGAAACATGTGCAGTCATCATTGCACTGCACAAAACTGGCCTAACAGGGAAGAGTATCGCAGCTAGAAAGATTGCACCTCAGTCAACAATCTATTGCATCATCAAGGAATTCAAGGAGAGAGGTCCCATTGTTGCCAAAAAGGCTCCAGGGCGCCCAAGAAGGACCTGCAAGTGCCAGGACTGTCTCTTGAAAAGTGTTTCAGCTTCGAGATCGGGCTACCAGCAGTGCAGACCTTGCTCAGGAATGGCAGCAGGCAGGTGTGAGTGCATCTGCACGCACTGTGAGGCGAAGACTCTTGGAGCAAGGACTGGTGTACAGGAGGGCAGCAAAGAAGCCACTTCTCTGATGAATCCCCTTTCTGATTGTTTGGAACATCTGGAAAACAGCTTGTTCGGAGAAGACAAGGTGAGCGATACCACCAGTCTTGTCTCATGGCAACTGTAAAGCACCCTGCAACCATTCATGTGTGGGGTTGCTTCTCAGCCAAGGGAATCGGCTCTCTCACAGTCTTGCCTAAAAACACATCCATGAATAAAGAATGGGACCAGAATGTCCTCCAAGAGCAACTTCTCCCAACTGTCCAAGAGCAGTTTGGTGATCAACAATGCCTTTTCCAGCATGATGGAGCACCTTGCCATAAAGCAAAGGTGATAACTAAATGGCTCAGGTAACAAAACATAGAGATTTTGGGTCCATGGCTTGGAAACTCCCCAGATCTTAATCCCATTGAGAACTTGTGGTCAATCATCAGGAGCCAGGTGGACAAACAAAAACCAACAAATTGTGACAAAATGCAAGCATGATTGTGCAAGAATGGACGGCTATCAGTCAGGATTTGGTCCAGAAGTTGATTGAGAACTGCCAGGGAGAATTGCAGAGGTCCTGAAGAAGAAGGGTCAACACTGCAAATATTGACTTGCTGCATTAACTCATTCTAACTATCAATAAAAGCTTTTGTTACTCATAATATGATTGTACTTGTATTTCTATATGTGATAAAAACATCTGACAAACACACATAAAAACCAGAGGACAACAGATTATGTGAAAATATAATATTTGTGCCATTCTCAAAACTTTTGGCCATGATTGTATTGAAGTTGCTTTTTAATAATTTGTGTGTAAATTCACCAATATAGCTGAATATAGCAGAAGATCAGGGGTAGGTTGGGGGGGGGGGGGGGGGGGGGGGGGGCATTTGAATTTTCACCTCAGGCAACAAAAAGGTTAGAATCAGCCCTGATCCTCACTTATTCAAAACTGTAAACAAAGTTGCCCATGTTCAAGGAATAGATACAAATAAATTAATACAGGAATTCATATAAATAAAGTGCAAGTACATTCACAAATGTATATATCAGGACCCATGGGGGAAGGAGCTGCCAGTATACATACTAGACTGAGTACCAAAAGTATAGACTGGTGTCAAAGTATAAAGTGCATGCATGCCACAAAGGCACGGGTCAGTATTCAATCCAAAGAAATAACATAGAAATGACATATGGCAGCAACATCTTACACAGTGCAAGTCGCCTCTCCACGCCTGTTTAACGCCTGGGGCCACTTGGAGAAAGGCGTGTAATGCTGAAATCTGCGTTTGGGAGGGGACTTGCAATAACCCATGGGTAAGATGTTGCTGCCACATGTAATTTCTATGTAATTTCTCTGGATTAAATACTGACCCATGCCTTTGATTTGTGACATGCGTTGACTTTATACTTGGGCATCAGTTCGGCTACTCAGTCCAGTATGTATACTGACAATTATCTATTAAATATTGGCAGCAGCACCCCCCCCCTTGGGTCCTGGTATATACATATGTGAATGTACTTGCACTTCATTTATATAAATTCATGTATTTATTCATTTGTATGCATTCCTCGAAAATGAGCAACTTTGTTTACAGGTTTGAATGTGAGGATTATTAATGCAAGTCATCATTTTTCTGTCAGGGAGTGCCTGAATGCTCTATTTTTTGAGCGATTTTTAATCAATAAAGTAAGCTTCCAACTCTTTTTTTGGTATTTTATAACTAGACAGTTTTGCTTTTTTGTAGTCTCTGCTGCAATGTGTCATAATTTTTCTTCCCTGTGATTGACTAGGCCTTGAAGGACTTCCTTGCAAGACAAAAGACTGGGAGAATGGCCACGGCAGAAGAAGTTGCTCATCTGTGTGTGTACCTGGCTTCTGATGAAGTAAGTCCTCTATAACCATTTCCAATTTTAAAATAATAATTCTATTATTTATAAAGAGCACATAGATTACACTGCGCCAGGGGAGTCGCTAGGTCAAAAGATCCGGGGTTCATGCCCCGGATCTTTTGGCTGGTGCCCCGTATCTACCTGTCAGCAGGACATCAGGTCCCGGTGCCGGGCATCCTCCTTTCTCTCTTCACGATCCTAGTGTTCACTGCTTTCCCTGCAGGACCTGTGATGATGTCACGATCACATGACCTGCAGGGGAAGCAGTGCACGGAGCTGCAGGGGTGAGGTGAGAGGGAGAACATAGGAAGATCTATATGGGCACATGACAGGGGGATCTATATGGGGCACATAACAGGGGGATCTATATGGGGCACATAACAGGGGGATCTATATGGGGCACATAACAGGGGGATCTATATGGGGCACATAACAGGGGGATCTATATGGGGCACATAACAGGGGGATCTATATGGGGCACATAACAGGGGGATCTATATGGGGCACATGATAGGGGGATCTATATGGGCACATGATAGGGGGATCTATATGGGCACATGACAGGGGGATCTATATGGGCACATGACAGGGGGATCTATATGGGCACATGACAGGGGGATCTATATGGGCACATAACAAGGGGATCTATATGGGCACATGACAGGGGGATCTATATGGGCACATGACGGGGGGATCTATATGGGCACATGACGGGGGGATCTATATGGGCACATGACGGGGGGAATTGCGTGGGGCACATGACGGGGGGAATTGCGTGGGGCACATGACGGGGGGAATTGCGTGGGGCACATGACGGGGGGAATTGCGTGGGGCACATGACGGGGGGAATTGCGTGGGGCACGTTACTGGGGGCTCTGTGAGGACATTCCTTGGGGCCTGTTCACATGGGGCAGTAGGAAGGGCCTAGGTTTGATCTCACATGAGTTTCCAGTGAAATGCATGTGATGGATAACGAGCTTCTGGTGTCTTTTGCGTTTTTGACAGGTTTGACCATTTATCTTAATTCAAACAGGTCAAAAACGCATGCGTTTGCAAAAAAGACATGCGTTTTTTTCCAATCTGAAAACGCTCTACTAAAAACGGCCTAAAAACGCCACGTGTGTCTTCACCCTTAAAGTATTTTGGGAGAGTGTTAGGGGCAGCAGCAGGATAACACTGTCAGGGTGCAGTCACACGTTGCAGTTACAACTGCATCACAATCAGCTTTGAGGAGGTTTTATGTGGAGTTTTGTTAATTTAACAAGTGAAAGACATGAACTGGTGAATTTAGGTTTGAAGGGGAAACCTGTTCCACAAATGTCTTTTTGTTAAAATAAGAAAACTGCACCTTAAACCGCCTCAAAACTGATTGCGATGCATTTGAAACTGCAGCATGTGAACACAACTTCGGAGAACCCAAATTTTGGGACAATGAAGGACATAAGATGTTTGTGTGGTGAACTCCACAGAAAGGAGACGTGGTGATGCCGGGTCTAATGGTGGTTGGCGTTTTGAACCTGTTTTTAGAAAACACATCCATTTTTGCTAGTTTTTAATTAAGATAATTGGGAAAACCGGACAAAAACGGATGCGTTTTTTTAACGGACTGAAAACGCATGACTAAAACCGGACTAACAGCAGGTTCAAAACGTCACTTGTGCCACCACCCTAATAGTGAAGTGGACATGTCACCTGCAGTCACTGGATGTAAGTCAGGATTTCTCTGGTGTTTCTGTAGCTGTGTATACCGTCAGTAAAGTTGTTATTGGCACAACCACATGTGAGGGGTTATGTACAGGAGGGAGCATTACTGAAAGTCTGATACAAATGCATTGGGGCCCGTGCCCCAGATCTTTTACCACCCTAGCAACGCCACTGCACTGCGCTGCACATAGCTTGCCAAATAGGGGCTCACAATCTGATCACCCTACCAGTATATTTTGGAGTGTGGGAGGAAACCCACCCAAACACGGAGAGAACATACAAACTCTTTGATGATGTTGACCCTGAGACTTGAACCCAGGTCCCCAGCACTGCAGGGCTGTAATGCTAACCACTGTAATGCCACCGTGCTGCCCCAATTTTAAAGCATTTGTGAAAATACATTTGCCATAATTCTAAAGACACTGCTCCAACAAGTTTTTTTTTTTTCTGTAATCAAGCCTATGGGACCACACTTTCCATTCTGCATGTGACCACTCAGCCAAACTTTGGCCCCTGTAGCCATCCATTCCCATGTGACCATTAAAGGGAACCTACCACCCCGATTCTACCTATAAAGGTAGAAGGGGTGGTATTTGGATGGATGGGACGTGAGGATAGCCCTTTTTTGGGCTAATCCTCACGCCCCGGGTGTCTTTTAAAAAACTTTATTACATGTATATGCTAATTTTTTTATGCGGCTACTGGGGCGTGGAGTAGCCGGACATGAGGCCACAAGTCGCGGCTACTCCATGCCCCAGTAGCCACGTTACTCCGCCTACCAGGTAATCTTCAGCGTGGCCGCGGCTCCGGGGCCGGAACTACTGCGCATGCGCAATAGCCGGGGGACTCGGACGAGGGCCGAAGATTACCTGGTAGGTGGAGTAACGTGGCTACTGGGGCGTGGAATAGCCGCGACTAGTAGCCTCATGTCCGGCTACTCCACGCCCCAGTAGCCGCATAAAAAAATTAGCATATACATGCAATAAAGTTTTCTAAAAGACACCCGGGACGTGAGGATTAGCCCAAAAAAGGGCTATCCTCATGTCCCATCCATCCACCTACCACCCCTTCTACCTTTTATAGGTAGAATCGGGGTGGTAGGTGCCCTTTAAAGGGAGTGACTGGCTTAGTATGCATATGTAGGATGAACTTGACAGTGCTTATGGTCTCATAAAACCAGAGACCAGGAGCCACCATTGGAGCTGTGAGGGCCCTCCTGAGAGGGAGAAAACTTTTTGTTCCTTGTACACCCTCCACAAAGTAGCTTGATATTTCACTAAGATTGGGTTATGAGTTGAAACTGCAGCTAAAACTAACCCTACAGCAACCATTACAGTGTAGAGTCTGGTGTGGAGGGGTTGCAGGATGGTTACAATGTCCTGACTCAACATTACTTCTTCAATTGCCACCCTGAACCATTTGGTCTTGGTAACTGCCATCTTAGTCATCTCATTAAGACTCAAAATATGTACTGAAATTCTCTATTTTTCTTACATCATATACATAACATACATAATACCTACCGTATTTTTCGGACTATAAGGCACACCATCAATAAATGCCTGCTAAAACATCTAGATTCATATATAAGGCGCATCTGATTAATGACCAGCAGGTGGCAGACCTGTGCACAGTTCAAGGCAGCTGTTGTCTGTAAGTGGTTCATATATAAGGCACACTGGACTATAAGGCGCACTTTTGATTTCTGAGAAAATCAAAGGATTTTTTTGTGCGCCTTATATTTATATTTGAAGCCAACATACAGCGGTTTCCTGCACAACTCATGCAGCCAAGTAGTGAGTACAAGTAACTGTTCTTTTAGAATCTCCTGATTTCACTTCTTTCAGTGCATCTGCATATCCTCTTCTATACCTGCAGTTTGCTAATTTTAAGCTCATATATGGATGCGTGATGTAATGTATACCATAATAGGTAGCCATAAAATTGAATCAAGACTACTCCCACTACCATAATTACTAAAAACTATAAAACTTCTATAAAGCTCACAACAACCATAAAATGCATCAGCATTTACCTAGATACTAGATATTGATCTTCTCAGTTACGATTAAAATCTAAGATGGTCATTTAAAGTCATAATAAATGTCCTTGACAGTGTCCCAATTCCATAGAGACAGTGCATACAACTGCCCTGGGGCCTTTGTTGAGAATAGGTCTGTCATTACATCTCCTGTTAGGATTAGTGAGTAGACAGAGAAGATATGCTGGTGGAATCAAAGTACGACTTGCGCAATGAGTAAAATGTAAATCTTTTAAGTTTCTCATTTTTACAATGGGTTTCTCCTCATTAGATGGCACACATACAGGGTACATAACAGGTATCTATAATGCTCTAAAATTGCACGCACACACACACACACACACACACACACACACACACACGCATCATACTTTCCAATGATTGTGCCAGTCATACTTTGCGCAAATCAACAAATCTTGTGTATATACCCATTGATTCACCAACTGAATATCTGCACTGGCAGTTTATTTAAGCAGAAGGCTTACATGAGGCTGCATCTGTATTTTTCTACCACACAAGGTGAGAAATAAACTACAGGCTTTTTAATCACCGGTCCCCTTACTACTAACTTAAATTCTCCCAACAACTCCAAAACTGCACTGACACATATCTCCCAGCCGTCCTGGAACCAACGGGACAGTCCTGGATATTGGGCTCTGTCCCTGGCAGCAGGAGGAATGTTTTGGAACATCAATTCTAACGGTGTTCTTCAGACAATGATAATGTAGAGAGATGTAAGTAACAAGTAGGGGGGGCACTGTGTAAAGGGGAGCTGCTGGTGCAGGAGGGGGCATTGTGTGAAGGGAAGCTGCTGGTGCAAGTTGGCGGACCTGTGTGAAGGGGAGCTGCTGGTGCAGAACATGGGGGCACTTTATGAAGGGGAGCTGCTGGTGCAGGATGCACTGTGTGAAGGGGAGCTGCTGGTGCAGGATGCACTGTCTGAAGGGGAGCTGCTGGTGCAGGATGCACTGTGTGAAGGGGAGCTGCTGGTGCAGGATGCACTGTGTGAAGGGGAGCTGCTGGTGCAGGGTGGGCACTGTGTGAGGGGTAGCTGCTGGTGCAGGGTGGGCACTGTGTGAGGGGTAGCTGCTGGTGCAGGGTGGGCACTGTGTGAGGGGTAGCTGCTGGTGCAGGGTGGGCACTGTGTGAGGGGTAGCTGCTGGTGCAGGGTGGGCACTGTGTGAGGGGTAGCTGCTGGTGCAGGGTGGGCACTGTGTGAGGGGTAGCTGCTGGTGCAGGGTGGGCACTGTGTGAAGGGGACCTGCTGGTGCAGGTTGGACACTGTGTGAAGGATTACTGCTGGTGCAGGGTGGGGACAACTGTGTGAAATGGAGCTGCTGGTGTGGGTGGCAACTGTGTGTGTGGCAGGCAAGGGAGTAGGCAAAGCCCTACCTCTTAGATCCCGGCTTACCTTCTTTAGAGGGAAAAGGCATGTTGAAGGCTAAAAGAAGGGTGTCAGTTAATAGGGTTCTATATGAACCTGTCACTGGCTGTATATGTGCTAATAAGGTGACAGGTTCCCTTTTAGGTGCATTTAGACGAACGTATGCCCGCGGACTACAGCTGGATGGGCATATGTCGACCCGCGATGGAGAGGAGGAGGGGTGACCCCTCCCCTCTCCATAGAAATGCACGGCATATGGGCCGTGCACATGGGGAAAGATAGGACATGTCCTATCTTTTCCTCATGTGCGGCCATTGCCGTCTAGGGGGGACCTTGTACGTTTGTCTGAATGCAGCCTTCGATATAGTGGTAGTGTAGTGTAGATTGAGGTGATGTGAAAGGAGCAGCTGGATAGGTCCTGTGAGGAGGCAGTAAAGCTGTAAAAGAGAGGAGAATTTTAGGAAGAGATTATTGCTTGAGGGCACTGCCTAAGAAGACCCCACGTCTATTTCTGTGAGTAGTTATTGAGTTTGGCCCCGCTTCAGATACTAAAAGAGAGTAACCACAAGACTTTCTTATCTGAATGGATCATAGACATACGGCTTATCTGGTAACCCTAAAACCTGCCAAGTTCAATAGCTCCCCTTGTTTTCCCTTGGTAAGCTTAGCTTTCTATGCAAGTTAAAAAAGGTTTTCTGCTATGTTTCTTATAGTGGTTTGCTCAGATTAAGGCTCCCTCCAAGCACCCGACTGAGTGGAGAAGATAGGAGATTGAGCAGTCCTCACCCCTCCCCTCTACAGAGAATTCCCAAAAACCGCAAATCGGCCCAAAAATAAGATATGTCTTTATATTTTGCGGTACACATGTCCTATACTTTGCGATACACAGTGGGGGGAATTAAGACTAAATGAAATTTGTACAGCATTATGAAAAACAAAATAACCTTCTTAGCCTAGACCTTCTACTTGTTGGACATTTTTAACCATGATACAGCTAAACAATCTCATATGAAGGGGGCTAACTGAGTGAGGAGGTGGGAGAGCACGGGGGAGGGGGGGGGGGGCTAGACTGAGGAGGTGGTCTGTGTGGGGAGAGGGGCTGACTGTGTGAGGGGGAAAACTTGGGGAACTCGGTAAGCGTGGGAGGAGCAGGGGGACACATGGGGAGCAGATGTAGCAGGCTGAGGTTTCTCATAATAGTATTGCCTCATGTTACTGTGTACAGATGATCTAACACCAAATGACAGAACTAGAGAAACCTGAAATCATAAGCATTTTAGGTATCCCTTTTCCCATTGTATTAAAATAGTGATCACATAAGGTACATTCCATTAAAAAAAATAACACCTTACCCAGGTCTGTACACAGAAGTATGAAAAAGATATGGATGTCATAAAATGGAAAAACATATTCTTTTTTTTCAAAAATGTTTACAACTTGTTTTAGAGGTATAAAAACATAGCAAACTTTTAACTGAACTGACCCAAAGAAAAAATGAGAGGTGTCATTTGAAGCGCACAGTGACAGCTTTAAAAACATAACACATGGTACAACTGGGTTTTTGTGAATTCTACTGCATTTGGAATTCTTTTCCAGCTTTTCAGTACATTCCTATACAGTACAAGCCTCCTACAGCTCTGTAATTGAAAAATAAAAAATTTATGGCATGTAAAACGTGAGTTGTAAAAAACTGAAAAGTGCAGTGTCCTTAAAGGGGTTGTCCAATCAGAACAAGTTCTCCCCTATCCACAGATTGTTGAGAATGGCACTTGGCTATCTCTATTAGCACCATAGAGATGAGAAGAGCATGTGCGAAGGGCTGTTCTGTCAATTTTCAATGGAACAGACCCCTGTTCACCTGTTCGATCATTTGCACTAAGCATTGTATATAACTATTTGACCAAGCGTGGCTCCCCTTATTAATCCTATTCTAATGATGGAGATTGAAGTGGTGAGTATGACTCCTCTGCCTTGAACATGTGATGAGATTTTGTAATTTATCTGGTTTCCCCTTTTTCATATAGATACAATTGTATCTTTCCAACAAGCTGTATTCTTTGGTGGAATGCTTCCTAAAAGGGGTTCCCCGCACATTCAGTGTAAAAAAAAAAAATCTTTTTTTTGCTAGCCCAGGACATAATGTAACAATATATAATCATAATCTATTGAAAGCAAAACTGCCCTGCTACTTTATCTTATAAGTTTTTCCTACCTTTGGTCTCCTTCCACTGACGGCAGTAAAAAGATGGCCATGGGGGCCTCCTAAATACTTCAAGTACAATGATCCTTTTCCATATATACAAGGAGAAAGAAAGAGCTGGCACTCACCGCTGATGAAGTAAAACGGTCTTTTATTCCATATCGCTAAAAAACTTCTCTACAGGAGAGAGGAATGAAGCAGGAGCCCACGAGACGATGGCCCGTTTCGCGCTACAATCGCTTAATCCTGCCTTGTGGGACGGCTTGCAGCGTGAAACGGGCCGTCGTCTCTTGTGGGCTGCTGCTTCATTCCTTTCTCCTGTAGAGAAGTTTTTTAGCGATATGGAATAAAAGACCGTTTTACTTCATCAGCGGTGAGTGCCAGCTCTTTCTTTCTCCTTGTATATATAGATTTCTAACCACTGTTTACTATGTGAGCTAGAGAATCCCCACATACAGTCTGTTTCCAGATCCCCTTTGCCTGGACTGATTGATTTCAATTTGATGTCTCAAAAACCTGATTCTGGATGTTTTGTTAGCGCTGTGCCTCTCTAGTTTCTTTCTTCCGTACCATGATCCTTTTCACCGCTCCTATTAGTTAATGAGAAGCCCCACAGGCAACACAAAGCAATCGTGCATGCGCCAATAAATATAGGAAATTATGTGTCCTTTACTAGGAGATCACCAACGGAGGAGAACAAGGTAAGTGAATGATTTTGACATCTCTAAAACAGCTAAATATAGCAAATTGGTGTAAATTGACAATTTGTTATATTAAGCAAGATAAAGTTTATTAAATATGATCTTTATGGCCGGAGAACCCCTATAATTGTTCTAGTTACTATTGTCTACCAGGTTTTCTCCATTTAGCTGAGAACATGAGGCTGTGCTTAATGTCTTTAAGGTTCTGCTGCAATGCTTCTGGGGGAGCATCTGATGCATAGTGAATATCGCATTTTTATTTTATTTTTGAAAATTCACACATTTTTGATTTTGTAGCAGACTGTCATTAGATGAATGATTATTCTGTTTTTAAGGCACACCTATCTGTAAGAACAGCTTATTTTGGTCCTTTCTTGGTCTTTAAAGAGGTTGTCATATTTTTTTTTTCAAAACTCGATGTGGCCGGGAGCGGGCTGCCTAAAACAATAAAGATGTACTTACCTTCCGGTGCCCTTCAGTATCCAGCGCTGCTGTCGCTCCGGTCCGGGCGCCATGTAAACAAACATGGCCGCTGGAGCAGCGCTAAATTCAGCTTCCGGCCGGACCCGACAACCTTCCGGCCCCCATACAAAATGCTGTGTATAGGGACGGATAGGCGTACCCGGCCACGGCCGGCCGGAAGATGAGTCCAGCGCTTCTCCGGCAACCATGTTTGCTGGATACCGGAGGGCACCGGAAGGTAAGTACATCTTTATTGTTTTAGGCAGCCCGCTCCCGGCCACCTATATTTTTTTTTCAAAACTTGGACAACCCCTTTAAGGTTCTTCATTGAGTGTGAGCTTGTCTTTAGAAAGATCCTAAGTAGGTCTTTGTTATGGTACTGTAAAATATATATTTAATCTGTTTTGCATTCTTATGTTTTATTATTTCTTACACGCATACTTTTTCTTGTCTTTTTAGGCTGCCTATGTTACAGGTAACGCACACATCATTGATGGCGGCTGGAGTCTGTAAATCATGTTACCTGAATTTGACAACAGATGAACCACTTTACAAATAACCAATGGAAAGCAATGTAAATGTAATTTTTATCAGAGAATAAAACATAAGATTCATTTTCATGCGTTTTTAAAAATTTGCTAAAAGGAGTAGAACAACAAATTTTCATCTAAGATTGGTACTTCTTTAAGACATTTTTTATAAACCGTGTTTTTTGGGGGGGGCCCAATGAGTTTCAGTGTTTATAATTGGCAAGTGATAATTTCATTGTTTTATAATTGTTTAGGTTAGCTTGCAATATATCAATGAAACCCTTGATTTATATAGAACTTCCAGTGAAGTGAGAGTATTTTATCTCTTATACAAAAAGGACCTAAATCTTTTATTTTGTGCATCTCTAATCTACTGATTACTACTATTATGTCATTCATAGTACAAATTTATATTTCTATCCACAATAAATGTCAATAAAACACAGCTTGCATTTCAAGTCAGATTTGTGGACCAAATGCAGTTGCCACCTCATTTAACCCCTCCTAGCTGGTGAACACACAACTGAAGGATAGAAGAACAGAAGGAGCTGCTGTAGCCGAGGAGTGATAAAAAGACGACAAACCAAACAGTTTTCACTGACTAAACATGATGTGTGCCGCCGGTATAATGCTTTATACATACAAATTCTCTTCAGAGTGTAAAGAACTAGTCAAAATTATATAATGCTTCCATTATAATCATCTTTGGAAGGCAACTATAAGACTGACCTGGTCAGTCCACTGTTGTGGAGACGTATATCTTCGGCATATACGTCCCCATAAACAGCAATAGGGCATTGCGCGGCAATGTGTGGCACTGTAACACTGGGAAAAGATAGAACATACATTTTTGTTAATAAGGCCTAAGACTGATCAAACTAAAAAAACTTGACTTTGCTTAAGTCCTATACCTTTTCCCTACGTGATTTATGCTGCATGCAATGACTCTGGATGATCAGTTGCACTGTAACCCATATTTCCCCCAGCGACACAATCAAATGATGCCAACAAGTTCTCATGGCTGCTTGGGGCCTTAAAGGTGTACCATTTGCAGATGTCTAATAGAACTAGCCAAAAGCAATGTTTTCACGATTCTGCCCTGGTGAGGGGAGTGGAGGTCCACCATTTGCTTTTCAAAGGTTGATTTTTCCACTGCGTCCCCAGCTGGAGGTTGCTTCTACTCTCTGTCGGGACAGGAAGTCAAGAGTTTAAATGGCCCTCCCTAACAACCCCTCACCAGTGTCTTCCTGTCCCTTCAGAGGATAAGAGAGGTATCTCCTCCCTGGGGTGCACAGGCTGTCTTAGCTTCCCTTAGACCTTCCCAGTATCAGGATGACCATCTGGCAGTTCCTCATCCAGCGGCCAAGAAGAGTTAGAGGGGGGAACAGGCGTGTTGGATAAGGGGAAGGCTTGTGGGGGGCTTTCCGGGTCCCTGGCGCCTCTTGTGCTCCTTGGCATGACTGGATGGTTCCTGTCATGGGGAGGGAATTCATCGTGACACGGTTGGAGACTGGAAACAGTATGGCGTCTGACCGGTAGTGAGTCCAGTGGTGCCGGAATTCAATTTCAAAAGCGAGGAGGCCTATGGATTGCAAATGTGATGCACTTGTGAAATGGGCCTGTTAATCGGCGATGATAAATCTAATGTAGCTGCTTCCTCTATTCTAGAGAAAACATCTGGAGAGGTAATGCTAAATACCCTCCCTATTCTTAAAGAGAACCTCATACAGGGCGATTCGGGTCACTAAGCCACTCACAGGTCCCTATGGCTGGTAGTTTAGTGCCCCGAATCTCCCTGTATGAGGTTAATATGTGAGCACAATCACCTTCCCTCCTGAGCTCCATGTGATGGAGCGCATCAGACACCGCTGCATTTACAAGTCCGATGTGCCTCATCAGACTCGCATCTAGGCAAGTTTCAATCTTTTTTCTTTTGTTTTTACTTGGGGGCCACATAGAGACCTGATACAGGCTGATTTGGGACCCTAAACCACAGAAGGAGAGAGGAAAAGGGTTCTACTCCCTTTAATTAAAAAAAAGCCAAATGGTCATTCGGGCTTATAATAAATTTTAAAAATCAAAACAAATGGATCATACCATTAGTTCAAAATGGAATCAATTAAGTCAGCCACACCACTCATCAGAAAGAATTATGTCATGTGTACCTTCTATCTCAGACGCAAATTACCAGATTACCAGCAATTCCTAAGATTTGCAGCAAAGGATCCTGTGGACAGCATATGGTGCATTATTAGTTCAGAACTCTCCCATTCGGGATCTTGTCAGTTCCAAGAACCTTCACAATGGTAATGATAGAGCTGGAGGCAAAATTATAGAACGCATGATGGATAGTAAATATCTAGAAATCGGACTTGAAAGCAGAAAAGAGAAAGACCTTTTTAGGATAGCTCCTGCATTCAGAAAAACAAAACTCCTTCCTTTTCCAGGACAAAAAAGGAATAATTATGAATAGGTATGAAATGCTTCCAAAAAAAGAAACAATGCATAATTCGAACAACCATGAAACTCCTGGGGACCCTCACATCATGTATCCAATATGTCAGATGGTACCACGCAAGGGCATTACAAAAGTGGATATTGTCTATTTGGAACAAGAATCCGCCCCATGTAGATAAGGAATTTCAAATTCCCCCATGGTAAAAATAGATCTCCTGTGGTGGAGGAAAAGGCTGAACTTAGAGAAAGGGATCTGCTGGAATCCTCATCCGATTATAACCATTCAGACCGACGCCAGCCTTCAGGGTTGGGGAGCTGTTTTATCAGGAAAGAGCTTACAAAGTGATAGGACCACCAAGATAAGAACAAAATTCTCGAGCTACAGAGCACTTCCGGGGAAATGAGAGACCTTGAAAAAATTCACCCAATTTCTGAAGTGAACCCACGTCAAAATAATGTCAGACAATACCACCATGGTAGCCTTCCTTCAGACACAGCGAGGAACAAGATCTCAGGACCTCTGCATTTTATTTATGAATATATTCAGGTGGGCCGGACAGAACATCCTGTCCCTATCTGCAATTTATCTGAAAAGGTTAAAAAAAACTCTGAATCCAGATTCCACTCTAACAAAAAAATGGGACTCCACTACTGGATCTCTTTGCATCTTGGAAGAACAACAAGGTACTGGTTCTTCTCTCTAGATCCCAGGGATGATTCACTGGGGCTGGACGCTTTCTCAATATATCCAAAATCTTAGTATTCTTATAGGAAATGGAACTACCAAGGGCCAATATATTTAACTATAAGCACGATAGGACCAATGAAAACATAATTTTTAATAAATATATTAAAAGATCAATAAAATTTACATAAACATCTCATAAATACCCCTAAAAATTATAAATATGCAGCAGTCTTTGTGTGATTAGAAACCACCGGTGTTCAAATTGAAAATGTAAAACTATCTTATTACAAACTGGATGTGACGTCATGGTAGGTAGAGGTCACTGGGAACTCACTACTTCCCCTGTCCTAAAAACTGACTCCTCAAATCCCCATTATAGCTCCTGCACTTACAGGGGCAGTACACATACACTGTCCATTTAAAGTGGCTGGACTGGCCCTAATACACCAATACCTGGTAGTCCCTCTAATAGCAAAGTTTCTGCAGAATCTCTGTCAAGAGCCAACAATTAATTATAATTACTCCATTTTGGCCAAAGAAAAGCTGGTTTTCTGCCCTCGGGAAGATGGCTTTGGAGGATCCGATTTAGCTACCTCTACCCCCAGACCTTCTACTACAGGGACCAGTTCATCATCTAAATGTTCAGCTCCTAAATTCAGTGGCCTGGATCCTGAAAGGACTCTACTAAAAACAAAGGGTCTCTCTGTCAAAGTCATAGATACTCTGGTGGCTAGCAGGATGCCAATCACAAATCTTGAAAAATCTGAAGATCTTGAAAAAGTTGTGCTCATTATGTGGGGATAAACCTCCATATTAACAAAAACCCAACAATGCCAAAATCCGAACTCTTTAAAGTGCTAAAACTAAATACATTAAAAGAGATCACAACCGCTCTTAGGGCCTGTAGTTCACCTAGTCTATCTTGTAAACAACCATTCCTCTGTATTTTAGAAGGCAGGATTTTTCTTAAACTAGACAGTTTTTATCGAAGATAACAGTTCTTAAAGATCAGGAGATAAATTTTGCTATCAATTTTGTGCTAATCAAAAACACTCAAAAGAGAGAATTCAACTTGCTGGATATACAAAGAACAGTTATTCAATGCCTAGATATGACAAAAAAAAAAATTGGAGGAAAGACTCTAATCTGCTTCTACAGTTCTCTGGGAAAAATTAGGGGTACAAGGCCTCAAAGACTTCCATTACAAGATGGGTAAAGATGGAGATGGAGGTACCTACTCTGGACTGAATTAAAGCACACTCAACAAGAGCAGATGCTGCCTTCTGGAGATCTAGCCTTTGGTAGGAAGATTCTTCAAGTGATAGTCCCTCCTTAAAAAGTGATCTGGTAGGGATGCAGTGTGAAAAAAAAGAAATTAGGCATACCGGTAATTCGGTTTCCACCAGTTCACCATGACAGCCTCTAGGTTTTTTTCCCCTCCCATTTCATACTTTCAGTGTTGGTTATGTCATTACAATCTTTCTTGGTGGTACTTTGGTAGACACTAGAGAGGGGTTATAAGAGAAGGCCATTTAAACTCTCTTGATTACAGAAAATAGGAGCAGTCTCCAGGTGGGGCTGCCATGATGTACTGGAGGAAACTGAATTACCGGTAAATCTAATTCCTTTTATCTGCACCGCCATCTGCAGGAATAAGTGGCATGTCACTCATTTGCCGCACATGAAACGTGCAGTGGAAAGGCATTGTACTGTGGATTATTTTGTGCATTGTGTGTATATACTACTACTACATTGCTACTGTATTATGTTGTGGATTTGCTACACAGAAATCGGCACCTAATAAGTAATGTATTACCCTAAGGTCTCATGAACATAAACATAATGGGGATTGTGATCTGGCCGAACAATTTGTGTCCAGATTACAGTTCCCATAGATGTCTATGGCACCCAGTCACTGTGCTGTGAGCGCACGCTATCTCACCACACCGTAATTGTGCACAGAAAACTATAGGATATTTTGGCGTATATATTACTATATTTTGGCGAATTACGGCGCAGGCCGCTTGTCTTTCTATGGAAAGGGGAGGGTTGAGGAGCACTCACCCCTCCTCTCTCCTCCACCCAGCTCGTCCAGGTGAGCATCTGTTCATGAGGCCTTAGTTTGCTAATAAATGTGGTGCATAACAGGTATGACATAATATTGCCAAATTTTTTTTTAGTAATCTATCAATAATAAATTCACATGTCCACCTATTTAAGGCTATAAATATACTTCTGCTTTTGCAGTTATTTATGGTTACAGAAATGTGAGGACAATCATAAGACAAATTATCCATTCTTTGTCATGTCATACAAGGAATATTTTCCTACAAACCTTTTCCATCTCAGCAGTTAAAGAGGAACTGTCACCCTTAAAAAACACACTAATGTAAGCAACTCCTAGTGCATTTTTAGCAGTGTAAACTACTAGCAGACACTTCAGCTCAATAGCCTCAAAACTTACAGCGCTCCGGCATATTCTTGAGAGGGCGGTCCGAGGTGCCGCTTCTTCCCCGGACCCCCCTCCCCAGACCAGTGACTTCCGGGCTTCATGCGGCAGTCACCGCCTCCTTGGACTGCCCCCTCATGAATACACCGGACCGCTTTAAGCTTGGTCCGTTCAGAGGCTATGGTGCTGCATTGTCTGCTTGTTTTATCAGAGGGATCCAATAAAGCTATCAGTATAACACTGCTAAAAATGGGGTAGTTCTAGGAGAGAAAGTGATATCACCCCTGTTACCCCTCCCCTCTTCTCACTCATGTCTGTGTGTAATGTATAGTAAAGCATTGCAAGTGTCTGTGCTTTATCTGCTGACATGCTCTCCCTCCTAATACACATGTGAGAGACACTGTACACACACTCCCTCCCAATACACATGTACCTGACATGTTCTGCTATACACATGGCTGCCTGGAGCTGTTGTATCTCTCCTATACACACACAGGCTGAAGGGGCGCCAGGACCAGGAAGCACATGGAGGAGACATTACACTATTAGTCACGTGTATAGGAGTATCTCATACACACACAGGCTGCCAGGGTCGTGGTCGCCAGAACCAGGAAGTACATAGAAGAGCCAGCACCCAGGAGTGTCACATCATTATGCAGGCTTCAGTCAAGCACTTGGGGTGTGGCTGTGCCTCCCACTCATGAATAAGCTGGACAGCTGAATATGATAATGACTCATTGGACATTTCACAGGTCATTTGCATACACCTTTAGTACCTGATTGCTTAAGTTTACAGGCATCTAGAGGGACATTGAAGGGATAGAGGCAATGCTTTCTAATGGCAGTTTATGAAAATATATTTAGTTTCGGGGGTTAATTTAAGCTATAGATTGGCTGCGTCCTTAAGGAGTTAATTATTGGGCAAAACATCAGGTTCCCCACTATCATCAGTGAAAAAAATCTGAACAAAGATGTTATAAGTTTTTCTTAGTGGACCCATTGACCTGCACTGTAGTCTGCAAATGTAAAAAAAAAAAAAATTTTTCCATGGACTGCTGATCCACTGAAAAAAACAAAAAAACAAAAATGTTATTAACACATAGAGGCTCATTTACTAAGGGTTTCCCGAGGATTTAACAGGGGTTTTTGGCGCACGCGATCGGATTTTGGCGCATCGGCGCCGGCTTTCACAAAACACAAACCAGGAAGAACGGGAAGAAGAAGGTGAACTCCGGCGGACCTCAGCAGGGAAGCAACAGATGCAGGATCTCGGGCTATCTCACGATGTTGGTGAATCGTACCCGACTTCATCTTCGTCGGACCGTTCAAATCGGGGATCGCGACAGGACCGGGTAAGTAAATGTGCCCCATAGTGGTAGATTTATCAGTACCAAGCCCTGAAATAATTGCAATTCCTTGTGAATCTCCAGGAACTGCGAGTAGTTTCCGCTTTACACAACTGCCACGCCAAGTAGGCTTGAAAGGGGGCATGTCCAGCGGTGTAGTGGTCCATGCTACGCCTTGGCTATAGCCTGTGCCCTTTCGATTTTGAGCAATAGAACAATTCTTCTCCAAGCAGGGCCTGATGTAGAATTTAAAGGGAACCTGTCACCGGGGACCTCATTCTCACTAAAGACAGATTGTAAAAGCCCATGACACCTGCAGTGCAAAGATGCCTCTCTGCCTTTTCTAAGCATTTGCATTACAGTATAATTGTGTGTTATAACTTACTCTTTCATACTGACAAAACCCTGGTTAGTCACAGGGGCTGGGCTTTGATTTGGATGCGTTAAAAAACAACAACATGTGACTTCTCTGAGCTGCAGGCAGTCTCCAACTTTGTGCTCCTGTACAGCTCTGTCCATCCCCCACTGATGTCAGACTCACCAGCTTGTGACCTCTGATAAGGAGCAAGAGGTGGAGCTGTACAGGAGCACAAAGGTCCTCGTAGCTGCGCGCCCTCGTCCGACGATCCTGCCGTCTGCGCAGAACAGCAGGCCCGCCCCTGTGCAGCCCCGGCTTTGGAGCAGTGACCGTGCAGGCGCGGGCCTGCTGTTCTGCGCATGCGCAGACGGCAGGATCGTCAGACGAGGGCGCCAAAGATGGTGAGTAGGAGGGGAAAAGAGGCTACCGGGGGCGTGGAGTAGCCGCGCCATGTAACCTCAGATGCGGCTACTCCACGCCCCAGTAGCTGCGTAAAAAATTTGCATACAAGTGTAATAAAAGTTACTAAAAAGTGCGGGGACGTGAGGTTTAGCCCTTCACGTCCATTGATCCACCTACCACCTGATCTACCCTTATAGGTAGATTTGTGGTGGTAGGTTCCCTTTAAGACTTATTCCTACATCAGATTTCCTTTATAGGGAAACGTGCGCACAGCGCTATGACCACATTCACAGACATGTTGTGGGCCCCTGCACAATTAGGAGGCAGAAGAAGCAAAACACCAAACACTTCTTTCATTTTCGCTATGAAACCTTAGTTAGTAAATCAGTATGAAGTGCCCTCTGCCCACTTTGAAGCCAGGATCATCTCCTCTTTCGGGCGAGTTGAACTCAAATTCAATGAGGTGCAACACTGTGTGTGTGATGTAGAACAGTCACCATAGAGCAGGAGCCTCCGTCCCTCTCCCCCGGCTCCTCCTCTCCCCATACACAGACAGGGACCCTCTCGCATCATGGAGGAGGAGGCCGGCCATGCTGGATGTCTTTTAGCTGGAGGCGAGCTCCTCCTCTTCCATCCTCCTCTATGTATCATGACAGGGAGCAGCAGCTATAGTAGAAGCGGCCCTGCCCCCACATGATGGAACATTACTAAATCCTCTCACGTGAGGTGTCAGTGCCGGCTGCCGGACGGTGAGTGTCCTATCTACAATATGGCTCCGTAATGTCTCTATGGTCTAGGTAAGCTACCAGCTGACAGGGCACTCTACCATGGCAGCAAATGCCAGGCTTCTCCCATAGTGTTTACAGTAGCCAGTAGTGACAAGTCCTATAATAACCCTGTGGTGTGATACAATAGAGGTTTTCTCCTGTAGTAGTTTAATAATGTCCCCTCACTGCTGGGGACAGGGCAAGGGTGAGTGCTGTGTACCAGCCATGTGCATGACATTTACCAGCCATGTGCATGACATTTACCCGGCACAGGGGGCTGCAGTGTGAACGTGGTAAATAATTGTGAATATGGTCAGATGGACAGGGAATGTCTGTTCCAGAAAAGGGACAGAAATATTGTGGATTTTCTGGTTCATAGAGGCATCAAAAGGGATGAGAATCCAACCCAAGTCATGAGGAATCCCACTGCTTCTCTGTATCCCCTGTTCTTTACCTGCCGGATCAGCTACAAGGTCCCAACTATTGAAAATGTATAAAAACTACTCATCCGGCAGGTATTTGTGCAAGAGATCTGCCAATGGGGAATAAAAGGTTAACCAGAGCTGGCAAAGGTGGTATGCTGCCCTTATCATGGTGGTATGCTGCCCTTATCATCTCCCGTTTGGAATACTTTGATGTTCTTCTCTGTGGTCTCCCAGCTAACTCTATGACACCCCTTCAATGTATCCTAAACTCTGCTGCCCGGCTAATCCATCTGTCCCCTTGTATCTCCTCTCTGCCAGTCTCTCCACTGCGTACCCATTGCACAGCAAATTCAATTTAAAATACCAATCATGACCCATCCACAACATGTTTCCTCCATATATCTCTGAACTCATCAGGCAATACCGGCCCACACGTGATCTCCGTTCCTTACAGGACCTTCAGCTTCTCTCTATTACCATCTGCTCTACTCACAACCACATACTCTGGAACTTTTTACCTAAATGTGTCAGACTGTCCCCCACTTTCCAAACCTGAAAACCCATCTGTTTAGGATCACAGTCCTACATCATGCAATAACTGCACTGCTCTGCTCCTCACCTTGTCTCCATCTTCCCTCCCATATAGATCATGAGCCCTCACAGGCAGGGTCCTGCTTCTGCTTGTCTCATGATTTCTGTAGTTTTGTGTTTTGTTCTTGCATTTATTCTTGTCTTAAAGTAATGTATGTGAACCCCTTACTGAATATCCCAGACCAGTTGTTAAAAAAAATACGGTGTTGGCGTATGATAGCGGCCTTATCCCCCTCTGTCCCTATGGATCCATCCAGAGCCACCCGACCTGCTTAAAAATTTTTGCTAAAAATAAAAAAAAATAAAAATCTACAGGAACGCTGCACCCCTCTATGCCCCATCCATGTCCACATGGTGATATAGTTGCTACTATGATTGCAAATTCTTGCAGTGCGCAAGAATTTGTGTTTATTCCACTGCTTCAACACTGGAAAACTGGTATAGGAGCAGGGACAGAAATCCTCCATAGATATGGACTCTTGTGTCTGTTTTCAACCTTACTATGTAACTATGTGTATTTACACTAGATAGTATAACAGGGCACAGGGCTTACCTGGGTCTATGCAGCACTGCTGTATTTATCTATCAATCCACCCGACTACACCTATTTGTTTTATAGTTCTGCTATCTCTGGGTGTTGGGGCGCCTAATAAGTGAATGTTGTGTTTATCAGTTAATAAACACCTCTACATTAGATTATAGCAGGTTCATTTACAGGTTTGATATCTTGCTAACACTTCTCCCAATTTGTTACAAGCATGGGGGGCAGGGTAAATAAAAAAGACACTATATTTTCTCATTCTTGTGAATGGTGAGGGTAGCAGCAGGAAGAGCTCCCCGATCAGATTGTAATTAATTTGATACAACCCCTTTTCCAATATACTTTCCGTATGGTTATCTAGATCTCTGCTTGCTGTCCTTCTATAGAAAGATTTCAGTTTACTTCCAGTGGATAGAAATCTGTCCCTGGTCATGTCATGGACATCATAGAGTAATCAGATAAGTGTCATAGTAATGGCTTGTGCAGCATCATGTCCGTCACTGGTCCATTGACAGATTTCTTTCCAGTGGAAGTAAACATAGAAGCTTTTTATAGACTGACAGCAAGCGGAGATCTAGAAATTTGTGAGGAATTGATACAGAAAAATATTAGACAATTGTTTAACTTTTCCATACACAATATCACACACTATATCAATTATTTGTTGACGGAGGATAACCCCCTTAATGTAAGATTCTAAAAATTTAAATCTATGGTTAAAAAAAAAAATAAGAAAGTTTTTTTATTTTTCCAATGTGGAAAATGAACAGAACTTTGAAATGAGATTTTTAATGATCTTATAAACCTCTGTCTCTCGAGTGCATTGCTACCACATTGTTTTTATGTTATTTCAGACTTTATTTTATCTGTGTTCTGAAGATGGGTGACCAATACAATGAAAATGAGACAATGGGACAAGACAAAGACATTACAGCAGAGATCGGACCATGTGCAAGCACAGAATCCTGTAACCCAGAACATAATAAGAAGGTCAGAAATATTCAAACTATGATGCAAGAACTCGCTGCCGAATGGTAGCGCCAACACTGTGGCAACTGCAGTGCGGCCGGTTGTGCTTTTTGTGGGATCCGTGACATTGGGGCCATTTCCATAGGCTAAATACATTCACGGGCAGCCGGCCTTACGCCGGTTCCACACTTGCGAGTGTGATGCGATGAACTCGCATCACACTCACAGCGTATGCTGCTCGGATCGCACGGCCCGAACACTGCACACTGGGATTGAACTCAGCATGTCAGTTCAGTTGCTGTTTGCAGCGTTCGGGCATTGTTGTTCTAGTTTGTTCTGTAGATTCCTTCCATATCCAGAGAGCCGTATTCAGTGGGACCACGTCTGCCAGTCGTCTTGAACAATGCTAGCATTCGGTTTAAGGCTGCTGAATCAAGACACATAACATGTATGAGCCTCCTGTGTAGTTGTACATCTGGTCCTACCACTTCTAGTCCTATCCCAGTTAGATGCAGTTTGCCAAATCCCTGCAGACAATAGTGGATGAGTAGGTGCAGAATATAATTTCTACTTTGTTGGAATTCTCACTCGTAGAATAGTTTTCATTTCTTAAATGACAATAGTCATTTGATGACATGTTTGCTGACATGAGAACGTCTCTTAATTTTGTTCGTTTTTGAGCTAAGTGAAAGCAACTGCTCAGTCATCAGCCACTATGTTTATTCCCAATAAGATGATATATTCATTCCTGCATAAATATTATAAGAAGGGCTTCTTTTTACCGCTCTGCACAGGTGGCACAGTATACAGGGGTGTCACATACTTTGCTTCTTGCATATAGTCATGCTAATATCTAGAACTACTTCTTACTATATAGTTTACCATATACTTCATATACTTTTATTAATAATTATGCACCATTGCAGACTTATAAATGTATCTCTTATCCATGTTCAGTCAGTCCCCTACTTAAGAACACCCGACTTACAGACGACCCCTAGTTACAAACACTCCCCTGGATGTTGGTTATTAACTGTACTTTAGGCCTAGTCTGCAATAAACAGCCATAACAGTTATCAAAGGCGTCTGCATTTAAGATTAATTGTTAATCCTGGTTCTTATGACAACCCAACATTTTTAAAATCCAATTGTCACAAAGACCAAAAAATATTTTTCTGGGGTTACAATTATAAAGTATACGATTCCAACTTACATACAAATTCAACTTAAAAACAAACCTCCAGGACCTATCTTGTACGTAACCCGGGGACTGCCTGTACTTAATTCAAAAAGTGGACTAGCCATCTGTACGAAGAGTTTAGCTTTCTGAGATGCACTGTTCTTAGGAGGCATGCTCGGCTATGTCCAAAGATTAATATAGGTTCCCTTGGGGACATTTATCAGGGCTTTTTTGGCGTTGAGGCACGGTGAAGCAGGGGGCACACATCATAGTAGCGGTGGTTATCTAGATGAAGAACAGCAGGTTTATAGAAGTGTTTGTTTTGTGATTTGTGAACAATTTTTTTCAAGTACTTACCCCTTAAAACTCCCAGAGTTCCAGTTCTGCCTCTCCACTGGCCTCAGCAGGCACCCATGAATGTATGGCACATGACTGCTGACACAAGTGACTGGCTACAATGGTCAAGTGAATGATGTTTTCCCAACGGGATTAATAAAGTTTTATCATATTCTATTCTATGTACATGACATCAATATTGTCAGGTAAGTGGGGACTGGAGCAGTAGCTTTGAAGCTGAACGACATTTAAGGGGTAGTTTTTTTTCCTTGGCCAATTTCTGCAAAACTCGTTTAGGTTTCATTTTCTAACATTTACCTTATAGACAACTCTAAAATGTTGTCACTTATAATGGGGTCAGAAGTCATTTAAAGATACCTGTTGATAATAGGGATACATAAAGATGGCAGTTTCCAGCCAGCTCCTTCATATAAATGATTTAATGTCTCCTTTTTTTCTAGGGGGAGGTACTGGAGATACTTAAAACAACTGATGGGGCTCTCCTTAATGAAGAAAGTACATTACTAAACAGTGGCAGCCATCAGCAGGAGGATCACAGGACCACATCATGTCTGAAAATCAAGCGGTTTTGGGCTTGTCCTCCGCACGGACTTCTATCTGTTATAATTACCAAAGGTACACCCATTTCTTTATTGATATCCATTAATATATTGTCATTAATGCTAATGATGCTAATGAATGTTGTTCTTGCAGGTTTCATGGTCATACTAGTATGGGCAGTCATATGGTCCATAACTGGTCCTCAATGTTTGCCTGGTGGAAATTTGTTTGGAATTCTAGCTCTGCTTTTCTGTGCTGTCATTGGTGGGAAACTAATTGGTCTCATAAGGATACGAAATCTACCCCCACTACCTCCACTACTCGGTATGTGTAAAAGTTGCAAAATGTACATTTTGTTATCTACCCAATTTTGAGTGACCTCACTTGTACATCACAACCATAACTTTTTGTATATGGATATACATGTGTAAACAGAATACTTGTTCCTATGTATTTCAGTCATTTCCATATTTTTTTTTCTGTGTAATGCTAAATCAACCAAAACAAGAAGGGAATCATTGTGATCCTGAATCCCGGATCACTGTCCCGGATAAAAGTTTGGCAGAGTGTTCAAAATGGTGGCTTGTTAACAGGGAGAAATGTACCTAGGGATTTGCCAGAATAAAATTCACCCTCCCACAATTGCTTTGGTGAAGTCAAGGCTTTGAGGGTGCGTTCACACGTTCAGTTTTTCAGATGCAGTTTTTGAAGCCAAAATCAGGTCGGAACAAGCTGCTCCTTCTCTTTTTTTAACTCCACTTCTGGTTTGGACATCAAAAACTGAATCTGAAAAACTGAACCTTTGAACGTATCCTGAGGGATGCTCTTCTCTATTTGTTTGGATGGCAGAACATTTTTTGCTCAGGTACCCTTAGAGGTTAATGTCTGCAGCAGGCTAATGAACATTTTAGAACATTGTGATTTTCAGCTGGTTTTATATCAGCGTACCACCTCATCCCTACTGCGTTCAACATGTCTTGTCTCTATTAAACATGAAAAAAATTGGGACATCCAAGCATTTCCAAATTTCCAAATTTTGTAGAAATACAAGTCACTCTCATAGTGAAATGAGAGTTGGCTAGAAAGAACAATGTTGGAGGTACTTGGCATCATGGTCTGAAGATTTTTTCCTCTATTTTTTTCTTTGTAGGCATGTTACTTGCTGGCTTCCTTATACGAAACATTCCATTTATCACGGATCAGGTACAAATCAGTTACAAATGGTCGGCTGCCTTGAGAAATATTGCCTTAGCAATCATATTAACACGTGCTGGGCTTGGACTGGATCCAAAGGTAATATAAGTACTTATCAAGTACTGCAACTCCTTTTAATTCTTTGAAGGGCCAGATTTCCTGATCAAGTCTTTTGTCTTATGTTAAATATGTGTTTTTTTATAAAATGCACATACATATATTGGGGGTCATTTACTAACGTCTCGAATCGCGTTTTCGCTGAATTGCCCCGGGTTTTTGCCGCACGCGATCGGATTGTGGCGCATCGGCGCCAGCATGCACGCGACGGAATTTGGGGGGGCGTGGCCGTCGGAAAACCCGACGGATTCGGGAAAAAATCGCCATATTTTTTTTTAAAAATGTGTCGCTTGACACACACTTACCTGCACCCAGTCTAGCTTGGTGAACTCCGGCTGATTTCAGTGCAGCAACGACACCTGGTGGACATCGGGCGCACTACCTTAGTGAATCGCTGGAAGACACGAATCAGCGCCGGAGAACCCGCCTCTGGAACGCGAATGGACCCGGTAAGTAAATCTGCCTCATTGTCCTTTGGGGACAACAATATACAGGCATGAAAAGCACATGAAGAATATGGAAATATTGACATTCATAAGAGAATTGTGCAAATATCTGTATTCTTTCAACCAACTGATTTCAATTGGGACAAGTCCTAGGCAAAATAATTTTCTACAATTGTAATTCATAACTTTTTCATACTATTGTTAGAGATTTTTTTATCTAGGACTCAAAACAGTCCTTACTTCAGTTGTACAGGTGACTTTCAAATTAACTCTTTCATGGCTGCTCTGGTACCGGGAGGAGAAAACAAACCTAGACACATCAGTCTCTAGTGTATGTGGAAATCTTCTCTCAGTTTATTAGTCTCAGCTGCATATATCAAAGAAGAAAAATCAGCATAGCTGGGCGTGGAAAAGGAGAAAAGATGCTTAGATGCTATAGGTTTGGTTTATATGTACTACAACCGCCCCTCTAATACATCCTAACAAAAGGTTAATAAATTGTGCTAATTTCCCTGAGAAGAAGATTCAGGCAAATCAAAGCAAGAGATAAGCTGGTGCTGGAGCAGAGAAATATATAACAATAGTGAAGGACAGACTGGCTTCTCATTAAATGTCAAGGGAATTAGCTGGCAGGCCAGCAAACAGGTTACATAAAAATGAAGTTTGAATCATGACATTAGCTGGACAGTGCATGACCCCTGGCTAATACTTAAAATGGCTTCTGTTTGTTTCTCATGCTCCAGGATGGCTGCCGTAGAGGAGTATATCATTAACACTATTATAGAGAAAGAAAGCGGGTGCTCATGTATAGTGAAAATAGGAGAAATCTTTATTTAATATGTCATATTCAGTAAAGATTTATTTTGTTTTCACTATACATGAGCATCCTCTTTCTTTCTCTATAATAGTTTGGTTGTCAGTATCCTTTTTTTGGTAAATTAACCAGATAAGGTTCTCTTTGTTCGCTCTAATAACTTTTTCATACAACTTTCTCTTTTAGGCCTTAAGAAAACTGAAGGCAGTTTGTTTGCGACTTTCTCTTGGTCCCTGCTGTATTGAGTCTTGTTCAGCCGCTCTTATGTCTTACCTTCTGATGGGACTGCCACTGACATGGGGATTTATGTTAGGGTAACATTTATTTTCTAATTTCATATTTATTTACTGGTCTGGAAATAAACAAGGCACATTGGTACCTTTTCTTAACCCTTTTATAACTGCCATACAGCTATATACGTTCTATTTGCACCTTACCCAGTGCAGATGTCAGTGTTGACACCATGATAATTGTCAAATTCAAATGTCTATATCTTCTGCACTGCGGCACAGAAGTGTCCTATTAAAGACAATATCCCATTTAATATGACATCTGGAATGTGTTTCACAACTGGAGACATTCACTGTTAAAGTTGCAGTCAAAAATTAGATTTTTATATACAGCTCCATTGCTGACTATAACAGTGGACATCTCCAGTTCTGTGAAACCTATAAACATAAGCTTGATGTGAAATTCCCCTTAAATAGGTCACCAGAATGGTTCTGAAGATATTGGGGCAGATTTATCAAGCTGTCTGAAAGTCAGAATATTTCTAGTTGCCCATGGCAATCAATCACAGCTCCCCTTTAAAATATTCATGAGCACTGTTAAAATGAAAGCTAAGCTGTAACTGGTTGCCATGGGCAACTAGAAATATTCTGACTTTCAGACAGCTTGATAAATCTGCCCCATAGTCCTTAGAAGTGTGTAGAATGGAGAAGAAGAAGCTGCAGGAAAGACGGTGCTGACAGTTCAGAATCGCTGTAGCTAAACCTGGGGAAGATTGACACCATGTATATTTTTAACATATAGAGGTTTATTCAGTTTAACTACATTTTTAAAAACTTTAATGGGAACAATTTATTAAAATTCTTATTTTCTATTAATAAATATTAGTATCGGATATACTCGAGTATAAACCGATCCGAGTATAAGCTGAGGCACCTATTTTTAACATAAAAAAACTGGAAAAATCTATTGACTCGAGTATAAGCCAAGGGTGGGAAATGCATTGGTCATAGCCTCCTCAGTTTATAGCCAGCAGATCCCTAGTATATAGCCTGTAGTCCCCTGCCCCCAGTATAAAGCCAGCAGCCTATGTCCCCTAGTATATAGCCAGCAGACACCTTGTATACAGCCAGTGCATGCCCCCTTGTATATAGCCAGTGCCTGCCCGCTTGTATATATCCAGCAACCCCAGCCACCAGTATGTAGCCAGCAGCGCCTTTGTATATATCCAGTACCTGCCCCCCCAGTATATAGACAGTGCCTGCCCACCCCAGTATATAGACAGTGCCTGCCCACCCCAGTATATAGACAGTGCCTGCCCCCCCCCCAGTATATAGACAGTGCCTGCCCCCCCCAGTATATAGACAGTGCCTGCCCCCCCCCAGTATATAGACAGTGCCTGCCCCCCCCCCCAGTATATAGACAGTGCCTGCCCCCCCCAGTATATAGACAGTGCCTGCCCCCCCCCCAGTATATAGACAGAGCTTGCACCCCCACTTATAGCCAGAATCCCCCTGCCCAGCCTAAAACAAACAAATCAAAAAACTCTGTATTCACCTATTAGACACCCCTGCAGGTCCTCTTCTATCTTCAGCTCCGTCTTCTGCTCCCCCCGCAGTCCTGACGCACACACCATGACGTCAGCCACTTGCTGACATGGTGGGACATGGCGGCGCACACTTGTAGCCGCGGGGAGCCGAAGACGTAGCTGGAGCTGAAGACAGAAGTGGATCTGTGGGAGGCCGTCTGTAAGGTGAGTACAGAGTTTTGTTTACATTTTTTTGTGCTGTCAAGTATATACGGTAATTTATATAGAGCTATTATAACACATTTCATTTATAAAACTATGCTATCAAGTTAAAGTCTCATATTTGCCAGCAAAAAACTAATTGGTGTTTGTCAGGGTAGAAATAAAAAACAAATGCTGCAGTAGGCGCAACTAAGAAGCTAATTTGCACAATGCAGTAAAGTAGAGTTTTCTTGAAAATCACTGGCTAACACTAAGGATATAAAAGTGTATAGAGTGTCCTACGCATTGCTCTTAGTTATTGTTAGGCTATTTATGAACTGATAACTCACTGCAAGCTTGCCATACATCCTAAAGCTTTAGCTGACTTCTCTGTACATTATCCCATATTCGCAGCTCTGCCGAGTGATGTCTGAGGAGAAAACTGGGAGTGAGGAGAAAGCAGTATTACTTATTAACAAAACAAATTTCAGGCAGGCGGAATACAAGTTATGAGTGCTTGCTACCCCCTATGTAAATGTGATTTCTGCATAGACTAAGTTTTATACAATTTCTTATGTTGCCTTTGACTAGTTTTGTTTTAGGTGCTGTATCACCTGCTGTTGTAGTACCCTCTATGCTACTTCTACAGAAAGAAGGATATGGGGTTGATAAGGGGATACCAACGTTGCTTATGGCAGCTGGAAGTTTTGATGACGTTTTGGCAATAACTGGTTTCAACACATGTTTTGGCATGGCCTTCTCATCAGGTAAAATTGTACATGCTTCTGCGTTACCATATAAACTTGAGTATAAGCCAACCCGAGTATAAGCCGAGGTACCTTTTTTTAACACAAATAAAATGGGAAAACCTATTGCCTCAAGTAAAAGCCGAGGATGGGAAAAACATTGGTCACTGCCTCAACCCAGTATATAGCCAGCAGCCCATGTACCCCCGTATATAGCCAGCAGTCCATGCCCCCTAGTATATAGCCAGCCCCTGCCCCTAGTATATAGCAAGCCCCCTAGTATATAGCCAGCAGCCAGTGTCCCCCAGTATATAGCCAGCAGCCCCCTAGTATATAGCCACCAGCCTGTCCCCTAGTATATAGCCTAGTATGCCCAGCCTATTAGAATAAGCAAACTTCTGTAAAGCCCCTGTGCACCCCCCCCCCCCCTCGGAGGTCCTTTTCCGTCTTTTGAAGCTCCAACTCCATCTCCGGGTCCCAGCGTGCTGTGTTGCATATACCATGATGTCAGCCGCTTGCTGATATCATAGTGTGTACCGATGGCGGCATACATACTATGATGTCAGCAAGCGGCTAACGTCATGGTGTGTGTGACGCAGCGCATAGGCATACGGAGATGGAGCGACAGAAGAGAACCTGTGGGTAGGCGTCGGAAAGGTGAGTATAAGCCGAGTAAGAGTTTTTCAGCACCTTTTTGTGCTGAAAAACTCGGCTTGTACGCCAGCATGTAGGGTAGTCTATTATTCAGTATAAAAATGGAAAAATTCCCAATAACCATGCAGAGTTATTTAATAGCAAATTTCTTTTTTCATTTTGTTTTATTTATTAAACATGTTTTATTGAAAAGAAAAGGATTCAAAGCAAAGTTACTATTTTTGTAGAATTTTGATAGAATTAACCAGGCTTTTCCACATGACAAGATAGGGAGATCTAGGGTTCATAAGTCTTAAAACTATTTCTTCCCGACAAGGTAGAGGGTCTGAGTGAGGACTATTTTTGTATAACTTGACCTTAACTCTTCGCAAACAGGCAAACTTCTGGTGTTAAAGGCTCAGGTTTCTCAAGTATAGTGAACCGTAGAGTAACTTCCTCAGATCACAATGTTTGTAATACAAGACACGACCAGATTAGATGATCAAAAGCTGCTGTTAACTGGTGGCAGCGGTGACATTTAGGGGAGGGGATATGGGGCATTAATATGGAAAACATCATCCAGAGTTGATGGTTGGACACTATTCACAGTGTTTAGAAAACACTTGCCAGATACTTATCAGATCATCATTTTGATTAAATAATAATTTCACATTGATCAATCTTAATCATGATCACAGCTCAACGGTGATGTTTTGTGGGGAAAAACAGACTTTTTGCATCATATATCACTATATACTGTTAAATATATATATATATATATCACTGTGTTTAGCTTGTGAAATCAAGACTGAACCACGAACATGTTCCTCTGGCCTCATGGTAGTGTTTTGACAGCTACGGCTGTGATTTAACTGCTCTATAGAGCTGCAGTGTGAAAGTACAGCTCATAACCACTGGCAGGTGAAGTGAAAAATGTTTATTATGGACAGAAAGATGTTTGATGCTATGGGCAGTTTTCTGCTGTGGAAACTTTTATCCTGTTATACATGGGTATGTTATTTTGCAATCCCTTCAATATCTTGACTTGGCCTTCTAATTCCCATCTTCTGGGAATTAAAGGGAACCCGTCACCACTATTTTCACAAATACAGGTAGTGACAGGTTCCTATAGAGCTCTAGTAACTATGTGACACCCTGCTTGTAGCTAAAAATTATTCCCCTGAGATTCCCATGTATTGAACTTTATAGTTTTATCTGGTAACTAAGCATGGCTACAGCGAGTCCAGGTGGGCGTGGCCTCCTCAGGCTGAGTCCAGCAGCTTCTCTCCATCCCTATTGCTGTATGCTGCTATAATGTCATGTGATCATTGCAGGTCCTATAGCTTTTGTAGCATTAGGAACTGTACACTAAGCATATATGTCATAAAATCACAGCATATTTTATCACATGAAATCACAGCAGCCTGCATGGAGAGGAGTAGAAGTCCATGGAGGCTGTTGTGATGTTTTATGTGGTCAGATATGTACCATAGTTTTATATGGGCTATAGTTTGCTAATATTAAGTAGCTTAAGGACCTTTGATGAGGTCACCCTGGTCACATGACATTGGACCACGCCCCCTGGACTCGCTCCATAACTGTATAGTTACCAGGCACGATTATAACTCTGATTTTATGGGGATCTGAGGGAAACTACTTTTAGCTACAAGCAGGGTGTCAGATAGTTACTAGAGCTCTATAGGAACCTGCCACTATCTGTATTTGTGAAAATAGTGGTGATGGGTTCCCTTTAAAGATTAATTGTTCTAATCATGAAATGATTGAGAATTTTATAGTAGTTTTGGATGGCTTTTGATGGATTTTAACTACTAGGAGGGACAAATAAAAAATCAATAGAACTTATACTTTTATATCCTTTCTCCCTTCTGGTCCAATGCTGCCAGTCTATGTTAATATAAAGCGGCTGCAGGCCAGAATGACTGGATGTGTTTTTTTTAATTATCAGTCCCTGTTACTAGGTAATATTTAATCACTAAAATCTTTTAATCGGTAAAGCATGTCATTTTATCTTTTTGTGAGTTGACAGTACATGAGTACATTTAGTCTTTCATTCTATCATCTATTGTTTTATAGGCTCCACTCTTAACAGCATCATCAGAGGGGTGTTGGAAGTTGTTGTTGGCATTGCAGCAGGAATTCTTTTGGGCTTTTTTCTCCACTACTTTCCAAGCAAAGATCAGGTAACCACTGTGGCAGTACATTCTGCCCATTAAAGTATATTTTCACACCCAGGGAAGTGGAAAAGATGCCTGTTTTTCTGTAGAACACCGTTAATTATCATTCATTTGCACCCAGTTGTCGGGGGCTTTTAACTCATTAAACTACTAGCCCCTTTAGGTATGGTATGAAATGTTCTAGCATAGCCTCTTTTTTGTAAATCTCAACTGTTTACCCTTTAAATGATAACCTCCAAATGTACGTAATAATGGACTGAAAAGTATCACCTTTGTCCTGAGATGAGTTACTTGTAGAGGCTGAAGGCGGAGTATAATTTCAGATGCCTTTATCTTCGAGTTCTATATTATCTAGCACCATGCTTTTGGAATCCTAAAGAGAATCCTAAAGAGGACCTTTCACTACTTCACTTGTATGGAGATACCATATATCATACCATTCTGTAGGGGCTGCTACATAGATTCACGGGCACTTTGAATTTTCTTTCTAGCCCTTGTGGTTGCAGAGTTATTAGTCACGAGATCTGACCATTACAATCTGTGTTTGGTCAGAGAGGAGGAGCTGGGGCAGGAGCTGGGGGCGTGTGTTATGCTAATCTTCTCTCATACTGTCAGTGGTGAGATGTAATTTCTCTATCTGCATCTTAGGGTGAAGACACACATGGCGTTTTTGGGCCGTTTTTACTAAGTGCGTTTTCATATTGTTAAAAACGCATGCGTTAAAAAACGCATCCGTTTTTTAAAAACGCATGCGTTTTTGTCAGTTTTTCCGAAATTGCGCAATGAGAACGGACAAAACCGCATGCGTTTTCAAAAACCGCATGCGTTTTTAAAAAACGGATGTGTTTTTTAACGATATGAAAACGCACTTAGTAAAAACGGCCCAAAAACGCCATGTGTGTCTTCACCCTAAAGGCTATGTTCACACACATTCTAATATTCTGTTGACATTGCATTTACACAATGTTTACAAAAATGCAATGTTACACACATTGGTAAACATGCATGCAATGTAAACAGAAACGCAAACACTGTGTAAATGTAAGTGCAAACGAGACATCATCCAATATACCACGTAAGGGTAAACATGATGCTAACCAGACATAAATGCAAATGGCATGTAAATGTAAGTGTAAATGTGCCGTAAACGCAAGCGCCGTTAGCATAAGCAAAAACACAAGTCACACTCGACATAAAGGCAAATGCTATGTAAGCTTAAACATGGCGCAAATTCAACATAAACAGAAAATCTGTGAACGCACCTCAAACACTGCATGCACGTAAAAATGCGGCACAAATGGTGCGTATGCATAAATGTAAACATAAATGTTAGACAAGTGGCCCCTAGGTGAAAGTGTGCTGCAAATGAATAAGTGTAGACGTGCCGCAAAGCCTGCCCTCCCCCCAGTATGCACAGCCTGCGCCCCCCCCCAGTATACACAGCCTGCGCCCCCCCAGTATACACAGCCTGCGCCCCCCCCCCCCCCCCCCAGTATATACAGCCTCCCCCTCCCAGTATATACAGCCTGATCCCTCAGTATATTTAGCCTCTCCGTAGTATATACAGCCTGACCCTCCCCCAGTATATATACAGCCTGTCCCTCCCCCCTGTATACAGATAGATTTTGTGGATTACACGGCTTGCACAGGTATTTTTTTTTGGTGCACGTGATGCGTTTTTGGTGCAGCTGTGCTGGCATCCAACTGATTCAGGATTTAACTTTCAAATTGTGTGGCAAGCCCAAGCACTTACACGCTCCACTAAAAAGATGGTGAACTCTGTCGGACCTGAGCGGGGAAGCAACACATGCAGGAAATCGGGCACATCTTGGTGAATCGCGGCACAGTGCATTATCGTCGGAGTTTCTGTGAACTCCAGCGGCCAGGTATGTGCCCCTATGAGCTATTCCAAAATATCTATGAAGTGAAGGAGGATTTCACTGTAGCTGATTTTTTTGTGGACTTTCACTTATTTCATGTGTGAAAACTCACTAATTGGCGATCCTTGTGCAGATACTTGTAATGACATGATACATGTATCACTCTGATTATGTTTGTAGAAGCAGCCTATTACTTCTGCAGCGCTCTATTAAAAGTATACATATCACATTACAATGAGGAAGTAATACTAGGAATTATACCATCACTTACTATGGAAAATGCTTTAGAATCTAGCAGTGTTTTTTTCCATCCACAGGACATGCTGAAATGGAAGAGGGCTTATCTCATTATGGCCCTGTCCCTCTTTGCAGTGTTTGGGAGTCTTTTCTTTGGTTTCCCTGGCTCCGGAGGACTGTGTACATTAGTAATGGCTTTCTTGGCAGGCATTGGTTGGTCTGGAGAAAAGGTAAGTCGCACAGTACAGTACTTGTACCCATTGCTCGGATACTGTTAGTCTAAGTAAACTGCATGATTGTTTTCATGGCTGTAATCCCTGAAGCTACTACCTTCCAGGTGTGTTTACAATGTGTTTGTGCACATTTGGCAATGTCATTTGTGTTCTTCCTCGTTTCTATTCTGCATTGTGAGGTTTCTTTTCTCTTCTTTTCCAGACGGTGGTTGAAGATGTCATTGCAGTTGGGTGGGATATTTTTCAGCCATTGCTCTTCAGTCTGATTGGTGCAGAAATATCTGTTAGCTCATTAAGACCAGAGACTGTAGGTAAAAATAACAAAGAATGTGAAGATTTGTATTTACCAGTAAAATTATGTTAATGAATGGATTGAGTAAGGCCTATTCACCAGATCTAGATCCTATTAAATGATAATGTTTTTTAAGCGGTTTTCCTTTTCTTTTCAAGGTATTTTTTTATTAACAAATAAAGGGACACTGTCATCAGCTTTTACCCCAAACTACCAGTATCCCTCTTTCTAACATTAACTTTTGTATGGGATATCTCATCCATTTATCAAAATCATCTCCAAAGTGGTATAAAATCAGTTGAGAAGAGTAATTTATTGCCTGAGATGATGAATCACTTTTAGAAGTTAATGGGAGAGCATAGGGGTGACATCACTGCCCCTGACCATGTGACCATCCTCATTTACATAATAAAGAAAATATGATATTACAATGATTAGAATTGACTAGATAAAGGCTGGGATGGGATCCTTGTGAGCTGCTCCAACAGGTAGAGGTGACAGGACTAGTGACAGAGACCTGATGACAGGTGTCCTTTAAGAAGTTTGTTAACCCTTTAGATGTTTCATATGGGTTAAAATAAAATGGAGGTGCACTTAACAAACTATAATATTTTTAGACAATACATTGGTTTGGCCAAAAATTAAACATTCACAGAGGATAAAAAGACGAAAATCTCCACAAAGTTTCATATCCAATTTCTTCGGATTATGCCGATACCTCCATATCATCCATTCAGGGCTGATTTGTATTGTAACATTTTAACAAGCTATAAAGAGCTTTTTGTTTTGTGATTTGGACACATGCAGGGCTTATTTTTTGCAAATAGCTAATTGGTGAGATTTTATTAAATCTTTCTTGGTTGGGGTTAAGAAATTCATTAATTCTGGTTTAGGGTATGTTATCTTTATTCTGTGGGTCACCACAATAACGGCAATACCCCATTTATGTAGTTTTTTATGGGTGACTTGGTTTGTTTTATGTTCTAAGAGGCATAACAGTTTTAATTTTTTTGTTTATGCAGCTGTTTTAGGGCTTGTTTTTTGGGGGGCACACTGTACATTTTATTGGTATCATGTTGGGGGAAATGTTACTTTTTGATCGTTTTTTATCCTGTCTTTATGAAGTTGGATGTGAAAATATCATATTTTTTTTCCTTTTTTTCCACAGAGTTCAGGTTCAGTAAAAATTGTATTTTATTGTTGCAAGGGACATAGTGATGATACCCAATGTGTTGTGTTTTTGTGAGGATTTTCACTTTTTTATGTTAGAGTATATGTGATTTTTACAAAGGGGACTTTATGGAACTTTTCTTTTTTTTTTTAACAATTTTTTTATTTACACTTTTTTTACTATTCTATTTTGTGGGACATGAACAAGTGATCATTTAATCACTTGTTCAGTGTAACACACTGCAATACTAATGTATTGCAGCATATTACATAGTGAGCCTATGTCTGCATAGGCAGACAGGAGCACTGCTAGATCGTGCTGCGGGAGCCCGGCTTTCACACACAGCCGAGCTCCCACTGCAATCACACAGGCTCAGCTTCTGAACCTGGGCTATCAACATGACGTAACTGTACGTCATGGTGTGGTAACTACCCGCACCTTATGACGTAGAGTTACGGGGCTAACTGCTTCTGACAAGCAACTACATAAACGTTAATGGATTGTAAGCTCTTGCGTTCATGGCCATCATTCCTAGTGTTTCATCTGATGTTTCACTCTAATATCTTATTTTATTTGTATGCATAAATAAAGCTGTATTATTATAAAGATACATATTCTATTGCACTAAAGACCGGAGGATTGTTATCCCTGTGTTTTAGTAAAAGGAATGAAAGTTTCAAAAATACCTGTCAGCCCTCCATGCACTTGTATTAAAAAATAACTGAAATAATAGTCATCCTACTTGCACACAAATGTATGTTAATTAATTAATTCTATTATTTATATAGTGCACACAGATTACGCAGCGCTGCACAGAGCTTGCCAAATCGGTCCCTGTCCCCATGGGGCTCACAATCTAATAAACCTACCAGCATGTTTTGGAGTGTGGGAGGAAACCGGAGGACCTGGAGGAAACCCACGCAAAAACGGAGAGAACATACAAACTCTTTGCAGATGTTGACCCTGGAACTTTAACTAGGAGCCCAGCACTGCAAGGCTGTAATACTAACTGCTGCGCCTCTGTGCTGCCCATCTTGGGCCATAGAAATCTGTTTTTCTGTGTGTTATCTGTTGAATCAATGGATAACATATGGACAAAGATTAACCCCTTAACGTTCTGCGTTGTAGCTCTACGGCACAGAGGTATAGAGAATGTATGAAGAGGGCTCACGGGCTGAGTCCTCTTCATACAAAGGTGGGGGTTTTTGCATATTGCAGAAAACCCCCACCGCTAATAACCGCGGTCGGTGCTTGCATTAACCTCTCCGTTGCCGCCGGCAATCTTTATTACGATCGCCGCGCCCCCGAACGTCATTGGGGGGGATGGCGATCGGTTGCCATGGTAGCCTCGGGTCTTCGTTTGACCCGAGGCTTAAAATCTTCTGCAGATTCGTTACAATGAGCCAGTGGCTCATTGTAATGAATGAGCTGCAAAAATGCCATATACAGGCAATCCCCGGGTTACATACAAGATAGGGTCTGTAGGTTTGTTCTTAAGTTGAATTTGTATGTAAGTCGGAACTGTATATTTTATCATTGTAATCCCAGCCAGAACTTTTTTGGTCTCTGTAACAATTGGATTTTAAAAATGTTGGGTTGTCATAAGAACCAGGATTAACAATAAATCTTCATTACAGACACCTGTGATAACTGTTTATTGTAGCCTAGGACTAAAGTACAATAAATTACCAATATCCAGAGGTCTGTTTGTAACTAGGGGTTGTATGTAAGTCAAGTGTTCTTCAGTAGGGGACCGCCTGTACTGCAATACAGAAGTATTGCAGTATATGGTAGGAGCGATCTGACCATCTAGGGTTAATGTACCCTAGATGGTCTAAGAAATAGTGGAAAAAAGAAAAAAAAAGTTTCAAAAAATAAAAAAAATAATAAAATATTAAAAATTCAAATCACCCCCTTTTCCCTAGAACTGATATAAAACATAATAAACAGTAAAAATCACAGACACATTAGGTATCGCCGCGTCCCAAAATGCCCAATCTATCAAAATATTAAAAACGGTTACGGCCGGCGGTGACCTCCGAGACGGGAAATGGCGCCCAAATGTCCGAAATGCGACTTTTACACCTTTTTACATCACATAAAAAATTATCAAAATGTCGCACAGACCTCAGAATGGTAGCAATGAAAACGTCGCCTCATTTCGCAAAAAATTACCCCTCACACATCTCCGTGAGCCAAAGTATGAAAAAGTTATTAGCATCAGAAGATGGCAAAATTTTTTTTTTCTTTTTTGTACACATTTGTTTAATTTTTGAAAATGTATTAAAACACAATAAAACCTACATAAATTTGGTATCACCGCGATCGCACCGAACCAAAGAACAAAGCTGAGGTATTATTTTGAGTGCACAGTCAAAGTCGAAAAAACTGAGTCCACAAGAATGTGACGTACGTGCGGTTTTTTTTTTTACATTTTTCCGCATTCGGAATTTTTTTTCAGCTTCGCAGTACACGGCATGTTAAAATAAATAACAATACAGGAGAGTAAAATTTGTTAAGCACAAAATAAGCCCTCACACAGGTCTGTACACATAAAAATGAAAAAGTTATGGATTTTTGAAGGTGGAGAGCGAGAAATGAGCCGAAAAACCCTGCGTCCTTAAGGGGTTAAATTTGTGTTCATAAAGCTTATGCGTGCAAGGGCTTATTCCACAGGGGGTAAAGAACAAACTGTGTGCTGCTGCATGTTTTTAGGAGCCTTGTAGAGCTGTGTGAATGAGCCTTCAGATTTAGGCGGCATTGAAGGCAAACATGCATTTCGGCCATCTGCTAGCAGTTCTACAAGCCATGTATTTCAATGGGCTAAGGCACACATGGGGGGAGATTTTTCAATAGTCCTATGTAGCTTCTTGTCACAAATTTTTGCTAGCTGTGTGTGCAGCTCGGCAGACCTCTTCAAAAGCTGATTTCACAAAGGCTGCAAACAAAGATATGCATAGCCTTAGATTGGTTGTCCACTCTTTTACATAAGTTACCCATGTGCCTTTAATGCCTTAATAATTATCATGTGATACATCAGTCATGCTACATATTTTAGTGCTGCCTGCAAACTCTCTGTGGATCTTTGTTTACATGTCTGAACTCTGATGAATAGGAGGGGCCTGAGGCTCCCTCCTCCTCTCTTCCTGTGTCTGTCAGTGAGATGGACTGTGAGAGAAAGAGGCACAGTGGGTGACGCCACTGGGACTGACTGAAGGAGTGAGAAACAGGAAGTTTTGCAGAGGGCAGCATGGTTTGAGCAGGTAAAAGCTAAAGCTCTCATAGGAGGCAAAGATACAGGTACATATACATGCATAGATATGTACAATGGAACAGATTTATTGAAAAGTGGCCAACCCCTCTAAAGGGAACCTAGCACCATAATTCTACCTATAAAAGTAGAACAGGTGGTAGGTGCATGCGTGAGACGTAAGGATAGCCCTTTTTAGAACTAATCCTCACGTCCCCGCTATCTTTTAGAAAACTTTATGCCCTAATATGTAAATTTTGTAAAGCGGCTACTTGGGCGTGGAGTAGCCGGATATGAGGCTACATGAGATACTCCACGCCCCAGTAGCCTCTTTACTCCTCCTACCCTGAGATCTTCGGCGCGCAGCGCCTCGTAGCTGCGCCGACTTGTCCACAAAGCCGGAGTTCTGCGCATGCGCAGTAGCTCCAGCTTTGGAGCTGTGGCCGTGCAGCCTCGGCCTGTGTTTTGCGCATGCGAAGAATGCTGGCTTCTCGGACGAGGGCGCACAGCTACGTGGAGCAGCGCGCCGAAGATCTCAGGGTAGGAGGAGTAAAGAGGCTACTGGGGCGTGGAGTATCTCATGTAGGAGGAGTAAAGAGGCTACTGGGCATGGAGTAGCCACGACGTGTAGCCTTATGTCCGGCTACTCCACGCCCAAGTAGGTGCTTAACAAAATTTAAATATTACCCAGAATGATGCGTTTTCCAAATTGTCTATGCAAGAGATTTTTTTTAATCAAAAAAGGTGAGACTGGTCTAAATTTGTATGAATCAATAAGCAAAGAATGAAGCAAATTTCAAGGGTCTGGTGTTCCATTCTATTTTTAATTTTTTTTCTGATTAATGTTTAAGGATTGTGTGTCGCCACACTGGGAATTGCACTCATCATACGAATATGCTTCACTTTTCTGATGGTATCCTGGGCAGGATTTAATATGAAAGAAAAAGTATTTATTTCGTTGGCATGGATGCCTAAAGCTACGGTTCAGGTAAGAGTAGATTCTAATTTGAAAAGACACATTGAAAAATTCAACTATTATAAAAGTAAATATACTGTAATAATGTAATAAAAATTGATGAACTATCAAGTCTGAGATTTGGCACTGGCGTGGCACAGGGTCCTGGACTGTAAAATTGCAAACATGTCAAGACAAACCTGACTGAATAGAAAGGTAAAAGGAACATGTAAAAGGAAGAGTTTTACTATGTGATTAGCTTTCCAATAAAAACACATGCTTGTCAAATAGACTTTTATCCATGTGAAAAATGCTCCGTTTTTTAAATACGGTACATCTGTGGGTTCATGATAATGTTTCTCCCTTTTAAAACAAACAGAACAGTGAACATTTTGTGACTCACTTTTTTCTTACCAGACTTGTGACATTTTTCTTTTCTGAAGCTACTAGACATAAATCTTTCTCAGCACAAAAGTGTGTGTGTGTGGGGGGGGGGGGGTGTCAATCTTCTGTTTCCTTTGCCGTAGGACTGAGTTCATACAGTACTTCATACTGCTCTCACTTCCTATGATGAATTTTGTTCTCTCATGAAGGAGCGTAGCAGCAAATCCAATGAGATTTCAACAAGCAAATCCAACGAGGTCTGCATAGTTTGTACATGTATGAGCCTGGCAGCCATTGCAGCATTGTTTAGGAGAACAACTAGAGAAATAGTTACAAGAAATGTATAGACTTTGCTGTGTAAGCACTAAGGATGAACAGCTTCCCTGCTATGTAGATAAAGTGTACAGAGAATATACATTTTCCTTAAAGGGGTATTCTCACCTGGGCACTCACATTCAGTTTCATTAATCTGTCATATATAAACATTTCTTCAATTAGATATTATTAAAAAAAATGTTCATGTGTGAAGACAATTTCTTATTAATGTAGTGATTCCCTTAGAAACGAGATGGCTTCCTCGGTTACGACCACCTCTGCTGGAGGGATTGTACAAAGAAACAAAAGGTTATTGTATATGAAATGTCCGGGAGTTACTACAGGTCCCACAGCCGCCCTGTGGTAATGATTGCTGAATCCTGGTGGTCCGGCAGGACTCTATAGCGCAAGTCTGGCCACCTCTGCCAGAGTGTCCGAGGAAGTTATCTGGTTTCTAAGGGACAACATGACTACATTTATGAGAAATTATCTTCACACATGAACATTTTTTTAATTAACATCCAATTGAAGAAATGTTTACATAAGGCAAATGAATTTAATTAACTGTAAATGCCCAGATGGGAATATCCTGCCGATCCATTCTATGTCCTGACTCCTGACATTGGTTGTATGTGCCAGGTTATGGACACTGAGAACGTCCCCAGGAGCAGGAGAGGACCCTGAAGGGAGGAGAAAAGAAGCTGCAGGGAGGAGAGAAGAAGCTGCAGGGAGGAGAGAAGAAGCTGCACGGACGAGAGAAGAAGCTGCAGGGAGGAGAGAAGAAGCTGCAGGGAGGAGAGAAGAAGCTGCAGGGAGGAGAGAAGAAGCTGCAGGGAGGACAGAAGAAGCTGCAGGGAGGAGAGAAGAAGCTGCAGGGAGGACAGAAGAAGCTGCAGGGAGGACAGAAGAAGCTGCACAGACAAGAGAAGAAGCCTCAGGGCGGAGAAAAGAAGCTTCAGTATGATGCAGAGAGCAGAATAAGAGCCAGGAAAGGAGAGGACTTATTTATTTTTTTATCTGCACTGCTAGTCTCTAGTATTATTGTCTGCTTTGGGGGACCTCAGTATTATCTGCTATAGGGTCTCCAGTATTGATAGTCTTCTCTGGGGGTCTCCAGTAATTTTTATTGTCTACTCTGGGTCTGCATTATTATTGACTGCACTGAATTTAGTATCTGGTTGATGGGATGGTATTTATTGCTCTACTGAGGTATTTATAATTTCTGGGTCTGCATTTTGTGCTGTACTGTGGTTTTTGGTGCATGCAGGATGCTGGTTACTGATGCATCCCCTTAAAGTTGAGCAGTATGACAATGAGCCCCTTGGACCACTTAATGTTGTTCACCCCTGCCCTAAATCCTTAAATAAGGAATTGAACAGACATTTAAAGAAAATTTCATAATTTTATTACAATTTATTATATTTATGTGGAGTTGGTCCATTTAATCAGGACTCCGTATCCACAGCCACAGCCCTGTTCTGTATTCAAGATGATGGCTGGTTCAAGTAGCAGCATTTTATTCATTAATTTATTTTTATGCCATTCTGTTATGTATAATGGCTGGACCATTATACAAGCTCTTATGCTTCTTGTGTCCCCCCTCATCCTCATAGACTGTAAGCTCTTGCTATTCCAGTTAACCACAGTGGAATTGACCGTAGCTGACTGTAAACTGGCTGTTTATATTAGCAGCATAGACAATGGAATAAACATAAATCCTATCCACATTTTGCAAAAATAAAATCACTGGTAGTGAGTCTAGAATTTGTGCTGCAGCTTGCTATATAAAGATTGTGCTCCACCCTCCCTCCTGCAGCTGGAAAACTACTTCTATAAAGATCCTCGAAACCAGCTGTCCACAGCGATCCTAATCTATATATATATGTACACTAGCTGTAGCTCCCGGCGTTGCCCGGGATAGTAAATGACTGCTCTTGGCTACAACAAAATAGAAATAAAAATATCTTATCTGTTATTGACGGTCAATCCCTGTTACAGCCCGTCTGTCAGTCCCTGTCACAGCCTCTGTCTGTCAGTCCCTGTCACAGCCTCTGTCTGTCAGTCTCTGTCACAGCCTGTCAATCCCTGTCACACCCTCTGTCTGTCTGCCAGTCCCTGTCACAGACTGTCTGTCTCTCTCCATCATATTTCACATATAAGCATTTAATACTCATTGCATATAGTAACCAATCAAAGCTGAGAGCTTGTATTAATGACCTGTTGCAGAATAGCAACCAATCACAGCTCAGCTTCCAACTGCCACAGCAGCAGCAATGGCAGACAGTGGCTCCTGTATATGGTGGGTATTAAATGGATTTTGGAAAGCACGGGGTGAAAATTTTGGATCAAAAGTGTAATGCACATTTTCTCTCTTCTATACTATAACAGAAAATCCATTAATATTGATTTGCTCTTTAGAGTTGTGACTTCTGAATTAATGTAATTTTAAATTCTATTATTATTTTGTTTAATTAGGCTGCCATTGGATCTGTAGCCCTCGATATGGCAAGACACACTGGAAACGAAGAGTTTGAAGGCTATGGCATGGATGTCCTTACAGTAGCTTTTCTATCAATTTTAATCACCGCACCAATAGGAGCTTTGATCATTGGCATGACAGGGCCAAAAATGCTACAGAAATCCAACTCTTGCATTGATCAAGAAGAATCTGAGGTCACAGAGAACAGGACAGAAGCCTGTGGCCCAGTCTGATATTCACTGCTGCTCTATGGGACAGCTTTTAAGGGAATTTTTTTTCCCATTGGTAACGTTTTTTTACAACAGTAATCATTGTTCTATGATTCTATAAAATATATTTAATGAACACCAACAGGAAAAATAAATGTTAGATATATTTAGCAGCTCAAAATTGTAAACTATGTACATGTGAATTAATGTTTCTACTACCTATATAATATTTATAATATGTAGAGCACGCAGTCTACTGCAATACACCACTGTGCCATACAAAAGCCGAGTGCTAATCTGTAAAAATTGTATAGAAGAACATATTATTTATTTGTTTAGTTAAAATAGCTGTCGTGGTGAATTTGGAAAAGTTTTCATGGTCAACACAAAAGCATTCGGTCCCCCTGTATATTTCCATATCTTCTCCTGTATTCCTGAGAGGCTTTTGAGTCATCTCTACACTGTTCCCCACAGCCATCTGTTTCAAATAAATTTCTATACACATATCTATGAAAAAGTTTGGGCACCTCTATTAATCTTAATCATTTTTAGTTATCAAAATTTGGGTTCTTGCAACACCTATTTCAGTTTGATATATCTAATAACTGATGGACACAGTAATATTTCAGGATGGAAATGAGGTTTATCGTACTTACAGAAAATGTGCATTAAAACAAAATTTGACATGTGCAACAGTATGGGGACCTAAACAGAAAAGTGACATTAATATTTAGTCGCTTCCGGTAGCTTTTAATGAGCTCCTGAATCTTAGATGAAGGTATTTTTGACCATTCCTCTTTACAAAACAATTCCAGTTTAGTCAAGTTTGATGGTCGTCGAGCATCGGCAGCCCGCTTCATATCATCCCACAGATGTTTAATGATATTCAGGTCTGGGGACTGGGATGGCCTTTCCAGAACATTGTAATTGTTCCTCTGCATGAATGTGTGGGTAGATTTGGAGCAGTGTTTTGGATCATTGTCTTGCTGAATCCATTCAACTTCGTCATTGATTCTTGAACATTATTCTCAAGAATCTCCTGATAGTGAGAGGAATCCATGCGACCCTCAACTTTAACGAGATTCCCAGAGCGGGCATTGGCCACACAGCCCCAAAGCATGATGGAACCTCCACCAAATTTTACAGTGGGTAGCAAGTGATTTTCTTGGAATGCTGTGTTTTTTGGCTGCCATGCATAAGGCCTTTTTGTATGACCAAACAACTCAATGTTTCATCACTCCACAGGACCTTCTTCCAAAATGAAACTGGCTTGTCCAAATGTGCTTTTTCACACCTTAGGCGACTGTTTGTGGTGTGCTTGCTTCTTTCACATCACTCTCCCATACAGCTTCTCCTTGCGCAGAGTGCGCTGTATTGTTGACTGCACAGTGACACCATCTGCAGCAAGAGGATACTGCAGGTCTTTGAGGTGCTCTGTGGATTGTCCTTCACTGGTCTCACCTTTCTTCTTCTCTGACTTTCTGATATTTTCTTGGCCTGCCACTTCTGGGCTTAACAAGAACTGTCCCTGTGGTCTTCCATTTCCTTACTATGTTCCTGACAGTGGAAACTGACAGTTTAAATCTCTGAGACAACTTTTTGTATCCTTCCCCTGAACAACCATGTTGAACAATCATTGTTTTCAGATCATGTGAGAGTTGTTTTGAGGAGCCCATGGCGCCTCCCCAGAGGAGATTCCAATAGGAGAACAACTTGCAAGTGGCCACCTTAAATACCTTTTCTCATGATTGGATACACCTGGCTATGAAGTTCAAAGCTCAATGAGGTTACCAAAGCAATTTAGTGCTTCAGTAAGTCAGTAAAAAGTAGTTGAGTATAACGTATTCAAATCAATCAATAAGGGTCCCCATACTTTTGCACCTGTCATATTTTGTTTTAATGCATATTGCACATTTTGTGTAAGTACAACAAAACCTCATTTTAATCCTGAAATATTACTGTGTCCATCAGCTATTAACCCCTTAACGCTGAAGCCACTTTTCACCTTCCTGACACGGCCCATTTTTTCAAATCTGCCCTGTGTCACTATAAATGGTTATAACTTTGGAACACTTTAACATATCCAGTTGATTTTGAAATTGTTTTTTTGTGACACATTGTACTTCATGTTGGTTGAGAAATTTAATCAATATGTTTAGTATTTATTTATGAAATAAATGGAAATTTGGCAAAAATTTTGAAAAAAACTATGTTTTCCAAATTCAAAATTTTCTACTTTTTGGAAAGTTGATCATATCACTAAAATAACTTGATAACTTACATTTTCCATATGTCTGCTTTAACTTGGCATCATTTTTCAAACATCTTTTCCTTTTTTTAGGATGTTAGGAGGCTTATAACTTTAGGTGCAATTTTTCAGATTTTCACGAAAATCATCAAAACCTACTTTTGGAGGGTCAATTTAGTTAGAAGTGACTTTATAAGGCCCACATGACAGGAAACCCCCACAAATGACACCATTTTAGAAACTACACCCCTCAAAATATTCAAAACAACCTTTGGGAATTTTGTTAACCCTTTGAGCGTTTCATGAGCGTGAAAGATAAATGAAAGTGAAATTAGAGAAATGTAATTTTATCTTACTATAGATTCATTGAACACTAAAATTTGCACCTTCACAATGGGTTAAAAAGGAAAATGCATTTTACAATGTTGAGGGCAATTCCTCCTGAGTATGCCAATACCCATTTTGTCACTGTACCCTGCTGTACGGGCACAGGGGGGCACTTGGAATGGAAAGAGCGTTGTTTCGTTTTTGGAGGGCAAATATGGCTGAAAAAGTTTTCATGTGTCAGGATGCATTTGGAGAGCCATAATGGTACCAAAACAGAGGAAAGCCCCAACAAGAGACACCATTTTGAAAAGTACACCCCTTGGAGAGTTTAGCAAGGTGTAATTTGTGTATTTGCCCCAACAGGTGTTTGATTCAATTAGGCCCCAAAAAGGAAAAAAGGTGAACATTTTCTCAAAAAAGTCACTTTTACCCCAAATTTTTGTAAGCCACAAGGGATAAAAGATGAAACACCCCCCATAAATGTGTAGAACTATTTCTCCTAAGCACAGAACTGCACCACTTTTGCATATAAAGTGTTGTATGGGTACGCAGTGAAGCTCAGAAGGGAAAGAGGGGCTTTGGCCTTTTAGAAGCCAGATTTGACAATCATCCTTTACAAGTGTCAGGATGCATTTGGAGAGCCCTAGTGGTACCAAAACAGAGGGGAACCCCAACAAGTGTCACCATTTTGGAAAGTGCACCCTTTGGAGAATTTAGCAAGGTGTAATATGTGTATTTTCCCCTACAGGTGTTTGCTTCAAATAGGTCCCTAAAAGGAAAAAGATGAACATTTTCCCAAAAAAGTCACTTTTACGGCTAATTTTTGTATCCCATAAGGCATTAAAGATGAAACAACCCCAAAAAAATGTGTACTAGCATTTCTCCCGAGTATAAAATTGCCCCACACATGCAAATAAAATGTTGTATGGGTACGCAGTGAAGCTCAGAAGGGAAAGAGGGGCGTTGGACTTTTAGAAGCCAAATTTGACAGACATCCTTTACATATGTCAGGATGCATTTAGAGAGCCGTAGTGGTACCAAAACAGAGGGGAACCCCAACAAGTGTCACCATTTTGGAAAGCACACCCCTTAGAGAATTTAGCAAGGTGTAATATGTGTATTTGTCCATAAAGGTGTTTGATTTAATTAGGACTTAAATAGGAAAAAGTTAAAAATTTTCCTATAAAGGTCATTTTACCCCTAATTTTTTATAGCCACAAGGGATAAAAAAAATCTAATAACCCCCCAAAATGTGTAAAGCTATTTCTCTCAAGTGTAGAAGTACCCCACATGTGTATATAAAATGTTGTATGGGCGCACAGTAAAAGGAAAGGGGAATGTTTGCCTTTTAGAAGCCAAATTTGACAGAAATGTTTGACATGCATTTGGAGAACCCTAGTGGTATAAAACAGATAAGAATCCGAAAAGTGACCCTAATTTTTGAATGCACACCCCTTAGAGAATTTTGCAATGTGTAATATATGTATTTGCCCCTACAGGTGAATGATCCAATTAGGCCCTAAACATTAAAAAGGTGAAAATTTTCCTATAAATGTCACTTTACCCCTAATTTTTGTAAGCCACAAGGGATAATATATTAAATAACCCCAAAAAAGGAGTGAAACTATTTCTCCCGAGTGTAGAAGTACCCCACATGTGCATATAAAATGCTTTATGGGTGCACAGTAGAGGAAAAGAGGGATGTTTGTCTTTTAGAGGCCAAATTTGACAGAAATCCTTCACATGTGTCAGGATACATTTGGAGAGCCGTAGTGGTACCAAAACAGAGGAAAACCCGAAAAGTGACCCTAATTGTTGAATGTACACCCCTTGGGGAATATAGCAAGGTGTAATATGTGGTGAAATGAGCATTTTGAACATATAGGTGGTTTCCAAATATCATGTGCAATGGAGTCCGAGATGGAAATTGCAATTATTTCTGGAACGTTCAGTGCCCGTTATGTGGCGCCCCATATGAAATAATGGAGGGGTATAGGGAGCAACGTGACCTAACAGTTGTTACAATTATTCATTTTACCGAAATTAATTCACAACAGGTTGGGCGTGAATTGTGAATGTGTTGCGTATAAGGAGGTGGAATATACCAAGGGACCAACTAAACTTTTGTCACTCTGGAGTTGTCGCAGGTCTCTTAGTAGTATGTAGTGTCCATCCTTAGTATGTAGTGTCCATCCTAACTTCTCTTTTGGAACAGACTCTTTATTGAGTCCTACCATTAGAAGCAGCAGAATTCACCGGGAAAATGCTGTCCTGGCAAAACACAGGAACATCTAAACCAGAGGTACTGGGGCCCCGTCCTTCTTGTCCCAATATTAGTTTCCTAATATCTTCCTCTTGAAAATGGAGAAATGATACGGCAGGACCTGCACATTGGAACAGCACGTAAGAGTTGTACAGCGTAATCTGTACAATGTGCATGGCCAGCACTTTTGTACCATATCTTGGTTTTTCGTAGGGAAATTTTCACCAAGTGTTGCTCTTATTCACCCTAGCGATGCCCATTGTGACGAATATTGCTGCTTTTGGCTGGACCAAATCGACCAGCCAATAGCGGCAAACATGGACAGAGGGGGGCAACAAAACCCCTCTGGACCGCAAGGCAAAATTGGTGGCTGTCAGGAACAGCCGCCACCCTGCCCCGATCACCGTGTCTACAGACATGGTGACCGGTATTACTGACATCATAAGTAAATTCGCTGCTATTGGCTGGTCTGAATTGGTGAGCCAGTAGCAGCGATCATGTGGGGGGGACGTAACCCTTCTGGTCCATGAGGCAGGATGAATGGCCGTCAGGAACAGCCGCCGTCTTGCCCCGATCACTGTGTCTGAACCGTGTTGGCAAGTCACTACCCGCCGCACCGTTCTATAACAATGCGCGTTGGGAATAGGCTATACAATCTTTATTTATTTTTTAAGCAATTTAGACAAATAAGGGCTTATTTTTTGCGAGATGAGATGCACTGTAAAAAAAACTTAATTTTAGTGGGTTTTTAGCTTATTGAAGCAATTTTATTAACTTTTTACGTGTGGAGGAAAATAAAATCATCAATTCTTGTTTTGGATTTTTAGCATTTTTTTGGGGGGTGTTCACTGTAGCATAACAATAATATATTATCTTTATTCTACGGATCACTACGATTACGGTGATACCTCATTTATATAGTTTATTTCATATTTGTCCAATTTTATTGAAGGAAAACTAGAATAGAAAAAATTGCATTTGTTTTAGTATTTCCATTTTTATAGCAGCATAACTATAGTATTTTTTGGTTGACGGAGCTGGTTGTAAGCTTATTTTTTGCGTGACAAGTTGTTCTTTTCATTGGTATCATTTTGGTGCTTGTAACTTTTTCGGATAACTTTTTAGAACATTTTTTGTAAAGCAATTTGATAAAAAGTTTAAATTTTTGGCATGTTTTTGGGGTTTTTTTTTTACCAGGTTCACCGAGGGGGTCCAATTATGATTAGGATTTATTGTACAGATTGTTACGGACGCAGCGATACCAAATAAGTGGGGTTTTTTTGTGATTTAGTGTTTTTTATACTTTATTACTTGTGTACAGGGAAATGTGGTGTTTGGGGGGACTTTCACTTTCTTTTATTATTTATTTTTATTTAAAAAAACCTTTATTTATTTATTTTTACTTTTTTTACAGTTACTGCCATCTAAGCTTGAACAAGTGATCTTCTGATCACTTGTTCAAGCATTTTTACAGGTTACACAGTGCAATACAGATGTATTGCACTGTGTAATGTAAGACACTGAGCATGCTGCGCATGCCCAGTGTCTTACAGCCGGGTCCTGCCAGGAGGCAGGGACCCGGCACCGGGATGAAGATCTCGCAGCCCCGGGCACCGGCAGTCCCGGGGCTGCGATCGGAGCAGCGGACCCCCCCGGTAAGCGCCGCGGGGGGGTCCGATTCCTTCTTCTTAAACTTTAAATGCCTCTAACACGCCGCGGTCAGCGCGACCGCGGCGTGTTAGGGGTTAACACCCGCGATCGGAGAAATCTCCGATCGCGGGTGTTAGGGGCAGGTGTCGGCTATGATATATAGCTGACACCCGCAGCTTCTGGCCCCGGCTCCGTTCAGGAGCCGGGGCCAGAAGCATGACGTAATAGTACTGCATTTTGCGGGAACGCACCTCCCGCCATGCAGTACTATTACGTCAAATGTCGGGAAGGGGTTAAATATATCAAACTGAAATAGCTGTTGCAAAAACCCAAATTTTGATAACTAAAAATGATTAAGATTAATAGAGGACCCAAACTTTTTCATATGACTGTATATATAAGTAAAAAGCGGGCAGCACTCCGTGGTTCCAATTTCAAAATAAGAGATGAACTTTATTGAAAAAGTGGCAACATTTCGGTGTGTAACACCTTCATCAAGCAACTTCATCAAGCAACTAACAAGTGACCCACATTAAATATATATAGCAAAACATAGTAGGTGATTGGCATAAAGAGGCGTGTCTTAAAGAACCTGTGCAATATTGTGTAATTCATCATTGTACAAACATATAAAAAAAATACATCCAAAGGTAAAGAGCATCGATATCAAATACATGTATATAACAATGTAATTATTCTGTGTCCGATTACACATTACAAAGTGTAATCATAAGGTGTACATTTTTTTTGCCTTGGTGCACACTGCACCGAGGGCTTGGTTGCTCTTTTCCAAGATGGCTTCTCGGCAGCCTCTGGGCACCAATGAACATGTGCAGGTTGGATCCACAGACGCTGAGATTACATCAGCTGTGGACCTGAGGCTTCCACCATGAGAGTTGTACAATTGTACACCTTATGATTACACTTTGCACTGTATAATCGGACAGCGAATAATGACATTGTTATATACATGTATTTGAAATCTATGCTCTTTATCTTTGGATGTATTTTTTTATATGTTTGTACAATTATGAATTGCACTGGGACTTTAAGGAGAACCCGTCAGGCAAATTAACCCCCTAAACTAAATATATTACTGCCATTAGCAAGCATTGCCTCTATCCCTTCATTGTCCCTCTACATACCTGTAAACCTAAGCAATGAGGTCCTAAAGCTGTATGCAAATGACCTGTGAGATGTCCAATGAGTCATTAGCATATTCAAGCTGCCTGGCTTACTCATGAGTGGGAGGTACAGCCACACACCCAGTGCATGACTGACAGCCTGTATAATGATGTGAGTTTGTAAAATGATGTGCTTCCTGGTGTTACAACAGCTCCAGGCAGCCATGTTATAGCAGATCATGTCAGGTACTTGTGTAGCTGATGTCTGTGTATCACACATGTGTATTAGGTGGGAGAGCATGTCAGCAGATAAAGCAGACACTAGCAATGCTTTACTATACATTTACATAATAATGAAAAGATGATTTTGCAATGATTAATGTATGAAATAACTAGATAAAGGCTGGGATGGGATCCTTGTGAGCTGCTCCAACAGGTAGCAGTGACAGAAATAGTGACAGAGACCTGATGACAGGTGTCCTTTAAGTCCCATATGTTGAGAATACAGGGTCCTGCTGATCGTATGCATATATTTCTATGGTAGTTATGAAAATAGCCAAGGCTTTTTAAGTAGCTATAGTGTCCAATGAAGACAATAAACTGTTAACATTGCCTGGCTACTTTTTTTAATCCTATATATTACTATGAAAAGTAATTTTGGAGAAGGGCATAGTGTATGGACACTAAGCAGGTGCTATAATTTGACAAAGTAATTTAAAGGAACTGAGATGCATCCATTCAAGATCCACCAAGATCCTACATGCAATATATTCCAGTTAAAGGTGTATAGCTTCTTACAAAATATAGGTCCAGCAGATATACAATATATTACCTGGTGCTTGACAACAATTAAAGGAGCCATTCAAAATATGGTAGGAAAAATGGTGCTAAGGTTGATTATGGTGCAAAGGCGTTTGTACTTGTATATACAGGGACGGGTCCTTCAGTTGCAGTAACTTCAGTGCTAGAGGTCATGTGACCAGAGCATCAGCGGCCTGTACAGGATATCTGTGCTCTAGTCAGGTGACCTTTTATTGGGGTCACCAGCTGCAGCTCACAATGAGAACTAATGGAGGGAGGAGAAAATGGTCTTGTGAAAATTTACTCATTAGGGAGATTTATCAATCTGTCTACACCAGAAAACTGGATTGATTTGCACCTAAAATGCCACATTAACTGAAGGTTTTAGACCAATGTTAAGCTGCACAAGGTGGCGTGCCCTTGGTAAAAGGGGGTGTCGGCACCAGAAATAACCTGTGAACCAGAAAATTCAATATTGTGGCACTAGAGGAACTAATAGGAGATGTAAAGTATAACTCCCCAATCTTATCCTGCACCAGATTAACCCTAGAATGCATACCTGGGGCCTCGCAGGCCCGCCCTGTTAATTATTTTCTTTTTACTGCAAGATTACTTTAGTTAGAATTCTGAAACTCTAGGTATTCCTCAGTTACATAGTTGTTAGTCATTTCCAGTTGTTCATATATTTTTATGTTACAGGAATTTCGGTACAATAACTCTTTTTTGTGAATACCCCATATTCACATACCTGGGGCCTTTTAGGCCCGTGCTAGGTTTGCATGTGATCCTAAGTCTTTTTGTCTTTACTGTTCCTGGGGAAAACTTTGACTTAGTCTTTATGACTCTGATGTTGCTGTGCAGAGTGTGGGTTCTGCCTGACTACATGGTCATGTGATCTTGAGAAGGAGGTCATGTGTCTCTGACATCATCATAGTTCCTGAAGAGTAGTCAGCTTTCTTGTTTCTTGAAAAAGAAACTCTGAGCTACAAAAATCCAAAGGTTTCCACTTCACCTAAAAAAGTTGTGAACTGCTGAAGGTGAGCGGAGTGGGCTGCACAGACACAAACAAAGAGTGTACAACCCTGATTGTAATCATTTTTTTTATTATAGTTTACTGACTTCTAGGGTTACAATGGCACAGTCTACATCCAGGGGTTTGACTGACCATGAAATCGAAGCAATCATTTTTGATAGTGATGAAGATAGTGAACTTTCTTTGTCTGATGAAGAGTACATGCTACCAGCTAATGTCTCTACTTCATCATTGAGTGATTCTTCAGATGATGAAGAAGAAATGGATCCAGAAGAACGTACAAATAGAACATCCAAAACAAATGTCTTTTGGGACAGTACTGCTGGAGTTCTTGGACGCACCCCATCACATAATATTGTAAGAGTTGCTCAAGGAACTGTAGGAATTCCACAATTCTTGTCCAAAAGAGATATTTTCTGTAAATTTTTTTCAGATGATATTGCAGATGAGGTAGTTTTGTGCACTAACTTAGAAGGAAAACGTATCGCTTCAATAAGAAAAAAAAACATGGAAGAATATTACAAAAGAGGAACTGTATTCTTATATTGGCCTTACTATTCTGGCAGGGAGTACAAAATCATACAATGTTCCTATCAGAGAACTCTTTCTGAACCCTTTTTCAGATCCACACTACAAAGCTACTATGTCAGTCAATAGATTTCAGGATATTCAGAGAATCCTTCGTTTTGATGACAAGAGAACTCGTCCTCTCAGGTTGGAAACAGATAAATTAGCCCCTATTAGCTACATCTGGAATCTTTTTATCAAGAACTGTACTAAGCATTACCATTCTAGTGAAAATGTGACAGTGGATGAGCAACTTCTTGCATTTAGGGGACGTTGCAATTTCATTCAGTATATGCCCAGCAAACCTAAATATGGTATTAAAATTTTCTGGATGTGTGATGCTGCAAGCTATTACGGAATGAATGGTCTAATTTACTGTGGCAAAGATGTTGATGCTCCAGTCCAGAAGGACCTATGTTCTGATGTAGTAAAAACACTTGCTAAACCAATTTACCATTCTGGATAAAATATAACAATGGACAACTACTTTACTAGTCTAGAACTGGCCATTTTTTTGCTTCAGAAACTAATTACAATTCTTGGTACAATGAAGCAAAACCGCAGAGAAATTCCGCCAATCATGAAGCACAATAAACATCGACAACTTTATGATCGTGTATTTGGCTTCTGCAATCAAGCGACAATGGTCTCTTATAAAGCTAAGCAAAATAAATCGGTGATATTACTCAGTACAATGCACCATGATGGAAGTATAGACACCAATAACAGGAAACGGAAACCTGAAATAATCTTGCATTATAATAAAAACAAAGGAGGAGTTGACAAGATGGACGAAATGATTGGAGAGTATACATGCAAGAGGCAGACAAAACGTTGGCCTGTAGTTCTTTTTTATAATATGCTAGATGTATCAGCCCTCAATACCTATATTGTTTATAGTGAGAATTCCATGCCAACAGAAAGGACAAGAGATGTCTATACTTGACGGAACTTTGCTATGAACTTTTGATGCCTACCATGATGGAGAGAAGCAGCACAAAATGCTTGCCAAGGCAAACAACAGAAGCTATGATCAGATGTGGTATACGTTTTCAGGAACATCCAGAGCCAAGAGATAAAAAAGAAAGCGATGTTACATTTGTCCAGCCAAGAAGGACAGGAAATCGGAGCGTGTCTGTACCACTTGTGGACAAAATGTCTGCAAGGATCATTCCTCCGAACAGATAACTTGTGAAAGGTGTTGCGGTCATTAGTAAATTTGAAAAAGGATATTCCTGCAACATGTTTACTGCAACTGTTATATAAAAAAAACTTTTAAACAAAAAAACGTTATTATAAAGAGTTATATTGAATGAGTATATTGGGCGTTTTAAGCCCGTTAACCCCTTAAGGACGCAGCCATTTTGCAGGTTAAGGCTCAGCCCGATTTTTTGGATTCTGACCTGCGTCGCTTTAAATGGTTATAACTTTTGAACACTGTTACTTATCAAAACGATTCTGAGATTGTTTTTTCCCCACATGTTGTACTTCATTTTAGTGGTAAATTTTGGCTGATAAGTTTTGCGTTTATTTACAAAAAAAAAGAAAATATGATAAATTTTTTGAAAAATTTGCCATTTTCGAAATTCAAAATCATTGCGTTTCCAGGCAGATAGATTTACCACCTAAATAAGTTGCTGAATAACATTTCCCATTTGTCTACTTTACATTTTCATAATTTTTGATATGTCTGGATAATTTATTTTGATGTCACGCGGCTTACAAAAAGAATATCGCTTTTCCGGATTTTCAGAATTGACTATTTTGGGGATAAATACAGTTTGGAATGAAATTTTACATATTTAGCATCAAAACCCCCGTATATAACCAACCCATTTTCAAATCTGCACCCCTCAAGCTATCAGAAACCGCTTTTACGAAGATTGTTAACCCCTTGAGATCTTCATAGTAATTGAATCAAAATGGAGGTGAAATTTAGAATGGTCAAATTGTTCCCTTATACGTTCATTTAGCACTAAAATTTACACATTTCCAAAATATAAAAAGAGAAAACCCACCATACAATTTGTTCTGCAATTTCTCCTGAGTACAAAGACCCCCCACATGTGGCCGTTACTTGTTTTATGGGCGCACAGCGAGACGCAGAAGGGAAGGAGCGCCCTGCAGCTGCCAGGATTTTAGTTTCCTCATTGGCCCCTTTTGAAGGCTATAAAATTTTCGCTTTTGCGTTATTGGGGCCATGTGATGCCATTTTTTTTGCGGGATGAGATGCTTTTTCCATTGTTACCATTTTGGGGTTGGTATCACCTATTGTTGAAAATTTAGGAACTTTTTTTGAGGGCAGGAGTAGAAAAGCATCAATTCTGTACTGGATTTTTTACTCTTTTTTTTTTTGGTGTTCACCGTATAGACTAATAATCATGTTATCTTTATTCTATGGGTTGATACGATTACGGGGATACCAGACTTGAATATATTTTCTTACGTTTTACTAAATTTGTCAAACAAAACCCTAATGTGGGGAAAAATCTATCATTTATGTATTGCCGTCTTCCAAGTGGCATAACATTGTTACTTTTTTGGCTACGGAGCTGGTTGATGGCTTGTTTTTTGCGGGACATGTTGTACTTTGCACCAGTATCATGTCGGAGTACACATGGTTTTTTGATCGCATTTTATAGCATTTTTTGTGGGATTGAATAGCTAAAAATCATAATTTTTGGAAGGTTTATAGCATTTTTTTTTTACGGCGTTTATCGTGGGGGTTCAATAATGATTTACTTTTATTCTACGGGTTGTTACGGACGCGGTGATACTATATATGTGGGGTTTGTGTTATGATTTAGACTTTTTTTTTAGTTATATGTCTCTATATGTTTTGGGGGTTTTGGGCATTTTTAGTGATTTATTACTTTATTTTTTTATTGAATAACATTTTTTTTTTTTACTTTTTCACTTTTATACCATGGGACATGAAGAAGCAATCTTCTGATTGCTTCTTCATGATAATATTCTGCAATACTCATGTATTGCAGAGTATTATCAGTGTCAGCCTATACACTTGCATAGGCTGGCACTGTGCCAGTAAGATGACGTCACAGACGCCATCTTACTGGCAATTCTTGCAGGTAACTCTGGGGTCCAGATCGGACCCCAGAGTTACTATAGCAACGATCGGCGCACCCCGAAAACGGTTCGGGGGGGGCGATCGTGGGGGAAAGACCCCCCAGATACATGTTAGATGCCGCGGTCGCGCTGACCGCGGCATTTAACGGGTTAAGCACCCGCGATCGGAGACAACTCCGATCGCGGGTGTTACACTGGGGTGCCGGCTATCAGTCACAGCCGGCACCCCGTCTTTCCCGATGCCGGTTCGGCTCAGATCTTGAGCCAAACCGGCATCAGCTCAGCGTCCGATATATCGGACGCTGAGCGCTAAGTCACTGAGCTCAGCGTCCGATATATCGGACGCTGAGCGGGAAGAGGTTAAGTTACTTTATTGTTTTTTGCACAAAATGTTTTGAATTATTCACACCTTAGGATGCATCCTCACTAGCGCTAGTGTCTGCCAGGAGGTGATCCATAATGGATATGATCTCTTGGTAACTCCAGTTAAGGCTGCCGGAATGCCCGGATTTTACCAGCCTTAGCTGGGGACACCAGGAGGTCAGATCCATTACAGGTCCCCTCCTGGAAGATACCAGCACTAGTAGGAATGCATCCTTACTTTGCATTTTTCAAATAAACTTTGAAAAGTATTTTTATTTGAGTTATTCCATGTTATTTGCATACGGGCCTAAAAGGCCCCAGGTATGTAATAGTGTAGATTTCTATGCATTCTAGGGTTAATCATCTAGCATCAGACAATGGCTAATCTGGCACCGAACTCTCTAGTTCTATTTTGTACTGGGCTAAAGACCGACACATTAATACATCTCCCCCTCAGTCTTTTTGAAGGAGTAAAATTGTATGTGCAAGGGCCTATGATGCTTGCACAGGCACCACCTCAGATTAGGCCTCTTTCACACGGTTCATTGTACAGGATACTTTGGGAGGATTCCTGACACATGCTTACAAAATAGAGAAGTGGCTCCTCTCCACGAACCGAAGAGGAGGGATGATTGAAAATACGCAGCAGGCAGTGATTGACAGGGTGTCAGTATTTAGACTGTTACATCACTGGGGAAACACTCAGAGTGCATGATCAGCGGAGGCCAGAGATGAATACAATACAGTGACATCAGTTTCTTATTAGCCTTTAATGGCCTCCGCTGAACATATACTGCTCTCTCCAGAATTATTTAGTAATGTGTACTGTGATTTTTCATCCAGTGTTTCCCACTGGACACAATGGGATCGCACTTTTGTTGGTTTGTTTGGTGTTTTCGGGATTTGGGCAATTTTGACAGGTATTTAACAAGGGTTTTACGCTAGGATTGTGGCACACACACGATCGGATTGTTGCGCGGCAGTGCTGGCTTTCATGTGACAGTAATCAGGGGGCGGGCGATCCGACTGCTTCGGGCTGAGTGCAGGATTTAACTTTCAAATTGTGTCGTAAGACAATGCACTTTCATACACCAGGAACAAGATGGTGAACTTCACCGGTGGACTTGAGTGGGGAAACGACACATGCATGATATCCGGCGCACGATCTTAGTGAATCACCGCAGAGTGCATGATCGTCGGACAATGCACTTGCTGTGAACTCCTCGAACCTGGTAAGTAAATGTGCCCCAATGTATACTGAGCAGATGGAGACAAAAAGGCTAGGGCACTTTAAGTGTTTACGTGGGGAAGTTTCCTGGCACGTAAAACACAGGCAAGATACAAACCTTTTCCATTATACTGGAAGGTTCCATTTTCGATTTTGGCATGAAAATACTCATTAAAGGACATCTACCACCAGGATCAAGGATTGTAAAGCAAGCACACTTACATACTGGTGTGTGCCCCCTCTGGCAGGATCTGGTCTGCCCTAGTTTTAACAAAAAAGGCTTTACAGATTATGCAGATGAACCTCAGGGCTCCATAGCTGTCACCTGCAGGTAGCAGAAAGCTCTTTGTTGTGGAGATTAAACCAACTGCAACATTCTGTGAAGGCTCTTAAGGGGTTGTACCAAGTATTATTGTTATAAGAATCTGAGTATTTTACATTATTCCATATGGATAGGGAATGCTTAACTTTTGCCATTGCCAGAAAAAAGATATAGCGTAGCTGTCTTTTGCTGTAAGAACAGTCGGGCAGAACGACTTTTTATGGAGGAGAGTGGTAAGGAGCGCCCATCCCTCTACCTCTCCAGCCCAATGTACACTACACCAGCCCCAGGTGTAGCATAGGTTCGTGTGTAAGGAGCCCAAGGCAGATGATGCCAGACTGTTAATGAAAGCCAACAGGTTTTATCAGATTTAGGATGGTATGATGAAAGCTCAACTCCAAAACATACTGGTAGGTTGATTAGATGGTGAGCCCCATTGGGGACAGGGACTGATTTGGCAAACTTTGTGCAGCATTGTGTAATCTGTATGCACTATATAAATGAAGGTATTACCGGTATTATTATTATGATTGAGACCACAGTGTCATTTGTTACTATGTAGAGTGGCTTCATTTATGTTTGATGTATGGTTGATTTATGGCGTTTACTCTTTATTAAAGGACACCTGTCATCAGGTCTCTGCCACTAGTCCTGTTACCTCTACCTGTTGGAGCAGCTCACAAGGATCCCATCCCAGCCTTTATCTAGTTATTTCATACATTAATCATTGTAAAATCACATATTTTTTATCAAGTAAATGAGGCTGGTCACATGGTCAGAGGCAGTGATGTCACCCCTGTTCCCCTTCCCTTCCCCTCTCCTCCCCCTGCTCATGTCTCTGTGTAATGTATAGTAAAGCATGGCTAGTGTGTGCTGCATCTGCTGACATGCTGCATCCTCCTAATATACAGGTGAGAGACACAGACATCAGCTACACATGAATCTGACATGTTCTGCTATAACATGGCTGCAGCCTGGAGCTGCTTTATCTCTCCTAAACACACACACATGCACACACAGGCTGCAGGGGGCGTGGCCACCAGCAAGCACATCATTATACAGCCTCACATCATTATACAGGCTGTCAGTCATGCACTGGGGGTGTGGCTGTGCCTCCCACTCATGAATAGAGTGGACAGCTTGAATATGCTAATGCTTCATTGGACATTTCACAGGTCATTTGCATACAGCTTTAGGACCTCATTGCTTAGGTTTACAGGCATGTAGAGGGACAATGAAGGGATAGAGGCAATGCTCTCTAATGGCAGTTTATGAAAATATATTTAGTTTAGGGGGGTTATTTTGCATGACGGGTTCTCTTTAAAGTTAGATACAAGGAATGTTATTGATTTCTTTGAAAAACTAAGTCTGAGTTTCTCGCTATGCACTACCGATCAGTAAATATAGATATTTACCAGCATTGGCAGCTCCTATTTGGAGTCTCAAAGTTCCAAATATGGCAAAAGTTGTGCTTTAAATAGGTTTTCATTTCAGAACCTTCAGTTGCAGACTGACAATGCCACTGTATGAGCCGACTTTCCTCTTTGGAAGTGACAGACACCCAAGGTTTATGATGTCACTTAAAAGGGGAAATGTAGTGTTAAAGGTTGGCCATTGTAATTCACAGAGGGCTCCAGTCAGCCAGTTTGGCTCTCTATTATGGTTCATACATTCTGGTTCCTTTGAATCATATTGTCTTAATAACACATCCTGTTTTAAAAATGTTAAAATGAATTAATGAATAGTTCCATATTCATAACTAGAATGTATGGGGTTAATGGAAACAAAATTTCTAGTTTTATTTTGATGATGGCTTTTGTACAAAAGTGTGAAGCAGATGTTCAAAATAAAAAAAAATTAAAAAACTAGAATATGTTCATTGTTGGTGTTTATTTTTACTTCTTTAAGTCTATAATATAAAAAGAAGACAATTCTATGTACATGATCGAAACACCAAATCCAAAAATACTTATTACAAAATGTATTACGCAGAATTTACACCATTTATTGATACTGAAATTTAACAAATGCTGGTCCAAGGAAACTAGGTACTGCAGACTTGCCATTACATTCACAAATGTAAGTGTAAAAAATGGTTTCTTTTTTTCTACAAAAATGAGCCCCAAGCAGAACCGAAAGCATCATAATTATTACATGGAAGAAACTAGTTCCCCATTATTGTCAGACACTGGTACTGTAAAGGGACTGTAACTTCATGTGCATGCCCTCCAGCACCATGCAAACCTTATTTTTCCCACACATTTTTGTAATGTAAAAACAAAGACAATTTTCCAGATTCTAGTTCTTTGCTGGAATAATAATTAAATGTTACTGCCTTGTCTACAGACACCGCTTATTTATGTTTTAGAACACATTTGGGCAAAATAGGGGTACAAGCCTACAAGGCAAGGCACTGTATATCAGTTTTGAGTGAGGCACAATTCTCCATGTACCATCTATCAATTAGGTACAAAGGACTCGCTCAGAGCTTTCAAGTTAAACACTGACACAAGTCACAACATGTCTTGAGAATGTGTTAAAGACTACAGCTGTATAGTCACTAATCCTAAATGATGGCAAATTTTGACATTTATTATACTTCTTTCTTTTTGAGAATAAGTGGTCCCACGTTGTCGCCAGTTAACTCATTGTGCTTGTTATGGGAGCCATCACAGACAGGAAACTAAAGAGGAGGCAAAAAAATAACACTGCATCATTAACAATAGTGGAAAAAGTATAGATCATCAAATAATGAAGAGGTACATCCACTTACACCCCAAAGAAAACTCAAGTGGTTGATCAGTCTTAAAGCAGAATCACTGATCCATAACTAGATAAATTTTACAGAGGATAATTCATTACAACATATTACACTCAGGTCTTAGACACCTGCCAAACTGGTATTGAAGACCTGCAAACAATCATAAGAATAAAAACCCTGGAATGCCCCTTTAAGAGGGGCGTCCATATCGTATTTGTGGCCCGTTGGTTACAGCCTGTGAATTATTGGCGCATGAGGTATTCTGCAGGAGCAGGACCGGTGTTATAATTTGCAAATGTGTGCATGAGCCAATTGCAATACATAGTTTCATTGTCTAGCACACATCCATAAGATACATTCGTGTCCACGAGGGAAGAGCGTTGTCTAAGCAACTCCCACAACATTTGGCTTGATTGGGTATAGAAAGATACCTGTCAAACATATACAGAATCAAAGACAACGGGAACAGCCAGATAACAGGTTTTAATTTCTATTGAACACTACTGCATTTAAAATGAGAAGAGATTGGTTGGTAATGAGGGAACATGGTGAACAACCACTGCCAAACTGAGCATGTTGAATTACAGCATTTCAGATCCCCCATCCTACCATCAAAGTCAAGCATAATAAACCAGAGACACTTACTCATAGATCCAGGCACTGTGACTGTGGTATTGTTCTTATATTTGTTATTCATGGTCTCCTTCCTTCTAAACTAATTGTTTAAAATTCTGCTAATGAATCAGAAAAGCAATGGGCATGTTACCAGAGCCCCTCAGTGCTGCAGATTACAGGCTGTTACATTCTGAAGTTACACTTCAGAGAAGGGTGAGACTGAGATGTGTTTCTGCAGTGTAACAACAGCTTATGAAGCCAGAGCAAAGAAGGCCTCTGTAACATGCACATAGCCCTTCAGGCTAATTAACAGAATGTTAAAAGTTAATGTTAGAAGGAAGGAGGCCATGGATAACAAATATAAGAAGATTACCAGTGTCACAGTGCCTTGATCTGCCCCTGGATTATCGTGCTTGATTTTGATGGTAGATTTCCTTTAACGTCCAGGTTCAGGAAGGCCAGCCTTATTCACACAAAGACAAGTTTCTTACATGTACTCAGGATAACAAAATAACACAGTCTCTAATTCACTGTTATTAACAAAAATACAGCATTTCACAGATATAAGTCCAACCTGTCTATCAGTCCTGGTGTATACAATTTCAGCTGCCCCTAGACACAACCCTGTAACTTCTGACTTGGGGTCAGGGACGCAATCTTGGATTTCTGTGTGACTGCCATGGAGCAGAGTTTCTCTCACTCTGCCTCTAGCCCCACCCCCTGCAGTCCAGGATGGAGCTCACACTGACAGACACAGGGGGTCATTTATTAAGGGCCCGATTCGCGTTTTCCCGACGTGTTACCCGAATATTTCCGTTTTGCGCCGCTTGTACTTAAATTGCCCCGGGATTTTGGCGCACGCGATCGGATTGTGGCGCATCGGCGCTGGCATGCGCGCGACGGAAATCGGGGGGCGTGGCCGAACGAAAACCCGACGTATTCGGAAAAACCGCCGCATTTAAAAACCGAAAATGTGTCGCATAAGGACCGCTTACCTTCACCTGGTCCAGCTCGGTGCATTCCGGCGCGATGAGTTTACTTTCAGCGCAGCAGCGCCACCTGGTGGACGGCGGAAGAACTACCTTATTAAATCCCGGCCGGACCCGAATCCAGAGCGGAGAAGCCGCCGCTGGAACGCGAATGGACCGGGTAAGTAAATTTGCCCCACAGAGTTCCTGCCGGCAGCAGCAGCAAGAGAAGAGCTACAAGCTACATACATACAAGTTATTTTTCTGGGAAGGAAGGCACAGCAGATGTAGTGTGTTGTAGAATAGTAGAGATGTAGGAGAGCTATGTCATAGGCATCTAATGGATCTCATCATCTCTGATCTGTCCCATCTCTCTTTCTATGTGTCAGTGTGTTAGTACAATGTCAGAAGCCAGATGAAAGCTTATATAAACCTGTACCCTGATAATCTAACCACGTTGTCACCCCACAGAACTAGAGTGATCAAAATGTGTCTGCTTAGGGAGCCCCCCGTCCACACCCTGGGATTTTACACTGACCATCACTGAGTGATGGGAGCCAAAACAGCAATAAAACTGAGTAACATTGTGAAGTCAAGGGTTAAAAACTATTGTGTTAACATCACTAGGGGATTAAAATTTGAGAATTTTCTTCCATGGGAGAACCCATTTAAAACACAAACATGCAGAAATATGACCCTAAACTGCATTAAAGAAAGAAAACATCAATGTATTCTGATATGTGGTCATGACAATGCAATAATGTAGCAAAATGTCTTTCAGGAAGTTAAATCCTAAAATAGACATTTCTGTAGATCATGTCTGTCCAATTCAGTTTGCCCCAAAATAGATACCGTATATTCGAGTATAAGCCAAGGCCCCTAATTTTACCCACCAAAATTTTACCATCGAATATAAGCCGGGGGTGGGAAATGCATTGCTCACAGCCTCCCAGTAAATAGCCAGCCAGCTCCCCGTAGTGTACAGCCAGCCAGCCAGCTCCCCGTAGTGTACAGCCAGCCAGCCAGCTCCCCGTAGTGTACAGCCAGCCAGCTCCCCGTAGTGTACAGCCAGCCAGCCAGCTCCCCGTAGTGTACAGCCAGCCAGCCAGCTCCCCGTAGTGTACAGCCAGCCAGCCAGCTCCCCGTAGTGTACAGCCAGCCAGCCAGCTCCCCGTAGTGTACAGCCAGCTCCCCGTAGTGTACAGCCAGCTCCCCGTAGTGTACAGCCAGCCAGCCAGCTCCCCGTAGTGTACAACCTGCCAGCCCCCAGATTGCCCAGCACATTGAAAAAAAAAAAAAAAAAAATGTACATACTCGCCTTCCGGCGGTCCCCGGTGCTCCCATCCCCGTGGCTCCTCTTCTTTCTTCTCTCTGCTGTAACAGCCGGCAGAGATGTGCCTCTGCCAGCTAATACAGCAGACAGGGGCTTTTCAGCATTTTTTTGTGCGAGTATATACGGTAAATTGCCCATAGATGGGAGAGGAAGATTCACTTTGCGTATAAATCAATAGCTTAACCCCTTCTCGCATTGGGACATAATATTACGTCCTACTGCTGGGGGGTGGGGTGTTTGTATATGAAGAGAGCTCAGGGGCTGGTACCCGCCTCAAACCCAACTGTGGCAACTAACAGAGCTGTTCGTGTGCACCACCATCGTTGCCATGTCAGCCCTACATTCTCAGAGAATAGTAGGCCTGCCATGGATAGTTACCACAGGTTATTAGAGATCTGCAGTAATATTACTATATACTTCAATACAGTAGTATTGCAGTACATAGTATGAGCAATCAAACCCTGCAGGGTACCCTAGAGGGTTTAAATTAACCCCCCCCCCCTTTTCCTAGAACACAAAGTATGAAAGTATGAGGAGCAGACAACTGTTTGAATTTGATTCCCAGCCCAGCAAGGTAAGTTGGTACAATGACGATATTAGCTGATGTACACATGCCACAAACATGACAAAAGTACATATGCATTTGTCATGTTATGGGCTTTTGGCACATGTTGGTGACAGGTTCAACACATTAAGTTCTGCAACTGGATAGTACAGCTTTGTTATGTTTTAAGCTGGAGTCCAATTCCTAGCATTCTGTAGTCTGTATGTGTCAGTAAATTTTTAAAATGTATGCACCCAAACATAAAACTGATCCTGGCAAGAACCATTCAATTGTAACTGTCTGAAAAGGGAGAAACGCAGGAACTATGCTAATTTTTGCTTCTCCGGCACTAGTAAAGGGAACATTTTCGTTGGGCACTAAACCACCCACAGCTCTTTATGGACCTGTGCCTTGATGTACCAAGTAACACAAAAACCTTTATTTCTACCCAACTCATGCTACTATTCATACAACTCTACAGTGCCCATGCCCTGGACCTCCAGTGATTGCACAGGGAACCTAAGAGGTAGGTACCTCTCTGGCTTTACTGAAGATCTGCTCTGATGGAAATCTGATGAGACTCCTCACTAGACAAGTATAAAGTTGTTTTTATCTTGATGTGGTCACAGTTGACCAGTTACTGGTCAGTGACAACCTGGGGTGCTTACATCTACCAAAAGCCTCTGAAAAGTTCTCTTTAAAAACAGAAGTATATTTCTTTTCCACAAATGCCTCAGCTCTGCTTCAGTAAAACTGAATATAAAACACTACTGTGGTTTGCTAAGAAGGACAAATAGTGAGTAAACTCAGTAACTTTACATCTAGGAGTAATTTACATACTATTGCCTGCATCTCATGTAGAGTAAATACCTACCACTCCGGAAAATTCAGCGGCTGAACTTACCGTTTTTGAACGCCAGCATCGACAGTAGGCAGCTTTGGCAATATGCAGGTCCTCAATATTAATTTCATTAACCACTTTTGGGTTCTCCTTTTGGATTTTGAGATTGATCAGACTGTCCTTCTGTTGTTTCTTCTTCGGCAGAAATGGTCGTATTGCAAGGTAGCCCAATAGAGCGAGAACACCCAGGAAGGGTAGTAATCGCAGCCATTCTGAAACTGCAGAAAATACATGATCAGAAATGGTAAAACAATGATTTGTGTTTAACCATTCCCAAGCAATTCCATAAAATCCAGCCTGGTGTGCAGAAACCGATTTTGGCTGACAATGATCTGTCTGCATTTTTGCCAGTTTGGTGTCAAACATACTTTACCAGCTATGTCCAGGTGCAGTTTTATACCAGATTAATATACAGAAAAATAGAAACATATGTGGTTATGGGCCTTCTGTAGCATTAGCTTGGTTTAACCTCAAGCCTTTTGTAATATGTAGGAGGACAGGATATAAGGTAATTTACCCCCTATCACCAACGCTTGTTTGCAGCCTAGTGACCAGACTATTTGCCATGTGTCCCTATGAGCGTTTATAACTCCAGGTGTTTTTGAGTTCATAAAAAAAAAGTAAGTGGTTAATTTTTTTTCGGAAAGAAATGCAAATCAGAAAATTAACAAAATTCTAAAAAATTCTTCATTTTCAAAGTGTGAGATTTTGTGGACAGCAACATAATGGGGGCGGGGGCAGGAGGCCGGCTAGCTACATACGGGGGCGGGGGCAGGAGGCCGGCTAGCTACATACTGGGGCGGGGGCAGGAGGCCGGCTAGCTACATACTGGGGCGGGGGCAGGAGGCCGGCTAGCTACATACTGGGGCGAGGGCAGGAGGCCGGCTAGCTACATACTGGGGCGAGGGCAGGAGGCCGGCTAGCTACATACTGGGGCGAGGGCAGGAGGCCGGCTAGCTACATACTGGGGCGAGGGCAGGAGGCCGGCTAGCTACATACTGGGGCGAGGGCAGGAGGCCGGCTAGCTACATACTGGGGCGAGGGCAGGAGGCCGGCTAGCTACATACTGGGGCGAGGGCAGGAGGCCGGCTAGCTACATACTGGGGCGAGGGCAGGAGGCCGGCTAGCTACATACTGGGGCGAGGGCAGGAGGCCGGCTAGCTACATACTGGGGCGAGGGCAGGAGGCCGGCTAGCTACATACTGGGGCGAGGGCAGGAGGCCGGCTAGCTACATACTGGGGCGAGGGCAGGAGGCCGGCTAGCTACATACTGGGGCGAGGGCAGGAGGCCGGCTAGCTACATACTGGGGCGAGGGCAGGAGGCCGGCTAGCTACATACTGGGGCGAGGGCAGGAGGCCGGCTAGCTACATACTGGGGCGAGGGCAGGAGGCCGGCTAGCTACATACTGGGGCGAGGGCAGGAGGCCGGCTAGCTACATACTGGGGCGAGGGCAGGAGGCCGGCTAGCTACATACTGGGGCGAGGGCAGGAGGCCGGCTAGCTACATACTGGGGCGAGGGCAGGAGGCCGGCTAGCTACATACTGGGGCGAGGGCAGGAGGCCGGCTAGCTACATACTGGGGCGAGGGCAGGAGGCCGGCTAGCTACATACTGGGGCGAGGGCAGGAGGCCGGCTAGCTACATACTGGGGCGAGGGCAGGAGGCCGGCTAGCTACATACTGGGGCGAGGGCAGGAGGCCGGCTAGCTACATACTGGGGCGAGGGCAGGAGGCCGGCTAGCTACATACTGGGGCGAGGGCAGGAGGCCGGCTAGCTACATACTGGGGCGAGGGCAGGAGGCCGGCTAGCTACATACTGGGGCGAGGGCAGGAGGCCGGCTAGCTACATACTGGGGCGAGGGCAGGAGGCCGGCTAGCTACATACTGGGGCGAGGGCAGGAGGCCGGCTAGCTACATACTGGGGCGAGGGCAGGAGGCCGGCTAGCTACATACTGGGGCGAGGGCAGGAGGCCGGCTAGCTACATACTGGGGCGAGGGCAGGAGGCCGGCTAGCTACATACTGGGGCGAGGGCAGGAGGCCGGCTAGCTACATACTGGGGGGGGGGGGCAGGAAGCTGGCTAGCTACATACTGGGGGGGGCAGGAAGCTGGCTAGCTACATACTGGGGGGGGCAGGAAGCTGGCTAGCTACATACTGGGGGGGCAGGAAGCTGGCTAGCTACATACTGGGGGGGCAGGAAGCTGGCTAGCTACATACTGGGGGGGCAGGAAGCTGGCTAGCTACATACTGGGGGGGCAGGAAGCTGGCTAGCTACATACTGGGGGGGCAGGAAGCTGGCTAGCTACATACTGGGGGGAGGGCAGGAGGCTGGCTAGCTACATACTGGGGGGAGGGCAGGAGGCTGGCTAGCTACATACTAGGGCAGGGGGCTGGCTATATACTAGGGGACAAGGGGCTGGCTGGTTATATACTGGGGGCAGGGAGCTGGCACCAATACCTTTCCCAACTTAGGCTTATACTCGAGTCAATACGTTTTCTCCAGTTTTTTGGTTTTTATCTTGAAACCTAAAGTAAAGCCTCCTCATCAGCCAGACATTCCTAGGGATAGAGGGAATGATATGGGAAGTCCAGTGTGGTGAGAGGTGTGTATCTACTCCACCTTTCTCTCTATTCTCATTGTGAGACAAATGTAAGTTGCCAAAGGACAGAAAAGCAGGGGAGGTTGTGTCATCCTTTTGGATCTACATTTCTGTGTTGGCCAGCGGGTCCAAAGATTTGGCAAGGAACAGGTCATGAAAAGACTACAGTTTACAAACTAAGGCCTTAAAGGAAACCTACCACTTGAAGTGGCAGGTTTCAGAAGAAAACACCGAGCACCAGCTCAGGCTGAGCTGGTGCCGGAGCTTATTTTTGTTAGTGTTTTAAACCGCGGTATCGTGGTTTAAAACACTTTTTAAACTGTATAGCCGGCGCAGGGAGGTACGCGCTCGGCGCTTACCATGCGCGCGGCTCTCCTTCACTTCCTATGTGGTCACGCGCATGGTAAGCGCATGCTTCCTAAAAGAGTTAAAAATATTGCAAATAAGTCTGATTTTTTTTGTTTTTTAAATTACTGTACTAGCCTAAGTAAAGAGTACATTCAGACGACTGCTGGGGGACGTATATAGGGTCACCATATATACATCCCCCATAGGCTGGGAATGGGCGCACAGAGCACACGTGCGGCTCCGTACCCGGGAAAAGAAAGGACACGTCCTATCTTTTTTTGTATTACGGTGCCGTGCGCCATGTATCTCTATCTCCCCTCCTCCTCTCCTGTGCGCCTGCATGCGTTAGTGTGCATGTAGCCTTAGAACTGAAATATTAATCAGAAATGTATAAGGAAGGTGTAATTTGGACCACACAGAAAACGGCGCTACTGCAGTCTTTTGTCAACACTAAAATTGGGGGGAAAAAATCCTGGAGTTTCCAGTGTATTGCATTGAATATTAAGTGTCACCGCCAGGAAGTAGAATTTGCCTGGTAGATAACAAGCCCTCAGATGACTCAGTTATGAGAGGGATGGCAGCACTTACAGCTTTTGTAAGGTGGGGAGGGAAAAAAGGGGAACGCAAGAGAAAAGGGCTGCAGTATAAAGGAAGAAAACCTGTAGCAGATCTATGCTAATAATCAGAGCTGAAACTGCTTCCAACACCTTGATACCGATGAGTTCTGCCTTCAGGACACAATGCACAATGACTCCGGCTCTAGTCACAAGTCTCTGGCACTGTCACCCTGTACAACTAGTGCGGCAGAGAGAAACATGGCCGGTCATAGCCACAGTGCACCGGCCTGCCTCATCCCATGTATATTACCTGTTAGACTGATAAAGCCAGCGATACTGTCAGGCACGGGCAGCTTCCTCAGATAGGCGGGAAGCTGCACCTTGATGACCCGGGCTATGATCTCCAGCACCATGTCGTCACGCTGAGCACAGCCGCACACACAGGAGGACGGGCTCTTCCGGGAAGCAGAGGCTCTGGGGCCTCAGTCTTCCTCCTTGTCCCCGCCCTCCTCCGTCACACACCGTGTCGGCTCCGAGCAGCGCTCTAGAGGCGGCCTGCAGGACCTGTCCTCACACTGGTAAAAGTGAGGACACCTGGAATGTGACTAGGAAAAACTTGTATAGTTGTCGCCCCATTAGGCTGGCGTGCAATGACCTAAAGTTACAAAGGCAGGTGCATGAAAACTTACATTTTCCCAGATTTCTATCATCGCTATTTGGTCAGTATAACATGATGTGTTTGAATGTGAATCATGGACCGTACAGTGTCCTGTTCTACAGACCAACCAGTGCAGATGAACTGAGTATCATAGTGACATATGGTGCACGGATCCCTGCAGACCTGTGGCCCCAACTACAATCACAGTTAGGCTACATTCACACACATGTATGGGGGACGTATATACGACCGTTATACGTCCCCCATACACTTCTATGGGCTCACGGCGCCCTACGGGAGCGGTGCAGTGCGGCACCGTACCGCTCCGTAGCCCGGGAAAAGACAGGACATGTCCTATCTTTTCCCGTATTACGGCGCCGTGCGCTGTATCTCCCTATACGAGAGGGGCGGGTGTGAGCAGCGCTCATCCCCTGCTCCTCTCCGCAGCACCGATGTATGCCCGCCGTACTACGGTACGGCGGGCATACATCGTGTGAATGTAGCCTTTGGGTGCGTTCACACATTGCGCTAGTTTGTGTTAATGCACGTAGACAATGCAAAACACATAGGGGCTCATTTACTAAGCAGTCTGATCCAAAATTCTGGCGTAGACTGCACATAAATACATGTGTAAACTGGTTGCACAATTCTTTATAAAGTGCAACATCCCCCACCGGGGCCTAGCCTTTTCTTGTGGGCCTGGAGGCAGGCGGGGCCCAGAATACCGGGGTGGCTGGCGATTGCGGCCTTGGGTGCTCTGATGTCACTGCGCATTGTATGGGGCCCGGAGGGCTGTTTTACAGCCTGGCAGGTCTCCAGCAGGTGGTGGGTGCAAGAAATATCAGACATAGGCAACGTTGTACAAATTAACTCATGGTTCTTTATTGAACAGGTAGCAGGCTACTGGCCTAAACGGTCAACAGCAGATTCTGGTACTGGAGTGGTCACGGAGAGGGGTCCTCAGGAATAGTGCACCAGCCTGGTAGTAGATGCAGGCTGGGATAATTTGGATAGAGCTGTGTCCAAACTGTGGAAGCTGCAGCTCTGAGTCTTCTGACTCTGGTCCTTGGATTGGGTTATGTGTCAGTACTGAACACTATCTCTCTCTTCACTCAGTCCATGTGCTCTCAGACAAGACCTGCTAGGACTGGAATCAGACCACATGCTCCTCCCTGCCCAGGGGTTTTATCCTCCTGGTCAGGTGGTAGCACCTCTCCAGTCACACTCCAGTGTACAATACAGCCGACTCATTGGTCAATAACTTACACTTATTTAACTATCACCTGAGGATGGACAGCTGCTATTACATAATGACCAGGTTCCAGAACCTTCATAGAGGGTTCGCGACTCCCCCTAACAGCTCCTGACCTGGACAGGGCGTTCTAGGCAACTACCAGCCTCCCTATGTATTGGCAGGGGTGTTGCATACCCCCTAGATTATTTAAAGAGCCACCCACGGCTCGGCTATGGACCAAATGGGAAAGACAACCAAAGCTGGCCAGGAGCCTTTGGTCTCCAGATGGTCCATGCACACTACAGCATGTAGGGGTGCAGGTGGTAAAGTGCACTTTAGGGTAAGTGGTGGCTATGTGCAGTGTAGAGGAGACAAACAGCCCACGGTCTTGGCTACAGGCACCGGGGTTGGTGTCGGACTGGGTACATAATGATTAAGACTGTATAGTTGGTAGCTAACGCCCAACTGTTAGCTAAGGGAAAACTGTGGCGTCATGTGCTGTTATCCACTCCTTTCACCAAGGCCTGAAAATTTGTCCAAAGACTCGTCACCTTGGTGGCATAATTAAACACATAAATGGTACATATAGTACATTTGCTGGAGGATCAACCTATGAAACAGAAACTCTCACCACCTGGAGATTGTCCACTAGCAGGATCAACTTAGCAGGAACCTCAGGAGCACTGGTGGGCTCTGGAACTGCTGACATGGGATACCTAGAAGCTGGAACAGCAGGAAGGTCACCTGCTGCCGTAGGCATCTCAGCAAAGAACTTCTCTGATCGGCCTTCAGTAGCTGGGGGCGCTGTAGAGCGCATGTTGATGACTGGAGGAGCTACAGGTTTCACTCTATGGCTGACAGTTTGAAGAGTGTAATTCCCAGACTGACCTGCAGCTGTTGGAGGGGCTGCTGAGCTGGCAGTGGCAACCTCTGTAGCTGGCAGGGTATTCTCACCTCTTGGTAGGTGGTCCTTGGTACTCAGCAGGCTGGTCAGCATCTTTAAATAAGGGATCATGCCCTCTAAGACAGTCCCTTTTGTAGCTGGGCCTCCTAAGGGAGGCCGGACTGTAGCCCAGCCGGGGCTGAGGGACATATAGTAGCAGTCACTGTGATAGCTTGAAAAGTTGGGCCATGGGCCCTGGGCTGTAGTAAACTGTGAGGTTTTTATTTGAAATTGGTCTGACACTTAAAGTGATCCAATTTTAAGCATGCATTTTCAGTACATTTGAAAACGCATCCGTTTTTGACCGTTTAGCATGCTTTTGGCTTCCAGACTGTTTATCTAAGATAATTGGGGGAAAACGGTAAAAAACTGTTGGTTTTTTAAAACGCATTCATTTTTAAACTGACTGAAAACGGATTCTTAAAAACTGCCCAAAAACGCCATGTGTAGCTTTACCCTTCCAATCCTTTATTTCAAAGCGTTTTTCAAGCAAGATAATGCACATGAAGAAGGACTGAGCTCTATCTATTCTATGGCAATTGATCAGTGAAAAATGCATTGCACTTGCATGTGTATCAGAGTGCAATTGAGTGCATAGACTTGTATGCGATAGAAAAAATGCAAGTCTTAAAAACCTCATTATTTACAATGGGTCAGCAAGTTCTGCATGCGCAGAACACGTGCGTGAAAAACGAAAGTGTGAAAGGGGTTTAAGACTTGGCTGCCATGGCAATGCATCAGCACCCTACGACCATTTTGCAAGATATTATCATAGTATATAAGGTTGGAAAAAGACGCTAGTACAACCTGTAAGAATAAAATAAATGTTTTTTCCCCATAACCCATGATATTTTTTCTCTCCAGAAAGGTATCCAGACCTCCCTTGAACATGTACATAGAGTCCGCCATAACAACCTCCTGCGGCAGAGAGTTCCATAGTCTCACTGCTCTTACAGTAAAGAACCTTTGTCTATGGCAATGGTAGAATCGCGTCTCCTCTAGGCGTAGAGGATGCCCCCTTGTCCTGGTCACAGGTCTAGGACTAAAAAAATCTTTGAAGAGATCCTTGTACTGCGCATTCAGGCATTTGTACATTGTAATGAGGACTCCCCCTAAATTGAAAAACCTCAAATTTTGTAATTTATCATTGTATTCTAGTCCCCCATTCCCCTCATAATCTTAGTTGCTCTCCTCTGCACCCATTCCAGTTCTACTATGTCCTTTTTTTATACACTGTTGCCCAAAACTGTACACACTACACCTTGTGTGGTCTGACCACAGATTTGTAAAAGGGCAAAACTATGTCCTTGTCATAAGAATCTGTTCCTCTCGTGAAACATCCCATAATTTTATTTGCCTGGCACAATCACTAAAGTTAAGTTTACCATCCACCAATACGCTCAAGTGTTTTTCAGCTGCAGTTTTACAGAGTAATTCACTGTTTATAATATAATTGTAGTTTTTGTTTCCATGGCACAAGTGGATAACCTTCCATTTATCTGCATTAAACCTCATCAGCCATTTTCCTGACCAATCTAGCTTCCACAAATCCCTCTGTAATATTATACTATCGGCCTTATTATTACTGTATATACTTGTGTATAAGCCGAGTTTTTCAGCACAAAAAATGTATACCCGACTCAATTACAAAAAAACCCCAAAAACTTACATACTCACCCTCCGCGCCTCGATGCTCCACGTGGCTCCTGATCCTCGGCGCGGCTCCTCTTCTATCTTCTCTTTGCTGTACTAGCCAGCAGAGATGCGGCCGGCAGATCATGTGGAATAAAGAAGAGGAGCCGCCAGGAGCCTCGCCGAGCATTGGGGCGCCAAAGTGTGTACGTTTTTTTTTTTTTTTAATGTGCTTGGAAAATTGTGGTCTGGCAGGCTGTATACTACACGGTGGCTGGCAATATACTGGAGGCTGTGACCAATGCATTTCCCACCCTCGAGTCAATAGTTTTACCCAGTTTTTGGTGGTAAAATTAGGCATCTCGGCTTATACTCGAATATATACGGTAATTTAATTTACATTAATTTTCATCTGAAAATATTGTGTAAACCCTCTCTGAGGTCATTGATAAAAATATTGATAAAAGATGGTGGTCTAATACCGATCTTTGTGGAACTCCACTGATAGCATCACCCCAATTTAAGAATATACCATTAAGGATGACCCTCTGTTTTCTATCACTAATTGCTTACCCAAATACACAGATTTTCCCCAGTACATGGTACAGTACATGGTACTGTATCAAATGCTTTGGAAAAGTCCAGATCATCCACAGACTCCCCAGTCTAGAACTTACCTCCTTGTAGAGTCGGTTCAGATTAGTCTGACAGGACCAATCCCCTTATAACCCAAGCTGATGCCTGGTTATAAGGTTATGTAGAATGAGATACTCCAGGATAGTATCTCTAACAAACCCCTCAAATACTTTGCCCACAACAGAAGTTAAACTCACAGTTCTTTAGTTTCTGGGATAACTTTTTGATCCTTTTAATTATAATACAAGGGCGGTTCAATAAGTACCTGTGTTAGAAAGACACTTTTTCCCCAAAACATTTTTTTATTTTTCAACATAGTCTCCTTTTAGAAAGATACACTTTTCCCAACGTTCCTGCCATTTTTTAACCCCTCCAAAAAAATAGGATTTGTCGAACTCTCAAAAATATGCCTCTGTCTCAGCGATGACTTCCTCCTAACTTTTTTTCCATTTCTTCACGTTAGGGAACAAGAAAAAGTCTCAGGGAGCCAGATCTGGTGAATAGGATGAATGTGCTGGTGGGTTATCGTGGTGAAACAGCACCTTCTTTTTGGCCAAATGCGGACATGTCTCCTTTAATTTTCTGTTAAAACGGTCCGATAACTCACTGTAGTATGGTCCAGTGATCGTTCTTCCTTTTTCTAAAAAATCAATGAGGATGATACTGTTCACATCCCTAAAAATTTGTCGCCATGACCTTTCCAGCCGATGGGACCGTCTTCGTCTTCTTTAGAGCAGATTCACCGGGAGAAATCCATTGTTTTGATTGTTGCTTAGTTTCTGATGTGTAGTGATGAATCCAGGTTTCATCAACGGTGACAACATGACGCAAAAACACCTTCTAATTTTGCTAAAATTGCTCCAAACACTGCTTCCAAGTTAACAGCCGCATCCGCTTGTGGTCTACCGTGAGCAATCTCGGCACCCATCGGGCTGACAATTTTTTCATCGCCAACTTTGATGTAAAATATTAATTGCCGTTGTGGTCGACACACCTACAGTCTCTGCTACTTCGCATGTTGCTACTTCGCTGCTCGTCCGTCGATCAGCGAGTATCATGTCATGGACTTTGATGGCAAAGTGTCCCCATAAACAGCATCCGACTTTGTTTTTATCCCCTCACATTTTTTCCCATCCAAAAACAAAAAGCGAATTACCAAACGATACTGCTCTTTTTCCATCTTAGTGAAAATCACGAAATATGTCTTACTGAAATGGCTGCCAAATCCAAACTAACCAATCAATCAGTCTGCTTTTGCCGTCGTTTCATAGTTGGCAGCACACTATGATAACACCAACTTCCCTCAGGAACGCCCTCTGTCGTCAAACACTGGTACTTCTTTAACCGCCCTCTTATATTGGCAACACATTTGCTATGCGCAAGTCCTGTGGAACAGAATCTGTCCTTAAAGAGGACCTGTCATCCACGTAAAAGGCACAAGGAGCTGCTTACGAAAGTAGTTGAGTGGCCACGACGTAAAATATTGGTCATGTCCAATATTTCAGCAGATTTGCAGTGTGGCCGCTATGTCCTTGGGGAATAAGGACAAAAGGAATAGGGACAGGAAAAACCATATAAAGTGTATGTACACAAATGCCAGAAGCCTCACAAACAAAATGGAGGAACTGGAACTCTTGATGTTGGAACGGAAATATGATATAGTGGGTATCAGCGAGACATGGCTGGACAGTAGCTATGACTGGGCTGTTACTATAGATGGTTATAGTCTTTTTAGAAAGGATCGTATAAATAAAAAAGGGGGAGGGGTTTGTTTATATGTGAATTCTTGCCTCAAGCCCGTCCTGCGAGATGACATCAGTAACGCAAATGTGGAGTCCCTATGGGTGGAGATAAGAGGAGGGAAAAAGAATAATAAAATATTACTAGGGGTTTGTTATAAGGCTCCAAATATAATGGAGGCAGCAGAGGAAATGCTGATAAGTGAAATGGATGCGGCTTCAAAGCATGGTGAAGTACTTATCATGGGGGACTTCAATTACCCAGATATTGACTGGGGGGCAGAAACCTGCAGGTCCTTCAAAGGTAGCAGGTTCTTGTCAACAACAAAAGACAATTACCTGTCGCAACTAGTCCTGGAGCCAACAAGAGGGGGGGGTACTGCTGGACCTTATCCTTACCAACAGACCTGATAGGATATCAAAACTACAGGTTGGGGGGAACCTGGGGAATAGTGATCATAATATCATTGATTTTGTATTACGCTTTACTAAGAGCGTTAGTGAAGGGGCAACCAACACTCTAAACTTCAGGAGGGCAAATTTTCAGCAACTAAGGGAAGACCTTAAAGGCATAGACTGGGATAATGCTCTCAAGGACAAAAGCCCCCCCCCAAAAATGGGACTTTTTCTCATATATTCTGAAAAAGTCCTGTGAGAAACACATACCTTATGGGAAAAAGCATAAAAGGAACAAGAAAAACCCTATGTGGCTAACTAGTCTTGTAAGGAAAGCAATAATCGAGAAAGATAAAGCATTTAAGGTGCTAAAACGTGAAGGTAGTGATGAGGCATTACAGGATTATAGAGAGAAAAATAAATCCTGTAAAAAGCAGATAAAGGCCGCAAAAATAGAGACTGAGAGAAATATTGCCAGGGAGAGCAAAAATAATCCCAAATTATTTTTCAAGTATATAAATGATAAGAAACTAAAAACAGAGAGTGTGGGTCCCCTTAGAAATAACATGGGGGTCATGGTGGAAGGAGATGAGGAAAGGGCCAATCTACTGAATGTCGCCTTCTCAACTGTCTTTACCCAGGAAAATCCCCTGGTGGAAGACACAATGAGGAATAATGTTAATTCTTTTTATAATGTCAACAGTTTAACCCAGGAAGAGGTACGGCGCCGCCTCGCAACCACTAAGATAGATAAATCACCGGGGCCAGATGGCATACACCCCCGGGTTCTGCATGAATTATGTACCGTGATAGACAGACCGTTATTTTTAATATTTGAAGATTCACTGAGGACTGGTTATGTTCCACAGGAATGGCGCATAGCAAATGTGGTACCAATTGTGAGACACTGAAGGGGTTAACTGTGGATGGGCGGTATGTTTCCCCTAGGTTTTGCTTCTATGCAAGGCCTTAGTGCTGAGGTGGGTTTGTCCAGCACCTTGGACACAGGTGATGGGAACAGCCTAATTAGCCTGGATAAAATGACTCAGCAGAGTTGAGTGGGTTGTCTCTCTGTGGAAGGAGGCTGAGAGGACACAGCTCTGACCTGTGTGTCTGGAGCAGCCACGTGATCTTTTTGTTTAGTGTGAGCTAGTGGACTAATTGTATAGTTAGCACCCTGACGGGTAGGTTTTCTTTTGTTTATTCAAATACCTGTATGTAAAGGCTGGTTTTATTTTGCTGCAATAAACGCAGGCGAGACCTGTTTGGACTGTACCCTGGTGTCCCTGTCTTGAACTGCATCCTAGCACCCCGCTCCCACGGTCTCTACTGGGCCAAATCCCCACATATGGTGCTTCGGATTGCGGGCAGTTCAAAAAGACATACACCTGAAAGGCTTGCTCCATCCTGCAACATTGCATGGCCTGGGTGAAAGCAGCAGGCAAAGTGCAGGATAAAGCCAAGATGGAGGACTTTATTAAAGCCATGCTCCTGCAACAGGAGGAAAGATCCCGCCAGCAGCAGGAGGAGGCCAGAGCTAATCGGCAGCAGCAGCAGGAAGAGTCCCTGGCTAATCGACAGCTGCAGCAAGCCATGCTCCAGCAGCAGGAGGAGAGGTCCCGTCAGCAGCAAGCCATGTTCCAGCTGCAGGAGGAGAGGTCCCGCCAGCAGCAGGAAGAGTCCCGAGCCATGTTCCAGCTGATGATGGAGAAGTTTTCTGGCATGATGGCAGCACCGCAAGCGACGACTACTGAGGGGTCCCATACTGGTCTGCAAGGGTACCCGGTTGTCCAGCATTCCGCACGGGCTGCAGTACAAAAGGCTTTACAAAAAATGGCGACGACCGACGACGTGGAGGCGTATCTCACTGTGTTCGAGCGAGTAGCTGAGCGAGAGGAGTTACCGGCTGAGCAGTGGGCAGATGTCCTGGCACCGTTCCTGACCGGCGAGTCGCAGAAGGCTTACTACGACCTGAGTGAAACGGAGGCCCGTAAGTACCCCCAGCTAAAGGCGGAGATTCTGGCTCGTCTTGGGGTCACCGTTCAAGTTCGCTCCAGCCGGGTCCACCAGTGGGCTTACTCAGAAAAATTACCCCCACGCTCCCAAATGCATGACCTGATCCATCTTGTCCGGAAGTGGCTACAACCAGAGGACTGCACCCCCGCACAGATGGTAGAGAGAGTGGTCCTCGACAAATTCACCCGTTCTCTGCCCTCTCGGCTCCAGCGGTGGGTTGGACAGGCTGGTCCCACAAAAGCTGAGGAGCTTGTGTCCCTAGTAGAGAGGTATCGGGCTCCGGAGGACCTTCTACTTACCTCTCCGACACGAAGCAGTGCCAGTGACAGGGGCACCAAACCAGCTGGTAAGACTGCTACTGCGGAAAAGGGGAGACATGTCAGGTTGGGAGGGGGTTCATTGGGGGGCGTGGATACCCAGAAACCCAGTGAGGCTCGTGACAGAGGTCATGGCCGTATCCAGTGTTGGCGGTGCCATGAAATGGGCCATATTGCTGCCAACTGTCCACTGTCAGTGGAGCCAATGGACTGCAACCAAACCCTGCGAGTGTCACTGTTTGCCCGGCCAGTTCTGGCGGCTGAGTCAGTCACGGATGCAGAACCCCAAGTATGCATGGTCACAATCGGTGGTCACACAGTGGAAGCCTTGCTAGACTCAGGGAGTCTGGTCACCCTGGTGCGGGGAACTTTGGTTGATCCTGGACTGTACAGCGGGCGGAAAGTGGGAGTGTTGTGTATACATGGGGACACTCGCGAATATCCCACTGCTGTCATCAACCTACATACCCCTTGTGGTTCTGTTACCCATGAAGTGGGGGTGGTGGGGACCCTTTTTCATGAGGCTATTATCGGCAGAGACTTACCGGTGTTTTGCGACCTCTGGAGACGAAGACCCACCTCAGGTGCTGTTGCAGATAATGGACAACAGGTATGTCCGGCCTTGGCCCCTGAACCCTTTGAGGCCGATGTACCCACACCAGCAGTAGGGGTGACCCCATGTGATGAATTCTCTCCCCTAGAGGTCCTAGCTGGTGAGGTCGAGGGCCACGAGGAGGTGGCCGACATGCTGGACCTTGAGATTTCCCGTGACAATTTTGGGGCTGCACAGCTACAGGACCCTACTTTGGTTAAAGCACGGGAGAATGTCAAGGTGATAAATGGGGTACTCCAAATACCAGGGGCTGATAAAATATACCCCCGAATGGCGATTATTGGGGAACTGTTGTACAGGGTCGACCAGATACGGGGTGAGGAGGTTGAGCAACTTGTAGTACCCCAATCTCACCGTAGGCTGGTGCTAGAGTTGGCACACAAACATGTGCTGGGAGGGCACTTAGGGGCTGAGAAGACCCGAGAGAGGATCCTGCAGCGATTTTTCTGGCCCGGGGTATGGGAGGAGGTAAACCGGTATTGTAGCTCCTGCCCTGAGTGTCAACTTACTGCCCCGCTCTCCCACTTCAGGAGTCCTTTGGTCCCGCTACCGATCATAGAAGTGCCCTTTGAACGGATTGCAATGGATCTGGTTGGCCCCATAGTCAAATCCTCCAGGGGGCACCAATACATCCTAGTTATCCTGGACTACGCTACGCGGTACCCCGAGGCGGTTCCACTAAGGAACACCTCCTCCAAAAATATTGCTAGGGAGCTGTTCCAGGTGTTCTCACGCACAGGCCTCCCCAAGGAAATCTTGACTGACCAGGGTACCCCATTCATGTCTAGGGTAATGAAGGAGATGTGCAAGTTACTACAGGTAAAACAGCTCCGCACCTCTGTGTATCATCCTCAGACAGATGGCCTGGTCGAGAGGTTTAATAAGACCTTGAAAGGGATGCTTAAGAGGGTGGTCAGCAAAGATGGGAAGGACTGGGATTGTTTGTTGCCCTATTTGATGTTTGCCATACGTGAAGTTCCCCAGTCCTCCACGGGTTTCTCACCCTTTGAGCTGTTATATGGCCGTTCTCCACGTGGGCTTTTGGATGTAGCCAAGGAGACCTGGGAGCAGGAGAGGACCCCCCACCGTAGTGTGATAGAACACGTCTCCCTTATGCAGGACCGCATAGCGGCGGTAATGCCCCTGGTAAAGGAGCACATGACAAGGGCACAAGAGGCCCAGTCTAGGGTCTACAATAGGTCAGCCAGACTCAGGACCTTTAACCCAGGCGACAGAGTGCTAGTTCTAGTGCCCACCGTGGAGAGCAAGTTCTTGGCCAAATGGCAAGGGCCATATGAGGTCATGGAGAGAGTGGGGAAGGTAACCTACAGGGTATCTCAGCCGGGGAGGAGGAAACCCGAACAGATATACCACGTGAACCTCCTAAAGCCATGGAGGGAAAGAGAATCCCTGATGGCCATGGGAGTAGAGAAGGCGTCTGTCTCCAAGAAGGGGACACCGGAGGTAGGTGTACCCGTTGCCAAGGTGCCTGAAGTACGGATCTCGGAGTCCCTCTCCAGGGCCCAGATTCAGGAAGCGAAGGAGTTTGTGCTCCGAAATATGGATGTGTTCTCTAAGTTACCGGGACGTACTTCAGTCATCAAGCATGACATCATAACCGAACCCCACATCCGGGTACACCAAAAACCTTACCGGGTCCCTGAAGCGCGCCGGCTTGCCATATCCGAAGAAGTCAGGCAGATGTTAGACCTGGGGGTTATCGAGGAGTCTAAAAGTGACTGGTCGAGTCCTATTGTGTTGATTCCCAAACCGGATGGTTCCCTACGGTTCTGCAATGATTTTAGGAAGTTGAACGAGGTGTCCAAATTTGATTCCTATCCCATGCCCAGGGTTGACGAGTTGATAGAACGACTTGGACAGGCTAGGTTCTTCTCCACCCTTGACCTGACGAAAGGGTATTGGCAGGTACCCCTGACTGACAGGGCTAAAGAGAAGACCGCTTTTGTTACCCCTGATGGGCTTTTTCAGTACGTGGTACTCCCCTTTGGGCTACATGGGGCTCCCGCCACATTCCAGAGGTTAATGGATCTCGTGCTAAAACCTCACCGGAGTTATGCCTCGGCCTACTTAGATGATATTATAGTCTATAGTAACGACTGGGAGAGTCATCTAGCCAAAGTACAAGCAGTGGTAGACTCCCTGAGGGCAGCAGGGCTGACAGCGAACCCCCAAAAGTGTGCACTGGGTCTGGAAGAGGCCCGTTACCTGGGGTACCGTATTGGGCGAGGGGTCATCAAACCCCAAGTAAACAAAGTAGAGGCGATCCAGCAGTGGCCACGACCTTCGAGCAAGAAGCAAGTGAGGGCTTTTTTGGGCATAGTGGGCTATTATCGCCGATTTATCCCCGATTTTGCGACAATAGCGGCACCTCTGACTGACCTGACTAAGGGTAGCAGGGCGGTGATGGTAAAGTGGAGTGAAGAGGCTGAGGGGGCGTTTCAGCGACTTAAGACGGTTTTGTGTGAGGGACCGATACTGATCACCCCTAACTTCACCAAGACCTTTATTGTGCAGACTGACGCTTCTGACGTGGGCTTGGGGGCTGTCCTGTCCCAAGTAGTGGAGGGTGAGGAACATCCTGTAACATTCCTGAGCCGCAAGCTCACACCTCCTGAAAAGAACTATAGTATAGTTGAGAGGGAGTGCTTGGCGATCAAATGGGCTCTGGAATCCCTGAGGTATTATTTGGTAGGGCGGCAGTTTACACTGGTGACCGATCACTCTCCCCTAACCTGGATGAGTCAGGCCAAGGAGAGGAACGCCAGGGTCACAAGGTGGTTCCTAATGCTCCAGAATTTTAAATTCACGGTGGAACATCGAGCAGGAAAATTGCATGGGAATGCCGATGCCCTATCCCGTACCCACTGTCTGATGGCCAAAAGTGTTCGTCCCCACAGGGTCAAACAGAGGGGGAGGGTATGTGAGACACTGAAGGGGTTAACTGTGGATGGGCGGTATGTTTCCCCTAGGTTTTGCTTCTATGCAAGGCCTTAGTGCTGAGGTGGGTTTGTCCAGCACCTTGGACACAGGTGATGGGAACAGCCTAATTAGCCTGGATAAAATGACTCAGCAGAGTTGAGTGGGTTGTCTCTCTGTGGAAGGAGGCTGAGAGGACACAGCTCTGACCTGTGTGTCTGGAGCAGCCACGTGATCTTTTTGTTTAGTGTGAGCTAGTGGACTAATTGTATAGTTAGCACCCTGACGGGTAGGTTTTCTTTTGTTTATTCAAATACCTGTATGTAAAGGCTGGTTTTATTTTGCTGCAATAAACGCAGGCGAGACCTGTTTGGACTGTACCCTGGTGTCCCTGTCTTGAACTGCATCCTAGCACCCCGCTCCCACGGTCTCTACTGGGCCAAATCCCCACACAATATACAAAAAAGGATCAAATAGCGATCCTGGAAACTACAGACCCGTAAGTCTAACTGCTTTGGTGGGGAAAATATTTGAGGGGTTTATTAGAGATGCTATCCTGGAGTATCTCACTGTGCACAACCTTATAACCCAGCGTCAGCATGGGTTTATGAGAGATCGGTCCTGTCAGACTAATCTGATTGGTTTCTACGAGGAGGTAAGTTCAAGACTGGATCTGGGGGACGCTGTGGATGTTGTATATCTGGACTTCTCAAAGGCATTTGACACCGTGCCACATAAAAGGTTGGTATATAAAATGAGACTGCTGGGAATAGGAGAAAATCTGTGTATCTGGGTAAGTAATTGGCTTAGTGATAGAAAACAGAGGGTGGTCATTAATGGCACATTCTCAGATTGGGTTGATGTTACCAGTGGAGTGCCACAGGGGTCAGTATTGGGGCCACTTCTTTTTATTTTTATTAATGACCTTGTAGTGGGTTTACACAGTCAAGTTTCAATATTTGCAGATGATACTAAGCTGTGTAAAGTAATAAATACTGAGGTCGATAGTTTAGCATTACAGAGGGATTTGTGGAAGCTTGAGGGATGGGCAGAGAAATGGTTGATGAGGTTTAATGTAGATAAATGTAAAGTTATGCACTTGGGCCATGGAAACAAAAAGTATAATTATGTTCTAAACGGTCAATTACTTAGTAAAACTGAAGCTGAAAAGGACCTGGGCGTATTGGTGGATGGTAAACTTAATTTTAGTGACCAGAGCCAGGCGGCTGCTGCTAAAGCAAATAAAATAATGGGATGTATCAAGAGAGGAATAGATTCTCATGATAAAGACATAGTTTTGCCCTTATACAAATCCCTGGTCAGACCACACATGGAATATTGTGTACAGTTTTGGGCACCAGTGTATAAAAAGGATATAATAGAGCTGGAACGGGTGCAGAGGAGAGCAACCAGGATTATTAGGGGAATGGGGGGATTAGAATACACTGACAGATTACAAAATTTGGGATTATTCAGTTTAGAAAAAAGACGACTGAGGGGAGACCTCATTACAATGTACAAATACCTGAACGGACAGTACAAGGATCTCTCCAAAGATCTTTTTATACCTAGGCCTGTGACCAGGACAAGGGGGCATCCTCTACGCCTAGAGGAGAGGCGATTTTACCATCACCATAGACAAAGGTTCTTTACTGTAAGAGCAGTGAGACTATGGAACTCTCTGCCGCAGGAGGTTGTTATGGCCGACTCTATGTACATGTTCAAGAGAGGCCTGGATGACTTTCTGGGGAGAAAAAATATCACGGGTTATGGGGATAAAACATTTATTTAATTCTTGAAGGTTGGACTTGATGGACTTGCGTCTCCTTCCAGCCGTATATACTATGATCTTACTATGGAGGGAGGAGGGGTTAGGAGCGCTCATCTCTCTACCTCTTGCCAGGGATCTGATCCAGGAAAGGTACCATAACTCCTCCTAGTTCCCTATCTATACTGTTTTCCTCTAGTGTAGTTGCTCTCTTCCAGGTCTCCAGATGCAAGGGGGAGAGCAGTTAGAGCGTCTATGGGGTTAAATGGCTGTGATCGGTGAGTACATTGACCGTGGCTGTTGCAGTAGGAGCCTGGCACCTTTATATGTATGGCACCTGCTGCAATCACACTCTGCTTCTTAGTCGTGCAATCTCCAGTATGTACATACTATACTGTTGTGGTGCACTTAGCGGTTAAGGACCTTAATAGGTCCTGGAAGGGAAACTTAAGAAAAGAGCTTATGTTCTAAGCTCTCTTCTTTTTCTGTCAATCACGTCCGAGCATTTGGACACCTACAAACAGATCTCCTGTAATAATTCTTTTTTATATAGATTTATACAGATTACGCAGCGCTGCACAAAGCATGCCACATTGGTCCTGATTACACGGGATAATTTGTTTTTGGGAAATCGCCTTGTTAGAAAGTGGTTTCCAGTGTAAAATATATACAATACTGAGAAGACAGCAGTTATCAAATACTTTTGTTTCAATCAAAAAAATGTTTTTGATACTCCTTACAATATTAAAGGGAAACCTTTGGGAGGATCATGCCACTTTATTCTGGGACTTCATAGTAACTAAGAATTATCACCTGTTAGTAAAGCTTAGTTGGGCATGGAAAACTATATGTGAAAGCGGCAAGAGGTCATTTTTCCTTAGCGCTGCACTTTCTAATCTTTATTTTCTGTGAAATAACATAGCATTTCAAAGTAAAACCTAGTTCACTGTTATCAGCAAGCCTCTTTTTATTTCATACACTGCCTGTGGTTAGAACAGCATGAGCCTGCGGACAAGTCTAAGCTTTGTTATATGTAGTTTGTTTTCACTTCATCGCTGTATTGGTATTATGGATAAATATTAAAATTTGCCATCCTGATCATACACATCTGTGTATGTAATCTTAGTCTTAAACCCTTGCCACCGGAATCACTTTACGCCCTCTTGACAGAGTTCTATGTTTTGAATGTGACATGTCACTCACTGTGTTAATAACATAGGAACGCTTCAACATATTCAAGTGATTTTGAGACTCTTTTATTCTTGACACGTACTTCATGTTAGTTGAAAATTTTGGGTGATCTGTCTTGCATTTATTTATGAAAGAAAATGTAATAATTCAAAATTGTTTGCATTTCACACATTCGGCACATTTACTTACCCCGTTCCGATGAGAATGCACTGTGCTGCGATCCACTAAGATTGTGCGCCCGATATCCTGCATGTGTCGCTTTCCCGCTCAGGTCCAACTGAGTTCACCTTCTTCTTCCTGGTGCATGCAAGTGCTTGGGCTTGTGACACAATTTGAAAGTTAAATCCCACGCTCAGTCAGAATCAGATTAGACTGTCTGATGGCGCCCCCCCCCCCCCCCATTTCTGTCGCATGAAAGCCAGCGCAGCTGTGCCACAATCCAATCATGTGCGACAAAATCCCCTGCTAAATACAAATGTTTCTATGTTGCAAAATGGCGAAAAAAGTGTGTGCTATTTTCTCTATGGGAACCAGCGCCGGAATAAACGGTATTATATTTTGAGACATTTTGGGATGCGGCAATACCTAACATGTTTAGGATTTTTACTGTTACTTTTATATCAGTTCTAGGGAAAGTAGGTTGATTTGAACTTTTGGGGTTTTTTAAATAAATTTTTTAACTTTTTGGTTATTTTTATTTTTTTTACTATTTTTCAGAACCCCTAATGTACATTAATCCTAAATTGTCTGATCCTACTGCCATACCACAGTATGGATATATATGGGGATTTTGCACATAATCTGTTACAATGTGCCATTGGCACATTGTAGAATATCTTCTGTAATTACGGAGGCTGTCATGGTCGACCAATCAACACTCCCCGATGTCAGGAAGAGTGATGATGGAATGCAATATGCTGGCACCCACACGTTGCCAGAGGCAATCAAAAGGTTAACACACGCAATCGCTGCTAGCACTAATCAAGGATGTGACACCCAGCTTGTATGGAGAGGGCTAAGCCCGTGAGCCCTCTCCATACACTTGCAGCTTACATCAGTAAAGGTTAAGGGCTCCTGTATACCGGATATACTCGGGTATAAGCTGAGTTTTTCAGCAGAAAAAATGTGCTGAAAAACACCACCTCGGCTTATACATGAGTTTATAAAAAAAAAAAAAAACTATACTCACCTTCTGGCGCTGCCCAATGCTTGCTGCAGCTCCTCATCTGTAACAAAGCGGGCAGAGACGCATCAATGTGCTCTGCCCGCCGGCGCATTCAATGTGCAGTGGTCTGTTCACTGATGACGTCATAGTTGGCGATGGCCGGACATCTACCACCAGGATCAAGGATTGTAAACCAAGCATGCTAACATACTGGTGTGTGCCTCCTCTGGCAGGTTCTTCTCTTCTATAAGCTTCTTATGCCCTGTTTTTTCTTTTTGTTTTTTTTTAAGGCTTTTAAAATTAGTTAATCGAGCTAATTTGCATAATTTTAAAAATAATAGTAATTATTTTTTTCTTAAAAATAAGAGCATAGGAATCTTAAAGAAGAGTGGATCCTGCAAGAGGGGGCACAAACCAGAGAGCTGGGTATACAATCCTTCATCCTGGTGGTAGGTGTCCTTTAACCCCTTCTAAAAATAAAATTTGGGGGCCAAAGCAATGTTTTGAGAAATTGACTCCTACAAGCAAACTAAGACTTTCTATAAAACATCCGTGTTGATAATATCCTCAATATAAGCCTTGTTAAACTCTTAGTAGTGGAATTTCTAAAATATAGTAATTTTCGGGCAGGGACGGATCTGCCCCCACCCAAGTAGCCTACCCTTGATCCATTTCTTACAGAAATCTCACTGATCCATTTCTCACTGAAATTGCAGGAAAACTGTAAAAGGTTTCTACTACTTTATCTAAATCTGCTGACGACATTAATACCAATTAATAACATACAACAGTGCAAACCAGATTACTGACAAGTGGAGAGCTGCCTTACACACTAGTAGTAGTCAGTCAGTGGCGTCTAGTACCTTAACCGTTTAAGGACCTGGCCCTTTTGTTTTTCATTTCCATTTTATTTTACCTTTTTTTTTTTTTTTTTACATGTAAAGAGCTGTGTGACGGCTTGTTTTATGCTTAACAACTTCCAAATGCAGTGAAATTGGTAAAAAAAAAACTCAGCATTTGTGCCGTTTTCTTGTGGGCTTGGATTTCACGGCTTTCACTGTGAGCCCCAATTGACCTTTCTATTTTATTCTTTCGGTTGGTGCGATCACAGGGATATCAAATTTGTATAGGTTTTATAATGTTTTCATACATTTACAAAAATTAAAAGCTCCTGTACAAATTTTTTTTTTTTTAGATTTTGCCATCTTCTGGCGCTAATAACTTTTTCATACTTTGGTATAAGAGCTGTGGGTGGTGTCATGTTTTGCGACTTCTGATTACGTTTTCAATGCTAGCATTTTTAGGGCTGTACGACCTTCTGATGACTTTCTATAGAATTTTTCAAAATGGCAAAAAAGTGCCATTTTCAAAATCGGCTGCTATTTTCTGTTACAGGGTTAAACATAGTGAAAAACCGTTATTATATTTCTTAGATCGGGCATTTTCCGATACGACAATACCTAATGTGTTTATGATTTTTATTGTTTATTAATATCAGTTCTAGGGAAAATTTTTATTTTCAAATCAAGTTATTGAATTTTTAGTTTTTTTTAAAAACATTTTTTATTTTTACTTCTACCATTTTTCAGACCCCCTAGGGCAGTGATGGCGAACCTTTTAGAGACCGAGTGCCCAAACTACAACCAAGACCCACTTATTTATCACAAAGTGCCATTCAGCTCACTGAGGACACCAATAAAGCAGAAAGGATCCCCTAGACAGGAAGAATTGTCAGGGCCGGAGTAGGAGCTACAATGATAAATCCAGATGTGTCCAAACATTCCCACCCCTCCAGTAGTCCCAGGTAGAGCTGTCACTTTAAAATAGCTCTGTACACAGCAAGAGAGGGCTCCGAGTGCCGCCTCTGGCACCCGTGCCATAGGTTCGCCACCACTGCCCTAGGGTACTTTTACCCTAGGTTGTCTGATTGATCCTACCACATAATTCCGAGGCGGGAAATGGCGCCCAAATGTCCGAAATGCGAATTTTACACCTTTTTACATAACATAAAAAATGAAATAAAAAATGATCAAAATGTCGCACGGACCTCAAAATGGTAGCAATGAAAACGACGCCTCATTTCGCAAAAAATGACCCCTCACACATCTCCGTGCGCCAAAGTATGAAAAGGTTATTGGCGTCAGAAGATGGCAAAAATTTTTTTTCTTTTTTGTACACATTCGTTTAATTTTTGAAAATGTATTAAAACACAATAAAACCTATATAAATTTGGTATCACCGCGATCGCACCGAACCAAAGAATAAAGTAGGCATGTTATTTGGAGCGAAGAGTGAAAGTCGTAAAAACTGAGCCCACAAGAACGTGATACACGTGCGTTTTTTTTCAATTTTTCCACATTTGGAATTTTTTTTCAGCTTTGCAGTACACGGCATGTTAAAATAAATAACATTACGGGAAAGTAAAATTTGTTACGCACAAAATAAGCCCTCACACAGGTCTGTACATGTAAAAATGAAAAAGTTATGTATTTTTGAAGTTGGAGAGCGAGAAATGAGCCAAAAAACCCTGCGTCCTTAAGCGGTTAAAATTTTGCCCTTTAAAATAAGTAATAATTAACAGTGGAGACCATATACTGTATTATGATTAGTATTTATAGTACTCCATATACAGACCCCCCCCATTTTGTAAAAATTCTGCCTTTAAATATAGATTTCCCATTAATAGTATATACAACCAGACCCCTATAAAGTCTATATATACAGTACAGCCAAAACCTCCTATAGATAGTATACATAGCCAGACACGGCTAGTAGATACGATATACAGCCAGATACCCCAAATAGAAAGTTTATAGAGCCAGAACCCTCCAAAAGATAGTATATACTGCCAGACACCCCTATGGATAACATCCTCCATAGATTGTATTTAGAGCCAAAACATCCCTCATAGATAGTTCATACAGCCAGACACCCCCAGTAGATGTTATATAGAACCAGATAGAAGAGATACTTCCAGCAATGGCTGTGGAAAATGACTTGATTTAATCAGTGGTTAAAATCCCAAAAATCTTTATTAGGATAACAAAAAGTTTGAAGCTGCCGGCAGCTATGTGCGATGGTGCCAGTGATCGTGGGTGTTACCGGTAAATACATAGATTTTGGCTCTAAATACATAGATTGTATTTAGAGCCAAAACATCCCTCATAGATAGTTCATACAGCCAGACACCCAGTAGATGTTATATAGAACCAGATAGGATGTTATATAGAACCAGATAGAAGAGATACTTCCAGCAATGGTTGAGGAAAGTGACTTGATTTAATCAGTGGTTAAAATCCCAAAAATCTTTATTAGGGTAATAAAAAGTTAAAAGTGCAAATTTCTCATGATGAAATACAAGAAATCTCATCATGATGAATTTGATCTTTTACCTTTTTGATACCCTAATAAAGATTTGGGGGATTTTAACCACTGGTTAAATCAAGTCACTTGCCACAGCCAGTGGTTACTCTTCTATTCAAGTTACCCCTAGGAGATAGTATACATACTATATATACAGCAAGACCAACACCTTTAATCTAACAATGTGGAAACAAGTAAGTGAAGTGAAGCCTTGGTGGTCTAAGGGTTAACAAAGCAGGTACCTTCAGTGGGGCAGAGATTACCACTTCTGCTTAATCTATGCCCCACTGCCTCCTTTGTTAATCCTTAGAGCACTAGGGCTTGTCAGGGAGCCAGGGGTTGTGCTTAAATACCTAATCACACTGACAATTCTCACTCGTCGCTGCACCGCTCCTCTCCGCATAGCTCCTCTTCACATGGCTTCCCTACACACTGCTCCTCTCCACACTACTTCACTCACAACACACTGCTCCTCTCCACTGATACCACTTTACTACCTTGCACAGACACAGTTTACCAGTACCACGGAGCTGCACACACCTCCTTTCTGAGGCTTCCTCCACTTACAGGAAGTGAATGGGCATGGGTGATGTTTGCGTAAGGGGAAGATCCTGCATAAGTGTGCAGTATCAGTGAGTGCACTGTTGCACCACCTGGGACTCGGCTACAGCACTTAAAACAGAGCGGCAAGGTGAATAGTGATTCACCTGTTTCCCGCCCCCCTCAGGGTTCCGACATCTGCCGCCTGAGGAGAGATTCTCATCTCGCCTCATGGCAGATGCGGCCCTGTTTGTAGGGAGGTTTTCACTGTTCTGGATATCCGAAAACAGTGTTATCAAAATCTGTCCTCCAAAAGTTTTGAAGACCTCGTTCCCTTCTGTCCCTTATTATGTGCTCATACATCAATTTACATCCATAAGTGGGGTATTGCCATACTCAAGAGAAACTGCACAACAAAATCTGAGATGTGCTTTCTCCTTTTATTTTACATGTACGTGTAAATTTTAGGGCTCAACATTTTAATTAGTGAGCCCTCGTCATACAAACGTGGGGTTTGCTGCATATTGCATCTCCCCAATGTTAGAAGGGTGATACAAGAAAGGAGTAGAACTCTGCCTGAATGAAATACTTTAAAATTTCATAGTAAAAAAGAGAGGAGAGATCGGGGGCACTATTGAGGAAATTCCTGTGCCTTCGTGGCAGTAGGGGCTCTGATCCAGAGTCAGTAAAGAGTTCAAACCGTAAGACTTGAGGTTTTTGGCGTGGTGCTCTAACTATAACAGATTTCGTTCAGGGACGAATCGTTTCGCGCACAGGTTAGCTCTTCATCTTGCCTGACTCTAGGCGCTAACCTGTGCGCGAAACGATTCGTCCCTGAACGAAATAACGCATCCTTTTGCACAACCCTCCCCTGCTGTGTACGCCATGTTTTAATATGGATCAATAAAGAAATAGAAGTTTTACAAAAAGCGGTGAGTGCCAACTTTTTCTTCTCTTCTACAAAGTACTTTAAAATTTCAATTACAGGCAGTCCCTGGGTTACATACAAGATAGGTTCTGTAGGTTTGTTCTTAAGTCGAATCTGTATGTAAGTTGAAACTATATTTTATCATTGTAGATCCAGACAAAACCTTTTTTTGCCCCAGTGACAAATCTATCACTATCACTTATCTATCCCTGATATAGGGATAGAGGTGCTAACAAAATTGTGGCTACAGAGACGACTAGTCATTAATTTACTTTATGCCAGCTGTAGTATATGCTTCCTGTAGGACGGTGACACACATGGCGTTTTGAACCCTTTTTTAAGCAGTCCATTAAAAAACGCATACATTCTTGTCCGGTTTTTCCAATTATCTTAATTAAAACCAGTCAAAAACGGATGTGTTTTTCAAAAACCCATGCGTTTTTTAACAGACTGCTTAAAAACAGGCCCAAAACGGGTTCAAAACGCCATGTGTCACCGGCCTTAGTCTGCCAACAGCTCATTAGATTAGTTAGCTAAACTAACTGATGATCCACTGCTGACTATTGAACGTGCACATTTTATTGTCCTCTGAATGACTCATAGTCTAGTCATGCATATATTCACGCAGTTAAGGCTATACCCTATACTGTCCCTAGTTTATCAACAGCCCACTGAACTAGCTGGATAATAAAGTATAATTTAGACCCAGTAGACCGTCCGTTCTCGTGATAAACGTCCATCCTGCCTCTTTCTGCAAGATGGTATGGTTCCAGTCCCCTCCTTTTTGGGGGTTGATGAGCTCTATCCCTTGGAACTGCAAGACATCTGCATGCCATCATGGGCTTCTTTCACATGTTTTGCTACCATAGTATCTTTCGCATTGGTGACAGGTTAGAGGGCAGAAGTGGTTTATTACCGCTACTGCCTTCCCCTTTCTTCACTGCATAGCACTATAGACACGGCGGTCATATAATTGCCGACTTTGGAAGGGTTAATCAAAGCTGCTTTGATCAGGCATCAGTCTCCACAGGGGGTCATGTCCCGCTAAAAAAAAAAGCTTACGAGTATTTCATCCCAGCCTTTATCTAGTTAATGCATACATTGATCATTCTAAAATCATATTTTCCATGACGTCCCCCATGACGGCCCACCTGGAGGATTACCCCTTGACCTCTGCAGGGACAGGAAGAAGAGAGGTTAAATGTCCCTCCCCCTGCATCCCTCGCCAGTGTTCTACCAAATAATTACACCAAGGAAGGATGCAAGAGGTTTTATTAGCATGTTACTCCACATACAATAAAAAACCATATAATAACATTTGTAAGGGTTGGGAAAAAAATTCCAGGCCGTGGACTAGATGGAAAACGAATTACCGGTGAGTCTAATTCTCGCTTTCCATGACGTCCCCCATGACGGCCCACCTGGAGATGTACCAGATAACAAAAAGGAATTTTTTTAGGGAGGGACTACTGTTTGTAGAACTTTTCTACCGAATGATAAGTCCTTGGCAGAATGTAAGTCCAGTCTGTAGTGTTTCGCAAAGGTTGTGGAACTGGACCAGGTTGCGGCTTTACAGATTTGGTCCAGGGAAGCTCCTGTGGTACTTGGTTGGAGATTTGATTTTTCGAAATTTATAATCCAACCTAGGTTTTTTAGGATTGCTAATGTCGTGTCTCTCTGGGATAACAGAATTTCTTCTGAGCTGTAGACTAGAAGGAGATCGTCTAAGTAGGGGATCAGTAGTATGTTCTTTTGTCTTAGGACCGCTACCACCTCTGCCATAATTTTTGTGAACAGTCTGGGAGCTGAGGAGATCCCGAATGGTAGAGCTCTGAATTGGAAGTGTCTTACCTGGTTTTCTGGGGACCGGATGGCAAATCTCAGGAATTTTTTTTGCATCCCTCGCCAGTGTTCTTCCTGTCCCTACACAGGCAGGGGGAAGAGAGGGTCTCTCTCCTTCCCATCTCCTTAGGGGGGTGGGAGTGGAGGGGGACGCCTTTAAGAGGCGCGGTACCTGGTACTAAGATCCTCTCCTGGCCTCGATCGATCTCCTTCCTGGCTGACATCGTGGAGAGGTATTTGGTGCAATCCCTGCGGTCCTGCGACGATCTACGGCAGCACCACATGTTCCGGCTCCTGATGGTGAAACGCAGCTGCGTTCCACCAACCCCGATGACGACTTCCGGTTATGTGATGACGACTTCCGGTCCGCGCGTCGCACCGGAAGTGACGCGACCATTCACGTCATTGGCGTTCGGGAGTCAGGAGCGTGGAGCGGTGAGTTTAAAAAGCAGAGAGTCTACTAGAGACCTCTCTTGCTTCTGAGACGACCGCAGGTGGTTTTGCAGATCTGAGTGTGTCACAGGCGCAGGTTAGTGAAACGCATGGTGGCAGATTGCTTATCCTTATCACCGCTCCACTCACACCTCTACCTCCTCCCTTGTCCACAGGCAGTATGGACCCAGTCCCCCTTCCTCAGACATCTGTAAGTAAGGGGGTCTGGAGGGTGGAACGTGGAGGGGGGATCCCTGTATATATATATATCCCCTAAGCTTCCTCGTGTTTTTTTCTTCTCACATTCAGGAGAGAAAGGATAAAGAGAAGAAAGAGGATAAAAAAGAGGAAAAGAAGGAAGACAAGTCAAAGACTAAGACCCTTCCATCTCGTAGATGCAACATGTGTTTTAATAAACTTCCAGAATCTTATAAAAAACCGCTATGCAGAGACTGCCTTGACAGCATAATGCGGGAGGAAAAAGCGTCCTTCATGGACGAGATGAGATCCATGTTTAAATCTGAAGTAAAGAGCACAGTTGCATCCCTCTTTTCTGAAGGAATTCCTCCTAAAAGGTTCAAACCCTCTGAACCTAATCCGGAGGAGATGGATTCAGACCCTGACAGGGCTTCCTGTTCCTACCAAGGCGGTGAGGAAGAACAGCTAGACAGCCAGGAACAAAAAAATGACACTAGATTCCTTTTTTCTATGGATAACCTGGACACCTTACTAAGGGCGGTCCGAGAAACACTAAACATTGAAGATGTGCTGGAGGACCTTATCCGGGAAGAGTGGAAAGATCCAGAAAAACGGCTTTCAGTGGCCAGAGATTTCAGGAATAGGCTCGTGTTCGACGAGGAGAAATCAAAAAACTGGAATTCAATTCCAAAAGTGGACATCCAGGTTACAAAGATGGTAAAAAAGACCGACCTCCCCTTTGAGGATGCGACCCAACTTAAAGACCCCATGGATCGCAAGTCTGACAGTGTCTTAAAGAAAACCTGGGAATCGGCAGTGCTAAATCTGAAGGCAAATGTCGCAACCACATCTATCGCCAGAACAATGACCTGCTGGCTAAACGGGTTAGAGAACCAGATTATAAGCGGAACCTCGAGAGAGAAGCTTCTGGAGTCTCTCCCACTGCTAAAATTAGCAACCACCTTCATTGCAGACGCATCAGGGGAATGCGTCAGATTTTCCGCCAAAGAAGGAGCACTCTCTAACGTCGCCCGCAGAGCCCTCTGGCTCAAGCAGTGGTCAGGAGACTTCCGATCTAAATCCAACTTATGTGGCATACCTTTTACCGGCGAGTTCCTATTTGGTCCAGAACTGGACACGATCCTGGAGAAAGCTGCAGATAGGAAAAAAGGCATTCCAGAACCCAGACAGAAGAGGCATTCCTTTCATGATTCCCGCGAAAAAGTTCCATCCTATCGTGGAAAAGGAAAACAAGGCAGATGGAGCTACACAAAAGGAGGTAGAGGTAGAGGTTACAGTTCCTTCCAGAGTACCCAACCCAACCCTGCCAGAAAACAATGACGCCAGGGTGGGGGGAAGACTAGCTCTTTTCCCCTCTCAGTGGGAGCAAAGTATAAAGAATGCCTGGATTCTACAAGTCATACGCGACGGCTACAGGATCGAGTTGAATACCCTGCCCCCTCAAACATTTGTGACAACAAAAACATCCTCTCAACAAATGCTTCTGCTCATGTGGGAAGAGGTTCAATCTCTACTACTCAAAAATGTCATTTCTCCTGTACCTCCCCACCATCAAAGGAAAGGGTTCTACTCTCCCCTCTTCTTAGTTCAGAAACCGAACGGAGCCTACAGGATGATCATAAACTTAAAGAATCTAAATACCCATATCAAATACAGAAGATTCAAGATGGAGTCCCTAAAATCCACAACACCATTAATCCCCAAAGGGGCAGCTCTATGCACTATAGACTTAAAAGACGCGTATTACCACGTCCCAATCCATCCCATCTCTCAAAAATTCCTGAGATTTGCCATCCGGTCCCCAGAAAACCAGGTAAGACACTTCCAATTCAGAGCTCTACCATTCGGGATCTCCTCAGCTCCCAGACTGTTCACAAAAATTATGGCAGAGGTGGTAGCGGTCCTAAGACAAAAGAACATACTACTGATCCCCTACTTAGACGATCTCCTTCTAGTCTACAGCTCAGAAGAAATTCTGTTATCCCAGAGAGACACGACATTAGCAATCCTAAAAACCTAGGTTGGATTATAAATTTCGAAAAATCAAATCTCCAACCAAGTACCACAGGAGCTTCCCTGGACCAAATCTGTAAAGCCGCAACCTGGTCCAGTTCCACAACCTTTGCGAAACACTACAGACTGGACTTACATTCTGCCAAGGACTTATCATTCGGTAGAAAAGTTCTACAAACAGTAGTCCCTCCCTAAAAAAATTCCTTTTTGTTATCTGGTACATCTCCAGGTGGGCCGTCATGGGGGACGTCATGGAAAGCGAGAATTAGACTCACCGGTAATTCGTTTTCCATCTAGTCCACGGCCTGGAATTTTTTTCCCAACCCTTACAAATGTTATTATATGGTTTTTTATTGTATGTGGAGTAACATGCTAATAAAACCTCTTGCATCCTTCCTTGGTGTAATTATTTGGTAGAACACTGGCGAGGGATGCAGGGGGAGGGACATTTAACCTCTCTTCTTCCTGTCCCTGCAGAGGTCAAGGGGTAATCCTCCAGGTGGGCCGTCATGGTGGACTAGATGGAAAACGAATTACTGGTGAGTCTAATTCTCGCTTTCTTTATTATGTAAATGAGGCTGGGCACATGGAGAAAGTGATGTGACCCCTCCCCTCCCCCCGCTTCTGTCTGTGTGTAATTTACAGTAAAGCATTGCTAGTGTTTGTGTGAAAGACACTGACATCAGGTACACAAGTAGTCTATAGGAGTAACAGCAGGTCAGTCTGTTACAAATGCAGCCATGTGTATAGGAGTATCTCATTCACACACAGGCTGCAGGGGGCACGGCCCCCGGTACCGGAAGGCAGATAGAGGAGCCAGCACCACAAGTGTCGCATCATTATACCGGCTGTTAGTCATACACAAGGGGGTGTGGCTATGACTCACTTATGAATAAGTTGGACAGCTGAATATGATAATGACTCATTAGACCCATCTCAGGTCATTTGCATACAGCTTTAGGCCCTGTAGAGGGACACTGAAGAGATAGGGGCAATGCTTTCTAATGACAGTTTATGAATAATATATATTTGGGTATTGTCTGAATGATTCTCTTTATTTTAAAAAAGTCCCTAGGTGTCTTTTATGACCTCTTAGGGAACATAAAAAGTAAAAAATAACACATACCCTGTTTCCACTGAAAATAAGACACTGTCTTATATTAAAGGGGTATTCCCACTGAGACAAGTTTCTTATATGTCCTCAGGATAACAAAATAACACATTCTCTAATTCACTGTTATTAACAAAAATACAGCATTTCACAGATATAGGTATAAGTCCTGGTTTACACAGAGCTCACAGTGTAGTAGTGTAAAAGTCTGTCAGCCTCTGTGACAATTTTCTTTCATGGGAAAACCCCTTTAAAGAAGACGTGTCACCAGATTTGTCCCCCCCCCCTTACTAACAATGCCTGCTGATAAAGGGTTACAAGTCCTCCCCATATCACCTAAAATTAGCTGCCAGTGTGGCCCTGTACCTTACTTACAGCCATTTTCTCTCATAAACAAATGAGATTTTCTGACTCCTCTCTGGCAGCCTGAAAGAGGAGAAGAGTAAGAGATACCAGTGAACCCCTACCCATTATGACTGACAGCTCTGTGCCTCCTTGTACTTAGGAATCGTCTGCTAATATTCAACTACAGACATATAAACCTCTATGTACAGGTGGGAAATATTTTGTCAATTTTTTTACACAATGCCTTATGTTACATTCATGACATTTGACCAGTGACATCATTGCAGGTCTCTCAGCCTCCTAACAATGGCAAACTGTACCCCATATAAGTGATTACATGAAATCACATAAAGTCACAGCAGCCTATATGGACTTCTACCACTCCATCCTCCATGGAGGCTGCTGTGACTTTATGTGGTTAGATACATACATGGGGTACAGTTTGCTATTATTAAGAGGTTGAAATACCTGAGATGATATCACTCTGGTCGCATAACATGAACTGTGACCAGTAAGGAGGCATAAGGCATGGGGAGGAGTAGATGGTAAAAAAAAAAAATCAACATTTATAAATATACTGTAGTCATGCCATCAAAGAAATCAAAAGCAGCCAATCTCTGAATTCCATCAAGAATTTCTGGTGACTCTATTTCCATGTACAACAATATATGGTATATTTGCAGATCACAGTAAGACAGGTTCTATCTTTTTCCGGGTACGGAGCGGTACAGGTGCCGCACGTGCGCCCATTGACGTCTATGGAGGACGTATATCGGACGTATATACGTCGGCCATATATACGTCCTCCAAACGTCAGTGTGAATGTAGCCTTAGACAGTTTTATCACCACCTTCTGGAACCTCATGCCGGCGCGTACCGTGCGCGCGGCTACATAGGAAGTGAATGAGAGCCGCGCACATGGTAAGCGCCGACCACGTACCTGCCTGCGCCGGCTATAAAGTTTAAAAAGTGTTTTAAACCGCAATACCGCGGTTTAAAACACTAACGAAAATAAGCTCCGGCACCAGCTCACCCTGAGCTGGTGCCCGGTATTTCCATCAAAAAACCTGCCACTACAAGTGGTAGGTTTCCTTTAAGAGCCATCTCTTTCGTGGGAGTCAGCTACCTGCAGTGAGCCGATGGCTCAATAAAATTGTGTTAAAAGTGGTGTAGAGTGGCTGGGCCGTGCTTCCCTATAATATATTTAATAGGGTGCCTGAGGACGCATTCCCACTTGGCATTTTTTTTAGCATCCAAAGAGCAAGTGTGTGTGTGTGTGTGGGGGGGGGGGTGTTTGCCTGAAAAGCATATGTTTCCAATTAAACGCACGCATTTCCTTGCAAAAGCATATGCTTTCATTTTGGATTCGTTTAAGAACACGAGAAAAACGCCACATGGGAAGGCGCACAGAAGAGACAGCTCTTTTAAAGGAAACCTACCAGTTAGAATGGTAGGGGTAAGCTGTAAGTACCGAGCACCAGCTCAGGGTGAGCTGGTGCCGGTACTTACTTTAGTTAGTGTTATAAACCGCGGCATCGCGGTTTTAACACTTTATAAACTTTAGAGCAGAAGACCGCCTCCATAGGAAATAGCGGAGATGTTGCGCGCGCACGGTCGTGCACAGCGCCAAAGCCCCTTCTGCTCTAAAGTTTAGAAAGTGTTAAAACCGCGATATCGCGGTTTATAACACTAACGAAAGTAAGTACCGGCACCAACTCACCCTGAGCTGGTGCTCGGTACTTACGGCCTAACCATCCAGATCACTAAAAATAGCCCTAATTCCCATCACTCCTATACAGTCATCGGCTACCTGCAGACAAGAACGCATAGGTATCGTATGTTTCGTCAGAATAAACGGAGTAGGAGAAACGGTGGGCATGAGTTCATTATCTACTATGAGGATGTGTGTCAAACATCAAAAATACTTTGACATACATCCTCATAAACATGTCATGTGCATGTAGCCTAACAGATACTGAAGGAAAATACTGATCAGTTCAGTGTAGTCTGAATGAGGTCAAATGCAAAACCACTGCACCATTAATCACCAATGCAATGAGTCAGGCATATGGTTACATTGTGATCCACAAGCTCCTCGTCCTCCCGCCACTACAACACAAGGCGCCATGCTCTCAACGGCGGTTACAAGCCGCTGAACCGACGTCACCTTCGTCGAACACGCCCATTTTGTGCCCGCGCACTTCTGGACGTTTCTGTGACACATCGGGTGCGCGGACTATAACTGCTAGTGTGTCTGCCTCAGGCTGCGCGCCTCATGTTCTAGAGACGCCCCTCCCACACAGTAACAAGCCGCGATTGTCATTATGGTATAATGGCGGCAGTATCTGGCAGAGCGCACTATTACATTCTCATTTGGACATCATCCCTTTCATCAAGCCACGTCTTTGAGCCGGTGACGCACTGCTGTCCCTGGTTGCATAACAGAGCACTCCGCCATTAAAACTGAGCGAGAAAAGAGAACTGAGGGTGTGAGAGCCGCCGCTTCCGCTCGTACACTGGCAGCGTGACATCACTTTTCACACATTGCCATGTTTTGTTCTTCCCACAGCTGTCAACCCCTCAAACGGCGGGCACTAGCACGTCCGCTGGCTCCACCCACAAGCAGGCGCCTTGCGTCCCCACCCACGTGATGGCGAATGGGCGTGTCTAGTGTGTAAAGGAAGAGAGCGCGCTACAGAGTCCAAGCCGCAGCTCAGTCAGTGACGTATAGTCGTGCGTGGCCGGGCCAGCCCGAGGGCGCTAGAGACGAGCTGAGGACAGAGACTTATCACGGGGGGAGGGGCGAATTAAACCAAAAACTGACACCCGGTGGGTTAGTGGCTGTGAGACGCCCGCCTTCATTCAGCCCCTGCGACGTGTGTGGGCGGCTCCGGTTTGTAGCGTGTCCCGGATATTGTAGGGGGGGCACCACCACCTCCTCTTACTCCGCCTCTTCCTCGGCTCTCTCCTCCTCCGCCCAGCTCGCCCGAATACCCGCCCGGCACCGGCAGCAGCGAGAGCATCATGGCGCTGAAGCGGATTCATAAGGTGAGGAGCGGCTGGCAGTGTAGCTGGCCAGTGTGAGTCCACATGTAACGCCTGTGTGGCGGCCGGAGGGAGCCTCGGGCCTTCTGAAACATCCGCCCTGCGCATTGGCGGACACCCGCCGGGCTGTCCTGCTCCCCCCTCACGTCATTTGAGTGAAGCTGAGAGCTGGTGTAGTGTGGCGCGGCGGATGGCTGTGTATGGCGGGCGCACGGGCTGTGGGTAGAGATGGGGCACCTCCCATCCCCCACGCCGCCAGCGTTGCCCGGTTGCGGGCTGTGTGGCCATGTATCGCCCGTGTATGTGAAGGAGTGCCTATCATGGCCGAGCTGAGGCGCGGACATTCGGGGTACTGCTGCTCCCTCCCATGACTGATCCCGCAGTATAAGATGGCGGCGCTGTCTGTTGTTGCCGCACACAGCGCGATGTCTGACTGTGGCGCTGCCCTTACACATCCGCCATCCACCTATATCCCTCGGGTGTTGGCCTCATGTGTATGAGCTGTGGCCCGCGTAGCGACCGGCTGCTGGCCGCACAGGCCTCAGGTGGATTCACCTTCTAGAACCCCCCCGGTCACGCGGCTGCTTTCACTTTCCCGGGCCCTGTCACTGCCGTCCTGCCTGACACTTGTACCCCTGAGTGTTACGTATATAGTAATGGTAGACTTCCTCCTTTGTGTTGCCTGTACTTCACTTCCTCACTACAAGCCTATTATTCGGCATAGCTTGTGAGCGTCATACGAGGCAGGTCACATTCAGCTTTGTTTCTGTCTGATGGCTCAGTACATATACTGCCAAGCTTTTAGGAGAAGACGTTGGCTGTTGAACAGGTATATTGTAGAACGGGTTATCGGAGCATTGAAGGGCAGGGGGCATCTCCTTCCTAATAAAGCTTTAGTCACATTTCATGGCTTCTGTCCCTTTCTCTTATTTATATGGACCTATTGGGGCTCACACATCTGATTTCGTATTAATCCGTTGCTTGATTGGCTCTTGAGGAAACTGACACAAATGTCAGAAGCGCATGCAGTCTCAATGCAGATGTTACTCTTGATCCTCTGTGATGCTCCTTAGAATATCCTTCGGGGCTCCTATATTTTGTCGGCTCACTAGCTCTTCAGACGTGACACTTTTGCCATTAAAGGGAACCTGTCATCAGAAATTGACTTAACTATTACCAGTATGTTGTTAAGCAGGTTAATACCTTCCACGGCATGTTTCTTTGCCCAGTGTGGTGGCATCATTCAGAAAATAAAGTCTGAAGTGAAATGGAAATTAGTTGTATAAAGTCATGGAGCTCAGCTTTGAAGTCAAGCTCTCCCTGCCTCAGAATGCAGGAGATCTAGTTAGTGATGTGTCTGGAGGTAGGGCCATCAATTACTGTGAAGATGGGATTCTGTAATGAGGAAAGCTTGACTTCAATTATACTCTACCTCCTTGACTTTGTACAACCAAATTATGTCACTTCACAGTTGATTTTCTGGACTATGCCACCGCGCTGGACCATGAAATAGACATGGTCTTAAGCTGCCTGATGACATACTAGTATTGATTTTATTAGATCAATTTCTGATGACCAGAGCCCAGGTAAAGCAAGGCATAACTTTACCACCTCAGTAAGAATGGTAGTGGTTGTCACCTGTCATACTGACTGCAGTCATTTAACATCTTTGACATTTACTTTTCCTTAATGTTGTTCCCTTTGTGTGGAGACTCATCCAATTTGGATAGAGTGGAGTTGGCGGCTTCATTATATGACTTGAAACAAATGGCACCTGACAACCTTATACTGGAGAGATGTTATCTGTCAATATCTCTTGTAGTGTCATATGGTTTATTGGGACGTATGACTTCCAGCATTGTTGCCTAACCCCTTGTGCCACAGTCCCTTTCTTTTTGAATTTTAAACTATTCACATTTTTACGGCTTTATTTTTATCTTTACAGAGTTGTATGCGGGCTTGGTCTCAGCCGAAAAATATATTTAATGCAGTGAAATTTTCCCTCCCAAAAAAAGTTTTCATATTCTAATAAGATTTGCTTTATGGCTTTCGTTGTGCGATCCAAATAACAAATCCCCTTTACTCAGAAGACTTCAAATTTGTTATGTTTTTCAGTCCCTCTAGGTAATGTTTTCTCTTTTAGCTTGCGCTGGATTTCACCAGTACTGTATAGGTGTCATCAGTAATGTAACATTGAAAGATCAGCACTCACTTGTTCGATTAAAACATGGAATGTTCTTTTTTGTCAATATACAAAAATACAGCCAAGAGAAATCATCTGACACGTTGCAGACCCATTGCGGTCCTTATTCCTAGACTAATGTCTTGATGTCTGCAAGGAGAGGTAAGGGCGTCTCTCATGATCAAGCACCTGAGCTAGATCTGTTAGCTTAGTGGACTGTATAGGTGTCAGCACTGATCAAAACAGTTAACTGCTAGTCCACTGTATATTGTAGCAGATACTCACTCAATATGCAACGGGCCCAGTTTGGTCTAATGGCCGCCTATTGAGAAGATGATTTATTTCATGACAAAATAACCTAGAAATTTTATTGGGGGGGGGGGGGTAAATATGTCAATAAATTGTACACTCGGCCTACTTTAAAATAATTAGAAATGCCTGCCTTTTCCATCTAGGTTAGGTTTTGCCAAACATGCTTCCTTTGAGCAGGTGTTTTTGAGAATGCATTTTAGAATCCATTAAATGTGCAATTTTAATTTAAAAAAAAAAACCCCAAACATTTATGCTTGAATTTATTTTTAAATTTCTATGGTTTGGGCTACCTTCACATGAACGTGCCAATTCTCTGATGTGGTTTTCTCCACTACGCTTTGTACAGATAGACCACACGGTCTGTTAAAGTAACCACTGGGGGCACTAATCCATTAAAGTATTATTTGGTGCAGCTATGTGCTGCACAGTGAAAATAGGCATGGAATAAGGCTATCTTTTCTCAGGCGCTTATGACCTAACCCTGGTAGGTTGTGTCTAAATCAACAAAACCTGAGCTGTGTGTCACATGAAATAACGCTCATGATCTACTGCAAAAAAAAGTGTAAGGTCTGTTTATAAACACAAGAATGCCTTGTTGTGGCTGATTCTATAGGTTTGAAATAAGACCCAAGTCTAAATTCTTGACAACCTGTAATGTAGCTGTTATTCAGTGCTGTCTCCTAACCAATAGATCCTCAGCAGTTGATTGGAATAGAACAGAAGCAGGTTGGCAACGGCGTTCCTTCTTATCCACTCTTTGGGAAAGTATCAGTAGTGTGCATGTTCCTCCTGCCACGATCAGTGCAAGTTGTTTGAGCTAACCTGTTAGTTGCATTGGTAAAAGCCAATCATTTCACATAAATGACAACCTCAAATTGGTGCTGCCAGAGGTCGCATTAAAGCGACCTGTATAACGCCCATGCCCCCCTCTACCACAGTGTATAATACTCACCCCTCCATGGTTTAATGCATCTTTTAGTTCTCCCAAATAGTGTAATACCACTAATAGTATAATGTAATAGTATAATGTGCCACTAAAGTTGCTCAATCATTTATGCCTTTAGTGCCTGCTTATACAGTGTCTGACCCTGCCCCCTAGTGCCCAGAGCCCGTTTTATTTTGTAATCTGAAGCATATGATTTAAGATGCATTCACACGAGTGTCAGAGGGAGGAATATCCGAAACGGCTATGAGGCCCTGGCTTGGTATGGTGAGCACAAGTGTGCTCAACGTTTTGTGCTGTGATTGCAAAAAAAATATAGAGCTTGCTCGATCTTTGGCCGTAAGAACGGCCGTGTGCCAATATTTCCTATGGAGGGGGAAGGGTTGAGCAGCGCTCATCCATCCTCTCGTATGCTTGCCGGCTACGGTCGGGTGAGCATACGTCAGTGTAAATCCAGCCTTAGTTGGTATGGGCTCTAAGGCGACTTCTGCTTTTTCATTTTTTGTCCCATTGTCCAAAACTCTCAGGAGTAAGGAATTGCACCATAATTTCGGCAATATTTATGCACAGTTACGTTTGTCTTGTATAAATCGCAGTCTATTAGCCCGTAAGTGACCAAGCTCATTTGCGTTGTGGTGACTAAGGTCTATTTTTCAAAACCAGCATGTCACTTTATCTGGTTATAACTAGAAGGCTTTAACTTGTTTTTGAGTTGTTTTTTTATGACATTTCATACTTCAAGTTAGTGGAATTTTGGTTGATTTATTTAGCATTTATGAAAAAAGGTGATTTTGGCAAACATTTTGAGAGAAATTGCTATTTTCTAACTTCCAAGTGTTCTGTTTTCACATTGATAGTAACTAATTTGAGTAGTATGACAAACATTTTACCATATCTCAGCTTTGTGTTGGCATCATTTTAGAAGTGTCCCTTTGTTTTATTAGGACACTAGAAAGATCACAAATCGTAAAGCATTCTCTCAAGTTTTCAAGAAAATTTTAGAATCAATTTATTTTAAGGACCATTTCATTGTGGGGATGAATTTCGAAAACCCCTAACTATTTCGAACATGTATTATTTTGTTTGGTCTGATCACAGGGATACCAAATCTAATTAGGTTTTTATTAGGTTTTAATAGATTTAGCAAAAAATTTAAACCTTTTGTACTTGGGAGTACAGAGTTGTTTAACCCCTTAAGGACGCAGGGTATTTTCGCTAATTTCTCGCTCTCCATCTTCAAAAATCCATAATCCATATCCAAATGTGGAAAAATTTAAAAAAACTGCATGTGCGTCATGTTCTTGTGGGCTCAGTTTTTACGACTTTCACTCTGCGCTCCAAATAACACCTCTACTTTTATTCTTTGTTCCGGTACGATCGCGGTGATACCAAATTTATACAGGTTTTATTGCGTTTTAATACATTTTCAAAAATTAAACGAATGTGTACAAAAAAGAAAACATTTTTGCTATCTTCTGACGCGAATAACTTTTTCATACTTTAGCACATGGAGCTGTGTGAGGTGTCATTTTTTGCGAAATGAGCCTAAGGTCTCATTGCTACCGTTTTGAGGACTGTGCGACATTTTGATCATTTTTTTATTAGGTTTTTTTGTCATCTAAAAAGGTGTAAAAGTCGCGTTTTGGACATTTGGGCGCCATTTGCCGTTCCGGAGGTCACCGCCGTCAATAACCGTTTTTATATTTTGATAGATCGGGCATTTTGGGACGCGGAGATACCTAATGTGTCTGATTTTTACTATTTATTATATTTTATATCAGTTCTAGGGAAAGGGGGGTGATTTGAACTTTTAATATTTTATTATTTTTTTTTTTTACATTTTTTAAACTTTTATTCTTTTTTTTTTTTTCCCCACTATTTCTTAGACCCTCTAGGGTACATTAACCCTAGATGGTCTGATCGCTCCTGCCATATACTGCAATACTACAGGCTCATTGTAATGCATGTGCAGAAGCCATGTATCCTCGGGGTCAAACGAAGACCTGAGGCTACCATGGCAACTGATCGCCGCCCCCCGATGACGTTCGGGGGAGCAGCGATCGGAGGTAAGATGGCAACGCCCATGCGCCGCCAAATTTAAAGTGCCGTCGGCGACTTTGCTGGCGGCAAAGAAAAAGTACACACCCGCGATCGGTGCAAGCACCGACTGCGGGTGGTAGCGATGGGTCTTTGCTGCAATATGCAGCAAAGCCCATCTCTGTATGAAGAAGGCTCAGCTCGTGAGCCTTCTTCATACAACCTTCACAGCTCCATGGCGGATATATCCGTCACGGAGCGTGAAGGGGTTAAAGGAAACAGGATCAAGGATTGTAAACAAAGAACACCAACATACTTGTGTGTGTCCCCTCTGGCAGGATCCACTTTTTTTTTACCATCGTATGCCCTTGTTTTTACAAAAAAAAGCTTTAAAGATTATCCAAATGAGCCTGAGGGGCTCCAGGTTACATTAACATCTATAGTTACAGGAGCCCCTGTGGCTCATTTGCATAACTTTTAAGGCATTGTTTTGTATAAATAGGGGCATGAGAAGTTAAAAGCAGAGCAGATCAGATCCTGCCAGACGGGGCGTACACCAGTATGTCCGTGTGCTTGGTTTAGAATCCTTGATCCTTGCAGTAGATTTTTGTTAACCCCTTCCTTCACCTTGCCATAGAATTGCGTCAAGGAAGCTGAGCCCATGCGATCACTGCGGGAACCCCGTAGTAGGCGGTAGCTGGGATCGCGACTATGGCGAGCCCGTCTGTTTAACCCTATAGATGCCACGGTCATGGTGACTGCTGCGTCTGTAGTGCATCACTTCAACAACCGGCACACTCTGTGCGGTAAACCATGGCTTACATTTCACAATCTAACAGTGCAGCTGTCAGAATGCATAGGCTGACTATGTAATATGCTGCAATACATCAGTATTGCAGCATATTACAATGAACAATTGATCAAATGATCACTTGTTCATGTCCCACCCTGGGACAAAATAAGTTTAATCTTTTTTTAATTGCATTTTTTTTTAAAGTCCCATCCCATGCAATGATCAAATACAATGGCAAAATCGCCCAAGAAACCACAACCGTACAATAAAATACTGAGCCCGTACAGTAATCGCCGTTAAAAAAAGCCCAAAAACTTCACAAAAATCATGAAGTTTTTCCCATCTGACCTAAAAAAAAAAAACCTGCATAAAATTAATCAAAAAAGTAACACTTACCCCTGACATGATACCAAGAAAAAGTACAACTTGTCCTGCAAAAATAAGCTCTAAAACAGCTCTGTACAAAAAATAAAAACGTTATACCCGTTGTTACATGGCAATGCAAAAACAAGTAAATTTCATTCAAAATGAGTATATATTCTGCAAAACAAGTTACCCATAAAAAAGCTATATAAATGGGGCATCGCCATAACCGTTATGACCCATAGAATACAGAGAACACATTTATGGTACGCTGAACGTCCGGGAAAAAATATGCTAAAAAAACCTAGAATTTCTAACAATTTAGAACAAGAATATTTTTTTTTTTTTTTTAGCCACCACCCAGTAAGAGTTAATAAAATCTGATTAGCAGCTATTGAACCCCTGTAAATTATGTACCTGATCCACAAAATGATGCATCTCATCCACACAATAAAAAATCCCCTGTATGTCCCAATTACAATAATAAAAATTCTATAGCCTGTAAAATGTGACAATGCAGATCTGCGATGAATGGCGCCTCTTTCCTTTGTGGCTTTGTGGATTTTTTTTATTTTTGTAACTTAATACTTTGTGACTGTTAAACTTTGGCCAAAATTAATGTGTTTTCTAAAAATTATGGCTTTTAAATTGCAACTCCTTTTTGTTTCATCCCACTGTGAAGCCTCTAACACACTTCTTAAAATTGACACATTGAGGGCTGTCGTTTCTAAAATGGCATAATTTATGGGGTTTTACTGCTGTTTGGGCCTCTTAATGTTACTTAAAGCTGAGCAAGTGCCTCTAAAAATAAGGGTTTTGGGGATCTTTTCTCATTTTAGAAAAAAAATTATACCCACAATTCTGAACCTCTTAACAACCTGAGAAAAAGAGACTATGAATAAAACCCATGTAGACCTTTGGGAAATGTTGGTTATAAAGTTACTTGGGTGCTATGACTATCTGCCTGAAAAGCAGAACATTTTGAACTTTTAAAATGAATAATTTTTACAAATTTTTGCCAAATTTTACATTTTTTTTTTCATAACAAAGATATCGTCAATTTTTCGATTACTTTGTTTTTTTGTCACACATTGTACTTCAACCTGAAAAATTCCCTGGATATGTTAAAGCATTAGAAGCATAACCTCCTATGATGCCACAGGGCAAATTTGAAAGATCAGGCCTGGTACTAAAACCATAAAATGGCATGGACACTAAGGGGATAAGGTGTCATTTTTTTTTTTTCCGTGACGGGCTGACATTTTCATTGCTACCATTTTGGTGACTGTGCGAGCTTTAGATCAGCTTCTATTAGTTTTTTTTTCCCGTGTTGCGAAATTGGCGATTTGAATATTTGAGTGCATTTTTCCATTACAGGGTTCACCGCCAGGAGTAATTTTTACAGATAGGGGATTTTGGGCCACGGTAATGCCTAATATGCTGTGCGGGTTTTTTTTTTTTTTTTAAATTATATTTTTACAATTTTTTTTTCTGTTGACAACAAGCTAGCACAAAAACATTAACATGTAATAAGGACAATATCCAAACAGATTTTTGCAGATAAAACGGGCAAAAAGAAAATGACATAAAAATGTCTAGTCCCAATTCTACTACGGAGAAAGTTCCTAAAGTTTCTAACTAGAGAGAACTTAGAAATCAGCAAATTTGTACGATTTCATGGTTACTTCTCAGTCCCCTAAATTCCTACTAAGGGTATTTATTATAATATTGAGTTTTTAAGTTGATTCCTATTTAAAGGTGTTTTCCGACAAAGGCAAGTGGCCTGACCAACCCAATCCTCCTCGCCCCAAACATCCCCCCCCCCCCCCCCCTCCAGGATAACTTATAACACATAATTATATTGTAATGCAAATTAGAAAAGGCAGAAAGGCATATGTAAAAGCCCATGACACCTGCATTGCACAGTCTTTTTAGTGAAAAATTAGGTCCCTGGTGGTTTAAGTTTATAGTAAGAAATGGCTGAACAAGTTTTTGTGTAATAGTCTTGTTAGTGATGTTTCAGGATTTTTAAATGTAGAGACTACATCGTCGGCATACAGGCTTATTGTAAATTTACCTGAATCGCCACATAGACCACTGATTCCGCTGTTTCGTCTTACTGCTTGGGCTAGTGGTTCAATAACTAGTTTAAATATAGGGGGATAAGGGACATTCTTCCCTAGTACCATTAAAATAACTTTGAAATTAAGCTACTCAAGCCGATGGATTGTTATACAAGGCTAGAATGGCTGGTAATGGGAAATTACCCCATAACCTGAATTTCTCATTGTTTTTTCAATTGTAAAATATCATGAACTAGTGATCAGTAGTTCATAGTAATGCACTGCAGTAACCATGTATTGCAGCGCATTAGAAGTGTCAGCCTATGCACTTGCATACGCTGACAGGCAGCTACTCAGTCAAGCCAGCGGAGCAGGCAGATGATGACAGACCAGGTGCCTGGCAGCAAGATGGCACCTCGCAATCTCTTTGCTGGGGTTCCAGGAAGAGAAGGAGGGAGCCCCCTCCCTCTGGTCACAGCATACAGATCTGTATGTGCAGTCACTAAAGGGTTAATATCTTTACCTATGAGTTTATGAAAATATAATACTCTTCCACAGGAAAAAAGTACTCTGGGTGCCACCATATTTCTGTCTCCTCACAACATCAGGGTTTGCTAAATGGTTGCCATGACAGCCACGAGACTCCTATGTCTGCAATTCAACACTCTTTAGCTTGGCCTGTCAAGTAAGAGCTGTATATTCATAATATATTTCAATACAGGAGTAATGCTGTATATAGCATAAATGATTAAACCCCCTAGTGTTAACTCCTTAAGCGTCCTAAAAAGTAATAAGTGAGGGGTGGACTTTAACCGTCAGCTTCGGATGTATGGAGAGAGCTCACTGGTGTTAACCCTTCAGCGGTGGCTTTGACTGTCGCTCCCCATGACTTTATTGGGCTCATTTGCATAGTCTTTCATCTTGGTGGTAGGTGTCCCTTAAGTTGATAAAGGAGATTCCCTTACCCCGCTTCAGTGGACCTCTGTTCTCAAGAGGTGCAAGTCTCTCTATGACTTGCACTTATTGCAAGATGGAAGTTAAGTTGCACAACTTCCTTCATTTTAGATTTAGGGGAAATTATATAAACTGTTGCACAAAGGAGCAGGCTTTGCCTTTTTTTTTTTTTTTTTGAGGACACATTGCTGCTGCTATAAATACAATGCTTTTGGTCCAGAGACACTGAACCCTTCAATCTGTCAGAAAAAAATAGATTATGTCTTCAGTTTTTAGCAGATCACGCATAGCCTATACACTCACCGGCCACTGTATTAGGTACACCATGCTAGTAACGGGTTGGACCCCCTTTTGCCTTCAGAACTGCCTAAATTCTTCGTGGCATAGCTTCAACAAGGTGCTGGAAGCATTACTCAGAGATTTTGGTCCATATTGACATTATGGCATCACACAGTTGCCGCAGACTTGTCGGCTGCACATCCATGATGCGAATCTCCCGTTCCACCACATCCCAAAGATGCTCTATTGGATTGAGATCTGGTGACTGTGGAGGCCATTTGAGTACAGTGAACTCATTGTCATGTTCAAGAAACCAGTCTGAGATGATTCCAGCTTTATGACATTGCGCATTATCCTGCTGAAAGTAGCCATCAGATGTTGGGTACATTGTGGTCATAAAGGGATGGACATGGTCAGCAACAATAGTCAGGTAGGCTGTGGCGTTGCAACGATGCTCATTGGTACCAAGGGGCCCAAAGAGTGCCAAGAAAATATTCCCCACACCATGACACCACCACCACCACCAGCCTGAACCGTTGATACAAGGCAGGATGGATCCATGCTTTCATGTTGTTGACGCCAAATTCTGACCCTACCATCCAAATGTCGCAGCAGAAATCGAGACTCATCAGACCAGGCAACATTTTCCAATCTTCTACTGTCCAATTTCGATGAGCTTGTGCAAATTGTAGCCTCAGTTTCCTGTTCTTAGATTAAAGGAGTGGCACCCGGTGTGGTCTTCTGCTGCTGTAGCCCATCTGCCTCAAAGTTTGACGTACTGTGCATTCAGAGATGCTCTTCTGCCTACCTTGGTTGTAACTGGTGGCGATTTGAGTCACTGTTGCCTTTCTATCAGCTCGAAACCAGTCTGCCCATTCTCCTCTGGCATAAACAAGGCATTTCCGCCCACAGAACTGCCGCTCACTGGATGTTTTTTCTTTTTCGGACCATTCTCTGTAAACCCTAGAGATGGTTGTTCGTGAAAATCCCAGTAGATCAGCAGTTTCTGAAATACTCAGACCAGCCCTTCTGGCACCAACAACCATGCCACGTTCAAAGGCACTCAAATCACCTTTCTTCCCCATACTGATGCTCGGTTTGAACTGCAGGAGATTGTCTTGACCATGTCTACATGCCTAAATGCACTGAGTTGCCGCCATGTGATTGGCTGATTAGAAATTAAGTGTTAATGAGCAGTTGGATAGGTGTACCTAATAAAGTGGCCGGTGAGTGTATAAGACTATCTGTGAAAAACTGTCAGACAGAAAAATTGGGTATGAAAACATTAACATGCTTTTCAAATTCCTGTGCGGCTTCCTATATGTGATTGAAGAGGGTAATGGAAGCACACAGACCTTCTTTAGTCTTCTTCTTGGAGCTTAGCCTTACTTCATACTAGGAAGTTCCCTCCTGCTCTCACTTGGTGCAGTGGTAAAAATAAAAGTACAATCTTTTATTCAATCCATAAACCAGCACAGAAAAGTCTCGGAAGAACAGAGCCATAATACTAACAAACACGCTTAGACATTTGTCTAAGGCTACGTTCACACTGCTGTTGTGTATATAGCCACATATAAGTGCAATACACGTTTTATCTTTCCCGGTTTGTACAGCCCTGCATCACAATTGAGAGGGAAGGGATGTGCAGCGCTTATTCCTCCTTTAGGGCTTATTTACATTGCTGTCGGCGAGGCCAGTGGCTCATTGTAATGTATAGTGTGCAAAAAACGCCATATATTGCAATACTGTAGTATTGCAGTATATGGTAGGAGCGATCTGACCATCTAGGGTTAATGTACCCTAGATGGTCTAAAAATAGTGACAAAGAGAGAAAAAAGTTTAAAAAATAAAAAAAATAAAATATTAAAAATTCTAATCGCCCCCCTTTCCCTAGAAGGGATATAAAACATAATAAACAGTAAAAATCACAAACATATTAGGTATCGCCGCGTCCCAAAATGCCCGATCTATCAAAATATAAAAACGGTTATGGGCGGCGGTGACCTCCGAGGCGGGAAATGGCGCCCAAATGTCCGAAATGTGACTTTTACACCTTTTTACATAACATAAAAAATGATCAAAATGTTGCACAGACCTCAAAATGGTAGCAATGAAAACGTCACCTCATTTCGCAAAAAATGACCCCTCACACATCTCCGTGCGCTAAAGTATGTAAAAGTTATTAGCGTCAGAAGATGGCAAAAAAATTTTTTTGCTTTTTTTTTTACACATTCGTTTAATTTTTGAAAATGTATTAAAACACAAACCCTATATAAATTTGGTATCACCGCGGTCGCACCGAACCAAAGAATAAAGTAGGCGTGTTATTTGGAGCGAAGAGTGAAAGTCGTAAAAACTGAGCCCACATTTGGAATTTTTTTTCAGCTTCGCAGTAGACGGCATGTTAAAATAAATAACATTACGGGAAAGTAAAATTTGTTACGCACAAAATAAGCCCTCACACAGGTCTGTACACGTAAAAATGAAAAAGTTATGGATTTTTGAAGTAGGAGAGAGAGAAATGAGCCGAAAAACCCTGCGTCCTTAAGGGGTTAACCTTAATCCCGGTCAAGTTTGTATATACACACATACTGACTTTCAATTTAGACGCCCATCACTCATCACAACGTACAACGTAAACATCACCCATCTTCTAGGGAATATATAAACGCACACAAATGACGGCTATGCACCCTAGGACGTACTATAATGTTTTTAGGGCGTGGCTGAGCGCTCTCCATACACAGTTGGTGTATGCTGCAGAAGGGTACATACACACGCGGTATGACCGCCGTGCGGGCATACCACCGTGTGCTGGAGAGGAGGTGACCCCTCCTCCATAGAAAACAGCGGCTCACGGCCGCACACACGCTGAAAGATGGAGCATGCTCTCTTTTTGCGGTGTGCGGCCCGGATCGGTGCCACACACGTATGGCACTGTATCCCCGCTGTGGCGCTATTGCCGTCTACGGGGACGTATTTGCGGCCTAATACAGCTGACACACGCCTGTTACTGCTGCGCTCTGTGCTGCAAGGTTAAAGTACCCTAGAAGTAATGGTAAAGAAGAGCTGATGATAAATATTAAAAAAATGTAAGAGCTAGTTTTAGGCTACATTCACACTAACGTATGGGGGACGTATATACGGCCGACGTATATACGGCCGATATACGTCCCCCATACACTTCTATGGGCGCACGGCACCCTACGGGAGCGGTACGGTGCGGCACCGTACCGTTCCGTACCCGGGAAAAAGATGGGACCTGTCCTATCTTTTCCCGTAATACGGGGCCGTGCGCCATAGTTTGCTATGGAGAGGGGCGGGGGTGAGCTGCGCTCACCTCCTCCTCCTCTCCCCGTACACTGCCGTTGCCCGGTACGGTACGGGCGGGCAACGGCAGTGTGAATATAGCAATGGGAGCCTGAGCGCCTCCAGCTCATTTGCATATTTGTATTCCCTTATCTTCTGGCGCTGGAAGAGGCTGAAAACTGATCAATCATCCCATGCAAGTAATGAGCATGCGTTACAGGACAATCTACCACGAGAAACTGGTTGTAGATGTCCTTAAAAACAATTTCTTTAATCTGTAATGTTTGCGAATGGGTTCCACTACAGTTGGCAAATTTTCCCCTTAACCTGCAAATATTTGATTGATAAAATCGCAGAAAGTAAATTTTTTTTTCTCAGATTGGTGGGTTGCTATAGACATTTTTTTTCCTTTTCCAGCCTTGTAAAGAATGGTTTTAAAAGGGTTACAAAAAATTAGGAGCAGAGTTGGGGGGCGGGCTTTTCCCAGTTTATTTGTGCTCTCCCTGAGCACAGCTTTTGTTCCCCTGTAAACAAAGGCAGGGATCGGCCATGTGTGCTGCACTGTACTTCCATAGGGCGCCGTGCACTCATTGCGTCTATGGGCGAAGTATATAGGCCCCCATATGGTAGTGTGAATGCAGCCTGACAGTGTGCTTCATACGGGCTGCAAACTCTGCTCCTCACTGCTCCCATCCTCATACAAGCCGGATAACCGCTCCTGGGCAAAAACAGAACTTGCTATGGGGCAAGGTGCGGTGTGCGTACCACACTGACTGCTATAATGCAAGTCAATGGTGACCGTGAGCTGACTGCGTTTTCTGTGGCAATTTCACGGTCGCCATATTTGCTAACCTGCATGAGGCCTAGGTCTTCATTTTAGTTAGTTCTGGAGATAATCTATTAAATTCATGAAGTCACTTATGTTTAATTTGGTAGTCCAGTAAAGAATGCAAATGTCTAGTGTTAATTCTCTGTGCTTACATAGCCCAGAAAATTCAGCTGACCTGCTTTAACTCGAGTGCTTTTAATTGTCCAAGCTTCACTTTTTTTGTGAGTGTTCTGTTAACTCTTTTCAACTGGGTTTTTTTTTGCCTACTAGATTTTTCTTTAGCCTGTGTTCTGTCCTGATTTTTTTTTGAAAATGGATTGAGGAACAGTTTAACACGGGTATTTAGGTTGTGTTTACCTGTTCAATATTAACCCCATAATGAGTTGACACATACTAGTACATGTCTTTGTGTTTCTGTTTTTTACTACCCTCATTCCAAAAGTAATAACGTGTGTTTTTGTTTTAGAGATGTGTGTAGACTTGTTATCTGTGAGACAAATTGTACTTTTAATGATGCCATTTACTATTCTATGCAATACAATTGTTTTCCTGTGGGACCAGTTTTTACGGGTTTTATTTTATATAGGTTTTATTAGTTTTTAATAGATTTTTTTTAAATTAAATCTTTTATACATAAGAAAATATTTAGTTTTTTCCAAATTCTGAGGTCTAACTTTTTCATATGTCAGTGTACGGACCTATGTAAGGTATCATCTTTTGCAGTACATACTGGCATATTTATTTTTGATAGACTTAAGATTTTGGGACAATGCAATAACTTGTTTATGATTTTTACTGTATTTTTGTTATCTAGGGAAATGGAGGTGATTTAAACTTTTGATTCTTTACCTAATTTTTTTTTTTTTTTTCATACCCTACAGCAGTGATGGCGAACCTTTTAGAGACAGTGCCCAAACTACAACCAAAATCCACTTATTTACCATGAAGTGCCAACGTGGTATTTTAAGCAGCAACTTTGTTGCCCGTTCTTCCACATCTTTTCATTTTATCTGCAACCTGAGGCCACCAATACAGTTGAAAGGAGGGCAAATACAGATTATCATTGTAGCTTCTCTTTCAACAACTTCTCACTTTTCAAGCAGTTCCAAACACTCAATGAAGTGTTGCTTTAAAATGGCGCTGAGAGCAGCATCTCTTAAAGAGGTATTCTCACCTTGCCTACCACAGCTAATTCAATCCTATGTGAACTGCACATGCGCTAGCTATGCATGTTCACGTATTCCCGGCAGGTTCAGAGAAGCCTCGTTCTAAGCGCCTGCGTGGCCACTGCTGCTGACGAGCGGCAGTGGGCCGTATCTAGTGGCAAGAGAAGGCTGTTACTAGGGGGAGGTAAGCCCCTTTTACAGTATATTATGGGAATATGGGTAATTTATTTAAAATAACAACAATTATTGAAATGTTTTTGGGGGGGGGGGGGTTAGGGATTGAATTAACTGTAGTAGGTGAGGTGGAAATACCCCTTTAAGTTGCCTGGGACTGCAGAAAGATTTGGTGGCTTTGTTCTTGTTTGATGAACTCTGTCCTGGGGCAATGGCCTGAGTGCCCAAAGAAAGGGCTCTGAGTGCCACCTCTGGCACCCATGCCATAGGTTCGCCATCACTGCCCTACAGAGTACTTTAACCCTGCAGGGTCTCATCGCTAATACTATATAGTGCCATACTACTGTATGGTAATATATAGCAATTTTATTGCTGATCTCTAAAAGCCTGCCATCTGCTGGTTATTAGAGATCATTAAGCAAGGCAAGCCTACAACTCTCAATGAGAGTGAAGGCTGACGTGGCAACCGATCGCCACCATCCGATGACATCCCAGGGGGGCGGCGATCAGCCATCTAAGATGGCGCCCTTGAAATGGTAAGTTAGGTGCCATGGTAAGGTTCAACCGTGGCACTTAACAGGTCCTTGTGCGTGAAAGAGGTTAACCCTTTCAGGATGCAGAAGTTTATAACTAAAGTCTCAGCCTTTTACTGAGACTTTAGCCATTTACAAAAGATAGAGAGAACCCATCTTAAAATGTTCTGCAATTTCTCATAACTGAGACCCCCCAACCCCCCCACGTGGATGTCATTTGTTCTATGGGTGCACAGTGAGTTACAGAAGGGAAGGAGCGCATGCGGAAGGCTGTTTAGCTTCCTAGAATTTAGTGGCTTTTAGTTTTTCACGGCATACTGTTTTTTAACCCCTAGGCGCACCAGGACGTTATAGTACGTCCCCGGGGCTGGATGCTTAGCGCACAGGGACGTTCTATAACGTCCCGCTTCTGGCACCGGCTCACGAACGGAGCCGGTACCAGAAGCAGCGGCTGTCAGCTGTCTAGTACAGTTGACAGCCTGCGCTAACACCCGCGATCGGAGCCGGCTCCGATCACGGGTGTTAACCCATTACACGCCGCGGTCAAACATGACCGCGGCGTGTAAGGGTGTTTGCGCTGTGGATCGGATCCCCCGTGCCGCTTACCGGGGGATCCGATCCACTTCTAGGCAGCTCCGAGGACTGGCATGTGCCCCGGAGCTGCCCGGTCTCCATGGCAGTCAGACCCCTTCCGGGTCTGACTGTAAACTGTCTGAGCATGCGCAAGCTTGCTCAGACAGTTTACACTGCTCTACAATAAAATAGTATTGTAGAGCAGTGTATTGAACTTAAACCAGTGATCAGAGCATCACTGGTTTAAGTTCAAGTATGTATAAGTAAAAATATGCAAAAAACACTTAACACTACACATTATAATAAATAAAAAATAAATGCATTAAAATATAAGCCCCTAAAATGTCACTTTCCTATAAAAACACTTAATAAAGTATAAAAACCATAAAAACACAAAAACCCCCCGCATATTTGGTATTGCCGCGTCCGTAACAATCTGTATAATAAAACAGAATCGTTACTGGACCCACACGGTACACGCCGTAGAAAAAAAACGCAAAAACGTTCCGAAAAAAGATCATTTTTAATTAATGCCATATAAAAAAAATGCTCTAAAAAGTAATTTAAAAAATGTTATGCACTCCAAAATAAGCCCACTAAAAACAACTCTTTTCGCAAAAAATAAGACCCTAACCAGATTTGTCAGCCGAAAAATAAAAAAGTTATGCATATGAAAAGATGGTGATGCTAAAATGAACAAGATTTTCTCCAAATTGGTTTTTATTCAGTACAATTGAATAAAATACAAAAAAACCCCACATATTTGGTATCCCTGCATCCGTAACAATCTGCATAATAAAACAGAATCGTTATTAGATCCGCAAAGTGAACCCCGTAAAAAACAAAACAAAAAAAACTCCAGAAAAAAGATCATTTTCAATTAATACCCTATAAAAATGCTCTAAAAAGGGATTTAAAAAATGTTATGCACTCTAAAATAAGACCACTAAAAAGAACAATCCTTCTCGCAAAAAATAAGCCCTTAAACAGATTTGTGAGGCGAAAAATAAAAAAGTTATGCATATGAAAGACGGTGATGCTAAAATTAACAACATTTTTGCCAAATTACTTTTTATTCAGTAAAAATGGGGAAAAAAATAAAAAATCTATATAAATGAGGTATTTTTGTAATCGTGGCGACCCATAGAATAAAAATAATATACTATTTTTATGGTATGGTAAACAGCCAAAAAACCCCCATAAAAATCTTCCTGAAAAGTGATGATTTTCATTTCCTCCACCAACAAAGAGTTAATAAAATCTCACCAATTAGCCTATAGATTCCCCCAAATTACGTACCAGAAAAGTGCATCTCATGTGGCAATAGAAATAAGCCGCTATAGGTCCACATTAAAAAAAAAAAAGAAAAAAATTATAGCCTGTACAATGTGACATAGCAAATCTGAACTGGATGGCGCCTCCTTCCCCTCTATGCCCGGCCGTGCGCCCATACAGCAGGTTACCAGCACATATAGAGTATCCGTGTGCTCGGGAGAGATTGGGTAACAAACTTTGTGGAGCCTTTATTCATTTAATCCATTGTAAATGTTGAATTTTCCACCCAAAATGAGTGTATTGTGAAAAAATATTACAATTTGCAGACTGCACCTCCATTTTGTTTTAAGTTAACAAACTTCTTAAAAGTGGTTTTTCATACGTTGAGGTGTGTAGTTTCCACAATGGGGTAATTTACGAGTCTCACTATTATTTAGGCCTCTCAGTGTCAATTAGAATTTGAGCAGGTCCATCTAAATACGGGTTTTGGTGATTTTACAAAAAATGTGAAAAATGATACCTACATTCTGAGCCTCATAACATTCTAGTAAAATATGTGGAATCTTAAAAAACCATGCCAACATTTGGGAAATGTAAGTTATTAATTTATTTGGGAGCTATGACTATCTGCATCAAAAGTAGATAATTTAGAATGTTGAAAATAAAGAATTTTTCCAAATTTAACTAAACGCAAAAGATTTCATCCAAATTTTTAAACTAATTTGAAGTACAATGTGTCACGAGAAAACAATCTCAAAATCCCCTGGATATCTCATAGCGTTCCAAAGCTATAACCACTTATAGTGACACAGGGCAGATTTGAAGAATGGGGCCGCGTCCTTAAAGGGCACCTACCACCACAAATCTACCTATAAAGGTAGATTGGGTGGTAGGTGGATCAATGGGACGTGAGGAGAGCCCTTTTAAGGGCTAATCCTCACGTCCCTGCACTTTTTTAATAACTTTAATTTGGTATTTATTCAAATTTACTTATGTGGCTACCGGGGCGTGGAGTAGCCGCATATGAGATTACAGGAGGCGGCTACTCCACGCCCCGGTAGCCATTTTACCCCTCCTACTCACCCATCTTCGGCGCGCAGCTCCGCGTAGCTGCGCGCCCTCGTCCGGCGATCCTGCCGTCTGCGCATGCGCAGAAGAGCAGGCCCGCGCCTGCGCGGTCACAACTCCGAAACAGGCGCGGGCCTGCTCTTCTGCGCATGCGCAGACGACAGGATCGCCGGACGAGGGCGCGCAGCTACACGGAGCTGCGCGCCGAAGATGGGTGAGTAGGAGGGGTAAAATGGCTACCGGGGCGTGGAGTAGCCGCCTCCTGTAATCTCATATGCGGCTACTCCACGCCCCGGTAGCCACATAAGTAAATTTGAATAAATACCAAATTAAAGTTATTAAAAAAGTGCAGGGACGTGAGGATTAGCCCTTAAAAGGGCTCTCCTCACGTCCCATTGATCCACCTACCACCCAATCTACCTTTATAGGTAGATTTGTGGTGGTAGGTTCCCTTTAAGGCCAAAAGAGGCTGAGTCCCATAGGGGTTAACTAAAAAAAGATTTGTTTTTCCGTTAATATTGCCATGCAAGGGCTCATTTGTGGGATGAGATGCATTTTTCAGTGGTACTATTTTGGGGTGTCTATACCAAACTTTACATTTTACTAATTTTGTACAGTAAAAAATTAGTGCCTGTGCCTTGCAACAATTTGTAATGCAGCTTTGGAGAGTGTTTTAATTTTAAAAACCTTTTATTTTTAATCAATTATCTAGTTGCTTGTTCTTTGATAATGCCCTGCAATACATCAGGTTATTATACAGTCAGTCAATGCTGATGCACGAAGATACTGAGTGGGACGCTGACCATGCAGTCAATTTTCCCTCCAGCCATTTAAATGCCTCTGTTGCGCTGATTGCAGCATTTAAAGGGTCGGACCTCGCTTCGTCGAGGGGTGTTGCATGGGGATGTCAACGGTAGATTACAGCTTACACCACGCGCTTCGCGATTCTGGTTCAGCACCGAAGCGGTGCAGAGCTGAACAGTCATTGGCTCCATGCCATACTATTACAGCGTAGATCTCTATTACCCGGCAAGTGGTTAAGAGAGTATGGGGAGGGCTTATGGTTCACTGTTGGTGCTGGCCCCAACTGCAGGTGTTGGGGACCTTGACAACTCCAGTCAAAAGGTCAACGATGTGTGGGCGCCACCTTATTCACCTAAAAGTTCAAATCCTTCCCTTTTCCCTGGAACTGATAACATAAGCTTATATAATTTTATTATGTAGATATTACCACATTCTAAGTCCTATCCTTGGAAATCATTTGAAATGTTGACCCCTGCAATGGGAAATGGTGCCCAAATGTCTGTATCACAAATTTTTTTGTCATTTTATAAAAAGTATTCAAAAGGTGACCTTAAATGGTACCAATGACTACCTCTTTTTAAGCACATCAATACTGAAAATGGCCAGCCTGCAGGTGTATGGCAGGCACTACAGCGGTGCTTATGAAAGAAACTATTCCTTGTTCTGCAATCTGTTTCTTTCAATTTATTTGCCCTTGTAAAAATGGTATTGCTATCGTTCGATTATAGCTGAAATTATATTTGTACACTTTTTAGAGGTTTTCATAGTATTGAACATGAATGTGGTAAAAGACATGAAAGAGGGGCCTGGGCCAGGAACAAGAACTGCTCCTTTATTTGGTCATTTGGCTTGCAGATGGGACCATGGAAACATCACATTAATAGGTCCATAGAAATAAACTTTGGTGTCCTATTCAGTGATTAAACTTCTAGCGCATGGCCACTTCCCCACTGCTTTGGGTTCAGCTAGTACAAGAGGTTTCTGTCATTTTCCACATCCACAGACCAATTATTATTCGCACTACACACGTTGCAGCAGATTTGTCAAGACTAAAAGTTTGACAATTGTTAACCTTTTCGAATGATCTGTGTAATGTTAAACTAGAATTTTGGAGTTACATTTTTAATGTAATTGACAGATTGTTGTAAACGGAATGATAAATCTTTGTTTATGATATCTGTCCTATATAAATGCATTTGTTAACATTTTATGTGGGGCATGTGCAGCTTTAACAGTGGGCCTAGTAAGGAATTGAAATGGTGTGGATTAGAAAATTTTAACATCCAGTGTAGTTGGCTACAGAAAATGTCATACTGTTTAAGGTTCTCATGTTTTTCATGCAACCTTTAGTCACCGGCTGCTTGCATGCTTATACTTGTTTGTTTTGACTTTAGTGCATTTGGCCTTCTGTGTCAGACAACCCATGTAAAAATTTGGTAGTTGTAGAAGAAATTGGAATGATTTTCTTATACCCTCCAAAAGGTGTTCAGAATATAAGTTTAACTAAACCTTTGTACTGCATTCACACATTCTGGAACAAGGAGGACCTATTCCATAAGCTTTTGGTAAGAAGCACTGCTTGTTTTGGATGTAAACCATGCCAAAACATGTGATCTTTACCAAGTCCTCCCCTATCAGTCTTGGATTGTCCTTTTACGCAATCTGCTTAAATAAGGAATAAAAGGACAAGGACATAAAATTATACATATATTTTAATAGGCTTCTTTTATAATTGTCAATTTTTAGCGTTATTTTTTTTTCTTCCCTCAGTCTTCACTGTATGTATCATTCATGCTCATTTTTCTCCTAACAGGAACTGAATGATTTGGCCCGTGATCCTCCAGCACAATGTTCTGCAGGTCCAGTTGGAGATGACAGTAAGAATTTCTTATTTTATATATATAATTTTTTTTTTTTTTTGTATCGTATAAGCCAAGGCCCCTAATTTTGACACACAAAAATGGGAAAACCTATTGACTATCGAGTAAAAGCCTAGTATGGGAAATGCATTGGTCACAGCCAGTATATAGCTAGTAATTCCCCTTCCCCATTGTATAGCCAATTTGTCCAATTTCTAAAATAAATAGTCAAAACACACCTTTCCGACGCCCTCGCAGGTGTTCTCCTCTTCAGTTCAGCAGGTACTGTGCAGTCTGCCCCGGCCGCCACATGGGATCAGCTGCTGCCGGACCGCAGAGGAGACCTGCGGGGGCTGTCGGAAAGCTGAGGTTTGACTTTTTTTTTTTTTTTTTTAAGCTGCGTAAATTTTTTAGCTTCTTTTTTTTTTTCTTATGGGCCATACTACGTTAGCAAAAAAAAAAAGCTGGGAAAAAACATAACTCTGAATGATTCCCAGGGACACCTGGAGCAAAGTATTTTGCCTCAGTCCTCATTTAGTACCTTTTTTGGCCCATAGCAACCAGGGTTTCCAGCTCTCAAAAAAACTACAATCAGTAAGATGGAGAAGCGGGACCTGCCCCTGTAATCTCATCACAAGCACCTGCTGCTGACTAATGACTATATATATATATATATATGTGTGTGTGTCCTATCTATCTAAGTAAAACTCCAGCACAGCACATGAGGGGACAGCTTGAAGACTTGGAGTCTCCTGCCATTTCCTGTTGTGGAGTGTGAGGTGATGGGGGGGAGGGAGGTTGTGATGTATGTAAACAAATAATCCACACAGACACAAACTGCACATCAAAGTGTAGGGAAATCTAAAGGGAGAGATAAGGGTAGTTGTTTTGTTACTACATAAGGCTACATTCAGACGGCTGTTGCCTACCGTACTGCAGCGCGTGGGGAGAGGAGGAGGAGAACGCCGCTCACCCCCGCCCCTCTCTACAGGAATATATGGCGCACTGCGCCGTATTCCGCCAATAGATGGTACATGTCCTATCTTTCTACGGGGTACAGTGCCACACATGTGCTGCACTGTACCGCTCTATACGTATATACGTCCCCCATACGTTCGTCTGAATGTAGCCTTAGTGCTTCACTCTGCACATGACTGAGTGCTGGAGCTGTGAGACTTGAGGTAAATCTGCTGTGAGCAGAGAGGACAGGTGGGAGTGTCTCTTCCTCTAGTCAGCTCCTCAGTGAAGATGGAATGTGCCCAGCAACAGCAATATGAGTGATAACTGACATCTAGGGGAAGTCTGCAGAATGCAATTGGATTAGTTCCTTGCTCCTTCCTCTTGTAAAAGGGCTTAAAATTACCTGCCCTACAACATATAACAAGTTTTTGGAAATGACGGTTGTACTTTAAATTTAAACCTTTTTTTTGACAGAAGATAAATTAGGCAATACTTTGCTCTCAGCTGAAGAACCATTGCTTTTGTCTACAATGAATAACTGTTCTAATAATGGTGTAAAGTATGTATTCACCTTTTAAACCATCACGGTAGTAGTATACCAAACAAAAGTTTTTTTTTTTTTTTTTGTTCTCCATAGTGTTTCATTGGCAAGCAACCATCATGGGCCCAGTAAGTAATTTCAACTGTTTATTTCTTTGCATGTGTAACTTTCACAGCATGCCAGCATGTAAGTGTGCTTGGTTTGGAATAGTTATTCCTGATGGTAGATATCCCTTCTGTTTCCATCCTGTTTCCTGCAGTATGTAATGTATGCAGTGCCGATGGAGGCAAAAAGGATGCCTTCCTCTGCTTGTATATGTATGTGACCCAGGTATAAACCATAATCTATCTTGGCATATACGCTCAGCATATTTTTTTTTTAAAAAAAGTTTGAATATAGCTTTATTAGAGTAGAAAAAAATGCTTATGTGGAAACCAATTCGAATTAGTTTGTGTGATGGTTGGGTTTTGGACATGGTACTTGGCACAGAATGCACAAAAACTTCCCAAGGCTTGGGACCAAAGGAGGTGCCTTAGCAGCAGGTAAGTAGCTGCAAAATGGCTCTTGGTTAATTTACAGCAATCTACCCTAGTATAGTGGCTTTATTGAAAGCCCACCTACACAATTTTAAAATCCTGCTGCATACCGTATATACTCGAGTATAAGCTGCCCCGAGTATATGCAGAGACCCCTAATTTTAACAAACAGGAAAAACCTATTGACTTGAGTATAAGCCAAGGGTGGGAAATGCATTGGTCACAGCCCCCTGGAGTATATGGCCTGCCAGCCCTTGCCCCCAATATGCCTATAGGAAAAAGTGTATATACATACGTTATATTCTCAAAAAATGTGCTGAAAAACCCTAAATTGGCTTATACTTGAGTATACACTGTGCCAGCCGTGTAACCGGAAACCAAGCAGACACTGCTGTGAATTAGAATAGAAACACCAGACCGCTATCAAATGACCTTTGACTGCCCCTTTAGTAAGCAGCTCCTAGTGCTGTTTTTAACGGTAACCGGTCCTATTTAAAGAGTTGATTAGCATGGTGCCCTTATCTGTCTGTGGTGTAGGACCTCTGAATGCATTAGAACACGCTACTCAGGACTTCAGAAAGCAGGAGCAGAAAAGCTGTTTCATAAAACTAACTTATGACTAAGTTCAGTTTTCACCTGCACAAATCGCTTCAATATTACTTAAACTGGTCTGGGACTGCCCCTCTGACTTTAGAAGTCAGCGGGCCGAGGTCCCGAGTCTGCAGCGATGTCTAAAGATGTCAGACACCTGGAGATTCTAGGAGATATGGTTAGTTATAGCTTCTGCCTTCTCCGCTCCTCACAGCATCTTGCTGAAGGAGTATGCACTGAGGAGCGTTGCCGTCGGCTCCATAAACTAGAGCTGTTTGGTCTAATTGTACCCATTACAGCTCTGATCAACACCACCAGTGACAAGTGGTCGTTTCCCCTGTAACGGAGGCTCTTATAGATGCCTCACTTAAAGGGGGAAACTTGTAAAAGAAAAAAAAATTTAAAGTGAAAATTTTCCCCAGGGGTCTTTTAAAACTTTTTTTGGGACATATAAAGTAAAAACATGCACAAAAAAATAGTAATATTTGTAAAAATACAATGACATTTCTCCATATAATACACATGCTACACCCACCCTACACTACAAAAAGCATCACCACAGTCTCCCCGTTTTCCCGAGACTACACATATATCAAAATAAGGAATTCATTAATAATGTATCTTGTAGTACTTTTTTAATTTTCAAATTAAAAAATCCCCCCCCCCCCACACACACTTTTAACTCCAAATAAAAATGAAAAATGTATACATTTTTATTACCTTTTTAACTAAAAAAAACCACTTCAAAAAATTAAAGGTAGCATGCAAATAAGTTATGGCCCTCAATGAAACTTCACTAATAATTACGGTGACTAGAGCCTATTCAGGCTAAGTTCCAAAGGGGTTAAAGGAAACCTACCATTTAGAATGGTAGGGGTAAGCTGTAAGTACCGAGCACCAGCGGTATCGCGGTTTTAACACTTTTTAAACTTTAGAGCAGAAGAGGCTTCGGCGCTGCGTGCGCATGGTCGCGCGCAGCGCCGAAGCCTCTCCTGCTCTAAAGTTTAAAACCGCGATAAAGCGGTTTATAACACTAACGAAAGTAAGTATCGGCACCAGCTCACCCTGAGCTGGTGCTCGGTACTTACAGCTTACCCCTACCATTCTAACTGGTAGGTTTCCTTTAAAGGAAACTTCTGTCTGATTCATAACTTTACAACACAGAGTTACTGATGGAGTTCATTCTGATGCAGTATTTGTGTGTGTTGTGTTTTTTTTGTTTACACTGTCTCTTTCCCTAAAGAAAAGCTGGGCTTTAACTTATTTCCTGGAATTTGATAATTTAACTACCTGTTGAAAGACCTTTTAACTTACACCTGCGTTTTCCTGACAGAATGACAGTCCATATCAAGGCGGTGTTTTCTTCTTGACGATTCATTTTCCTACAGACTATCCCTTCAAACCTCCCAAAGTAAGTATCATTGCAGACTTCATATTAACATAAAAGGGAATGAACTTCTAACCAAATCTGGGGTACTAATGTGTGTTAGTGTGGTTAATGCATTACAGCGCAAAGCTTTTACATTATAAATTTAAACAGTTACTGAAATCTTTCCAGTATTTATATTAACCATTGATAATTCTTTAAAAGTAATGTTTGCGGCATTGTTCAACATACATGCCACCAGTTTTTATGATGTAATTTTTAACCACTTGGCTGTGATTCATATCCTAATGCTCTCACACTCCGTACTCTATCATTATGTATGGAGCCAGGTAGAGTGAACCCCGCAGTTGGCTTTCTAGATGCTTTTGGTATTACAGACACTGGCATCTTAATGAGTTCTGTAGCAAAGGGTGTTGTACTTGGCTATGCAGGTGTTTGTTTTTTGAGGAAAGACATGGTGGGCCTCCTGGCTGCTGCCCATTACAGACCAAATTACAAAAAAATGTTTGACTTGTGTACAGAAAAGGGACACCCAGAGAATAAGAGTGAAGTACAGTGGAATCTTGGAATGACCATCATTTGATATAAGAATATTTTGGTTTAACAGCGTGTTCCAGAAACAGTTTTCCTATAGAACAGAAATTAAATATGTAATTGTTCCACGCTCCAAAAATATTTAGTAATGTGTAGTACATCTTATCATTCTAATTCAATATTGTTATACGATTTTTTTTTTTTTTTTTTTTTTTGAGGGGGAGGTACAGAAGGTTGTATGGAAGACTCTCAAAGCAAATCAACCAAATTTAATAAACTGATAGATGCTCACCCCTGCTCCTTTTTATCTTGGTGCTCTCCTTGCCTAAGCTTGACACGCTAGGATCATCTAGAAAAGTACCTTTTAACTAGCCACACTTGGACAAGATGTCTGGCGCTCTGGCCTGCTAATTATGCCCTCTGGGAGAGGGAAGTGAAGTCACGTGAGAGGTGTGAACTCATGGCCCTCACAGCAGGTTTTTTTTTTTTTAATTGACAATAACTTCTTGAGCCATAGGGATATTAACCCCTTCTGGTCTAAGCCATTTTGGAGCCATAGGTAAGCCATTTTGGAGCCTTGGGACCAGGCCTGATTTTTATTTTATTTTTATTTTATTTTTTAATTTGCCCTGTATCATAATAGGGGGTATACCTTTGTTACGCTTTAACATATCCAGGGTATATTAAGATTTTCTCATCACACATCGTACTTCAAAGCAATAGAAAAATTATATCTTTTATTTAGTTATAAAAAAAATGGAAATTTGAAAATCGAATAATTTTTAGAAATTTGTCAAAGTTCTACATTTTCTGCGTTTTCAGGCAGATACTAGTAGCACCGGAGTACATTTATAACGGACATTTCCAAAATGTCTGCTTTTCTATCAGCGTGGGTTTTTATGCATCCTCTTTTCTGGGTTGTTAGGAGGCTCAGAATTTTGTGTGCAATTTTTCTTATTTTTATGAAAATTGCCAAAACCCTTTGAGGCACTTGCTCAGCTTTAAGGCCTAAATAGCTGTAAAGTGACAGAATTTACAGGGTTTTACTAACTACTCCCTTCAATTTGGGGAAAAAACAACTTTAAGAAGTGTTTAAATGTTTTGCAGTGGTTAAAACAAAATGGAAGTGTAATTTACAAGCTATAATTTTACTTTGGACAGTGGTTTAATTTTGGCCAAAAATTAAAGGGGTTAGCCGGCGTTAAGAAATAATTTGGGACGGGCTATTTTGCAAATAATAAACGTGTACTTGCCACCTCCGGCACTGCTGATGTCCCGCGCCGCGGTCTGTCTGAACCGTTCCCCTGTTTGTTTACAGGGCCACAGAAGCTTCTGCCAGGCGAGGTGGCCGGCCATGCCCATCTCTCCCTATCTCTCAGCATTGTAGGGCGCTGGGAGATGGTGTCTGATGGGAGCTGCCAGCCATAAACTCCCTGTGCGCCCTTCTAAACAAACCTGCGCACAGGTCAGACGGGCTATGGCGCGGGCGTCAGCAGCGCCAGAAGAAGAGGTAAGTACACATTTAAATGGCCCGCTGCAGCCTGACCCTAAATTCATAAACTCAGCTAAGCCCTTTAAACCGTCAAAGTATTAAATTATTTAAAACAAACTTTCACATCTTGCAGGCTATATCTTAAAGGACACCTGTCATCAGGTCTTTGTCACTATTTCTGTCACCGCTACCTGTTGGAGCAGCTTTACAAGGGTCCCATCCCAGCCTTTATCTAGTTATTTTATTAATTTTATTTTATTATATTGGCACTTTGCTACAAATAAGTTTTCATTGTAGATATTCATTTTGGATATTATTACACATCAGTCTTTATACTGCCGGGCCACTTTAGATTTGAGCTATAGTCTGGGTTAGTTATAAATTATTTTGATGAGGGATACTGTTAAATAGGCATAGCGACAGGAACTGCTAGCTTGAAAACGCAACATACTAACTTTTTTTTTTTTTTTTAAATAAGTAATAATCGGGGCAGTCAGTTTGGGGTATTAGTGCTTGCACAGTAGGTAAGCAATAGAATACATTTTTATGCAGAACTCAAACTTCTGTTTTGCTTAAGTGTTCTTTAGTATTCTACGGCGGTCATTAGGGGTACTTGTTCTGACGTGACGCCTTTCTACAGCGGCGCGTTAGAAGTTGATTTCTGGACACCGGGTCTCGCCGATGTCGGGCTGTGATGTCACATCCCAGATCCGGCACTTTTTCCGATCCCGGGTGTTTAACCCCTTACTCGCGGCGTGCAAGTGTGTCGGACCCCCTGGTGTGCTTACAGTGTATTGCAGTGTAAAGGCTTGAACAAGCGATTGGATGATCGCTTGTTCAAGCCAAAGAATGGAAAATGTTAAAAAGTGAAAAAAAAAATCATTTTATAATGGATAAATAAAATAAGTCCCATAATCTCCCCAGTTACACATATAATGCAAATAAAGTGTATAAAACACAAAAGCACAAAAAAATGTACATATTTGGTATCACCGCGTCATATTAATTTGTACAATAAATCTAAATCCGTATTGAACCCGCTCGGTGAATGATGTAAAAAAACCCCACGAAAAACTTCCCGTAATGTACAATTTTTCATCAAACATCACAAAAAATGTTCTAAAAAGTGATCAAAAAAAGCTACGTTCCCTAATGATACGACTGAATAGAACAACTCTTTTCGCAAAAAAGATCTCCACTAGATCTGACAGAAAAATACAGAAGTTATGGCCCAGAAAAATTGTCGATAGTAAAAAGGTGATTCCCACCAATATTGATTTTGCTCAGTAAAATTGAGCAAAAATAAGAAACTATATAAATGAGGTATCACCACAACCGTAGTGAACCAGATAAAATATTTTTACGTTCCGGTGAGCGGGGGGAAAAAAAGTACTAAAAATCCCAAATAAAAATTGATGATTTTGTTTGTGTCCCCCTTGAAATAGTTAATTAAATCTCATGAATAAGCTATAGACCCCCAAAATTATCTATAAATTTTATCTCATCCCGTACATAATAAGCCCTCATATATGTTCACATTGCCAAACAAAATTAAAATTTCTAGCTTGTACAATGTGACAATCCTAATCTGCTGTGAATAGCGCTCCTTTGATCCTATGCTCGGCCGTGCGCCCATACAGCAGTTTACCACCACATATGGGGTATCAGTACACTCTATATTGTTTTAACCCATGTGAAACACTTAAAGGATTAATAGACGCAATAGAAGTTGTTTTACATACGTTGAGGGGTGAAGTTTCTATAGTGGGGTAATTTATGGGGTTTTACTATTATTTAGGCCTTACAAAGTCACTTGAAAGCTGAGTTGTCCCTCAAAATGTGAGTTTTGGCAATTTTCATGAAAATAAGAAAAATCGCACCTAAAGTTCTGCACCTCATAACATCCTAGAAAAATGAGAGGATGCATAAAATATCATCTCAGCATAAAGCAGACATTCCGTAAATGTTAATTATCAAGCTTTTTGGGTAGTTTTACTTCCTGTCTGGAAAGCAGAACATTTCAAACTTTGTAAAAATTCTTCATTTTCCAACTTTTGCCAAATTTTCACTTTTTTTCAGAACGTATCGCAAAACTTATCACTTACATTTTATAACCAACATGAAGTACAATGTCATGAGAAAACCTTCTCAAAATCACCAGGATATGTTAAAGCGTTCTGAAGTTGTAACCAATTATTGTGAGACATGTCAGATTTGAAAAATCGCGTCTGGTCATTGAGGTGAAAACTAGTGTCGGTGATAAGGGGTTAATCATACATAACAATTTCTATTAAATAACAGTATGGCATGTACTTGGTCACTACCAACTTTAGAGCATTTTTATGGACGATCCGGTCCAAGAGTCTTCATGAGCAGTGTGATTTGTTCATCGGCCTGCTTTACCCTAATGTGTAATATGATGTCCAAACTATTCATCTATACAAAACAACTTGAACTGTTACACATGATGACCTAGAAACGAAAGCATTTAAAAAGTTTGTGTGCTGCATATCTCTTATTTTATTAAAATTGACACTGATGCAGTTTATAAAGTTTTTTTCATCACTAAAACAATGGGAGGTCTGTACACAGGTGTGAATTGCACCTTACATGTTCTTTATGCTGCATGGTCTTTAAAGTTTGCTCTAACATTAGCACAACATTTTTAGAGATGTAGCTATCCATTTACTACCTACCTCCAAATCCTCACCATTCACAAATTTTATGTACTTTAACTTGAATTGTTTTCTTTTTCATAGGTTGCGTTTACAACGAGAATCTACCATCCAAATATTAACAGCAATGGCAGCATTTGTCTTGACATACTCAGATCACAGTGGTCCCCAGCTTTAACAATTTCTAAGGGTGAGTCTGCCCATTATGTTTAGAAAATGTCATCCACAGGTTCTTTGATCTCTTACAGAAATCTTATTTTATGGCTGTATTATCTTGAATCCTCAGGATAGGGGATGACTTGCTAATCACTGGGGATTTGTCTGTGGGGCCACCAAGATCCTTGTACTGTAATGGGGGGGCAGGTTAAACATGTGCACCATCTCTTCATTCCCTTTCCTTGACCATGCGTGAAGTGGCAGAGTACCTCTCTAGGACTTTCCTGGCAGTTCTAAAGAGAATGAGACCGCACAATGTTCCACCCATTACAAGGATACTCTCCCACAAGTAAAATGAGCATAGTATGGCATAAATCTGTTTTTATCTATATGTAAATTACCTTATCAATGCGCAAGGGTCAGGCCCATGTCTGCTGTTGTACAGTTGGTTTGCTTTTTTCACACCTTATTTCTGCAAGGGACCCCAATCATTGTGAATATGCTTGCAGCACTTAAAGAAGGAAACTGGTGCATGAGCAGACCTGTCAGAATATGGCAGGGCTTTATTATTATTAGATACATATTTTTATATCCATAGATGCTAACGTGCACCATACATGTGGATATGTACATTTGGCAAAATGGAAAAATGAGAAGAGCAATATGAATCATTATAAATAAAATCAATCAATAAATGAATAAATATTATATATATATATATATATATATATATATATATATATATATATATATATATATATTTTTTTTTTTTTTTTTTTCCCTTAAATCTTTGCAAATTGAACTTTATGGCTAGTTATTTGCTCCTTAATACTATAATCTTATCAGTCATATCTTAGGGGATCAAGGATGTATGTATAAATTCTTTTCAGCCTCATCTCAAAAACTAATTTGGTGTAAATATACTTCTTGTAGCTCTACTTTTGAGATCTATAAATGAATATATTTAGATTGACCAATAAGCTGAATATACTGATTAATCCTTGGGAGGGTCTTTACCTTTCACCACTGTCCCTTGCTAGGAAAAAATATATGTCAATATCCAGTCTAAGGTATGACGTGATGGGTCCATGTTATTTCTAAAAAGCACCCTCATAGGGGTTTCTCTCCCATGACGAGTGGGGCGATGTGATGAGTGTTTATATGAGTTTATATAAGCCTTTGACGGACGCTCACCACGTTGCAGTCAGCCCTGGTGGAGAAAGGGTATTTTTGGTCGCAAGCCAGGCGACTATTGGCGTTTCAAATAAGCAGACCTGTCCCTGACCTTTGTGCACTGAAAAGCTAATTTGCCTAAACCTTGCATTTCTCAGTGATCTTTGTATATTCAAGTGTATAGTGTAGTACATTGTGTCATTATATTGGGGTAGATGGGAGTTTTCACTTTTGGTTAAATTGTAGATATCAAATTTGATACATGTTATACTATTACATTACATGGTGTGAATATTCATTTGCCTAAATCCTACAAGGAAAGCAGATTTTGCATGATTCTGAAATACTAAAAAAACTACAATTGCTATGCAATTATAAAACTGAACACTTCTATTGATTGATTTTATAAACCCATTAACTGTTTTCTTCTTTCAGTTCTTTTGTCAATTTGTTCACTGTTATGTGACCCAAACCCAGATGACCCTCTAGTGCCAGAGATTGCACGGATCTACAAAACAGATAGGGAAAAGTAAGTGTGTTTTCCATTATCAGCAACTCTGGTAATGCTATGCAGTGCATGATGTAGAAATTGTCCATAAACCTTTTAATCTAGTAAACTGTCTTTAAACAGTTCTATAAATAAAAGCACCTTAACCCCTTAAGGACGCAGGGTTTTTTCGCTCATTTCTCGCTCTCCACCTTCAAAAATCCATAACTTTTTCATTTTTACGTGTACAGACCTGTGTGAGGGCTTATTTTGTGCGTAACAAATTTTACTTTCCCGTAATGTTATTTATTTTAACATGCCGTGTACTGCGCAGCTGAAAAAAAATTCCAAATGTGGAAAAATTGAAAAAAAACGCACGTGACGTTCTTGTGGGCTCAGTTTTTACGACTTTCACTCTTTGCTCCAAATAATATGCCTACTTTATTCTTTGGTTCGATGCGATCGCGGTTATACCAAATTTATATAGGTTTTATTGTGTTTTAATTCATTTTCAAAAATTAAACGAATGTGTACAAAAAAGAAAAAATATTTTTTGTCATCTTCTGAAGCTAATAACTTTTTCATACTTTGGCACACGGAGCTGTGTGAGGTGTCATTGTTTGCGAAATGAGCCGACGTTTGCATTGCTACCATTTTGAGGTCTGTGCGACATTTTGATCATTTTTTTATTCCATTTTTTTTTCTGTGGTGTAAAAGTCGCATTTCGGACATTTGGGCGCCATTTCCCGTCTCGGAGGTCACCGCCGGCCGTAACAGTTTTATATTTTGATAGATCGGGCATTTTGGGACGCGGCGATACCTAATGTGTCTGATTTTTACTGTTTATTATGTTTTATATCAGTTCTAGCGAAAGGGGGGTGATTAGAATTTTTATTATTTTATTTTTTAAACTTTTTTTTTTTTTTCCTCCCCACTATTTCTTAGACCATCTAGGGTACATTAACCGTAGATGGTCAGATCCTTCCTTCCATATACTGCAATACTTCTGTATTGCAATATATGGCATTTTTCGGGGGCGCGGCGATCGTTATAAAGATGGCAGCGCCCGCGCACCGCCATCTTTTAAATGCCGCCGACGACTTTGCCGGCGGCAATGAAAGGGTTAATAGCCGCGATCGGTGCAAGCACCGACCGTGGATATTGGCGGTGGGGGTTTGCTGCAATATGCAACAACCCCCACCTTTGTATGAAGAGGACTCGGCCCGTGAGCCCTCTTCATACATTCCCTATATCTCTGCGCCCTACAGCTACGGCGCAGAGCGTTAAGGGGTTAATGTCTGTCGCATTTAGTGTAAACTACAGGTTAGGCTGTTTATCATTCATTTTTAGCTCACCACCTTCAAATGTTGCATTTTTTTTTTGTGTGTGTACAGAGCTGTATGAGGGCTTATCTTCTGTGCAATAAATTTTAGTTGTTGGTGATGGTATTTATTTTTCCATGCCTTGTACTGGAAAGTGTGTGTGTGTGTTTGGGGGGGGGGGGGGGGGCGGGGGGGAAATGCCAAATGTGGTTTGAATAAAAATGCCACATTTTCTCATGTGCTTTTTCAGTTTGATACAATAAAACATCTATAAATTTAGTACCCCGTAATCGTGTTTTAATAAAAACATGTACTTTAACCCTAGGATGTCTGATAATACCATATACTGCTGTACTACAGTATGGCAGTATTTGTGGATGTTTCACATCTATTACAATGGGCCACTAGCACATTGTAACAGATGTACAGAAATGAGAGCCGTGGTCATATAAAGACCCGAGAATGTCATGGCGATGGATCATTGCTCCCTGATGACGTCATGGGTAGCAACTATTAAAACAAAGATGGTGGCCCACGCACTGCAGTCTTTTGACTGCAAGGAGCACTGCATTTTCATAGTGTGACATATACTTAATTTACGTAATTTGCTTCCAAAAGTTATGTCTAATTTATTAGGTACAATAGGCTAGCGAGAGAATGGACAGAGAAATACGCTATGTTGTAGGGTAAGAGTACTTTACAATATCGATTTGCAAGGTTTGGGTTCTGCATGATTACGGTTTTCTAAGATTAATTTAGAGATTTCCTTGTTCCCATATTTGACACTTGCTGCATGGTCCTATTTGCAGATGTCTGTTGAAGGTTTGTTTAATTTGTTGTTCCAAATTTGTGATGGCTGACTTCTCTGATGGCCTATATTTGGGCAGTCTACATTATCTAAAATGTTCCCTACACACAACTTTTGAAAAAAAAAATAGGTTTAGAAGTTAAGTTGGGGTCCATAGCTGGTGTCATACTTTAAAAACCTCCTTTTGAATTATCCTGTATTAAATGGCAAAGTGATTTAAAGGAAAACTGACCACATTTTGCACATGTACTGCTAGTGGGAGGCTATAGACTCCCTTCTTTTAGCTTAAAAGCTTCCCTCAAATCCCCATAAAATGTTAAACTTACCAGGTATCTATGCATCTTTAGAGCAAGTTGAGGGGGTATGGCCTAATGTCACGTGACCAGGGTGACATAATCACAGCCTCTTAACCTTAAAAAAAACTGTACCCTATGCACATAAAAAATTGCAGCATGGCTGCGTGGACTTCTACTCCTCTCCATGAAGGCTGCTGTGATTGTATGAGATATATGCTTGATTTACAGTTTTCCAATGTTAGAAGGCTACAGTACCTGTGATGTCACCCTGGTCACGTGACTTTACTATTGCATGCAGAGCTAGTAAGATTCAGCCCGAGGAGGCCATGCCCACCTCAAATAAATATATGTGAATCTGAGGAGAACAATTTTCAACTTTATAATTTTACCTGGTGTCTAAGCATGTCTATAGCTAACTAAAAGAAGGGCGTCGGTTATTAGGGCTCTATGGGAACCTGCCACTAGCTGTATTTGTGAATGTGGTGACAGGTTCCCTTTAATATGTTTAAAACTATATATTAATAGCTTAACAGTGATGCAAAAAATGTTGTATTTGATTGTGAGCAGTTTCCTAGACTACAGCATGCAGAATGCTGCTAGGGCGTTTTGGAAACCGTAACTTACAGGTAAAGTAACAGTTGACCATGTCAATGCAGAGATTTTACAAACTAGTGACTTGTGGGTAACCATTTAATTGGTTCCTCAAGATAGTCATTTCCAATTGGCATATCCCTTAAATACACACAATTACCTATTTTGTAATGTCTATTGGCTTTAATTAGAGATGCACTTTCACACACTACGTATAGAATATAATCTTTTATGGAAACCGAATGGCAAAACATCACATTTTTCTAAATCCACTTTAATCTCCTCTATCATCTTGCTCTTTTCTCTGCTGGTATTAACCTCTTGGCGTGCAGCGGGCGGTATATCGGACGCAGTGCTGATGCCGGTTCAGCTCGAGATCTGAGCCGTGCCGGTTGTAACTAACAGCCGACACCCCAGTGTAACACCCGCGGTCGTAATTGGCTCTGATCGCGGGTGTTTAACCCGTTAAAGCAGTACATTATGAAAATGTAAAGTAGACATATGGGAAATGTTATTCAGAAACATATTTAGGTGGTAAATCTATGTGCCTGAAAGCGCAATGATTTTGAACTTTACATTTTTTGAAAAATTTGCCATTTGCAATCATTTTTTTTCTAAATCAGCCAACTATTAACACTAAAATGAAGTACATCATGTGGGGGGAAAAAGTACGTGAGTGAAGTTGGCCCCCCACCTTGTCCAAATCAAACAAAATTGGTGTCAATCGTTTGTGCAGCAGAAATTTTCGTTTGTGCCGCTATCGTTTTTTAAGATATTCATGAAAGTTTCCAGAGGTTATCAGAGGTCAACCAACCCCCCCCCCCCCACACACACACACACATTTTGTTTATGCTGCTTTTGTTTTGAATAAATGAACAAAAAATTAAAGTTCAAAAGTTCAACTAGCTCCCCCCCACATTAACCGAATCAAACAAAACTGGTGTCAAACGTCAGTGCTATGTTTTGTGCTGGTTTGTGCAGCAAAAAACTTCATTTTTAAGGTATGATCAGGTGTTTACATAGGTTAAAGGTGGTTAGGATGAACTGGTAAAAAACAAGCCTAGTGACACTTCCCTGGTTTGATCACCAGGGGGAGCTAGCAAGCACATTGTACTTTGGAAGAAATTAACTCTGATGACCTCTGGGGAAAAAAGTATGAATATATTAAAAATGATAGCGGCACAAATGAAAATTTTTGCTGCACAAACATAGCACTAACGTTTGACACCAGTTTTGTTCGATTCGGTTAATGTGGGGGGGCTGCTTGAACTTTTAACCTTTCATTTTTTTTGTTCACATATTCAAAACAAAAGCAGCACAAACGTAGCAGAATTGATTTGGGGGGGGCTGGTTGACCTCTGATGACCTCTGGAAACTTTCATTAAAATCTTAAAACGATGGAGGCACAAACGAAAATTTTTGCTGCACAAACGTAGCACAAATGTTTGACACCAATTTTGTTTGATTTGAACAAGGTGGGGGGGGGGGCAACTTCACTCAGGTGGAAAAAGTCTCATAATCTCTGACAGTGTTATAAACCATATAAAGCGATGCATGTCAGAATACAAAAAATGGGGCTGAGCCTTAATGGGTGCGTCCTTATGGAGTTAAAACCGTCTCTTGTCATAGTTGGTGGTAGACTACCTTTGACCGATTGAGGCATAAAGGAGTTTTCTAGGCTTTTATGGGAGTTTACTAATCTTTTCTCAAAGGGGATGCAGTGTGTGCACTTGGTGTGTCTTGGCAGATCCAGTAAATATTGACTTTATACGTTGCTACATTTTGATAAGGGATCATATGTTATGGTCATTTTATTAACCCTCTCCTACCCAGAACAATCGGAGGGCACACTTGCTCAGTCCTATATTGAGTGGTGGGATTCAGTAAATTGACTGAAACTATGAACCTCTTCGCCTAATGTGGCAACACAGCAACAGGAATACAGAACATTTCCAAAAGGTTGAAAACAGAGTATGGTTTTTCGTGTTGCATATACACTTATGCTATGGCGTTCTTTCTCCAATACTTATGCGCTACCGAAGGCTCTGTTATCAAATGGCTAATACAGTGGCATACATTTTAAAAGTGAACTTGGGATTTAACGTTCCCATTGCTACATATTTTGGTGTGTAGTATGTATGAACACCTCTTATGTTCGTAAATGTACTTTCTTAAAAACAATAGGTGTACTCTGGATTTGAACTTTTTTTTTTTTTTTTTTTTTTTTTTTTTTTTTTTTTTTGACACAATACACGCTTTTTACTTTATTTCAAACTCATTGGTGGATTACAACCAAATACTGCATGGTTTTTGTTTTCTTGGAAGTGTTTTCTGGTTTATATAAATGGTTTTCATTGCATTTTCAATGCATTGTTTTTTAATTGCATTTGAACTCATTAACAGTTGACAGCCTGTAGTCATGCAACTTTGTGACAAACTCTATCACTTAGTTGTCCGCTTTCAAAAAAAATATAGGTTTGACACAACCTATAAGTTACCATTTTTATTCATGTATTTTTAAGCAGTTAAGTTTCCATCAACTCAGAATTCAACTATTCTAGTGACTCAAATGAAAAGAGAATTTCTCTGGGGTATTCCCATCACAGCAAATTTAATCTCATTATACCATATTACAATATACTTTCTGTATCAACTCTTTAGTTTTCTGCTTGCTGTCATTCTATAGAAAGCTTCTATGGTTACTACTAAGGGACAGAAATCTGACCATGGTCACACAGGTGCACAGCTTATAACAAATGGCTGTGATTACTGTTTGTCAGACATGTGTGCAGCTCGTCATATCAATGGTCAGATTTCTGTCCACTAGTAGTAACCATAGAAACTTTCTATAGAATGAAAGCAAGTAGAGATCTAGAAAACTGTGAGGAATTGATACAGAAAGTATATTGGAAAATTGTATAACTTTTTCACAATTTGCTGAAATGGGAATATCCCTTTTAAGCATGTTGGTTTATGGACATTATACCTTCATAATTGAAATGTTCTATGTATAAGGTGTTAAGTGGTATAAATGTAGTGCACTGTAACTGGTCGTCTTTGGTGCTCTGACATTTGGTAAACCACTGTGTAAAGGAAAATACCTGGCAATAATAGTAGAAAAACCAAGACTGCTGCCGCCCCCTCTAAGTTACAGTGCTTATAAGCATCATTACGCTAACTAACAGGCAGTATAATTTATCCTAAAAAACGCACCTAAAAGTGTGTGCATGATTTTAGCAATTTGTAGTGGTAAATGCATTTTTGATGCTACTAATGTACACAAAATAAATATTTCTTACGTTGACTATGGACAGATGCTAGCATTTAATGTGTGTAAATAAATATATATTTGTGTACAGGCAGTCCCCGGGTTACGTACAAGATAGGGTCCGGAGGTTTGTTCTTAAGTTGAATTTGTATGTAAGTCGAAACTGTATATTTTATAATTGTAGATCCAGAAAAAAAAAAATTGTCCCCAGTGACAATTGGACATTAAACATTTTTTGCTGTAATGGGACCAAGGATTATCAATAACGCTTCATTACAGACACCTTACAGCTGATTATTGCAGTCTGGGACTATAGTAAAGCATTCAGAAAGCTTCACCAGAGGTCACAGGGGTCTGTCTGTAACTATAGGTTGTCTGCAAGTCGGGTGTCCTTAAGTAGGGGACCGCCTGTATATGTGAAAAAATATTACAAATACTCACTTTTAAATCACTTATTTTATTTTTCCCCCTTTTCTTTAGGTACAACAGAATAGCCCGGGAATGGACTCAGAAGTATGCTATGTGATGCTACCTTCAAGTCTAAATACACCTGCATTATAGCTGGAATAAAATAAACTTTAAATTACTGTTTTCCCCTCCCTCTCAGACCTCATCTACTTACCCCCTCATTTTTTTTTTCCAACCTCCTCCCTTTTATTTTGTGCTGCCTCCCTTCATGCACATGCTCATGGGAAGACTTTAGCTCAGCATTGGACAGAAACTGCTCTAGACTGTCAAGTAGTTGCCAGAATACAATTGCCCAAGATCCTTAATCTTATCAAATTGAGCATGTGTTAAAACATGGCCGTCGTCTTCACTGTTACTTGGTTATAAGATAAATCCATTCTTCATTTCTTACTGAAGTGGTGAAGATTAGAGCCTTTGTTTGGGGTAGGGAGGGGGAAATGTCAGGCAAAATTACATTAATTAAAAAAAAAAAAAAATTTAAATCCTCTTGTCTTATTGTAGGATTCAGCAATGTGGAGTTACTATGGATATTTTGGTCACAACCTCCCAGACGTTTAAGTTTTTTTTTTTTTTTTTTTTTATGCTCATAACTGATGTTTTGGGTGGAGAGTTGGTGTTGAAATTATATAGCTGCAAAAGTAATGTATTTTATGCATGTCAATAAACATGACAGATTGAAATTGGAAGGTGAAACCCTATTAAATAACAGGATCAAAAGTTTTGTAACTTTTCATTAAGTTTTTATTTTATTTTTGGAGGTTGAGCTATTAGTTAATCTCTCTTCCAAAACACTGTTAATATAGCACTGAATAAAATGATTTAAACGTCAATGGATGACTGATCAACTAATAGCTCCATTTTTTTCTTCAATAAAGTTGCATAAACCAATGTGTTAGCTGCCTGAATTAATGTTTGCAACCTTATTTTCTATGTAAATTCAACAAATCTGTGTGTATATAAAGTTTGGATTTTGTTCTATTTTACGTCAAATGATAGTGTAAAAAGCATACTTTTTTTTCCTCTGTTTATTTGAAGCTGTTTACCCACCTAGATCAGATTATTGCCCATCGTGGGCACAAATTCCAGCATTTAATATAGGACTGGCTGTGGGGAAGGGGGTCACTGTGGTTTAGAGTAACCTGGTTGTTTAACAGATTGAACATTTTATATGGTATGTTATCAGCTTAAGTATTCCTAACATCTGGAACACTGAGCTGTAAATTTCCATCAACCCACATGTAGTATGCAATTGGCACTTATAGAAGATAATGATCAATGTCCACATGGACATATTCTACACAACTTAATCCTGCCTGCCTGTAGGTGTGTGGGATTTGTTGTGAAGCTTGTTTAGATGTGTTTTGTTTTTTTTTTTGTTTTTTTTTTCTCTCCTTTTTTTTATGTGAGATGTAAATTAGACTGAAAGGATTATTTGCTCTGCTGTTTACAGAATACATATTTTAGTGCAAACAACAAGTTTAATCTCTAGGTGACTTATCATGAATGAATTAAAAGCAGTACTGTCTTTTTTTTTTTTTTTTTTTTCATTTCACAATAAAAAAAAAAAGCTGTCTGTGCCATTTAGTATTTCCCTGTTTGTTGCACATGTCATCCATAGTTTTGTCTATGCTTCCAGGGCAGTTGGTTTGCCCCCCTGAAGTCTCAGTCAACGTTATAGGATTTAACTGTCAATTTAAACACATTTGGTACATCTTAAGGATATAATTTGTACAGTTGTGCAATCAGGCACTGTTTGCGTATATATTTTTTAAATAAAACTGTAAATGCATAAGGGGGGTTATTATGAGACTTGTATAAATGAGTCTTTCAAATTCTCTTGTGAAACAATCGTTTTACACAATAGACAATTTTATGTAAAAAAGACACCGACCCAACTTGGTTGTAAATTTATGTTCCAAAAAAAAATTTTGTATGAAAGCTGTAAGCTACTATGATCTCTCCTATTGTGGCTATATAAAAATAGTTAACCAGTTTTTTTTTTCTTCAACTTTGGCAAGTCTGTACAACTTTCTGTGTTGCCAGATTTAAATAAAAAGGCATGTAATTGGCATCATAGGTAGACCTCAACTATGAGAGATGTGAAAAAAAATTAATGTGATTTTTTGGATTTAAGAATTTATCAGCCAATTTTGATGGAAAATAAGTATTTGGTCAATAACTGTTAGATATCCTTTGGTGGCAATGACGGGACAAACATTTTCTGTAATTCACGAGATTGGCATTCACTGTTGGTGGGTGGTATGTTGGCCCCTTTTCTCCATGCACATCTCCTCTAGAGCAAAGCCCTTGCTGATGGAAAGAGGTTTGCACTCAAATTCTTATGATACCTGGCCCCATTAATTTCATGTACACGGATCAGTTATCCTGCTCCCTCTTGGAGAGAAAGGGCCCAAAAGCATGATGTTGCCACCTCCATTCTTCACAATGGGTATGGTGTTCTTTGGATGCAAATCGGCATTTCCTTTCCTCCAAATACAAGTTGTTTCTACCAAACAGTTTTACTTTTAGTTTGGGCATATGACATTCTCCTAGTACTGTTCGGGAACATCCAAATGCTCTCCAGCAAACGTCAGACTGGCCAGGGGACATGCCTGGCACTGCAGGAGATGAGTCTTTGTTACGTTTGTCCTAACTTTCTGCAGGTCACTTGATAGGTCCAATTGTGTGGTTCTGGGATTTTGCTCACTGTTCTTGTGATCATTTTGACTCCATGAGGGCGCGGTCACACGTTGCAGTTAAAACTGCATCGCAATCAGCTTTGTGGTGGTTTTAGGTGCAGTTTTGTCAATTGAACAGGTGAAAGACATGAACTGAACGAGTGAATTTGATTTTGAAGGGGAAACCTACTCCACAAATGTCATTCACTCGTTCAGTTCATTTCTTTCACCTGTTCAATTGACAAAACTGCACCTAAAACCACCTCAAAGCTGATTGCGATGCAGTTTTAACTGCAACGTGTGACCGCACCCTGAGGGTGAGATCTTGTGTGGACCCCTGATCGTGGGAGATTGTCAGTGGTGTTTTCCATTTTCTAATTAATGCTCTCAGTTGATTTCTTCAAACCAAGCTGCCTGCCTATTGCAGATTCACTTTTCGCAGCCTGGTGCAGGTCTACAAGTTTGTTTCTGCTGTCCTTAAAACTCCGCTACGGTCAAGAAAAATAAGCAGCTAGAGTGTGAACTTAATCATTGTTTCAGGTGTCTTATCACAGGTGCCATTACTGCAAGTAATGTGTGGAGTTACCGGTCTGTGAGCCAAAAATCTCGCTTGTTTTTAGGGGGCCAAATACCTTATTTCCCCTTCTTCTGTTTCCTGTTCCCAGGGGTGGAACTGGAACCCTTTTAAAGCTTAGGTGCCTACAATGTAGTGAGGAGAGGCTACTTTCAAGGTGCTGAGCCATTTGTAAAAAGGGCTGTCATCTTTTAAGAAACTGCTATGTAAGCAAAGTACGGAAAAGGTGGTTTGGGAAGACTCCCCATCTCTTCAATCCAGTTTTGAGACTTTGATAAAAATTAAATGTAGTGGTTTAAAAAAAAAAACTACCGCCTACTATTGAGCCACAGCTTTTCTACTTGGTTGCTGGTGCCTCCTATGCCTGTTCTACCACAGCCAGCTATTAATGAGAAATATCAGATGTTAAAGAGTAAAGGCCTTAAGTAATATACCCTTTGTTGATGAGCATAAAGACTAACTTCCAAAATTATATATAATTGGTTTTTGGAAAGTTCTCCATTATTCCTCCTGTAGTGCCACTGTGAAGGCATAGTTGAAAAAGAAAATTACACTTGCGGGTAATTGGATTTCCCTTTAGCTTCCATAGTCCCCACTCCCCCACACTATAAAACTGTTATTCTGTACTTGGGTCTGGAACATAGAAATTAAACATCTGTACATGCATGTTCACAAACTATGTAAACTGGTATACATGCATCTTCATTAAAGTTATCTGAAACTAAACTGGTAGTCGTTGAGGAGAAGAGCACAAAGGTGACGCCAAAAGGTAAGCAGTCTGCAGAACAGACAAGTAACATGTTTGGTTTAGATGCATTTCAAAAACTAAGTCCAACCTCGAGGACTACACAGAGGATAATGTTGGGGTGAAAGTGAAGTTATAACATACAATTATATTGTAATGCAAATGCTTAGAAAAGGGAGAAAGGCAAATTTGCTGTGTAGCTTAAATAGGCTTCTGTAACCGGTCTTTAGTGAAAATGAGGTACCTGGTGATGGGTTCCCTTTAAGTTAGTGTGTATCCTACATAGTGGACATTAGAACTATTACATTCAATTGTGTATACTATAAATGTGGAGTCACCTCTGAGTAGTTGTATAAAAAGATGCAATGTTTGGATTTATGCGAAACACATGACATCGCGATATGCCACGGCAGTAAAAACGTTTTATACTTAGCCAGGTATTGCTGCTGTACAGATCATTCATGAAAACGCTTGGAGAAAGTGTTGAACTTAGAGTGGATCCCCTTTTAGATGCAACATTTCATCCTTCTTTCAAAATTGTATTTAATTTATTATACTGAATGTAATGTGGGCAAATTATTTTTTAAAATACATATGATTTGAGAATAATCATTATTGCATTGTGTGGAGACGGTAAATCTAGATTTATTAAATTTCTTATGATAGAGTAGTGCTTTTCGTTTTTGTTTGGCAATATCAAAACCTCTGTTAATAGCCCAAATGGGGTAATTTCGTCCTGATGAGCTTGATTCCTAGGCTGATGTATAAAATCTCCAACTTCTAAACATGCTAATCTGAGTCCCCAGTAATTTCTTAATAGTCTTTACAGTATGATCTGGATAATTACTTGTAACATTCAATGTGGTGTTTCCCGCAGTCTTTTTAGTTTTTTTTTTTCTTCTTTATCTTGCACCCTCTCAAAGAGAGATCCATAAAGGGAACCTTAATTTTGTGCATATTGTGGCCCAAAGCAAAGTAACAAATCTTAAAACATAACTTTAACATCAAGCTATTATTATTTTTAGTAAATGTGGCTGCACATTTGACATTTCTCTAACCGCAAATCTAGACTTTGAATGGAGTAGGTACATACAAAATCAATGGAAGAAGATGGTTGTATATAGTGGCAGATAAGTCTACAGTCATTCTGCATGTGCTGATGGCCACATAGCACTACTTACAATGATAATATTTAAAGTGCATCCATATAGTGCTGCTTACAATGATTAGTGTATAAATTGCAACCATAGCACTACATGCTGATGGCTATTTAGCGTTACTGAAAGTAAATAAAGTGCAACCATATAGCACTACTTATAATAACATATAAAGTGCAACTGTAGTGCTATTATAAAGTACCTGGTCCAGCTGAAACCCGTAATACAGGGTAATATAATACTAGTGAGCCTCGTGAGGGTGAATCTAGTCGAGGAGACACTGGATTTAGATATTCAGCCCTGCAAAAGGAGGAGACCCCACAGGAAGTCAGTACAATATTGACAGATACTTGTGCAGGAAACTAACAACTCAGTGGAAATATAGAAAACAGAAAAAGGGGCGGACTTCATGTAGATATTATGCATAAAATGGAAGAGGGCAGCAAGTTAAGGGACAGGCTAAAAGAAGCGGATAAGAAATTCAATAGTCTGGAGCACGATGTTAAGCAGAAAGTTAAAAAGGATAACTTGTATCTTAACCCTTTCAGGCCCTGGCCCTTTTTTGTTTTTTCATTTTTCACTCCCCATGATCAAAAATCCATAACTTTTTTTTTATTTTTCCATGTCCAGAATTTTTAAATTTTTTTTAAAATGACAAAAAAGTGCCATTTTCGACTTTGGGCGTGATTTTCTGTTACGGGATTAAACACCGTGATAAACAGTTATCATATTTTGATCGGGCGTTTTCGGACGCGGCGATACCTAATGTGTGTAGGATTTTTACTGTTTATTTATATCTGTTCTAGGGAAAGGGGGGTGATTTTGAGTTTTTAAAGGGTTTTTTTAATTAATTTTTTAAACTTATTTTTACTATTTTTCAGACTCCCTAGGGTACTTTAACCCTAGGTTGTCTGTGTGATTCGATCATATACTGCCATACTACAGTATGGCAGTATATGGGGATTTTACTCCTCATACATTACAATGTGCTGATGGCACATTGTAATGCATGGGTTAACTCGAAGTAGCCCTGGGTCTTCGTGAGATCCGAGGCTACCATGGCGACGGATCGCCGCTCCCTGATGACGTCACGGGGAGCGGTGATCCTCGAAAAGCCGCCGGCAGCGATCAGCTGGAAAACACCCAGCTCCGATCGCGGGTGTTACGGTAAGCCTTTGCTGCAATATGCAGCAAAGACTTACCGGCGAGGGCTCAGCGCCTGAGCCCTCTCCATGCACCCACGGCTGACCGGTGACGCTCTATTATGTCACGGGCCGTGAACGGGTTAAAAACAAATTAGACGATATGGAGACTCGATCCAGGAGACCCAATAACATGAATGGTTGCCTGGGATATGTGACGAGGAGATTTTCTCTCCCTCCTTTAAACTGGAACGGGCACATAGGATACCGTTTAGGAAGCCTCCACCAGGATCGTCACCAAGGGATATCCTTGTTAAATTTTGTGTCCAGGATAGAGATTCTATATTGAGAAGCTGCAGAAACAGATCTCCTATTATAGGAGATATTCAATTTTATTTCCTGCTAAATTAAGAGTCATTCAAAACAATAAAACCTTCTTTTTTTGTTAAACCAGAAGAGGCCATAGCATGGCTTGAAAAGCGGGGAATTTGAGGGTACTAGAAGAGATTAAATGTTGATATAATAAATGAAGGAGGTTGGGGGGGGGACTGGAAGGGCTAGACATTAAGAGTTTAAGAGACCTACGCATGGGTAGCTGGTAGAAATCACTACCAGCAACAGATCAATCTTAATGCTGAATTAATTGATGCAGAATGGGAATTATGTAAAAGACCCACGGATGCAGGGAAGGGAGCAAGTGCTTGGGGCACAAAAACAGCAGTTTACTTTTATAAGTGGAAGTAATAATTGTCAATCTAGTAAGGGTACCAAGGCTGATCTGGTAGAATAATTTTCTAGGGTACACTTTGTGGAACTATCCTTGGATAAAAAAAACTTATCTGGACAGTTCTATATCTCTGGAGGAGCTTAGAGCGACTGTACTAATGTGCACGAAAGACACTTCTCCTGGACCAGATGGGTTGCCATTTAGTTTCTATAGGAGAAACTTGGCTGCAGTGTTACCCCCCCCCTTACTCACTACTTTGAATTACATTTTCATACTAGGTAAAGTGCCGGATTCAATGGCTGAAGTCAATATTATTTTGGTCCTTTTGTTGGCTGCATATGGCTTTCAGACAGATCTTTTAATAAATAGTGATGGCTGCTGTGTGTCTCTTAGACTGATCACTGGACACAGGCAACGAAGTTACCACTGCCTACGTTCTTTGTACGACCCAGGCGCCATCGCTGCCATTGTCTAAGCCTGGGTCAAAGAGAAGAGTGTGGGAGCACGGCTGCACGGAGCGCTGGTAAGTGAATTTTTTTTTTTTTTTTGCTGTGACTACCTATCTAATGGGTGGATGTGCTGTGGATACCTATATACTGGGGGACATGTACTATGGCTACCCTTCTGGTAGCCGCCGGCCTTTATAGGAACCCAGGAAGTGGGCAGCACCAATCAGCGGCGCACTGGCCAGCTGGGACGGGAGCTGGAAAGTGATGGGTAGAGTGAGTTTGGAAAGGGGCGCTGCCACGGAGAGGTGCACGGGTGTGCATGCGATCCGAGACCTAGATTGCAGGGGCACCCGTGACACTGGGACTACCTATCTACTGGGGGGCATGTGCATATGGTACGGCTCTTACAAAATAACATTTCCAAAACGTCCTCCGTGACGGCCCACTTGGAGGATGCCCCTTGACCTCTGTAGGGACAGGAAGCAGAGAGGTTAAAAGCCTCCCCCCGGCATCCTCCCGCCAGTGTCTTCCTGTCCCTACAGAGGGCAGGTACAGAGGGTCTCTCTCTCCTCCAAGTGGGGGGGGGGGAGGGACGTTTTTTTCTGCCAGAAGGCACTTACCTGGGGTTACGCCGGCCTATTGCAGGTCGTAGTTCCCCTCCGGATCGGGGCCGCGGCTGGACTTTTCTCCTGAGGTTCCTCCCTGGTCCTGGTGGATCCGGCCTTCCGTCCTTCACCCGCGGCAGGGCTGGGCTTACGCGAGGACGCACGGCGCCTGGGGGAAGTTCCGTTCCCAGGCATCCTTTGCGCTCCGTGACGACTTCCGCTGCACTGCCACCTGCATGGGGGATGGGCTCCCCGATAAGGTATTTAATGCATCGGGTTGCTTGTTTTGGCGTCCGCTTGTGTTATCACAGTGTACTGTTGGTTGTGCCGTCCCAGACTTGCTTTACTATGGCTGATGAGGCAGACTTGGGCCTACTCCACCCTTCTGGTCACGTAAGTGGTGCTGTATGGCATGGTCTTATGGTATCTAAGATACATATTGAACCCCAAGTTAGTTAAATTCCTCACCTTTTCCCCTTAGGATAAGGAGCAAGGGTCTAAGGGGAAAGGCAAAGAGGACAGACCCGAAAGGTCTGAGAAACCCAGCAAGTCCGATCGTTCCATCAAGAGTAGGACCGCTGCTAGGAAATGTAATATGTGTCTCCAGGTTTTGCCCGAATCATACATAAAACCCATATGCAGACCCTGTATTGACGAATTTATGCGGGCTGAAAAAGTTTCATTCATGGATGAGTTAAAATCCTTTATTGAAGATAAGGTGGTAGCATCAGTGGCGTCAGCTACACAAAAAGATCCTCCTCCTAAAAAAGCTAGACTGGCGGATATCTCTTCTTCAGATGAAGAAATCTACGATTCAGAGGGTCCGTCCTGTTCCCTGGCGGACATTGAGGAGCAAGATTCCCAGGACTTCAGTCAGAGATTGGATTCTCGTCACCTGTTTCAAATAGATGATCTGGATAACCTCTTGAAGGCGATCCGTGAAACATTAAATATCGAAGAGGAAGTTCCTTGTATGTCTCGGGAGGACGAGTTGTTCGGGGGCCTAAGGGCTAAAAAACAACGTGTTTTCCCGGTTAACGAAACCTTGAAAGGGTTAATTACGGAGGAATGGAAAGACCCAGAAAAGAAGATCCTAACTTCTAAAAGCTTTAAGAGACGCCTCGTCTTCGATCAAGAGGTCTCTAAAGTTTGGGACTCAGTTCCGAAAGTAGATGTGCAGGTGACGAAAGTGGTCAAAAAAACAGACCTTCCCTTTGAGGACTCCGCACAGCTCAGGGATCCCATGGAACGAAAATCCGACGCTCTTCTTAAAAGAGCCTGGGAGACGTCGATGCTTAGCTTAAAATCCAACATATCAGCTACATCCGTTGCAAGGACCCTCTACTTCTGGCTGAATGAACTGGAATCGCATATTAGAGAAGGTACCCCCAGAGCATCCCTACTGGACAGCATTCCGCTCTTAAGATCTGCCACGGCATTCTTAGCAGAAGCCTCCGCCGAGGGCGTTCGCTTCGCTGCAAAAGAAGGAGCGTTAACAAACGCAGCAAGAAGAGCCTTATGGCTGAAACAGTGGGGCGGCGATATACGATCAAAATCAAAACTGCAGCATCCCATTTACAGGTGATTTTGTTTTCGGTCCAGAATTGGACAACATCTTAGAAAAAGCTTCAGACAAGAAGAAGGGGTTTCCAGAAAACAAAACACCCTCCAGGAAACCTTCCTTTCGTCCCTTCAAGAACCCTAAAGATTCCTTTTGTGGGAAAGGTAAACAGGGGCGCTGGAGCTACCCTAAGGGAGGCAGAGGTAGGGGGTTTCTGTTCACCAATCCTCCAGACAACTCAGGGGGAAAGAAGCAATGACGCCAGAGTGGGGGGGCGTCTTCTACAGTTCATCACTCAATGGACAGATATTACCTCAAATCCTTGGGTCTTGAACATTATCAGTTCCGGTTACAAAATAGAATTCAGCACCTACCCCCCTTCAAGATTTATTTCTCCATCACCCTATACTTCTTCTTCTACCCATTTTCTTATTTGGCAGGAAGTATCATCCCTCATTCATTCAGGAGTGGTGATTCCAGTTCCTCAGGACCAAGAAAAGTCGGGCTTCTACTCTCCACTATTCCTGGTCAAGAAACCAAACGGGTCGAATCGGCTGATCATAAATTTAAAATCCCTAAACAACTTCATCACCTACAGGAGATTTCACATGGAATCGGTAAGATCCGCTACTCAGCTTATATATACCGACCACTATATGTGCACGATAGACCTTCGGGACGCTTACTACCACGTTCCTATTCACCACTCTTCTCAAAAGTTCCTCAGATTTTCAGTATTTTCTCCAGAGGGTTCTATCCTCCACTTTCAGTTTCGGGCTCTACCCTTTGGTATTTCCTCAGCTCCGAGAGTTTTTACAAAAATCATGGTGGAGGTTGTTGCTTTCCTGAGGCTACAGAGGGTGTCTATTGTGCCATATTTAGACGACCTTCTGATTATAGGGAAGAACAGATCAGATCTTATTACAGCAAGAGATTTTACCATGAGGAAACTCTCAGATCTGGGGTGGATAATCAACACCCAAAAATCCGATCTGTCTCCCTCCACTCACAAGAAATTCCTAGGAGTAATGTTGAACTCTACTCTCATGATGTCCTTTCTCCCTCAGGAAAAAGCCGACGGTCTAAGACTTCAGATCCGCTCCTTCAGGAGGAAAACCTCCGTTACAATCAGAGGAGCAATGAAAGTCCTGGGTCTCCTTACGGCCTGCCTCCCACCTGTAGCTTGGAGCCAGAGCCATTGTCGCACTCTGCAAAGCTGGATCCTCCGTTCCTGGAACCGGAGAACCTCGGGATTGGACAAAAAAGTCATCATTCCATCCTCGGTAAAAAGAGATCTGCAATGGTGGTTGGAGGTAAAGCATCTGGAGAAAGGGGTTGCCTGGCACTGCCTTCCGTGTCTGACCATCACGACCGATGCAAGCAGTCTGGGCTGGGGAGCAGTCTTCCCTTCGCACTACGCCCAGGGATCTTGGACCCCTTCACTTGCAAAGAAACCATCAAACTATCGGGAACTACGAGCCGTCTGGGAAGCCTTAAGGTCCAACCCTCTTCTAGTGAAGAATCGGCATGTCCACATACTGACAGACAACACCACGGCGGTGTCTTACCTAAGACGACAAGGAGGTACGAGGTCAGTAGCTCTTTCCTCCCTGACTCGCACCATCTTTTCCTGGGCAGAAGAGAACATACTCTCTCTTTCTGCAACTCACCTAAAAGGAGTTCTGAATACGGAGGCAGACTTCCTCAGCAGGAGAGTGATTTCTCCCAACGAATGGTGCATACGGTACGGTACGGGCGGGCAACGGCGGTGTAAATATAGCCTTACTGTCCTCAAATCTGCGAGGAGCGTATGCGGCATTAAGGGTCCCAGTCAGGGGCAAGCGGGCTGTGAGTTTTGCTATCCTACTATGTCATTATCTTCTACGATCAGCCCGTTTTAATCTCATAGAAGTCTGATGGACACGTATACTACTGAGACTCACTATTATCTGTACTTTACTTTGCTGCAACTGCGCGTTGGGAGACGCATTAATTCGCTTTAACCTTTCTAAATCTGGATGGACACATACATTACTGTGAATCACTATAATCCGTGTTTCATTTTGTGGCATATGTGTATCGGACAAGAGGATCACTGCTTTAATTGCTCCCCTTTCGAGAGAAGGCTGTGTTTTGTTTTTTTTTGTGTTTTTTTTTCTAGCCTGCTGAAATTCAATACCTGTATATTGTTACCGGAATCCGTTATTAGAACTTGCATGTTCTGAATGTTATTTCTGGATTGATAGTGTGTATACTATTACTGTTCTCTGATATATGCCTGTGGAAATTGACTATCGCCAGGTTAAAGAGTTGTAGTTCGTAGTAAATCAAAATGCCCCCCAAAACACGCTTAGGAAATCCGCAAGTCTAGATAAAATGTGGAAAGCTTCTCTCACGCCAAGTAGGGAAGGATAGAGAGGAGACAGGAGGGGAGGTATCACAGGATGGTTCAAGATTCTCAGTGTTACAAAGCGAAGACACAGCGCAAGGCAATAGTTCCATCTTAGCTGAAATATTGGAAGCAGTAAAAGAGACTAAAATCTCTATGGAGTCGTTAAATACACAAATGGGAGGAGTAAGAGAAGATATTCAATCTATCAGAGAGGAGTTGCATGGACTCAGAGAAAAGAATAAAGAGATGGAGACTATCTTGGCAAAGGTAGTAGCTGATGTGAAGGGAGTTAAGCAAGATATGCTAGGATTGAAAAGTGATAACAAATCTCTGAAAGAAAAATTGAACGATCTGGAGAATAGGTCCAGAAGGAACAATCTTAGGATTGTAGGATATCCAGAGGGGGGGGGATGAGGAGGGAAGGATGGCGCCAGAGGAGTTGAGAGATCTATGGTCAGAGGATACTGTAGGTCATTGAGGGGAGGGGAGGGGAAGGGTGGGGGTGGTATGTACCGATGGAGGTGTTTTTTGTTTTTCTTTTTAGGAAGAAATGTCATTCTGTAATACGAGGATATTAACATGGAATATTAGGGGCCTAAGCGACAGAATAAAAAGGTGCATCGTGTTTGACCTGATCCAAAGACACTTACCAGCAATTGTATGTCTGACAGAAACCCATTTAACACCAGATTTCAGAAATAGGGTAAGGAAGAAATGGGTAGGGAAAGAATTCCATTCATTTGGAAGCATTTATTCAAGAGGGGTTTCAATACTGGTTCACTCCAAAATTGATTTTCAAATCTTAGGCAAATACATTGATAGGGATGGGAGATTTGTGTTTTTGGCTGGATCTCTATATGGCAATAAAATTTTATTGGTCTGTACATATATCCCACCCCCCTTCTCGCTAGAGGTCTTTGGGGAAATGTTGAAGTTCAGGGAGGGGAAGGAGGACTTCCAATTGATCATAATGGGGGATCTCAATGCAATTTTTGATGAGGGTTTGGACAGTGTGAATCTGGAAGGAAAACGGGCTGGCCATTCAGGAACTTCAGTCTCTAAGCTTGCCCTTTTTTGTGAGGAATTTAATTTACTAGATGTTTGGCGATTCAAACACGGAGCTAAGTGTTCTCCTGCCATAATAAGACGCACAACACGCTATCTAGGATAGATCACTGCTTGGTAAGCCCCTCCCTAGTATCTAGCATCAGTAGAATAAGATATGAGCCAATTATAGTTTCTGACCATGGCCCTGTGGTGGTAACTATGGGGGAAGCGGAAACTAGGAATCTTAATTTCAGATTAAATGCACACTGGCTTTCTATTCTAGGAGATAATCCAGATGTAAAAAGTCTGGTAGCCGAGTTCTGGAAAGATAATATAAGAACAACAGGTTTAATCGAAGTGTGGGATACGCTTAAAGCTTATGTGAGGGGGATACTCAAGAAGGAGATACAGCCAACAGGAGCAGAAGTTGTATAAACAATACAAATTAGCTGAACAGAAACTGGAGGATCAGTCAGACAATGTTAATAAGAGTCGGTTAGAGGATGCTAAGAAGAAATATGAGGTGTTCCTGACGATTAAAGCCCAGCATAAAATGTTCTTCCGAGGATCAAAGATTCTTCTCGGAAGGGGGGGAAAGCAGGGAAAATATTATCTCAGATGGTTTGTGCCTCCAGGAACAATGGATTTATTGGGGCTATTAGAAGTGCCCAAGGGGCAATAGAAAAAGCACCACATCAGGTAAGGGCACAATTTAAAACCTTCTACGAGGAACTTTATAGGTCCAGTTTAGAACCAACAAGAAGGTCGGCGGAAGATTATCTGGGGAAAATTAAATTTCCAAAGTTAGATGAGGAACAGATTCGAATGCCCCAATAACAATCGAGGAATTGAGGGAAATAGTAACAGGCTGTACAAAAGATTCCGCCCCAGGGACAGACGGATTCCCATTTGCCCTGTACAGGAAATATGGAGAAGAACTCTTGCCCTTATTGTTAGAGGTTCTGAACGAATCTAAATCCACCGGGAGATTACCTAGCTCTATGATGGAGGCGGATATTGTTTTAATCCCGAAAAAGGATAAGGATGAGTTAGAAATGGGCTCATATAGGCCCATTTCACTTCTAAATACGGATGTAAAGATCATAGCGAAATTACTTGCCAATAGGCTGCAGAGGGTGATCGCCTCCATCGTACACGAGGATCAAAACGGGTTTATCCCGGGAAGGAAATTAAATGATTGTATACATAGACTTTTTTCTGTGATAGAGAGAGGGGAGGGGCAGCTCCACTCCATCCTGTCTTTAGACGCGGTAAAAGCGTTTGACAGGGTGGAGTGGAGCTTCCTTTGGGAGGTTCTGAGGCAATTTGGGTTTGGACCTGCCTTTATAGGTTGGGTACAGGTATTATACACTGCCCCAGTTGCAAGGGTGGTGATAAATGGGGTATGTTCTGAATCATTTGCATTAACTAGAGGGACAAGACAGGGGTGCCCTCTGTCTCCTTTGCTCTACGCTTTATATATTGAACCACTGGCAATTCTTCTTGGGGAGGATCAGCGAATAATGGGAGGGGGATGTGGAGGTAAAGAGGATAAGCTGTGCTTATATGCAGATGATCTGATCCTATACCTACAAGACAGTGTATCAGCAGTACATAGAGTGATAGAGGTGATAGAAGAATATGGGGAATGGTCAGGACTCCAAATAAACTGGACAAAGTCACAATTGCTCCCATTGGATTCGAAGGTTGAAAGGGGATTAGCAGATTATGGGATCTCCATCTGCGAAGATAGTTTCAGATATCTAGGTATACAAGTGGCCAAAGAGCTGGATAGGTTTGTGGAAATTAATTTGGTGCCACTACTGAATGCTATAAGAGAAAGAATGCATTGCTGGGATAGGTTACCGCTATCAAGAGCAGACAAAATCGGCCTTATAAAAATGATTCTCCTCCCACAAATCTTATTTGTTCTTTCAGCTAGCCCAGTCTGGATAGAGGAGTCGATGTTCAGGGTCATTGAGGCAATGCTGAATGACCTTATATGGGGTCGGAAAAAAGTGCGCATAAAGATATGTCATCTATATCGGCCTGTGGAGGAAGGGGGGCTGGGAGTCCCATTTTTTAAGGGTTATTTCATTGCATCACAAATCAGTAGACTGGTAAAATGGGAAGGGAATCTGGCAATTTTGGGGATGTTAAGGGATACACGATTTTCAAAGGACTCAGTAGTGGAGATGTTAGAGAGTGGTATTTTGAGCACAGAAGAATTTAAGAAGAAGTAACTACCAAATTTATTATTTAAATGTTGGATAGAGATAAAGAAAATGTTGAATATTCACGTTTTTTTTGGAAAAAACACCGCTATGGGGAAATTATCAGATTAAAGAGTTATTAAGTATCTGGGTTTTGGAAAAGGTTGGGGGTTAAATATATATCACAATTTTTGTCTGAGGGGGAGATCAGACCTTTTACACATTTTGAAGAAGTTTATCACTTAAAGAAAGGGGATTTTCTGAGATATGGTCAAGTTGTGCACGCACTTGTTACTTATAAAAAAAAAGGGGAATAGGTTTGAGGGTGGTGGCACATGAGTGTCTAGATATGGTAGTTAGAAATTATATTCCTATTGATTCCTTTATTTCTAAGGTTTATAAACAAATGATAAAGGGGGTGTCTTTTAACCGTAAACATCACTCTTGTATAAAATGGGAAAGGGCGATGGAGGGGAATGCACCGGTTAGGTGGGAGCGAGTGTACAGGAATTTGAAGAGCTGCTCAATAGGATGGAATCATAGACTCATACAGTTTAGCATTATTCATATGCTCTATTATGCGCCTTTAGATTTGGATTAATGTGATGTAATACAAATAATGTTGAATTAATCTTGGAGTGGCTTATACAGAAGTATTTTTGTGGAATGTGCATAGAATTATATCAATATAAAGATGTGTAAAGTCCATGAGATGTTACTTATGTTTGTAATTGAGCCAATAAAGTTGTGGAATATAAAAAAAAAATACCTGCAAGATGAGGCCAGAGCTAATCGGCAGCTGCAGCAAGCCATGCTCCAGCAGCAGGAGGAGAGGTCCCGCCAGCAGCAGGAGGAGTCCCAGGCTAATCGGCAGCTGCAGCAAGCCATGCTTCAGCAACAGGAGGAGAGGTCCTGTCAGCAGCAAGCCATGTTCCAGCTGATGATGGAAAAGTTTTCAGGCATTATGGCAGTACTGCAAGCGACGACTACTGAGGGGTCCCATACTGGTTTGCAAGGGTACCCGGTTGTCCAGCATTCGGCACGGGCTGCAGTGCAGAAGGCCTTACAAAAGATGGCGGCGACCGATGACGTGGAGGCGTATCTCACTGTGTTCGAGCGAGTAGCTGAGCGAGAGGAGTTACCAGCTGAGCAGTGGGCAGATGTCCTGGCACCGTTCCTGACAGGTGAATCGCAGAAGACCTACTACGACCTGAGTGAAACAGAAGCCCGTGAGTACCCCCTGCTAAAGGCAGAGATTCTGGCTCGTCTTGGGGTCACCATACAAGTTCGTTCCAGCCGGGGCATACTCTGAAAAACTACCCCCGCGCTCCCAAATGCATGACCTGATCCATCTTGTCCGGAAGTGGCTACAACCCTAGGACTGCACCCCAGCACAGATGGTCGAGAGAGTGGTTCTTGACAAGTTCACCCGTTCTCTTCCCTCTCGGCTCCAGCGATGGGTTGGACAGGCTGGTCCCACAAATGCTGAGGAACTCATGTCCCTAGTAGAGAGATATCGGGCTACGGAGGATCTTCTACTTATCTCTCCCACACGAAGCAGTGCCAGTGACAAAGCCATTAAACCATCTGGTATGACTGCTAATGCAGAAAAAGGGAAACAGGTCAGGTTGGGAGGGGGTCCACTGGGGGGCTTGGATACACAGAAACCCAGTGAGGCTCGTGACAGAGGTCATAGCTGTATCCAGTGCTGGCGATGCCATGAAATGGGCCATATTGCTGCCAACTGTCCCCTGTCAGTGGAGCCAATGGACTGCAACCAGACCCGGCGAATGTCACTGTTTGCCCGGCCGGTTCTGGCAGCCGAGTCAGTCATGGATGCAGAACCCCAAGTGTGGTCACAATCGGTGGTCACACGGTGGAAGCCTTGCTAGACTCAGGGAGTCTGGTCACCCTGGTACGGGGAACTTTGGTTGATCCTGGGCTGTACAGTGGGCATAAAGTGGGAGTGTTATGTATACATGGGGACACTCGAGAATATCCCTCTGCCGTCATCAACCTACATACACCTTGTGGTACTGTCACCCATGAAGTGGGGGTGGTGGGGACCCTGTTTCATGAGGCTATTATCGGCAGAGACTTACCGGTGTTTTGGACCTCTGGAGACAAAGACCCACCTCAGGTGCTATTGCAGATAATGGACACCAGGTATGTCCGGCCTTGGCCCCTGAACCCTTTGAGGCCAATGTACCCACACCAGCAGTAGGGGTGACCCCATGTGATGAATTCTCTCCCCTAGAGGTCCTAGCTGGTGAGGTCGAGGGCCTCAAGGAGGTAGCCGACATGCCGGACCTTGAGATTTCCCGTGAAAATTTCGGGGCTGCACAGTTACAGGACCCTACCTTATTTAGAGCACGGGAGAATGTTAAAGTGATAAATGGGGTACTACAAATACCAGGGACTGACAAAATATACCCCCGAATGGTGATTGTTGGGGAACTGTTGTACAGGGTTGACCAGGTCCGGGGTGAGGAGGTTGAGCAACTTGTAGTACCCCAATCTCACCGTAGGCTGGTGCTAGATTTGGCACATAAACATGTGCTGGGAGGGCACTTAGGTGCTGAGAAGACCCGAGAGAGGATCCTGCAGAGATTTTTCTGGCCCGGGGTGTGGGAGGAGGTAAACCGGTATTGTAGCTCCTGCCCTGAGTGCCAACTTACTGCCCCGGTGTCCCACTTCAGGAGTCCTCTGGTACCTTTGCAATCCATTCAAACGGCACCTCTATGATCGGTAATGGATTTGGTTGGCCCCATAGTCAAGTCCACAAGGGGGCACCAGTACATCCTGGTTATCCTGGACTACGCAACGCGGTATCCAGAGGCAATCCCGTTAAGGAACACCTCCTCCAAAAACATTGCTAGGGAGCTTTTCCAGGTATTCTCCCGCACAGGCCTCCCCAAGGAAATCTTGACTGACCAGGGAACCCCATTCATGTCTAGAGTAATGAAGGAGATGTGTAAATTACTACAGGTTAAACAGCTCCGCACCTCTGCATATCATCCTCAGAGGGTGGTCAGCAAAGATGGGAAGGACTGGGATTGTTTGTTGCCTTATTTGATGTTTGCCATACGTGAGGTACCCGAGTCTTCCACAGGTTTCTCACCCTTTGAGCTGTTATATGGCCGTTCCCCAAGTGGGCTTTTGGATGTAGCTAAGGAGACCTGGGAACAGGAAAGGACCCCCCCACCGTAGTGTGATTGAACACGTCTCCCTTATGCAGGACCGCATAGCGGCAGTAATGCCCCTTGTAAAGGAGCACATGACAAGGGCACAAAAGGCCCAGTGTAGGGTCTACAATAGATCAGCCAGACTCAGGACCTTTAACCCAGGCGACAGAGTGCTAGTTCTGGTGCCCACCGTTGAGAGTAAGTTCTTGGCAAAATGGCAAGGTCCATATGAGGTCATGGAGAAAGTGGGGGAGGTTAACTACAAGGTATATCAGCCGGGGAGGAGGAAACCTGAACAGATATACCACGTGAACCTCCTAAAGCCATGGAGGGAAAGAGAGTCCCTGATGGCCGTGGGAGTAGAAAAAACGTCTATCCCCAAGAAGGTGACACCGGAGGTGGGTGTACCCGATACCAAGGTGCCTGAAGTACGGATCTCGGAGTCCCTCTCCAGGGCCCAGATTCAGGAAGTAAAGGAGTTTCTGCTCAGAAACGTTGATGTGTTCTCTAAGTTACTGGATCGTACATCAGTCATCAAGCATGACATCATAACCGAACCCCACATCCGGGTACACCAAAAACCCTACCGGGTCCCTGAAGCGCGCCGGCTTGCCATATCCGAAGAAGTCAGGCAGATGTTAGACCTGGGGGTTATTGAGGAGTCTAAAAGTGACTGGTCGAGTCCTATTGTGTTGATTCCCAAGCCTGATGGTTCCCTACGGTTCTGTAATGACTTTGGAAGTTGAACGAGGTATCCAAATTTGATTCTTATCCTATGCCCAGAGTTGATGAGTTGATAGAACGACTTGGACAGGCTAGGTTCTTCTCCACCCTTGACTTGACGAAAGGGTATTGGCAGGTACCCCTCACTGACAGGGCTAAAGAGAAGACGGCTTTTGTTACTCCTGATGGGCTTTTTCAGTATGTGGTACTCCCCTTTGGGCTACATGGGGCTCCCTCCACATTCCAGAGGTTAATGGATCTCGTGCTAAAACCTCACCGGAGATATGCCTCGGCCTACCTGGATGACATCATAGTCTATAGTAACGATTGGGAGAGTCATCTGGCCAAGGTACAAGCAGTGGTAGACTCCCTGAGGGCAGCAGGGTTGACAGCGAACCCCCAAAAATGTGCACTGGGTCTGGAAGAGGCCCGTTACCTGGGGTACCGTATAGGGCGAGGTGTCATCAAACCCCAAGTAAATAAAGTGGAGGCGATCCAGCAGTGGCCACGACCTATGAGCAAGAAACAAGTGAGGGCTTTCCTAGGCATTGTGGGCTATTATCGCCGATTTATTCCCGATTTTGCGACAATAGCGGCACCCCTGACTGACCTGACCAAGGGTAGCAGGTCGGTAATGGTAAAGTGGAGTGAAGAGGCTGAGGGGGCGTTTCAGCGACTTAAAACGGTTCTGTGCGAGGGGCCGGTACTGGTCACCCCTAACTTCACCAAGACCTTTATTGTGCAGACTGACGCTTCTGACGTGGGCTTAGGGGCTGTCCTGTCCCAAGTAGTGGAGGGTGAGGAACATCCCGTGACATTCCTGAGCCGCAAGCTCACACCCCCTGAGAAGAACTATAGCATAGTTGAGATGGAGTGCTTGGCGTTTAAATGGGCTCTGGAATCCCTGAGATATTACTTGATAGGGCAACAGTTTACACCAGTGCCCAATCACTCTCCCCTCACCTGAATGAGTCAGGCCAATGAGAGGAACGCCAGGGTCACAAGGTGGTTCCTAATGTTGCAGAATTTCAAGTTCACGGTAGAACATCGAGCAGGAAAGCTACATGGGAATGCCAATGCCCTGCCTCGTACCCACTGTCTGATGGCCAAAAGTGTTCGCCCCCACAGGGTCAAACAGAGGGGGAGGGTATGTGAGACACTGAAGGGGCTAACTGTGGATGGGCGGTATGTTTCCCCTAGGGTTTCCTGTTATGCAAGGCCTTAGTGCTGAGGTTGTGGTGTCCAGCACCTTGGACACAGGTGGTGGGAACAGCCTAATCAGCCTGCATAAAGCCGCTGAGCAGAGCTGAGAGTGTGGTCTCTCTGAAAGGAGGCTGGAGAGCACACAGCCCTGACCTCTGTGCCTGGAGCAGTGACTTATTTTATGTACTAGTGGTGAGTTATAGAAACTCTTTTTAGTTAGCACCCTGACGGGTAGGATTTTGTTTGTTTTATGCCTGAATGTAAAGGCTGTTTTATTTTGCTGCTGCAATAAACGCAGGCGAGACCTGTTTTGGACTGTACCTTGGTGTCACTGTCTTGAACTGCAAATTACAGTACATTGGCCGCACCATTCAACCACTAAGAGAACGTTTGAACAAACATCGGAGTAACATTACTAACGGCTTTCTCCTTCATAGTATTTCTAGGCATGCGGCCCTATATCACAAACAAAATTATAGGGAATTTAGCATAACACCGATTGAACATGTGAGTCCTTCCACATCCCAGCGTTTCGATTATCTAAAGAAACGCGAAATGTACTGGATCTATAAACTCCAGTGTCTTATGCCGGCTGGTCTTAACGAGTCTCTGGAAAATGTCTTCTAAAAGACAAACACATTTTCATCATACCCCTGGTCATTTCAGTTTTTATCCTCTCAGCTATATTGTCTCTTGCATTACAATATATGGCCTCACTTTACATTAACGCACAACATTTCATAATGCTATGTATAATGTGTGTACATAATATCCAATTATTATTGTTATATGTGATCGTCATTGGTCGATCATGACTGCTCTTCATTCTTATAATACTATAATATTTTATCCTATTTTATTTATTTGTATCTCATGTGAGTATATTTTCTAAAGGACTCTGTTTAAATCATCATGTAATGTAATTATATGCACCCCTGTTGTCCTTTTATGTATTCCTTTATTTATTTATGAATCATTTACCAATGTATTCTTTTTACTTATATATCCTTTTATGTAACCCTGTTCTTACCTATATACCCCATCTTTCATCTACTATTGGAACATACAGATACATCCTTTTATTGTTTCGGCCTGCCATTTACCTACACGTGCAGTGCCGATGCTCCTATCACTTCTGTATAGATGCGCCGGAATATTTATCCTAGTGCACGTGCGCCACTTTCTAGTGCGCGTGCGCCACTTTCTACTGGCACCGCTTCACATCCAGACGCCGGTGCGCATGCGCCAGCCCCCACCGCCCGCCGCTCTACACGCAGGCGCCGGCGGTCCCAACCTTATAACAGGCTCACTCCGTGCGCGCCTGTTTAGCAGCTGACCGCCTGAGCTCTCTCTCAGCGCTACTGCTGTAAGTATTATCGGCTCCATCCTTCTCTCCATCATTACTATCATCTAGGGTTAATGTTCATACTCTCATCTATGTATTTTTCTCTTGTCCTCTGTTTCCCCATTTAGTTTAAGTGTCATTCCAACATCTCCATGTAAGTCCGTAATTATCTCCTATTTTCACTGTTACAATTATTTTGTTACAATTATAGATCTTGTTACAATTATCTGTTGCAACACTGTACCTCTCATGCCTTCCAGCCATCCTTTCTTTTATTTTGCCGCTCGTTCACCTCATCAATTTAATTCAATTCAATTAACCCACTTCCTTATGTATTTATTTATCAATTTATTATGCAACTTAATTCCACTCCGTCCCCTACTCTTTATATATTATGTCATCACTCCTTTCTCATCTGCTTCATTGGCTCCCCAGTGCAGCCCATTATTCTACTCAGATTGTAATCACTTAGTTAATTATGCCTTAGTCTCCCCCCCTTGTTTATGCATTCTTACTACCAATTTTCTTCTCCTTGGTCTCTACCATTATACATTTATATGTGTATATTATATATGTTTATATTATATATCTTTTACTACTGTGTATTCCTCTCACAATCATCCTTTGTATTAAAACTGTTTTATCCCTTCATGTATACAATTATACAATCTTGTGATATACGTTTTGTATTACACTAAGTATGAATTGTTTTTTATGATCTATTTGTACCCACATTCCCTATATATGTTTTTAGTGTATTTTATCTATTTTATTTATAATTATCTGTTTTGCTAGTTTTGGCCTGACGAAGGGGTCTCCCCGAAACGCGTTGCCTCTGGATATCACTACTACCAAATAAATCGTGTTAACTACTATACTTGGAGTTTTCTGTTTGGTTACAAGCGCACTTTCCCGGCCCCCTCCAACTTTTTCTATTTTGTTACATTTACTTTACGGTACCTTTGGCTACCGGTTTCGGAGCGCCCGAAAGTTGCTGCAGTAACCTAAGTTTTAAATCTCCGCACCCCCAAGGATCCTCCCCTACATTGGTTATTATTACCGCTTGTACCCAAGTGGTCACCAGGTGAGCAACCAACTTTTCTCACCTGTATCGTTACACTTGTCTCTACGTTATTACGCGAGGCGCCGTCCTCCTCCGTTGTTGCTTTTGTCTCTCTTCCTCTAGCCCAACCGGCGGCCTTTTGGCTGACCCGGGTTTAGTCTCAACGGAGATCTTCAGGCTGCCTGCAACTGTGGTATCATCCATCCCAACTACTTATACCCCCACCATTTTGACGGAAAGGTTCATCTCTACAACATGAGCCAGAAAGAAGTCAGACTCCGGGAACGTGAACGGATATTTAAGGACTACGCCACTTCAAAAACCGATAAGCCAGCCATCACTAATCTTACGGACACACCCTCTGTTTCTGATGAAAAGATAATTACAGATCTTTTCCATGATCTGGAAATATCTCTTAAAACAGAATCACAACATCACCTAGACTCTTCCTAGAAACCTATCTACAAGAAAACATCATTCCAAGAGGGCTAAGGCTCCGCCCAGAACCAGCCTTTAAAAATGATCTAGACTTTGTGAAAAACTGGGAGGTATTACTTCATGACTGTTCTTTGACACTGATCAAATGTCTGTTTGATAAGAGATCGGCTCTCACCAATACTGCCACTGTTAATATTGATAACATCTGTTCCAAACTAAAAACGTACGAACAACACCCACTATACCACAAACTCAACAAAGGACTGAATCTCGAGATTGAATCTTTTGAGAAAGATATCCTCAAGAGAAAAACTGGAAAACTCGAGAGAGACCGTACAGACTACAACTCCAATAACATCAAATTCTGGACAAAAAACAGCAAAACTAACTTGACAAACACCAGACCCAACACATACCCCCCTGGTGGCAACCGTCCATACAGATATCAACCCTCCACCAGCCTGGTTAAGAACCAAACTATTAAGAAGTGGACCAACACAATACCCCATAAAACACAGTACAAGAACCCTCCACCTACATCTACCACATATGGGCGTACCTTCATTACCTCAAATAAAACATCTATTGGCCCAGTTCCACCAGCCATGACAAATCAATCCACCAGACCTAAGACCTATCACACTCGACTCACGTCAACAGCTGTACCACACAATCCCACTTCTAATAGTCCGTTCGATTTCGAACTACCCAAACCCACCCTGCCCTCGGGAAAATTTACAGAACCCAATGCGTCTATTCTCACTATACATGACAGTTGTTTGGAACCTGACAGCCCACAAGATGAAGCTATATTTTTTACCCCGCGAGTGACCTCCCGCAATAGAGGACACCCCACCGGTCTGCCACAAGATCCCCCCTCCACCAATGAGTCAAGCTCGTCTTTTTTAGGACTTCCTCAAGAAGTTACAACAAAGACCCCTACGTTTCACTACACACCGAATCTCAAAGAAACGGTGCATACGGCAGCCCCCTTAGGTGTAAAAAGAAAAAATCTCGCAAGAGAGGCAATAGAGGAGGCAAACGTAGATCCCTGCAGTCCATCCTCAGGAGACGAATCACAAATAGAGACACCAAGACTAAAGAGATTGAAGTAGTCTCCGATCTTAACATTGCCACTCCTCAGTTATCCGGCCCCGCGATTTCCCTTCCCCCCATAACATCTGAGGACACACAGAAAGCCAACCCTGTGAACCTAGTCAAAATCTTTAACCTCTCTAATTATGTCTTGAACGAAATCGAGACCAAAACACTTGAAAAGGGCCTTTCGTTTTGCCCTTCATCAGCTTCAGACGATTTTGAACTATTTGTGGACTTGAACAGATTCATCCGTAAACTAACGCTTAAAAGACACTTCAATATAATTAACCCCAAACAGGACACTCACGAAGATTACATCACCACTACTAATCCTTCCTTACCCAGTTCCACATCAATTATACATACAGATCTTAAACCAAGGTCCACTTTCTACCCCACACAACATAAAGGCAACCATTTAGAAACGTTCTATACGTTAGTTTCAGCCGACTTCAAGAACCTCAAATCTAGCACACAAAACCCACAGAATCCAAATGCCTCTAGAAACAATCTCACAATTAAAGAAAGGAAGGCACTCAAACAACTCTCTACCAATGATGAGATCATTATCAAACCCGCCGATAAAGGGGGTGGGATTGTCCTCCTTAACAAATCGGATTACATTAAAGAATCTCTTCGCCTTCTGTCGGATACGGCCTTCTACTCAAAGTTAGAAAAGAATCCCACCCATTTGTTCAAGTCGCAACTGTATACACTTTTGGACGAGGGCTTCAAATCAGGAGTCCTTTCCAAAAAGGAGCTCCAATACCTCCGTATTGAGGAACCAGCAACGGCAACGTTCTACTATTTACCTAAGGTTCACAAAAATGCCTCCAACCCACCCGGACGCCCCATCATTTCTGGGATCAATTCTCTCACGGCTAATTTGTCCCACTATGTAGACCTGTTTTTACAAAAACATGTTAAGAACTTGGTCTCCTTCACTCTAGATACCTCAGATCTTATCCGACACGTCCTCCCAGTCCCCTGGCTTGATTCTTACCTTTTCATTACTATGGATATCTCTTCCTTATACACTGTAATCCCCCACGACCTTGGTGTTCATGCCACTTCACAATTCCTCACCCGCGACCCTTGCATGTCTACTACTCAGAGCAACTTCATCCTGAGGGCTATTACATTTATCCTTCATCATAATTACTTTTCTTTTCACATCCAGATCTTTATACAAAAAAGGGGCACAGCGATGGGTAGCAAATTCGCTCCCAGCTACGCAAACTTATATGTAGGTCTGTTTGAAGAACAGAACATTTTCACACACTCATCATATGACAAATGTGTTGTCTACAAACGATACATAGATGACATCTTCATAATCTGGAAAGGGAGTGAGAAGGAAGCTTTAGATTTCATTGAGGATCTCAACACTAACGAGTGGGGTTTACAGTTCACTTCTAACATTACATCGAACTTCGCTGAATTCCTCGATGTCACAGTTTATCATGTTGATCAGAAGATTCTTACCAAAACCTTTTTTAAAGCTGTCGACAGTAATAGTTACCTGGACTTTACGAGCAACCATTTCAAAAAATGGAAAACAAATATACCTTTTGGTCAGTTCAAAAGAATAAGACGCAACTGCACCACTAATGATGATTATATTACACAAAGTACAGTCTTAAAAGACAGGTTTAAAGCCAAAGGCTACCCTCCCCCGCTCATCTCCTCCGCCTGCGCCAAGGCAGGCGCTCTAAGCCAACACGAATGCCTGAAACCAAGCTTAAGAAAGACCGGAGAAGCTTTCAACCAAGCCAATTTTATCACCACTTACTCCAACGACGGTGGCAGAATTAAACGTATCCTTAAAAAACACTGGAATCTATTACTTCACGACCCATATCTCAAAAATAGTATCTCTGCCAATCCCACTATCACCTTTCGACGACCACTTTCTCTAAAAAATATACTAGCACCTAGCCATTTACGCACCTCCAAAAAAACCATATCTGACCTATCTTTTTTTCCAAAAGTTTTAGGCAGTTATAAATGTGGTCACAACCTCTGTAAGTGCTGCGAAACCATACACCACAAAAGGTCTACCTTTCAATCTAACACAACTGGGGAGGTGTTTGAAATCAAATATTTCCTTAACTGTAGCTCCAACTTTGTTATCTACTTGATCGAATGTACTTGCAAATTACAGTACATTGGCCGCACCATTCAACCACTAAGAGAACGTTTGAACAAACATCGGAGTAACATTACTAACGGCTTTCTCCTTCATAGTATTTCTAGGCATGCGGCCCTATATCACAAACAAAATTATAGGGAATTTAGCATAACACCGATTGAACATGTGAGTCCTTCCACATCCCAGCGTTTCGATTATCTAAAGAAACGCGAAATGTACTGGATCTATAAACTCCAGTGTCTTATGCCGGCTGGTCTTAACGAGTCTCTGGAAAATGTCTTCTAAAAGACAAACACATCTTCATCATACCCCTGGTCATTTCAGTTTTTATCCTCTCAGCTATATTGTCTCTTGCATTACAATATATGGCCTCACTTTACATTAACGCACAACATTTCATAATGCTATGTATAATGTGTGTACATAATATCCAATTATTATTGTTATATGTGATCGTCATTGGTCGATCATGACTGCTCTTCATTCTTATAATACTATAATATTTTATCCTATTTTATTTATTTGTATCTCATGTGAGTATATTTTCTAAAGGACTCTATTTAAATCATCATGTAATGTAATTATATGCACCCCTGTTGTCCTTTTATGTATTCCTTTATTTATTTATGAATCATTTACCAATGTATTCTTTTTACTTATATATCCTTTTATGTACCCCTGTTCTTACCTATATACCCCATCTTTCATCTACTATTGGAACATACAGATACATCCTTTTATTGTTTCGGCCTGCCATTTACCTACACGCGCAGTGCCGATGCTCCTATCACTTCTGTATAGATGCGCCGGAATATTTATCCTAGTGCACGTGCGCCACTTTCTAGTGCGCGTGCGCCACTTTCTACTGGCACCGCTTCACATCCAGACGCCGGTGCGCATGCGCCAGCCCCCACCGCCCGCCGCTCTACACGCAGGCGCCGGCGGTCCCAACCTTAAACAGGCTCACTCCGTGCGCGCCTGTTTAGCAGCTGACCGCCTGAGCTCTCTCTCAGCGCTACTGCTGTAAGTATTATCGGCTCCATCCTTCTCTCCATCATTACTATCATCTAGGGTTAATGTTCATACTCTCATCTATGTATTTTTCTCTTGTCCTCTGTTTCCCCATTTAGTTTAAGTGTCATTCCAACATCTCCATGTAAGTCCGTAATTATCTCCTATTTTCACTGTTACAATTATTTTGTTACAATTATAGATCTTGTTACAATTATCTGTTGCAACACTGTACCTCTCATGCCTTCCAGCCATCCTTTCTTTTATTTTGCCGCTCGTTCACCTCATCAATTTAATTCAATTCAATTAACCCACTTCCTTATGTATTTATTTATCAATTTATTATGCAACTTAATTCCACTCCGTCTCCTACTCTTTATATATTATGTCATCACTCCTTTCTCATCTGCTTCATTGGCTCCCCAGTGCAGCCCATTATTCTACTCAGATTGTAATCACTTAGTTAATTATGCCCCCCTTGTTTATGCATTCTTACTACCAATTTTCTTCTCCTTGGTCTCTACCATTATACATTTATATGTGTATATTATATATGTTTATATTATATATCTTTTACTACTGTGTATTCCCCTCACAATCATCCTTTGTATTAAAACTGTTTTATCCCTTCATGTATACAATTATACAATCTTGTGATATACGTTTTGTATTACACTAAGTATGAATTGTTTTTTATGATCTATTTGTACCCACATTCCCTATATATGTTTTTAGTGTATTTTATCTATTTTATTTATAATTATCTGTTTTGCTAGTTTTGGCCTGACGAAGGGGTCTCCCCGAAACGCGTTGCCTCTGGATATCACTACTACCAAATAAATCGTGTTAACTACTATACATGGAGTTTTCTGTTTGGTTACAAGCGCACTTTCCCGGCCCCCTCCAACTTTTTCTATTTTGTTACATTTACTTGAACTGCATCCCAACACCCGCTACCTCAGACTCTACTGGGCCAAATCTCCCACAATATGTTTTTGTTAAAGGGTCATGCACTTAATTTGAACCACAGCTCAAAATTAAAATGGGAGGAAGAATTGGGGCTATTTTCAGAACTAAAGTGGTCACAAATATCTAAAAATATAAAAAAAAATGTTTGCTAAGTTGGAATCATCAAATTATTAAGTATAATATTATCTTTAGGCTTTATTATACTACAGCTGACCTAGTCAAAATGAACTTTCAGGGTGATCTTTGTTGCAAAAAATGTAGAGCTCCCACTGCTAATTTTCTCCACATGACATGGGATTGCCCTAAAATAGTAACATTTTGGAAAGAGGTATATGCTTATACTTCACTGGTATTACGTCAAAAATTGGGTCTTTCTATTTTCTTGTCACTGTGCGGCTTGGCTGAAAAACAGGGATTGGACCATGAAAAAACTGCCCTTCTTAGCAAGACTATGCAAATAACATGTGTTTGTATTGCTGCAACACACCCACCCAAAAAATGGTTAAGTCTGATCGTAGGTATGAAATTATAAATGCTTTTGAAAAACCTAATTCTGGTTAATGGTTAAATATTTATAAATTATAGCAATGAGTATGTATTACTAGGCCAGCTTATTAAGCTGAGTTTTTTGGGGTTTTTTTTCTCTCTGTAGAAGGATGGGGTGGGTTGATGGAGGGAGAGGGGGATTAATACTTTTGTATGCAATACTAAATGTAATGCTAATTGACTAAGACATGTGAAAAATTTGAATATCGGTATGTATTTAAATATTTTTTAGGATGGTTTTGATTGAGTGTTATTGATGATATAATAAAGATATCTATAAAAAAAAAAACATGAGGAAGTGATACAGACAGTATGTTGAAAAATGTTATAACTTTTCATTACTCTAACAATATCAAATATATGCGGAAAGTGAACAACCATTTTAAGTTCTTCAGCCGCACGCTCTGCAAACAAAGCTGTTGGCGGCTCTGAGAAAATGTTGTTTTTTCAACTGAATTATGTTCTACATTTTTCTAAGCACATTTTGAGCACTGGCAATTTTCAGGCAGCATGGAAATTCTAATAGACCAAAAATAAACACAAACCTAAAGACTTTCTAAACTTCATTGATTACATTGTGTTGATAGCCAAGCATATTGAATTTCAAGTAGGGATTGAAATACTCCATCAGTCCCTGTTGGAGGTTTTTAAGCCTACTGAAAAGGTTATGGGATGAAATTATAAATTGGTACTTTTAATCATGTACTTTCATGAACAGTTGTTTTAGATCCAAAGAAGAACATGCTGAAACCCAGGATCGAACCAGGGACCTTTAGATCTCAGTCTAACGCTCTCCCAACTGAGCTATTTCGGCCTCTGCTGCTTGTTGTGGAGGTCACTGTTTTGGGAATTTGAAGATGTTCCACATCATAGAAATGCAAAGACATTGTGAATACAATTACAAGAATAACAAAAATTTCCAAACCGGATGTAAATTTTTTAAACGTGTTGTATTGTATTTTTGTACATTTATATGGTGTGAAAAGAAGCCGAAACCTGGGCTCAAACCAGGGACCTTTAGATCTTCAATCTAACGCTCTCCCAACTGAGCTATTTCGGCCTCCTCTAACAGTAAGTGTGGACACTTTTTTTAAAAATTGAAGACGCAACAACAGCATAGAAATCAAACTGCATTACAAACCAGAGTCCTCTCCAGCACAACAAAATTTCCAATTACCATATATACTCGTGTATAAGCCGAGTTTTTCAGCACAAAAAATGTGCTGAAAAACGTCCGCTCGGCTTACACACGAGTCTATTATAAAAACAAATTACCCAGTTAAAAAAAAAAAAACTTAAATACTCCCCCTCCGATGTCAGCGCGTCCTGTCTTCTTTCTTCTCCACGGCTCCTCTTCTCTCTTCTTTCTTCGGGCATTGACGCGGCCATGTTTTCTTCTAGCAGGCGCATATTATGACGAGGCCGGCCGCGTCATAGTATGCGCCTGCTAGAAGAAAACATGGCCGCGTCAATGCCGGAAGAAAGAAGAGAGAAGAGGAGCCGCGGAGAAGAAAGAAGACATGACGCGTTGACATCGGAGGGTGAATATTTACGTTTATTTTTTTAAGGTCCGTGGAGGCAGGCTGCTGTATACTACTAGGGACTGCTAAATACTACATGGGGGCTGGCAGGCTATATACTATCGGGGGGGGGGAGGTTGACCAATGCATTTCCCACCCTCGACTTATACTCGAGTCAGTAGTTTTCCCCAGTTTTTGTTGGTAAAATTAGGGGTCTCGGCTTATACTCGGGTCGGCTTATACTCGAAAATATACAGTACCTCACAGGAAGCTACATTTCTTTAAATTAGTTGATAAGTATCAATATACTAGCAAGATAAAGCTTAACATTGAAGCAAGGACCTTTAGAGCTTCAGCGAGACCATGGCAAAACCTAGAGATGAGCCAGGTACTTCCAGATCTTCAGTGTAAAGCTCTGCACACTGAGCAAGGACCTTTAGAGCTTCAGCGAGACCATTGCAAAACCTCGAGATGTGCCAGATACTTCAAGATCTTCAGTGTAAAGCTCTCCACACTGAACTATTTTAGCTTCACGAGAGTGAAAAGATGATCTCCCTTTGAAGAATTTGAAGACATTCCATCGTGAGCTAAATTTCACAAAGTTACAATACATTTAATATGAACCTTTCCAAAACCCAGAAACTAAACAGGGACCTTAAGCCTAATGCTCTGCCAACCAAGCTATTTGAGCCTCTGAGAAAACGTTTTGTTTTCAATTGAATTATGTTCTATATTTTTCTCAGGACATTTTGAACAATCTGGCAATTTTCAGGCAGCATGGAAATTCTAATAGACTACGAAAAAACTAAACAAAACCGAAAGACTTTTTAAACTTTCATCAATCACATTGTTTTGGTTACCAAGCATATCCAATATTGGATTTCAAGTAGGGATGTTGAGATTTTCAGTGCATCAGTCCTTGCTGGTGGTTTTAAAGCCTACTGAAAACGTTTTGGGATGGATTTAGAAATGGGTACTTTTAATCATGTACTTTCCTGAATGAGGAGCATCCCTATCAATTTACGAAAGAAAAAGGAGACTTCCAAAATAGTTATCGGTTGTTTTATATCCAAAGAAGAACATGCCGAAATCCGGGATTGAACCAGGGACCTTTAGATCTTCAGTCTACTGCTCTCCCAACTGAGCTATTTTGACCTCTGCTGCTAGTTGTGGAGGTCACTGTTTTGGAAATTTGAAGATGTTCCACATCATAGAATTGCAAAGACATTGTGAATACAATTACAAGAATAACAAAAATTTCCAAACCGGATGTAAATTTTTTAAACGTGTTGTGTTGTATTTTTGCACATTTATATGGAGTGAAAAGATGCCGAAACCGGGGTGTGGTTTGGCTGCGAAGGAAGATGGCCGCGTGAGAGCTGAGCTCCGCTACCTCGACTGCCCGTAAGCAATCAAAACCAGCCTCTCCAGGGAGAAAATGCCCAGCAAACTGCCTATAAGCGCCGGAGGACAGCAAGGGAGGAAGCGGGGAGCGAAAGGTCCGGCCGAAAATCCGATTAAGTGCTTCTTTCACATAGACCCCGGGCTTGGCAAAGATGGCGCCGGCTCCAGTAAGCACATTGCTAGTGAAGCGGGAACGCAACGAAAGGGGACACAGATTAACAAACGGAGCACCGCTCCTCTTACCGGAGCCTCTCCCTTGTTCGATATCCCGGGGAGATGGAGCACAGGGTCCAGACAATCCTCCAACATACCCTCGCCAGCACTCATGGAAGAAGAGGCTAGCTTGCCGCCGCTCCAGCTACAGATGCAGAGCAGTTCTGAGGCCTCAGCGTCACCAGCATCCTCAGGCTCTAGTGAGGCAAGAACCCCTACCAGCAGCCCAGCCAAGCAGAAGGCTAAAAAGCAAGATATCTCCGATCTTGTAGCAGATGAGGTGGGTGAATGTAGCAATAACTCAATAAGGCAGAGTAATGAAACTGACACCTTTGCAGCTTTCCAAGCCTCTGATAGAAATGTGTCAGAGAATATGCTCAAAGCCATGTTAGAAGCATTGAGAACCTCTCTTCAAAGAGACTTATCCACATTAATAAAACCGCTTCAAGCCACTATTGATGAAATAGGAGACAGAGTCTGCCATGTAGAAAATAAAATGGCAGAATATGCTTCCACATTTAATGAGTTGGCAGATGCTCATAATACACTAGAAGACACAGTGACAGCAATCCAGGCCAAATTGGTCGATTCAGAAGACAGAGATAGACGCAATAATGTAAAGATCAGTGGAATCCTGGAATGCCCAACTTAAGGCATATGTGCAACAGATGACCAAAGTTCTACTACCTGACCTTGCCGACTATGAGCTCTGTATAGACCGTGCACACAGGGTACCAAAACCCTCCAATCTACCAGACTCAATCCCACGAGATGTATTAGCCAGATTCTCATTCTACCATGTGAAAGAAAGGTTACTTGCACAATCAAGAAAATTGAAGTCTCTGCCGGCTCCGTATGACTCCATTCAATTATTTGTGGATCTCTCAGCAGCCACACTCCAGGCCAGACGAGACTTTCTCCCAGTCACATCTTTGCTGAGAAAGCCCGAAATCCTTTACCGATGGGGGTTCCCCACCAAAGTGCTAATCAAGCATCAAAATTCTTTGATTGCCATAAAATCGATTGAAGAGGGATTTGAATTCCTGGAAACATGGGGAATTCCTAAGGAAGATCTTCAATCTGCAAGAACCAGGCAGAATACAAAGCCCAGAATGGATCCAGTGTGGCGGGTGCAGAACCCAACATGATCATCCCTGAATTGCAATCTTGTCACTCACAGGGCGGCTAGAGGAGGAGCTCGCCCTACTCACGTTCCACAGGACTACGATAAGTACCCGGACTAGTACTAATAAGTCCACAATTAGTACCGCTCTTTTGTTGGTTATGACCTCCAATATGAGGTCAGTTGTTTGTCTACCTTTTATATTTAATATGTTATGCTATGTCACTATGTCTAAGTTTAGAGGCAAAGAATTATGTTTCAACAAAATCTTCCTTGCTTGTGAGGGGGGTTAAGATAATTTCGTTAAACGCCAAAGGGCTAAACAGTCCCTTTTTAAAAGGGCTATGCTGTGGGACGAGGCTGTAAAAAGTAAAGGAGATATTATTTGTGTTCAAGAAACACACATAGGGTCCAAGAACCCTCCCAAATTATCCCATAAATGTTTCCCTCAAATAGTAGTCTCTTCTTTCCCACAAAAAAAGAGGGGTGTTCTTATTGCATTTAGAAATACCATAGCGGTCAATATCCTCTACTCTTTAGTGTATCCGCAAAGCCGGTATATAATATTAATCTGTTCCATTAACAACATAGAATACACGATTTGTATGCCCCTAATAACAAGCAGGGAAGATTTCTAAGAAGGCTGTTCCGCAAAATAGTGGAAATAAAAAGGGGAAATGTACTCATTTGTGGGGACTTCAATACAATAGGCCACAATGCGTGGGACACAACGAGTAAGGCAACTTATGGTAGATTTACTCTAAATCCTTTGTTATGGAAAAACGACTTATTTGACGCATGGAGAGTACAACATGTATCAGAACGCGACTACACGTACTTCTCACCCAGACATAAGTCATACTCGCGCATCAATATGATCATCACAGACAGACAAATGCTAGACAGAATTGAATCCACGGCCATTGGTAGTATAAAATGGTCAGATCATGCCCCGGTAGAGGCTACCTTTACGGACGCATTCTCACAACACAGAGACTATATATTGAGGGCTAATCTTTCATCTCTAGCTTTAAAGGATAACTTTACTAACATAGAAAGCAAATTTAAAGAATTCCTCAAAATAAATGATAATGAGGATGTAAGTTCATTCTCAGCATGGCACATATTCAAACTCTTCGCTAAGGAAGAACTTCAAAAAATAGAAAGTAAAATACGAAGAGAAAGGAATAGGGAAATTAATGCAATCCTCATGCACATACAATTTCTAGAACGGCAAAACAAAGTGAATATCTCATACCCCTTAACAAACGAACTAAATGAAAAAAGGCTACAACTCAGAAACCTATTATTATACAAATACACTAAATCCCTACAGAAAATGAAAATTAAATATTATTCTCAGGACCAAAAAGCCGGAGCCCTATTGGCCCGCCGCCTGAAACAAAGAACACAAAAATCTAAAATCCCATATATTTACCATCCTACTACGAGTGAGAAGATCATGACCCCTAGAAGAATAGCAGATGCTTTTAGGGAGTATTACTCCAACTTGTATAACATATCCAAGGAAAATCCTTCAGGGGACCCACCCTTAGAACTGATACACTCTTTTTTAGAGGAAATTTCTTTACCTAAACTCTCCTCAGAACAACTCCTCAACTTAAACGCTAGCATTACACAAGAAGAAATCCTTAAAACCATAAATTTTCTCCCTCACAATAAGGCCCCAGGGCCAGACGGGCTCCCTGGGGATTTTTATAAAAAATTCTCCCAAACTCTCACACCCCATTTATCAAACGTGTTCACACTGGCAGCCAACAGGGGAGAATTCCCCAAAGAAATGTTAGAGGCAGTAATTGTTGCCCTTCCCAAACCAGGGAAACCCCCAGACCGCCCTGCTAATTTTCATCCCATCTCTTTACTCAATGCGGACGTGAAGATATATGCTAAGTTGCTGGCCAATAGGTTGAAAGCGGTACTACCCCATCTAGTGTCTAGAGACCAGGCAGGCTTCACCCCACAAAGGCAGGCATATGATAATACAAGAAGAATGATCAACTTAATCCAGCATTGTGAATTAAATAATATTTGTGCAGCTCTAGTAACTGTCGACGCCGAGAAGGTGTTCGACGGGGTCAACTGGGCATAAGATTGGTTTTGAAGGCCATATTTTTATGGCAATTAAGGCTTTATACTCATACCCTTCAGCTACGGTCTTTATCAATGGGGTAAGTTCAAAAGAATTCACTTTAACCAACGGGACCCGACAAGGGTGCCCCTTACCCCCATAATTTTTATACTCTCCATCGAGCCCTTAGCAGTAGCCATCAGAACCAACCCCAATGTTAAAGGCATTACAATTGGAGCAACAGAACATAAAATTACACTTTTTGCCGATGACATTATTTTGATAGTGACAGATCTGGATCAATCCCTAGCAATCATCTTCAAAACATTGGCCCTTTTTGGTAATATTTCTTACTGCAAAGTAAACAATACAAAATCCCAAGTCCTACCCATTAATATACATTGTCAACAACTAAATTCCCTCAAACAGAAATTCGATCTAGATTGGATAGGTATACAACTCACTTACCCTACATCAAAACTTTTTCAACATAACTTTACACCAATGATCGAGACGGTAGAAGCAGAACTCGCAAAATATTCAAAGTTGATGCTCTCATGGCTGGGTAGGATCGCCACTTATAAAATGATGATCCTCCCAAAGTATTTATACCTCTTTCGCACTATCCCTATCCCTGTCCCTCAGTCCTTCTTTACAACAACCAAAGCCCAATTAAACAAATTTATTTGGCAAGGCAAACATCCAAGAGTAGCATCTTCGATTATCACAAAACCCAGATCAATGGGAGGCTTGGGGGTCCCAGAACTAAGAGACTACCATCAAGCTTCAATTATAGATCCATCTCAGTACTAGTGGCATAACTCTAATGAAAAGTCTTGGTGTGAAATCGAAAAACATTATCAAAATCGACACCCCCCTAAAGCTTAGGTTACTCTCGCACCTTTGGCAAGCTAAAATACCACATTCTCCTCTAATCACCATCCAGGCCTTAGACCAAGCATGGGAGAAAATGACATCGAATGCTACACAAAAAAAGCCAAACCCATCAAGACAGACCCCAATAGAACTACTGGCGTTTCTTTTAGAAAATTTGGATATTTCTGCATGGAAAATTAATGGAGCCCATTCCTTGCAGGATATTTTATCAGGAACTGAAATAGCCCCCTTTGAGATGCTTATGAAAAAATATTCTATCCCAGTTCAACAGTTTCATGCATTCTTGCGAATACGGAGTTTCCTATACTCTGTCAAAACCCCTACCCCCTTGTCCATCACAGACCTAGAAAAATTTCTAACTGCAGATCCCGGTACTAAAAAAGGGACATCAACAATATACAATGTGTTTAATGATAAAACAAAGTTTGTAAAATTACCATACATGGTTAGGTGGGAGCAAGATTTAAAAGAGAACTTCTCAGAGAGACAGTGGCAGAAAGCCATATCTGCGGCTAACAAATGTTTCAGATGCACCTCACATTGTGAAGCTATCCTAAAATCTCATATGAGATGGTATTTTACCCCCACTAGGATACATAAATGTTTTCCAAATTCTTCTCCCTTATGCTGGGCACAATGGGACACTGCTACACATACTGTGGTTATGTCCAGTGATTAAAAACCTTTGGGACAATGCAACATTACTCATAAAAAACATTGTGGGTAGCCCACTAACATTGACACCAGCCATGGCCATCTTACTTGTGGACTTAGACAAATTTCCGAATACAGCACAAACACTGATAGCACATATTCTTATGGCCACTAAATTAACAATCACAAAACACTGGAAAAACGTATCAAGCCCCAGCAAAGAAGAAGTAATTGGGCAAATAAACACTACCTGCATCTACGAAAAAGCAATAGCGCAACAGGAACTGAAATATAACAGATTCAAGGAGGTTTGGGGTTGAAGGATAGAGAGTGCATACTATAAAGAATAAAGCATAACATAATAGAATGGCTCACTCAGGTCGATCTAGTTAAGTTTATTCCAGTTCAGTTGTAGTTCAGAGTTAATTGGTTTGTTATACAGCTGTACTCACCTAGGCATCAGTGAATATCTTCCACATAAAGAGAGACGATAAGAAGCCCATCTTGTCAATGCATTCCGAAGGACTCATTCATGACCGGGATGCAGAACAGGATAACTTTCTTATGGACACCCAATACCAGCATGGAGTTTACTATTTCTGGACGTTATAGTACTAAGCAAAGTGCCCAGGAGAACGTCGCTATGTTCTAAAATGTGTGGATTAACTCAACTCACTTAATGCCAATAATATTGTATTAACGCTTGTATAAACTCAATTCAGCTGTACTGTTGAAAAAATGTTAATAAAAATTTACTATTAAAAAAAAAAAAAAGAAGCTGAAACGCGGGATCGAACCAGGGACCTTTAGATCTTCAGTCTAACGCTCTCCCAACTGAGCTATTTCGGCCTCCTCTAACAGTAAGCGTGGACACTTTTTTAAAAAATTGAAGACACAACAACAGCATAGAAATCCAACTGCATTACAAACCAGAGTCCTCTCCAGCACAAGAAAATTTCCAATTACTTCACAGGAAGCTACATTTATTTAAATTAGTTGATAAGTATCAATATACTAGCAAGATAAAGCTTAACATTGAAGCAAGGACCTTTAGAGCTTCAGCGAGACCATGGCAAAACCTAGAGATGAGCCAGGTACTTCAAGATCTTCAGTGTAAAGCTCTGCATACTGAGCAAGGACCTGTAGAGCTTCAGCGAGACCATTGTAAAACCTAGAGATGTGCCAGATACTTCAAGATCTTCAGTGTAAAGCTCTTCACACTGAACTATTTTAGCTTCACGAGAGTGAAAAGATGATCTCCCTTTGAAGAATTTGAAGACATTCCATCGTGAACTAAATTTCACAAAGTTACAATACATTTAATATGAACCTTTCCAAAACCCAGAAACTAAACAGGGACCTTAAGCCTAATGCTCTGCCAACCAAACCATTTGAGCCTCTGAGAAAACGTTTTGTTTTCAATTGAATTATGTTCTATATTTTTCTCAGGACATTTTGAACAATCTGGCAATTTTCAGGCAGCATGGAAATTCTAATAGACTAAGAAAAAACAAAACAAAACTGAAAGACTTTTTAAACTTTCATCAATCACATTGTTTTGGTTACCAAGCATATCCAATATTGGATTTCAAGTAGGGATGTTGAGATTTTCAGTGCATCAGTCCTTGCTGGTGGTTTTAAAGCCTACTGAAAACGTTTTGGGATGGATTTAGAAATGGGTACTTTTAATCATGTACTTTCCTGAATGAGGAGCATCCCTATCAATTTACGAAAGAAAAAGGAGACTTCCAAAATAGTTATCGGTTGTTTTATATCCAAAGAAGAACATGCCGAAACCCGGGATCGAACCAGGGACCTTTAGATCTTCAGTCTAACGCTCTCCCAACTGAGCTATTTCAGCCTGTGCTGCTAGTTGTGGAGGTCACTGTTTTGGGAATTTGAAGATGTTCCACATCATAGAAATGCAAAGACATTGTGAATACAATTACAAGAATAACAAAAATTTCCAAACCGGAAGTAAATTTTTTAAACGTGTTGTGTTGTATTTTTGTACATTTATATGGTGTGAAAAGATGCCGAAACCCGGGATCGAACCAGGGACCTTTAGATCTTCAGTCTAACGCTCTCCCAACTGAGCTATTTCTGCCTCCTCTTACAGTAAGCGGGGACACTTTTTTAAAAAATTGAAGACACAACAACAGCATAGAAATCCAACTGCATTACAAACCAGAGTCCTCTCCAGCACAAGAAAATTTCCAATTACTTCACAGGAAGCTACATTTATTTAAATTAGTTGATAAGTATCAATATACTAGCAAGATAAAGCTTAACATTGAAGCAAGGACCTTTAGAGCTTCAGCGAGACCATGGCAAAACCTAGAGATGAGCCAGGTACTTCAAGATCTTCAGTGTAAAGCTCTGCATACTGAGCAAGGACCTGTAGAGCTTCAGCGAGACCATTGCAAAACCTAGAGATGTGCCAGATACTTCAAGATCTTCAGTGTAAAGCTCTCCACACTGAACTATTTTAGCTTCACGAGAGTGAAAAGATGATCTCCCTTTGAAGAATTTGAAGACATTCCATCGTGAACTAAATTTCACAAAGTTACAATTAGAGATGAGCGAACACTAAAATGCTCGGGTACTCGTTATTCGAGACGAACTTTTCCCGATGCTCGAGTGCTCGTCTCGAATAACGAACCCCATTGAAGTCAATGGGAGACTCGAGCATTTTTCAAGGGGACCAAGGCTCTGCACAGGGAAGCTTGGCCAAACACCTGGGAACCTCAGAAAAGGATGGAAACACCACGGAAATGGACAGGAAACAGCAGGGGCAGCATGCATGGATGCCTCTGAGGCTGCATAATCGCACCATTATGCCAAAATTATGGGCAACAGCATGGCCATGACAGAGTGACAGAATGAAGCTAGATAGCATCTAAAACATCCAATAATTGACCCTGACACTATAGGGGACGGAATGCAGAGGCAGCGGCAGCAGGCTAGAGAGTGTCATGGCGACATACCCTAAATGGACTCAGGCTTCAAACCAATGGGTGGCAGAGAGGAACCAAAGGAGGTGAGCAAGAAGCGCTCAAATAATATCGGTACATGATAAAAGTTTGCCAGTATATTTTGTGGATTACACAGCAGGGTGGCGACAAAGTTAACATGGAAGCCATGAAAACAACCCAAAATTCTGCCTGACACAGCTCGTTTGATAAGGGGACGATGTATGGAGGCAGTGAACTAGTAGTAGATTAAAGGTGCTGCAGTTAAAACTATGTTAGTTGGATCTTGGCATGGAGCTGGCGCTCCGCTGCCAGGCGAGCTTTCGCCAATCCAAGCCCCTGTCTATAGGCTACTCCCCAAACAGCACTTCTAAGAACCTTTTGTATAAGATCAAGTGTAGTAGCGTTCTTATAAGTTTAGGATATGGCGGGTGAGGGGAATGTAAACAGATGCGCAAGAAGCGCTGAAATAATATCCCTAAATGGTAAAAGTTTGCAAGTATATTTTGGGGATTACACAGCAGGGTGGCGACAAAGTTAACAACTTTGATGTGGAATGCCCTGTAATAGCTCTTGGGCGGTGTGCCTTTTATCGCCTAGGCTCAGCAGTTTCAGCACCGCCTGCTGTCGCTTAGCGACGGCACTGCTGCTGTGCCTAGAGCTACCGACTGATGGCGCCATGCCCACGGATGGTAATTCGGAGGAGGAGGAGGTGGAGGAGGGGTGGGAGGAGGTATAGTAGGCCTTTGAGACCTGGACCGAGGTAGGCCCCGCAATTCTCTGCGTCGGCAGTATATGACCAGCCCCAGGGTCAGACTCGGTCCCAGCCTGCACCAAGTTAAGTGTAGTAGCGTTCTCATAAGTTTGGGATATGGCGGGTGAGGGGAATGTAAACAGATGCGCAAGAAGCGCATGATGCGCATGGAGCTGGCGTTCCGCTGCCAGGCGAGCTTTCGCCAATCCAAGCCCCTGTCTCTAGGCTACTCCCCAAACAGCACTTCTAAGAACCTTTTGTATAAGATCAAGTGTAGTAGCGTTCTTATAAGTTTAGGATATGCCGGGTGAGGGGAATGTAAACAGATGCGCAAGAAGCGCTGAAATAATATCCCTAAATGGTAAAAGTTTGCCAGTATATTTTGTGGATAACACAGCAGGGTGGCGACAAAGTTAACAACTTTGATGTGGAATCCATGAAAACAACCCAAATTTCTGCCTGACACACCTCGTTTGATAAAGGGACGATGTATGGAGGCAGCTATATGGACGACTTTTGGAGGTAGCAATGGAGACAACGTGTGGAGGCTGCTATGGAGACAATTTAATTTGGATAGTGCCTGTATGTGGCAGTCCCAAACATTTTTCAAACCAGAGGAGCAGGTAGGTGGCCCTCCAGTAAAATGGGATAGATTGAGTGCCTGTATGTGGCAGTCCCAAAAATGTTTCAAACCAGAGGAGCAGGTAGGTGGCCCTCCAGTAAAATGGAATAGATTGAGTGCCTGTATGTGGCAGTCCCAAAAATTGTTCAAACCAGAGGAGCAGGTAGGTGGCCCTGCAGTAAAATGGAATAGATTGAGTGCCTGTATGTGGCAGTCCCAAAAATTGTTCAAACCAGAGGAGCAGGTAGGTGGCCCTGCAGTAAAATGGAATAGATTGAGTGCCTGTATGTGGCAGTCCCAAAAATGTTTCAAACCAGAGGAGCAGGTAGGTGGCCCTCCAGTAAAATGGGATAGATTGAGTGCCTGTATGTGGCAGTCCCAAAAATGTTTCAAACCAGAGGAGCAGGTAGGTGGCCCTCCAGTAAAATGGAATAGATTGAGTGCCTGTATGTGGCAGTCCCAAAAATTGTTCAAACCAGAGGAGCAGGTAGGTGGCCCTGCAGTAAAATGGAATAGATTGAGTGCCTGTATGTGGCAGTCCCAAAAATTGTTCAAACCAGAGGAGCAGGTAGGTGGCCCTGCAGTAAAATGGAATAGATTGAGTGCCTGTATGTGGCAGTCCCAAAAATTGTTCAAACCAGAGGAGCAGGTAGGTGGCCCTGCAGTAAAATGGAATAGATTGAGTGCCTGTATGTGGCAGTCCCAAAAATGTTTCAAACCAGAGGAGCAGGTAGGTGGCCCTGCAGTAAAATGGAATAGATTGAGTGCCTGTATGTGGCACTCACAAAAATTGTTTCAAACAGAGGACCGGGTAGGTGGCCCTCCAGAAAAATTAAATGCATGAAGTACTATAGCAAGAGCCAGTGGGCCCTGTCAAAAAATAGCCAGTTTCCTCTGCTTTACTGTACAAAGAGGAGGAGAAGGAGGAAAATGAGGAGGAGGAGGAGGAGTGGATCAATTATTCAGGTTGAGCTTCCTTCACCTGGTGGAGATTGGAAATTCTGAGAAATCCAGCCTTTATTCATTTTAATAAGCGTCAGCCTGTCAGCGCTGTCAGTCGACAGGCGTGTACGCTTATCGGTGATGATGCCACCAGCTGCACTGAAAACCCGCTCGGACAAGACGCTAGCGGCAGGGCAGGCAAGAACCTCCAAGGCGTAGAGCGCCAGTTCGTGCCACATGTCCAGCTTTGAAACCCAGTAGTTGTAGGGAGCTGTGTGATCATTTAGGACGATGGTATGGTCAGCTACGTACTCCCTCACCATCTTTCTGTAAAGATCAGCCCTACTCTGCCGAGACTGGGGACAGGTGACAGTGTCTTGCTGGGGTGACATAAAGCTGGCAAAAGCCTTGTAAAGCGTACCCTTGCCAGTGCTGGACAAGCTGCCTGCTCGCCTACTCTCCCTCGCTACTTGTCCCGCAGAACTACGCACTCTGCCGCTAGCGCTGTCAGAAGGGAAATACTGTTTCAGCTTGTGCACCAGGGCCTGCTGGTATTCATGCATTCTCACACTCCTTTCCTCTCCAGGGATGAGAGTGGGAAGATTTTGCTTGTACCGTGGGTCCAGGAGAGTGAACACCCAGTAATCGGTGCTGGAATAAATTCTTTGAACGCGAGGGTCACGGGATAGGCAGCCTAGCATGAAATCTGCCATATGCGCCAGAGTACCAACGCGTAAGAATTCACTCCCCTCACTGGCCTGACTGTCCATTTCCTCCTCCTCCAACTCCTCCAACTCCTCTTCTTCTGCCCATACACGCTGAACAGTGAAGGACTCAACAATGGTCCCCTCTTGTGTCTCGCCAACATTCTCCTCCTCTTCCTCCTCATCCTCCTCCACCTCCACCTCCTCCGATATGCGCTGAGAAACAGACCTCAGGGTGCTTTGGCTATCAACAAGGGAATATTCTTCCCCCGTCTCTTGTGACGAGCGCAAAGCTTCCGACTTCATGCTGACCAGAGAGTTTTTCAACAGGCCAAGCAGCGGGATGGTGAGGCTGATGATGGCGGCATCGCCACTGACCATCTGTGTTGACTCCTCAAAGTTACTCAGCACCTGACAGATATCAGACATCCACGTCCACTCCTCATTGTAGACTTGAGGAAGCTGACTGACCTGACTACCAGTTCTGGTGGAAGTTGACATCTGGCAGTCTACAATCGCTCTGCGCTGCTGGTAAACTCTGGATAACATGGTCAGTGTTGAATTCCACCTCGTGGGCACGTCGCACAACAGTCGGTGAGCGGGCAGTTGGAGGCGGCGCTGCGCTGCCCTGAGAGTGGCAGCATCTGGGCTGGACTTCCTGAAATGCGCACAGATGCGGCGCACCTTCGTGAGCAAATCAGACAGATTGGGGTATGTCTTGAGGAAACGCTGCACTATCAGATTTAACACATGGGCCAGGCATGGCACATGTGTCAGTCTGCCGAGTTGCAGAGCCGCCACCAGGTTACGGCCGTTGTCACACACAACCATTCCCGGCTTGAGGTTCAGCGGTGCCAGCCACAGATCAGTCTGCGCCGTGATGCCCTGTAATAGCTCTTGGGCGGTGTGCCTTTTGTCGCCTAGGCTCAGCAGTTTGAGCACCGCCTGCTGTCGCTTAGCGACGGCACTGCTGCTGTGCCTAGAGCTACCGACTGATGGCGCCGTGCCCACGGATGGTAGTTCGGAGGAGGAGGTGGAGGAGGGGTGGGAGGAGGAGGAGGCATAGTAGGCCTGAAACACCTGGACCGAGGTAGGCCCCGCAATCCTCGGCGTCGGCAGTATATGAGCAGCCCCAGGGTCAGACTCGGTCCCAGCCTCCACCAAGTTAACCCAATGTGCCGTCAGCGATATATAGTGGCCCTGCCCGGCAGCACTCGTCCACGTGTCCGTGGTCAGGTGGACCTTGTCAGAAACGGCGTTGGTCAGGGCACGGATGATGTTGTCTGACACGTGCTGGTGCAGGGCTGGGACGGCACATCGGGAAAAGTAGTGGCGGCTGGGGACCGAATACCGAGGGGCGGCCGCCGCCATGAGGTTGCGAAAGGCCTCGGTCTCTACTAGCCTATAGGGCAGCATCTCCAGGCTAAGCAATCTGGAGATGTGCACATTAAGGGCTTGGGCGTGCGGGTGGGTTGCACTATATTTGCGTTTCCGCTCCAGCGTCTGGGGTATGGAGAGCTGAACGCTGGTGGATGCTGTGGAGGATCGTGGAGGCGACGATGGGGTTTTTGTGCCAGGGTCCTGGGCAGGGGGCTGACTAGCAGCTGACACAGGGGAAGGAGCAGTGGTGTGCACGGCCGGAGGTGAACGGGCTTGTTGCCACTGAGTGGGGTGCTTAGCATTCATATGCCTGCGCATACTGGTGGTAGTTAAGCTAGTAGTGGTGGAACCCCTGCTGAGCCTGGTTTGGCAAATGTTGCACACCACAGTCCGTCGGTCATCCGGTGTTTCCTTAAAGAACCTCCACACTTCTGAAGATCTAGCCCTCGCCGCAAGAGCCCTCACCACGGGAGCTTCACTAGTTGACAGTGGCGCTGATGCACCAGCTCTGGCCCTGCCTCTCCGTCTGGCCCCACCACTGCCTCTTCCAACCTGTTCAGGTCGAGGACTCTCCTCCGTCTCAGAAGCACTGTGTTCACCCGGCCTCTCAACCCAGCTTGGGTCTGTCACCTCATCATCCTCCGATCCCTCAGTCTGCTCCCCCCTCGGACTTCCTGCCCTGACAACAACTTCCCCACTGTCTGACAACCGTGTCTCCTCATCGTCGGACACCTCTTTACACACTTCCACTACGTCAAGAAGGTCATCATCACCCACAGACTGTGACTGGTGGAAAACCTGGGCATCGGAAAATTGCTCAGCAGCAACCGGACAAGTGGTTTGTGACTGTGGGAAGGGTCCAGAAAACAGTTCCTCAGAGTATGCCGGTTCAAATGCCAAATTTTCCTGGGAGGGGGCAGACTGGGGGGGAGGAGGCTGAGGTGCAGGAGCTGGAGGAGTGGCGATTTCGGTGACATGGGTGGACTGCGTGGAAGACTGACTGGTGGTGGACAAATTGCTCGAAGCATTGTCAGCAATCCACGACATCACCTGTTCGCACTGTTCTGGCCTCAACAGTGCTCTACCACGAGTCCCAGTAACTTCAGACATGAACCTAGGGAGTGTAGCTCTGCGGCGTTCCCCTGCTCCCTCATCAGCAGGTGGTGTCTCACCCCGCCCAGGACCACGGCCTCTGACCCCTGCAGTAGTTGGACGCCCACGTCCCCGCCCTCGTCCTCTACCCCTAGCCCTCGGGTTAAACATTTTTAAAATGAGAGTTATAACTTTATTTATTTTTTTTTACTTTTTTTTTTTTTGTGTTTTTTTTTTTTTTTGTGTTTTTTGTTTTTTTTTGAGTTTTTAAAACCAAACAATGCTATCCTATTGCTATGGCTATTTTCTAGCCAAGTATCAAAGCACACTACTATGCCAGATGAGATGACACTGAGTTATTGGCTAATAGAAATCCAACCCCTACTGAATTTTGCCACTTCGGCCTTTGCTATGGATATGTGCGCCACTAAGCGCAGAACACAGCGGTCGCAAGTCTCACTACAAATTGCTCAGAATTGGCAAGTACATGCACTGCAGAAACTACAGCCACCAGCAGATCAACCAGAAATCAAATATATAGAACGCTACTGTAGGCTTCAAGAAGCTGTTTGTATTCTCCTATGGCTATTTTCTAGCCAAGTATCAAAGGAAGCACAGTACTATGCCAGATGAGATGACACTGAGTTATTGCCTAATAGAAATCCAACCCCTACTGAATTTTGCCACTTTGGCCTTTGCTATGGATATGTGCGCCACTAAGCGCAGAACACAGCGGTCGCAAGTCTCACTACAAATTGCTCAGAATTGGCAAGTACATGCACTGCAGAAACTACAGCCACCAGCAGATCAACCAGAAATCAAATATATAGAACGCTACTGTAGGCTTCAAGAAGCTGTTTGTATTCTCCTATGGCTATTTTCTAGCCAAGTATCAAAGGAAGCACAGTACTATGCCAGATGAGATGACACTGAGTTATTGGCTAATAGAAATCCAACCCCTACTGAATTTTGCCACTTCGGCCTTTGCTATGGATATGTGCGCCACTAAGCGCAGAACACAGCGGTCGCAAGTCTCACTACAAATTGCTCAGAATTGGCAAGTACATGCACTGCAGAAACTACAGCCACCAGCAGATCAACCAGAAATCAAATATATAGAACGCTACTGTAGGCTTCAAGAAGCTGTTTGTATTCTCCTATGGCTATTTTCTAGCCAAGTATCAAAGGAAGCACAGTACTATGCCAGATGAGATGACACTGAGTTATTGCCTAATAGAAATCCAACCCCTACTGAATTTTGCCACTTCGGCCTTTGCTATGGATATGTGCGCCACTAAGCGCAGAACACAGCGGTCGCAAGTCTCACTACAAATTGCTCAGAATTGGCAAGTACATGCACTGCAGAAACTACAGCCACCAGCAGATCAACCAGAAATCAAATATATAGAACGCTACTGTAGGCTTCAAGAAGCTGTTTGTATTCTCCTATGGCTATTTTCTAGCCAAGTATCAAAGGAAGCACAGTACTATGCCAGATGAGATGACACTGAGTTATTGGCTAATAGAAATCCAACCCCTACTGAATTTTGCCACTTCGGCCTTTGCTATGGATATGTGCGCCACTAAGCGCAGAACACAGCGGTCGCAAGTCTCACTACAAATTGCTCAGAATTGGCAAGTACATGCACTGCAGAAACTACAGCCACCAGCAGATCAACCAGAAATCAAATATATAGAACGCTACTGTAGGCTTCAAGAAGCTGTTTGTATTCTCCTATGGCTATTTTCTAGCCAAGTATCAAAGGAAGCACAGTACTATGCCAGATGAGATGACACTGAGTTATTGCCTAATAGAAATCCAACCCCTACTGAATTTTGCCACTTCGGCCTTTGCTATGGATATGTGCGCCACTAAGCGCAGAACACAGCGGTCGCAAGTCTCACTACAAATTGCTCAGAATTGGCAAGTACATGCACTGCAGAAACTACAGCCACCAGCAGATCAACCAGAAATCAAATATATAGAACGCTACTGTAGGCTTCAAGAAGCTGTTTGTATTCTCCTATGGCTATTTTCTAGCCAAGTATCAAAGGAAGCACAGTACTATGCCAGATGAGATGACACTGAGTTATTGCCTAATAGAAATCCAACCCCTACTGAATTTTGCCACTTCGGCCTTTGCTATGGATATGTGCGCCACTAAGCGCAGAACACAGCGGTCGCAAGTCTCACTACAAATTGCTCAGAATTGGCAAGTACATGCACTGCAGAAACTACAGCCACCAGCAGATCAACCAGAAATCAAATATATAGAACGCTACTGTAGGCTTCAAGAAGCTGTTTGTATTCTCCTATGGCTATTTTCTAGCCAAGTATCAAAGGAAGCACACTACTATGCCAGATGAGATGACACTGAGTTATTGCCTAATAGAAATCCAACCCCTACTGAATTTTCCCACTTCGGTCTTTGCTATGGATATGTGTGCCACTAAGAGCTAAACACAATGGTAGCAAGTCCCCCTGCTAATTCCTCACAAAATGGTAAAAGATGCAAATTAAAATAAAAAAAGTAGAACGTTATTGTAGCCCTAAGAAGGGCTGTTGGGTTCTTTGAGAATCACTCCTGCCTAACAGTAAGCTAATAGAACACCCTAACGCTTTCCCTGACCAGCAGCAGCTCTCTCCCTAGCGGCATCCAGAGACAGAATGATCCGAGCAGCGCGGCCAGCGGCTAGTCTATCCCAGGGTCACCTGATCTGGCCAGCCAACCACTGCTATCGACGTGTAAGGGTACCACGTCATGCTGGGTGGAGTGCAGAGTCTCCTGGCTTGTGATTGGCTCTGTTTCTGGCCGCCAAAAAGCAAAACGGCGGGAGCTGCCATTTTCTCGAGCGGGCGAAGTATTCGTCCGAGTAACGAGCAGTTTCGAGTACCCTAATGCTCGACCGAGCATCAAGCTCGGACGAGCATGTTCGCTCATCTCTAGTTACAATACATTTAATATGAACCTTTCCAAAACCCAGAAACTAAACAGGGACCTTAAGCCTAATGCTCTGCCAACCAAGCCATTTGAGCCTCTGAGAAAACGTTTTGTTTTCAATTGAATTATGTTCTATATTTTTCTCAGGACATTTTGAACAATCTGGCAATTTTCAGGCAGCATGGAAATTCTAATAGACTAAGAAAAAACAAAACAAAACCGAAAGACTTTTTAAACTTTCATCAATCACATTGTTTTGGTTACCAAGCATATCCAATATTGGATTTCAAGTAGGGATGTTGAGATTTTCAGTGCATCAGTCCTTGCTGGTGGTTTTAAAGCCTACTGAAAACGTTTTGGGATGGATTTAGAAATGGGTACTTTTAATCATGTACTTTCCTGAATGAGGAGCATCCCTATCAATTAACGAAAGAAAAAGGAGACTTCCAAAATAGTTATCAGTTGTTTTATATCCAAAGAAGAACATGCCGAAACCCGGGATTGAACCAGGGACCTTTAGATATTCAGTCTAATGCTCTCCCAACTGAGCTATTTCGGCCTGTGCTGCTAGTTGTGGAGGTCACTGTTTTGGGAATTTGAAGATGTTCCACATCATAGAAATGCAAAGACATTGTGAATACAATTACAAGAATAACAAAAATTTCCAAACCGGAAGTAAATTTTTTAAACGTGTTGTGTTGTATTTTTGTACATTTATATGGTGTGAAAAGATGCCGAAACGCGGGATCGAACCAGGGACCTTTAGATCTTCAGTCTAACGCTCTCCCAACTGAGCTATTTCGGCCTCCTCTAAGAGTAAGCGTGGACACTTTTTAAAAAAATTGAAGACACAACAACAGCATAGAAATCCAACTGCATTACATCCAACACCCCCCTAAAGCTTAGGTTACTCTCGCACCTTTGGCAAGCTAAAATACCACATTCTCCTCTAATCACCATCCAGGCCTTAGACCAAGCATGGGAGAAAATGACATCGAATGCTACACAAAAAAAGCCAAACCCATCAAGACAGACCCCAATAGAACTACTGGCGTTTCTTTTAGAAAATTTGGATATTTCTGCATGGAAAATTAATGGAGCCCATTCCTTGCAGGATATTTTATCAGGAACTGAAATAGCCCCCTTTGAGATGCTTATGAAAAAATATTCTATCCCAGTTGAACAGTTTCATGCATTCTTGCGAATACGGAGTTTCCTATACTCTGTCAAAACCCCTACCCCCTTGTCCATCACAGACCTAGAAAAATTTCTAACTGCAGATCCCGGTACTAAAAAAGGGACATCAACAATATACAATGTGTTTAATGATAAAACAAAGTTTGTAAAATTACCATACATGGTTAGGTGGGAGCAAGATTTAAAAGAGAACTTCTCAGAGAGACAGTGGCAGAAAGCCATATCTGCGGCTAACAAATGTTTCAGATGCACCTCACATTGTGAAGCTATCCTAAAATCTCATATGAGATGGTATTTTACCCCCACTAGGATACATAAATGTTTTCCAAATTCTTCTCCCTTATGCTGGGCACAATGGGACACTGCTACACATACTGTGGTTATGTCCAGTGATTAAAAACCTTTGGGACAATGCAACATTACTCATAAAAAACATTGTGGGTAGCCCACTAACATTGACACCAGCCATGGCCATCTTACTTGTGGACTTAGACAAATTTCCGAATACAGCACAAACACTGATAGCACATATTCTTATGGCCACTAAATTAACAATCACAAAACACTGGAAAAACGTATCAAGCCCCAGCAAAGAAAAAGTAATTGGGCAAATAAACACTACCTGCATCTACGAAAAAGCAATAGCGCAACAGGAACTGAAATATAACAGATTCAAGGAGGTTTGGGGTTGAAGGATAGAGAGTGCATACTATAAAGAATAAAGCATAACATAATAGAATGGCTCACTCAGGTCGATCTAGTTAAGTTTATTCCAGTTCAGTTGTAGTTCAGAGTTAATTGGTTTGTTATACAGCTGTACTCACCTAGGCATCAGTGAATATCTTCCACATAAAGAGAGACGATAAGAAGCCCATCTTGTCAATGCATTCCGAAGGACTCATTCATGACTGGGATGCAGAACAGGATAACTTTCTTATGGACACCCAATACCAGCATGGAGTTTACTATTTCTGGACGTTATAGTACTAAGCAAAGTGCCCAGGAGAACGTCGCTATGTTCTAAAATGTGTGGATTAACTCAACTCACTTAATGCCAATAATATTGTATTAACGCTTGTATAAACTCAATTCAGCTGTACTGTTGAAAAAATGTTAATAAAAATTTACTATTAAAAAAAAAAAAAAGAAGCTGAAACGCGGGATCGAACCAGGGACCTTTAGATCTTCAGTCTGATGCTCTCCCAACTGAGCTATTTCGGCCTCCTCTAACAGTAAGCGTGGACACTTTTTTAAAAAATTGAAGACACAACAACAGCATAGAAATCCAACTGCATTACAAACCAGAGTCCTCTCCAGCACAAGAAAATTTCCAATTACTTCACAGGAAGCTACATTTATTTAAATTAGTTGATAAGTATCAATATACTAGCAAGATAAAGCTTAACATTGAAGCAAGGACCTTTAGAGCTTCAGCGAGACCATGGCAAAACCTAGAGATGAGCCAGGTACTTCAAGATCTTCAGTGTAAAGCTCTGCATACTGAGCAAGGACCTGTAGAGCTTCAGCGAGACCATTGCAAAACCTAGAGATGTGCCAGATACTTCAAGATCTTCAGTGTAAAGCTCTCCACACTGAACTATTTTAGCTTCACGAGAGTGAAAAGATGATCTCCCTTTGAAGAATTTGAAGACATTCCATCGTGAACTAAATTTCACAAAGTTACAATACATTTAATATGAACCTTTCCAAAACCCAGAAACTAAACAGGGACCTTAAGCCTAATGCTCTGCCAACCAAGCCATTTGAGCCTCTGAGAAAACGTTTTGTTTTCAATTGAATTATGTTCTATATTTTTCTCAGGACATTTTGAACAATCTGGCAATTTTCAGGCAGCATGGAAATTCTAATAGACTAAGAAAAAACAAAACAAAACTGAAAGACTTTTGAAACTTTCATCAATCACATTGTTTTGGTTACCAAGCATATCCAATATTGGATTTCAAGTAGGGATGTTGAGATTTTCAGTGCATCAGTCCTTGCTGGTGGTTTTAAAGCCTACTGAAAACGTTTTGGGATGGATTTAGAAATGGGTACTTTTAATCATGTACTTTCCTGAATGAGGAGCATCCCTATCAATTTACGAAAGAAAAAGGAGACTTCCAAAATAGTTATCGGTTGTTTTATATCCAAAGTAGAACGTGCCGAAACCCGGGATCGAACCAGGGACCTTTAGATCTTCAGTCTAACGCTCTCCCAACTGAGCTATTTCGGCCTGTGCTGCTAGTTGTGGAGGTCACTGTTTTGGGAATTTGAAGATGTTCCACATCATAGAAATGCAAAGACATTGTGAATACAATTACAAGAATAACAAAAATTTCCAAACCGGAAGTAAATTTTTTAAACGTGTTGTGTTGTATTTTTGTACATTTATATGGTGTGAAAAGATGCCGAAACCAGGGATCGAACCAGGGACCTTTAGATCTTCAGTCTAACGCTCTCCCAACTGAGCTATTTCTGCCTCCTCTTACAGTAAGCGGGGACACTTTTTTAAAAAATTGAAGACACAACAACAGCATAGAAATCCAACTGCATTACAAACCAGGGTCCTCTCCAGCACAAGAAAATTTCCAATTACTTCACAGGAAGCTACATTTATTTAAATTAGTTGATAAGTATCAATATACTAGCAAGATAAAGCTTAACATTGAAGCAAGGACCTTTAGAGCTTCAGCGAGACCATGGCAAAACCTAGAGATGAGCCAGGTACTTCAAGATCTTCAGTGTAAAGCTCTGCATACTGAGCAAGGACCTGTAGAGCTTCAGCGAGACCATTGCAAAACCTAGAGATGTGCCAGATACTTCAAGATCTTCAGTGTAAAGCTCTTTACACTGAACTATTTTAGCTTCACGAGAGTGAAAAGATGATCTCCCTTTGAAGAATTTGAAGACATTCCATCGTGAACTAAATTTCACAAAGTTACAATACATTTAATATGAACCTTTCCAAAACCCAGAAACTAAACAGGGACCTTAAGCCTAATGCTCTGCCAACCAAGCCATTTGAGCCTCTGAGAAAACGTTTTGTTTTCAATTGAATTATGTTCTATATTTTTCTCAGGACATTTTGAACAATCTGGCAATTTTCAGGCAGCATGGAAATTCTAATAGACTAAGAAAAAACAAAACAAAACCGAAAGACTTTTTAAACTTTCATCAATCACATTGTTTTGGTTACCAAGCATATCCAATATTGGATTTCAAGTAGGGATGTTGAGATTTTCAGTGCATCAGTCCTTGCTGGTGGTTTTAAAGCCTACTGAAAACGTTTTGGGATGGATTTAGAAATGGGTACTTTTAATCATGTACTTTCCTGAATGAGGAGCATCCCTATCAATTTACGAAAGAAAAAGGAGACTTCCAAAATAGTTATCGGTTGTTTTATATCCAAAGAAGAACATGCCGAAACCCGGGATCGAACCGGGGACCTTTAGATCTTCAGTCTAACGCTCTCCCAACTGAGCTATTTCGGCCTGTGCTGCTAGTTGTGGAGGTCACTGTTTTGGGAATTTGAAGATGTTCCACATCATAGAAATGCAAAGACATTGTGAATACAATTACAAGAATAACAAAAATTTCCAAACCGGAAGTAAATTTTTTAAACGTGTTGTGTTGTATTTTTGTACATTTATATCGTGTGAAAAGATGCCGAAACCCGGGATCGAACCAGGGACCTTTAGATCTTCAGTCTAACGCTCTCCCAACTGAGCTATTTCGGCCTCCTCGTACAGTAAGCGGGGACACTTTTTTAAAAAATTGAAGACACAACAACAGCATAGAAATCCAACTGCATTACAAACCAGAGTCCTCTCCAGCACAAGAAAATTTCCAATTACTTCACAGGAAGCTACATTTATTTAAATTAGTTGATAAGTATCAATATACTAGCAAGATAAAGCTTAACATTGAAGCAAGGACCTTTAGAGCTTCAGCGAGACCATGGCAAAACCTAGAGATGAGCCAGGTACTTCAAGATCTTCAGTGTAAAGCTCTGCATACTGAGCAAGGACCTGTAGAGCTTCAGCGAGACCATTGCAAAACCTAGAGATGTGCCAGATACCTCAAGATCTTCAGTGTAAAGCTCTCCACACTGAACTATTTTAGCTTCACGAGAGTGAAAAGATGATCTCCCTTTGAAGAATTTGAAGACATTCCATCGTGAACTAAATTTCACAAAGTTACAATACATTTAATATGAACCTTTCCAAAACCCAGAAACTAAACAGGGACCTTAAGCCTAATGCTCTGCCAACCAAGCCATTTGAGCCTCTGAGAAAACATTTTGTTTTCAATTGAATTATGTTCTATATTTTTCTCAGGACATTTTGAACAATCTGGCAATTTTCAGGCAGCATGGAAATTCTAATAGACTAAGAAAAAACAAAACAAAACCGAAAGACTTTTTAAACTTTCATCAATCACATTGTTTTGGTTACCAAGCATATCCAATATTGGATTTCAAGTAGGGATGTTAAGATTTTCAGTGCATCAGTCCTTGCTGGTGGTTTTAAAGCCTACTGAAAACGTTTTGGGATTGATTTAGAAATGGGTACTTTTAATCATGTACTTTCCTGAATGAGGAGCATCCCTATCAATTAACGAAAGAAAAAGGAGACTTCCAAAATAGTTATCGGCTGTTTTATATCCAAAGAAGAACATGCCGAAACCCGGGATCGAACCAGGGACCTTTAGATCTTCAGTCTAACGCTCTCCCAACTGAGCTATTTCGGCCTGTGCTGCTAGTTGTGGAGGTCACTGTTTTGGGAATTTGAAGATGTTCCACATCATAGAAATGCAAAGACATTGTGAATACAATTACAAGAATAACAAAAATTTCCAAACCGGAAGTAAATTTTTTAACCTCTTCCCGCTCAGCGTCCGATATATCGGACGCTGAGCTCAGTGACTTAGCGCCCAATATATCGGACGCTGAGCTGATGCCGGTTCGGCTCCAGATCTGAGCCGAACCGGCATCGGGAAAGACGGGGTGCCTGCTGTGACTGATAGCCGGCACCCCAGTGTAACACCCGCGATCGGAGTTGTCTCCGATCGCTGGTGCTTAACCCGTTAAATGCCGCGGTCAGCGCGACCGCGGCATCTAACATGTATCTGGGGGGTCTTTCCCCCACGATCGGCCCCCCCGAACCGTTTTCGGGGTGCGCCGATCGTTGCTATAGTAACTCTGGGATCCGATCTGGACCCCAGAGTTACCTGCAAGAATTGCCAGTAAGATGGCGTCTGTGACGTCATCTTACTGGCACAGTGCCAGCCTATGCAAGTGTATAGGCTGACACTGATAATACTCTGCAATACATGAGTATTGCAGAATATTATCATGAACAAGCAATCAGAGGATTTCTTGTTCATGTACCATGGTATAAACGTGAAAAAGTAAAAAAAAAAAATGTTATTCAATAAAAAAATAAAGTAATAAATCACTAAAAATGCCCAAAACCCCCAAAACAAATAAAGAGACATATAACTAAAAAAAAGTCTGAATCATAACACAAACCCCACATATATAGTATCACCGCGTCCGTAACAACCCGTAGAATAAAAGTAAATCATTATTGAACCCCCACGATAAACTCCGTAAAAAAAAACTGCTATAAACCTTCCAAAAATTATGATTTTTAGCTATTCAATCCCACAAAAAATGCTATAAAATGCGATCAAAAAAACCATGTGTACTCCGACATGATACCGGTGCAAAGTACAACATGTCCCGCAAAAAACAAGCCATCAACCAGCTCCGTAGCCAAAAAAGTAACAATGTTATGCCACTTGGAAGACGGCAATACATAAATGATAGATTTTTCCCCACATTAGGGTTTTGTTTGACAAATTTGGTAAAACGTAAGAAAATATATTCATGTCTGGTATCCCCGTAATCGTATCGACCCATAGAATAAAGATAACATGATTATTAGGCTATACGGTGAACACCAAAAAAAAAAAAGAGTAAAAAATCCAGTACAGAATTGATGCTTTTCTACTCCTGCCCTCAAAAAAAGTTCCTAAATTTTCAACAATAGGTGATACCAACCCCAAAATGGTAACAATGGAAAAAGCATCTCATCGCGCAAAAAAAATGGCATCACATGGCCCCAATAACGCAAAAGCGAAAATTTTATAGCCTTCAAAAGGGGCCAATGAGGAAACTAAAATCCTGGCAGCTGCAGGGCGCTCCTTCCCTTCTGCGTCTCGCTGTGCGCCCATAAAACAAGTAATGGCCACATGTGGGGGGTCTTTGTACTCAGGAGAAATTGCAGAACAAATTGTATGGTGGGTTTTCTCTTTTTATATTTTGGAAATGTGTAAATTTTAGTGCTAAATGAACGTATAAGGGAACAATTTGACCATTCTAAATTTCACCTCCATTTTGATTCAATTACTATGAAGATCTCAAGGGGTTAACAATCTTCGTAAAAGCGGTTTCTGATAGCTTGAGGGGTGCAGATTTGAAAATGGGTTGGTTATATAGGGGGTTTTGATGCTAAATATGTAAAATTTCATTCCAAACTGTATTTATCCCCAAAATAGTCAATTCTGAAAATCCGGAAAAGCGATATTCTTTTTGTAAGCCGCGTGACATCAAAATAAATTATCCAGACATATCAAAAATTATGAAAATGTAAAGTAGACAAATGGGAAATGTTATTCAGCAACTTATTTAGGTGGTAAATCTATCTGCCTGGAAACGCAATGATTTTGAATTTCGAAAATGGCAAATTTTTCAAAAAATTTATCATATTTTCTTTTTTTTTGTAAATGAACGCAAAACTTATCTGCCACAATTTACCACTAAAATGAAGTACAACATGTGGGGAAAAAACAATCTCAGAATCGCTTTGATAAGTAACAGTGTTCAAAAGTTATAACCATATAAAGCGACGCAGGTCAGAATCCAAAAAATCGGGCTGAGCCTTAACCTGCAAAATGGCTGTGTCCTTAAGGGGTTAAACGTGTTGTGTTGTATTTTTGTACATTTATATGGTGTGAAAAGATGCCGAAACCCGGGATCGAACCAGGGACCTTTAGATCTTCAGTCTAACGCTCTCCCAACTGAGCTATTTCGGCCTCCTCTACCAGTGAGCGTGGACACTTTTTAAAAAAATTGAAGACACAACAACAGCATAGAAATCCAACTGCATTACAAACCAGAGTCCTCTCCAGCACAAGAAAATTTCCAATTACTTCACAGGAAGCTACATTTATTTAAATTAGTTGATAAGTATCAATATACTAGCAAGATAAAGCTTAACATTGAAGCAAGGACCTTTAGAGCTTCAGCGAGACCATGGCAAAACCTAGAGATGAGCCAGGTACTTCAAGATCTTCAGTGTAAAGCTCTGCATACTGAGCAAGGACCTGTAGAGCTTCAGCGAGACCATTGCAAAACCTAGAGATGTGCCAGATACTTCAAGATCTTCAGTGTAAAGCTCTTTACACTGAACTATTTTAGCTTCACGAGAGTGAAAAGATGATCTCCCTTTGAAGAATTTGAAGACATTCCATCGTGAACTAAATTTCACAAAGTTACAATACATTTAATATGAACCTTTCCAAAACCCAGAAACTAAACAGGGACCTTAAGCCTAATGCTCTGCCAACCAAGCCATTTGAGCCTCTGAGAAAACGTTTTGTTTTCAATTGAATTATGTTCTATATTTTTCTCAGGACATTTTGAACAATCTGGCAATTTTCAGGCAGCATGGAAATTCTAATAGACTAAGAAAAAACAAAACAAAACCGAAAGACTTTTTAAACTTTCATCAATCACATTGTTTTGGTTACCAAGCATATCCAATATTGGATTTCAAGTAGGGATGTTGAGATTTTCAGTGCATCAGTCCTTGCTGGTGGTTTTAAAGCCTACTGAAAACGTTTTGGGATGGATTTAGAAATGGGTACTTTTAATCATGTACTTTCCTGAATGAGGAGCATCCCTATCAATTCACGAAAGAAAAAGGAGACTTCCAAAATAGTTATCGGTTGTTTTATATCCAAAGAAGAACATGCCGAAACCCGGGATCGAACCAGGGACCTTTAGATCTTCAGTCTAACGCTCTCCCAACTGAGCTATTTCGGCCTGTGCTGCTAGTTGTGGAGGTCACTGTTTTGGGAATTTGAAGATGTTCCACATCATAGAAATGCAAAGACATTGTGAATACAATTACAAGAATAACAAAAATTTCCAAACCGGAAGTAAATTTTTTAAACGTGTTGTGTTGTATTTTTGTACATTTATATGGTGTGAAAAGATGCCGAAACCCGGGATCGAACCAGGGACCTTTAGATCTTCAGTCTAACGCTCTCCCAACTGAGCTATTTCTGCCTCCTCTTACAGTAAGCGGGGACACTTTTTTAAAAAATTGAAGACACAACAACAGCATAGAAATCCAACTGCATTACAAACCAGAGTCCTCTCCAGCACAAGAAAATTTCCAATTACTTCACAGGAAGCTACATTTATTTAAATTAGTTGATAAGTATCAATATACTAGCAAGATAAAGCTTAACATTGAAGCAAGGACCTTTAGAGCTTCAGCGAGACCATGGCAAAACCTAGAGATGAGCCAGGTACTTCAAGATCTTCAGTGTAAAGCTCTGCATACTGAGCAAGGACCTGTAGAGCTTCAGCGAGACCATTGCAAAACCTAGAGATGTGCCAGATACTTCAAGATCTTCAGTGTAAAGCTCTCCACACTGAACTATTTTAGCTTCACGAGAGTGAAAAGATGATCTCCCTTTGAAGAATTTGAAGACATTCCATCGTGAACTAAATTTCACAAAGTTACAATACATTTAATATGAACCTTTCCAAAACCCAGAAACTAAACAGGGACCTTAAGCCTAATGCTCTGCCAACCAAGCCATTTGAGCCTCTGAGAAAACGTTTTGTTTTCAATTGAATTATGTTCTATATTTTTCTCAGGACATTTTGAACAATCTGGCAATTTTCAGGCAGCATGGAAATTCTAATAGACTAAGAAAAAACAAAACAAAACCGAAAGACTTTTTAAACTTTCATCAATCACATTGTTTTGGTTACCAAGCATATCCAATATTGGATTTCAAGTAGGGATGTTGAGATTTTCTGTGCATCAGTCCTTGCTGGTGGTTTTAAAGCCTACTGAAAACGTTTTGGGATGGATTTAGAAATGGGTACTTTTAATCATGTGCTTTCCTGAATGAGGAGCATCCCTATCAATTAACGAAAGAAAAAGGAGACTTCCAAAATAGTTATCGGTTGTTTTGTATCCAAAGAAGAACATGCCGAAACCCGGGATTGAACCAGGGACCTTTAGATCTTCAGTCTAACGCTCTCCCAACTGAGCTATTTCGGCCTGTGCTGCTAGTTGTGGAGGTCACTGTTTTGGGAATTTGAAGATGTTCCACATCATAGAAATGCAAAGACATTGTGAATACAATTACAAGAATAACAAAAATTTCCAAACCGGAAGTAAATTTTTTAAACGTGTTGTGTTGTATTTTAGTACATTTATATGGTGTGAAAAGATGCCGAAACCTGGGATCGAACCAGGGACCTTTAGATCTTCAGTCTAACGCTCTCCCAACTGAGCTATTTCGGCCTCCTCTAACAGTAAGCGTGGACACTTTTTAAAAAAATTGAAGACACAACAACAGCATAGAAATCCAACTGCATTACAAACCAGAGTCCTCTCCAGCACAAGAAAATTTCCAATTACTTCACAGGAAGCTACATTTATTTAAATTAGTTGATAAGTATCAATATACTAGCAAGATAAAGCTTAACATTGAAGCAAGGACCTTTAGAGCTTCAGCGAGACCATGGCAAAACCTAGAGATGAGCCAGGTACTTCAAGATCTTCAGTGTAAAGCTCTGCATACTGAGCAAGGACCTGTAGAGCTTCAGCGAGACCATTGCAAAACCTAGAGATGTGCCAGATACTTCAAGATCTTCAGTGTAAAGCTCTCCACACTGAACTATTTTAGCTTCACGAGAGTGAAAAGATGATCTCCCTTTGAAGAATTTGAAGACATTCCATCGTGAACTAAATTTCACAAAGTTACAATACATTTAATATGAACCTTTCCAAAACCCAGAAACTAAACAGGGACCTTAAGCCTAATGCTCTGCCAACCAAGCCATTTGAGCCTCTGAGAAAACGTTTTGTTTTCAATTGAATTATGTTCTATATTTTTCTCAGGACATTTTGAACAATCTGGCAATTTTCAGGCAGCATGGAAATTCTAATAGACTAAGAAAAAACAAAACAAAACCGAAAGACTTTTTAAACTTTCATCAATCACATTGTTTTGGTTACCAAGCATATCCAATATTGGATTTCAAGTAGGGATGTTGAGATTTTCAGTGCATCAGTCCTTGCTGGTGGTTTTAAAGCCTACTGAAAACGTTTTGGGATGGATTTAGAAATGGGTACTTTTAATCATGTACTTTCCTGAATGAGGAGCATCCCTATCAATTAACGAAAGAAAAAGGAGACTTCCAAAATAGTTATCGGTTGTTTTATATCCAAAGAAGAACATGCCGAAACCCGGGATTGAACCAGGGACCTTTAGATCTTCAGTCTAACGCTCTCCCAACTGAGCTATTTCGGCCTGTGCTGCTAGTTGTGGAGGTCACTGTTTTGGGAATTTGAAGATGTTCCACATCATAGAAATGCAAAGACATTGTGAATACAATTACAAGAATAACAAAAATTTCCAAACCGGAAGTAAATTTTTTAAACGTGTTGTGTTGTATTTTTGTACATTTATATGGTGTGAAAAGATGCCGCAACCCGGGATCGAACCAGGGACCTTTAGATCTTCAGTCTAACGCTCTCCCAACTGAGCTATTTCGGCCTCCTCTAACAGTAAGCGTGGACACTTTTTAAAAAAATTGAAGACACAACAACAGCATAGAAATCCAACTGCATTACAAACCAGAGTCCTCTCCAGCACAAGAAAATTTCCAATTACTTCACAGGAAGCTACATTTATTTAAATTAGTTGATAAGTATCAATATACTAGCAAGATAAAGCTTAACATTGAAGCAAGGACCTTTAGAGCTTCAGCGAGACCATGGCAAAACCTAGAGATGAGCCAGGTACTTCAAGATCTTCAGTGTAAAGCTCTGCATACTGAGCAAGGACCTGTAGAGCTTCAGCGAGACCATTGCAAAACCTAGAGATGTGCCAGATACTTCAAGATCTTCAGTGTAAAGCTCTCCACACTGAACTATTTTAGCTTCACGAGAGTGAAAAGATGATCTCCCTTTGAAGAATTTGAAGACATTCCATCGTGAACTAAATTTCACAAAGTTACAATACATTTAATATGAACCTTTCCAAAACCCAGAAACTAAACAGGGACCTTAAGCCTAATGCTCTGCCAACCAAGCCATTTGAGCCTCTGAGAAAACGTTTTGTTTTCAATTGAATTATGTTCTATATTTTTCTCAGGACATTTTGAACAATCTGGCAATTTTCAGGCAGCATGGAAATTCTAATAGACTAAGAAAAAACAAAACAAAACCGAAAGACTTTTTAAACTTTCATCAATCACATTGTTTTGGTTACCAAGCATATCCAATATTGGATTTCAAGTAGGGATGTTGAGATTTTCAGTGCATCAGTCCTTGCTGGTGGTTTTAAAGCCTACTGAAAACGTTTTGGGATGGATTTAGAAATGGGTACTTTTAATCATGTACTTTCCTGAATGAGGAGCATCCCTATCAATTAACGAAAGAAAAAGGAGACTTCCAAAATAGTTATCGGTTGTTTTATATCCAAAGAAGAACATGCCGAAACCCGGGATTGAACCAGGGACCTTTAGATCTTCAGTCTAACGCTCTCCCAACTGAGCTATTTCGGCCTGTGCTGCTAGTTGTGAAGGTCACTGTTTTGGGAATTTGAAGATGTTCCACATCATAGAAATGCAAAGACATTGTGAATACAATTACAAGAATAACAAAAATTTCCAAACCGGAAGTAAATTTTTTAAACGTGTTGTGTTGTATTTTTGTACATTTATATGGTGTGAAAAGATGCCGAAACCTGGGATTGAACCAGGGACCTTTAGATCTTCAGTCTAACGCTCTCCCAACTGAGCTATTTCTGCCTCCTCTTACAGTAAGCGGGGACACTTTTTTAAAAAATTGAAGACACAACAACAGCATAGAAATCCAACTGCATTACAAACCAGAGTCCTCTCCAGCACAAGAAAATTTCCAATTACTTCACAGGAAGCTACATTTATTTAAATTAGTTGATAAGTATCAATATACTAGCAAGATAAAGCTTAACATTGAAGCAAGGACCTTTAGAGCTTCAGCGAGACCATGGCAAAACCTAGAGATGAGCCAGGTACTTCAAGATCTTCAGTGTAAAGCTCTGCATACTGAGCAAGGACCTGTAGAGCTTCAGCGAGACCATTGCAAAACCTAGAGATGTGCCAGATACTTCAAGATCTTCAGTGTAAAGCTCTTTACACAGAACTATTTTAGCTTCACGAGAGTGAAAAGATGATCTCCCTTTGAAGAATTTGAAGACATTCCATCGTGAACTAAATTTCACAAAGTTACAATACATTTAATATGAACCTTTCCAAAACCCAGAAACTAAACAGGGACCTTAAGCCTAATGCTCTGCCAACCAAGCCATTTGAGCCTCTGAGAAAACGTTTTGTTTTCAATTGAATTATGTTCTATATTTTTCTCAGGACATTTTGAACAATCTGGCAATTTTCAGGCAGCATGGAAATTCTAATAGACTAAGAAAAAACAAAACAAAACTGAAAGACTTTTTAAACTTTCATCAATCACATTGTTTTGGTTACCAAGCATATCCAATATTGGATTTCAAGTAGGGATGTTGAGATTTTCAGTGCATCAGTCCTTGCTGGTGGTTTTAAAGTCTACTGAAAACGTTTTGGGATGGATTTAGAAATGGGTACTTTTAATCATGTACTTTCCTGAATGAGGAGCATCCCTATCAATTTACGAAAGAAAAAGGAGACTTCCAAAATAGTTATCAGTTGTTTTATATCCAAAGAAGAACGTGCCGAAACCCGGGATCGAACCAGGGACCTTTAGATCTTCAGTCAAACGCTCTCCCAACTGAGCTATTTCGGCCTGTGCTGCTAGTTGTGGAGGTCACTGTTTTGGGAATTTGAAGATGTTCCACATAATAGAAATGCAAAGACATTGTGAATACAATTACAAGAATAACAAAAATTTCCAAACCGGAAGTAAATTTTTTAAACGTGTTGTGTTGTATTTTTGTACATTTATATGGTGTGAAAAGATGCCGAAACCTGGGATCGAACCAGGGACCTTTAGATCTTCAGTCTATCGCTCTCCCAACTGAGCTATTTCGGCCTCCTCTAACAGTTTGCGTGGACACTTTTTAAAAAAATTGAAGACACAACAACAGCATAGAAATCCAACTGCATTACAAACCAGAGTCCTCTCCAGCACAAGAAAATTTCCAATTACTTCACAGGAAGCTACATTTCTTTAAATTAGTTGATAAGTATCAATATACTAGCAAGATAAAGCTTAACATTGAAGCAAGGACCTTTAGAGCTTCAGCGAGACCATGGCAAAACCTAGAGATGAGCCAGGTACTTCAAGATCTTCAGTGTAAAGCTCTGCATACCGAGCAAGGACCTGTAGAGCTTCAGCGAGACCATTGCAAAACCTAGAGATGTGCCAGATACTTCAAGATCTTCAGTGTAAAGCTCTCCACACAGAACTATTTTAGCTTCACGAGAGTGAAAAGATGATCTCCCTTTGAAGAATTTGAAGACATTCCATCGTGAACTAAATTTCACAAAGTTACAATACATTTAATATGAACCTTTCCAAAACCTAGAAACTAAACAGGGACCTTAAGCCTAATGCTCTGCCAACCAAGCCATTTGAGCCTCTGAGAAAACGTTTTGTTTTCAATTGAATTATGTTCTATATATTTCTCAGGACATTTTGAACAATCTGGCAATTTTCAGGCAGCATGGAAATTCTAATAGACTAAGAAAAAACAAAACAAAACCGAAAGACTTTTTAAACTTTCATCAATCACATTGTTTTGGTTACCAAGCATATCCAATATTGGATTTCAAGTAGGGATGTTGAGATTTTCAGTGCATCAGTCCTTGCTGGTGGTTTTAAAGCCTACTGAAAACGTTTTGGGATGGATTTAGAAATGGGTACTTTTAATCATGTACTTTCCTGAATGAGGAGCATCCCTATCAATTTACGAAAGAAAAAGGAGACTTCCAAAATAGTTATCGGTTGTTTTATATCCAAAGAAGAACATGCCGAACCCCGGGATCGAACCAGGGACCTTTAGATCTTCAGTCTAACGCTCTCCCAACTGAGCTATTTCGGCCTGTGCTGCTAGTTGTGGAGGTCACTGTTTTGGGAATTTGAAGATGTTCCACATCATAGAAATGCAAAGACATTGTGAATACAATTACAAGAATAACAAAAATTTCCAAACCGGAAGTAAATTTTTTAAACGTGTTGTGTTTTTGTACATTTTCATGGTGTGAAAAGATGCCGAAACGCGGGATCGAACCAGGGACCTTTAGATCTTCAGTCTAACGCTCTCCCAACTGAGCTATTTCTGCCTCCTCTTACAGTAAGCGGGGACACTTTTTTAAAAAATTGAAGACACAACAACAGCATAGAAATCCAACTGCATTACAAACCAGAGTCCTCTCCAGCACAAGAAAATTTCCAATTACTTCACAGGAAGCTACATTTATTTAAATTAGTTGATAAGTATCAATATACTAGCAAGATAAAGCTTAACATTGAAGCAAGGACCTTTAGAGCTTCAGCGAGACCATGGCAAAACCTAGAGATGAGCCAGGTACTTCAAGATCTTCAGTGTAAAGCTCTGCATACTGAGCAAGGACCTGTAGAGCTTCAGCGAGACCATTGCAAAACCTAGAGATGTGCCAGATACTTCAAGATCTTCAGTGTAAAGCTCTCCACACTGAACTATTTTAGCTTCACGAGAGTGAAAAGATGATCTCCCTTTGAAGAATTTGAAGACATTCCATCGTGAACTAAATTTCACAAAGTTACAATACATTTAATATGAACCTTTCCAAAACCCAGAAACTAAACAGGGACCTTAAGCCTAATGCTCTGCCAACCAAGCCATTTGAGCCTCTGAGAAAACGTTTTGTTTTCAATTGAATTATGTTCTATATTTTTCTCAGGACATTTTGAACAATCTGGCAATTTTCAGGCAGCATGGAAATTCTAATAGACTAAGAAAAAACAAAACAAAACCGAAAGACTTTTTAAACTTTCATCAATCACATTGTTTTGGTTACCAAGCATATCCAATATTGGATTTCAAGTAGGGATGTTGAGATTTTCAGTGCATCAGTCCTTGCTGGTGGTTTTAAAGCCTACTGAAAAAGTTTTGGGATGGATTTAGAAATGGGTACTTTTAATCATGTACTTTCCTGAATGAGGAGCATCCCTATCAATTAACGAAAGAAAAAGGAGACTTCCAAAATAGTTATCGGTTGTTTTATATCCAAAGAAGAACATGCCGAAACCCGGGATTGAACCAGGGACCTTTAGATCTTCAGTCTAACGCTCTCCCAACTGAGCTATTTCGGCCTGTGCTGCTAGTTGTGGAGGTCACTGTTTTGGGAATTTGAAGATGTTCCACATCATAGAAATGCAAAGACATTGTGAATACAATTACAAGAATAACAAAAATTTCCAAACCGGAAGTAAATTTTTTAAACGTGTTGTGTTGTATTTTTGTACATTTATATGGTGTGAAAAGATGCCGCAACCCGGGATCGAACCAGGGACCTTTAGATCTTCAGTCTAACGCTCTCCCAACTGAGCTATTTCGGCCTCCTCTAACAGTAAGCGTGGACACTTTTTAAAAAAATTGAAGACACAACAACAGCATAGAAATCCAACTGCATTACAAACCAGAGTCCTCTCCAGCACAAGAAAATTTCCAATTACTTCACAGGAAGCTACATTTATTTAAATTAGTTGATAAGTATCAATATACTAGCAAGATAAAGCTTAACATTGAAGCAAGGACCTTTAGAGCTTCAGCGAGACCATGGCAAAACCTAGAGATGAGCCAGGTACTTCAAGATCTTCAGTGTAAAGCTCTGCATACTGAGCAAGGACCTGTAGAGCTTCAGCGAGACCATTGCAAAACCTAGAGATGTGCCAGATACTTCAAGATCTTCAGTGTAAAGCTCTCCACACTGAACTATTTTAGCTTCACGAGAGTGAAAAGATGATCTCCCTTTGAAGAATTTGAAGACATTCCATCGTGAACTAAATTTCACAAAGTTACAATACATTTAATATGAACCTTTCCAAAACCCAGAAACTAAACAGGGACCTTAAGCCTAATGCTCTGCCAACCAAGCCATTTGAGCCTCTGAGAAAACGTTTTGTTTTCAATTGAATTATGTTCTATATTTTTCTCAGGACATTTTGAACAATCTGGCAATTTTCAGGCAGCATGGAAATTCTAATAGACTAAGAAAAAACAAAACAAAACCGAAAGACTTTTTAAACTTTCATCAATCACATTGTTTTGGTTACCAAGCATATCCAATATTGGATTTCAAGTAGGGATGTTGAGATTTTCAGTGCATCAGTCCTTGCTGGTGGTTTTAAAGCCTACTGAAAACGTTTTGGGATGGATTTAGAAATGGGTACTTTTAATCATGTACTTTCCTGAATGAGGAGCATCCCTATCAATTAACGAAAGAAAAAGGAGACTTCCAAAATAGTTATCGGTTGTTTTATATCCAAAGAAGAACATGCCGAAACCCGGGATTGAACCAGGGACCTTTAGATCTTCAGTCTAACGCTCTCCCAACTGAGCTATTTCGGCCTGTGCTGCTAGTTGTGAAGGTCACTGTTTTGGGAATTTGAAGATGTTCCACATCATAGAAATGCAAAGACATTGTGAATACAATTACAAGAATAACAAAAATTTCCAAACCGGAAGTAAATTTTTTAAACGTGTTGTGTTGTATTTTTGTACATTTATATGGTGTGAAAAGATGCCGAAACCTGGGATTGAACCAGGGACCTTTAGATCTTCAGTCTAACGCTCTCCCAACTGAGCTATTTCTGCCTCCTCTTACAGTAAGCGGGGACACTTTTTTAAAAAATTGAAGACACAACAACAGCATAGAAATCCAACTGCATTACAAACCAGAGTCCTCTCCAGCACAAGAAAATTTCCAATTACTTCACAGGAAGCTACATTTATTTAAATTAGTTGATAAGTATCAATATACTAGCAAGATAAAGCTTAACATTGAAGCAAGGACCTTTAGAGCTTCAGCGAGACCATGGCAAAACCTAGAGATGAGCCAGGTACTTCAAGATCTTCAGTGTAAAGCTCTGCATACTGAGCAAGGACCTGTAGAGCTTCAGCGAGACCATTGCAAAACCTAGAGATGTGCCAGATACTTCAAGATCTTCAGTGTAAAGCTCTTTACACAGAACTATTTTAGCTTCACGAGAGTGAAAAGATGATCTCCCTTTGAAGAATTTGAAGACATTCCATCGTGAACTAAATTTCACAAAGTTACAATACATTTAATATGAACCTTTCCAAAACCCAGAAACTAAACAGGGACCTTAAGCCTAATGCTCTGCCAACCAAGCCATTTGAGCCTCTGAGAAAACGTTTTGTTTTCAATTGAATTATGTTCTATATTTTTCTCAGGACATTTTGAACAATCTGGCAATTTTCAGGCAGCATGGAAATTCTAATAGACTAAGAAAAAACAAAACAAAACTGAAAGACTTTTTAAACTTTCATCAATCACATTGTTTTGGTTACCAAGCATATCCAATATTGGATTTCAAGTAGGGATGTTGAGATTTTCAGTGCATCAGTCCTTGCTGGTGGTTTTAAAGTCTACTGAAAACGTTTTGGGATGGATTTAGAAATGGGTACTTTTAATCATGTACTTTCCTGAATGAGGAGCATCCCTATCAATTTACGAAAGAAAAAGGAGACTTCCAAAATAGTTATCAGTTGTTTTATATCCAAAGAAGAACGTGCCGAAACCCGGGATCGAACCAGGGACCTTTAGATCTTCAGTCTAACGCTCTCCCAACTGAGCTATTTCGGCCTGTGCTGCTAGTTGTGGAGGTCACTGTTTTGGGAATTTGAAGATGTTCCACATAATAGAAATGCAAAGACATTGTGAATACAATTACAAGAATAACAAAAATTTCCAAACCGGAAGTAAATTTTTTAAACGTGTTGTGTTGTATTTTTGTACATTTATATGGTGTGAAAAGATGCCGAAACCTGGGATCGAACCAGGGACCTTTAGATCTTCAGTCTATCGCTCTCCCAACTGAGCTATTTCGGCCTCCTCTAACAGTTTGCGTGGACACTTTTTAAAAAAATTGAAGACACAACAACAGCATAGAAATCCAACTGCATTACAAACCAGAGTCCTCTCCAGCACAAGAAAATTTCCAATTACTTCACAGGAAGCTACATTTCTTTAAATTAGTTGATAAGTATCAATATACTAGCAAGATAAAGCTTAACATTGAAGCAAGGACCTTTAGAGCTTCAGCGAGACCATGGCAAAACCTAGAGATGAGCCAGGTACTTCAAGATCTTCAGTGTAAAGCTCTGCATACCGAGCAAGGACCTGTAGAGCTTCAGCGAGACCATTGCAAAACCTAGAGATGTGCCAGATACTTCAAGATCTTCAGTGTAAAGCTCTCCACACAGAACTATTTTAGCTTCACGAGAGTGAAAAGATGATCTCCCTTTGAAGAATTTGAAGACATTCCATCGTGAACTAAATTTCACAAAGTTACAATACATTTAATATGAACCTTTCCAAAACCTAGAAACTAAACAGGGACCTTAAGCCTAATGCTCTGCCAACCAAGCCATTTGAGCCTCTGAGAAAACGTTTTGTTTTCAATTGAATTATGTTCTATATATTTCTCAGGACATTTTGAACAATCTGGCAATTTTCAGGCAGCATGGAAATTCTAATAGACTAAGAAAAAACAAAACAAAACCGAAAGACTTTTTAAACTTTCATCAATCACATTGTTTTGGTTACCAAGCATATCCAATATTGGATTTCAAGTAGGGATGTTGAGATTTTCAGTGCATCAGTCCTTGCTGGTGGTTTTAAAGCCTACTGAAAACGTTTTGGGATGGATTTAGAAATGGGTACTTTTAATCATGTACTTTCCTGAATGAGGAGCATCCCTATCAATTTACGAAAGAAAAAGGAGACTTCCAAAATAGTTATCGGTTGTTTTATATCCAAAGAAGAACATGCCGAACCCCGGGATCGAACCAGGGACCTTTAGATCTTCAGTCTAACGCTCTCCCAACTGAGCTATTTCGGCCTGTGCTGCTAGTTGTGGAGGTCACTGTTTTGGGAATTTGAAGATGTTCCACATCATAGAAATGCAAAGACATTGTGAATACAATTACAAGAATAACAAAAATTTCCAAACCGGAAGTAAATTTTTTAAACGTGTTGTGTTTTTGTACATTTTCATGGTGTGAAAAGATGCCGAAACGCGGGATCGAACCAGGGACCTTTAGATCTTCAGTCTAACGCTCTCCCAACTGAGCTATTTCTGCCTCCTCTTACAGTAAGCGGGGACACTTTTTTAAAAAATTGAAGACACAACAACAGCATAGAAATCCAACTGCATTACAAACCAGAGTCCTCTCCAGCACAAGAAAATTTCCAATTACTTCACAGGAAGCTACATTTATTTAAATTAGTTGATAAGTATCAATATACTAGCAAGATAAAGCTTAACATTGAAGCAAGGACCTTTAGAGCTTCAGCGAGACCATGGCAAAACCTAGAGATGAGCCAGGTACTTCAAGATCTTCAGTGTAAAGCTCTGCATACTGAGCAAGGACCTGTAGAGCTTCAGCGAGACCATTGCAAAACCTAGAGATGTGCCAGATACTTCAAGATCTTCAGTGTAAAGCTCTCCACACTGAACTATTTTAGCTTCACGAGAGTGAAAAGATGATCTCCCTTTGAAGAATTTGAAGACATTCCATCGTAAACTAAATTTCACAAAGTTACAATACATTTAATATGAACCTTTCCAAAACCCAGAAACTAAACAGGGACCTTAAGCCTAATGCTCTGCCAACCAAGCCATTTGAGCCTCTGAGAAAACGTTTTGTTTTCAATTGAATTATGTTCTATATTTTTCTCAGGACATTTTGAACAATCTGGCAATTTTCAGGCAGCATGGAAATTCTAATAGACTAAGAAAAAACAAAACAAAACCGAAAGACTTTTTAAACTTTCATCAATCACATTGTTTTGGTTACCAAGCATATCCAATATTGGATTTCAAGTAGGGATGTTGAGATTTTCAGTGCATCAGTCCTTGCTGGTGGTTTTAAAGCCTACTGAAAAAGTTTTGGGATGGATTTAGAAATGGGTACTTTTAATCATGTACTTTCCTGAATGAGGAGCATCCCTATCAATTTACGAAAGAAAAAGGAGACTTCCAAAATAGTTATCGGTTGTTTTATATCCAAAGAAGAACATGCCGAAACCTGGGATCGAACCAGGGACCTTTAGATCTTCAGTCTAACGCTCTCCCAACTGAGCTATTTCGGCCTGTGCTGCTAGTTGTGGAGGTCACTGTTTTGGGAATTTGAAGATGTTCCACATCATAGAAATGCAAAGACATTGTGAATACAATTACAAGAATAACAAAAATTTCCAAACCGGAAGTAAATTTTTTAAACGTGTTGTGTTGTATTTTAGTACATTTATATGGTGTGAAAAGATGCCGAAACCCGGGATCGAACCAGGGACCTTTAGATCTTCAGTCTAACGCTCTCCCAACTGAGCTATTTCTGCCTCCTCTTACAGTAAGCGGGGACACTTTTTTAAAAAATTGAAGACACAACAACAGCATAGAAATCCAACTGCATTACAAACCAGAGTCCTCTCCAGCACAAGAAAATTTCCAATTACTTCACAGGAAGCTACATTTATTTAAATTAGTTGATAAGTATCAATATACTAGCAAGATAAAGCTTAACATTGAAGCAAGGACCTTTAGAGCTTCAGCGAGACCATGGCAAAACCTAGAGATGAGCCAGGTACTTCAAGATCTTCAGTGTAAAGCTCTGCATACTGAGCAAGGACCTGTAGAGCTTCAGCGAGACCATTGCAAAACCTAGAGATGTGCCAGATACTTCAAGATCTTCAGTGTAAAGCTCTTTACACTGAACTATTTTAGCTTCACGAGAGTGAAAAGATGATCTCCCTTTGAAGAATTTGAAGACATTCCATCGTGAACTAAATTTCACAAAGTTACAATACATTTAATATGAACCTTTCCAAAACCCAGAAACTAAACAGGGACCTTAAGCCTAATGCTCTGCCAACCAAGCCATTTGAGCCTCTGAGAAAACGTTTTGTTTTCAATTGAATTATGTTCTATATTTTTCTCAGGACATTTTGAACAATCTGGCAATTTTCAGGCAGCATGGAAATTCTAATAGACTAAGAAAAAACAAAACAAAACCGAAAGACTTTTTAAACTTTCATCAATCACATTGTTTTGGTTACCAAGCATATCCAATATTGGATTTCAAGTAGGGATGTTGAGATTTTCAGTGCATCAGTCCTTGCTGGTGGTTTTAAAGCCTACTGAAAACGTTTTGGGATGGATTTAGAAATGGGTACTTTTAATCATGTACTTTCCTGAATGAGGAGCATCCCTATCAATTTACTAAAGAAAAAGGAGACTTCCAAAATAGTTATCGGTTGTTTTTTATCCAAAGAAGAACATGCCGAAACCCGGGATCGAACCAGGGACCTTTAGATCTTCAGTTTAACGCTCTCCCAACTGAGCTATTTCGGCCTGTGCTGCTAGTTGTGGAGGTCACTGTTTTGGGAATTTGAAGATGTTCCACATCATAGAAATGCAAAGACATTGTGAATACAATTACAAGAATAACAAAAATTTCCAAACCGGAAGTAAATTTTTTAAACGTGTTGTGTTGTATTTTTGTACATTTATATGGTGTGAAAAGATGCTGAAACCCGGGATCGAACCAGGGACCTTTAGATCTTCAGTCTAACGCTCTCCCAACTGAGCTATTTCGGCCTCCTCTAACAGTAAGCGTGGACACTTTTTAAAAAAATTGAAGACACAACAACAGCATAGAAATCCAACTGCATTACAAACCAGAGTCCTCTCCAGCACAAGAAAATTTCCAATTACTTCACAGGAAGCTACATTTCTTTAAATTAGTTGATAAGTATCAATATACTAGCAAGATAAAGCTTAACATTGAAGCAAGGACCTTTAGAGCTTCAGCGAGACCATGGCAAAACCTAGAGATGAGCCAGGTACTTCAAGATCTTCAGTGTAAAGCTCTGCATACCGAGCAAGGACCAGTAGAGCTTCAGCGAGACCATTGCAAAACCTAGAGATGTGCCAGATACTTCAAGATCTTCAGTGTAAAGCTCTCCACACAGAACTATTTTAGCTTCACGAGAGTGAAAAGATGATCTCCCTTTGAAGAATTTGAAGACATTCCATCGTGAACTAAATTTCACAAAGTTACAATACATTTAATATGAACCTTTCCAAAACCCAGAAACTAAACAGGGACCTTAAGCCTAATGCTCTGCCAACCAAGCCATTTGAGCCTCTGAGAAAACGTTTTGTTTTCAATTGAATTATGTTCTATATTTTTCTCAGGACATTTTGAACAATCTGGCAATTTTCAGGCAGCATGGAAATTCTAATAGACTAAGAAAAAACAAAACAAAACCGAAAGACTTTTTAAACTTTCATCAATCACATTGTTTTGGTTACCAAGCATATCCAATATTGGATTTCAAGTAGGGATGTTGAGATTTTCAGTGCATCAGTCCTTGCTGGTGGTTTTAAAGCCTACTGAAAACGTTTTGGGATGGATTTAGAAATGGGTACTTTTAATCATGTACTTTCCTGAATGAGGAGCATCCCTATCAATTAACGAAAGAAAAAGGAGACTTCCAAAATAGTTATCGGTTGTTTTGTATCCAAAGAAGAACATGCCGAAACCCGGGATCGAACCAGGGACCTTTAGATCTTCAGTCTAACGCTCTCCCAACTGAGCTATTTCGGCCTGTGCTGCTAGTTGTGGAGGTCACTGTTTTGGGAATTTGAAGATGTTCCACATCATAGAAATGCAAAGACATTGTGAATACAATTACAAGAATAACAAAAATTTCCAAACCGGAAGTAAATTTTTTAAACGTGTTGTGTTGTATTTTTGTACATTTATATGGTGTGAAAAGATGCCGAAACCCGGGATCGAACCAGGGACCTTTAGATCTTCAGTCTAACGCTCTCCCAACTGAGCTATTTCGGCCTCCTCTAACAGTTTGCGTGGACACTTTTTAAAAAAATTGAAGACACAACAACAGCATAGAAATCCAACTGCATTACAAACCAGAGTCCTCTCCAGCACAAGAAAATTTCCAATTACTTCACAGGAAGCTACATTTATTTAAATTAGTTGATAAGTATCAATATACTAGCAAGATAAAGCTTAACATTGAAGCAAGGACCTTTAGAGCTTCAGCGAGACCATGGCAAAACCTAGAGATGAGCCAGGTACTTCAAGATCTTCAGTGTAAAGCTCTGCATACCGAGCAAGGACCAGTAGAGCTTCAGCGAGACCATTGCAAAACCTAGAGATGTGCCAGATACTTCAAGATCTTCAGTGTAAAGCTCTCCACACAGAACTATTTTAGCTTCACGAGAGTGAAAAGATGATCTCCCTTTGAAGAATTTGAAGACATTCCATCGTGAACTAAATTTCACAAAGTTACAATACATTTAATATGAACCTTTCCAAAACCCAGAAACTAAACAGGGACCTTAAGCCTAATGCTCTGCCAACCAAGCCATTTGAGCCTCTGAGAAAACGTTTTGATTTCAATTGAATTATGTTCTATATTTTTCTCAGGACATTTTGAACAATCTGGCAATTTTCAGGCAGCATGGAAATTCTAATAGACTAAGAAAAAACAAAACAAAACCGAAAGACTTTTTAAACTTTCATCAATCACATTGTTTTGGTTACCAAGCATATCCAATATTGGATTTCAAGTAGGGATGTTGAGATTTTCAGTGCATCAGTCCTTGCTGGTGGTTTTAAAGCCTACTGAAAACGTTTTGGGATGGATTTAGAAATGGGTACTTTTAATCATGTACTTTCCTGAATGAGGAGCATCCCTATCAATTAACGAAAGAAAAAGGAGACTTCCAAAATAGTTATCGGTTGTTTTGTATCCAAAGAAGAACATGCCGAAACCCGGGATCGAACCAGGGACCTTTAGATCTTCAGTCTAACGCTCTCCCAACTGAGCTATTTCGGCCTGTGCTGCTAGTTGTGGAGGTCACTGTTTTGGGAATTTGAAGATGTTCCACATCATAGAAATGCAAAGACATTGTGAATACAATTACAAGAATAACAAAAATTTCCAAACCGGAAGTAAATTTTTTAAACTTGTTGTGTTGTATTTTTGTACATTTATATGGTGTGAAAAGATGCCGAAACCCGGGATCGAACCAGGGACCTTTAGATCTTCAGTCTAACGCTCTCCCAACTGAGCTATTTCGGCCTCCTCTAACAGTTTGCGTGGACACTTTTTAAAAAAATTGAAGACACAACAACAGCATAGAAATCCAACTGCATTACAAACCAGAGTCCTCTCCAGCACAAGAAAATTTCCAATTACTTCACAGGAAGCTACATTTCTTTAAATTAGTTGATAAGTATCAATATACTAGCAAGATAAAGCTTAACATTGAAGCAAGGACCTTTAGAGCTTCAGCGAGACCATGGCAAAACCTAGAGATGAGCCAGGTACTTCAAGATCTTCAGTGTAAAGCTCTGCATACCGAGCAAGGACCTGTAGAGCTTCAGCGAGACCATTGCAAAACCTAGAGATGTGCCAGATACTTCAAGATCTTCAGTGTAAAGCTCTCCACACTGAACTATTTTAGCTTCACGAGAGTGAAAAGATGATCTCCCTTTGAAGAATTTGAAGACATTCCATCGTGAACTAAATTTCACAAAGTTACAATACATTTAATATGAACCTTTCCAAAACCCAGAAACTAAACAGGGACCTTAAGCCTAATGCTCTGCCAACCAAGCCATTTGAGCCTCTGAGAAAACGTTTTGTTTTCAATTGAATTATGTTCTATATTTTTCTCAGGACATTTTGAACAATCTGGCAATTTTCAGGCAGCATGGAAATTCTAATAGACTAAGAAAAAACAAAACAAAACCGAAAGACTTTTTAAACTTTCATCAATCACATTGTTTTGGTTACCAAGCATATCCAATATTGGATTTCAAGTAGGGATGTTGAGATTTTCAGTGCATCAGTCCTTGCTGGTGGTTTTAAAGCCTACTGAAAACGTTTTGGGATGGATTTAGAAATGGGTACTTTTAATCATGTACTTTCCTGAATGAGGAGCATCCCTATCAATTTACGAAAGAAAAAGGAGACTTCCAAAATAGTTATCGGTTGTTTTATATCCAAAGAAGAACATGCCGAAACCCGGGATCGAACCTGGGACCTTTAGATCTTCAGTCTAACGCTCTCCCAAAAGCTATTTCGGCCTGTGCTGCTAGTTGTGGAGGTCACTGTTTTGGGAATTTGAAGATGTTCCACATCATAGAAATGCAAAGACATTGTGAATACAATTACAAGAATAACAAAAATTTCCAAACCGGAAGTAAATTTTTTAAACGTGTTGTGTTGTATTTTAGTACATTTATATGGTGTGAAAAGATGCTGAAACCCATGATCGAACCAGGGACCTTTAGATCTTCAGTCTAACGCTCTCCCAACTGAGCTATTTCTGCCTCCTCTTACAGTAAGCGGGGACACTTTTTTTAAAAATTGAAGACACAACAACAGCATAGAAATCCAACTGCATTACAGACCAGAGTCCTCTCCAGCACAAGAAAATTTCCAATTACTTCACAGGAAGCTACATTTATTTAAATTAGTTGATAAGTATCAATATACTAGCAAGATAAAGCTTAACATTGAAGCAAGGACCTTTAGAGCTTCAGCGAGACCATGGCAAAACCTAGAGATGAGCCAGGTACTTCAAGATCTTCAGTGTAAAGCTCTGCATACCGAGCAAGGACCTGTAGAGCTTCAGCGAGACCATTGCAAAACCTAGAGATGTGCCAGATACTTCAAGATCTTCAGTGTAAAGCTCTCCACACTGAACTATTTTAGCTTCACGAGAGTGAAAAGATGATCTCCCTTTGAAGAATTTGAAGACATTCCATCGTGAACTAAATTTCACAAAGTTACAATACATTTAATATGAACCTTTCCAAAACCCAGAAACTAAACAGGGACCTTAAGCCTAATGCTCTGCCAACCAAGCCATTTGAGCCTCTGAGAAAACGTTTTGTTTTCAATTGAATTATGTTCTATATTTTTCTCAGGACATTTTGAACAATCTGGCAATTTTCAGGCAGCATGGAAATTCTAATAGACTAAGAAAAAACAAAACAAAACCGAAAGACTTTTTAAACTTTCATCAATCACATTGTTTTGGTTACCAAGCATATCCAATATTGGATTTCAAGTAGGGATGTTGAGATTTTCAGTGCATCAGTCCTTGCTGGTGGTTTTAAAGCCTACTGAAAACGTTTTGGGATGGATTTAGAAATGGGTACTTTTAATCATGTACTTTCCTGAATGAGGAGCATCCCTATCAATTTACGAAAGAAAAAGGAGACTTCCAAAATAGTTATCGGTTGTTTTATATCCAAAGAAGAACATGCCGAAACCCGGGATCGAACCTGGGACCTTTAGATCTTCAGTCTAACGCTCTCCCAACAGAGCTATTTCGGCCTGTGCTGCTAGTTGTGGAGGTCACTGTTTTGGGAATTTGAAGATGTTCCACATCATAGAAATGCAAAGACATTGTGAATACAATTACAAGAATAACAAAAATTTCCAAACCGGAAGTAAATTTTTTAAACGTGTTGTGTTGTATTTTAGTACATTTATATGGTGTGAAAAGATGCTGAAACCCAGGATCGAACCAGGGACCTTTAGATCTTCAGTCTAACGCTCTCCCAACTGAGCTATTTCTGCCTCCTCTTACAGTAAGCGGGGACACTTTTTTTAAAAATTGAAGACACAACAACAGCATAGAAATCCAACTGCATTACAGACCAGAGTCCTCTCCAGCACAAGAAAATTTCCAATTACTTCACAGGAAGCTACATTTATTTAAATTAGTTGATAAGTATCAATATACTAGCAAGATAAAGCTTAACATTGAAGCAAGGACCTTTAGAGCTTCAGCGAGACCATGGCAAAACCTAGAGATGAGCCAGGTACTTCAAGATCTTCAGTGTAAAGCTCTGCATACTGAGCAAGGACCTGTAGAGCTTCAGCGAGACCATTGCAAAACCTAGAGATGTGCCAGATACTTCAAGATCTTCAGTGTAAAGCTCTTTACACTGAACTATTTTAGCTTCACGAGAGTTAAAAGATGATCTCCCTTTGAAGAATTTGAAGACATTCCATCGTGAACTAAATTTCACAAAGTTACAATACATTTAATATGAACCTTTCCAAAACCCAGAAACTAAACAGGGACCTTAAGCCTAATGCTCTGCCAACCAAGCCATTTGAGCCTCTGAGAAAACGTTTTGTTTTCAATTGAATTATGTTCTATATTTTTCTCAGGACATTTTGAACAATCTGGCAATTTTCAGGCAGCATGGAAATTCTAATAGACTAAGAAAAAACAAAACAAAACCGAAAGACTTTTTAAACTTTCATCAATCACATTGTTTTGGTTACCAAGCATATCCAATATTGGATTTCAAGTAGGGATGTTGAGATTTTCAGTGCATCAGTCCTTGCTGGTGGTTTTAAAGCCTACTGAAAACGTTTTGGGATGGATTTAGAAATGGGTACTTTTAATCATGTACTTTCCTGAATGAGGAGCATCCCTATCAATTTACGAAAGAAAAAGGAGACTTCCAAAATAGTTATCGGTTGTTTTATATCCAAAGAAGTACATGCTGAAACCCAGGATCAAACCAGGGACCTTTAGATCTTCAGTCTAACGCTCTCCCAACTGAGCTATTTCGGCCTGTGCTGCTAGTTGTGGAGGTCACTGTTTTGGGAATTTGAAGATGTTCCACATCATAGAAATGCAAAGACATTGTGAATACAATTACAAGAATAACAAAAATTTCCAAACCGGAAGTAAATTTTTTAAACGTGTTGTGTTGTATTTTTGTACATTTATATGGTGTGAAAAGATGCCGAAACCCGGAATCGAACCAGGGACCTTTAGATCTTCAGTCTAACGCTCTCCCAACTGAGCTATTTCGGCCTCCTTTTACAGTAAGCGGGGACACTTTTTTAAAAAATTGAAGACACAACAACAGCATAGAAATCCAACTGCATTACAAACCAGAGTCCTCTCCAGCACAAGAAAATTTCCAATTACTTCACAGGAAGCTACATTTCTTTAACCCCTTCGCGCTCCGCGGCGGATATATCCGCCACGGAGCGCAGTGACTTAGCGCTCAGTGGCGGATATATCCGCCACGGCTCCTATGCCGGCTCGGCTCTGGATCAGAGCCGAACCGGCATCGGGAAACACGGGGTGCCGGCTGTAACTAATAGCCGGCACCCCAGTGTAACACCCGCGATCGGAGTTGTCTCCGATCGCGGGTGCTTAACCCGTTAGATGCCGCGGTCAGCGCGACCGCGGCATCTAACAAGTATCTGGGGGGTCTTTCCCCCACGATCGGCCCCCCCGAACCGTTTTCGGGGGGCGCCGATCGTTGCTATAGTAACTCTGGGGTCCGATCTGGACCCCAGAGTTACTAGCAAGAATTGCCAGTAAGATGGCGTCTGTGACGTCATCTTACTGGCAAAGTGCCAGCCTATGCAAGTGCATAGGCTGACACTGATAATACTCTGCAATACATGAGTATTGCAGAATATTATCATGAAGAAGCAATCAGAAGATTGCTTCTTCATGTCCCATGGTATAAAAGTGAAAAAGTAAAAAAAAAAGTTATTCAATAAAAAAATAAAGTCATAAATCACTAAAAATGCCCCAAACCCCCAAAACATATAAAGAGACATATAACTCAAAAAAAAAGTCTAAATCATAACACAAACCCCACATATATAGTATCACCGCGTCCGTAACAACCCGTAGAATAAAAGTAAATCATTATTGAACCCCCACGATAAACGCCGTAAAAAAAAACTGTTATAAACCCTCCAAAAATTATGATTTTTACCTTTTCAATCCCACAAAAAATGATATAAAATGCGACCAAAAAACCATATGTACTCAGACATGATACTGGTGCAAAGTACAACATGTCCCGCAAAAAACAAGCCATCAACCAGCTCCGTAGCCAAAAACGTAACAAAGTTATGCCACTTGGAAGATGGCAATACAAAAATTATAGATTTTTCCCCACATTAGGGTTTTGTTTGACAAATTTAGTAAAACGTAAGAAAATATATTCATGTCTGGTATCCCCGTAATCGTATCAACCCATAGAATAAAGATAACATGACTATTAGGCTATACGGTGAACACCAAAAAAAAAAAAGTAAAAAATCCAGTACAGAATTGATGCTTTTCTACTCCTGCCCTCAAAAAAAGTTCCTAAATTTTCAACAATAGGTGATACCAACCCCAAAATGGTAACAATGGAAAAAGCATCTCATCCCGCAAAAAAAATGCCGTCACATGGCCCCAATAACGAAAAAGCGAAAATTTTATAGCCTTCAAAAGGGGCCAATGAGGAAACTAAATTCCTGGCAGCTGCAGCGCCCTCCTTCCCTTCTGCGCCTCGCTGTGCCCCCATAAAACAAGTAACGGCCACATGTGGGGGGTCTTTGTACTCAGGAGAAATTGCAGAACAAATTGTATGGTGGGTTTTCTCTTTTTATATTTTGGAAATGTGTAAATTTTGGTGCTAAATGAACGTATAAGGGAACAATATGACCATTCTAAATTTCACCTCCATTTTGATTCAATTACTATGAAGATCTCAAGGGGTTAACAATCTTCGTAAAAGCTGTTTCTGATAGCTTGAGGGGTGCAGATTTGAAAAGGTTGGTTATATAGGGGGTTTTGATGCTAAATATGTAAAATTTCATTCAAAACTGTATTTATCCCCAAAATAGTCAATTCTGAAAATCCGGAAAAGCGATATTCTATTTGCAAGCCGCGTGACGTCAAAATAAATTATCCAGATATTTCAGAAATTATGAAAATGTAAAGTAGACAAATGGGAAATGTTATTCAGCAACTTATTTAGCTGGTAAATCTATCTGCCTGAAAACGTGATGATTTAGAATTTCGAAAATGGCAAATTTTTCAAAAAATTCATCACATTTTCTTTTTTTTGTAAATAAACGCAAAACTTATCTGCCAAAATTTACCACTAAAATGAAGTACAACATGTGGGGAAAAAACAATCTCAGAATCGCTTTGATAAGTAACAGTGTTCAAAAGTTATAACCATATAAAGCGAAGCAAGTCAGAATCCAAAAAATCGGGCTGAGCCTTAAGCTGTAAAATGGCTGCGTCCTTAAGGGGTTAAATTAGTTGATAAGTATCAATATACTAGCAAGATAAAGCTTAACATTGAAGCAAGGACCTTTAGAGCTTCAGCGAGACCATGGCAAAACCTAGAGATGAGCCAGGTACTTCAAGATCTTCAATGTAAAGCTCTGCATACTGAGCAAGGACCTGTAGAGCTTCAGCGAGACCATTGCAAAACCTAGAGATGTGCCAGATACTTCAAGATCTTCAGTGTAAAGCTCTCCACACAGAACTATTTTAGCTTCACGAGAGTCAAAAGATGATCTCCCTTTGAAGAATTTGAAGACATTCCATCGTGAACTAAATTTCACAAAGTTACAATACATTTAATATGAACCTTTCCAAAACCCAGAAACTAAACAGGGACCTTAAGCCTAATGCTCTGCCAACCAAGCCATTTGAGCGTCTGAGAAAACGTTTTGTTTTCAATTGAATTAAGTTCTATATTTTTCTCAGGACATTTTGAACAATCTGGCAATTTTCAGGCAGCATGGAAATTCTAATAGACTAAGAAAAAACAAAACAAAACCGAAAGACTTTTTAAACTTTCATCAATCACATTGTTTTTGTTACCAAGCATATCCAATATTGGATTTCAAGTAGGGATGTTGAGATTTTCAGTGCATCAGTCCTTGCTGGTGGTTTTAAAGCCTACTGAAAACGTTTTGGGATGGATTTAGAAATGGGTACTTTTAATCATGTACTTTCCTGAATGAGGAGCATCCCTATCAATTTACGAAAGAAAAAGGAGACTTCCAAAATAGTTATCGGTTGTTTTATATCCAAAGAAGAACATGCTGAAACCCGGGATTGAACCAGGGACCTTTAGATCTTCAGTCTAACGCTCTCCCAACTGAGCTATTTCGGCCTGTGCTGCTAGTTGTGGAGGTCACTTTTTTGGGAATTTGAAGATGTTCCACATCATAGAAATGCAAAGACATTGTGAATACAATTACAAGAATAACAAAAATTTCCAAACCGGAAGTAAATTTTTTAAACGTGTTGTGTTGTATTTTTGTACATTTATATGGTGTGAAAAGATGCCGAAACCCGGGATTGAACCAGGGACCTTTAGATCTTCAGTCTAACGCTCTCCCAACTGAGCTATTTCTGCCTCCTCTTACAGTAAGCGGGGACACTTTTTTAAAAAATTGAAGACACAACAACAGCATAGAAATCCAACTGCATTACAAACCAGAGTCCTCTCCAGCACAAGAAAATTTCCAATTACTTCACAGGAAGCTACATTTATTTAAATTAGTTGATAAGTATCAATATACTAGCAAGATAAAGCTTAACATTGAAGCAAGGACCTTTAGAGCTTCAGCGAGACCATGGCAAAACCTAGAGATGAGCCAGGTACTTCAAGATCTTCAGTGTAAAGCTCTGCATACTGAGCAAGGACCTGTAGAGCTTCAGCGAGACCATTGCAAAACCTAGAGATGTGCCAGATACTTCAAGATCTTCAGTGTAAAGCTCTTTACACAGAACTATTTTAGCTTCACGAGAGTGAAAAGATGATCTCCCTTTGAAGAATTTGAAGACATTCCATCGTGAACTAAATTTCACAAAGTTACAATACATTTAATATGAACCTTTCCAAAACCCAGAAACTAAACAGGGACCTTAAGCCTAATGCTCTGCCAACCAAGCCATTTGAGCCTCTGAGAAAACGTTTTGTTTTCAATTGAATTATGTTCTATATTTTTCTCAGGACATTTTGAACAATCTGGCAATTTTCAGGCAGCATGGAAATTCTAATAGACTAAGAAAAAACAAAACAAAACTGAAAGACTTTTTAAACTTTCATCAATCACATTGTTTTGGTTACCAAGCATATCCAATATTGGATTTCAAGTAGGGATGTTGAGATTTTCAGTGCATCAGTCCTTGCTGGTGGTTTTAAAGTCTACTGAAAACGTTTTGGGATGGATTTAGAAATGGGTACTTTTAATCATGTACTTTCCTGAATGAGGAGCATCCCTATCAATTTACGAAAGAAAAAGGAGACTTCCAAAATAGTTATCAGTTGTTTTATATCCAAAGAAGAACGTGCCGAAACCCGGGATCGAACCAGGGACCTTTAGATCTTCAGTCTAACGCTCTCCCAACTGAGCTATTTCGGCCTGTGCTGCTAGTTGTGGAGGTCACTGTTTTGGGAATTTGAAGATGTTCCACATAATAGAAATGCAAAGACATTGTGAATACAATTACAAGAATAACAAAAATTTCCAAACCGGAAGTAAATTTTTTAAACGTGTTGTGTTGTATTTTTGTACATTTATATGGTGTGAAAAGATGCCGAAACCTGGGATCGAACCAGGGACCTTTAGATCTTCAGTCTAACGCTCTCCCAACTGAGCTATTTCGGCCTCCTCTAACAGTTTGCGTGGACACTTTTTAAAAAAATTGAAGACACAACAACAGCATAGAAATCCAACTGCATTACAAACCAGAGTCCTCTCCAGCACAAGAAAATTTCCAATTACTTCACAGGAAGCTACATTTCTTTAAATTAGTTGATAAGTATCAATATACTAGCAAGATAAAGCTTAACATTGAAGCAAGGACCTTTAGAGCTTCAGCGAGACCATGGCAAAACCTAGAGATGAGCCAGGTACTTCAAGATCTTCAGTGTAAAGCTCTGCATACCGAGCAAGGACCTGTAGAGCTTCAGCGAGACCATTGCAAAACCTAGAGATGTGCCAGATACTTCAAGATCTTCAGTGTAAAGCTCTCCACACAGAACTATTTTAGCTTCACGAGAGTGAAAAGATGATCTCCCTTTGAAGAATTTGAAGACATTCCATCGTGAACTAAATTTCACAAAGTTACAATACATTTAATATGAACCTTTCCAAAACCTAGAAACTAAACAGGGACCTTAAGCCTAATGCTCTGCCAACCAAGCCATTTGAGCCTCTGAGAAAACGTTTTGTTTTCAATTGAATTATGTTCTATATATTTCTCAGGACATTTTGAACAATCTGGCAATTTTCAGGCAGCATGGAAATTCTAATAGACTAAGAAAAAACAAAACAAAACCGAAAGACTTTTTAAACTTTCATCAATCACATTGTTTTGGTTACCAAGCATATCCAATATTGGATTTCAAGTAGGGATGTTGAGATTTTCAGTGCATCAGTCCTTGCTGGTGGTTTTAAAGCCTACTGAAAACGTTTTGGGATGGATTTAGAAATGGGTACTTTTAATCATGTACTTTCCTGAATGAGGAGCATCCCTATCAATTTACGAAAGAAAAAGGAGACTTCCAAAATAGTTATCGGTTGTTTTATATCCAAAGAAGAACATGCCGAACCCCGGGATCGAACCAGGGACCTTTAGATCTTCAGTCTAACGCTCTCCCAACTGAGCTATTTCGGCCTGTGCTGCTAGTTGTGGAGGTCACTGTTTTGGGAATTTGAAGATGTTCCACATCATAGAAATGCAAAGACATTGTGAATACAATTACAAGAATAACAAAAATTTCCAAACCGGAAGTAAATTTTTTAAACGTGTTGTGTTTTTGTACATTTTCATGGTGTGAAAGGATGCCGAAACGCGGGATCGAACCAGGGACCTTTAGATCTTCAGTCTAACGCTCTCCCAACTGAGCTATTTCTGCCTCCTCTTACAGTAAGCGGGGACACTTTTTTAAAAAATTGAAGACACAACAACAGCATAGAAATCCAACTGCATTACAAACCAGAGTCCTCTCCAGCACAAGAAAATTTCCAATTACTTCACAGGAAGCTACATTTATTTAAATTAGTTGATAAGTATCAATATACTAGCAAGATAAAGCTTAACATTGAAGCAAGGACCTTTAGAGCTTCAGCGAGACCATGGCAAAACCTAGAGATGAGCCAGGTACTTCAAGATCTTCAGTGTAAAGCTCTGCATACTGAGCAAGGACCTGTAGAGCTTCAGCGAGACCATTGCAAAACCTAGAGATGTGCCAGATACTTCAAGATCTTCAGTGTAAAGCTCTCCACACTGAACTATTTTAGCTTCACGAGAGTGAAAAGATGATCTCCCTTTGAAGAATTTGAAGACATTCCATCGTGAACTAAATTTCACAAAGTTACAATACATTTAATATGAACCTTTCCAAAACCCAGAAACTAAACAGGGACCTTAAGCCTAATGCTCTGCCAACCAAGCCATTTGAGCCTCTGAGAAAACGTTTTGTTTTCAATTGAATTATGTTCTATATTTTTCTCAGGACATTTTGAACAATCTGGCAATTTTCAGGCAGCATGGAAATTCTAATAGACTAAGAAAAAACAAAACAAAACCGAAAGACTTTTTAAACTTTCATCAATCACATTGTTTTGGTTACCAAGCATATCCAATATTGGATTTCAAGTAGGGATGTTGAGATTTTCAGTGCATCAGTCCTTGCTGGTGGTTTTAAAGCCTACTGAAAAAGTTTTGGGATGGATTTAGAAATGGGTACTTTTAATCATGTACTTTCCTGAATGAGGAGCATCCCTATCAATTTACGAAAGAAAAAGGAGACTTCCAAAATAGTTATCGGTTGTTTTATATCCAAAGAAGAACATGCCGAAACCTGGGATCGAACCAGGGACCTTTAGATCTTCAGTCTAACGCTCTCCCAACTGAGCTATTTCGGCCTGTGCTGCTAGTTGTGGAGGTCACTGTTTTGGGAATTTGAAGATGTTCCACATCATAGAAATGCAAAGACATTGTGAATACAATTACAAGAATAACAAAAATTTCCAAACCGGAAGTAAATTTTTTAAACGTGTTGTGTTGTATTTTTGTACATTTATATGGTGTGAAAAGATGCCGAAACCCGGGATCGAACCAGGGACCTTTAGATCTTCAGTCTAACGCTCTCCCAACTGAGCTATTTCTGCCTCCTCTTACAGTAAGCGGGGACACTTTTTTAAAAAATTGAAGACACAACAACAGCATAGAAATCCAACTGCATTACAAACCAGAGTCCTCTCCAGCACAAGAAAATTTCCAATTACTTCACAGGAAGCTACATTTATTTAAATTAGTTGATAAGTATCAATATACTAGCAAGATAAAGCTTAACATTGAAGCAAGGACCTTTAGAGCTTCAGCGAGACCATGGCAAAACCTAGAGATGAGCCAGGTACTTCAAGATCTTCAGTGTAAAGCTCTGCATACTGAGCAAGGACCTGTAGAGCTTCAGCGAGACCATTGCAAAACCTAGAGATGTGCCAGATACTTCAAGATCTTCAGTGTAAAGCTCTTTACACTGAACTATTTTAGCTTCACGAGAGTGAAAAGATGATCTCCCTTTGAAGAATTTGAAGACATTCCATCGTGAACTAAATTTCACAAAGTTACAATACATTTAATATGAACCTTTCCAAAACCCAGAAACTAAACAGGGACCTTAAGCCTAATGCTCTGCCAACCAAGCCATTTGAGCCTCTGAGAAAACGTTTTGTTTTCAATTGAATTATGTTCTATATTTTTCTCAGGACATTTTGAACAATCTGGCAATTTTCAGGCAGCATGGAAATTCTAATAGACTAAGAAAAAACAAAACAAAACCGAAAGACTTTTTAAACTTTCATCAATCACATTGTTTTGGTTACCAAGCATATCCAATATTGGATTTCAAGTAGGGATGTTGAGATTTTCAGTGCATCAGTCCTTGCTGGTGGTTTTAAAGCCTACTGAAAACGTTTTGGGATGGATTTAGAAATGGGTACTTTTAATCATGTACTTTCCTGAATGAGGAGCATCCCTATCAATTTACTAAAGAAAAAGGAGACTTCCAAAATAGTTATCGGTTGTTTTTTATCCAAAGAAGAACATGCCGAAACCCGGGATCGAACCAGGGACCTTTAGATCTTCAGTTTAACGCTCTCCCAACTGAGCTATTTCGGCCTGTGCTGCTAGTTGTGGAGGTCACTGTTTTGGGAATTTGAAGATGTTCCACATCATAGAAATGCAAAGACATTGTGAATACAATTACAAGAATAACAAAAATTTCCAAACCGGAAGTAAATTTTTTAAACGTGTTGTGTTGTATTTTTGTACATTTATATGGTGTGAAAAGATGCTGAAACCCGGGATCGAACCAGGGACCTTTAGATCTTCAGTCTAACGCTCTCCCAACTGAGCTATTTCGGCCTCCTCTAACAGTAAGCGTGGACACTTTTTAAAAAAATTGAAGACACAACAACAGCATAGAAATCCAACTGCATTACAAACCAGAGTCCTCTCCAGCACAAGAAAATTTCCAATTACTTCACAGGAAGCTACATTTCTTTAAATTAGTTGATAAGTATCAATATACTAGCAAGATAAAGCTTAACATTGAAGCAAGGACCTTTAGAGCTTCAGCGAGACCATGGCAAAACCTAGAGATGAGCCAGGTACTTCAAGATCTTCAGTGTAAAGCTCTGCATACCGAGCAAGGACCAGTAGAGCTTCAGCGAGACCATTGCAAAACCTAGAGATGTGCCAGATACTTCAAGATCTTCAGTGTAAAGCTCTCCACACAGAACTATTTTAGCTTCACGAGAGTGAAAAGATGATCTCCCTTTGAAGAATTTGAAGACATTCCATCGTGAACTAAATTTCACAAAGTTACAATACATTTAATATGAACCTTTCCAAAACCCAGAAACTAAACAGGGACCTTAAGCCTAATGCTCTGCCAACCAAGCCATTTGAGCCTCTGAGAAAACGTTTTGTTTTCAATTGAATTATGTTCTATATTTTTCTCAGGACATTTTGAACAATCTGGCAATTTTCAGGCAGCATGGAAATTCTAATAGACTAAGAAAAAACAAAACAAAACCGAAAGACTTTTTAAACTTTCATCAATCACATTGTTTTGGTTACCAAGCATATCCAATATTGGATTTCAAGTAGGGATGTTGAGATTTTCAGTGCATCAGTCCTTGCTGGTGGTTTTAAAGCCTACTGAAAACGTTTTGGGATGGATTTAGAAATGGGTACTTTTAATCATGTACTTTCCTGAATGAGGAGCATCCCTATCAATTAACGAAAGAAAAAGGAGACTTCCAAAATAGTTATCGGTTGTTTTGTATCCAAAGAAGAACATGCCGAAACCCGGGATCGAACCAGGGACCTTTAGATCTTCAGTCTAACGCTCTCCCAACTGAGCTATTTCGGCCTGTGCTGCTAGTTGTGGAGGTCACTGTTTTGGGAATTTGAAGATGTTCCACATCATAGAAATGCAAAGACATTGTGAATACAATTACAAGAATAACAAAAATTTCCAAACCGGAAGTAAATTTTTTAAACGTGTTGTGTTGTATTTTTGTACATTTATATGGTGTGAAAAGATGCCGAAACCCGGGATCGAACCAGGGACCTTTAGATCTTCAGTCTAACGCTCTCCCAACTGAGCTATTTCGGCCTCCTCTAACAGTTTGCGTGGACACTTTTTAAAAAAATTGAAGACACAACAACAGCATAGAAATCCAACTGCATTACAAACCAGAGTCCTCTCCAGCACAAGAAAATTTCCAATTACTTCACAGGAAGCTACATTTATTTAAATTAGTTGATAAGTATCAATATACTAGCAAGATAAAGCTTAACATTGAAGCAAGGACCTTTAGAGCTTCAGCGAGACCATGGCAAAACCTAGAGATGAGCCAGGTACTTCAAGATCTTCAGTGTAAAGCTCTGCATACCGAGCAAGGACCAGTAGAGCTTCAGCGAGACCATTGCAAAACCTAGAGATGTGCCAGATACTTCAAGATCTTCAGTGTAAAGCTCTCCACACAGAACTATTTTAGCTTCACGAGAGTGAAAAGATGATCTCCCTTTGAAGAATTTGAAGACATTCCATCGTGAACTAAATTTCACAAAGTTACAATACATTTAATATGAACCTTTCCAAAACCCAGAAACTAAACAGGGACCTTAAGCCTAATGCTCTGCCAACCAAGCCATTTGAGCCTCTGAGAAAACGTTTTGATTTCAATTGAATTATGTTCTATATTTTTCTCAGGACATTTTGAACAATCTGGCAATTTTCAGGCAGCATGGAAATTCTAATAGACTAAGAAAAAACAAAACAAAACCGAAAGACTTTTTAAACTTTCATCAATCACATTGTTTTGGTTACCAAGCATATCCAATATTGGATTTCAAGTAGGGATGTTGAGATTTTCAGTGCATCAGTCCTTGCTGGTGGTTTTAAAGCCTACTGAAAACGTTTTGGGATGGATTTAGAAATGGGTACTTTTAATCATGTACTTTCCTGAATGAGGAGCATCCCTATCAATTAACGAAAGAAAAAGGAGACTTCCAAAATAGTTATCGGTTGTTTTGTATCCAAAGAAGAACATGCCGAAACCCGGGATCGAACCAGGGACCTTTAGATCTTCAGTCTAACGCTCTCCCAACTGAGCTATTTCGGCCTGTGCTGCTAGTTGTGGAGGTCACTGTTTTGGGAATTTGAAGATGTTCCACATCATAGAAATGCAAAGACATTGTGAATACAATTACAAGAATAACAAAAATTTCCAAACCGGAAGTAAATTTTTTAAACTTGTTGTGTTGTATTTTTGTACATTTATATGGTGTGAAAAGATGCCGAAACCCGGGATCGAACCAGGGACCTTTAGATCTTCAGTCTAACGCTCTCCCAACTGAGCTATTTCGGCCTCCTCTAACAGTTTGCGTGGACACTTTTTAAAAAAATTGAAGACACAACAACAGCATAGAAATCCAACTGCATTACAAACCAGAGTCCTCTCCAGCACAAGAAAATTTCCAATTACTTCACAGAAAGCTACATTTCTTTAAATTAGTTGATAAGTATCAATATACTAGCAAGATAAAGCTTAACATTGAAGCAAGGACCTTTAGAGCTTCAGCGAGACCATGGCAAAACCTAGAGATGAGCCAGGTACTTCAAGATCTTCAGTGTAAAGCTCTGCATACCGAGCAAGGACCTGTAGAGCTTCAGCGAGACCATTGCAAAACCTAGAGATGTGCCAGATACTTCAAGATCTTCAGTGTAAAGCTCTCCACACTGAACTATTTTAGCTTCACGAGAGTGAAAAGATGATCTCCCTTTGAAGAATTTGAAGACATTCCATCGTGAACTAAATTTCACAAAGTTACAATACATTTAATATGAACCTTTCCAAAACCCAGAAACTAAACAGGGACCTTAAGCCTAATGCTCTGCCAACCAAGCCATTTGAGCCTCTGAGAAAACGTTTTGTTTTCAATTGAATTATGTTCTATATTTTTCTCAGGACATTTTGAACAATCTGGCAATTTTCAGGCAGCATGGAAATTCTAATAGACTAAGAAAAAACAAAACAAAACCGAAAGACTTTTTAAACTTTCATCAATCACATTGTTTTGGTTACCAAGCATATCCAATATTGGATTTCAAGTAGGGATGTTGAGATTTTCAGTGCATCAGTCCTTGCTGGTGGTTTTAAAGCCTACTGAAAACGTTTTGGGATGGATTTAGAAATGGGTACTTTTAATCATGTACTTTCCTGAATGAGGAGCATCCCTATCAATTTACGAAAGAAAAAGGAGACTTCCAAAATAGTTATCGGTTGTTTTATATCCAAAGAAGAACATGCCGAAACCCGGGATCGAACCTGGGACCTTTAGATCTTCAGTCTAACGCTCTCCCAACAGAGCTATTTCGGCCTGTGCTGCTAGTTGTGGAGGTCACTGTTTTGGGAATTTGAAGATGTTCCACATCATAGAAATGCAAAGACATTGTGAATACAATTACAAGAATAACAAAAATTTCCAAACCGGAAGTAAATTTTTTAAACGTGTTGTGTTGTATTTTAGTACATTTATATGGTGTGAAAAGATGCTGAAACCCAGGATCGAACCAGGGACCTTTAGATCTTCAGTCTAACGCTCTCCCAACTGAGCTATTTCTGCCTCCTCTTACAGTAAGCGGGGACACTTTTTTTAAAAATTGAAGACACAACAACAGCATAGAAATCCAACTGCATTACAGACCAGAGTCCTCTCCAGCACAAGAAAATTTCCAATTACTTCACAGGAAGCTACATTTATTTAAATTAGTTGATAAGTATCAATATACTAGCAAGATAAAGCTTAACATTGAAGCAAGGACCTTTAGAGCTTCAGCGAGACCATGGCAAAACCTAGAGATGAGCCAGGTACTTCAAGATCTTCAGTGTAAAGCTCTGCATACTGAGCAAGGACCTGTAGAGCTTCAGCGAGACCATTGCAAAACCTAGAGATGTGCCAGATACTTCAAGATCTTCAGTGTAAAGCTCTTTACACTGAACTATTTTAGCTTCACGAGAGTTAAAAGATGATCTCCCTTTGAAGAATTTGAAGACATTCCATCGTGAACTAAATTTCACAAAGTTACAATACATTTAATATGAACCTTTCCAAAACCCAGAAACTAAACAGGGACCTTAAGCCTAATGCTCTGCCAACCAAGCCATTTGAGCCTCTGAGAAAACGTTTTGTTTTCAATTGAATTATGTTCTATATTTTTCTCAGGACATTTTGAACAATCTGGCAATTTTCAGGCAGCATGGAAATTCTAATAGACTAAGAAAAAACAAAACAAAACCGAAAGACTTTTTAAACTTTCATCAATCACATTGTTTTGGTTACCAAGCATATCCAATATTGGATTTCAAGTAGGGATGTTGAGATTTTCAGTGCATCAGTCCTTGCTGGTGGTTTTAAAGCCTACTGAAAACGTTTTGGGATGGATTTAGAAATGGGTACTTTTAATCATGTACTTTCCTGAATGAGGAGCATCCCTATCAATTTACGAAAGAAAAAGGAGACTTCCAAAATAGTTATCGGTTGTTTTATATCCAAAGAAGTACATGCTGAAACCCAGGATCAAACCAGGGACCTTTAGATCTTCAGTCTAACGCTCTCCCAACTGAGCTATTTCGGCCTGTGCTGCTAGTTGTGGAGGTCACTGTTTTGGGAATTTGAAGATGTTCCACATCATAGAAATGCAAAGACATTGTGAATACAATTACAAGAATAACAAAAATTTCCAAACCGGAAGTAAATTTTTTAAACGTGTTGTGTTGTATTTTTGTACATTTATATGGTGTGAAAAGATGCCGAAACCCGGAATCGAACCAGGGACCTTTAGATCTTCAGTCTAACGCTCTCCCAACTGAGCTATTTCGGCCTCCTTTTACAGTAAGCGGGGACACTTTTTTAAAAAATTGAAGACACAACAACAGCATAGAAATCCAACTGCATTACAAACCAGAGTCCTCTCCAGCACAAGAAAATTTCCAATTACTTCACAGGAAGCTACATTTCTTTAAATTAGTTGATAAGTATCAATATACTAGCAAGATAAAGCTTAACATTGAAGCAAGGACCTTTAGAGCTTCAGCGAGACCATGGCAAAACCTAGAGATGAGCCAGGTACTTCAAGATCTTCAGTGTAAAGCTCTGCATACTGAGCAAGGACCTGTAGAGCTTCAGCGAGACCATTGCAAAACCTAGAGATGTGCCAGATACTTCAAGATCTTCAGTGTAAAGCTCTCCACACTGAACTATTTTAGCTTCACGAGAGTGAAAAGATGATCTCCCTTTGAAGAATTTGAAGACATTCCATCGTGAACTAAATTTCACAAAGTTACAATACATTTAATATGAACCTTTCCAAAACCCAGAAACTAAACAGGGACCTTAAGCCTAATGCTCTGCCAACCAAGCCATTTGAGCCTCTGAGAAAACGTTTTGTTTTCAATTGAATTATGTTCTATATTTTTCTCAGGACATTTTGAACAATCTGGCAATTTTCAGGCAGCATGGAAATTCTAATAGACTAAGAAAAAACAAAACAAAACCGAAAGACTTTTTAAACTTTCATCAATCACATTGTTTTGGTTACCAAGCATATCCAATATTGGATTTCAAGTAGGGATGTTGAGATTTTCAGTGCATCAGTCCTTGCTGGTGGTTTTAAAGCCTACTGAAAACGTTTTGGGATGGATTTAGAAATGGGTTCTTTTAATCATGTACTTTCCTGAATGAGGAGCATCCCTATCAATTTACGAAAGAAAAAGGAGATTTCCAAAATAGTTATCAGTTGTTTTATATCCAAAAAAGAACGTGCCGAAACCCGGGATTGAACCAGGGACCTTTAGATCTTCAGTCTAACGCTCTCCCAACTGAGCTATTTCGGCCTGTGCTGCTAGTTGTGGAGGTCACTGTTTTGGGAATTTGAAGATGTTCCACATCATAGAAATGCAAAGACATTGTGAATACAATTACAAGAATAACAAAAATTTCCAAACCGGAAGTAAATTTTTTAAACGTGTTGTGTTGTATTTTTGTACATTTATATGGTGTGAAAAGATGCCGAAACCCGGGATCGAACCAGGGACCTTTAGATCTTCAGTCTAACGCTCTCCCAACTGAGCTATTTCGGCCTCCTCTAACATTAAGCGTGGACACTTTTTAAAAAAATTGAAGACACAACAACAGCATAGAAATCCAACTGCATTACAAACCAGAGTCCTCTCCAGCACAAGAAAATTTCCAATTACTTCACAGGAAGCTACATTTATTTAAATTAGTTGATAAGTATCAATATACTAGCAAGATAAAGCTTAACATTGAAGCAAGGACCTTTAGAGCTTCAGCGAGACCATGGCAAAACCTAGAGATGAGCCAGGTACTTCAAGATCTTCAGTGTAAAGCTCTGCATACTGAGCAAGGACCTGTAGAGCTTCAGCGAGACCATTGCAAAACCTAGAGATGTGCCAGATACTTCAAGATCTTCAGTGTAAAGCTCTTTACACTGAACTATTTTAGCTTCACGAGAGTGAAAAGATGATCTCCCTTTGAAGAATTTGAAGACATTCCATCGTGAACTAAATTTCACAAAGTTACAATACATTTAATATGAACCTTTCCAAAACCCAGAAACTAAACAGGGACCTTAAGCCTAATGCTCTGCCAACCAAGCCATTTGAGCCTCTGAGAAAACGTTTTGTTTTCAATTGAATTATGTTCTATATTTTTCTCAGGACATTTTGAACAATCTGGCAATTTTCAGGCAGCATGGAAATTCTAATAGACTAAGAAAAAACAAAACAAAACCGAAAGACTTTTTAAACTTTCATCAATCACATTGTTTTGGTTACCAAGCATATCCAATATTGGATTTCAAGTAGGGATGTTGAGATTTTCAGTGCATCAGTCCTTGCTGGTGGTTTTAAAGCCTACTGAAAACGTTTTGGGATGGATTTAGAAATGGGTACTTTTAATCATGTACTTTCCTGAATGAGGAGCATCCCTATCAATTTACGAAAGAAAAAGGAGACTTCCAAAATAGTTATCGGTTGTTTTATATCCAAAGAAGAACATGCCGAAACCCAGGATCGAACCAGGGACCTTTAGATCTTCAGTCTAACGCTCTCCCAACTGAGCTATTTCGGCCTGTGCTGCTAGTTGTGGAGGTCACTGTTTTGGGAATTTGAAGATGTTCCACATCATAGAAATGCAAAGACATTGTGAATACAATTACAAGAATAACAAAAATTTCCAAACCGGAAGTAAATTTTTTAAACGTGTTGTGTTGTATTTTTGTACATTTATATGGTGTGAAAAGATGCCGAAACCCGGGATCAAACCAGGGACCTTTAGATCTTCAGTCTAACGCTCTCCCAACTGAGCTATTTCGGCCTCCTCCTACAGTAAGCGGGGACACTTTTTTAAAAAATTGAAGACACAACAACAGCATAGAAATCCAACTGCATTACAAACCAGAGTCCTCTCCAGCACAAGAAAATTTCCAATTACTTCACAGGAAGCTACATTTATTTAAATTAGTTGATAAGTATCAATATACTAGCAAGACAAAGCTTAACATTGAAGCAAGGACCTTTAGAGCTTCAGCGAGACCATGGCAAAACCTAGAGATGAGCCAGGTACTTCAAGATCTTCAGTGTAAAGCTCTGCATACCGAGCAAGGACCTGTAGAGCTTCAGCGAGACCATTGCAAAACCTAGAGATGTGCCAGATACTTCAAGATCTTCAGTGTAAAGCTCTCCACACTGAACTATTTTAGCTTCACGAGAGTGAAAAGATGATCTCCCTTTGAAGAATTTGAAGACATTCCATCGTGAACTAAATTTCACAAAGTTACAATACATTTAATATGAACCTTTCCAAAACCCAGAAACTAAACAGGGACCTTAAGCCTAATGCTCTGCCAACCAAGCCATTTGAGCCTCTGAGAAAACGTTTTGTTTTCAATTGAATTATGTTCTATATTTTTCTCAGGACATTTTGAACAATCTGGCAATTTTCAGGCAGCATGGAAATTCTAATAGACTAAGAAAAAACAAAACAAAACCGAAAGACTTTTTAAACTTACATCAATCACATTGTTTTGGTTACCAAGCATATCCAATATTGGATTTCAAGTAGGGATGTTGAGATTTTCAGTGCATCAGTCCTTGCTGGTGGTTTTAAAGCCTACTGAAAACGTTTTGGGATGGATTTAGAAATGGGTACTTTTAATCATGTACTTTCCTGAATGAGGAGCATCCCTATCAATTAACGAAAGAAAAAGGAGACTTCCAAAATAGTTATCGGTTGTTTTGTATCCAAAGAAGAACATGCCGAAACCCGGGATTGAACCAGGGACCTTTAGATCTTCAGTCTAACGCTCTCCCAACTGAGCTATTTTGGCCTGTGCTGCTAGTTGTGGAGGTCACTGTTTTGGGAATTTGAAGATGTTCCACATCATAGAAATGCAAAGACATTTTGAATACAATTACAAGAATAACAAAAATTTCCAAACCGGAAGTAAATTTTTTAAACGTGTTGTGTTTTTGTACATTTATATGGTGTGAAAAGATGCCGAAACCCAGGATCGAACCAGGGACCTTTAGATCTTCAGTCTAACGCTCTCCCAACTGAGCTATTTCGGCCTCCTTTTACAGTAAGCGGGGACACTTTTTTAAAAAATTGAAGACACAACAACAGCATAGAAATCCAACTGCATTACAAACCAGAGTCCTCTCCAGCACAAGAAAATTTCCAATTACTTCACAGGAAGCTACATTTCTTTAAATTAGTTGATAAGTATCAATATACTAGCAAGATAAAGCTTAACATTGAAGCAAGGACCTTTAGAGCTTCAGCGAGACCATGGCAAAACCTAGAGATGAGCCAGGTACTTCAAGATCTTCAGTGTAAAGCTCTGCATACTGAGCAAGGACCTGTAGAGCTTCAGCGAGACCATTGCAAAACCTAGAGATGTGCCAGATACTTCAAGATCTTCAGTGTAAAGCTCTTTACACTGAACTATTTTAGCTTCACGAGAGTGAAAAGATGATCTCCCTTTGAAGAATTTGAAGACATTCCATCGTGAACTAAATTTCACAAAGTTACAATACATTTAATATGAACCTTTCCAAAACCCAGAAACTAAACAGGGACCTTAAGCCTAATGTTCTGCCAACCAAGCCATTTGAGCCTCTGAGAAAACGTTTTGTTTTCAATTGAATTATGTTCTATATTTTTCTCAGGACATTTTGAACAATCTGGCAATTTTCAGGCAGCATGGAAATTCTAATAGACTAAGAAAAAACAAAACAAAACCGAAAGACTTTTTAAACTTTCATCAATCACATTGTTTTGGTTACCAAGCATATCCAATATTGGATTTCAAGTAGGGATGTTGAGATTTTCAGTGCATCATTCCTTGCTGGTGGTTTTAAAGCCTACTGAAAACGTTTTGGGATGGATTTAGAAATGGGTACTTTTAATCATGTACTTTCCTGAATGAGGAGCATCCCTATCAATTTACGAAAGAAAAAGGAGACTTCCAAAATAGTTATCGGTTGTTTTATATCCAAAGAAGAACATGCCGAAACCCGGGATCGAACCAGGGACCTTTAGATCTTAAGTCTAACGCTCTCCCAACTGAGCTATTTCGGCCTGTGCTGCTAGTTGTGGAGGTCACTGTTTTGGGAATTTGAAGATGTTCCACATCATAGAAATGCAAAGACATTGTGAATACAATTACAAGAATAACAAAAATTTCCAAACCGGAAGTAAATTTTTTAAACGTGTTGTGTTGTATTTTTGTACATTTATATGGTGTGAAAAGATGCCGAAACCCGGGATCGAACCAGGGACCTTTAGATCTTCAGTCTGACGCTCTCCCAACTGAGCTATTTCTGCCTCCTCTTACAGTAAGCGGGGACACTTTTTTAAAAAATTGAAGACACAACAACAGCATAGAAATCCAACTGCATTACAAACCAGAGTCCTCTCCAGCACAAGAAAATTTCCAATTACTTCACAGGAAGCTACATTTCTTTAAATTAGTTGATAAGTATCAATATACTAGCAAGATAAAGCTTAACATTGAAGCAAGGACCTTTAGAGCTTCAGCGAGACCATGGCAAAACCTAGAGATGAGCCAGGTACTTCAAGATCTTCAGTGTAAAGCTCTGCATACTGAGCAAGGACCTGTAGAGCTTCAGCGAGACCATTGCAAAACCTAGAGATGTGCCAGATACTTCAAGATCTTCAGTGTAAAGCTCTTTACACTGAACTATTTTAGCTTCACGAGAGTGAAAAGATGATCTCCCTTTGAAGAATTTGAAGACATTCCATCGTGAACTAAATTTCACAAAGTTACAATACATTTAATAGGAACCTTTCCAAAACCCAGAAACTAAACAGGGACCTTAAGCCTAATGCTCTGCCAACCAAGCCATTTGAGCCTCTGAGAAAACGTTTTGTTTTCAATTGAATTATGTTCTATATTTTTCTCAGGACATTTTGAACAATCTGGCAATTTTCAGGCAGCATGGAAATTCTAATAGACTAAGAAAAAACAAAACAAAACCGAAAGACTTTTTAAACTTTCATCAATCACATTGTTTTGGTTACCAAGCATATCCAATATTGGATTTCAAGTAGGGATGTTGAGATTTTCAGTGCATCAGTCCTTGCTGGTGGTTTTAAAGCCTACTGAAAATGTTTTGGGATGGATTTAGAAATGGGTACTTTTAATCATGTACTTTCCTGAATGAGGAGCATCCCTATCAATTTACGAAAGAAAAAGGAGACTTCCAAAATAGTTATCGGTTGTTTTATATCCAAAGAAGAACATGCCGAAACCCGGGATCGAACCAGGGACCTTTAGATCTTCAGTCTAACGCTCTCCCAACTGAGCTATTTCGGCCTGTGCTGCTAGTTGTGGAGGTCACTGTTTTGGGAATTTGAAGATGTTCCACATCATAGAAATGCAAAGACATTGTGAATACAATTACAAGAATAACAAAAATTTCCAAACCGGAAGTAAATTTTTTAAACGTGTTGTGTTGTATTTTTGTACATTTATATGGTGTGAAAAGATGCCGAAACCCGGGATCGAACCAGGGACCTTTAGATCTTCAGTCTAACGCTCTCCCAACTGAGCTATTTCGGCCTCCTCTTACAGTAAGCGGGGACACTTTTTTAAAAAATTGAAGACACAACAACAGCATAGAAATCCAACTGCATTACAAACCAGAGTCCTCTCCAGCACAAGAAAATTTCCAATTACTTCACAGGAAGCTACATTTATTTAAATTAGTTGATAAGTATCAATATACTAGCAAGATAAAGCTTAACATTGAAGCAAGGACCTTTAGAGCTTCAGCGAGACCATGGCAAAACCTAGAGATGAGCCAGGTACTTCAAGATCTTCAGTGTAAAGCTCTGCATACTGAGCAAGGACCTGTAGAGCTTCAGCGAGACCATTGCAAAACCTAGAGATGTGCCAGATACTTCAAGATCTTCAGTGTAAAGCTCTCCACACTGAACTATTTTAGCTTCACGAGAGTGAAAAGATGATCTCCCTTTGAAGAATTTGAAGACATTCCATCGTGAACTAAATTTCACAAAGTTACAATACATTTAATATGAACCTTTCCAAAACCCAGAAACTAAACAGGGACCTTAAGCCTAATGCTCTGCCAACCAAGCCATTTGAGCCTCTGAGAAAACGTTTTGTTTTCAATTGAATTATGTTCTATATTTTTCTCAGGACATTTTGAACAATCTGGCAATTTTCAGGCAGCATGGAAATTCTAATAGACTAAGAAAAAACAAAACAAAACCGAAAGACTTTTTAAACTTTCATCAATCACATTGTTTTGGTTACCAAGCATATCCAATATTGGATTTCAAGTAGGGATGTTGAGATTTTCAGTGCATCAGTCCTTGCTGGTGGTTTTAAAGCCTACTGAAAATGTTTTGGGATGGATTTAGAAATGGGTACTTTTAATCATGTACTTTCCTGAATGAGGAGCATCCCTATCAATTTACGAAAGAAAAAGGAGACTTCCAAAATAGTTATCGGTTGTTTTATATCCAAAGAAGAACATGCCGAAACCCGGGATCGAACCAGGGACCTTTAGATCTTCAGTCTAACGCTCTCCCAACTGAGCTATTTCGGCCTGTGCTGCTAGTTGTGGAGGTCACTGTTTTGGGAATTTGAAGATGTTCCACATCATAGAAATGCAAAGACATTGTGAATACAATTACAAGAATAACAAAAATTTCCAAACCGGAAGTAAATTTTTTAAACGTGTTGTGTTGTATTTTTGTACATTTATATGGTGTGAAAAGATGCCGAAACCCGGGATCGAACCAGGGACCTTTAGATCTTCAGTCTAACGCTCTCCCAACTGAGCTATTTCGGCCTCCTCTTACAGTAAGCGGGGACACTTTTTTAAAAAATTGAAGACACAACAACAGCATAGAAATCCAACTGCATTACAAACCAGAGTCCTCTCCAGCACAAGAAAATTTCCAATTACTTCACAGGAAGCTACATTTATTTAAATTAGTTGATAAGTATCAATATACTAGCAAGATAAAGCTTAACATTGAAGCAAGGACCTTTAGAGCTTCAGCGAGACCATGGCAAAACCTAGAGATGAGCCAGGTACTTCAAGATCTTCAGTGTAAAGCTCTGCATACTGAGCAAGGACCTGTAGAGCTTCAGCGAGACCATTGCAAAACCTAGAGATGTGCCAGATACTTCAAGATCTTCAGTGTAAAGCTCTCCACACTGAACTATTTTAGCTTCACGAGAGTGAAAAGATGATCTCCCTTTGAAGAATTTGAAGACATTCCATCGTGAACTAAATTTCACAAAGTTACAATACATTTAATATGAACCTTTCCAAAACCCAGAAACTAAACAGGGACCTTAAGCCTAATGCTCTGCCAACCAAGCCATTTGAGCCTCTGAGAAAACGTTTTGTTTTCAATTGAATTATGTTCTATATTTTTCTCAGGACATTTTGAACAATCTGGCAATTTTCAGGCAGCATGGAAATTCTAATAGACTAAGAAAAAACAAAACAAAACCGAAAGACTTTTTAAACTTTCATCAATCACATTGTTTTGGTTACCAAGCATATCCAATATTGGATTTCAAGTAGGGATGTTGAGATTTTCAGTGCATCAGTCCTTGCTGGTGGTTTTAAAGCCTACTGAAAACGTTTTGGGATGGATTTAGAAATGGGTACTTTTAATCATGTACTTTCCTGAATGAGGAGCATCCCTATCAATTAACGAAAGAAAAAGGAGACTTCCAAAATAGTTATCGGTTGTTTTATATCCAAAGAAGAACATGCCGAAACCCGGGATTGAACCAGGGACCTTTAGATCTTCAGTCTAACGCTCTCCCAACTGAGCTATTTCGGCCTGTGCTGCTAGTTGTGGAGGTCACTGTTTTGGGAATTTGAAGATGTTCCACATCATAGAAATGCAAAGACATTGTGAATACAATTACAAGAATAACAAAAATTTCCAAACCGGAAGTAAATTTTTTAAACGTGTTGTGTTGTATTTTTGTACATTTATATGGTGTGAAAAGATGCCGAAACCCGGGATCGAACCAGGGACCTTTAGATCTTCAGTCTGACGCTCTCCCAACTGAGCTATTTCGGCCTCCTCTAACAGTTTGCGTGGACACTTTTTAAAAAAATTGAAGACACAACAACAGCATAGAAATCCAACTGCATTACAAACCAGAGTCCTCTCCAGCACAAGAAAATTTCCAATTACTTCACAGGAAGCTACATTTCTTTAAATTAGTTGATAAGTATCAATATACTAGCAAGATAAAGCTTAACATTGAAGCAAGGACCTTTAGAGCTTCAGCGAGACCATGGCAAAACCTAGAGATGAGCCAGGTACTTCAAGATCTTCAGTGTAAAGCTCTGCATACCGAGCAAGGACCTGTAGAGCTTCAGCGAGACCATTGCAAAACCTAGAGATGTGCCAGATACTTCAAGATCTTCAGTGTAAAGCTCTCCACACAGAACTATTTTAGCTTCACGAGAGTGAAAAGATGATCTCCCTTTGAAGAATTTGAAGACATTCCATCGTGAACTAAATTTCACAAAGTTACAATACATTTAATATGAACCTTTCCAAAACCCAGAAACTAAACAGGGACCTTAAGCCTAATGCTCTGCCAACCAAGCCATTTGAGCCTCTGAGGAAACGTTTTGTTTTCAATTGAATTATGTTCTATATTTTTCTCAGGACATTTTGAACAATCTGGCAATTTTCAGGCAGCATGGAAATTCTAATAGACTAAGAAAAAACAAAACAAAACCGAAAGACTTTTTAAACTTTCATCAATCACATTGTTTTGGTTACCAAGCATATCCAATATTGGATTTCAAGTAGGGATGTTGAGATTTTCAGTGCATCAGTCCTTGCTGGTGGTTTTAAAGCCTACTGAAAACGTTTTGGGATGGATTTAGAAATGGGTACTTTTAATCATGTACTTTCCTGAATGAGGAGCATCCCTATCAATTTACGAAAGAAAAAGGAGACTTCCAAAATAGTTATCGGTTGTTTTATATCCAAAGAAGAACATGCCGAAACTCGGGATCGAACCAGGGACCTTTAGATCTTCAGTCTAACGCTCTCCCAACTGAGCTATTTCGGCCTGTGCTGCTAGTTGTGGAGGTCACTGTTTTGGGAATTTGAAGATGTTCCACATCATAGAAATGCAAAGACATTGTGAATACAATTACAAGAATAACAAAAATTTCCAAACCGGAAGTAAATTTTTTAAACGTGTTGTGTTTTTGTACATTTTCATGGTGTGAAAAGATGCCGAAACCCGGGATCGAACCAGGGACCTTTAGATCTTCAGTCTAACGCTCTCCCAACTGAGCTATTTCTGCCTCCTCTTACAGTAAGCGGGGACACTTTTTTAAAAAATTGAAGACACAACAACAGCATAGAAATCCAACTGCATTACAAACCAGAGTCCTCTCCAGCACAAGAAAATTTCCAATTACTTCACAGGAAGCTACATTTATTTAAATTAGTTGATAAGTATCAATATACTAGCAAGATAAAGCTTAACATTGAAGCAAGGACCTTTAGAGCTTCAGCGAGACCATGGCAAAACCTAGAGATGAGCCAGGTACTTCAAGATCTTCAGTGTAAAGCTCTGCATACTGAGCAAGGATCTGTAGAGCTTCAGCGAGACCATTGCAAAACCTAGAGATGTGCCAGATACTTCAAGATCTTCAGTGTAAAGCTCTCCACACTGAACTATTTTAGCTTCACGAGAGTGAAAAGATGATCTCCCTTTGAAGAATTTGAAGACATTCCATCGTGAACTAAATTTCACAAAGTTACAATACATTTAATATGAACCTTTCCAAAACCCAGAAACTAAACAGGGACCTTAAGCCTAATGCTCTGCCAACCAAGCCATTTGAGCCTCTGAGAAAACGTTTTGTTTTCAATTGAATTATGTTCTATATTTTTCTCAGGACATTTTGAACAATCTGGCAATTTTCAGGCAGCATGGAAATTCTAATAGACTAAGAAAAAACAAAACCGAAAGACTTTTTAAACTTTCATCAATCACATTGTTTTGGTTACCAAGCATATCCAATATTGGATTTCAAGTAGGGATGTTGAGATTTTCAGTGCATCAGTCCTTGCTGGTGGTTTTAAAGCCTACTGAAAATGTTTTGGGATGGATTTAGAAATGGGTACTTTTAATCATGTACTTTCCTGAATGAGGAGCATCCCTATCAATTTACGAAAGAAAAAGGAGACTTCCAAAATAGTTATCGGTTGTTTTATATCCAAAGAAGAACATGCCGAAACCCGGGATCGAACCAGGGACCTTTAGATCTTCAGTCTAACGCTCTCCCAACTGAGCTATTTCGGCCTGTGCTGCTAGTTGTGGAGGTCACTGTTTTGGGAATTTGAAGATGTTCCACTTCATAGAAATGCAAAGACATTGTGAATACAATTACAAGAATAACAAAAATTTCCAAACCGGAAGAAAATTTTTTAAACGTGTTGTGTTGTATTTTTGTACATTTATATGGTGTGAAAAGATGCCGAAACCCGGGATCGAACCAGGGACCTTTAGATCTTCAGTCTAACGCTCTCCCAACTGAGCTATTTCTGCCTCCTCTTACAGTAAGCGGGGACACTTTTTTAAAAAATTGAAGACACAACAACAGCATAGAAATCCATCTGCATTACAAACCAGAGTCCTCTCCAGCACAAGAAAATTTCCAATTACTTCACAGGAAGCTACATTTATTTAAATTAGTTGATAAGTATCAATATACTAGCAAGATAAAGCTTAACATTGAAGCAAGGACCTTTAGAGCTTCAGCGAGACCATGGCAAAACCTAGAGATGAGCCAGGTACTTCAAGATCTTCAGTGTAAAGCTCTGCATACTGAGCAAGGACCTGTAGAGCTTCAGCGAGACCATTGCAAAACCTAGAGATGTGCCAGATACTTCAAGATCTTCAGTGTAAAGCTCTCCACACTGAACTATTTTAGCTTCACGAGAGTGAAAAGATGATCTCCCTTTGAAGAATTTGAAGACATTCCATCGTGAACTAAATTTCACAAAGTTACAATACATTTAATATGAACCTTTCCAAAACCCAGAAACTAAACAGGGACCTTAAGCCTAATGCTCTGCCAACCAAGCCATTTGAGCCTCTGAGAAAACGTTTTGTTTTCAATTGAATTATGTTCTATATTTTTCTCAGGACATTTTGAACAATCTGGCAATTTTCAGGCAGCATGGAAATTCTAATAGACTAAGAAAAAACAAAACAAAACCGAAAGACTTTTTAAACTTTCATCAATCACATTGTTTTGGTTACCAAGCATATCCAATATTGGATTTCAAGTAGGGATGTTGAGATTTTCAGTGCATCAGTCCTTGCTGGTGGTTTTAAAGCCTACTGAAAAAGTTTTGGGATGGATTTAGAAATGGGTACTTTTAATCATGTACTTTCCTGAATGAGGAGCATCCCTATCAATTTACGAAAGAAAAAGGAGACTTCCAAAATAGTTATCGGTTGTTTTATATCCAAAGAAGAACATGCCGAAACCTGGGATCGAACCAGGGACCTTTAGATCTTCAGTCTAACGCTCTCCCAACTGAGCTATTTCGGCCTGTGCTGCTAGTTGTGGAGGTCACTGTTTTGGGAATTTGAAGATGTTCCACATCATAGAAATGCAAAGACATTGTGAATACAATTACAAGAATAACAAAAATTTCCAAACCGGAAGTAAATTTTTTAAACGTGTTGTGTTGTATTTTTGTACATTTATATGGTGTGAAAAGATGCCGAAACCCGGGATCGAACCAGGGACCTTTAGATCTTCAGTCTAACGCTCTCCCAACTGAGCTATTTCTGCCTCCTCTTACAGTAAGCGGAGACACTTTTTTAAAAAATTGAAGACACAACAACAGCATAGAAATCCAACTGCATTACAAACCAGAGTCCTCTCCAGCACAAGAAAATTTCCAATTACTTCACAGGAAGCTACATTTATTTAAATTAGTTGATAAGTATCAATATACTAGCAAGATAAAGCTTAGCATTGAAGCAAGGACCTTTAGAGCTTCAGCGAGACCATGGCAAAACCTAGAGATGAGCCAGGTACTTCAAGATCTTCAGTGTAAAGCTCTGCATACCGAGCAAGGACCTGTAGAGCTTCAGCGAGACCATTGCAAAACCTAGAGATGTGCCAGATACTTCAAGATCTTCAGTGTAAAGCTCTCCACACAGAACTATTTTAGCTTCACGAGAGTGAAAAGATGATCTCCCTTTGAAGAATTTGAAGACATTCCATCGTGAACTAAATTTCACAAAGTTACAATACATTTAATATGAACCTTTCCAAAACCCAGAAACTAAACAGGGACCTTAAGCCTAATGCTCTGCCAACCAAGCCATTTGAGCCTCTGAGAAAACATTTTGTTTTCAATTGAATTATGTTCTATATTTTTCTCAGGACATTTTGAACAATCTGGCAATTTTCAGGCAGCATGGAAATTCTAATAGACTAAGAAAAAACAAAACAAAACCGAAAGACTTTTTAAACTTTCATCAATCACATTGTTTTGGTTACCAAGCATATCCAATATTGGATTTCAAGTAGGGATGTTGAGATTTTCAGTGCATCAGTCCTTGCTGGTGGTTTTAAAGCCTACTGAAAACGTTTTGGGATGGATTTAGAAATGGGTACTTTTAATCATGTACTTTCCTGAATGAGGAGCATCCCTATCAATTAACGAAAGAAAAAGGAGACTTCCAAAATAGTTATCGGTTGTTTTATATCCAAAGAAGAACATGCCGAAACCCGGGATTGAACCAGGGACCTTTAGATCTTCAGTCTAACGCTCTCCCAACTGAGCTATTTCGGCCTGTGCTGCTAGTTGTGGAGGTCACTGTTTTGGGAATTTGAAGATGTTCCACATCATAGAAATGCAAAGACATTGTGAATACAATTACAAGAATAACAAAAATTTCCAAACCGGAAGTAAATTTTTTAAACGTGTTGTGTTGTATTTTTGTACATTTATATGGTGTGAAAAGATGCCGAAACCCGGGATCGAACCAGGGACCTTTAGATCTTCAGTATAATGCTCTCCCAACTGAGCTATTTCGGCCTCCTCTTACAGTAAGCGTGGACACTTTTTAAAAAAATTGAAGACACAACAACAGCATAGAAATCCAACCGCATTACAAACCAGAGTCCTCTCCAGCACAAGAAAATTTCCAATTACTTCACAGGAAGCTACATTTATTTAAATTAGTTGATAAGTATCAATATACTAGCAAGATAAAGCTTAACATTGAAGCAAGGACCTTTAGAGCTTCAGCGAGACCATGGCAAAACCTAGAGATGAGCCAGGTACTTCAAGATCTTCAGTGTAAAGCTCTGCATACTGAGCAAGGACCTGTAGAGCTTCAGCGAGACCATTGCAAAACCTAGAGATGTGCCAGATACTTTAAAATCTTCAGTGTAAAGCTCTCCACACTGAACTATTTTAGCTTCACAAGAGTGAAAAGATGATCTCCCTTTGAAGAATTTGAAGACATTCCATCGTGAACTAAATTTCACAAAGTTACAATACATTTAATATGAACCTTTCCAAAACCCAGAAACTAAACAGGGACCTTAAGCCTAATGCTCTGCCAACCAAGCCATTTGAGCCTCTGAGAAAACGTTTTGTTTTCAATTGAATTATGTTCTATATTTTTCTCAGGACATTTTGAACAATCTGGCAATTTTCAGGCAGCATGGAAATTCTAATAGACTAAGAAAAAACAAAACAAAACCGAAAGACTTTTTAAACTTTCATCAATCACATTGTTTTGGTTACCAAGCATATCCAATATTGGATTTCAAGTAGGGATGTTGAGATTTTCAGTGCATCAGTCCTTGCTGGTGGTTTTAAAGCCTACTGAAAATGTTTTGGGATGGATTTAGAAATGGGTACTTTTAATCATGTACTTTCCTGAATGAGGAGCATCCCTATCAATTTACGAAAGAAAAAGGAGACTTCCAAAATAGTTATCGGTTGTTTTATATCCAAAGAAGAACATGCCGAAACCCGGGATCGAACCAGGGACCTTTAGATCTTCAGTCTAACGCTCTCCCAACTGAGCTATTTCGGCCTGTGCTGCTAGTTGTGGAGGTCACTGTTTTGGGAATTTGAAGATGTTCCACATCATAGAAATGCAAAGACATTGTGAATATAATTACAAGAATAACAAAAATTTCCAAACCGGAAGTAAATTTTTTAAACGTGTTGTGTTGTATTTTTGTACATTTATATGGTGTGAAAAGATGCCGAAACCCGGGATCGAACCAGGGACCTTTAGATCTTCAGTCTAATGCTCTCCCAACTGAGCTATTTCGGCCTCCTCTAACAGTAAGCGTGGACACTTTTTAAAAAAATTGAAGACACAACAACAGCATAGAAATCCAACTGCATTACAAACCAGAGTCCTCTCCAGCACAAGAAAATTTCCAATTACTTCACAGGAAGCTACATTTATTTAAATTAGTTGATAAGTATCAATATACTAGCAAGATAAAGCTTAACATTGAAGCAAGGACCTTTAGAGCTTCAGCGAGACCATGGCAAAACCTAGAGATGAGCCAGGTACTTCAAGATCTTCAGTGTAAAGCTCTCCACACTGAACTATTTTAGCTTCACGAGAGTGAAAAGATGATCTCCCTTTGAAGAATTTGAAGACATTCCATCGTGAACTAAATTTCACAAAGTTACAATACATTCAATATGAACCTTTCCAAAACCCAGAAACTAAACAGGGACCTTAAGCCTAATGCTCTGCCAACCAAGCCATTTGAGCCTCTGAGAAAACGTTTTGTTTTCAATTGAATTATGTTCTATATTTTTCTCAGGACATTTTGAACAATCTGGCAATTTTCAGGCAGCATGGAAATTCTAATAGACTAAGAAAAAACAAAACAAAACCGAAAGACTTTTTAAACTTTCATCAATCACATTGTTTTGGTTACCAAGCATATCCAATATTGGATTTCAAGTAGGGATGTTGAGATTTTCAGTGCATCAGTCCTTGCTGGTGGTTTTAAAGCCTACTGAAAACGTTTTGGGATGGATTTAGAAATGGGTACTTTTAATCATGTACTTTCCTGAATGAGGAGCATCCCTATCAATTAACGAAAGAAAAAGGAGACTTCCAAAATAGTTATCGGTTGTTTTGTATTCAAAGAAGAACATGCCGAAACCCGGGATTGAACCAGGGACCTTTAGATCTTCAGTCTAACGCTCTCCCAACTGAGCTATTTTGACCTGTGCTGCTAGTTGTGGAGGTCACTGTTTTGGGAATTTGAAGATGTTCCACATCATAGAAATGCAAAGACATTGTGAATACAATTACAAGAATAACAAAAATTTCCAAACCGGAAGTAAATTTTTTAAACGTGTTGTGTTGTATTTTTGTACATTTATATGGTGTGAAAAGATGCCGAAACCCAGGATCGAACCAGGGACCTTTAGATCTTCAGTCTAACGCTCTCCCAACTGAGCTATTTCGGCCTCCTCTAACAGTAAGCGTGGACACTTTTTAAAAAAATTGAAGACACAACAACAGCATAGAAATCCAACTGCATTACAAACCAGAGTCCTCTCCAGCACAAGAAAATTTCCAATTACTTCAAAGGAAGCTACATTTATTTAAATTAGTTGATAAGTATCAATATACTAGCAAGATAAAGCTTAACATTGAAGCAAGGACCTTTAGAGCTTCAGCGAGACCATGGCAAAACCTAGAGATGAGCCAGGTACTTCAAGATCTTCAGTGTAAAGCTCTGCATACTGAGCAAGGACCTGTAGAGCTTCAGCGAGACCATTGCAAAACCTAGAGATGTGCCAGATACTTCAAGATCTTCAGTGTAAAGCTCTTTACACTGAACTATTTTAGCTTCACGAGAGTGAAAAGATGATCTCCCTTTGAAGAATTTGAAGACATTCCATCGTGAACTAAATTTCACAAAGTTACAATACATTTAATATGAACCTTTCCAAAACCCAGAAACTAAACAGGGACCTTAAGCCTAATGTTCTGCCAACCAAGCCATTTGAGCCTCTGAGAAAACGTTTTGTTTTCAATTGAATTATGTTCTATATTTTTCTCAGGACATTTTGAACAATCTGGCAATTTTCAGGCAGCATGGAAATTCTAATAGACTAAGAAAAAACAAAACAAAACCGAAAGACTTTTTAAACTTTCATCAATCACATTGTTTTGGTTACCAAGCATATCCAATATTGGATTTCAAGTAGGGATGTTGAGATTTTCAGTGCATCAGTCCTTGCTGGTGGTTTTAAAGCCTACTGAAAACGTTTTGGGATGGATTTAGAAATGGGTACTTTTAATCATGTACTTTCCTGAATGAGGAGCATCCCTATCAATTTACGAAAGAAAAAGGAGACTTCCAAAATAGTTATCGGTTGTTTTATATCCAAAGAAGAACATGCCGAAACCCGGGATCGAACCAGGGACCTTTAGATCTTCAGTCTAACGCTCTCCCAACTGAGCTATTTCGGCCTGTGCTGCTAGTTGTGGAGGTCACTGTTTTGGGAATTTGAAGATGTTCCACATCATAGAAATGCAAAGACATTGTGAATACAATTACAAGAATAACAAAAATTTCCAAACCGGAAGTAAATTTTTTAAACGTGTTGTGTTGTATTTTTGTACATTTATATGGTGTGAAAAGATGCCGAAACCCGGGATCGAACCAGGGACCTTTAGATCTTCAGTCTGACGCTCTCCCAACTGAGCTATTTCTGCCTCCTCTTACAGTAATCGGGGACACTTTTTTAAAAAATTGAAGACACAACAACAGCATAGAAATCCAACTGCATTACAAACCAGAGTCCTCTCCAGCACAAGAAAATTTCCAATTATTTCACAGGAAGCTACATTTATTTAAATTAGTTGATAAGTATCAATATACTAGCAAGATAAAGCTTAACATTGAAGCAAGGACCTTTAGAGCTTCAGCGAGACCATGGCAAAACCTAGAGATGAGCCAGGTACTTCAAGATCTTCAGTGTAAAGCTCTGCATACTGAGCAAGGACCTGTAGAGCTTCAGCGAGACCATTGCAAAACCTAGAGATGTGCCAGATACTTCAAGATCTTCAGTGTAAAGCTCTTTACACTGAACTATTTTAGCTTCACGAGAGTGAAAAGATGATCTCCCTTTGAAGAATTTGAAGACATTCCATCGTGAACTAAATTTCACAAAGTTACAATACATTTAATATGAACCTTTCCAAAACCCAGAAACTAAACAGGGACCTTAAGCCTAATGCTCTGCCAACCAAGCCATTTGAGCCTCTGAGAAAACGTTTTGTTTTCAATTGAATTATGTTCTATATTTTTCTCAGGACATTTTGAACAATCTGGCAATTTTCAGGCAGCATGGAAATTCTAATAGACTAAGAAAAAACAAAACAAAACCGAAAGACTTTTTAAACTTTCATCAATCACATTGTTTTGGTTACCAAGCATATCCAATATTGGATTTCAAGTAGGGATGTTGAGATTTTCAGTGCATCAGTCCTTGCTGGTGGTTTTAAAGCCTACTGAAAACGTTTTGGGATGGATTTAGAAATGGGTACTTTTAATCATGTACTTTCCTGAATGAGGAGCATCCCTATCAATTAACGAAAGAAAAAGGAGACTTCCAAAATAGTTATCGGTTGTTTTATATCCAAAGAAGAACATGCCGAAACCCGGGAACCAGGGACCTTTAGATCTTCAGTCTAACGCTCTCCCAACTGAGCTATTTCGGCCTGTGCTGCTAGTTGTGGAGGTCACTGTTTTGGGAATTTGAAGATGTTCCACATCATAGAAATGCAAAGACATTGTGAATATAATTACAAGAATAACAAAAATTTCCAAACCGGAAGTAAATTTTTTAAACGTGTTGTGTTGTATTTTTGTACATTTATATGGTGTGAAAAGATGCCGAAACCCAGGATCGAACCAGGGACCTTTAGATCTTCAGTCTAACGCTCTCCCAACTGAGCTATTTCGGCCTCCTCTAACAGTAAGCGTGGACACTTTTTAAAAAAATTGAAGACACAACAACAGCATAGAAATCCAACTGCATTACAAACCAGAGTCCTCTCCAGCACAAGAAAATTTCCAATTACTTCAAAGGAAGCTACATTTATTTAAATTAGTTGATAAGTATCAATATACTAGCAAGATAAAGCTTAACATTGAAGCAAGGACCTTTAGAGCTTCAGCGAGACCATGGCAAAACCTAGAGATGAGCCAGGTACTTCAAGATCTTCAGTGTAAAGCTCTGCATACTGAGCAAGGACCTGTAGAGCTTCAGCGAGACCATTGCAAAACCTAGAGATGTGCCAGATACTTCAAGATCTTCAGTGTAAAGCTCTTTACACTGAACTATTTTAGCTTCACGAGAGTGAAAAGATGATCTCCCTTTGAAGAATTTGAAGACATTCCATCGTGAACTAAATTTTACAAAGTTACAATACATTTAATATGAACCTTTCCAAAACCCAGAAACTAAACAGGGACCTTAAGCCTAATGTTCTGCCAACCAAGCCATTTGAGCCTCTGAGAAAACGTTTTGTTTTCAATTGAATTATGTTCTATATTTTTCTCAGGACATTTTGAACAATCTGGCAATTTTCAGGCAGCATGGAAATTCTAATAGACTAAGAAAAAACAAAACAAAACCGAAAGACTTTTTAAACTTTCATCAATCACATTGTTTTGGTTACCAAGCATATCCAATATTGGATTTCAAGTAGGGATGTTGAGATTTTCAGTGCATCAGTCCTTGCTGGTGGTTTTAAAGCCTACTGAAAACGTTTTGGGATGGATTTAGAAATGGGTACTTTTAATCATGTACTTTCCTGAATGAGGAGCATCCCTATCAATTTACGAAAGAAAAAGGAGACTTCCAAAATAGTTATCGGTTGTTTTATATCCAAAGAAGAACATGCCGAAACTCGGGATCGAACCAGGGACCTTTAGATCTTCAGTCTAACGCTCTCCCAACTGAGCTATTTCGGCCTGTGCTGCTAGTTGTGGAGGTCACTGTTTTGGGAATTTGAAGATGTTCCACATCATAGAAATGCAAAGACATTGTGAATACAATTACAAGAATAACAAAAATTTCCAAACCGGAAGTAAATTTTTTAAACGTGTTGTGTTTTTGTACATTTTCATGGTGTGAAAAGATGCCGAAACCCGGGATCGAACCAGGGACCTTTAGATCTTCAGTCTAACGCTCTCCCAACTGAGCTATTTCTGCCTCCTCTTACAGTAAGCGGGGACACTTTTTTAAAAAATTGAAGACACAACAACAGCATAGAAATCCAACTGCATTACAAACCAGAGTCCTCTCCAGCACAAGAAAATTTCCAATTACTTCACAGGAAGCTACATTTATTTAAATTAGTTGATAAGTATCAATATACTAGCAAGATAAAGCTTAACATTGAAGCAAGGACCTTTAGAGCTTCAGCGAGACCATGGCAAAACCTAGAGATGAGCCAGGTACTTCAAGATCTTCAGTGTAAAGCTCTGCATACTGAGCAAGGATCTGTAGAGCTTCAGCGAGACCATTGCAAAACCTAGAGATGTGCCAGATACTTCAAGATCTTCAGTGTAAAGCTCTCCACACTGAACTATTTTAGCTTCACGAGAGTGAAAAGATGATCTCCCTTTGAAGAATTTGAAGACATTCCATCGTGAACTAAATTTCACAAAGTTACAATACATTTAATATGAACCTTTCCAAAACCCAGAAACTAAACAGGGACCTTAAGCCTAATGCTCTGCCAACCAAGCCATTTGAGCCTCTGAGAAAACGTTTTGTTTTCAATTGAATTATGTTCTATATTTTTCTCAGGACATTTTGAACAATCTGGCAATTTTCAGGCAGCATGGAAATTCTAATAGACTAAGAAAAAACAAAACCGAAAGACTTTTTAAACTTTCATCAATCACATTGTTTTGGTTACCAAGCATATCCAATATTGGATTTCAAGTAGGGATGTTGAGATTTTCAGTGCATCAGTCCTTGCTGGTGGTTTTAAAGCCTACTGAAAATGTTTTGGGATGGATTTAGAAATGGGTACTTTTAATCATGTACTTTCCTGAATGAGGAGCATCCCTATCAATTTACGAAAGAAAAAGGAGACTTCCAAAATAGTTATCGGTTGTTTTATATCCAAAGAAGAACATGCCGAAACCCGGGATCGAACCAGGGACCTTTAGATCTTCAGTCTAACGCTCTCCCAACTGAGCTATTTCGGCCTGTGCTGCTAGTTGTGGAGGTCACTGTTTTGGGAATTTGAAGATGTTCCACTTCATAGAAATGCAAAGACATTGTGAATACAATTACAAGAATAACAAAAATTTCCAAACCGGAAGAAAATTTTTTAAACGTGTTGTGTTGTATTTTTGTACATTTATATGGTGTGAAAAGATGCCGAAACCCGGGATCGAACCAGGGACCTTTAGATCTTCAGTCTAACGCTCTCCCAACTGAGCTATTTCTGCCTCCTCTTACAGTAAGCGGGGACACTTTTTTAAAAAATTGAAGACACAACAACAGCATAGAAATCCATCTGCATTACAAACCAGAGTCCTCTCCAGCACAAGAAAATTTCCAATTACTTCACAGGAAGCTACATTTATTTAAATTAGTTGATAAGTATCAATATACTAGCAAGATAAAGCTTAACATTGAAGCAAGGACCTTTAGAGCTTCAGCGAGACCATGGCAAAACCTAGAGATGAGCCAGGTACTTCAAGATCTTCAGTGTAAAGCTCTGCATACTGAGCAAGGACCTGTAGAGCTTCAGCGAGACCATTGCAAAACCTAGAGATGTGCCAGATACTTCAAGATCTTCAGTGTAAAGCTCTCCACACTGAACTATTTTAGCTTCACGAGAGTGAAAAGATGATCTCCCTTTGAAGAATTTGAAGACATTCCATCGTGAACTAAATTTCACAAAGTTACAATACATTTAATATGAACCTTTCCAAAACCCAGAAACTAAACAGGGACCTTAAGCCTAATGCTCTGCCAACCAAGCCATTTGAGCCTCTGAGAAAACGTTTTGTTTTCAATTGAATTATGTTCTATATTTTTCTCAGGACATTTTGAACAATCTGGCAATTTTCAGGCAGCATGGAAATTCTAATAGACTAAGAAAAAACAAAACAAAACCGAAAGACTTTTTAAACTTTCATCAATCACATTGTTTTGGTTACCAAGCATATCCAATATTGGATTTCAAGTAGGGATGTTGAGATTTTCAGTGCATCAGTCCTTGCTGGTGGTTTTAAAGCCTACTGAAAAAGTTTTGGGATGGATTTAGAAATGGGTACTTTTAATCATGTACTTTCCTGAATGAGGAGCATCCCTATCAATTTACGAAAGAAAAAGGAGACTTCCAAAATAGTTATCGGTTGTTTTATATCCAAAGAAGAACATGCCGAAACCTGGGATCGAACCAGGGACCTTTAGATCTTCAGTCTAACGCTCTCCCAACTGAGCTATTTCGGCCTGTGCTGCTAGTTGTGGAGGTCACTGTTTTGGGAATTTGAAGATGTTCCACATCATAGAAATGCAAAGACATTGTGAATACAATTACAAGAATAACAAAAATTTCCAAACCGGAAGTAAATTTTTTAAACGTGTTGTGTTGTATTTTTGTACATTTATATGGTGTGAAAAGATGCCGAAACCCGGGATCGAACCAGGGACCTTTAGATCTTCAGTCTAACGCTCTCCCAACTGAGCTATTTCTGCCTCCTCTTACAGTAAGCGGAGACACTTTTTTAAAAAATTGAAGACACAACAACAGCATAGAAATCCAACTGCATTACAAACCAGAGTCCTCTCCAGCACAAGAAAATTTCCAATTACTTCACAGGAAGCTACATTTATTTAAATTAGTTGATAAGTATCAATATACTAGCAAGATAAAGCTTAGCATTGAAGCAAGGACCTTTAGAGCTTCAGCGAGACCATGGCAAAACCTAGAGATGAGCCAGGTACTTCAAGATCTTCAGTGTAAAGCTCTGCATACCGAGCAAGGACCTGTAGAGCTTCAGCGAGACCATTGCAAAACCTAGAGATGTGCCAGATACTTCAAGATCTTCAGTGTAAAGCTCTCCACACAGAACTATTTTAGCTTCACGAGAGTGAAAAGATGATCTCCCTTTGAAGAATTTGAAGACATTCCATCGTGAACTAAATTTCACAAAGTTACAATACATTTAATATGAACCTTTCCAAAACCCAGAAACTAAACAGGGACCTTAAGCCTAATGCTCTGCCAACCAAGCCATTTGAGCCTCTGAGAAAACATTTTGTTTTCAATTGAATTATGTTCTATATTTTTCTCAGGACATTTTGAACAATCTGGCAATTTTCAGGCAGCATGGAAATTCTAATAGACTAAGAAAAAACAAAACAAAACCGAAAGACTTTTTAAACTTTCATCAATCACATTGTTTTGGTTACCAAGCATATCCAATATTGGATTTCAAGTAGGGATGTTGAGATTTTCAGTGCATCAGTCCTTGCTGGTGGTTTTAAAGCCTACTGAAAACGTTTTGGGATGGATTTAGAAATGGGTACTTTTAATCATGTACTTTCCTGAATGAGGAGCATCCCTATCAATTAACGAAAGAAAAAGGAGACTTCCAAAATAGTTATCGGTTGTTTTATATCCAAAGAAGAACATGCCGAAACCCGGGATTGAACCAGGGACCTTTAGATCTTCAGTCTAACGCTCTCCCAACTGAGCTATTTCGGCCTGTGCTGCTAGTTGTGGAGGTCACTGTTTTGGGAATTTGAAGATGTTCCACATCATAGAAATGCAAAGACATTGTGAATACAATTACAAGAATAACAAAAATTTCCAAACCGGAAGTAAATTTTTTAAACGTGTTGTGTTGTATTTTTGTACATTTATATGGTGTGAAAAGATGCCGAAACCCGGGATCGAACCAGGGACCTTTAGATCTTCAGTATAATGCTCTCCCAACTGAGCTATTTCGGCCTCCTCTTACAGTAAGCGTGGACACTTTTTAAAAAAATTGAAGACACAACAACAGCATAGAAATCCAACCGCATTACAAACCAGAGTCCTCTCCAGCACAAGAAAATTTCCAATTACTTCACAGGAAGCTACATTTATTTAAATTAGTTGATAAGTATCAATATACTAGCAAGATAAAGCTTAACATTGAAGCAAGGACCTTTAGAGCTTCAGCGAGACCATGGCAAAACCTAGAGATGAGCCAGGTACTTCAAGATCTTCAGTGTAAAGCTCTGCATACTGAGCAAGGACCTGTAGAGCTTCAGCGAGACCATTGCAAAACCTAGAGATGTGCCAGATACTTTAAAATCTTCAGTGTAAAGCTCTCCACACTGAACTATTTTAGCTTCACAAGAGTGAAAAGATGATCTCCCTTTGAAGAATTTGAAGACATTCCATCGTGAACTAAATTTCACAAAGTTACAATACATTTAATATGAACCTTTCCAAAACCCAGAAACTAAACAGGGACCTTAAGCCTAATGCTCTGCCAACCAAGCCATTTGAGCCTCTGAGAAAACGTTTTGTTTTCAATTGAATTATGTTCTATATTTTTCTCAGGACATTTTGAACAATCTGGCAATTTTCAGGCAGCATGGAAATTCTAATAGACTAAGAAAAAACAAAACAAAACCGAAAGACTTTTTAAACTTTCATCAATCACATTGTTTTGGTTACCAAGCATATCCAATATTGGATTTCAAGTAGGGATGTTGAGATTTTCAGTGCATCAGTCCTTGCTGGTGGTTTTAAAGCCTACTGAAAATGTTTTGGGATGGATTTAGAAATGGGTACTTTTAATCATGTACTTTCCTGAATGAGGAGCATCCCTATCAATTTACGAAAGAAAAAGGAGACTTCCAAAATAGTTATCGGTTGTTTTATATCCAAAGAAGAACATGCCGAAACCCGGGATCGAACCAGGGACCTTTAGATCTTCAGTCTAACGCTCTCCCAACTGAGCTATTTCGGCCTGTGCTGCTAGTTGTGGAGGTCACTGTTTTGGGAATTTGAAGATGTTCCACATCATAGAAATGCAAAGACATTGTGAATATAATTACAAGAATAACAAAAATTTCCAAACCGGAAGTAAATTTTTTAAACGTGTTGTGTTGTATTTTTGTACATTTATATGGTGTGAAAAGATGCCGAAACCCGGGATCGAACCAGGGACCTTTAGATCTTCAGTCTAATGCTCTCCCAACTGAGCTATTTCGGCCTCCTCTAACAGTAAGCGTGGACACTTTTTAAAAAAATTGAAGACACAACAACAGCATAGAAATCCAACTGCATTACAAACCAGAGTCCTCTCCAGCACAAGAAAATTTCCAATTACTTCACAGGAAGCTACATTTATTTAAATTAGTTGATAAGTATCAATATACTAGCAAGATAAAGCTTAACATTGAAGCAAGGACCTTTAGAGCTTCAGCGAGACCATGGCAAAACCTAGAGATGAGCCAGGTACTTCAAGATCTTCAGTGTAAAGCTCTCCACACTGAACTATTTTAGCTTCACGAGAGTGAAAAGATGATCTCCCTTTGAAGAATTTGAAGACATTCCATCGTGAACTAAATTTCACAAAGTTACAATACATTCAATATGAACCTTTCCAAAACCCAGAAACTAAACAGGGACCTTAAGCCTAATGCTCTGCCAACCAAGCCATTTGAGCCTCTGAGAAAACGTTTTGTTTTCAATTGAATTATGTTCTATATTTTTCTCAGGACATTTTGAACAATCTGGCAATTTTCAGGCAGCATGGAAATTCTAATAGACTAAGAAAAAACAAAACAAAACCGAAAGACTTTTTAAACTTTCATCAATCACATTGTTTTGGTTACCAAGCATATCCAATATTGGATTTCAAGTAGGGATGTTGAGATTTTCAGTGCATCAGTCCTTGCTGGTGGTTTTAAAGCCTACTGAAAACGTTTTGGGATGGATTTAGAAATGGGTACTTTTAATCATGTACTTTCCTGAATGAGGAGCATCCCTATCAATTAACGAAAGAAAAAGGAGACTTCCAAAATAGTTATCGGTTGTTTTGTATTCAAAGAAGAACATGCCGAAACCCGGGATTGAACCAGGGACCTTTAGATCTTCAGTCTAACGCTCTCCCAACTGAGCTATTTTGACCTGTGCTGCTAGTTGTGGAGGTCACTGTTTTGGGAATTTGAAGATGTTCCACATCATAGAAATGCAAAGACATTGTGAATACAATTACAAGAATAACAAAAATTTCCAAACCGGAAGTAAATTTTTTAAACGTGTTGTGTTGTATTTTTGTACATTTATATGGTGTGAAAAGATGCCGAAACCCAGGATCGAACCAGGGACCTTTAGATCTTCAGTCTAACGCTCTCCCAACTGAGCTATTTCGGCCTCCTCTAACAGTAAGCGTGGACACTTTTTAAAAAAATTGAAGACACAACAACAGCATAGAAATCCAACTGCATTACAAACCAGAGTCCTCTCCAGCACAAGAAAATTTCCAATTACTTCAAAGGAAGCTACATTTATTTAAATTAGTTGATAAGTATCAATATACTAGCAAGATAAAGCTTAACATTGAAGCAAGGACCTTTAGAGCTTCAGCGAGACCATGGCAAAACCTAGAGATGAGCCAGGTACTTCAAGATCTTCAGTGTAAAGCTCTGCATACTGAGCAAGGACCTGTAGAGCTTCAGCGAGACCATTGCAAAACCTAGAGATGTGCCAGATACTTCAAGATCTTCAGTGTAAAGCTCTTTACACTGAACTATTTTAGCTTCACGAGAGTGAAAAGATGATCTCCCTTTGAAGAATTTGAAGACATTCCATCGTGAACTAAATTTCACAAAGTTACAATACATTTAATATGAACCTTTCCAAAACCCAGAAACTAAACAGGGACCTTAAGCCTAATGTTCTGCCAACCAAGCCATTTGAGCCTCTGAGAAAACGTTTTGTTTTCAATTGAATTATGTTCTATATTTTTCTCAGGACATTTTGAACAATCTGGCAATTTTCAGGCAGCATGGAAATTCTAATAGACTAAGAAAAAACAAAACAAAACCGAAAGACTTTTTAAACTTTCATCAATCACATTGTTTTGGTTACCAAGCATATCCAATATTGGATTTCAAGTAGGGATGTTGAGATTTTCAGTGCATCAGTCCTTGCTGGTGGTTTTAAAGCCTACTGAAAACGTTTTGGGATGGATTTAGAAATGGGTACTTTTAATCATGTACTTTCCTGAATGAGGAGCATCCCTATCAATTTACGAAAGAAAAAGGAGACTTCCAAAATAGTTATCGGTTGTTTTATATCCAAAGAAGAACATGCCGAAACCCGGGATCGAACCAGGGACCTTTAGATCTTCAGTCTAACGCTCTCCCAACTGAGCTATTTCGGCCTGTGCTGCTAGTTGTGGAGGTCACTGTTTTGGGAATTTGAAGATGTTCCACATCATAGAAATGCAAAGACATTGTGAATACAATTACAAGAATAACAAAAATTTCCAAACCGGAAGTAAATTTTTTAAACGTGTTGTGTTGTATTTTTGTACATTTATATGGTGTGAAAAGATGCCGAAACCCGGGATCGAACCAGGGACCTTTAGATCTTCAGTCTGACGCTCTCCCAACTGAGCTATTTCTGCCTCCTCTTACAGTAATCGGGGACACTTTTTTAAAAAATTGAAGACACAACAACAGCATAGAAATCCAACTGCATTACAAACCAGAGTCCTCTCCAGCACAAGAAAATTTCCAATTATTTCACAGGAAGCTACATTTATTTAAATTAGTTGATAAGTATCAATATACTAGCAAGATAAAGCTTAACATTGAAGCAAGGACCTTTAGAGCTTCAGCGAGACCATGGCAAAACCTAGAGATGAGCCAGGTACTTCAAGATCTTCAGTGTAAAGCTCTGCATACTGAGCAAGGACCTGTAGAGCTTCAGCGAGACCATTGCAAAACCTAGAGATGTGCCAGATACTTCAAGATCTTCAGTGTAAAGCTCTTTACACTGAACTATTTTAGCTTCACGAGAGTGAAAAGATGATCTCCCTTTGAAGAATTTGAAGACATTCCATCGTGAACTAAATTTCACAAAGTTACAATACATTTAATATGAACCTTTCCAAAACCCAGAAACTAAACAGGGACCTTAAGCCTAATGCTCTGCCAACCAAGCCATTTGAGCCTCTGAGAAAACGTTTTGTTTTCAATTGAATTATGTTCTATATTTTTCTCAGGACATTTTGAACAATCTGGCAATTTTCAGGCAGCATGGAAATTCTAATAGACTAAGAAAAAACAAAACAAAACCGAAAGACTTTTTAAACTTTCATCAATCACATTGTTTTGGTTACCAAGCATATCCAATATTGGATTTCAAGTAGGGATGTTGAGATTTTCAGTGCATCAGTCCTTGCTGGTGGTTTTAAAGCCTACTGAAAACGTTTTGGGATGGATTTAGAAATGGGTACTTTTAATCATGTACTTTCCTGAATGAGGAGCATCCCTATCAATTAACGAAAGAAAAAGGAGACTTCCAAAATAGTTATCGGTTGTTTTATATCCAAAGAAGAACATGCCGAAACCCGGGAACCAGGGACCTTTAGATCTTCAGTCTAACGCTCTCCCAACTGAGCTATTTCGGCCTGTGCTGCTAGTTGTGGAGGTCACTGTTTTGGGAATTTGAAGATGTTCCACATCATAGAAATGCAAAGACATTGTGAATATAATTACAAGAATAACAAAAATTTCCAAACCGGAAGTAAATTTTTTAAACGTGTTGTGTTGTATTTTTGTACATTTATATGGTGTGAAAAGATGCCGAAACCCAGGATCGAACCAGGGACCTTTAGATCTTCAGTCTAACGCTCTCCCAACTGAGCTATTTCGGCCTCCTCTAACAGTAAGCGTGGACACTTTTTAAAAAAATTGAAGACACAACAACAGCATAGAAATCCAACTGCATTACAAACCAGAGTCCTCTCCAGCACAAGAAAATTTCCAATTACTTCAAAGGAAGCTACATTTATTTAAATTAGTTGATAAGTATCAATATACTAGCAAGATAAAGCTTAACATTGAAGCAAGGACCTTTAGAGCTTCAGCGAGACCATGGCAAAACCTAGAGATGAGCCAGGTACTTCAAGATCTTCAGTGTAAAGCTCTGCATACTGAGCAAGGACCTGTAGAGCTTCAGCGAGACCATTGCAAAACCTAGAGATGTGCCAGATACTTCAAGATCTTCAGTGTAAAGCTCTTTACACTGAACTATTTTAGCTTCACGAGAGTGAAAAGATGATCTCCCTTTGAAGAATTTGAAGACATTCCATCGTGAACTAAATTTTACAAAGTTACAATACATTTAATATGAACCTTTCCAAAACCCAGAAACTAAACAGGGACCTTAAGCCTAATGTTCTGCCAACCAAGCCATTTGAGCCTCTGAGAAAACGTTTTGTTTTCAATTGAATTATGTTCTATATTTTTCTCAGGACATTTTGAACAATCTGGCAATTTTCAGGCAGCATGGAAATTCTAATAGACTAAGAAAAAACAAAACAAAACCGAAAGACTTTTTAAACTTTCATCAATCACATTGTTTTGGTTACCAAGCATATCCAATATTGGATTTCAAGTAGGGATGTTGAGATTTTCAGTGCATCAGTCCTTGCTGGTGGTTTTAAAGCCTACTGAAAACGTTTTGGGATGGATTTAGAAATGGGTACTTTTAATCATGTACTTTCCTGAATGAGGAGCATCCCTATCAATTTACGAAAGAAAAAGGAGACTTCCAAAATAGTTATCGGTTGTTTTATATCCAAAGAAGAACATGCCGAAACCCGGGATCGAACCAGGGACCTTTAGATCTTCAGTCTAACGCTCTCCCAACTGAGCTATTTCGGCCTGTGCTGCTAGTTGTGGAGGTCACTGTTTTGGGAATTTGAAGATGTTCCACATCATAGAAATGCAAAGACATTGTGAATACAATTACAAGAATAACAAAAATTTCCAAACCGGAAGTAAATTTTTTAAACGTGTTGTGTTGTATTTTTGTACATTTATATGGTGTGAAAAGATGCCGAAACCCGGGATCGAACCAGGGACCTTTAGATCTTCAGTCTGACGCTCTCCCAACTGAGCTATTTCTGCCTCCTCTTACAGTAAGCGGGGACACTTTTTTAAAAAATTGAAGACACAACAACAGCATAGAAATCCAACTGCATTACAAACCAGAGTCCTCTCCAGCACAAGAAAATTTCCAATTATTTCACAGGAAGCTACATTTATTTAAATTAGTTGATAAGTATCAATATACTAGCAAGATAAAGCTTAACATTGAAGCAAGGACCTTTAGAGCTTCAGCGAGACCATGGCAAAACCTAGAGATGAGCCAGGTACTTCAAGATCTTCAGTGTAAAGCTCTGCATACTGAGCAAGGACCTGTAGAGCTTCAGCGAGACCATTGCAAAACCTAGAGATGTGCCAGATACTTCAAGATCTTCAGTGTAAAGCTCTTTACACTGAACTATTTTAGCTTCACGAGAGTGAAAAGATGATCTCCCTTTGAAGAATTTGAAGACATTCCATCGTGAACTAAATTTCACAAAGTTACAATACATTTAATATGAACCTTTCCAAAACCCAGAAACTAAACAGGGACCTTAAGCCTAATGCTCTGCCAACCAAGCCATTTGAGCCTCTGAGAAAACGTTTTGTTTTCAATTGAATTATGTTCTATATTTTTCTCAGGACATTTTGAACAATCTGGCAATTTTCAGGCAGCATGGAAATTCTAATAGACTAAGAAAAAACAAAACAAAACCGAAAGACTTTTTAAACTTTCATCAATCACATTGTTTTGGTTACCAAGCATATCCAATATTGGATTTCAAGTAGGGATGTTGAGATTTTCAGTGCATCAGTCCTTGCTGGTGGTTTTAAAGCCTACTGAAAACGTTTTGGGATGGATTTAGAAATGGGTACTTTTAATCATGTACTTTCCTGAATGAGGAGCATCCCTATCAATTAACGAAAGAAAAAGGAGACTTCCAAAATAGTTATCGGTTGTTTTATATCCAAAGAAGAACATGCCGAAACCCGGGAACCAGGGACCTTTAGATCTTCAGTCTAACGCTCTCCCAACTGAGCTATTTCGGCCTGTGCTGCTAGTTGTGGAGGTCACTGTTTTGGGAATTTGAAGATGTTCCACATCATAGAAATGCAAAGACATTGTGAATATAATTACAAGAATAACAAAAATTTCCAAACCGGAAGTAAATTTTTTAAACGTGTTGTGTTGTATTTTTGTACATTTATATGGTGTGAAAAGATGCCGAAACCCGGGATCGAACCAGGGACCTTTAGATCTTCAGTCTAACGCTCTCCCAACTGAGCTATTTCGGCCTCCTCTAACAGTAAGCGTGGACACTTTTTAAAAAAATTGAAGACACAACAACAGCATAGAAATCCAACTGCATTACAAACCAGAGTCCTCTCCAGCACAAGAAAATTTCCAATTACTTCACAGGAAGCTACATTTATTTAAATTAGTTGATAAGTATCAATATACTAGCAAGATAAAGCTTAACATTGAAGCAAGGACCTTTAGAGCTTCAGCGAGACCATGGCAAAACCTAGAGATGAGCCAGGTACTTCAAGATCTTCAGTGTAAAGCTCTGCATACCGAGCAAGGACCTGTAGAGCTTCAGCGAGACCATTGCAAAACCTAGAGATCTGCCAGATACTTCAAGATCTTCAGTGTAAAGCTCTCCACACAGAACTATTTTAGCTTCACGAGAGTGAAAAGATGATCTCCCTTTGAAGAATTTGAAGACATTCCATCGTGAACTAAATTTCACAAAGTTACAATACATTTAATATGAACCTTTCCAAAACCCAGAAATTAAACAGGGACCTTAAGCCTAATGCTCTGTCAACCAAGCCATTTGAGCCTCTGAGAAAACGTTTTGTTTTCAATTGAATTATGTTCTATATTTTTCTCAGGACATTTTGAACAATCTGGCAATTTTCAGGCAGCATGGAAATTCTAATAGACTAAGAAAAAACAAAACAAAACCGAAAGACTTTTTAAACTTTCATCAATCACATTGTTTTGGTTACCAAGCATATCCAATATTGGATTTCAAGTAGGGATGTTGAGATTTTCAGTGCATCAGTCCTTGCTGGTGGTTTTAAAGCCTACTGAAAACGTTTTGGGATGGATTTAGAAATGGGTACTTTTAATCATGTACTTTCCTGAATGAGGAGCATCCCTATCAATTTACGAAAGAAAAAGGAGACTTCCAAAATAGTTATCGGTTGTTTTATATCCAAGGAAGAACATGCCGAAACCCGGGATCGAACCAGGGACCTTTAGATCTTCAGTCTAACGCTCTCCCAACTGAGCTATTTCGGCCTGTGCTGCTAGTTGTGGAGGTCACTGTTTTGGGAATTTGAAGATGTTCCACATCATAGAAATGCAAAGACATTGTGAATACAATTACAAGAATAACAAAAATTTCCAAACCGGAAGTAAATTTTTTAAACGTGTTGTGTTGTATTTTTGTACATTTATATGGTGTGAAACGATGCCGAAACCCGGGATCGAACCAGGGACCTTTAGATCTTCAGTCTAACGCTCTCCCAACTGAGCTATTTCGGCCTCCTCTTACAGTAAGCGGGGACACTTTTTTAAAAAATTGAAGACACAACAACAGCATAGAAATCCAACTGCATTACAAACCAGAGTCCTCTCCAGCACAAGAAAATTTCCAATTACTTCACAGGAAGCTACATTTATTTAAATTAGTTGATAAGTATCAATATACTAGCAAGATAAAGCTTAACATTGAAGCAAGGACCTTTAGAGCTTCAGCGAGACCATGGCAAAACCTAGAGATGAGCCAGGTACTTCAAGATCTTCAGTGTAAAGCTCTGCATACTGAGCAAGGACCTGTAGAGCTTCAGCGAGACCATTGCAAAACCTAGAGATGTGCCAGATACTTCAAGATCTTCAGTGTAAAGCTCTCCACACTGAACTATTTTAGCTTCACAAGAGTGAAAAGATGATCTCCCTTTGAAGAATTTGAAGACATTCCATCGTGAACTAAATTTCACAAAGTTACAATACATTTAATATGAACCTTTCCAAAACCCAGAAACTAAACAGGGACCTTAAGCCTAATGCTCTGCCAACCAAGCCATTTGAGCCTCTGAGAAAACGTTTTGTTTTCAATTGAATTATGTTCTATATTTTTCTCAGGACATTTTGAACAATCTGGCAATTTTCAGGCAGCATGGAAATTCTAATAGACTAAGAAAAAACAAAACAAAACCGAAAGACTTTTTAAACTTTCATCAATCACATTGTTTTGGTTACCAAGCATATCCAATATTGGATTTCAAGTAGGGATGTTGAGATTTTCAGTGCATCAGTCCTTGCTGGTGGTTTTAAAGCCTACTGAAAACGTTTTGGGATGGATTTAGAAATGGGTACTTTTAATCATGTACTTTCCTGAATGAGGAGCATCCCTATCAATTAACGAAAGAAAAAGGAGACTTCCAAAATAGTTATCGGTTGTTTTATATCCAAAGAAGAACATGCCGAAACCCGGGAACCAGGGACCTTTAGATCTTCAGTCTAACGCTCTCCCAACTGAGCTATTTCGGCCTGTGCTGCTAGTTGTGGAGGTCACTGTTTTGGGAATTTGAAGATGTTCCACATCATAGAAATGCAAAGACATTGTGAATACAATTACAAGAATAACAAAAATTTCCAAACCGGAAGTAAATTTTTTAAACGTGTTGTGTTGTATTTTTGTACATTTATATGGTGTGAAAAGATGCCGAAACCCGGGATCGAACCAGGGACCTTTAGATCTTCAGTCTAACGCTCTCCCAACTGAGCTATTTCGGCCTCCTCTAACAGTTTGCGTGGACACTTTTTAAAAAAATTGAAGACACAACAACAGCATAGAAATCCAACTGCATTACAAACCAGAGTCCTCTCCAGCACAAGAAAATTTCCAATTACTTCACAGGAAGCTACATTTATTTAAATTAGTTGATAAGTATCAATATACTAGCAAGATAAAGCTTAACATTGAAGCAAGGACCTTTAGAGCTTCAGCGAGACCATGGCAAAACCTAGAGATGAGTCAGGTACTTCAAGATCTTCAGTGTAAAGCTCTGCATACCGAGCAAGGACCTGTAGAGCTTCAGCAAGACCATTGCAAAACCTAGAGATCTGCCAGATACTTCAAGATCTTCAGTGTAAAGCTCTCCACACAGAACTATTTTAGCTTCACGAGAGTGAAAAGATGATCTCCCTTTGAAGAATTTGAAGACATTCCATCGTGAACTAAATTTCACAAAGTTACAATACATTTAATATGAACCTTTCCAAAACCCAGAAATTAAACAGGGACCTTAAGCCTAATGCTCTGTCAACCAAGCCATTTGAGCCTCTGAGAAAACGTTTTGTTTTCAATTGAATTATGTTCTATATTTTTCTCAGGACATTTTGAACAATCTGGCAATTTTCAGGCAGCATGGAAATTCTAATAGACTAAGAAAAAACAAAACAAAACCGAAAGACTTTTTAAACTTTCATCAATCACATTGTTTTGGTTACCAAGCATATCCAATATTGGATTTCAAGTAGGGATGTTGAGATTTTCAGTGCATCAGTCCTTGCTGGTGGTTTTAAAGCCTACTGAAAACGTTTTGGGATGGATTTAGAAATGGGTACTTTTAATCATGTACTTTCCTGAATGAGGAGCATCCCTATCAATTTACGAAAGAAAAAGGAGACTTCCAAAATAGTTATCGGTTGTTTTATATCCAAAGAAGAACATGCCGAAACCCGGGATCGAACCAGGGACCTTTAGATCTTCAGTCTAACGCTCTCCCAACTGAGCTATTTCGGCCTGTGCTGCTAGTTGTGGAGGTCACTGTTTTGGGAATTTGAAGATGTTCCACATCATAGAAATGCAAAGACATTGTGAATACAATTACAAGAATAACAAAAATTTCCAAACCGGAAGTAAATTTTTTAAACGTGTTGTGTTGTATTTTTGTACATTTATATGGTGTGAAAAGATGCCGAAACCCGGGATCGAACCAGGGACCTTTAGATCTTCAGTCTAACGCTCTCCCAACTGAGCTATTTCTGCCTCCTCTTACAGTAAGCGGGGACACTTTTTTAAAAAATTGAAGACACAACAACAGCATAGAAATCCAACTGCATTACAAACCAGAGTCCTCTCCAGCACAAGAAAATTTCCAATTACTTCACAGGAAGCTACATTTATTTAAATTAGTTGATAAGTATCAATATACTAGCAAGATAAAGCTTAACATTGAAGCAAGGACCTTTAGAGCTTCAGCGAGACCATGGCAAAACCTAGAGATGAGCCAGGTACTTCAAGATCTTCAGTGTAAAGCTCTGCATACTGAGCAAGGACCTGTAGAGCTTCAGCGAGACCATTGCAAAACCTAGAGATGTGCCAGATACTTCAAGATCTTCAGTGTAAAGCTCTCCACACTGAACTATTTTAGCTTCACGAGAGTGAAAAGATGATCTCCCTTTGAAGAATTTGAAGACATTCCATCGTGAACTAAATTTCACAAAGTTACAATACATTTAATATGAACCTTTCCAAAACCCAGAAACTAAACAGGGACCTTAAGCCTAATGCTCTGCCAACCAAGCCATTTGAGCCTCTGAGAAAACGTTTTGTTTTCAATTGAATTATGTTCTATATTTTTCTCAGGACATTTTGAACAATCTGGCAATTTTCAGGCAGCATGGAAATTCTAATAGACTAAGAAAAAACAAAACAAAACCGAAAGACTTTTTAAACTTTCATCAATCACATTGTTTTGGTTACCAAGCATATCCAATATTGGATTTCAAGTAGGGATGTTGAGATTTTCAGTGCATCAGTCCTTGCTGGTGGTTTTAAAGCCTACTGAAAACGTTTTGGGATGGATTTAGAAATGGGTACTTTTAATCATGTACTTTCCTGAATGAGGAGCATCCCTATCAATTAACGAAAGAAAAAGGAGACTTCCAAAATAGTTATCGGTTGTTTTATATCCAAAGAAGAACATGCCGAAACCCGGGAACCAGGGACCTTTAGATCTTCAGTCTAACGCTCTCCCAACTGAGCTATTTCGGCCTGTGCTGCTAGTTGTGGAGGTCACTGTTTTGGGAATTTGAAGATGTTCCACATCATAGAAATGCAAAGACATTGTGAATACAATTACAAGAATAACAAAAATTTCCAAACCGGAAGTAAATTTTTTAAACGTGTTGTGTTGTATTTTTGTACATTTATATGGTGTGAAAAGATGCCGAAACCCGGGATCGAACCAGGGACCTTTAGATCTTCAGTCTAACGCTCTCCCAACTGAGCTATTTCGGCCTCCTCTAACAGTTTGCGTGGACACTTTTTAAAAAAATTGAAGACACAACAACAGCATAGAAATCCAACTGCATTACAAACCAGAGTCCTCTCCAGCACAAGAAAATTTCCAATTACTTCACAGGAAGCTACATTTATTTAAATTAGTTGATAAGTATCAATATACTAGCAAGATAAAGCTTAACATTGAAGCAAGGACCTTTAGAGCTTCAGCGAGACCATGGCAAAACCTAGAGATGAGCCAGGTACTTCAAGATCTTCAGTGTAAAGCTCTGCATACTGAGCAAGGACCTGTAGAGCTTCAGCGAGACCATTGCAAAACCTAGAGATGTGCCAGATACTTTAAGATCTTCAGTGTAAAGCTCTTTACACTGAACTATTTTAGCTTCACGAGAGTGAAAAGATGATCTCCCTTTGAAGAATTTGAAGACATTCCATCGTGAACTAAATTTCACAAAGTTACAATACATTTAATATGAACCTTTCCAAAACCCAGAAACTAAACAGGGACCTTAAGCCTAATGCTCTGCCAACCAAGCCATTTGAGCCTCTGAGAAAACGTTTTGTTTTCAATTGAATTATGTTCTATATTTTTCTCAGGACATTTTGAACAATCTGGCAATTTTCAGGCAGCATGGAAATTCTAATAGACTAAGAAAAAACAAAACAAAACCGAAAGACTTTTTAAACTTTCATCAATCACATTGTTTTGGTTACCAAGCATATCCAATATTGGATTTCAAGTAGGGATGTTGAGATTTTCAGTGCATCAGTCCTTGCTGGTGGTTTTAAAGCCTACTGAAAACGTTTTGGGATGGATTTAGAAATGGGTACTTTTAATCATGTACTTTCCTGAATGAGGAGCATCCCTATCAATTTACGAAAGAAAAAGGAGACTTCCAAAATAGTTATCGGTTGTTTTATATCCAAAGAAGAACATGCCGAAACCCGGGATCGAACCAGGGACCTTTAGATCTTCAGTCTAGCGCTCTCCCAACTGAGCTATTTCGGCCTGTGCTGCTGGTTGTGGAGGTCACTGTTTTGGGAATTTGAAGATGTTCCACACCATAGAAATGTAAAGACATTGTGAATACAATTAAAAGAATAACAAAAATTTCAAAACCGGAAGTAAATTTTTTAAACGTGTTGTGTTGTATTTTTGTACATTTATAAGGTGTGAAAAGATGCCGAAACCCGGGATCGAACCAGGGACCTTTAGATCTTCAGTCTAACGCTCTCCCAACTGAGCTATTTCGGCCTCCTCTAACAGTAAGCGTGGACACTTTTTTAAAAAATTGAAGACACAACAACAGCATAGAAATCCAACTGCATTACAAACCAGAGTCCTCTCCAGCACAAGAAAATTTCCAATTACTTCACAGGAAGCTACATTTCTTTAAATTAGTTGATAAGTATCAATATACTAGCAAGATAAAGCTTAACATTGCAGCAAGGACCTTTAGAGCTTCAGCGAGACCATGGCAAAACTTAGAGATGAGCCAGGTACTTCAAGATCTTCAGTGTAAAGCTCTGCATACCGAGCAAGGACCTGTAGAGCTTCAGCGAGACCATTGCAAAACCTAGAGATGTGCCAGATACTTCAAGATCTTCAGTGTAAAGCTCTCCACACAGAACTATTTTAGCTTCACGAGCGTGAAAAGATGATCTCCCTTTGAAGAATTTGAAGACATTCCATCGTGAACTAAATTTCACAAAGTTTCAATACATTTAATATGAACCTTTCCAAAACCCAGAAACTAAACAGGGACCTTAAGCCTAATGCTCTGCCAACCAAGCCATTTGAGCCTCTGAGAAAACGTTTTGTTTTCAATTGAATTATGTTCTATATTTTTCTCAGGACAATTTGAACAATCTGTCAATTTTCAGGCAGCATGGAAATTCTAATAGACTAAGAAAAAACAAAACAAAACCGAAAGACTTTTTAAACTTTCATCAATCACATTGTTTTGGTTACCAAGCATATCCAATATTGGATTTCAAGTAGGGATGTTGAGATTTTCAGTGCATCAGTCCTTGCTGGTGGTTTTAAAGCCTACTGAAAACGTTTTGGGATGGATTTAGAAATGGGTACTTTTAATCATGTACTTTCCTGAATGGGGAGCATCCCTATCAATTTACGAAAGAAAAAGGAGACTTCCAAAATAGTTATCAGTTGTTTTATATCCAAAGAAGAAAGTGCCGAAAACCGGGATCGAACCAGGGACCTTTAGATCTTCAGTCTAACGCTCTCCCAACTGAGCTATTTCGGCCTGTGCTGCTAGTTGTGGAGGTCACTGTTTTGGGAATTTGAAGATGTTCCACATCATAGAAATGCAAAGACATTGTGAATACAATTACAAGAATAACAAAAATTTCCAAACCGGAAGTAAATTTTTTAAACGTGTTGTGTTGTATTTTTGTACATTTATATGGTGTGAAAAGATGCCGAAACCCGGGATCGAACCAGGGACCTTTAGATCTTCAGTCTAACGCTCTCCCAACTGAGCTATTTCGGCCTCCTCTTACAGTAAGCGGGGACACTTTTTTAAAAAATTGAAGACACAACAACAGCATAGAAATCCAACTGCATTACAAACCAGAGTCCTCTCCAGCACAAGAAAATTTCCAATTACTTCACAGGAAGCTACATTTATTTAAATTAGTTGATAAGTATCAATATACTAGCAAGATAAAGCTTAACATTGAAGCAAGGACCTTTAGAGCTTCAGCGAGACCATGGCAAAACCTAGAGATGAGCCAGGTACTTCAAGATCTTCAGGGTAAAGCTCTGCATACTGAGCAAGGACCTGTAGAGCTTCAGCGAGACCATTGCAAAACCTAGAGATGTGCCAGATACTTCAAGATCTTCAGTGTAAAGCTCTCCACACTGAACTATTTTAGCTTCACGAGAGTGAAAAGATGATCTCCCTTTGAAGAATTTGAAGACATTCCATCGTGAACTAAATTTCACAAAGTTACAATACATTTAATATGAACCTTTCCAAAACCCAGAAACTAAACAGGGACCTTAAGCCTAATGCTCTGCCAACCAAGCCATTTGAGCCTCTGAGAAAACGTTTTGTTTTCAATTGAATTATGTTCTATATTTTTCTCAGGACATTTTGAACAATCTGGCAATTTTCAGGCAGCATGGAAATTCTAATAGACTAAGAAAAAACAAAACAAAACCGAAAGACTTTTTAAACTTTCATCAATCACATTGTTTTGGTTACCAAGCATATCCAATATTGGATTTCAAGTAGGGATGTTGAGATTTTCAGTGCATCAGTCCTTGCTGGTGGTTTTAAAGCCTACTGAAAACGTTTTGGGATGGATTTAGAAATGGGTACTTTTAATCATGTACTTTCCTGAATGAGGAGCATCCCTATCAATTTACGAAAGAAAAAGGAGACTTCCAAAATAGTTATCGGTTGTTTTATATCCAAAGAAGAACATGCCGAAACCCGGGATCGAACCAGGGACCTTTAGATCTTCAGTCTAACGCTCTCCCAACTGAGCTATTTCGGCCTGTGCTGCTGGTTGTGGAGGTCACTGTTTTGGGAATTTGAAGATGTTCCACACCATAGAAATGTAAAGACATTGTGAATACAATTAAAAGAATAACAAAAATTTCCAAACCGGAAGTAAATTTTTTAAACGTGTTGTGTTGTATTTTTGTACATTTATACGGTGTGAAAAGATGCTGAAACCCGGGATCGAACCAGGGACCTTTAGATCTTCAGTCTAACGCTCTCCCAACTGAGCTATTTCGGCCTCCTCTTACAGTAAGCGGGGACACTTTTTTAAAAAATTGAAGACACAACAACAGCATAGAAATCCAACTGCATTACAAACCAGAGTCCTCTCCAGCACAAGAAAATTTCCAATTACTTCACAGGAAGCTACATTTATTTAAATTAGTTGATAAGTATCAATATACTAGCAAGATAAAGCTTAACATTGAAGCAAGGACCTTTAGAGCTTCAGCGAGACCATGGCAAAACCTAGAGATGAGCCAGGTACTTCAAGATCTTCAGGGTAAAGCTCTGCATACTGAGCAAGGACCTGTAGAGCTTCAGCGAGACCATTGCAAAACCTAGAGATGTGCCAGATACTTCAAGATCTTCAGTGTAAAGCTCTCCACACTGAACTATTTTAGCTTCACGAGAGTGAAAAGATGATCTCCCTTTGAAGAATTTGAAGACATTCCATCGTGAACTAAATTTCACAAAGTTACAATACATTTAATATGAACCTTTCCAAAACCCAGAAACTAAACAGGGACCTTAAGCCTAATGCTCTGCCAACCAAGCCATTTGAGCCTCTGAGAAAACGTTTTGTTTTCAATTGAATTATGTTCTATATTTTTCTCAGGACATTTTGAACAATCTGGCAATTTTCAGGCAGCATGGAAATTCTAATAGACTAAGAAAAAACAAAACAAAACCGAAAGACTTTTTAAACTTTCATCAATCACATTGTTTTGGTTACCAAGCATATCCAATATTGGATTTCAAGTAGGGATGTTGAGATTTTCAGTGCATCAGTCCTTGCTGGTGGTTTTAAAGCCTACTGAAAACGTTTTGGGATGGATTTAGAAATGGGTACTTTTAATCATGTACTTTCCTGAATGAGGAGCATCCCTATCAATTAACGAAAGAAAAAGGAGACTTCCAAAATAGTTATCGGTTGTTTTATATCCAAAGAAGAACATGCCGAACCCTGGGATTGAACCAGGGACCTTTAGATCTTCAGTCTAACGCTCTCCCAACTGAGCTATTTCGGCCTGTGCTGCTAGTTGTGGAGGTTACTGTTTTGGGAATTTGAAGATGTTCCACATCATAGAAATGCAAAGACATTGTGAATACAATTACAAGAATAACAAAAATTTCCAAACCGGAAGTAAATTTTTTAAACGTGTTGTGTTGTATTTTTGTACATTTATATGGTGTGAAAAGATGCCGAAACCCGGGATCGAACCAGGAACCTTTAGATCTTCAGTCTAACGCTCTCCCAACTGAGCTATTTCTGCCTCCTCTTACAGTAAGCGGGGACACTTTTTTAAAAAATTGAAGACACAACAACAGCATAGAAATCCAACTGCATTACAAACCAGAGTCCTCTCCAGCACAAGAAAATTTCCAATTACTTCACAGGAAGCTACATTTCTTTAAATTAGTTGATAAGTATCAATATACTAGCAAGATAAAGCTTAACATTGAAGCAAGGACCTTTAGAGCTTCAGCGAGACCATGGCAAAACCTAGAGATGAGCCAGGTACTTCAAGATCTTCAGTGTAAAGCTCTGCATACTGAGCAAGGACCTGTAGAGCTTCAGCGAGACCATTGCAAAACCTAGAGATGTGCCAGATACTTCAAGATCTTCAGTGTAAAGCTCTCCACACTGAACTATTTTAGCTTCACGAGAGTGAAAAGATGATCTCCCTTTGAAGAATTTGAAGACATTCCATCGTGAACTAAATTTCACAAAGTTACAATACATTTAATATGAACCTTTCCAAAACCCAGAAACTAAACAGGGACCTTAAGCCTAATGCTCTGCCAACCAAGCCATTTGAGCCTCTGAGAAAACGTTTTGTTTTCAATTGAATTATGTTCTATATTTTTCTCAGGACATTTTGAACAATCTGGCAATTTTCAGGAAGCATGGAAATTCTAATAGACTAAGAAAAAATAAAACAAAACCGAAAGACTTTTTAAACTTTCATCAATCACATTGTTTTGGTTACCAAGCATATCCAATATTGGATTTCAAGTAGGGATGTTGAGATTTTCAGTGCATCAGTCCTTGCTGGTGGTTTTAAAGCCTACTGAAAACGTTTTGGGATGGATTTAGAAATGGGTACTTTTAATCATGTACTTTCCTGAATGAGGAGCATCCCTATCAATTAACGAAAGAAAAAGGAGACTTCCAAAATAGTTATCGGTTGTTTTATATCCAAAGAAGAACATGCCAAACCCTGGGATTGAACCAGGGACCTTTAGATCTTCAGTCTTACGCTCTCCCAACTGAGCTATTTCGGCCTGTGCTGCTAGTTGTGGAGGTCACTGTTTTGGGAATTTGAAGATGTTCCACATCATAGAAATGCAAAGACATTGTGAATACAATTACAAGAATAACAAAAATTTCCAAACCGGAAGTAAATTTTTTAAACGTGTTGTGTTGTATTTTTGTACATTTATATGGTGTGAAAAGATGCCGAAACCCGGGATCGAACCAGGGACCTTTAGATCTTCAGTCTAACGCTCTCCCAACTGAGCTATTTCTGCCTCCTCTTAAAGTAAGCGGGGACACTTTTTAAAAAAATTGAAGACACAACAACAGCATAGAAATCCAACTGCATTACAAACCAGAGTCCTCTCCAGCACAAGAAAATTTCCAATTACTTCACAGGAAGCTACATTTCTTTAAATTAGTTGATAAGTATCAATATACTAGCAAGATAAAGCTTAACATTGAAGCAAGGACCTTTAGAGCTTCAGCGAGACCATGGCAAAACCTAGAGATGAGCCAGGTACTTCAAGATCTTCAGTGTAAAGCTCTGCATACTGAGCAAGGACCTGTAGAGCTTCAGCGAGACCATTGCAAAACCTAGAGATGTGCCAGATACTTCAAGATCTTCAGTGTAAAGCTCTTTACACTGAACTATTTTAGCTTCACGAGAGTGAAAAGATGATCTCCCTTTGAAGAATTTGAAGACATTCCATCGTGAACTAAATTTCACAAAGTTACAATACATTTAATATGAACCTTTCCAAAACCCAGAAACTAAACAGGGACCTTAAGCCTAATGCTCTGCCAACCAAGCCATTTGAGCCTCTGAGAAAACGTTTTGTTTTCAATTGAATTATGTTCTATATTTTTCTCAGGACATTTTGAACAATCTGGCAATTTTCAGGCAGCATGGAAATTCTAATAGACTAAGAAAAAACAAAACAAAACCGAAAGACTTTTTAAACTTTCATCAATCACATTGTTTTGGTTACCAAGCATATCCAATATTGGATTTCAAGTAGGGATGTTGAGATTTTCAGTGCATCAGTCCTTGCTGGTGGTTTTAAAGCCTACTGAAAACGTTTTGGGATGGATTTAGAAATGGGTACTTTTAATCATGTACTTTCCTGAATGAGGAGCATCCCTATCAATTTACGAAAGAAAAAGGAGACTTCCAAAATAGTTATCGGTTGTTTTATATCCAAAGAAGAACATGCCGAAACCCGGGATCGAACCAGGGACCTTTAGATCTTCAGTCTAACGCTCTCCCAACTGAGCTATTTCGGCCTGTGCTGCTAGTTGTGGAGGTCACTGTTTTGGGAATTTGAAGATGTTCCACACAATAGAAATGCAAAGACATTGTGAATACAATTAAAAGAATAACAAAAATTTCCAAACCGGAAGTAAATTTTTTAAACGTGTTGTGTTGTATTTTTGTACATTTATACGGTGTGAAAAGATGCCGAAACCCGGGATCGAACCAGGGACCTTTAGATCTTCAGTCTAACGCTCTCCCAACTGAGCTATTTCGGCCTCCTCTAACAGTAAGCGTGGAGACTTTTTAAAAAAATTGAAGACACAACAACAGCATAGAAATCCAACTGCATTACAAACCAGAGTCTTCTCCAGCACAAGAAAATTTCCAATTACTTCACAGGAAGCTACATTTCTTTAAATTAGTTGATAAGTATCAATATACTAGCAAGATAAAGCTTAACATTGAAGCAAGGACCTTTAGAGCTTCAGCGAGACCATGGCAAAACCTAGAGATGAGCCAGGTACTTCAAGATCTTCAGTGTAAAGCTCTGCATACTGAGCAAGGACCTGTAGAGCTTCAGCGAGACCATTGCAAAACCTAGAGATGTGCCAGATACTTCAAGATCTTCAGTGTAAAGCTCTTTACACTGAACTATTTTAGCTTCACGAGAGTGAAAAGATGATCTCCCTTTGAAGAATTTGAAGACATTCCATCGTGAACTAAATTTCACAAAGTTACAATACATTTAATATGAACCTTTCCAAAACCCAGAAACTAAACAGGGACCTTAAGCCTAATGCTCTGCCAACCAAGCCATTTGAGCCTCTGAGAAAACGTTTTGTTTTCAATTGAATTATGTTCTATATTTTTCTCAGGACATTTTGAACAATCTGGCAATTTTCAGGCAGCATGGAAATTCTAATAGACTAAGAAAAAACAAAACAAAACCGAAAGACTTTTTAAACTTTCATCAATCACATTGTTTTGGTTACCAAGCATATCCAATATTGGATTTCAAGTAGGGATGTTGAGATTTTCAGTGCATCAGTCCTTGCTGGTGGTTTTAAAGCCTACTGAAAACGTTTTGGAATGGATTTAGAAATGGGTACTTTTAATCATGTACTTTCCTGAATGAGGAGCATCCCTATCAATTTACGAAAGAAAAAGGAGACTTCCAAAATAGTTATCGGTTGTTTTATATCCAAAGAAGAACATGCCGAAACCCGGGATCGAACCAGGGACCTTTAGATCTTCAGTCTAACGCTCTCCCAACTGAGCTATTTCGGCCTGTGCTGCTAGTTGTGGAGGTCACTGTTTTGGGAATTTGAAGATGTTCCACATCATAGAAATGCAAAGACATTGTGAATACAATTACAAGAATAACAAAAATTTCCAAACCGGAAGTAAATTTTTTAAACGTGTTGTGTTGTATTTTTGTACATTTATATGGTGTGAAAAGATGCCGAAACCCGGGATCGAACCAGGGACCTTTAGATCTTCAGTCTAACGCTCTCCCAACTGAGCTATTTCTGCCTCCACTTATAGTAAGCGGGAACACTTTTTTAAAAAATTGAAGACACAACAACAGCATACAAATCCAACTGCATTACAAACCAGAGTCCTCTCCAGCACAAGAAAATTTCCAATTACTTCACAGGAAGCTACATTTCTTTAAATTAGTTGATAAGTATCAATATACTAGCAAGATAAAGCTTAACATTGAAGCAAGGACCTTTAGAGCTTCAGCGAGACCATGGCAAAACCTAGAGATGAGCCAGGTACTTCAAGATCTTCAGTGTAAAGCTCTGCATACTGAGCAAGGACCTGTAGAGCTTCAGCGAGACCATTGCAAAACCTAGAGATGTGCCAGATACTTCAAGATCTTCAGTGTAAAGCTCTTTACACTGAACTATTTTAGCTTCACGAGAGTGAAAAGATGATCTCCCTTTGAAGAATTTGAAGACATTCCATCGTGAACTAAATTTCACAAAGTTACAATACATTTAATATGAACCTTTCCAAAACCCAGAAACTAAACAGGGACCTTAAGCCTAATGCTCTGCCAACCAAGCCATTTGAGCCTCTGAGAAAACGTTTTGTTTTCAATTGAATTATGTTCTATATTTTTCTCAGGACATTTTGAACAATCTGGCAATTTTCAGGCAGCATGGAAATTCTAATAGACTAAGAAAAAACAAAACAAAACCGAAAGACTTTTTAAACTTTCATCAATCACATTGTTTTGGTTACCAAGCATATCCAATATTGGATTTCAAGTAGGGATGTTGAGATTTTCAGTGCATCAGTCCTTGCTGGTGGTTTTAAAGCCTACTGAAAACGTTTTGGAATGGATTTAGAAATGGGTACTTTTAATCATGTACTTTCCTGAATGAGGAGCATCCCTATCAATTTACGAAAGAAAAAGGAGACTTCCAAAATAGTTATCGGTTGTTTTATATCCAAAGAAGAACATGCCGAAACCCGGGATCGAACCAGGGACCTTTAGATCTTCAGTCTAACGCTCTCCCAACTGAGCTATTTCGGCCTGTGCTGCTAGTTGTGGAGGTCACTGTTTTGGGAATTTGAAGATGTTCCACATCATAGAAATGCAAAGACATTGTGAATACAATTACAAGAATAACAAAAATTTCCAAACCGGAAGTAAATTTTTTAAACGTGTTGTGTTGTATTTTTGTACATTTATATGGTGTGAAAAGATGCCGAAACCCGGGATCGAACCAGGGACCTTTAGATCTTCAGTCTAACGCTCTCCCAACTGAGCTATTTCTGCCTCCACTTATAGTAAGCGGGAACACTTTTTTAAAAAATTGAAGACACAACAACAGCATACAAATCCAACTGCATTACAAACCAGAGTCCTCTCCAGCACAAGAAAATTTCCAATTACTTCACAGGAAGCTACATTTATTTAAATTAGTTGATAAGTATCAATATACTAGCAAGATAAAGCTTAACATTGAAGCAAGGACCTTTAGAGCTTCAGCGAGACCATGGCAAAACCTAGAGATGAGCCAGGTACTTCAAGATCTTCAGTGTAAAGCTCTGCATACTGAGCAAGGACCTGTAGAGCTTCAGCGAGACCATTGCAAAACCTAGAGATGTGCCAGATACTTCAAGATCTTCAGTGTAAAGCTCTTTACACTGAACTATTTTAGCTTCACGAGAGTGAAAAGATGATCTCCCTTTGAAGAATTTGAAGACATTCCATCGTGAACTAAATTTCACAAAGTTACAATACATTTAATATGAACCTTTCCAAAACCCAGAAACTAAACAGGGACCTTAAGCCTAATGCTCTGCCAACCAAGCCATTTGAGCCTCTGAGAAAACGTTTTGTTTTCAATTGAATTATGTTCTATATTTTTCTCAGGACATTTTGAACAATCTGGCAATTTTCAGGCAGCATGGAAATTCTAATAGACTAAGAAAAAACAAAACAAAACCGAAAGACTTTTTAAACTTTCATCAATCACATTGTTTTGGTTACCAAGCATATCCAATATTGGATTTCAAGTAGGGATGTTGAGATTTTCAGTGCATCAGTCCTTGCTGGTGGTTTTAAAGCCTACTGAAAACGTTTTGGGATGGATTTAGAAATGGGTACTTTTAATCATGTACTTTCCTGAATGAGGAGCATCCCTATCAATTTACGAAAGAAAAAGGAGACTTCCAAAATAGTTATCGGTTGTTTTATATCCAAAGAAGAACATGCCGAAACCCGGGACCTTTAGATCTTCAGTCTAACGCTCTCCCAACTGAGCTATTTCAGCCTGTGCAGCTAGTTGTGGAGGTCACTGTTTTGGGAATTTGAAGATGTTCCACATCATAGAAATGCAAAGACATTGTGAATACAATTACAAGAATAACAAAAATTTCCAAACCGGAAGTAAATTTTTTAAACGTGTTGTGTTGTATTTTTGTACATTTATATGGTGTGAAAAGATGCTGAAACCCGGGATCGAACCAGGGACCTTTAGATCTTCAGTCTAACGCTCTCCCAACTGAGCTATTTCTGCCTCCTCTTACAGTAAGCGGGGACACTTTTTTAAAAAATTGAAGACACAACAACAGCATAGAAATCCAACTGCATTACAAACCAGAGTCCTCTCCAGCACAAGAAAATTTCCAATTACTTCACAGGAAGCTACATTTATTTAAATTAGTTGATAAGTATCAATATACTAGCAAGATAAAGCTTAACATTGAAGCAAGGACCTTTAGAGCTTCAGCGAGACCATGGCAAAACCTAGAGATGAGCCAGGTACTTCAAGATCTTCAGTGTAAAGCTCTGCATACTGAGCAAGGACCTGTAGAGCTTCAGCGAGACCATTGCAAAACCTAGAGATGTGCCAGATACTTCAAGATCTTCAGTGTAAAGCTCTTTACACTGAACTATTTTAGCTTCACGAGAGTTAAAAGATGATCTCCCTTTGAAGAATTTGAAGACATTCCATCGTGAACTAAATTTCACAAAGTTACAATACATTTAATATGAACCTTTCCAAAACCCAGAAACTAAACAGGGACCTTAAGCCTAATGCTCTGCCAACCAAGCCATTTGAGCCTCTGAGAAAACGTTTTGTTTGCAATTGAATTATGTTCTATATTTTTCTCAGGACATTTTGAACAATCTGGCAATTTTCAGGCAGCATGGAAATTCTAATAGACTAAGAAAAAACAAAACAAAACCGAAAGACTTTTTAAACTTTCATCAATCACATTGTTTTGGTTACCAAGCATATCCAATATTGGATTTCAAGTAGGGATGTTGAGATTTTCAGTGCATCAGTCCTTGCTGGTGGTTTTAAAGCCTACTGAAAACGTTTTGGGATGGATTTAGAAATGGGTACTTTTAATCATGTACTTTCCTGAATGAGGAGCATCCCTATCAATTTACGAAAGAAAAAGGAGACTTCCAAAATAGTTATCGGTTGTTTTATATCCAAAGAAGAACATGCCGAAACCCGGGATCGAACCAGGGACCTTTAGATCTTCAGTCTAACGCTCTCCCAACTGAGCTATTTCGGCCTGTGCTGCTAGTTTTGGAGGTCACTGTTTTGGGAATTTGAAGATGTTCCACATCATAGAAATGCAAAGACATTGTGAATACAATTACAAGAATAACAAAAATTTCCAAACCGGAAGTAAATTTTTTAAACGTGTTGTGTTGTATTTTTGTACATTTATATGGTGTGAAAAGATGCAGAACCAGGGACCTTTAGATCTTCAGTCTAACGCTCTCCCAACTGAGCTATTTCGGCCTCCTCTAACAGTAAGCGTGGACATGTTTTAAAAAAAATGGAAAACACAACAACAGCATAGAAATCCAACTGCATTACAAACCAGAGTCCTCTCCAGCACAAGAAAATTTCCAATTACTTCACAGGAAGCTACATTTATTTAAATTAGTTGATAAGTATCAATATACTAGCAAGATAAAGCTTAACATTGAAGCAAGGACCTTTAGAGCTTCAGCGAGACCATGGCAAAACCTAGAGATGAGCCAGGTACTTCAAGATCTTCAGTGTAAAGCTCTGCATACTGAGCAAGGACCTGTAGAGCTTCAGCGAGACCATTGCAAAACCTAGAGATGTGCCAGATACTTCAAGATCTTCAGTGTAAAGCTCTTTACACTGAACTATTTTAGCTTCACGAGAGTTAAAAGATGATCTCCCTTTGAAGAATTTGAAGACATTCCATCGTGAACTAAATTTCACAAAGTTACAATACATTTAATATGAACCTTTCCAAAACCCAGAAACTAAACAGGGACCTTAAGCCTAATGCTCTGCCAACCAAGCCATTTGAGCCTCTGAGAAAACGTTTTGTTTTCAATTGAATTATGTTCTATATTTTTCTCAGGACATTTTGAACAATCTGGCAATTTTCAGGCAGCATGGAAATTCTAATAGACTAAGAAAAAACAAAACAAAACCGAAAGACTTTTTAAACTTTCATCAATCACATTGTTTTGGTTACCAAGCATATCCAATATTGGATTTCAAGTAGGGATGTTGAGATTTTCAGTGCATCAGTCCTTGCTGGTGGTTTTAAAGCCTACTGAAAACGTTTTGGGATGGATTTAGAAATGGGTACTTTTAATCATGTACTTTCCTGAATGAGGAGCATCCCTATCAATTTACGAAAGAAAAAGGAGACTTCCAAAATAGTTATCGGTTGTTTTATATCCAAAGAAGAACATGCCGAAACCCGGGATCGAACCAGGGTCCTTTAGATCTTCAGTCTAACGCTCTCCCAACTGAGCTATTTCGGCCTGTGCTGCTAGTTGTGGAGGTCACTGTTTTGGGAATTTGAAGATGTTCCACACCATAGAAATGCAAAGACATTGTGAATACAATTAAAAGAATAACAAAAATTTCCAAACCGGAAGTAAATTTTTTAAACGTGTTGTGTTGTGTTTTTGTACATTTATATGGTGTGAAAAGATGCCGAAACCCGGGATCGAACCAGGGACCTTTAGATCTTCAGTCTAACGCTCTCCCAACTGAGCTATTTCGGCCTCCTCTAACAGTAAGCGTGGACACGTTTTAAAAAAAATGGAAAAGACAACAACAGCATAGAAATCCAACTGCATTACAAACCAGAGTCCTCTCCAGCACAAGAAAATTTCCAATTACTTCACAGGAAGCTACATTTATTTAAATTAGTTGATAAGTATCAATATACTAGCAAGATAAAGCTTAACATTGAAGCAAGGACCTTTAGAGCTTCAGCGAGACCATGGCAAAACCTAGAGATGAGCCAGGTACTTCAAGATCTTCAGTGTAAAGCTCTGCATACTGAGCAAGGACCTGTAGAGCTTCAGCGAGACCATTGCAAAACCTAGAGATGTGCCAGATACTTCAAGATCTTCAGTGTAAAGCTCTTTACACTGAACTATTTTAGCTTCACGAGAGTGAAAAGATGATCTCCCTTTGAAGAATTTGAAGACATTCCATCGTGAACTAAATTTCACAAAGTTACAATACATTTAATATGAACCTTTCCAAAACCCAGAAACTAAACAGGGACCTTAAGCCTAATGCTCTGCCAACCAAGCCATTTGAGCCTCTGAGAAAACGTTTTGTTTTCAATTGAATTATGTTCTATATTTTTCTCAGGACATTTTGAACAATCTGGCAATTTTCAGGCAGCATGGAAATTCTAATAGACTAAGAAAAAACAAAACAAAACCGAAAGACTTTTTAAACTTTCATCAATCACATTGTTTTGGTTACCAAGCATATCCAATATTGGATTTCAAGTAGGGATGTTGAGATTTTCAGTGCATCAGTCCTTGCTGGTGGTTTTAAAGCCTACTGAAAACGTTTTGGAATGGATTTAGAAATGGGTACTTTTAATCATGTACTTTCCTGAATGAGGAGCATCCCTATCAATTTACGAAAGAAAAAGGAGACTTCCAAAATAGTTATCGGTTGTTTTATATCCAAAGAAGAACATGCCGAAACCCGGGATCGAACCAGGGACCTTTAGATCTTCAGTCTAACGCTCTCCCAACTGAGCTATTTCAGCCTGTGCTGCTAGTTGTGGAGGTCACTGTTTTGGGAATTTGAAGATGTTCCACATCATAGAAATGCAAAGACATTGTGAATACAATTACAAGAATAACAAAAATTTCCAAACCGGAAGTAAATTTTTTAAACGTGTTGTGTTGTATTTTTGTACATTTATATGGTGTGAAAAGATGCCGAAACCCGGGATCGAACCAGGGACCTTTAGATCTTCAGTCTAACGCTCTCCCAACTGAGCTATTTCTGCCTCAACTTACAGTAAGCGGGAACATTTTTTAAAAAATTGAAGACACAACAACAGCATAGAAATCCAACTGCATTACAAACCAGAGTCCTCTCCAGCACAAGAAAATTTCCAATTACTTCACAGGAAGCTACATTTATTTAAATTAGTTGATAAGTATCAATATACTAGCAAGATAAAGCTTAACATTGAAGCAAGGACCTTTAGAGCTTCAGCGAAACCATGGCAAAACCTAGAGATGAGCCAGGTACTTCAAGATCTTCAGTGTAAAGCTCTGCATACTGAGCAAGGACCTGTAGAGCTTCAGCGAGACCATTGCAAAACCTAGAGATGTGCCAGATACTTCAAGATCTTCAGTGTAAAGCTCTTTACACTGAACTATTTTAGCTTCACGAGAGTGAAAAGATGATCTCCCTTTGAAGAATTTGAAGACATTCCATCGTGAACTAAATTTCACAAAGTTACAATACATTTAATATGAACCTTTCCAAAACCCAGAAACTAAACAGGGACCTTAAGCCTAATGCTCTGCCAACCAAGCCATTTGAGCCTCTGAGAAAACGTTTTGTTTTCAATTGAATTATGTCCTATATTTTTCTCAGGACATTTTGAACAATCTGGCAATTTTCAGGCAGCATGGAAATTCTAATAGACTAAGAAAAAACAAAACAAAACCGAAAGACTTTTTAAACTTTCATCAATCACATTGTTTTGGTTACCAAGCATATCCAATATTGGATTTCAAGTAGGGATGTTGAGATTTTCAATGCATCAGTCCTTGCTGGTGGTTTTAAAGCCTACTGAAAACGTTTTGGGATGGATTTAGAAATGGGTACTTTTAATCATGTACTTTCCTGAATGAGGAGCATCCCTATCAATTTACGAAAGAAAAAGGAGACTTCCAAAATAGTTATCGGTTGTTTTATATCCAAAGAAGAACATGCCGAAACCCGGGATCGAACCAGGGACCTTTAGATCTTCAGTCTAACGCTCTCCCAACTGAGCTATTTCGGCCTGTGTTGCTAGTTGTGGAGGTCACTGTTTTGGGAATTTGAAGATGTTCCACACCATAGAAATGCAAAGACATTGTGAATACAATTAAAAGAATAACAAAAATTTCCAAACCGGAAGTAAATTTTTTAAACGTGTTGTGTTGTATTTTTGTACATTTATACGGTGTGAAAAGATGCCGAAACCCGGGATCGAACCAGGGACCTTTAGATCTTCAGTCTAACGCTCTCCCAACTGAGCTATTTCGGCCTCCTCTAGCAGTAAGCGTGGACACTTTTTAAAAAAATTGAAGACACAGCAACAGCATAGAAATCCAACTGCATTACAAACCAGAGTCCTCTCCAGCACAAGAAAATTTCCAATTACTTCACAGGAAGCTACATTTCTTTAAATTAGTTGATAAGTATCAATATACTAGCAAGATAAAGCTTAACATTGAAGCAAGGACCTTTAGAGCTTCAGCGAGACCATGGCAAAACCTAGAGATGAGCCAGGTACTTCAAGATCTTCAGTGTAAAGCTCTGCATACTGAGCAAGGACCTGTAGAGCTTCAGCGAGACCATTGCAAAACCTAGAGATGTGCCAGATACTTCAAGATCTTCAGTGTAAAGCTCTTTACACTGAACTATTTTAGCTTCACGAGAGTGAAAAGATGATCTCCCTTTGAAGAATTTGAAGACATTCCATCGTGAACTAAATTTCACAAAGTTACAATACATTTAATATGAACCTTTCCAAAACCCAGAAACTAAACAGGGACCTTAAGCCTAATGCTCTGCCAACCAAGCCATTTGAGCCTCTGAGAAAACGTTTTGTTTTCAATTGAATTATGTTCTATATTTTTCTCCGGACATTTTGAACAATCTGGCAATTTTCAGGCAGCATGGAAATTCTAATAGACTAAGAAAAAACAAAACAAAACCGAAAGACTTTTTAAACTTTCATCAATCACATTGTTTTGGTTACCAAGCATATCCAATATTGGATTTCAAGTAGGGATGTTGAGATTTTCAGTGCATCAGTCCTTGCTGGTGGTTTTAAAGCCTACTGAAAACGTTTTGGGATGGATTTAGAAATGGGTACTTTTAATCATGTACTTTCCTGAATGAGGAGCATCCCTATCAATTTACGAAAGAAAAAGGAGACTTCCAAAATAGTTATCGGTTGTTTTATATCCAAAGAAGAACATGCCAAAACCCGGGATCGAACCAGGGACCTTTAGATCTTCAGTCTAACGCTCTCCCAACTGAGCTATTTCGGCCTGTGCTGCTAGTTGTGGAGGTCACTGTTTTGGGAATTTGAAGATGTTCCACACCATAGAAATGCAAAGACATTGTGAATACAATTAAAAGAATAACAAAAATTTCCAAACCGGAAGTAAATTTTTTAAACGTGTTGTGTTGTATTTTTGTACATTTATACGGTGTGAAAAGATGCCGAAACCCGGGATCGAACCAGTGACCTTTAGATCTTCAGTCTAACGCTCTCCCAACTGAGCTATTTCGGCCTCCTCTAACAGTAAGCGTGGACACTTTTTAAAAAAATTGAAGACACAACAACAGCATAGAAATCCAACTGCATTACAAACCAGAGTCTTCTCCAGCACAAGAAAATTTCCAATTACTTCACAGGAAGCTACATTTCTTTAAATTAGTTGATAAGTATCAATATACTAGCAAGATAAAGCTTAACATTGAAGCAAGGACCTTTAGAGCTTCAGCGAGACCATGGCAAAACCTAGAGATGAGCCAGGTACTTCAAGATCTTCAGTGTAAAGCTCTGCATACTGAGCAAGGACCTGTAGAGCTTCAGCGAGACCATTGCAAAACCTAGAGATGTGCCAGATACTTCAAGATCTTCAGTGTAAAGCTCTTTACACTGAACTATTTTAGCTTCACGAGAGTGAAAAGATGATCTCCCTTTGAAGAATTTGAAGACATTCCATCGTGAACTAAATTTCACAAAGTTACAATACATTTAATATGAACCTTTCAAAAACCCAGAAACTAAACAGGGACCTTAAGCCTAATGCTCTGCCAACCAAGCCATTTGAGCCTCTGAGAAAACGTTTTGTTTTCAATTGAATTATGTCCTATATTTTTCTCAGGACATTTTGAACAATCTGGCAATTTTCAGGCAGCATGGAAATTCTAATAGACTAAGAAAAAACAAAACAAAACCGAAAGACTTTTTAAACTTTCATCAATCACATTGTTTTGGTTACCAAGCATATCCAATATTGGATTTCAAGTAGGGATGTTGAGATTTTCAATGCATCAGTCCTTGCTGGTGGTTTTAAAGCCTACTGAAAACGTTTTGGGATGGATTTAGAAATGGGTACTTTTAATCATGTACTTTCCTGAATGAGGAGCATCCCTATCAATTTACGAAAGAAAAAGGAGACTTCCAAAATAGTTATCGGTTGTTTTATATCCAAAGAAGAACATGCCGAAACCCGGGATCGAACCAGGGACCTTTAGATCTTCAGTCTAACGCTCTCCCAACTGAGCTATTTCGGCCTGTGTTGCTAGTTGTGGAGGTCACTGTTTTGGGAATTTGAAGATGTTCCACACCATAGAAATGCAAAGACATTGTGAATACAATTAAAAGAATAACAAAAATTTCCAAACCGGAAGTAAATTTTTTAAACGTGTTGTGTTGTATTTTTGTACATTTATACGGTGTGAAAAGATGCCGAAACCCGGGATCGAACCAGGGACCTTTAGATCTTCAGTCTAACGCTCTCCCAACTGAGCTATTTCGGCCTCCTCTAGCAGTAAGCGTGGACACTTTTTAAAAAAATTGAAGACACAACAACAGCATAGAAATCCAACTGCATTACAAACCAGAGTCCTCTCCAGCACAAGAAAATTTCCAATTACTTCACAGGAAGCTACATTTCTTTAAATTAGTTGATAAGTATCAATATACTAGCAAGATAAAGCTTAACATTGAAGCAAGGACCTTTAGAGCTTCAGCGAGACCATGGCAAAACCTAGAGATGAGCCAGGTACTTCAAGATCTTCAGTGTAAAGCTCTGCATACTGAGCAAGGACCTGTAGAGCTTCAGCGAGACCATTGCAAAACCTAGAGATGTGCCAGATACTTCAAGATCTTCAGTGTAAAGCTCTTTACACTGAACTATTTTAGCTTCACGAGAGTGAAAAGATGATCTCCCTTTGAAGAATTTGAAGACATTCCATCGTGAACTAAATTTCACAAAGTTACAATACATTTAATATGAACCTTTCCAAAACCCAGAAACTAAACAGGGACCTTAAGCCTAATGCTCTGCCAACCAAGCCATTTGAGCCTCTGAGAAAACGTTTTGTTTTCAATTGAATTATGTTCTATATTTTTCTCAGGACATTTTGAACAATCTGGCAATTTTCAGGCAGCATGGAAATTCTAATAGACTAAGAAAAAACAAAACAAAACCGAAAGACTTTTTAAACTTTCATCAATCACATTGTTTTGGTTACCAAGCATATCCAATATTGGATTTCAAGTAGGGATGTTGAGATTTTCAATGCATCAGTCCTTGCTGGTGGTTTTAAAGCCTACTGAAAACGTTTTGGGATGGATTTAGAAATGGGTACTTTTAATCATGTACTTTCCTGAATGAGGAGCATCCCTATCAATTTACGAAAGAAAAAGGAGACTTCCAAAATAGTTATCGGTTGTTTTATATCCAAAGAAGAACATGCCGAAACCCGGGATCGAACCAGGGACCTTTAGATCTTCAGTCTAACGCTGTCCCAACTGAGCTATTTCGGCCTGTGCTGCTAGTTGTGGAGGTCACTGTTTTGGGAATTTGAAGATGTTCCACATCATAGAAATGCAAAGACATTGTGAATACAATTACAAGAATAACAAAAATTTCCAAACCGGAAGTAAATTTTTTAAACGTGTTGTGTTGTATTTTTGTACATTTATACGGTGTGAAAAGATGCCGAAACCCGGGATCGAACCAGGGACCTTTAGATCTTCAGTCTAACGCTCTCCCAACTGAGCTATTTCGGCCTCCTCTAACAGTAAGCGTGGACACTTTTTAAAAAAATTGAAGACACAACAACAGTATAGAAATCCAACTGCATTACAAACCAGAGTCCTCTCCAGCACAAGAAAATTTCCAATTACTTCACAGGAAGCTACATTTCTTTAAATTAGTTGATAAGTATCAATATACTAGCAAGATAAAGCTTAACATTGAAGCAAGGACCTTTAGAGCTTCAGCGAGACCATGGCAAAACCTAGAGATGAGCCAGGTACTTCAAGATCTTCAGTGTAAAGCTCTGCATACCGAGCAAGGACCTGTAGAGCTTCAGCGAGACCATTGCAAAACCTAGAGATGTGCCAGATACTTCAAGATCTTCAGTGTAAAGCTCTTTACACTGAACTATTTTAGCTTCACGAGAGTGAAAAGATGATCTCCCTTTGAAGAATTTGAAGACATTCCATCGTGAACTAAATTTCACAAAGTTACAATACATTTAATATGAACCTTTCCAAAACCTAGAAACTAAACAGGGACCTTAAGCCTAATGCTCTGCCAACCAAGCCATTTGAGCCTCTGAGAAAACGTTTTGTTTTCAATTGAATTATGTTCTATATTTTTCTCAGGACATTTTGAACAATCTGGCAATTTTCAGGCAGCATGGAAATTCTAATAGACTAAGAAAAAACAAAACAAAACCGAAAGACTTTTTAAACTTTCATCAATCACATTGTTTTGGTTACCAAGCATATCCAATATTGGATTTCAAGTAGGGATGTTGAGATTTTCAGTGCATCAGTCCTTGCTGGTGGTTTTAAAGCCTACTGAAAACGTTTTGGGATGGATTTAGAAATGGGTACTTTTAATCATGTACTTTCCTGAATGAGGAGCATCCCTATCAATTTACGAAAGAAAAAGGAGACTTCCAAAATAGTTATCGGTTGTTTTATATCCAAAGAAGAACATGCTGAAACCCAGGATCGAACCAGGGACCTTTAGATCTTCAGTCTAACGCTCTCCCAACTGAGCTATTTCGGCCTGTGCTGCAAGTTGTGGAGGTCACTGTTTTGGGAATTTGAAGATGTTCCACATCATAGAAATGCAAAGACATTGTGAATACAATTACAAGAATAACAAAAATTTCCAAACCGGAAGTAAATTTTTTAAACGTGTTGTGTTGTATTTTTGTACATTTATATGGTGTGAAAAGATGCCGAAACCCGGGATCGAACCAGGGACCTTTAGATCTTCAGTCTAACGCTCTCCCAACTGAGCTATTTCGGCCTTCTCTAACAGTAAGCGTGGACACGTTTTAAAAAAAATTGAAAACACAACAACAGCATAGAAATCCAACTGCATTACAAACCAGAGTCCTCTCCAGCACAAGAAAATTTCCAATTACTTCACAGGAAGCTACATTTCTTTAAATTAGTTGATAAGTATCAATATACTAGCAAGATAAAGCTTAACATTGAAGCAAGGACCTTTAGAGCTTCAGCGAGACCATGGCAAAACCTAGAGATGAGCCAGGTACTTCAAGATCTTCAGTGTAAAGCTCTGCATACTGAGCAAGGACCTGTAGAGCTTCAGCGAGACCATTGCAAAACCTAGAGATGTGCCAGATACTTCAAGATCTTCAGTGTAAAGCTCTTTACACTGAACTATTTTAGCTTCACGAGAGTGAAAAGATGATCTCCCTTTGAAGAATTTGAAGACATTCCATCGTGAACTAAATTTCACAAAGTTACAATACATTTAATATGAACCTTTCCAAAACCCAGAAACTAAACAGGGACCTTAAGCCTAATGCTCTGCCAACCAAGCCATTTGAGCCTCTGAGAAAACGTTTTGTTTTCAATTGAATTATGTTCTATATTTTTCTCAGGACATTTTGAACAATCTGGCAATTTTCAGGCAGCATAAAAATTCTAATAGACTAAGAAAAAACAAAACAAAACCGAAAGACTTTTTAAACTTTCATCAATCACATTGTTTTGGTTACCAAGCATATCCAATATTGGATTTCAAGTAGGGATGTTGAGATTTTCAGTGCATCAGTCCTTGCTGGTGGTTTTAAAGCCTACTGAAAACGTTTTGGGATGGATTTAGAAATGGGTACTTTTAATCATGTACTTTCCTGAATGAGGAGCATCCCTATCAATTTACGAAAGAAAAAGGAGACTTCCAAAATAGTTATCGGTTGTTTTATATCCAAAGAAGAACATGCCGAAACCCGGGATCGAACCAGGGACCTTTAGATCTTCAGTCTAACGCTCTCCAAACTGAGCTATTTCGGCCTGTGCTGCTAGTTGTGGAGGTCACTGTTTTGGGAATTTGAAGATGTTCCACATCATAGAAATGCAAAGACATTGTGAATACAATTACAAGAATAACAAAAATTTCCAAACCGGATGTAAACTTTTTAAACGTGTTGTGTTGTATTTTTGTACATTTATATGGGGTGAAAAGATGCCGAAACCCGGGATCGAACCAGGGACCTTTAGATCTTCAGTCTAACGCTCTCCCAACTGAGCTATTTCGGCCTTCTCTAACAGTAAGCGTGGACACGTTTTAAAAAAAATGGAAAACACAACTACAGCATAGAAATCCAACTGCATTACAAACCAGAGTCCTCTCCAGCACAAGAAAATTTCCAATTACTTCACAGGAAGCTACATTTATTTAAATTAGTTGATAAGTATCAATATACTAGCAAGATAAAGCTTAACATTGAAGCAAGGACCTTTAGAGCTTCAGCGAGACCATGGCAAAACCTAGAGATGAGCCAGGTACTTCAAGATCTTCAGTGTAAAGCTCTGCATACTGAGCAAGGACCTGTAGAGCTTCAGCGAGACCATTGCAAAACCTAGAGATGTGCCAGATACTTCAAGATCTTCAGTGTAAAGCTCTTTACACTGAACTATTTTAGCTTCACGAGAGTGAAAAGATGATCTCCCTTTGAAGAATTTGAAGACATTCCATCGTGAACTAAATTTCACAAAGTTACAATACATTTAATATGAACCTTTCCAAAACCCAGAAACTAAACAGGGACATTAAGCCTAATGCTCTGCCAACCAAGCCATTTGAGCCTCTGAGAAAACGTTTTGTTTTCAATTGAATTATGTTCTATATTTTTCTCCGGACATTTTGAACAATCTGGCAATTTTCAGGCAGCATGGAAATTCTAATAGACTAAGAAAAAACAAAACAAAACCAAAAGACTTTTTAAACTTTCATCAATCACATTGTTTTGGTTACCAAGCATATCCAATATTGGATTTCAAGTAGGGATGTTGAGATTTTCAGTGCATCAGTCCTTGCTGGTGGTTTTAAAGCCTACTGAAAACGTTTTGGGATGGATTTAGAAATGGGTACTTTTAATCATGTACTTTCCTGAATGAGGAGCATCCCTATCAATTTACGAAAGAAAAAGGAGACTTCCAAAATAGTTATCGGTTGTTTTATATCCAAAGAAGAACATGCCGAAACCCGGGATCGAACCAGGGACCTTTAGATCTTCAGTCTAACGCTCTCCCAACTGAGCTATTTCGGCCTGTGCTGCTAGTTGTGGAGGTCACTGTTTTGGGAATTTGAAGATGTTCCACACCATAGAAATGCAAAGACATTGTGAATACAATTAAAAGAATAACAAAAATTTCCAAACCGGAAGTAAATTTTTTAAACGTGTTGTGTTGTATTTTTGTACATTTATACGGTGTGAAAAGATGCCGAAACCCGGGATCGAACCAGGGACCTTTAGATCTTCAGTCTAACGCTCTCCCAACTGAGCTATTTCGGCCTCCTCTAACAGTAAGCGTGGACACTTTTTAAAAAAATTGAAGACACAACAACAGCATAGAAATCCAACTGCATTACAAACCAGAGTCTTCTCCAGCACAAGAAAATTTCCAATTACTTCACAGGAAGCTACATTTCTTTAAATTAGTTGATAAGTATCAATATACTAGCAAGATAAAGCTTAACATTGAAGCAAGGACCTTTAGAGCTTCAGCGAGACCATGGCAAAACCTAGAGATGAGCCAGGTACTTCAAGATCTTCAGTGTAAAGCTCTGCATACTGAGCAAGGACCTGTAGAGCTTCAGCGAGTCCATTGCAAAACCTAGAGGTGTGCCAGATACTTCAAGATCTTCAGTGTAAAGCTCTTTACACTGAACTATTTTAGCTTCACGAGAGTGAAAAGATGATCTCCCTTTGAAGAATTTGAAGACATTCCATCGTGAACTAAATTTCACAAAGTTACAATACATTTAATATGAACCTTTCCAAAACCCAGAAACTAAACAGGGACCTTAAGCCTAATGCTCTGCCAACCAAGCCATTTGAGCCTCTGAGAAAACGTTTTGTTTTCAATTGAATTATGTCCTATATTTTTCTCAGGACATTTTGAACAATCTGGCAATTTTCAGGCAGCATGGAAATTCTAATAGACTAAGAAAAAACAAAACAAAACCGAAAGACTTTTTAAACTTTCATCAATCACATTGTTTTGGTTACCAAGCATATCCAATATTGGATTTCAAGTAGGGATGTTGAGATTTTCAATGCATCAGTCCTTGCTGGTGGTTTTAAAGCCTACTGAAAACGTTTTGGGATGGATTTAGAAATGGGTACTTTTAATCATGTACTTTCCTGAATGAGGAGCATCCCTATCAATTTACGAAAGAAAAAGGAGACTTCCAAAATAGTTATCGGTTGTTTTATATCCAAAGAAGAACATGCCGAAACCCGGGATCGAACCAGGGACCTTTAGATCTTCAGTCTAACGCTCTCCCAACTGAGCTATTTCGGCCTCCTCTAACAGTAAGCGTGGACACTTTTTAAAAAAATTGAAGACACAACAACAGCATAGAAATCCAACTGCATTACAAACCAGAGTCTTCTCCAGCACAAGAAAATTTCCAATTACTTCACAGGAAGCTACATTTCTTTAAATTAGTTGATAAGTATCAATATACTAGCAAGATAAAGCTTAACATTGAAGCAAGGACCTTTAGAGCTTCAGCGAGACCATGGCAAAACCTAGAGATGAGCCAGGTACTTCAAGATCTTCAGTGTAAAGCTCTGCATACTGAGCAAGGACCTGTAGAGCTTCAGCGAGTCCATTGCAAAACCTAGAGGTGTGCCAGATACTTCAAGATCTTCAGTGTAAAGCTCTTTACACTGAACTATTTTAGCTTCACGAGAGTGAAAAGATGATCTCCCTTTGAAGAATTTGAAGACATTCCATCGTGAACTAAATTTCACAAAGTTACAATACATTTAATAGGAACCTTTCCAAAACCCAGAAACTAAACAGGGACCTTAAGCCTAATGCTCTGCCAACCAAGCCATTTGAGCCTCTGAGAAAACGTTTTGTTTTCAATTGAATTATGTCCTATATTTTTCTCAGGACATTTTGAACAATCTGGCAATTTTCAGGCAGCATGGAAATTCTAATAGACTAAGAAAAAACAAAACAAAACCGAAAGACTTTTTAAACTTTCATCAATCACATTGTTTTGGTTACCAAGCATATCCAATATTGGATTTCAAGTAGGGATGTTGAGATTTTCAATGCATCAGTCCTTGCTGGTGGTTTTAAAGCCTACTGAAAACGTTTTGGGATGGATTTAGAAATGGGTACTTTTAATCATGTACTTTCCTGAATGAGGAGCATCCCTATCAATTTACGAAAGAAAAAGGAGACTTCCAAAATAGTTATCGGTTGTTTTATATCCAAAGAAGAACATGCCGAAACCCGGGATCGAACCAGGGACCTTTAGATCTTCAGTCTAACGCTCTCCCAACTGAGCTATTTCGGCCTGTGTTGCTAGTTGTGGAGGTCACTGTTTTGGGAATTTGAAGATGTTCCACACCATAGAAATGCAAAGACATTGTGAATACAATTAAAAGAATAACAAAAATTTCCAAACCGGAAGTAAATTTTTTAAACGTGTTGTGTTGTATTTTTGTACATTTATACGGTGTGAAAAGATGCCGAAACCCGGGATCGAACCAGGGACCTTTAGATCTTCAGTCTAACGCTCTCCCAACTGAGCTATTTCGGCCTCCTCTAGCAGTAAGCGTGGACACTTTTTAAAAAAATTGAAGACACAACAACAGCATAGAAATCCAACTGCATTACAAACCAGAGTCCTCTCCAGCACAAGAAAATTTCCAATTACTTCACAGGAAGCTACATTTCTTTAAATTAGTTGATAAGTATCAATATACTAGCAAGATAAAGCTTAACAATGAAGCAAGGACCTTTAGAGCTTCAGCGAGACCATGGCAAAACCTAGAGATGAGCCAGGTACTTCAAGATCTTCAGTGTAAAGCTCTGCATACTGAGCAAGGACCTGTAGAGCTTCAGCGAGACCATTGCAAAACCTAGAGATGTGCCAGATACTTCAAGATCTTCAGTGTAAAGCTCTTTACACTGAACTATTTTAGCTTCACGAGAGTGAAAAGATGATCTCCCTTTGAAGAATTTGAAGACATTCCATCGTGAACTAAATTTCACAAAGTTACAATACATTTAATATGAACCTTTCCAAAACCCAGAAACTAAACAGGGACCTTAAGCCTAATGCTCTGCCAACCAAGCCATTTGAGCCTCTGAGAAAACGTTTTGTTTTCAATTGAATTATGTTCTATATTTTTCTCAGGACATTTTGAACAATCTGGCAATTTTCAGGCAGCATGGAAATTCTAATAGACTAAGAAAAAACAAAACAAAACCGTAAGACTTTTTAAACTTTCATCAATCACATTGTTTTGGTTACCAAGCATATCCAATATTGGATTTCAAGTAGCTATGTTGAGATTTTCAATGCATCAGTCCTTGCTGGTGGTTTTAAAGCCTACTGAAAACGTTTTGGGATGGATTTAGAAATGGGTACTTTTAATCATGTACTTTCCTGAATGAGGAGCATCCCTATCAATTTACGAAAGAAAAAGGAGACTTCCAAAATAGTTATCGGTTGTTTTATATCCAAAGAAGAACATGCCGAAACCCGGGATCGAACCAGGGACCTTTAGATCTTCAGTCTAACGCTCTCCCAACTGAGCTATTTCGGCCTGTGCTGCTAGTTGTGGAGGTCACTGTTTTGGGAATTTGAAGATGTTCCACACCATAGAAATGCAAAGACATTGTGAATACAATTAAAAGAATAACAAAAATTTCCAAACCGGAAGTAAATTTTTTAAACGTGTTGTGTTGTATTTTTGTACATTTATACGGTGTGAAAAGATGCCGAAACCCAGGATCGAACCAGGGACCTTTAGATCTTCAGTCTAACGCTCTCCCAACTGAGCTATTTTGGCCTCCTCTAACAGTAGGCGTGGACACTTTTTAAAAAAATTGAAGACACAACAACAGCATAGAAATCCAACTGCATTACAAACCAGAGTCCTCTCCAGCACAAGAAAATTTCCAATTACTTCACAGGAAGCTACATTTTTTTAAATTAGTTGATAAGTATCAATATACTAGCAAGATAAAGCTTAACATTGAAGCAAGGACCTTTAGAGCTTCAGCGAGACCATGGCAAAACCTAGAGATGAGCCAGGTACTTCAAGATCTTCAGTGTAAAGCTCTGCATACTGAGCAAGGACCTGTAGAGCTTCAGCGAGACCATTGCAAAACCTAGAGATGTGCCAGATACTTCAAGATCTTCAGTGTAAAGCTCTTTACACTGAACTATTTTAGCTTCACGAGAGTGAAAAGATGATCTCCCTTTGAAGAATTTGAAGACATTCCATCGTGAACTAAATTTCACAAAGTTACAATACATTTAATATGAACCTTTCCAAAACCCAGAAACTAAACAGGGACCTTAAGCCTAATGCTCTGCCAACCAAGCCATTTGAGCCTCTGAGAAAACGTTTTGTTTTCAATTGAATTATGTTCTATATTTTTCTCAGGACATTTTGAACAATCTGGCAATTTTCAGGCAGCATGGAAATTCTAATAGACTAAGAAAAAACAAAACAAAACCGAAAGACTTTTTAAACTTTCATCAATCACATTGTTTTGGTTACCAAGCATATCCAATATTGGATTTCAAGTAGGGATGTTGAGATTTTCAATGCATCAGTCCTTGCTGGTGGTTTTAAAGCCTACTGAAAACGTTTTGGGATGGATTTAGAAATGGGTACTTTTAATCATGTACTTTCCTGAATGAGGAGCATCCCTATCAATTTACGAAAGAAAAAGGAGACTTCCAAAATAGTTATCGGTTGTTTTATATCCAAAGAAGAACATGCCGAAACCCGGGATCGAACCAGGGACCTTTAGATCTTCAGTCTAACGCTCTCCCAACTGAGCTATTTCGGCCTGTGCTGCTAGTTGTGGAGGTCACTGTTTTGGGAATTTGAAGATGTTCCACATCATAGAAATGCAAAGACATTGTGAATACAATTACAAGAATAACAAAAATTTCCAAACCGGAAGTAAATTTTTTAAACGTGTTGTGTTGTATTTTTGTACATTTATACGGTGTGAAAAGATGCCGAAACCCGGGATCGAACCAGGGACCTTTAGATCTTCAGTCTAACGCTCTCCCAACTGAGCTATTTCGGCCTCCTCTAACAGTAAGCGTGGACACTTTTTAAAAAAATTGAAGACACAACAACAGTATAGAAATCCAACTGCATTACAAACCAGAGTCCTCTCCAGCACAAGAAAATTTCCAATTACTTCACAGGAAGCTACATTTCTTTAAATTAGTTGATAAGTATCAATATACTAGCAAGATAAAGCTTAACATTGAAGCAAGGACCTTTAGAGCTTCAGCGAGACCATGGCAAAACCTAGAGATGAGCCAGGTACTTCAAGATCTTCAGTGTAAAGCTCTGCATACCGAGCAAGGACCTGTAGAGCTTCAGCGAGACCATTGCAAAACCTAGAGATGTGCCAGATACTTCAAGATCTTCAGTGTAAAGCTCTCCACACTGAACTATTTTAGCTTCACGAGAGTGAAAAGATGATCTCCCTTTGAAGAATTTGAAGACATTCCATCGTGAACTAAATTTCACAAAGTTACAATACATTTAATATGAACCTTTCCAAAACCCAGAAACTAAACAGGGACCTTAAGCCTAATGCTCTGCCAACCAAGCCATTTGAGCCTCTGAGAAAACGGTTTGTTTTCAATTGAATTATGTTCTATATTTTTCTCAGGACATTTTGAACAATCTGGCAATTTTCAGGCAGCATGGAAATTCTAATAGACTAAGAAAAAACAAAACAAAACCGAAAGACTTTTTAAACTTTCATCAATCACATTGTTTTGGTTACCAAGCATATCCAATATTGGATTTCAAGTAGGGATGTTGAGATTTTCAGTGCATCAGTCCTTGCTGGTGGTTTTAAAGCCTACTGAAAACGTTTTGGGATGGATTTAGAAATGGGTACTTTTAATCATGTACTTTCCTGAATGAGGAGCATCCCTATCAATTTACGAAAGAAAAAGGAGACTTCCAAAATAGTTATCGGTTGTTTTATATCCAAAGAAGAACATGCCGAAACCCAGGATCGAACCAGGGACCTTTAGATCTTCAGTCTAACGCTCTCCCAACTGAGCTATTTCGGCCTGTGCTGCTAGTTGTGGAGGTCACTGTTTTGGGAATTTGAAGATGTTCCACATCATAGAAATGCAAAGACATTGTGAATACAATTACAAGAATAACAAAAATTTCCAAACCGGAAGTAAATTTTTTAAACGTGTTGTGTTGTATTTTTGTACATTTATATGGTGTGAAAAGATGCCGAAACCCGGGATCGAACCAGGGACCTTTAGATCTTCAGTCTAACGCTCTCCCAACTGAGCTATTTCGGCCTTCTCTAACAGTAAGCGTGGACACGTTTTAAAAAAAATGGAAAACACAACAACAGCATAGAAATCCAACTGCATTACAAACCAGAGTCCTCTCCAGCACAAGAAAATTTCCAATTACTTCACAGGAAGCTACATTTATTTAAATTAGTTGATAAGTATCAATATACTAGCAAGATAAAGCTTAACATTGAAGCAAGGACCTTTAGAGCTTCAGCGAGACCATGGCAAAACCAAGAGATGAGCCAGGTACTTCAAGATCTTCAGTGTAAAGCTCTTTACACTGAACTATTTTAGCTTCACGAGAGTGAAAAGATGATCTCCCTTTGAAGAATTTGAAGACATTCCATCGTGAACTAAATTTCACAAAGTTACAATACATTTAATATGAACCTTTCCAAAACCCAGAAACTAAACAGGGACCTTAAGCCTAATGCTCTGCCAACCAAGCCATTTGAGCCTCTGAGAAAACGTTTTGTTTTCAATTGAATTATGTTCTATATTTTTCTCAGGACATTTTGAACAATCCGGCAATTTTCAGGCAGCATGGAAATTCTAATAGACTAAGAAAAAACAAAACAAAACCGAAAGACTTTTTAAACTTTCATCAATCACATTGTTTTGGTTACCAAGCATATCCAATATTGGATTTCAAGTAGGGATGTTGAGATTTTCAGTGCATCAGTCCTTGCTGGTGGTTTTAAAGCCTACTGAAAACGTTTTGGGATGGATTTAGAAATGGGTACTTTTAATCATGTACTTTCCTGAATGAGGAGCATCCCTATCAATTTACGAAAGAAAAAGGAGACTTCCAAAATAGTTATCGGTTGTTTTATATCCAAAGAAGAACATGCCGAAACCCAGGATCGAACCAGGGACCTTTAGATCTTCAGTCTAACGCTCTCCCAACTGAGCTATTTCGGCCTGTGCTGCTAGTTGTGGAGGTCACTGTTTTGGGAATTTGAAGATGTTCCACATCATAAAAATGCAAAGACATTGTGAATACAATTACAAGAATAACAAAAATTTCCAAACCGGAAGTAAATTTTTTAAACGTGTTGTGTTGTATTTTTGTACATTTATATGGTGTGAAAAGATGCCGAAACCCGGGATCGAACCAGGGACCTTTAGATCTTCAGTCTAACGCTCTCCCAACTGAGCTATTTCTGCCTCCTCTTACAGTAAGCGGGGACACTTTTTTAAAAAATTGAAGACACAACAACAGCATAGAAATCCAACTGCATTACAAACCAGAGTCCTCTCCAGCACAAGAAAATTTCCAATTACTTCACAGGAAGCTACATTTATTTAAATTAGTTGATAAGTATCAATATACTAGCAAGATAAAGCTTAACATTGAAGCAAGGACCTTTAGAGCTTCAGCGAGACCATGGCAAAACCTAGAGATGAGCCAGGTACTTCAAGATCTTCAGTGTAAAGCTCTGCATACTGAGCAAGGACCTGTAGAGCTTCAGCGAGACCATTGCAAAACCTAGAGATGTGCCAGATACTTCAAGATCTTCAGTGTAAAGCTCTTTACACTGAACTATTTTAGCTTCACGAGAGTGAAAAGATGATCTCCCTTTGAAGAATTTGAAGACATTCCATCGTGAACTAAATTTCACAAAGTTACAATACATTTAATATGAACCTTTCCAAAACCCAGAAACTAAACAGGGACCTTAAGCCTAATGCTCTGCCAACCAAGCCATTTGAGCCTCTGAGAAAACGTTTTGTTTTCAATTGAATTATGTTCTATATTTTTCTCAGGACATTTTGAACAATCTGGCAATTTTCAGGCAGCATAAAAATTCTAATAGACTAAGAAAAAACAAAACAAAACCGAAAGACTTTTTAAACTTTCATCAATCACATTGTTTTGGTTACCAAGCATATCCAATATTGGATTTCAAGTAGGGATGTTGAGATTTTCAGTGCATCAGTCCTTGCTGGTGGTTTTAAAGCCTACTGAAAACGTTTTGGGATGGATTTAGAAATGGGTACTTTTAATCATGTACTTTCCTGAATGAGGAGCATCCCTATCAATTTACGAAAGAAAAAGGAGACTTCCAAAATAGTTATCGGTTGTTTTATATCCAAAGAAGAACATGCCAAAACCCGGGATCGAACCAGGGACCTTTAGATCTTCAGTCTAACGCTCTCCCAACTGAGCTATTTCGGCCTGTGCTGCTAGTTGTGGAGGTCACTGTTTTGGGAATTTGAAGATGTTCCACATCATAGAAATGCAAAGACATTGTGAATACAATTACAAGAATAACAAAAATTTCCAAACCGGAAGTAAATTTTTTAAACGTGTTGTGTTGTATTTTTGTACATTTATATGGTGTGAAAAGATGCCGAAACCCGGGATCGAACCAGGGACCTTTAGATCTTCAGTCTAACGCTCTCCCAACTGAGCTATTTCGGCCTTCTCTAACAGTAAGCGTGGACACGTTTTAAAAAAAATTGAAAACACAACAACAGCATAGAAATCCAACTGCATTACAAACCAGAGTCCTCTCCAGCACAAGAAAATTTCCAATTACTTCACAGGAAGCTACATTTATTTAAATTAGTTGATAAGTATCAATATACTAGCAAGATAAAGCTTAACATTGAAGCAAGGACCTTTAGAGCTTCAGCGAGACCATGGCAAAACCTAGAGATGAGCCAGGTACTTCAAGATCTTCAGTGTAAAGCTCTGCATACTGAGCAAGGACCTGTAGAGCTTCAGCGAGACCATTGCAAAACCTAGAGATGTGCCAGATACTTCAAGATCTTCAGTGTAAAGCTCTTTACACTGAACTATTTTAGCTTCACGAGAGTGAAAAGATGATCTCCCTTTGAAGAATTTGAAGACATTCCATCGTGAACTAAATTTCACAAAGTTACAATACATTTAATATGAACCTTTCCAAAACCCAGAAACTAAACAGGGGCCTTAAGCCTAATGCTCTGCCAACCAAGCCATTTGAGCCTCTGAGAAAACGTTTTGTTTTCAATTGAATTATGTTCTATATTTTTCTCAGGACATTTTGAACAATCTGGCAATTTTCAGGCAGCATAAAAATTCTAATAGACTAAGAAAAAACAAAACAAAACCGAAAGACTTTTTAAACTTTCATCAATCACATTGTTTTGGTTACCAAGCATATCCAATATTGGATTTCAAGTAGGGATGTTGAGATTTTCAGTGCATCAGTCCTTGCTGGTGGTTTTAAAGCCTACTGAAAACGTTTTGGGATGGATTTAGAAATGGGTACTTTTAATCATGTACTTTCCTGAATGAGGAGCATCCCTATCAATTTACGAAAGAAAAAGGAGACTTCCAAAATAGTTATCGGTTGTTTTATATCCAAAGAAGAACATGCCAAAACCCGGGATCGAACCAGGGACCTTTAGATCTTCAGTCTAACGCTCTCCCAACTGAGCTATTTCGGCCTGTGCTGCTAGTTGTGGAGGTCACTGTTTTGGGAATTTGAAGATGTTCCACATCATAGAAATGCAAAGACATTGTGAATACAATTACAAGAATAACAAAAATTTCCAAACCGGAAGTAAATTTTTTAAACGTGTTGTGTTGTATTTTTGTACATTTATATGGTGTGAAAAGATGCCGAAACCCGGGATCGAACCAGGGACCTTTAGATCTTCAGTCTAACGCTCTCCCAACTGAGCTATTTCGGCCTTCTCTAACAGTAAGCGTGGACACGTTTTAAAAAAAATTGAAAACACAACAACAGCATAGAAATCCAACTGCATTACAAACCAGAGTCCTCTCCAGCACAAGAAAATTTCCAATTACTTCACAGGAAGCTACATTTATTTAAATTAGTTGATAAGTATCAATATACTAGCAAGATAAAGCTTAACATTGAAGCAAGGACCTTTAGAGCTTCAGCGAGACCATGGCAAAACCTAGAGATGAGCCAGGTACTTCAAGATCTTCAGTGTAAAGCTCTTTACACTGAACTATTTTAGCTTCACGAGAGTGAAAAGATGATCTCCCTTTGAAGAATTTGAAGACATTCCATCGTGAACTAAATTTCACAAAGTTACAATACATTTAATATGAACCTTTCCAAAACCCAGAAACTAAACAGGGACCTTAAGCCTAATGCTCTGCCAACCAAGCCATTTGAGCCTCTGAGAAAACGTTTTGTTTTCAATTGAATTATGTTCTATATTTTTCTCAGGACATTTTGAACAATCTGGCAATTTTCAGGCAGCATGGAAATTCTAATAGACTAAGAAAAAACAAAACAAAACCGAAAGACTTTTTAAACTTTCATCAATCACATTGTTTTGGTTACCAAGCATATCCAATATTGGATTTCAAGTAGGGATGTTGAGATTTTCAGTGCATCAGTCCTTGCTGGTGGTTTTAAAGCCTACTGAAAACGTTTTGGGATGGATTTAGAAATGGGTACTTTTAATCATGTACTTTCCTGAATGAGGAGCATCCCTATCAATTTACGAAAGAAAAAGGAGACTTCCAAAATAGTTATCGGTTGTTTTATATCCAAAGAAGAACATGCCGAAACCCAGGATCGAACCAGGGACCTTTAGATGTTCAGTCTAACGCTCTCCCAACTGAGCTATTTCGGCCTGTGCTGCTAGTTGTGGAGGTCACTGTTTTGGGAATTTGAAGATGTTCCACATCATAGAAATGCAAAGACATTGTGAATACAATTACAAGAATAACAAAAATTTCCAAACCGGAAGTAAATTTTTTAAACGTGTTGTGTTGTATTTTTGTACATTTATATGGTGTGAAAAGATGCCGAAACCCGGGATCGAACCAGGGACCTTTAGATCTTCAGTCTAACGCTCTCCCAACTGAGCTATTTCGGCCTTCTCTAACAGTAAGCGTGGACACGTTTTAAAAAAAATGGAAAACACAACAACAGCATAGAAATCCAACTGCATTACAAACCAGAGTCCTCTCCAGCACAAGAAAATTTCCAATTACTTCACAGGAAGCTACATTTATTTAAATTAGTTGATAAGTATCAATATACTAGCAAGATAAAGCTTAACATTGAAGCAAGGACCTTTAGAGCTTCAGCGAGACCATGGCAAAACCTAGAGATGAGCCAGGTACTTCAAGATCTTCAGTGTAAAGCTCTGCATACTGAGCAAGGACCTGTAGAGCTTCAGCGAGACCATTGCAAAACCTAGAGATGTGCCAGATACTTCAAGATCTTCAGTGTAAAGCTCTTTACACTGAACTATTTTAGCTTCACGAGAGTGAAAAGATGATCTCCCTTTGAAGAATTTGAAGACATTCCATCGTGAACTAAATTTCACAAAGTTACAATACATTTAATATGAACCTTTCCCAAACCCAGAAACTAAACAGGGACCTTAAGCCTAATGCTCTGCCAACCAAGCCATTTGAGCCTCTGAGAAAACGTTTTGTTTTCAATTGAATTATGTTCTATATTTTTCTCAGGACATTTTGAACAATCTGGCAATTTTCAGGCAGCATAAAAATTCTAATAGACTAAGAAAAAACAAAACAAAACCGAAAGACTTTTTAAACTTTCATCAATCACATTGTTTTGTTTACCAAGCATATCCAATATTGGATTTCAAGTAGGGATGTTGAGATTTTCAGTGCATCAGTCCTTGCTGGTGGTTTTAAAGCCTACTGAAAACGTTTTGGGATGGATTTAGAAATGGGTACTTTTAATCATGTACTTTCCTGAATGAGGAGCATCCCTATCAATTTACGAAAGAAAATGGAGACTTCCAAAATAGTTATCGGTTGTTTTATATCCAAAGAAGAACATGCCAAATCCCGGGATCAAACCAGGGACCTTTAGATCTTCAGTCTAACGCTCTCCCAACTGAGCTATTTCGGCCTGTGCTGCTAGTTGTGGAGGTCACTGTTTTGGGAATTTGAAGATGTTCCACATCATAGAAATGCAAAGACATTGTGAATACAATTACAAGAATAACAAAAATTTCCAAACCGGAAGTAAATTTTTTAAACGTGTTGTGTTGTATTTTTGTACATTTATATGGTGTGAAAAGATGCCGAAACCCGGGATCGAACCAGGGACCTTTAGATCTTCAGTCTAACGCTCTCCCAACTGAGCTATTTCGGCCTTCTCTAACAGTAAGCGTGGACACGTTTTAAAAAAAATGGAAAACACAACAACAGCATAGAAATCCAACTGCATTACAAACCAGAGTCCTCTCCAGCACAAGAAAATTTCCAATTACTTCACAGGAAGCTACATTTATTTAAATTAGTTGATAAGTATCAATATACTAGCAAGATAAAGCTTAACATTGAAGCAAGGACCTTTAGAGCTTCAGCGAGACCATGGCAAAACCTAGAGATGAGCCAGGTACTTCAAGATCTTCAGTGTAAAGCTCTGCATACTGAGCAAGGACCTGTAGAGCTTCAGCGAGACCATTGCAAAACCTAGAGATGTGCCAGATACTTCAAGATCTTCAGTGTAAAGCTCTTTACACTGAACTATTTTAGCTTCACGAGAGTGAAAAGATGATCTCCCTTTGAAGAATTTGAAGACATTCCATCGTGAACTAAATTTCACAAAGTTACAATACATTTAATATGAACCTTTCCAAAACCCAGAAACTAAACAGGGACCTTAAGCCTAATGCTCTGCCAACCAAGCCATTTGAGCCTCTGAGAAAACGTTTTGTTTTCAATTGAATTATGTTCTATATTTTTCTCAGGACATTTTGAACAATCTGGCAATTTTCAGGCAGCATAAAAATTCTAATAGACTAAGAAAAAACAAAACAAAACCGAAAGACTTTTTAAACTTTCATCAATCACATTGTTTTGGTTACCAAGCATATCCAATATTGGATTTCAAGTAGGGATGTTGAGATTTTCAGTGCATCAGTCCTTGCTGGTGGTTTTAAAGCCTACTGAAAACGTTTTGGGATGGATTTAGAAATGGGTACTTTTAATCATGTACTTTCCTGAATGAGGAGCATCCCTATCAATTTACGAAAGAAAAAGGAGACTTCCAAAATAGTTATCGGTTGTTTTATATCCAAAGAAGAACATGCCAAAACCCGGGATCGAACCAGGGACCTTTAGATCTTCAGTCTAACGCTCTCCCAACTGAGCTATTTCGGCCTGTGCTGCTAGTTGTGGAGGTCACTGTTTTGGGAATTTGAAGATGTTCCACATCATAGAAATGCAAAGACATTGTGAATACAATTACAAGAATAACAAAAATTTCCAAACCGGAAGTAAATTTTTTAAACGTGTTGTGTTGTATTTTTGTACATTTATATGGTGTGAAAAGATGCCGAAACCCGGGATCGAACCAGGGACCTTTAGATCTTCAGTCTAACGCTCTCCCAACTGAGCTATTTCGGCCTTCTCTAACAGTAAGCGTGGACACGTTTTAAAAAAAATTGAAAACACAACAACAGCATAGAAATCCAACTGCATTACAAACCAGAGTCCTCTCCAGCACAAGAAAATTTCCAATTACTTCACAGGAAGCTACATTTATTTAAATTAGTTGATAAGTATCAATATACTAGCAAGATAAAGCTTAACATTGAAGCAAGGACCTTTAGAGCTTCAGCGAGACCATGGCAAAACCTAGAGATGAGCCAGGTACTTCAAGATCTTCAGTGTAAAGCTCTTTACACTGAACTATTTTAGCTTCACGAGAGTGAAAAGATGATCTCCCTTTGAAGAATTTGAAGACATTCCATCGTGAACTAAATTTCACAAAGTTACAATACATTTAATATGAACCTTTCCAAAACCCAGAAACTAAACAGGGACCTTAAGCCTAATGCTCTGCCAACCAAGCCATTTGAGCCTCTGAGAAAACGTTTTGTTTTCAATTGAATTATGTTCTATATTTTTCTCAGGACATTTTGAACAATCCGGCAATTTTCAGGCAGCATGGAAATTCTAATAGACTAAGAAAAAACAAAACAAAACCGAAAGACTTTTTAAACTTTCATCAATCACATTGTTTTGGTTACCAAGCATATCCAATATTGGATTTCAAGTAGGGATGTTGAGATTTTCAGTGCATCAGTCCGTGCTGGTGGTTTTAAAGCCTACTGAAAACGTTTTGGGATGGATTTAGAAATGGGTACTTTTAATCATGTACTTTCCTGAATGAGGAGCATCCCTATCAATTTACGAAAGAAAAAGGAGACTTCCAAAATAGTTATCGGTTGTTTTATATCCAAAGAAGAACATGCCGAAACCCAGGATCGAACCAGGGACCTTTAGATCTTCAGTCTAACGCTCTCCCAACTGAGCTATTTCGGCCTGTGCTGCTAGTTGTGGAGGTCACTGTTTTGGGAATTTGAAGATGTTCCACATCATAGAAATGCAAAGACATTGTGAATACAATTACAAGAATAACAAAAATTTCCAAACCGGAAGTAAATTTTTTAAACGTGTTGTGTTGTATTTTTGTACATTTATATGGTGTGAAAAGATGCCGAAACCCGGGATCGAACCAGGGACCTTTAGATCTTCAGTCTAACGCTCTCCCAACTGAGCTATTTCTGCCTCCTCTTACAGTAAGCGGGGACACTTTTTTAAAAAATTGAAGACACAACAACAGCATAGAAATCCAACTGCATTACAAACCAGAGTCCTCTCCAGCACAAGAAAATTTCCAATTACTTCACAGGAAGCTACATTTATTTAAATTAGTTGATAAGTATCAATATACTAGCAAGATAAAGCTTAACATTGAAGCAAGGACCTTTAGAGCTTCAGCGAGACCATGGCAAAACCTAGAGATGAGCCAGGTACTTCAAGATCTTCAGTGTAAAGCTCTGCATACTGAGCAAGGACCTGTAGAGCTTCAGCGAGACCATTGCAAAACCTAGAGATGTGCCAGATACTTCAAGATCTTCAGTGTAAAGCTCTTTACACTGAACTATTTTAGCTTCACGAGAGTGAAAAGATGATCTCCCTTTGAAGAATTTGAAGACATTCCATCGTGAACTAAATTTCACAAAGTTACAATACATTTAATATGAACCTTTCCAAAACCCAGAAACTAAACAGGGACCTTAAGCCTAATGCTCTGCCAACCAAGCCATTTGAGCCTCTGAGAAAACGTTTTGTTTTCAATTGAATTATGTTCTATATTTTTCTCAGGACATTTTGAACAATCTGGCAATTTTCAGGCAGCATAAAAATTCTAATAGACTAAGAAAAAACAAAACAAAACCGAAAGACTTTTTAACCCCTTAAGGACGGAGGGTTTTTCGCCTCATTTCTCGCTCTCCAACTTCAAAAATCCATAACTTTTTCATTTTTCCGTGTACAGACCTGTGTGAGGGCTTATTTTGTGCGTAACAAATTTTACTTTCCCGTAATGTTATTTATTTTAACATGCCATGTACTGCAAAGCTGAAAAAAAATTCCAAATGTGGAAAAATTTAAAAAAAAACGCACGTGCGTCACGTTCTTGTGGGCTCAGTTTTTACGACTTTCACTCTTCGCTCCAAATAACATGCCTACTTTATTCTTTGTTTCGGTGCGATCGCGGTGATACCAAATTTATACAGGTTTTATTGTGTTTTAATACATTTTCAAAAATTAAACGAATGTGTACAAAAAAGAAAAAAAATTTTTTGCCATCTTCTGACGCTAATAACTTTTTCATACTTTGGTGCACGGAGATGTGTGAGGGGTCATTTTTTGCGAAATGAGGCGACGTTTTCATTGCTACCATTTTGAGGTCTGTGCGACATTTTGATCATTTTTTATTTCATTTTTTATGTTATGTAAAAAGGTGTAAAAGTCGCATTTCGGACATTTGGGCGCCATTTCCCGCCTCGGAGGTCACCGCCGGCCGTAACCGTTTTTATATTTTGATAGATCGGGCATTTTGGGACGCGGCGATACCTAATATGTCTGTGATTTTTACTGTTTGTTATGTTTTATATCCGTTCTAGGGAAAGGGGGGTGATTTGAACTTTTAATATTTTATTAATTTTTTTTATTTTTTAAACTTTTTTTTTTCTTTTTTTTTTCACTATCTTTTAGACCATCTAGGGTACATTAACCCTAGATAGTCAGATCGCTGCTACCATATACTGCAATACTTCTGTATTGCAATATATGGCATTTTTGCAGCACATTCATTACAATGAGCCACTGGCTCATTGTAACGAATATGCAGCTGCCAGATAGCCTCGTGTCAAAAGAAGACACGAGGCTACCATGGCAACTGATCGCCGCCCCCCGATGACGTTCGGGGGCGTGGCGATCGAAAAAAAGATGGCGGCGCCCACGCGCCGCCGTCTTTTAAACGCCGCCGGCGACTTTGCCGGCGGCGTTTAGGGGGTTAATAGCCGCGATCGGTGCAAGCACCGACCGCGGTTATTAGCGGTGGGGGTTTTGTGCAAAACGCAAAAACCCCCACCTTTGTATGAAGAGGACTCAGCCCGTGAGCCCTCTTCATACATCCCTTATACCTCTGCGCCGTAGAGCTACGGCGCAGAGCGTTAAGGGGTTAAACTTTCATCAATCACATTGTTTTGGTTACCAAGCATATCCAATATTGGATTTCAAGTAGGGATGTTGAGATTTTCAGTGCATCAGTCCTTGCTGGTGGTTTTAAAGCCTACTGAAAACGTTTTGGGATGGATTTAGAAATGGGTACTTTTAATCATGTACTTTCCTGAATGAGGAGCATCCCTATCAATTTACGAAAGAAAAAGGAGACTTCCAAAATAGTTATCGGTTGTTTTATATCCAAAGAAGAACATGCCAAAACCCGGGATCGAACCAGGGACCATTAGATCTTCAGTCTAACGCTCTCCCAACTGAGCTATTTCGGCCTGTGCTGCTAGTTGTGGAGGTCACTGTTTTGGGAATTTGAAGATGTTCCACATCATAGAAATGCAAAGACATTGTGAATACAATTACAAGAATAACAAAAATTTCCAAACCGGAAGTAAATTTTTTAAACGTGTTGTGTTGTATTTTTGTACATTTATATGGTGTGAAAAGATGCCGAAACCCGGGATCGAACCAGGGACCTTTAGATCTTCAGTCTAACGCTCTCCCAACTGAGCTATTTCGGCCTTCTCTAACAGTAAGCGTGGACACGTTTTAAAAAAAATTGAAAACACAACAACAGCATAGAAATCCAACTGCATTACAAACCAGAGTCCTCTCCAGCACAAGAAAATTTCCAATTACTTCACAGGAAGCTACATTTATTTAAATTAGTTGATAAGTATCAATATACTAGCAAGATAAAGCTTAACATTGAAGCAAGGACCTTTAGAGCTTCAGCGAGACCATGGCAAAACCTAGAGATGAGCCAGGTACTTCAAGATCTTCAGTGTAAAGCTCTTTACACTGAACTATTTTAGCTTCACGAGAGTGAAAAGATGATCTCCCTTTGAAGAATTTGAAGACATTCCATCGTGAACTAAATTTCACAAAGTTACAATACATTTAATATGAACCTTTCCAAAACCCAGAAACTAAACAGGGACCTTAAGCCTAATGCTCTGCCAACCAAGCCATTTGAGCCTCTGAGAAAACGTTTTGTTTTCAATTGAATTATGTTCTATATTTTTCTCAGGACATTTTGAACAATCTGGCAATTTTCAGGCAGCATGGAAATTCTAATAGACTAAGAAAAAACAAAACAAAACCGAAAGACTTTTTAAACTTTCATCAATCACATTGTTTTGGTTACCAAGCATATCCAATATTGGATTTCAAGTAGGGATGTTGAGATTTTCAGTGCATCAGTCCTTGCTGGTGGTTTTAAAGCCTACTGAAAACGTTTTGGGATGGATTTAGAAATGGGTACTTTTAATCATGTACTTTCCTGAATGAGGAGCATCCCTATCAATTTACGAAAGAAAAAGGAGACTTCCAAAATAGTTATCGGTTGTTTTATATCCAAAGAAGAACATGCCGAAACCCAGGATCGAACCAGGGACCTTTAGATCTTCAGTCTAACGCTCTCCCAACTGAGCTATTTCGGCCTGTGCTGCTAGTTGTGGAGGTCACTGTTTTGGGAATTTGAAGATGTTCCACATCATAGAAATGCAAAGACATTGTGAATACAATTACAAGAATAACAAAAATTTCCAAACCGGAAGTAAATTTTTTAAACGTGTTGTGTTGTATTTTTGTACATTTATATGGTGTGAAAAGATGCCGAAACCCGGGATCGAACCAGGGACCTTTAGATCTTCAGTCTAACGCTCTCCCAACTGAGCTATTTCGGCCTTCTCTAACAGTAAGCGTGGACACGTTTTAAAAAAAATGGAAAACACAACAACAGCATAGAAATCCAACTGCATTACAAACCAGAGTCCTCTCCAGCACAAGAAAATTTCCAATTACTTCACAGGAAGCTACATTTATTTAAATTAGTTGATAAGTATCAATATACTAGCAAGATAAAGCTTAACATTGAAGCAAGGACCTTTAGAGCTTCAGCGAGACCATGGCAAAACCTAGAGATGAGCCAGGTACTTCAAGATCTTCAGTGTAAAGCTCTGCATACTGAGCAAGGACCTGTAGAGCTTCAGCGAGACCATTGCAAAACCTAGAGATGTGCCAGATACTTCAAGATCTTCAGTGTAAAGCTCTTTACACTGAACTATTTTAGCTTCACGAGAGTGAAAAGATGATCTCCCTTTGAAGAATTTGAAGACATTCCATCGTGAACTAAATTTCACAAAGTTACAATACATTTAATATGAACCTTTCCAAAACCCAGAAACTAAACAGGGACCTTAAGCCTAATGCTCTGCCAACCAAGCCATTTGAGCCTCTGAGAAAACGTTTTGTTTTCAATTGAATTATGTTCTATATTTTTCTCAGGACATTTTGAACAATCTGGCAATTTTCAGGCAGCATAAAAATTCTAATAGACTAAGAAAAAACAAAACAAAACCGAAAGACTTTTTAAACTTTCATCAATCACATTGTTTTGGTTACCAAGCATATCCAATATTGGATTTCAAGTAGGGATGTTGAGATTTTCAGTGCATCAGTCCTTGCTGGTGGTTTTAAAGCCTACTGAAAACGTTTTGGGATGGATTTAGAAATGGGTACTTTTAATCATGTACTTTCCTGAATGAGGAGCATCCCTATCAATTTACGAAAGAAAAAGGAGACTTCCAAAATAGTTATCGGTTGTTTTATATCCAAAGAAGAACATGCCAAAACCCGGGATCGAACCAGGGACCTTTAGATCTTCAGTCTAACGCTCTCCCAACTGAGCTATTTCGGCCTGTGCTGCTAGTTGTGGAGGTCACTGTTTTGGGAATTTGAAGATGTTCCACATCATAGAAATGCAAAGACATTGTGAATACAATTACAAGAATAACAAAAATTTCCAAACCGGAAGTAAATTTTTTAAACGTGTTGTGTTGTATTTTTGTACATTTATATGGTGTGAAAAGATGCCGAAACCCGGGATCGAACCAGGGACCTTTAGATCTTCAGTCTAACGCTCTCCCAACTGAGCTATTTCGGCCTTCTCTAACAGTAAGCGTGGACACGTTTTAAAAAAAATTGAAAACACAACAACAGCATAGAAATCCAACTGCATTACAAACCAGAGTCCTCTCCAGCACAAGAAAATTTCCAATTACTTCACAGGAAGCTACATTTATTTAAATTAGTTGATAAGTATCAATATACTAGCAAGATAAAGCTTAACATTGAAGCAAGGACCTTTAGAGCTTCAGCGAGACCATGGCAAAACCTAGAGATGAGCCAGGTACTTCAAGATCTTCAGTGTAAAGCTCTTTACACTGAACTATTTTAGCTTCACGAGAGTGAAAAGATGATCTCCCTTTGAAGAATTTGAAGACATTCCATCGTGAACTAAATTTCACAAAGTTACAATACATTTAATATGAACCTTTCCAAAACCCAGAAACTAAACAGGGACCTTAAGCCTAATGCTCTGCCAACCAAGCCATTTGAGCCTCTGAGAAAACGTTTTGTTTTCAATTGAATTATGTTCTATATTTTTCTCAGGACATTTTGAACAATCTGGCAATTTTCAGGCAGCATGGAAATTCTAATAGACTAAGAAAAAACAAAACAAAACCGAAAGACTTTTTAAACTTTCATCAATCACATTGTTTTGGTTACCAAGCATATCCAATATTGGATTTCAAGTAGGGATGTTGAGATTTTCAGTGCATCAGTCCTTGCTGGTGGTTTTAAAGCCTACTGAAAACGTTTTGGGATGGATTTAGAAATGGGTACTTTTAATCATGTACTTTCCTGAATGAGGAGCATCCCTATCAATTTACGAAAGAAAAAGGAGACTTCCAAAATAGTTATCGGTTGTTTTATATCCAAAGAAGAACATGCCGAAACCCAGGATCGAACCAGGGACCTTTAGATCTTCAGTCTAACGCTCTCCCAACTGAGCTATTTTGGCCTGTGCTGCTAGTTGTGGAGGTCACTGTTTTGGGAATTTGAAGATGTTCCACATCATAGAAATGCAAAGACATTGTGAATACAATTACAAGAATAACAAAAATTTCCAAACCGGAAGTAAATTTTTTAAACGTGTTGTGTTGTATTTTTGTACATTTATATGGTGTGAAAAGATGCCGAAACCCGGGATCGAACCAGGGACCTTTAGATCTTCAGTCTAACGCTCTCCCAACTGAGCTATTTCGGCCTTCTCTAACAGTAAGCGTGGACACGTTTTAAAAAAAATGGAAAACACAACAACAGCATAGAAATCCAACTGCATTACAAACCAGAGTCCTCTCCAGCACAAGAAAATTTCCAATTACTTCACAGGAAGCTACATTTATTTAAATTAGTTGATAAGTATCAATATACTAGCAAGATAAAGCTTAACATTGAAGCAAGGACCTTTAGAGCTTCAGCGAGACCATGGCAAAACCTAGAGATGAGCCAGGTACTTCAAGATCTTCAGTGTAAAGCTCTGCATACTGAGCAAGGACCTGTAGAGCTTCAGCGAGACCATTGCAAAACCTAGAGATGTGCCAGATACTTCAAGATCTTCAGTGTAAAGCTCTTTACACTGAACTATTTTAGCTTCACGAGAGTGAAAAGATGATCTCCCTTTGAAGAATTTGAAGACATTCCATCGTGAACTAAATTTCACAAAGTTACAATACATTTAATATGAACCTTTCCAAAACCCAGAAACTAAACAGGGACCTTAAGCCTAATGCTCTGCCAACCAAGCCATTTGAGCCTCTGAGAAAACGTTTTGTTTTCAATTGAATTATGTTCTATATTTTTCTCAGGACATTTTGAACAATCTGGCAATTTTCAGGCAGCATAAAAATTCTAATAGACTAAGAAAAAACAAAACAAAACCGAAAGACTTTTTAAACTTTCATCAATCACATTGTTTTGGTTACCAAGCATATCCAATATTGGATTTCAAGTAGGGATGTTGAGATTTTCAGTGCATCAGTCCTTGCTGGTGGTTTTAAAGCCTACTGAAAACGTTTTGGGATGGATTTAGAAATGGGTACTTTTAATCATGTACTTTCCTGAATGAGGAGCATCCCTATCAATTTACGAAAGAAAAAGGAGACTTCCAAAATAGTTATCGGTTGTTTTATATCCAAAGAAGAACATGCCAAAACCCGGGATCGAACCAGGGACCTTTAGATCTTCAGTCTAACGCTCTCCCAACTGAGCTATTTCGGCCTGTGCTGCTAGTTGCGGAGGTCACTGTTTTGGGAATTTGAAGATGTTCCACATCATAGAAATGCAAAGACATTGTGAATACAATTACAAGAATAACAAAAATTTCCAAACCCGAAGTAAATTTTTTAAACGTGTTGTGTTGTATTTTTGTACATTTATATGGTGTGAAAAGATGCCGAAACCCGGGATCGAACCAGGGACCTTTAGATCTTCAGTCTAACGCTCTCCCAACTGAGCTATTTCGGCCTTCTCTAACAGTAAGCGTGGACACGTTTTAAAAAAAATTGAAAACACAACAACAGCATAGAAATCCAACTGCATTACAAACCAGAGTCCTCTCCAGCACAAGAAAATTTCCAATTACTTCACAGGAAGCTACATTTATTTAAATTAGTTGATAAGTATCAATATACTAGCAAGATAAAGCTTAACATTGAAGCAAGGACCTTTAGAGCTTCAGCGAGACCATGGCAAAACCTAGAGATGAGCCAGGTACTTCAAGATCTTCAGTGTAAAGCTCTTTACACTGAACTATTTTAGCTTCACGAGAGTGAAAAGATGATCTCCCTTTGAAGAATTTGAAGACATTCCATCGTGAACTAAATTTCACAAAGTTACAATACATTTAATATGAACCTTTCCAAAACCCAGAAACTAAACAGGGACCTTAAGCCTAATGCTCTGCCAACCAAGCCATTTGAGCCTCTGAGAAAACGTTTTGTTTTCAATTGAATTATGTTCTATATTTTTCTCAGGACATTTTGAACAATCCGGCAATTTTCAGGCAGCATGGAAATTCTAATAGACTAAGAAAAAACAAAACAAAACCGAAAGACTTTTTAAACTTTCATCAATCACATTGTTTTGGTTACCAAGCATATCCAATATTGGATTTCAAGTAGGGATGTTGAGATTTTCAGTGCATCAGTCCTTGCTGGTGGTTTTAAAGCCTACTGAAAACGTTTTGGGATGGATTTAGAAATGGGTACTTTTAATCATGTACTTTCCTGAATGAGGAGCATCCCTATCAATTTACGAAAGAAAAAGGAGACTTCCAAAATAGTTATCGGTTGTTTTATATCCAAAGAAGAACATGCCGAAACCCAGGATCGAACCAGGGACCTTTAGATCTTCAGTCTAACGCTCTCCCAACTGAGCTATTTCGGCCTGTGCTGCTAGTTGTGGAGGTCACTGTTTTGGGAATTTGAAGATGTTCCACATCATAGAAATGCAAAGACATTGTGAATACAATTACAAGAATAACAAAAATTTCCAAACCGGAAGTAAATTTTTTAAACGTGTTGTGTTGTATTTTTGTACATTTATATGGTGTGAAAAGATGCCGAAACCCGGGATCGAACCAGGGACCTTTAGATCTTCAGTCTAACGCTCTCCCAACTGAGCTATTTCTGCCTCCTCTTACAGTAAGCGGGGACACTTTTTTAAAAAATTGAAGACACAACAACAGCATAGAAATCCAACTGCATTACAAACCAGAGTCCTCTCCAGCACAAGAAAATTTCCAATTACTTCACAGGAAGCTACATTTATTTAAATTAGTTGATAAGTATCAATATACTAGCAAGATAAAGCTTAACATTGAAGCAAGGACCTTTAGAGCTTCAGCGAGACCATGGCAAAACCTAGAGATGAGCCAGGTACTTCAAGATCTTCAGTGTAAAGCTCTGCATACTGAGCAAGGACCTGTAGAGCTTCAGCGAGACCATTGCAAAACCTAGAGATGTGCCAGATACTTCAAGATCTTCAGTGTAAAGCTCTTTACACTGAACTATTTTAGCTTCACGAGAGTGAAAAGATGATCTCCCTTTGAAGAATTTGAAGACATTCCATCGTGAACTAAATTTCACAAAGTTACAATACATTTAATATGAACCTTTCCAAAACCCAGAAACTAAACAGGGACCTTAAGCCTAATGCTCTGCCAACCAAGCCATTTGAGCCTCTGAGAAAACGTTTTGTTTTCAATTGAATTATGTTCTATATTTTTCTCAGGACATTTTGAACAATCTGGCAATTTTCAGGCAGCATAAAAATTCTAATAGACTAAGAAAAAACAAAACAAAACCGAAAGACTTTTTAAACTTTCATCAATCACATTGTTTTGGTTACCAAGCATATCCAATATTGGATTTCAAGTAGGGATGTTGAGATTTTCAGTGCATCAGTCCTTGCTGGTGGTTTTAAAGCCTACTGAAAACGTTTTGGGATGGATTTAGAAATGGGTACTTTTAATCATGTACTTTCCTGAATGAGGAGCATCCCTATCAATTTACGAAAGAAAAAGGAGACTTCCAAAATAGTTATCGGTTGTTTTATATCCAAAGAAGAACATGCCGAAACCCAAGATCGAACCAGGGAACTTTAGATCTTCAGTCTAACGCTCTCCCAACTGAGCTATTTCGGCCTGTGCTGCTAGTTGTGGAGGTCACTGTTTTGGGAATTTGAAGATGTTCCACATCATAGAAATGCAAAGACATTGTGAATACAATTACAAGAATAACAAAAATTTCCAAACCGGAAGTAAATTTTTTAAACGTGTTGTGTTGTATTTTTGTACATTTATATGGTGTGAAAAGATGCCGAAACCCGGGATCGAACCAGGGACCTTTAGATCTTCAGTCTAACGCTCTCCCAACTGAGCTATTTCGGCCTTCTCTAACAGTAAGCGTGGACACGTTTTAAAAAAAATGGAAAACACAACAACAGCATAGAAATCCAACTGCATTACAAACCAGAGTCCTCTCCAGCACAAGAAAATTTCCAATTACTTCACAGGAAGCTACATTTATTTAAATTAGTTGATAAGTATCAATATACTAGCAAGATAAAGCTTAACATTGAAGCAAGGACCTTTAGAGCTTCAGCGAGACCATGGCAAAACCTAGAGATGAGCCAGGTACTTCAAGATCTTCAGTGTAAAGCTCTGCATACTGAGCAAGGACCTGTAGAGCTTCAGCGAGACCATTGCAAAACCTAGAGATGTGCCAGATACTTCAAGATCTTCAGTGTAAAGCTCTTTACACTGAACTATTTTAGCTTCACGAGAGTGAAAAGATGATCTCCCTTTGAAGAATTTGAAGACATTCCATCGTGAACTAAATTTCACAAAGTTACAATACATTTAATATGAACCTTTCCAAAACCCAGAAACTAAACAGGGACCTTAAGCCTAATGCTCTGCCAACCAAGCCATTTGAGCCTCTGAGAAAACGTTTTGTTTTCAATTGAATTATGTTCTATATTTTTCTCAGGACATTTTGAACAATCTGGCAATTTTCAGGCAGCATAAAAATTCTAATAGACTAAGAAAAAACAAAACAAAACCGAAAGACTTTTTAAACTTTCATCAATCACATTGTTTTGGTTACCAAGCATATCCAATATTGGATTTCAAGTAGGGATGTTGAGATTTTCAGTGCATCAGTCCTTGCTGGTGGTTTTAAAGCCTACTGAAAACGTTTTGGGATGGATTTAGAAATGGGTACTTTTAATCATGTACTTTCCTGAATGAGGAGCATCCCTATCAATTTACGAAAGAAAAAGGAGACTTCCAAAATAGTTATCGGTTGTTTTATATCCAAAGAAGAACATGCCAAAACCCGGGATCGAACCAGGGACCTTTAGATCTTCAGTCTAACGCTCTCCCAACTGAGCTATTTCGGCCTGTGCTGCTAGTTGTGGAGGTCACTGTTTTGGGAATTTGAAGATGTTCCACATCATAGAAATGCAAAGACATTGTGAATACAATTACAAGAATAACAAAAATTTCCAAACCGGAAGTAAATTTTTTAAACGTGTTGTGTTGTATTTTTGTACATTTATATGGTGTGAAAAGATGCCGAAACCCGGGATCGAACCAGGGACCTTTAGATCTTCAGTCTAACGCTCTCCCAACTGAGCTATTTCGGCCTTCTCTAACAGTAAGCGTGGACACGTTTTAAAAAAAATTGAAAACACAACAACAGCATAGAAATCCAACTGCATTACAAACCAGAGTCCTCTCCAGCACAAGAAAATTTCCAATTACTTCACAGGAAGCTACATTTATTTAAATTAGTTGATAAGTATCAATATACTAGCAAGATAAAGCTTAACATTGAAGCAAGGACCTTTAGAGCTTCAGCGAGACCATGGCAAAACCTAGAGATGAGCCAGGTACTTCAAGATCTTCAGTGTAAAGCTCTTTACACTGAACTATTTTAGCTTCACGAGAGTGAAAAGATGATCTCCCTTTGAAGAATTTGAAGACATTCCATCGTGAACTAAATTTCACAAAGTTACAATACATTTAATATGAACCTTTCCAAAACCCAGAAACTAAACAGGGACCTTAAGCCTAATGCTCTGCCAACCAAGCCATTTGAGCCTCTGAGAAAACGTTTTGTTTTCAATTGAATTATGTTCTATATTTTTCTCAGGACATTTTGAACAATCCGGCAATTTTCAGGCAGCATGGAAATTCTAATAGACTAAGAAAAAACAAAACAAAACCGAAAGACTTTTTAAACTTTCATCAATCACATTGTTTTGGTTACCAAGCATATCCAATATTGGATTTCAAGTAGGGATGTTGAGATTTTCAGTGCATCAGTCCTTGCTGGTGGTTTTAAAGCCTACTGAAAACGTTTTGGGATGGATTTAGAAATGGGTACTTTTAATCATGTACTTTCCTGAATGAGGAGCATCCCTATCAATTTACGAAAGAAAAAGGAGACTTCCAAAATAGTTATCGGTTGTTTTATATCCAAAGAAGAACATGCCGAAACCCAGGATCGAACCAGGGACCTTTAGATCTTCAGTCTAACGCTCTCCCAACTGAGCTATTTCGGCCTGTGCTGCTAGTTGTGGAGGTCACTGTTTTGGGAATTTGAAGATGTTCCACATCATAGAAATGCAAAGACATTGTGAATACAATTACAAGAATAACAAAAATTTCCAAACCGGAAGTAAATTTTTTAAACGTGTTGTGTTGTATTTTTGTACATTTATATGGTGTGAAAAGATGCCGAAACCCGGGATCGAACCAGGGACCTTTAGATCTTCAGTCTAACGCTCTCCCAACTGAGCTATTTCTGCCTCCTCTTACAGTAAGCGGGGACACTTTTTTAAAAAATTGAAGACACAACAACAGCATAGAAATCCAACTGCATTACAAACCAGAGTCCTCTCCAGCACAAGAAAATTTCCAATTACTTCACAGGAAGCTACATTTATTTAAATTAGTTGATAAGTATCAATATACTAGCAAGATAAAGCTTAACATTGAAGCAAGAACCTTTAGAGCTTCAGCGAGACCATGGCAAAACCTAGAGATGAGCCAGGTACTTCAAGATCTTCAGTGTAAAGCTCTGCATACTGAGCAAGGACCTGTAGAGCTTCAGCGAGACCATTGCAAAACCTAGAGATGTGCCAGATACTTCAAGATCTTCAGTGTAAAGCTCTTTACACTGAACTATTTTAGCTTCACGAGAGTGAAAAGATGATCTCCCTTTGAAGAATTTGAAGACATTCCATCGTGAACTAAATTTCACAAAGTTACAATACATTTAATATGAACCTTTCCAAAACCCAGAAACTAAACAGGGACCTTAAGCCTAATGCTCTGCCAACCAAGCCATTTGAGCCTCTGAGAAAACGTTTTGTTTTCAATTGAATTATGTTCTATATTTTTCTCAGGACATTTTGAACAATCTGGCAATTTTCAGGCAGCATAAAAATTCTAATAGACTAAGAAAAAACAAAACAAAACCGAAAGACTTTTTAAACTTTCATCAATCACATTGTTTTGGTTACCAAGCATATCCAATATTGGATTTCAAGTAGGGATGTTGAGATTTTCAGTGCATCAGTCCTTGCTGGTGGTTTTAAAGCCTACTGAAAACGTTTTGGGATGGATTTAGAAATGGGTACTTTTAATCATGTACTTTCCTGAATGAGGAGCATCCCTATCAATTTACGAAAGAAAAAGGAGACTTCCAAAATAGTTATCGGTTGTTTTATATCCAAAGAAGAACATGCCGAAACCCGGGATCGAACCAGGGACCTTTAGATCTTCAGTCTAACGCTCTCCCAACTGAGCTATTTCGGCCTGTGCTGCTAGTTGTGGAGGTCACTGTTTTGGGAATTTGAAGATGTTCCACATCATAGAAATGCAAAGACATTGTGAATACAATTACAAGAATAACAAAAATTTCCAAACCGGAAGTAAATTTTTTAAACGTGTTGTGTTGTATTTTTGTACATTTATATGGTGTGAAAAGATGCCGAAACCCGGGATCGAACCAGGGACCTTTAGATCTTCAGTCTAACGCTCTCCCAACTGAGCTATTTCGGCCTTCTCTAACAGTAAGCGTGGACACGTTTTAAAAAAAATTGAAAACACAACAACAGCATAGAAATCCAACTGCATTACAAACCAGAGTCCTCTCCAGCACAAGAAAATTTCCAATTACTTCACAGGAAGCTACATTTATTTAAATTAGTTGATAAGTATCAATATACTAGCAAGATAAAGCTTAACATTGAAGCAAGGACCTTTAGAGCTTCAGCGAGACCATGGCAAAACCTAGAGATGAGCCAGGTACTTCAAGATCTTCAGTGTAAAGCTCTGCATACTGAGCAAGGACCTGTAGAGCTTCAGCGAGACCATTGCAAAACCTAGAGATGTGCCAGATACTTCAAGATCTTCAGTGTAAAGCTCTTTACACTGAACTATTTTAGCTTCACGAGAGTGAAAAGATGATCTCCCTTTGAAGAATTTGAAGACATTCCATCGTGAACTAAATTTCACAAAGTTACAATACATTTAATATGAACCTTTCCAAAACCCAGAAACTAAACAGGGACCTTAAGCCTAATGCTCTGCCAACCAAGCCATTTGAGCCTCTGAGAAAACGTTTTGTTTTCAATTGAATTATGTTCTATATTTTTCTCAGGACATTTTGAACAATCTGGCAATTTTCAGGCAGCATGGAAATTCTAATAGACTAAGAAAAAACAAAACAAAACCGAAAGACTTTTTAAACTTTCATCAATCACATTGTTTTGGTTACCAAGCATATCCAATATTGGATTTCAAGTAGGGATGTTGAGATTTTCAGTGCATCAGTCCTTGCTGGTGGTTTTAAAGCCTACTGAAAACGTTTTGGGATGGATTTAGAAATGGGTACTTTTAATCATGTACTTTCCTGAATGAGGAGCATCCCTATCAATTTACGAAAGAAAAAGGAGACTTCCAAAATAGTTATCGGTTGTTTTATATCCAAAGAAGAACATGCCGAAACCCGGGATCGAACCAGGGACCTTTAGATCTTCAGTCTAACGCTCTCCCAACTGAGCTATTTCGGCCTGTGCTGCTAGTTGTGGAGGTCACTGTTTTGGGAATTTGAAGATGTTCCACATCATAGAAATGCAAAGACATTGTGAATACAATTACAAGAATAACAAAAATTTCCAAACCGGAAGTAAATTTTTTAAACGTGTTGTGTTGTATTTTTGTACATTTATATGGTGTGAAAAGATGCCGAAACCCGGGATCGAACCAGGGACCTTTAGATCTTCAGTCTAACGCTCTCCCAACTGAGCTATTTCGGCCTTCTCTAACAGTAAGCGTGGACACGTTTTAAAAAAAATGGAAAACACAACAACAGCATAGAAATCCAACTGCATTACAAACCAGAGTCCTCTCCAGCACAAGAAAATTTCCAATTACTTCACAGGAAGCTACATTTATTTAAATTAGTTGATAAGTATCAATATACTAGCAAGATAAAGCTTAACATTGAAGCAAGGACCTTTAGAGCTTCAGCGAGACCATGGCAAAACCTAGAGATGAGCCAGGTACTTCAAGATCTTCAGTGTAAAGCTCTGCATACTGAGCAAGGACCTGTAGAGCTTCAGCGAGACCATTGCAAAACCTAGAGATGTGCCAGATACTTCAAGATCTTCAGTGTAAAGCTCTTTACACTGAACTATTTTAGCTTCACGAGAGTGAAAAGATGATCTCCCTTTGAAGAATTTGAAGACATTCCATTGTGAACTAAATTTCACAAAGTTACAATACATTTAATATGAACCTTTCCAAAACCCAGAAACTAAACAGGGACCTTAAGCCTAATGCTCTGCCAACCAAGCCATTTGAGCCTCTGAGAAAACGTTTTGTTTTCAATTGAATTATGTTCTATATTTTTCTCAGGACATTTTGAACAATCTGGCAATTTTCAGGCAGCATGGAAATTCTAATAGACTAAGAAAAAACAAAACAAAACCGAAAGACTTTTTAAACTTTCATCAATCACATTGTTTTGGTTACCAAGCATATCCAATATTGGATTTCAAGTAGGGATGTTGAGATTTTCAGTGCATCAGTCCTTGCTGGTGGTTTTAAAGCCTACTGAAAACGTTTTGGGATGGATTTAGAAATGGGTACTTTTAATCATGTACTTTCCTGAATGAGGAGCATCCCTATCAATTTACGAAAGAAAAAGGAGACTTCCAAAATAGTTATCGGTTGTTTTATATCCAAAGAAGAACATGCCGAAACCCGGGATCGAACCAGGGACCTTTAGATCTTCAGTCTAACGCTCTCCCAACTGAGCTATTTCGGCCTGTGCTGCTAGTTGTGGAGGTCACTGTTTTGGGAATTTGAAGATGTTCCACACCATAGAAATGCAAAGACATTGTGAATACAATTAAAAGAATAACAAAAATTTCCAAACCGGAAGTAAATTTTTTAAACGTGTTGTGTTGTATTTTTGTACATTTATACGGTGTGAAAAGATGCCGAAACCCGGGATCGAACCAGGGACCTTTAGATCTTCAGTCTAACGCTCTCCCAACTGAGCTATTTCGGCCTCCTCTAACAGTAAGCGTGGACACTTTTTAAAAAAATGGAAGACACAACAACAGCATAGAAATCCAACTGCATTACAAACCAGAGTCCTCTCCAGCACAAGAAAATTTCCAATTACTTCACAGGAAGCTACATTTCTTTAAATTAGTTGATAAGTATCAATATACTAACAAGATAAAGCTTAACATTGAAGCAAGGACCTTTAGAGCTTCAGCGAGACCATGGCAAAACCTAGAGATGAGCCAGGTACTTCAAGATCTTCAGTGTAAAGCTCTGCATACTGAGCAAGGACCTGTAGAGCTTCAGCGAGACCATTGCAAAACCTAGAGATGTGCCAGATACTTCAAGATCTTCAGTGTAAAGCTCTTTACACTGAACTATTTTAGCTTCACGAGAGTGAAAAGATGATCTCCCTTTGAAGAATTTGAAGACATTCCATCGTGAACTAAATTTCACAAAGTTACAATACATTTAATATGAACCTTTCCAAAACCCAGAAACTAAACAGGGACCTTAAGCCTAATGCTCTGCCAACCAAGCCATTTGAGCCTCTGAGAAAACGTTTTGTTTTCAATTGAATTATGTTCTATATTTTTCTCAGGACATTTTGAACAATCTGGCAATTTTCAGGCAGCATGGAAATTCTAATAGACTAAGAAAAAACAAAACAAAACCGAAAGACTTTTTAAACTTTCATCAATCACATTGTTTTGGTTACCAAGCATATCCAATATTGGATTTCAAGTAGGGATGTTGAGATTTTCAATGCATCAGTCCTTGCTGGTGGTTTTAAAGCCTACTGAAAACGTTTTGGGATGGATTTAGAAATGGGTACTTTTAATCATGTACTTTCCTGAATGAGGAGCATCCCTATCAATTTACGAAAGAAAAAGGAGACTTCCAAAATAGTTATCGGTTGTTTTATATCCAAAGAAGAACATGCCGAAACCCGGGATCGAACCAGGGACCTTTAGATCTTCAGTCTAACGCTCTCCCAACTGAGCTATTTCGGCCTGTGCTGCTAGTTGTGGAGGTCACTGTTTTGGGAATTTGAAGATGTTCCACATCATAGAAATGCAAAGACATTGTGAATACAATTACAAGAATAACAAAAATTTCCAAACCGGAAGTAAATTTTTTAAACGTGTTGTGTTGTATTTTTGTACATTTATACGGTGTGAAAAGATGCCGAAACCCGGGATCGAACCAGGGACCTTTAGATTTCAGTCTAACGCTCTCCCAACTGAGCTATTTCGGCCTCCTCTAACAGTAAGCGTGGACACTTTTTAAAAAAATTGAAGACACAACAACAGCATAGAAATCCAACTGCATTACAAACCAGAGTCCTCTCCAGCACAAGAAAATTTCCAATTACTTCACAGGAAGCTACATTTCTTTAAATTAGTTGATAAGTATCAATATACTAGCAAGATAAAGCTTAACATTGAAGCAAGGACCTTTAGAGCTTCAGCGAGACCATGGCAAAACCTAGAGATGAGCCAGGTACTTCAAGATCTTCAGTGTAAAGCTCTGCATACTGAGCAAGGACCTGTAGAGCTTCAGCGAGACCATTGCAAAACCTAGAGATGTGCCAGATACTTCAAGATCTTCAGTGTAAAGCTCTTTACACTGAACTATTTTAGCTTCACGAGAGTGAAAAGATGATCTCCCTTTGAAGAATTTGAAGACATTCCATTGTGAACTAAATTTCACAAAGTTACAATACATTTAATATGAACCTTTCCAAAACCCAGAAACTAAACAGGGACCTTAAGCCTAATGCTCTGCCAACCAAGCCATTTGAGCCTCTGAGAAAACGTTTTGTTTTCAATTGAATTATGTTCTATATTTTTCTCAGGACATTTTGAACAATCTGGCAATTTTCAGGCAGCATGGAAATTCTAATAGACTAAGAAAAAACAAAACAAAACCGAAAGACTTTTTAAACTTTCATCAATCACATTGTTTTGGTTACCAAGCATATCCAATATTGGATTTCAAGTAGGGATGTTGAGATTTTCAGTGCATCAGTCCTTGCTGGTGGTTTTAAAGCCTACTGAAAACGTTTTGGGATGGATTTAGAAATGGGTACTTTTAATCATGTACTTTCCTGAATGAGGAGCATCCCTATCAATTTACGAAAGAAAAAGGAGACTTCCAAAATAGTTATCGGTTGTTTTATATCCAAAGAAGAACATGCCGAAACCCGGGATCGAACCAGGGACCTTTAGATCTTCAGTCTAACGCTCTCCCAACTGAGCTATTTCGGCCTGTGCTGCTAGTTGTGGAGGTCACTGTTTTGGGAATTTGAAGATGTTCCACACCATAGAAATGCAAAGACATTGTGAATACAATTAAAAGAATAACAAAAATTTCCAAACCGGAAGTAAATTTTTTAAACGTGTTGTGTTGTATTTTTGTACATTTATACGGTGTGAAAAGATGCCGAAACCCGGGATCGAACCAGGGACCTTTAGATCTTCAGTCTAACGCTCTCCCAACTGAGCTATTTCGGCCTCCTCTAACAGTAAGCGTGGACACTTTTTAAAAAAATTGAAGACACAACAACAGCATAGAAATCCAACTGCATTACAAACCAGAGTCCTCTCCAGCACAAGAAAATTTCCAATTACTTCACAGGAAGCTACATTTCTTTAAATTAGTTGATAAGTATCAATATACTAACAAGATAAAGCTTAACATTGAAGCAAGGACCTTTAGAGCTTCAGCGAGACCATGGCAAAACCTAGAGATGAGCCAGGTACTTCAAGATCTTCAGTGTAAAGCTCTGCATACTGAGCAAGGACCTGTAGAGCTTCAGCGAGACCATTGCAAAACCTAGAGATGTGCCAGATACTTCAAGATCTTCAGTGTAAAGCTCTTTACACTGAACTATTTTAGCTTCACGAGAGTGAAAAGATGATCTCCCTTTGAAGAATTTGAAGACATTCCATCGTGAACTAAATTTCACAAAGTTACAATACATTTAATATGAACCTTTCCAAAACCCAGAAACTAAACAGGGACCTTAAGCCTAATGCTCTGCCAACCAAGCCATTTGAGCCTCTGAGAAAACGTTTTGTTTTCAATTGAATTATGTTCTATATTTTTCTCAGGACATTTTGAACAATCTGGCAATTTTCAGGCAGCATGGAAATTCTAATAGACTAAGAAAAAACAAAACAAAACCGAAAGACTTTTTAAACTTTCATCAATCACATTGTTTTGGTTACCAAGCATATCCAATATTGGATTTCAAGTAGGGATGTTGAGATTTTCAATGCATCAGTCCTTGCTGGTGGTTTTAAAGCCTACTGAAAACGTTTTGGGATGGATTTAGAAATGGGTACTTTTAATCATGTACTTTCCTGAATGAGGAGCATCCCTATCAATTTACGAAAGAAAAAGGAGACTTCCAAAATAGTTATCGGTTGTTTTATATCCAAAGAAGAACATGCCGAAACCCGGGATCGAACCAGGGACCTTTAGATCTTCAGTCTAACGCTCTCCCAACTGAGCTATTTCGGCCTGTGCTGCTAGTTGTGGAGGTCACTGTTTTGGGAATTTGAAGATGTTCCACATCATAGAAATGCAAAGACATTGTGAATACAATTACAAGAATAACAAAAATTTCCAAACCGGAAGTAAATTTTTTAAACGTGTTGTGTTGTATTTTTGTACATTTATACGGTGTGAAAAGATGCCGAAACCCGGGATCGAACCAGGGACCTTTAGATTTCAGTCTAACGCTCTCCCAACTGAGCTATTTCGGCCTCCTCTAACAGTAAGCGTGGACACTTTTTAAAAAAATTGAAGACACAACAACAGCATAGAAATCCAACTGCATTACAAACCAGAGTCCTCTCCAGCACAAGAAAATTTCCAATTACTTCACAGGAAGCTACATTTCTTTAAATTAGTTGATAAGTATCAATATACTAGCACGATAAAGCTTAACATTGAAGCAAGGACCTTTAGAGCTTCAGCGAGACCATGGCAAAACCTAGAGATGAGCCAGGTACTTCAAGATCTTCAGTGTAAAGCTCTGCATACTGAGCAAGGACCTGTAGAGCTTCAGCGAGACCATTGCAAAACCTAGAGATGTGCCAGATACTTCAAGATCTTCAGTGTAAAGCTCTTTACACTGAACTATTTTAGCTTCACGAGAGTGAAAAGATGATCTCCCTTTGAAGAATTTGAAGACATTCCATCGTGAACTAAATTTCACAAAGTTACAATACATTTAATATGAACCTTTCCAAAACCCAGAAACTAAACAGGGACCTTAAGCCTAATGCTCTGCCAACCAAGCCATTTGAGCCTCTGAGAAAACGTTTTGTTTTCAATTGAATTATGTTCTATATTTTTCTCAGGACATTTTGAACAATCTGGCAATTTTCAGGCAGCATGGAAATTCTAATAGACTAAGAAAAAACAAAACAAAACCGAAAGACTTTTTAAACTTTCATCAATCACATTGTTTTGGTTACCAAGCATATCCAATATTGGATTTCAAGTAGGGATGTTGAGATTTTCAGTGCATCAGTCCGTGCTGGTGGTTTTAAAGCCTACTGAAAACGTTTTGGGATGGATTTAGAAATGGGTACTTTTAATCATGTACTTTCCTGAATGAGGAGCATCCCTATCAATTTACGAAAGAAAAAGGAGACTTCCAAAATAGTTATCGGTTGTTTTATATCCAAAGAAGAACATGCCGAAACCCGGCATCGAACGAGGGACCTTTAGATCTTTAGTCTAACGCTGTGCCTGTGCTGCTAGTTGTGGAGGTCACTGTTTTGGGAATTTGAAGATGTTCCACATCATAGAAATGCAAAGACATTGTGAATACAATTACAAGAATAACAAAAATTTCCAAACCGGAAGAAAATTTTTTAAACGTGTTGTGTTGTATTTTTGTACATTTATATGGTGTGAAAAGATGCCGAAAACCGGGATCGAACCAGGGACCTTTAGATCTTCAGTCTAACGCTCTCCCAACTGAGCTATTTCGGCCTCCTCTAACAGTAAGCGTGGACACTTTTTAAAAAAATTGAAGACACAACAACAGCATAGAAATCCAACTGCATTACAAACCAGAGTCCTCTCCAGCACAAGGAAATTTCCAATTACTTCACAGGAAGCTACATTTCTTTAAATTAGTTGATAAGTATTAATATACTAGCAAGATAAAGCTTAACATTGAAGCAAGGACCTTTAGAGCTTCAGCGAGACCATGGCAAAACCTAGAGATGAGCCAGGTACTTCAAGATCTTCAGTGTAAAGCTCTGCATACTGAGCAAGGACCTGTAGAGCTTCAGCGAGACCATTGCAAAACCTAGAGATGTGCCAGATACTTCAAGATCTTCAGTGTAAAGCTCTTTACACTGAACTATTTTAGCTTCACGAGAGTGAAAAGATGATCTCCCTTTGAAGAATTTGAAGACATTCCATCGTGAACTAAATTTCACAAAGTTACAATACATTTAATATGAACCTTTCCAAAACCCAGAAACTAAACAGGGACCTTAAGCCTAATGCTCTGCCAACCAAGCCATTTGAGCCTCTGAGAAAACGTTTTGTTTTCAATTGAATTATGTTCTATATTTTTCTCAGGACATTTTGAACAATCTGGCAATTTTCAGGCAGCATGGAAATTCTAATAGACTAAGAAAAAACAAAACAAAACCGAAAGACTTTTTAAACTTTCATCAATCACATTGTTTTGGTTACCAAGCATATCCAATATTGGATTTCAAGTAGGGATGTTGAGATTTTCAGTGCATCAGTCCTTGCTGGTGGTTTTAAAGCCTACTGAAAACGTTTTGGGATGGATTTAGAAATGGGTACTTTTAATCATGTACTTTCCTGAATGAGGAGCATCCCTATCAATTTACGAAAGAAAAAGGAGACTTCCAAAATAGTTATCGGTTGTTTTATATCCAAAGAAGAACATGCCGAAACCCGGGATCGAACCTGGGACCTTTAGATCTTCAGTCTAACGCTCTCCCAACTGAGCTATTTCGGCCTGTGCTGCTAGTTGTGGAGGTCACTGTTTTGGGAATTTGAAGATGTTCCACATCATAGAAATGCAAAGACATTGTGAATACAATTACAAGAATAACAAAAATTTCCAAACCGGAAGTAAATTTTTTAAACGTGTTGTGTTGTATTTTTGTACATTTATATGGTGTGAAAAGATGCCGAAACCCGGGATCGAACCAGGGACCTTTAGATCTTCAGTCTAACGCTCTCCCAACTGAGCTATTTCGGCCTGTGCTGCTAGTTGTGGAGGTCACTGTTTTGGGAATTTGAAGATGTTCCACATCATAGAAATGCAAAGACATTGTGAATACAATTACAAGAATAACAAAAATTTCCAAACCGGAAGTAAATTTTTTAAACGTGTTGTGTTGTATTTTTGTACATTTATATGGTGTGAAAAGATGCCGAAACCCGGGATCGAACCAGGGACCTTTAGATCTTCAGTCTAACGCTCTCCCAACTGAGCTATTTCGGCCTCCTCTTACAGTAAGCGGGGACACTTTTTTAAAAAATTGAAGACACAACAACAGCATAGAAATCCAACTGCATTACAAACCAGAGTCCTCTCCAGCACAAGAAAATTTCCAATTACTTCACAGGAAGCTACATTTATTTAAATTAGTTGATAAGTATCAATATACTAGCAAGATAAAGCTTAACATTGAAGCAAGGACCTTTAGAGCTTCAGCGAGACCATGGCAAAACCTAGAGATGAGCCAGGTACTTCAAGATCTTCAGTGTAAAGCTCTGCATACTGAGCAAGGACCTGTAGAGCTTCAGCGAGACCATTGCAAAACCTAGAGATGTGCCAGATACTTCAAGATCTTCAGTGTAAAGCTCTCCACACTGAACTATTTTAGCTTCACGAGAGTGAAAAGATGATCTCCCTTTGAAGAATTTGAAGACATTCCATCGTGAACTAAATTTCACAAAGTTACAATACATTTAATATGAACCTTTCCAAAACCCAGAAACTAAACAGGGACCTTAAGCCTAATGCTCTGCCAACCAAGCCATTTGAGCCTCTGAGAAAACGTTTTGTTTTCAATTGAATTATGTTCTATATTTTTCTCAGGACATTTTGAACAATCTGGCAATTTTCAGGCAGCATGGAAATTCTAATAGACTAAGAAAAAACAAAACAAAACCGAAAGACTTTTTAAACTTTCATCAATCACATTGTTTTGGTTACCAAGCATATCCAATATTGGATTTCAAGTAGGGATGTTGAGATTTTCAGTGCATCAGTCCTTGCTGGTGGTTTTAAAGCCTACTGAAAACGTTTTGGGATGGATTTAGAAATGGGTACTTTTAATCATGTACTTTCCTGAATGAGGAGCATCCCTATCAATTTACGAAAGAAAAAGGAGACTTCCAAAATAGTTATCGGTTGTTTTATATCCAAAGAAGAACATGCCGAAACCCGGGATCGAACCTGGGACCTTTAGATCTTCAGTCTAACGCTCTCCCAACAGAGCTATTTCATCCTGTGCTGCTAGTTGTGGAGGTCACTGTTTTGGGAATTTGAAGATGTTCCACATCATAGAAATGCAAAGACATTGTGAATACAATTACAAGAATAACAAAAATTTCCAAACCGGAAGTAAATTTTTTAAACGTGTTGTGTTGTATTTTTGTACATTTATATGGTGTGAAAAGATGCCGAAACCCAGGATCGAACCAGGGACCTTTAGATCTTCAGTCTAACGCTCTCCTAACTGAGCTATTTCTGCCTCCTCTTACAGTAAGCGGGGACACTTTTTTAAAAAATTGAAGACACAACAACAGCATAGAAATCCAACTGCATTACAAACCAGAGTCCTCTCCAGCACAAGAAAATTTCCAATTACTTCACAGGAAGCTACATTTATTTAAATTAGTTGATAAGCATCAATATACTAGCAAGATAAAGCTTAACATTGAAGCAAGGACCTTTAGAGCTTCAGCGAGACCATGGCAAAACCTAGAGATGAGCCAGGTACTTCAAGATCTTCAGTGTAAAGCTCTGCATACTGAGCAAGGACCTGTAGGGCTTCAGCGAGACCATTGCAAAACCTAGAGATGTGCCAGATACTTCAAGATCTTCAGTGTAAAGCTCTTTACACTGAACTATTTTAGCTTCACGAGAGTTAAAAGATGATCTCCCTTTGAAGAATTTGAAGACATTCCATCGTGAACTAAATTTCACAAAGTTACAATACATTTAATATGAACCTTTCCAAAACCCAGAAACTAAACAGGAACCTTAAGCCTAATGCTCTGCCAACCAAGCCATTTGAGCCTCTGAGAAAACGTTTTGTTTTCAATTGAATTATGTTCTATATTTTTCTCAGGACATTTTGAACAATCTGGCAATTTTCAGGCAGCATGGAAATTCTAATAGACTAAGAAAAAACAAAACAAAACCGAAAGACTTTTTAAACTTTCATCAATCACATTGTTTTGGTTACCAAGCATATCCAATATTGGATTTCAAGTAGGGATGTTGAGATTTTCAGTGCATCAGTCCTTGCTGGTGGTTTTAAAGCCTACTGAAAACGTTTTGGGATGGATTTAGAAATGGGTACTTTTAATCATGTACTTTCCTGAATGAGGAGCATCCCTATCAATTTACGAAAGAAAAAGGAGACTTCCAAAATAGTTATCGGTTGTTTTATATCCAAAGAAGAACATGCAGAAACCCGGGATCGAACCAGGGACCTTTAGATCTTCAGTCTAACGCTCTCCTAACTGAGCTATTTCGGCCTGTGCTGCTAGTTGTGGAGGTCACTGTTTTGGGAATTTGAAGATGTTCCACATCATAGAAATGCAAAGACATTGTGAATACAATTACAAGAATAACAAAAATTTCCAAACCGGAAGTAAATTTTTTAAACGTGTTGTGTTGTATTTTTGTACATTTATATGGTGTGAAAAGATGCCGAAACCCGGGATCGAACCAGGGACCTTTAGATCTTCAGTCTAACGCTCTCCCAACTGAGCTATTTCGGCCTCCTCTAACAGTAAGCGTGGACACTTTTTAAAAAAAATGGAAAACACAACAACAGCATAGAAATCCAACTGCATTACAAACCAGAGTCCTCTCCAGCACAAGAAAATTTCCAATTACTTCACAGGAAGCTACATTTATTTAAATTAGTTGATAAGTATCAATATACTAGCAAGATAAAGCTTAACATTGAAGCAAGGACCTTTAGAGCTTCAGCGAGACCATGGCAAAACCTAGAGATGAGCCAGGTACTTCAAGATCTTCAGTGTAAAGCTCTGCATACTGAGCAAGGACCTGTAGAGCTTCAGCGAGACCATTGCAAAACCTAGAGATGTGCCAGATACTTTAAGATCTTCAGTGTAAAGCTCTTTACACTGAACTATTTTAGCTTCACGAGAGTGAAAAGATGATCTCCCTTTGAAGAATTTGAAGACATTCCATCGTGAACTAAATTTCACAAAGTTACAATACATTTAATATGAACCTTTCCAAAACCCAGAAACTAAACAGGGACCTTAAGCCTAATGCTCTGCCAACCAAGCCATTTGAGCCTCTGAGAAAACGTTTTGTTTTCAATTGAATTATGTTCTATATTTTTCTCAGGACATTTTGAACAATCTGGCAATTTTCAGGCAGCATGGAAATTCTAATAGACTAAGAAAAAACAAAACAAAACCGAAAGACTTTTTAAACTTTCATCAATCACATTGTTTTGGTTACCAAGCATATCCAATATTGGATTTCAAGTAGGGATGTTGAGATTTTCAGTGCATCAGTCCTTGCTGGTGGTTTTAAAGCCTACTGAAAACGTTTTGGGATGGATTTAGAAATGGGTACTTTTAATCATGTACTTTCCTGAATGAGGAGCATCCCTATCAATTTACGAAAGAAAAAGGAGACTTCCAAAATAGTTATCGGTTGTTTTATATCCAAAGAAGAACATGCCGAAACCCGGGATCGAACCTGGGACCTTTAGATCTTCAGTCTAACGCTCTCCCAACAGAGCTATTTCGTCCTGTGCTGCTAGTTGTGGAGGTCACTGTTTTGGGAATTTGAAGATGTTCCACATCATAGAAATGCAAAGACATTGTGAATACAATTACAAGAATAACAAAAATTTCCAAACCGGAAGTAAATTTTTTAAACGTGTTGTGTTGTATTTTTGTACATTTATATGGTGTGAAAAGATGCCGAAACCCAGGATCGAACCAGGGACCTTTAGATCTTCAGTCTAACGCTCTCCCAACTGAGCTATTTCTGCCTCCTCTTACAGTAAGCGGGGACACTTTTTTAAAAAATTGAAGACACAACAACAGCATAGAAATCCAACTGCATTACAAACCAGAGTCCTCTCCAGCACAAGAAAATTTCCAATTACTTCACAGGAAGCTACATTTATTTAAATTAGTTGATAAGCATCAATATACTAGCAAGATAAAGCTTAACATTGAAGCAAGGACCTTTAGAGCTTCAGCGAGACCATGGCAAAACCTAGAGATGAGCCAGGTACTTCAAGATCTTCAGTGTAAAGCTCTGCATACTGAGCAAGGACCTGTAGGGCTTCAGCGAGACCATTGCAAAACCTAGAGATGTTCCAGATACTTCAAGATCTTCAGTGTAAAGCTCTTTACACTGAACTATTTTAGCTTCACGAGAGTTAAAAGATGATCTCCCTTTGAAGAATTTGAAGACATTCCATCGTGAACTAAATTTCACAAAGTTACAATACATTTAATATGAACCTTTCCAAAACCCAGAAACTAAACAGGGACCTTAAGCCTAATGCTCTGCCAACCAAGCCATTTGAGCCTCTGAGAAAACGTTTTGTTTTCAATTGAATTATGTTCTATATTTTTCTCAGGACATTTTGAACAATCTGGCAATTTTCAGGCAGCATGGAAATTCTAATAGACTAAGAAAAAACAAAACAAAACCGAAAGACTTTTTAAACTTTCATCAATCACATTGTTTTGGTTACCAAGCATATCCAATATTGGATTTCAAGTAGGGATGTTGAGATTTTCAGTGCATCAGTCCTTGCTGGTGGTTTTAAAGCCTACTGAAAACGTTTTGGGATGGATTTAGAAATGGGTACTTTTAATCATGTACTTTCCTGAATGAGGAGCATCCCTATCAATTTACGAAAGAAAAAGGAGACTTCCAAAATAGTTATCGGTTGTTTTATATCCAAAGAAGAACATGCCGAAACCCGGGATCGAACCAGGGACCTTTAGATCTTCAGTCTAACGCTCTCCCAACTGAGCTATTTCGGCCTGTGCTGCTAGTTGTGGAGGTCACTGTTTTGGGAATTTGAAGATGTTCCACATCATAGAAATGCAAAGATATTGTGAATACAATTACAAGAATAACAGAAATTTCCAAACCGGAAGTAAATTTTTTAAACGTGTTGTGTTGTATTTTTGTACATTTATATGGTGTGAAAAGATGCCGAAACCCGGGATCGAACCAGGGACCTTTAGATCTTCAGTCTAACGCTCTCCCAACTGAGCTATTTCGGCCTCCTCTAACAGTAAGCGGGGACACTTTTTAAAACAAAATGGAAAACACAACAACAGCATAGAAATCCAACTGCATTACAAACCAGAGTCCTCTCCAGCACAAGAAAATTTCCAATTACTTCACAGGAAGCTACATTTATTTAAATTAGTTGATAAGTATCAATATACTAGCAAGATAAAGCTTAACATTGAAGCAAGGACCTTTAGAGCTTCAGCGAGACCATGGCAAAACCTAGAGATGAGCCAGGTACTTCAAGATCTTCAGTGTAAAGCTCTGCATACTGAGCAAGGACCTGTAGAGCTTCAGCGAGACCATTGCAAAACCTAGAGATGTGCCAGATACTTCAAGATCTTCAGTGTAAAGCTCTCCACACTGAACTATTTTAGCTTCACGAGAGTGAAAAGATGATCTCCCTTTGAAGAATTTGAAGACATTCCATCGTGAACTAAATTTCACAAAGTTACAATACATTTAATATGAACCTTTCCAAAACCCAGAAACTAAACAGGGACCTTAAGCCTAATGCTCTGCCAACCAAGCCATTTGAGCCTCTGAGAAAACGTTTTGTTTTCAATTGAATTATGTTCTATATTTTTCTCAGGACATTTTGAACAATCTGGCAATTTTCAGGCAGCATGGAAATTCTAATAGACTAAGAAAAAACAAAACAAAACCGAAAGACTTTTTAAACTTTCATCAATCACATTGTTTTGGTTACCAAGCATATCCAATATTGGATTTCAAGTAGGGATGTTGAGATTTTCAGTGCATCAGTCCTTGCTGGTGGTTTTAAAGCCTACTGAAAACGTTTTGGGATGGATTTAGAAATGGGTACTTTTAATCATGTACTTTCCTGAATGAGGAGCATCCCTATCAATTTACGAAAGAAAAAGGAGACTTCCAAAATAGTTATCGGTTGTTTTATATCCAAAGAAGAACATGCCGAAACCCGGGATCGAACCAGGGACCTTTAGATCTTCAGTCTAACGCTCTCCCAACTGAGCTATTTCGGCCTGTGCTGCTAGTTGTGGAGGTCACTGTTTTGGGAATTTGAAGATGTTCCACATCATAGAAATGCAAAGACATTGTGAATACAATTACAAGAATAACAAAAATTTCCAAACCGGAAGTAAATTTTTTAAACGTGTTGTGTTGTATTTTTGTACATTTATATGGTGTGAAAAGATGCCGAAACCCGGGATCGAACCAGGGACCTTTAGATCTTCAGTCTAACGCTCTCCCAACTGAGCTATTTCGGCCTGTGCTGCTAGTTGTGGAGGTCACTGTTTTGGGAATTTGAAGATGTTCCACATCATAGAAATGCAAAGACATTGTGAATACAATTACAAGAATAACAAAAATTTCCAAACCGGAAGTAAATTTTTTAAACGTGTTGTGTTGTATTTTTGTACATTTATATGGTGTGAAAAGATGCCGAAACCCGGGATCGAACCAGGGACCTTTAGATCTTCAGTCTAACGCTCTCCCAACTGAGCTATTTCGGCCTCCTCTTACAGTAAGCGGGGACACTTTTTTAAAAAATTGAAGACACAACAACAGCATAGAAATCCAACTGCATTACAAACCAGAGTCCTCTCCAGCACAAGAAAATTTCCAATTACTTCACAGGAAGCTACATTTATTTAAATTAGTTGATAAGTATCAATATACTAGCAAGATAAAGCTTAACATTGAAGCAAGGACCTTTAGAGCTTCAGCGAGACCATGGCAAAACCTAGAGATGAGCCAGGTACTTCAAGATCTTCAGTGTAAAGCTCTGCATACTGAGCAAGGACCTGTAGAGCTTCAGCGAGACCATTGCAAAACCTAGAGATGTGCCAGATACTTCAAGATCTTCAGTGTAAAGCTCTCCACACTGAACTATTTTAGCTTCACGAGAGTGAAAAGATGATCTCCCTTTGAAGAATTTGAAGACATTCCATCGTGAACTAAATTTCACAAAGTTACAATACATTTAATATGAACCTTTCCAAAACCCAGAAACTAAACAGGGACCTTAAGCCTAATGCTCTGCCAACCAAGCCATTTGAGCCTCTGAGAAAACGTTTTGTTTTCAATTGAATTATGTTCTATATTTTTCTCAGGACATTTTGAACAATCTGGCAATTTTCAGGCAGCATGGAAATTCTAATAGACTAAGAAAAAACAAAACAAAACCGAAAGACTTTTTAAACTTTCATCAATCACATTGTTTTGGTTACCAAGCATATCCAATATTGGATTTCAAGTAGGGATGTTGAGATTTTCAGTGCATCAGTCCTTGCTGGTGGTTTTAAAGCCTACTGAAAACGTTTTGGGATGGATTTAGAAATGGGTACTTTTAATCATGTACTTTCCTGAATGAGGAGCATCCCTATCAATTTACGAAAGAAAAAGGAGACTTCCAAAATAGTTATCGGTTGTTTTATATCCAAAGAAGAACATGCCGAAACCCGGGATCGAACCTGGGACCTTTAGATCTTCAGTCTAACGCTCTCCCAACTGAGCTATTTCGGCCTGTGCTGCTAGTTGTGGAGGTCACTGTTTTGGGAATTTGAAGATGTTCCACATCATAGAAATGCAAAGACATTGTGAATACAATTACAAGAATAACAAAAATTTCCAAACCGGAAGTAAATTTTTTAAACGTGTTGTGTTGTATTTTTGTACATTTATATGGTGTGAAAAGATGCCGAAACCCGGGATCGAACCAGGGACCTTTAGATCTTCAGTCTAACGCTCTCCCAACTGAGCTATTTCTGCCTCCTCTTACAGTAAGCGGGGACACTTTTTTAAAAAATTGAAGACACAACAACAGCATAGAAATCCAACTGCATTACAAACCAGAGTCCTCTCCAGCACAAGAAAATTTCCAATTACTTCACAGGAAGCTACATTTATTTAAATTAGTTGATAAGTATCAATATACTAGCAAGACAAAGCTTAACATTGAAGCAAGGACCTTTAGAGCTTCAGCGAGACCATGGCAAAACCTAGAGATGAGCCAGGTACTTCAAGATCTTCAGTGTAAAGCTCTGCATACCGAGCAAGGACCTGTAGACCTTCAGCGAGACCATTGCAAAACCTAGAGATGTGCCAGATACTTCAAGATCTTCAGTGTAAAGCTCTCCACACTGAACTATTTTAGCTTCACGAGAGTGAAAAGATGATCTCCCTTTGAAGAATTTGAAGACATTCCATCGTGAACTAAATTTCACAAAGTTACAATACATTTAATATGAACCTTTCCAAAACCCAGAAACTAAACAGGGACCTTAAGCCTAAAGCTCTGCCAACCAAGCCATTTGAGCCTCTGAGAAAACGTTTTGTTTTCAATTGAATTATGTTCTATATTTTTCTCAGGACATTTTGAACAATCTGGCAATTTTCAGGCAGCATGGAAATTCTAATAGACTAAGAAAAAACAAAACAAAACCGAAAGACTTTTTAAACTTACATCAATCACATTGTTTTGGTTACCAAGCATATCCAATATTGGATTTCAAGTAGGGATGTTGAGATTTTCAGTGCATCTGTCCTTGCTGGTGGTTTTAAAGCCTACTGAAAACGTTTTGGGATGGATTTAGAAATGGGTACTTTTAATCATGTACTTGCCTGAATGAGGAGCATCCCTATCAATTAACGAAAGAAAAAGGAGACTTCCAAAATAGTTATCGGTTGTTTTGTATCCAAAGAAGAACATGCCGAAACCCGGGATTGAACCAGGGACCTTTAGATCTTCAGTCTAACGCTCTCCCAACTGAGCTATTTTGGCCTGTGCTTCTAGTTGTGGAGGTCACTGTTTTGGGAATTTGAAGATGTTCCACATCATAGAAATGCAAAGACATTGTGAATACAATTACAAGAATAACAAAAATTTCCAAACCGGAAGTAAATTTTTTAAACGTGTTGTGTTGTATTTTTGTACATTTATATGGTGTGAAAAGATGCCGAAACCCGGGATTGAACCAGGGACCTTTAGATCTTCAGTCTAACGCTCTCCCAACTGAGCTATTTCGGCCTCCTCTAACAGTAAGCGTGGACACTTTTTAAAAAAATTGAAGACACAACAACAGCATAGAAATCCAACTGAATTACAAACCAGAGTCCTCTCCAGCACAAGAAAATTTCCAATTACTTCACAGGAAGCTACATTTATTTAAATTAGTTGATAAGTATCAATATACTAGCAAGATAAAGCTTAACATTGAAGCAAGGACCTTTAGAGCTTCAGCGAGACCATGGCAAAACCTAGAGATGAGCCAGGTACTTCAAGATCTTCAGTGTAAAGCTCTGCATACTGAGCAAGGACCTGTAGAGCTTCAGCGAGACCATTGCAAAACCTAGAGATGTGCCAGATACTTCAAGATCTTCAGTGTAAAGCTCTTTACACTGAACTATTTTAGATTCACGAGAGTGAAAAGATGATCTCCCTTTGAAGAATTTGAAGACATTCCATCGTGAACTAAATTTCACAAAGTTACAATACATTTAATATGAACCTTTCCAAAACCCAGAAACTAAACAGGGACCTTAAGCCTAATGCTCTGCCAACCAAGCCATTTGAGCCTCTGAGAAAACGTTTTGTTTTCAATTGAATTATGTTCTATATTTTTCTCAGGACATTTTGAACAATCTGGCAATTTTCAGGCAGCATGGAAATTCTAATAGACTAAGAAAAAACAAAACAAAACCGAAAGACTTTTTAAACTTTCATCAATCACATTGTTTTGGTTACCAAGCATATCCAATATTGGATTTCAAGTAGGGATGTTGAGATTTTAAGTGCATCAGTCCTTGCTGGTGGTTTTAAAGCCTACTGAAAACGTTTTGGGATGGATTTAGAAATGGGTACTTTTAATCATGTACTTTCCTGAATGGGGAGCATCCCTATCAATTTACGAAAGAAAAAGGAGACTTCCAAAATAGTTATCAGTTGTTTTATATCCAAAGAAGAACGTGCCGAAAACCGGGATCGAACCAGGGACCTTTAGATCTTCAGTCTAACGCTCTCCCAACTGAGCTATTTCGGCCTGTGCTGCTAGTTGTGGAGGTCACTGTTTTGGGAATTTGAAGATGTTCCACATCATAGAAATGCAAAGACATTGTGAATACAATTACAAGAATAACAAAAATTTCCAAACCGGAAGTAAATTTTTTAAACGTGTTGTGTTGTATTTTTGTACATTTATATGGTGTGAAAAGATGCCGAAACCCGGGATCGAACCAGGGACCTTTAGATCTTCAGTCTAACGCTCTCCCAACTGAGCTATTTCTGCCTCCTCTTACAGTAAGCGGGGACACTTTTTTAAAAAATTGAAGACACAACAACAGCATAGAAATCCAACTGCATTACAAACCAGAGTCCTCTCCAGCACAAGAAAATTTCCAATTACTTCACAGGAAGCTACATTTATTTAAATTAGTTGATAAGTATCAATATACTAGCAAGATAAAGCTTAACATTGAAGCAAGGACCTTTAGAGCTTCAGCGAGACCATGGCAAAACCTAGAGATGAGCCAGGTACTTCAAGATCTTCAGTGTAAAGCTCTGCATACCGAGCAAGGACCTGTAGAGCTTCAGCGAGACCATTGCAAAACCTAGAGATGTGCCAGATACTTCAAGATCTTCAGTGTAAAGCTCTCCACACAGAACTATTTTAGCTTCACGAGAGTGAAAAGATGATCTCCCTTTGAAGAATTTGAAGACATTCCATCGTGAACTAAATTTCGCAAAGTTACAATACATTTAATATGAACCTTTCCAAAACCCAGAAACTAAACAGGGACCTTAAGCCTAATGCTCTGCCAACCAAGCCATTTGAGCCTCTGAGAAAACATTTTGTTTTCAATTGAATTATGTTCTATATTTTTCTCAGGACATTTTGAACAATCTGGCAATTTTCAGGCAGCATGGAAATTCTAATAGACTAAGAAAAAACAAAACAAAACCGAAAGACTTTTTAAACTTACATCAATCACATTGTTTTGGTTACCAAGCATATCCAATATTGGATTTCAAGTAGGGATGTTGAGATTTTCAGTGCATCTGTCCTTGCTGGTGGTTTTAAAGCCTACTGAAAACGTTTTGGGATGGATTTAGAAATGGGTACTTTTAATCATGTACTTGCCTGAATGAGGAGCATCCCTATCAATTAACGAAAGAAAAAGGAGACTTCCAAAATAGTTATCGGTTGTTTTATATCCAAAGAAGAACATGCCGAACCCCGGGATTGAACCAGGGACCTTTAGATCTTCAGTCTAACGCTCTCCCAACTGAGCTATTTCGGCCTGTGCTGCTAGCTGTGGAGGTCACTGTTTTGGGAATTTGAAGATGTTCCACATCATAGAAATGCAAAGACATTGTGAATACAATTACAAGAATAACAAAAATTTCCAAATCGGAAGTAAATTTTTTAAACGTGTTGTGTTGTATTTTTGTACATTTATACGGTGTGAAAAGATGCCGAAACCCGGGATCGAACCAGGGACCTTTAGATCTTCAGTCTAACGCTCTCCCAACTGAGCTATTTCGGCCTCCTCTAACAGTAAGCGTGGACACTTTTTAAAAAAATTGAAGACACAACAACAGCATAGAAATCCAACTGCATTACAAACCAGAGTCCTCTCCAGCACAAGAAAATTTCCAATTACTTCACAGGAAGCTACATTTCTTTAAATTAGTTGATAAGTATCAATATACTAGCAAGATAAAGCTTAACATTGAAGCAAGGACCTTTAGAGCTTCAGCGAGACCATGGCAAAACCTAGAGATGAGCCAGGTACTTCAAGATCTTCAGTGTAAAGCTCTGCATACCGAGCAAGGACCTGTAGAGCTTCAGCGAGACCATTGCAAAACCTAGAGATGTGCCAGATACTTCAAGATCTTCAGTGTAAAGCTCTCCACACAGAACTATTTTAGCTTCACGAGAGTGAAAAGATGATCTCCCTTTGAAGAATTTGAAGACATTCCATCGTGAACTAAATTTCACAAAGTTACAATACATTTAATATGAACCTTTCCAAAACCCAGAAACTAAACAGGGACCTTAAGCCTAATGCTCTGCCAACCAAGCCATTTGAGCCTCTGAGAAAACGTTTTGTTTTCAATTGAATTATGTTCTATATTTTTCTCAGGACAATTTGAACAATCTGTCAATTTTCAGGCAGCATGGAAATTCTAATAGACTAAGAAAAAACAAAACAAAACCGAAAGACTTTTTAAACTTTCATCAATCACATTGTTTTGGTTACCAAGCATATCCAATATTGGATTTCAAGTAGGGATGTTGAGATTTTCAGTGCATCAGTCCTTGCTGGTGGTTTTAAAGCCTACTGAAAACGTTTTGGGATGGATTTAGAAATGGGTACTTTTAATCATGTACTTTCCTGAATGAGGAGCATCCCTATCAATTTACGAAAGAAAAAGGAGATTTCCAAAATAGTTATCAGTTGTTTTATATCCAAAAAAGAACGTGCCGAAACCTGGGATTGAACCAGGGACCTTTAGATCTTCAGTCTAACGCTCTCCCAACTGAGCTATTTCGGCCTGTGCTGCTAGTTGTGGAGGTCACTGTTTTGGGAATTTGAAGATGTTCCACATCATAGAAATGCAAAGACATTGTGAATACAATTACAAGAATAACAAAAATTTCCAAACCGGAAGTAAATTTTTTAAACGTGTTGTGTTGTATTTTTGTACATTTATATGGTGTGAAAAGATGCCGAAACCCGGGATCGAACCAGGGACCTTTAGATCTTCAGTCTAACGCTCTCCCAACTGAGCTATTTCGGCCTCCTCTAACATTAAGCGTGGACACTTTTTAAAAAAATTGAAGACACAACAACAGCATAGAAATCCAACTGCATTACAAACCAGAGTCCTCTCCAGCACAAGAAAATTTCCAATTACTTCACAGGAAGCTACATTTATTTAAATTAGTTGATAAGTATCAATATACTAGCAAGATAAAGCTTAACATTGAAGCAAGGACCTTTAGAGCTTTAGCGAGACCATGGCAAAACCTAGAGATGAGCCAGGTACTTCAAGATCTTCAGTGTAAAGCTCTGCATACTGAGCAAGGACCTGTAGAGCTTCAGCGAGACCATTGCAAAACCTAGAGATGTGCCAGATACTTCAAGATCTTCAGTGTAAAGCTCTCCACACAGAACTATTTTAGCTTCACGAGAGTGAAAAGATGATCTCCCTTTGAAGAATTTGAAGACATTCCATCGTGAACTAAATTTCACAAAGTTACAATACATTTAATATGAACCTTTCCAAAACCCAGAAACTAAACAGGGACCTTAAGCCTAATGCTCTGCCAACCAAGCCATTTGAGCCTCTGAGAAAACGTTTTGTTTTCAATTGAATTATGTTCTATATTTTTCTCAGGACAATTTGAACAATCTGTCAATTTTCAGGCAGCATGGAAATTCTAATAGACTAAGAAAAAACAAAACAAAACCGAAAGACTTTTTAAACTTTCATCAATCACATTGTTTTGGTTACCAAGCATATCCAATATTGGATTTCAAGTAGGGATGTTGAGATTTTCAGTGCATCAGTCCTTGCTGGTGGTTTTAAAGCCTACTGAAAACGTTTTGGGATGGATTTAGAAATGGGTACTTTTAATCATGTACTTTCCTGAATGAGGAGCATTAACGAATTAACGAAAGAAAAAGGAGACTTCCAAAATAGTTATCGGTTGTTTTATATCCAAAGAAGAACATGCCGAACCCCGGGATTGAACCAGGGACCTTTAGATCTTCAGTCTAACGCTCTCCCAACTGAGCTATTTCGGCCTGTGCTGCTAGTTGTGGAGGTCACTGTTTTGGGAATTTGAAGATGTTCCACATCATAGAAATGCAAAGACATTGTGAATACAATTACAAGAATAACAAAAATTTCCAAACCGGAAGTAAATTTTTTAAACGTGTTGTGTTGTATTTTTGTACATTTATATGGTGTGAAAAGATGCCGAAACCCGGGATCGAACCAGGGACCTTTAGATCTTCAGTCTAACGCTCTCCCAACTGAGCTATTTCGGCCTCCTCTTACAGTAAGCGGGGACACTTTTTTAAAAAATTGAAGACACAACAACAGCATAGAAATCCAACTGCATTACAAACCAGAGTCCTCTCCAGCACAAGAAAATTTCCAATTACTTCACAGGAAGCTACATTTATTTAAATTAGTTGATAAGTATCAATATACTAGCAAGATAAAGCTTAACATTGAAGCAAGGACCTTTAGAGCTTCAGCGAGACCATGGCAAAACCTAGAGATGAGCCAGGTACTTCAAGATCTTCAGTGTAAAGCTCTGCATACTGAGCAAGGACCTGTAGAGCTTCAGCGAGACCATTGCAAAACCTAGAGATGTGCCAGATACTTCAAGATCTTCAGTGTAAAGCTCTCCACACTGAACTATTTTAGCTTCACGAGAGTGAAAAGATGATCTCCCTTTGAAGAATTTGAAGACATTCCATCGTGAACTAAATTTCACAAAGTTACAATACATTTAATATGAACCTTTCCAAAACCCAGAAACTAAACAGGGACCTTAAGCCTAATGCTCTGCCAACCAAGCCATTTGAGCCTCTGAGAAAACGTTTTGTTTTCAATTGAATTATGTTCTATATTTTTCTCAGGACATTTTGAACAATCTGGCAATTTTCAGGCAGCATGGAAATTCTAATAGACTAAGAAAAAACAAAACAAAACCGAAAGACTTTTTAAACTTTCATCAATCACATTGTTTTGGTTACCAAGCATATCCAATATTGGATTTCAAGTAGGGATGTTGAGATTTTCAGTGCATCAGTCCTTGCTGGTGGTTTTAAAGCCTACTGAAAACGTTTTGGGATGGATTTAGAAATGGGTACTTTTAATCATGTACTTTCCTGAATGAGGAGCATCCCTATCAATTTACGAAAGAAAAAGGAGACTTCCAAAATAGTTATCGGTTGTTTTATATCCAAAGAAGAACATGCCGAAACCCGGGATCGAACCTGGGACCTTTAGATCTTCAGTCTAACGCTCTCCCAACAGAGCTATTTCGTCCTGTGCTGCTAGTTGTGGAGGTCACTGTTTTGGGAATTTGAAGATGTTCCACATCATAGAAATGCAAAGACATTGTGAATACAATTACAAGAATAACAAAAATTTCCAAACCGGAAGTAAATTTTTTAAACGTGTTGTGTTGTATTTTTGTACATTTATATGGTGTGAAAAGATGCCGAAACCCAGGATCGAACCAGGGACCTTTAGATCTTCAGTCTAACGCTCTCCCAACTGAGCTATTTCTGCCTCCTCTTACAGTAAGCGGGGACACTTTTTTAAAAAATTGAAGACACAACAACAGCATAGAAATCCAACTGCATTACAAACCAGAGTCCTCTCCAGCACAAGAAAATTTCCAATTACTTCACAGGAAGCTACATTTATTTAAATTAGTTGATAAGCATCAATATACTAGCAAGATAAAGCTTAACATTGAAGCAAGGACCTTTAGAGCTTCAGCGAGACCATGGCAAAACCTAGAGATGAGCCAGGTACTTCAAGATCTTCAGTGTAAAGCTCTGCATACTGAGCAAGGACCTGTAGAGCTTCAGCGAGACCATTGCAAAACCTAGAGATGTGCCAGATACTTCAAGATCTTCAGTGTAAAGCTCTTTACACTGAACTATTTTAGCTTCACGAGAGTTAAAAGATGATCTCCCTTTGAAGAATTTGAAGACATTCCATCGTGAACTAAATTTCACAAAGTTACAATACATTTAATATGAACCTTTCCAAAACCCAGAAACTAAACAGGGACCTTAAGCCTAATGCTCTGCCAACCAAGCCATTTGAGCCTCTGAGAAAACGTTTTGTTTTCAATTGAATTATGTTCTATATTTTTCTCAGGACATTTTGAACAATCTGGCAATTTTCAGGCAGCATGGAAATTCTAATAGACTAAGAAAAAACAAAACAAAACCGAAAGACTTTTTAAACTTTCATCAATCACATTGTTTTGGTTACCAAGCATATCCAATATTGGATTTCAAGTAGGGATGTTGAGATTTTCAGTGCATCAGTCCTTGCTGGTGGTTTTAAAGCCTACTGAAAACGTTTTGGGATGGATTTAGAAATGGGTACTTTTAATCATGTACTTTCCTGAATGAGGAGCATCCCTATCAATTTACGAAAGAAAAAGGAGACTTCCAAAATAGTTATCGGTTGTTTTATATCCAAAGAAGAACATGCCGAAACCCGGGATCGAACCAGGGACCTTTAGATCTTCAGTCTAACGCTCTCCCAACTGAGCTATTTCGGCCTGTGCTGCTAGTTGTGGAGGTCACTGTTTTGGGAATTTGAAGATGTTCCACATCATAGAAATGCAAAGACATTGTGAATACAATTACAAGAATAACAGAAATTTCCAAACCGGAAGTAAATTTTTTAAACGTGTTGTGTTGTATTTTTGTACATTTATATGGTGTGAAAAGATGCCGAAACCCGGGATCGAACCAGGGACCTTTAGATCTTCAGTCTAACGCTCTCCCAACTGAGCTATTTCGGCCTCCTCTTACAGTAAGCGTGGACACTTTTTAAAAAAAATGGAAAACACAACAACAGCATAGAAATCCAACTGCATTACAAACCAGAGTCCTCTCCAGCACAAGAAAATTTCCAATTACTTCACAGGAAGCTACATTTATTTAAATTAGTTGATAAGTATCAATATACTAGCAAGATAAAGCTTAACATTGAAGCAAGGACCTTTAGAGCTTCAGCGAGACCATGGCAAAACCTAGAGATGAGCCAGGTACTTCAAGATCTTCAGTGTAAAGCTCTGCATACTGAGCAAGGACCTGTAGAGCTTCAGCGAGACCATTGCAAAACCTAGAGATGTGCCAGATACTTTAAGATTTTCAGTGTAAAGCTCTTTACACTGAACTATTTTAGCTTCACGAGAGTGAAAAGATGATCTCCCTTTGAAGAATTTGAAGACATTCCATCGTGAACTAAATTTCACAAAGTTACAATACATTTAATATGAACCTTTCCAAAACCCAGAAACTAAACAGGGACCTTAAGCCTAATGCTCTGCCAACCAAGCCATTTGAGCCTCTGAGAAAACGTTTTGTTTTCAATTGAATTATGTTCTATATTTTTCTCAGGACATTTTGAACAATCTGGCAATTTTCAGGCAGCATGGAAATTCTAATAGACTAAGAAAAAACAAAACAAAACCGAAAGACTTTTTAAACTTTCATCAATCACATTGTTTTGGTTACCAAGCATATCCAATATTGGATTTCAAGTAGGGATGTTGAGATTTTCAGTGCATCAGTCCTTGCTGGTGGTTTTAAAGCCTACTGAAAACGTTTTGGGATGGATTTAGAAATGGGTACTTTTAATCATGTACTTTCCTGAATGAGGAGCATCCCTATCAATTTACGAAAGAAAAAGGAGACTTCCAAAATAGTTATCGGTTGTTTTATATCCAAAGAAGAACATGCCGAAACCCGGGATCGAACCTGGGACCTTTAGATCTTCAGTCTAACGCTCTCCCAACAGAGCTATTTCGTCCTGTGCTGCTAGTTGTGGAGGTCACTGTTTTGGGAATTTGAAGATGTTCCACATCATAGAAATGCAAAGACATTGTGAATACAATTACAAGAATAACAAAAATTTCCAAACCGGAAGTAAATTTTTTAAACGTGTTGTGTTGTATTTTTGTACATTTATATGGTGTGAAAAGATGCCGAAACCCAGGATCGAACCAGGGACCTTTAGATCTTCAGTCTAACGCTCTCCCAACTGAGCTATTTCGGCCTCCTCTTACAGTAAGCGGGGACACTTTTTTAAAAAATTGAAGACACAACAACAGCATAGAAATCCAACTGCATTACAAACCAGAGTCCTCTCCAGCACAAGAAAATTTCCAATTACTTCACAGGAAGCTACATTTATTTAAATTAGTTGATAAGCATCAATATACTAGCAAGATAAAGCTTAACATTGAAGCAAGGACCTTTAGAGCTTCAGCGAGACCATGGCAAAACCTAGAGATGAGCCAGGTACTTCAAGATCTTCAGTGTAAAGCTCTGCATACTGAGCAAGGACCTGTAGGGCTTCAGCGAGACCATTGCAAAACCTAGAGATGTGCCAGATACTTCAAGATCTTCAGTGTAAAGCTCTCCACACTGAACTATTTTAGCTTCACGAGAGTGAAAAGATGATCTCCCTTTGAAGAATTTGAAGACATTCCATCGTGAACTAAATTTCACAAAGTTACAATACATTTAATATGAACCTTTCCAAAACCCAGAAACTAAACAGGGACCTTAAGCCTAAAGCTCTGCCAACCAAGCCATTTGAGCCTCTGAGAAAACGTTTTGTTTTCAATTGAATTATGTTCTATATTTTTCTCAGGACATTTTGAACAATCTGGCAATTTTCAGGCAGCATGGAAATTCTAATAGACTAAGAAAAAACAAAACAAAACCGAAAGACTTTTTAAACTTACATCAATCACATTGTTTTGGTTACCAAGCATATCCAATATTGGATTTCAAGTAGGGATGTTGAGATTTTCAGTGCATCTGTCCTTGCTGGTAGTTTTAAAGCCTACTGAAAACGTTTTGGGATGGATTTAGAAATGGGTACTTTTAATCATGTACTTGCCTGAATGAGGAGCATCCCTATCAATTAACGAAAGAAAAAGGAGACTTCCAAAATAGTTATCGGTTGTTTTGTATCCAAAGAAGAACATGCCGAAACCCGGGATTGAACCAGGGACCTTTAGATCTTCAGTCTAACGCTCTCCCAACTGAGCTATTTTGGCCTGTGCTGCTAGTTGTGGAGGTCACTGTTTTGGGAATTTGAAGATGTTCCACATCATAGAAATGCAAAGACATTGTGAATACAATTACAAGAATAACAAAAATTTCCAAACCGGAAGTAAATTTTTTAAACGTGTTGTGTTGTATTTTTGTACATTTATATGGTGTGAAAAGATGCCGAAACCCGGGATCGAACCAGGGACCTTTAGATCTTCAGTCTAACGCTCTCCCAACTGAGCTATTTCGGCCTCCTCTAACAGTAAGCGTGGACACTTTTTAAAAAAATTGAAGACACAACAACAGCATAGAAATCCAACTGAATTACAAACCAGAGTCCTCTCCAGCACAAGAAAATTTCCAATTACTTCACAGGAAGCTACATTTATTTAAATTAGTTGATAAGTATCAATATACTAGCAAGATAAAGCTTAACATTGAAGCAAGGACCTTTAGAGCTTCAGCGAGACCATGGCAAAACCTAGAGATGAGCCAGGTACTTCAAGATCTTCAGTGTAAAGCTCTGCATACTGAGCAAGGACCTGTAGAGCTTCAGCGAGACCATTGCAAAACCTAGAGATGTGCCAGATACTTCAAGATCTTCAGTGTAAAGCTCTTTACACTGAACTATTTTAGATTCACGAGAGTGAAAAGATGATCTCCCTTTGAAGAATTTGAAGACATTCCATCGTGAACTAAATTTCACAAAGTTACAATACATTTAATATGAACCTTTCCAAAACCCAGAAACTAAACAGGGACCTTAAGCCTAATGCTCTGCCAACCAAGCCATTTGAGCCTCTGAGAAAACGTTTTGTTTTCAATTGAATTATGTTCTATATTTTTCTCAGGACATTTTGAACAATCTGGCAATTTTCAGGCAGCATGGAAATTCTAATAGACTAAGAAAAAACAAAACAAAACCGAAAGACTTTTTAAACTTTCATCAATCACATTGTTTTGGTTACCAAGCATATCCAATATTGGATTTCAAGTAGGGATGTTGAGATTTTAAGTGCATCAGTCCTTGCTGGTGGTTTTAAAGCCTACTGAAAACATTTTGGGATGGATTTAGAAATGGGTACTTTTAATCATGTACTTTCCTGAATGGGGAGCATCCCTATCAATTTACGAAAGAAAAAGGAGACTTCCAAAATAGTTATCAGTTGTTTTATATCCAAAGAAGAACGTGCCGAAAACCGGGATCGAACCAGGGACCTTTAGATCTTCAGTCTAACGCTCTCCCAACTGAGCTATTTCGGCCTGTGCTGCTAGTTGTGGAGGTCACTGTTTTGGGAATTTGAAGATGTTCCACATCATAGAAATGCAAAGACATTGTGAATACAATTACAAGAATAACAAAAATTTCCAAACCGGAAGTAAATTTTTTAAACGTGTTGTGTTGTATTTTTGTACATTTATATGGTGTGAAAAGATGCCGAAACCCGGGATCGAACCAGGGACCTTTAGATCTTCAGTCTAACGCTCTCCCAACTGAGCTATTTCTGCCTCCTCTTACAGTAAGCGGGGACACTTTTTTAAAAAATTGAAGACACAACAACAGCATAGAAATCCAACTGCATTACAAACCAGAGTCCTCTCCAGCACAAGAAAATTTCCAATTACTTCACAGGAAGCTACATTTATTTAAATTAGTTGATAAGTATCAATATACTAGCAAGATAAAGCTTAACATTGAAGCAAGGACCTTTAGAGCTTCAGCGAGACCATGGCAAAACCTAGAGATGAGCCAGGTACTTCAAGATCTTCAGTGTAAAGCTCTGCATACCGAGCAAGGACCTGTAGAGCTTCAGCGAGACCATTGCAAAACCTAGAGATGTGCCAGATACTTCAAGATCTTCAGTGTAAAGCTCTCCACACAGAACTATTTTAGCTTCACGAGAGTGAAAAGATGATCTCCCTTTGAAGAATTTGAAGACATTCCATCGTGAACTAAATTTCGCAAAGTTACAATACATTTAATATGAACCTTTCCAAAACCCAGAAACTAAACAGGGACCTTAAGCCTAATGCTCTGCCAACCAAGCCATTTGAGCCTCTGAGAAAACATTTTGTTTTCAATTGAATTATGTTCTATATTTTTCTCAGGACATTTTGAACAATCTGGCAATTTTCAGGCAGCATGGAAATTCTAATAGACTAAGAAAAAACAAAACAAAACCGAAAGACTTTTTAAACTTACATCAATCACATTGTTTTGGTTACCAAGCATATCCAATATTGGATTTCAAGTAGGGATGTTGAGATTTTCAGTGCATCTGTCCTTGCTGGTGGTTTTAAAGCCTACTGAAAACGTTTTGGGATGGATTTAGAAATGGGTACTTTTAATCATGTACTTGCCTGAATGAGGAGCATCCCTATCAATTAACGAAAGAAAAAGGAGACTTCCAAAATAGTTATCGGTTGTTTTGTATCCAAAGAAGAACATGCCGAAACCCGGGATTGAACCAGGGACCTTTAGATCTTCAGTCTAACGCTCTCCCAACTGAGCTATTTTGGCCTGTGCTGCTAGTTGTGGAGGTCACTGTTTTGGGAATTTGAAGATGTTCCACATCATAGAAATGCAAAGACATTGTGAATACAATTACAAGAATAACAAAAATTTCCAAACCGGAAGTAAATTTTTTAAACGTGTTGTGTTGTATTTTTGTACATTTATATGGTGTGAAAAGATGCCGAAACCCGGGATCGAACCAGGGACCTTTAGATCTTCAGTCTAACGCTCTCCCAACTGAGCTATTTCGGCCTCCTCTAACATTAAGCGTGGACACTTTTTAAAAAAATTGAAGACACAACAACAGCATAGAAATCCAACTGCATTACAAACCAGAGTCCTCTCCAGCACAAGAAAATTTCCAATTACTTCACAGGAAGCTACATTTATTTAAATTAGTTGATAAGTATCAATATACTAGCAAGATAAAGCTTAACATTGAAGCAAGGACCTTTAGAGCTTTAGCGAGACCATGGCAAAACCTAGAGATGAGCCAGGTACTTCAAGATCTTCAGTGTAAAGCTCTGCATACTGAGCAAGGACCTGTAGAGCTTCAGCGAGACCATTGCAAAACCTAGAGATGTGCCAGATACTTCAAGTTCTTCAGTGTAAAGCTCTCCACACTGAACTATTTTAGCTTCACGAGAGTGAAAAGATGATCTCCCTTTGAAGAATTTGAAGACATTCTATCGTGAACTAAATTTCACAAAGTTACAATACATTTAATATGAACCTTTCCAAAACCCAGAAACTAAACAGGGACCTTAAGCCTAATGCTCTGCCAACCAAGCCATTTGAGCCTCTGAGAAAACGTTTTGTTTTCAATTGAATTATGTTCTATATTTTTCTCAGGACATTTTGAACAATCTGGCAATTTTCAGGCAGCATGGAAATTCTAATAGACTAAGAAAAAACAAAACAAAACCGAAAGACTTTTTAAACTTACATCAATCACATTGTTTTGGTTACCAAGCATATCCAATATTGGATTTCAAGTAGGGATGTTGAGATTTTCAGTGCATCAGTCCTTGCTGGTGGTTTTAAAGCCTACTGAAAACGTTTTGGGATGGATTTAGAAATGGGTACTTTTAATCATGTACTTTCCTGAATGAGGAGCATTAACGAATTAACGAAAGAAAAAGGAGACTTCCAAAATAGTTATCGGTTGTTTTATATCCAAAGAAGAACATGCCGAACCCCGGGATTGAACCAGGGACCTTTAGATCTTCAGTCTAACGCTCTCCCAACTGAGCTATTTCGGCCTGTGCTGCTAGCTGTGGAGGTCACTGTTTTGGGAATTTGAAGATGTTCCAAATCATAGAAATGCAAAGACATTGTGAATACAATTACAAGAATAACAAAAATTTCCAAATCGGAAGTAAATTTTTTAAACGTGTTGTGTTGTATTTTTGTACATTTATACGGTGTGAAAAGATGCCGAAACCCGGGATCGAACCAGGGACCTTTAGATCTTCAGTCTAACGCTCTCCCAACTGAGCTATTTCGGCCTCCTCTAACAGTAAGCGTGGACACTTTTTAAAAAAATTGAAGACACAACAACAGCATAGAAATCCAACTGCATTACAAACCAGAGTCCTCTCCAGCACAAGAAAATTTCCAATTACTTCACAGGAAGCTACATTTCTTTAAATTAGTTGATAAGTATCAATATACTAGCAAGATAAAGCTTAACATTGAAGCAAGGACCTTTAGAGCTTCAGCGAGACCATGGCAAAACCTAGAGATGAGCCAGGTACTTCAAGATCTTCAGTGTAAAGCTCTGCATACCGAGCAAGGACCTGTAGAGCTTCAGCGAGACCATTGCAAAACCTAGAGATGTGCCAGATACTTCAAGATCTTCAGTGTAAAGCTCTCCACACAGAACTATTTTAGCTTCACGAGAGTGAAAAGATGATCTCCCTTTGAAGAATTTGAAGACATTCCATCGTGAACTAAATTTCACAAAGTTACAATACATTTAATATGAACCTTTCCAAAACCCAGAAACTAAACAGGGACCTTAAGCCTAATGCTCTGCCAACCAAGCCATTTGAGCCTCTGAGAAAACGTTTTGTTTTCAATTGAATTATGTTCTATATTTTTCTCAGGACAATTTGAACAATCTGTCAATTTTCAGGCAGCATGGAAATTCTAATAGACTAAGAAAAAACAAAACAAAACCGAAAGACTTTTTAAACTTTCATCAATCACATTGTTTTGGTTACCAAGCATATCCAATATTGGATTTCAAGTAGGGATGTTGAGATTTTCAGTGCATCAGTCCTTGCTGGTGGTTTTAAAGCCTACTGAAAACGTTTTGGGATGGATTTAGAAATGGGTACTTTTAATCATGTACTTTCCTGAATGAGGAGCATCCCTATCAATTTACGAAAGAAAAAGGAGATTTCCAAAATAGTTATCAGTTGTTTTATATCCAAAAAAGAACGTGCCGAAACCTGGGATTGAACCAGGGACCTTTAGATCTTCAGTCTAACGCTCTCCCAACTGAGCTATTTCGGCCTGTGCTGCTAGTTGTGGAGGTCACTGTTTTGGGAATTTGAAGATGTTCCACATCATAGAAATGCAAAGACATTGTGAATACAATTACAAGAATAACAAAAATTTCCAAACCGGAAGTAAATTTTTTAAACGTGTTGTGTTGTATTTTTCTACATTTATATGGTGTGAAAAGATGCCGAAACCCGGGATCGAACCAGGGACCTTTAGATCTTCAGTCTAACGCTCTCCCAACTGAGCTATTTCGGCCTCCTCTAACATTAAGCGTGGACACTTTTTAAAAAAATTGAAGACACAACAACAGCATAGAAATCCAACTGCATTACAAACCAGAGTCCTCTCCAGCACAAGAAAATTTCCAATTACTTCACAGGAAGCTACATTTATTTAAATTAGTTGATAAGTGTCAATATACTAGCAAGATAAAGCTTAACATTGAAGCAAGGACCTTTAGAGCTTTAGCGAGACCATGGCAAAACCTAGAGATGAGCCAGGTACTTCAAGATCTTCAGTGTAAAGCTCTGCATACTGAGCAAGGACCTGTAGAGCTTCAGCGAGACCATTGCAAAACCTAGAGATGTGCCAGATACTTCAAGATCTTCAGTGTAAAGCTCTCCACACAGAACTATTTTAGCTTCACGAGAGTGAAAAGATGATCTCCCTTTGAAGAATTTGAAGACATTCCATCGTGAACTAAATTTCACAAAGTTACAATACATTTAATATGAACCTTTCCAAAACCCAGAAACTAAACAGGGACCTTAAGCCTAATGCTCTGCCAACCAAGCCATTTGAGCCTCTGAGAAAACGTTTTGTTTTCAATTGAATTATGTTCTATATTTTTCTCAGGACAATTTGAACAATCTGTCAATTTTCAGGCAGCATGGAAATTCTAATAGACTAAGAAAAAACAAAACAAAACCGAAAGACTTTTTAAACTTTCATCAATCACATTGTTTTGGTTACCAAGCATATCCAATATTGGATTTCAAGTAGGGATGTTGAGATTTTCAGTGCATCAGTCCTTGCTGGTGGTTTTAAAGCCTACTGAAAACGTTTTGGGATGGATTTAGAAATGGGTACTTTTAATCATGTACTTTCCTGAATGAGGAGCATCCCTATCAATTTACGAAAGAAAAAGGAGATTTCCAAAATAGTTATCAGTTGTTTTATATCCAAAAAAGAACGTGCCGAAACCCGGGATTGAACCAGGGACCTTTAGATCTTCAGTCTAACGCTCTCCCAACTGAGCTATTTCGGCCTGTGCTGCTAGTTGTGGAGGTCACTGTTTTGGGAATTTGAAGATGTTCCACATCATAGAAATGCAAAGACATTGTGAATACAATTACAAGAATAACAAAAATTTCCAAACCGGAAGTAAATTTTTTAAACGTGTTGTGTTGTATTTTTGTACATTTATATGGTGTGAAAAGATGCCGAAACCCGGGATCGAACCAGGGACCTTTAGATCTTCAGTCTAACGCTCTCCCAACTGAGCTATTTCGGCCTCCTCTAACATTAAGCGTGGACACTTTTTAAAAAAATTGAAGACACAACAACAGCATAGAAATCCAACTGCATTACAAACCAGAGTCCTCTCCAGCACAAGAAAATTTCCAATTACTTCACAGGAAGCTACATTTATTTAAATTAGTTGATAAGTATCAATATACTAGCAAGATAAAGCTTAACATTGAAGCAAGGACCTTTAGAGCTTCAGCGAGACCATGGCAAAACCTAGAGATGAGCCAGGTACTTCAAGATCTTCAGTGTAAAGCTCTGCATACTGAGCAAGGACCTGTAGAGCTTCAGCGAGACCATTGCAAAACCTAGAGATGTGCCAGATACTTCAAGATCTTCAGTGTAAAGCTCTTTACACTGAACTATTTTAGATTCACGAGAGTGCAAAGATGATCTCCCTTTGAAGAATTTGAAGACATTCCATCGTGAACTAAATTTCACAAAGTTACAATACATTTAATATGAACCTTTCCAAAACCCAGAAACTAAACAGGGACCTTAAGCCTAATGCTCTGCCAACCAAGCCATTTGAGCCTCTGAGAAAACGTTTTGTTTTCAATTAAATTATGTTCTATATTTTTCTCAGGACATTTTGAACAATCTGGCAATTTTCAGGCAGCATGGAAATTCTAATAGACTAAGAAAAAACAAAACAAAACCGAAAGACTTTTTAAACTTTCATCAATCACATTGTTTTGGTTACCAAGCATATCCAATATTGGATTTCAAGTAGGGATGTTGAGATTTTAAGTGCATCAGTCCTTGCTGGTGGTTTTAAAGCCTACTGAAAACGTTTTGGGATGGATTTAGAAATGGGTACTTTTAATCATGTACTTTCCTTAATGGGGAGCATCCCTATCAATTTACGAAAGAAAAAGGAGACTTCCAAAATAGTTATCAGTTGTTTTATATCCAAAGAAGAATGTGCCGAAAACCGGGATCGAACCAGGGACCTTTAGATCTTCAGTCTAACGCTCTCCCAACTGAGCTATTTCGGCCTGTGCTGCTAGTTGTGGAGGTCACTGTTTTGGGAATTTGAAGATGTTCCACATCATAGAAATGCAAAGACATTGTGAATACAATTACAAGAATAACAAAAATTTCCAAACCGGAAGTAAATTTTTTAAACGTGTTGTGTTGTATTTTTGTACATTTATATGGTGTGAAAAGATGCCGAAACCCGGGATCGAACCAGGGACCTTTAGATCTTCAGTCTAATGCTCTCCCAACTGAGCTATTTCGGCCTCCTCTTACAGTAAGCGGGGACACTTTTTTAAAAAATTGAAGACACAACAACAGCATAGAAATCCAACTGCATTACAAACCAGAGTCCTCTCCAGCACAAGAAAATTTCCAATTACTTCACAGGAAGCTACATTTATTTAAATTAGTTGATAAGTATCAATATACTAGCAAGATAAAGCTTAACATTGAAGCAAGGACCTTTAGAGCTTCAGCGAGACCATGGCAAAACCTAGAGATGATCCAGGTACTTCAAGATCTTCAGTGTAAAGCTCTGCATACTGAGCAAGGACCTGTAGAGCTTCAGCGAGACCATTGCAAAACCTAGAGATGTGCCAGATACTTCAAGATCTTCAGTGTAAAGCTCTCCACACTGAACTATTTTAGCTTCACGAGAGTGAAAAGATGATCTCCCTTTGAAGAATTTGAAGACATTCCATCGTGAACTAAATTTCACAAAGTTACAATACATTTAATATGAACCTTTCCAAAACCCAGAAACTAAACAGGGACCTTAAGCCTAATGCTCTGCCAACCAAGCCATTTGAGCCTCTGAGAAAACGTTTTGTTTTCAATTGAATTATGTTCTATATTTTTCTCAGGACATTTTGAACAATCTGGCAATTTTCAGGCAGCATGGAAATTCTAATAGACTAAGAAAAAACAAAACAAAACCGAAAGACTTTTTAAACTTTCATCAATCACATTGTTTTGGTTACCAAGCATATCCAATATTGGATTTCAAGTAGGGATGTTGAGATTTTCAGTGCATCAGTCCTTGCTGGTGGTTTTAAAGCCTACTGAAAACGTTTTGGGATGGATTTAGAAATGGGTACTTTTAATCATGTACTTTCCTGAATGAGGAGCATCCCTATCAATTTACGAAAGAAAAAGGAGACTTCCAAAATAGTTATCGGTTGTTTTATATCCAAAGAAGAACATGCCGAAACCCGGGATCGAACCAGGGACCTTTAGATCTTCAGTCTAACGCTCTCCCAAATGAGCTATTTCGGCCTGTGCTGCTAGTTGTGGAGGTCACTGTTTTGGGAATTTGAAGATGTTCCACATCATAGAAATGCAAAGACATTGTGAATACAATTACAAGAATAACAAAAATTTCCAAACCGGAAGTAAATTTTTTAAACGTGTTGTGTTGTATTTTTGTACATTTATATGGTGTGAAAAGATGCCGAAACCCGGGATCGAACCAGGGACCTTTAGATCTTCAGTCTAACGCTCTCCCAACTGAGCTATTTCGGCCTCCTCTTACAGTAAGCGGGGACACTTTTTTAAAAAATTGAAAACACAACAACAGCATAGAAATCCAACTGCATTACAAACCAGAGTCCTCTCCAGCACAAGAAAATTTCCAATTACTTCACAGGAAGCTACATTTATTTAAATTAGTTGATAAGTATCAATATACTAGCAAGATAAAGCTTAACATTGAAGCAAGGACCTTTAGAGCTTCAGCGAGACCATGGCAAAACCTAGAGATGAGCCAGGTACTTCAAGATCTTCAGTGTAAAGCTCTGCATACTGAGCAAGGACCTGTAGAGCTTCAGCGAGACCATTGCAAAACCTAGAGATGTGCCAGATACTTCAAGATCTTCAGTGTAAAGCTCTCCACACTGAACTATTTTAGCTTCACGAGAGTGAAAAGATGATCTCCCTTTGAAGAATTTGAAGACATTCCATCGTGAACTAAATTTCACAAAGTTACAATACATTTAATATGAACCTTTCCAAAACCCAGAAACTAAACAGGGACCTTAAGCCTAATGCTCTGCCAACCAAGCCATTTGAGCCTCTGAGAAAACGTTTTGTTTTCAATTGAATTATGTTCTATATTTTTCTCAGGACATTTTGAACAATCTGGCAATTTTCAGGCAGCATGGAAATTCTAATAGACTAAGAAAAAACAAAACAAAACCGAAAGACTTTTTAAACTTTCATCAATCACATTGTTTTGGTTACCAAGCATATCCAATATTGGATTTCAAGTAGGGATGTTGAGATTTTCAGTGCATCAGTCCTTGCTGGTGGTTTTAAAGCCTACTGAAAACGTTTTGGGATGGATTTAGAAATGGGTACTTTTAATCATGTACTTTCCTGAATGAGGAGCATTAACGAATTAACGAAAGAAAAAGGAGACTTCCAAAATAGTTATCGGTTGTTTTATATCCAAAGAAGAACATGCCGAACCCCGGGATTGAACCAGGGACCTTTAGATCTTCAGTCTAACGCTCTCCCAACTGAGCTATTTCGGCCTGTGCTGCTAGTTGTGGAGGTCACTGTTTTGGGAATTTGAAGATGTTCCACATCATAGAAATGCAAAGACATTGTGAATACAATTACAAGAATAACAAAAATTTCCAAACCGGAAGTAAATTTTTTAAACGTGTTGTGTTGTATTTTTGTACATTTATATGGTGTGAAAAGATGCCGAAACCCGGGATCGAACCAGGGACCTTTAGATCTTCAGTCTAACGCTCTCCCAACTGAGCTATTTCGGCCTCCTCTTACAGTAAGCGGGGACACTTTTTTAAAAAATTGAAGACACAACAACAGCATAGAAATCCAACTGCATTACAAACCAGAGTCCTCTCCAGCACAAGAAAATTTCCAATTACTTCACAGGAAGCTACATTTATTTAAATTAGTTGATAAGTATCAATATACTAGCAAGATAAAGCTTAACATTGAAGCAAGGACCTTTAGAGCTTCAGCGAGACCATGGCAAAACCTAGAGATGAGCCAGGTACTTCAAGATCTTCAGTGTAAAGCTCTGCATACTGAGCAAGGACCTGTAGAGCTTCAGCGAGACCATTGCAAAACCTAGAGATGTGCCAGATACTTCAAGATCTTCAGTGTAAAGCTCTCCACACTGAACTATTTTAGCTTCACGAGAGTGAAAAGATGATCTCCCTTTGAAGAATTTGAAGACATTCCATCGTGAACTAAATTTCACAAAGTTACAATACATTTAATATGAACCTTTCCAAAACCCAGAAACTAAACAGGGACCTTAAGCCTAATGCTCTGCCAACCAAGCCATTTGAGCCTCTGAGAAAACGTTTTGTTTTCAATTGAATTATGTTCTATATTTTTCTCAGGACATTTTGAACAATCTGGCAATTTTCAGGCAGCATGGAAATTCTAATAGACTAAGAAAAAACAAAACAAAACCGAAAGACTTTTTAAACTTTCATCAATCACATTGTTTTGGTTACCAAGCATATCCAATATTGGATTTCAAGTAGGGATGTTGAGATTTTCAGTGCATCAGTCCTTGCTGGTGGTTTTAAAGCCTACTGAAAACGTTTTGGGATGGATTTAGAAATGGGTACTTTTAATCATGTACTTTCCTGAATGAGGAGCATCCCTATCAATTTACGAAAGAAAAAGGAGACTTCCAAAATAGTTATCGGTTGTTTTATATCCAAAGAAGAACATGCCGAAACCCGGGATCGAACCTGGGACCTTTAGATCTTCAGTCTAACGCTCTCCCAACAGAGCTATTTCGTCCTGTGCTGCTAGTTGTGGAGGTCACTGTTTTGGGAATTTGAAGATGTTCCACATCATAGAAATGCAAAGACATTGTGAATACAATTACAAGAATAACAAAAATTTCCAAACCGGAAGTAAATTTTTTAAACGTGTTGTGTTGTATTTTTGTACATTTATATGGTGTGAAAAGATGCCGAAACCCAGGATCGAACCAGGGACCTTTAGATCTTCAGTCTAACGCTCTCCCAACTGAGCTATTTCTGCCTCCTCTTACAGTAAGCGGGGACACTTTTTTAAAAAATTGAAGACACAACAACAGCATAGAAATCCAACTGCATTACAAACCAGAGTCCTCTCCAGCACAAGAAAATTTCCAATTACTTCACAGGAAGCTACATTTATTTAAATTAGTTGATAAGCATCAATATACTAGCAAGATAAAGCTTAACATTGAAGCAAGGACCTTTAGAGCTTCAGCGAGACCATGGCAAAACCTAGAGATGAGCCAGGTACTTCAAGATCTTCAGTGTAAAGCTCTGCATACTGAGCAAGGACCTGTAGGGCTTCAGCGAGACCATTGCAAAACCTAGAGATGTGCCAGATACTTCAAGATCTTCAGTGTAAAGCTCTTTACACTGAACTATTTTAGCTTCACGAGAGTTAAAAGATGATCTCCCTTTGAAGAATTTGAAGACATTCCATCGTGAACTAAATTTCACAAAGTTACAATACATTTAATATGAACCTTTCCAAAACCCAGAAACTAAACAGGGACCTTAAGCCTAATGCTCTGCCAACCAAGCCATTTGAGCCTCTGAGAAAACGTTTTGTTTTCAATTGAATTATGTTCTATATTTTTCTCAGGACATTTTGAACAATCTGGCAATTTTCAGGCAGCATGGAAATTCTAATAGACTAAGAAAAAACAAAACAAAACCGAAAGACTTTTTAAACTTTCATCAATCACATTGTTTTGGTTACCAAGCATATCCAATATTGGATTTCAAGTAGGGATGTTGAGATTTTCAGTGCATCAGTCCTTGCTGGTGGTTTTAAAGCCTACTGAAAACGTTTTGGGATGGATTTAGAAATGGGTACTTTTAATCATGTACTTTCCTGAATGAGGAGCATCCCTATCAATTTACGAAAGAAAAAGGAGACTTCCAAAATAGTTATCGGTTGTTTTATATCCAAAGAAGAACATGCCGAAACCCGGGATCGAACCAGGGACCTTTAGATCTTCAGTCTAACGCTCTCCCAACTGAGCTATTTCGGCCTGTGCTGCTAGTTGTGGAGGTCACTGTTTTGGGAATTTGAAGATGTTCCACATCATAGAAATGCAAAGACATTGTGAATACAATTACAAGAATAACAGAAATTTCCAAACCGGAAGTAAATTTTTTAAACGTGTTGTGTTGTATTTTTGTACATTTATATGGTGTGAAAAGATGCCGAAACCCGGGATCGAACCAGGGACCTTTAGATCTTCAGTCTAACGCTCTCCCAACTGAGCTATTTCGGCCTCCTCTTACAGTAAGCGTGGACACTTTTTAAAAAAAATGGAAAACACAACAACAGCATAGAAATCCAACTGCATTACAAACCAGAGTCCTCTCCAGCACAAGAAAATTTCCAATTACTTCACAGGAAGCTACATTTATTTAAATTAGTTGATAAGTATCAATATACTAGCAAGATAAAGCTTAACATTGAAGCAAGGACCTTTAGAGCTTCAGCGAGACCATGGCAAAACCTAGAGATGAGCCAGGTACTTCAAGATCTTCAGTGTAAAGCTCTGCATACTGAGCAAGGACCTGTAGGGCTTCAGCGAGACCATTGCAAAACCTAGAGATGTGCCAGATACTTCAAGATCTTCAGTGTAAAGCTCTTTACACTGAACTATTTTAGCTTCACGAGAGTTAAAAGATGATCTCCCTTTGAAGAATTTGAAGACATTCCATCGTGAACTAAATTTCACAAAGTTACAATACATTTAATATGAACCTTTCCAAAACCCAGAAACTAAACAGGGACCTTAAGCCTAATGCTCTGCCAACCAAGCCATTTGAGCCTCTGAGAAAACGTTTTGTTTTCAATTGAATTATGTTCTATATTTTTCTCAGGACATTTTGAACAATCTGGCAATTTTCAGGCAGCATGGAAATTCTAATAGACTAAGAAAAAACAAAACAAAACCGAAAGACTTTTTAAACTTTCATCAATCACATTGTTTTGGTTACCAAGCATATCCAATATTGGATTTCAAGTAGGGATGTTGAGATTTTCAGTGCATCAGTCCTTGCTGGTGGTTTTAAAGCCTACTGAAAACGTTTTGGGATGGATTTAGAAATGGGTACTTTTAATCATGTACTTTCCTGAATGAGGAGCATCCCTATCAATTTACGAAAGAAAAAGGAGACTTCCAAAATAGTTATCGGTTGTTTTATATCCAAAGAAGAACATGCCGAAACCCGGGATCGAACCAGGGACCTTTAGATCTTCAGTCTAACGCTCTCCCAACTGAGCTATTTCGGCCTGTGCTGCTAGTTGTGGAGGTCACTGTTTTGGGAATTTGAAGATGTTCCACATCATAGAAATGCAAAGACATTGTGAATACAATTACAAGAATAACAGAAATTTCCAAACCGGAAGTAAATTTTTTAAACGTGTTGTGTTGTATTTTTGTACATTTATATGGTGTGAAAAGATGCCGAAACCCGAGATCGAACCAGGGACCTTTAGATCTTCAGTCTAACGCTCTCCCAACTGAGCTATTTCGGCCTCCTCTAACAGTAAGCGTGGACACTTTTTAAAAAAAATGGAAAACACAACAACAGCATAGAAATCCAACTGCATTACAAACCAGAGTCCTCTCCAGCACAAGAAAATTTCCAATTACTTCACAGGAAGCTACATTTATTTAAATTAGTTGATAAGTATCAATATACTAGCAAGATAAAGCTTAACATTGAAGCAAGGACCTTTAGCGCTTCAGCGAGACCATGGCAAAACCTAGAGATGAGCCAGGTACTTCAAGATCTTCAGTGTAAAGCTCTGCATACTGAGCAAGGACCTGTAGAGCTTCAGCGAGACCATTGCAAAACCTAGAGATGTGCCAGATACTTTAAGATCTTCAGTGTAAAGCTCTTTACACTGAACTATTTTAGCTTCACGAGAGTGAAAAGATGATCTCCCTTTGAAGAATTTGAAGACATTCCATCGTGAACTAAATTTCACAAAGTTACAATACATTTAATATGAACCTTTCCAAAACCCAGAAACTAAACAGGGACCTTAAGCCTAATGCTCTGCCAACCAAGCCATTTGAGCCTCTGAGAAAACGTTTTGTTTTCAATTGAATTATGTTCTATATTTTTCTCAGGACATTTTGAACAATCTGGCAATTTTCAGGCAGCATGGAAATTCTAATAGACTAAGAAAAAACAAAACAAAACCGAAAGACTTTTTAAACTTTCATCAATCACATTGTTTTGGTTACCAAGCATATCCAATATTGGATTTCAAGTAGGGATGTTGAGATTTTCAGTGCATCAGTCCTTGCTGGTGGTTTTAAAGCCTACTGAAAACGTTTTGGGATGGATTTAGAAATGGGTACTTTTAATCATGTACTTTCCTGAATGAGGAGCATCCCTATCAATTTACGAAAGAAAAAGGAGACTTCCAAAATAGTTATCGGTTGTTTTATATCCAAAGAAGAACATGCCGAAACCCGGGATCGAACCAGGGACCTTTAGATCTTCAGTCTAACGCTCTCCCAACTGAGCTATTTCGGCCTGTGCTGCTAGTTGTGGAGGTCACTGTTTTGGGAATTTGAAGATGTTCCACATCATAGAAATGCAAAGACATTGTGAATACAATTACAAGAATAACAAAAATTTCCAAACCGGAAGTAAATTTTTTAAACGTGTTGTGTTGTATTTTTGTACATTTATATGGTGTGAAAAGATGCCGAAACCCGGGATCGAACCAGGGACCTTTAGATCTCCAGTCTAACGCTCTCCCAACTGAGCTATTTCTGCCTCCTCTTACAGTAAGCGGGGACACTTTTTTAAAAAATTGAAGACACAACAACAGCATAAAAATCCAACTGCATTATAAACCAGAGTCCTCTCCAGCACAAGAAAATTTCCAATTACTTCACAGGAAGCTACATTTCTTTAAATTAGTTGATAAGTATCAATATACTAGCAAGATAAAGCTTAACATTGAAGCAAGGACCTTTAGAGCTTCAGCGAGACCATGGCAAAACCTAGAGATGAGCCAGGTACTTCAAGATCTTCAGTGTAAAGCTCTGCATACTGAGCAAGGACCTGTAGAGCTTCAGCGAGACCATTGCAAAACCTAGAGATGTGCCAGATACTTCAAGATCTTCAGTGTAAAGCTCTTTACACTGAACTATTTTAGCTTCACGAGAGTGAAAAGATGATCTCCCTTTGAAGAATTTGAACACATTCCATCGTGAACTAAATTTCACAAAGTTACAATACATTTAATATGAACCTTTCCAAAACCCAGAAACTAAACAGGGACCTTAAGCCTAATGCTCTGCCAACCAAGCCATTTGAGCCTCTGAGAAAACGTTTTGTTTTCAATTGAATTATGTTCTATATTTTTCTCAGGACATTTTGAACAATCTGGCAATTTTCAGGCAGCATGGAAATTCTAATAGACTAAGAAAAAACAAAACAAAACCGAAAGACTTTTTAAACTTTCATCAATCACATTGTTTTGGTTACCAAGCATATCCAATATTGGATTTCAAGTAGGGATGTTGAGATTTTCAGTGCATCAGTCCTTGCTGGTGGTTTTAAAGCCTACTGAAAACGTTTTGGGATGGATTTAGAAATGGGTACTTTTAATCATGTACTTTCCTGAATGAGGAGCATCCCTATCAATTTACGAAAGAAAAAGGAGACTTCCAAAATAGTTATCGGTTGTTTTATATCCAAAGAAGAACATGCCGAAACCCGGGATCGAACCTGGGACCTTTAGATCTTCAGTCTAACGCTCTCCCAACAGAGCTATTTCGGCCTGTGCTGCTAGTTGTGGAGGTCACTGTTTTGGGAATTTGAAGATGTTCCACATCATAGAAATGCAAAGACATTGTGAATACAATTACAAGAATAACAAAAATTTCCAAACCGGAAGTAAATTTTTTAAACGTGTTGTGTTGTATTTTTGTACATTTATATGGTGTGAAAAGATGCCGAAACCCAGGATCGAACCAGGGACCTTTAGATCTTCAGTCTAACGCTCTCCCAACTGAGCTATTTCTGCCTCCTCTTACAGTAAGCGGGGACACTTTTTTAAAAAATGAAGACACAACAACAGCATAGAAATCCAAGTGCCTTACAAACCAGAGTCCTCTCCAGCACAAGAAAATTTCCAATTACTTCACAGGAAGCTACATTTATTTAAATTAGTTGATAAGCATCAATATACTAGCAAGATAAAGCTTAACATTGAAGCAAGGACCTTTAGAGCTTCAGCGAGACCATGGCAAAACCTAGAGATGAGCCAGGTACTTCAAGATCTTCAGTGTAAAGCTCTGCATACTGAGTAAGGACCTGTAGAGCTTCAGCGAGACCATTGCAAAACCTAGAGATGTGCCAGATACTTCAAGATCTTCAGTGTAAAGCTCTTTACACTGAACTATTTTAGCTTCACGAGAGTTAAAAGATGATCTCCCTTTGAAGAATTTGAAGACATTCCATCGTGAACTAAATTTCACAAAGTTACAATACATTTAATATGAACCTTTCCAAAACCCAGAAACTAAACAGGGACCTTAAGCCTAATGCTCTGCCAACCAAGCCATTTGAGCCTCTGAGAAAACGTTTTGTTTTCAATTGAATTATGTTCTATATTTTTCTCAGGACATTTTGAACAATCTGGCAGTTTTCAGGCAGCGTGGAAATTCTAATAGACTAAGAAAAAACAAAACAAAACCGAAAGACTTTTTAAACTTTCATCAATCACATTGTTTTGGTTACCAAGCATATCCAATATTGGATTTCAAGTAGGGATGTTGAGATTTTCAGTGCATCAGTCCTTGCTGGTGGTTTTAAAGCCTACTGAAAACGTTTTGGGATGGATTTAGAAATGGGTACTTTTAATCATGTACTTTCCTGAATGAGGAGCATCCCTATCAATTTACGAAAGAAAAAGGAGACTTCCAAAATAGTTATCGGTTGTTTTACATCCAAAGAAGAACATGCCGAAACCCGGGATCGAACCAGGGACCTTTAGATCTTCAGTCTAACGCTCTCCCAACTGAGCTATTTCGGCCTGTGCTGCTAGTTGTGGAGGTCACTGTTTTGGGAATTTGAAGATGTTCCACATCATAGAAATGCAAAGACATTGTGAATACAATTACAAGAATAACAAAAATTTCCAAACCGGAAGTAAATTTTTTAAACGTGTTGTGTTGTATTTTTGTACATTTATATGGTGTGAAAAGATGCCGAAACCCGGGATCGAACCAGGGACCTTTAGATCTTCAGTTTAACGCTCTCCCAACTGAGCTATTTCTGCCTCCTCTTACAGTAAGCGGGGACACTTTTTTAAAAAATTGAAGACACAACAACAGCATAGAAATCCAACTGCATTACAAACCAGAGTCCTCTCCAGCACAAGAAAATTTCCAATTACTTCACAGGAAGCTACATTTCTTTAAATTAGTTGATAAGTATCAATATACTAGCAAGACAAAGCTTAACATTGAAGCAAGGACCTTTAGAGCTTCAGCGAGACCATGGCAAAACCTAGAGATGAGCCAGGTACTTCAAGATCTTCAGTGTAAAGCTCTGCATACCGAGCAAGGACCTGTAGACCTTCAGCGAGACCATTGCAAAACCTAGAGATGTGCCAGATACTTCAAGATCTTCAGTGTAAAGCTCTCCACACTGAACTATTTTAGCTTCACGAGAGTGAAAAGATGATCTCCCTTTGAAGAATTTGAAGACATTCCATCGTGAACTAAATTTCACAAAGTTACAATACATTTAATATGAACCTTTCCAAAACCCAGAAACTAAACAGGGACCTTAAGCCTAAAGCTCTGCCAACCAAGCCATTTGAGCCTCTGAGAAAACGTTTTGTTTTCAATTGAATTATGTTCTATATTTTTCTCAGGACATTTTGAACAATCTGGCAATTTTCAGGCAGCATGGAAATTCTAATAGACTAAGAAAAAACAAAACAAAACCGAAAGACTTTTTAAACTTACATCAATCACATTGTTTTGGTTACCAAGCATATCCAATATTGGATTTCAAGTAGGGATGTTGAGATTTTCAGTGCATCTGTCCTTGCTGGTGGTTTTAAAGCCTACTGAAAACGTTTTGGGATGGATTTAGAAATGGGTACTTTTAATCATGTACTTGCCTGAATGAGGAGCATCCCTATCAATTAACGAAAGAAAAAGGAGACTTCCAAAATAGTTATCGGTTGTTTTGTATCCAAAGAAGAACATGCCGAAACCCGGGATTGAACCAGGGACCTTTAGATCTTCAGTCTAACGCTCTCCCAACTGAGCTATTTTGGCCTGTGCTGCTAGTTGTGGAGGTCACTGTTTTGGGAATTTGAAGATGTTCCACATCATAGAAATGCAAAGACATTGTGAATACAATTACAAGAATAACAAAAATTTCCAAACCGGAAGTAAATTTTTTAAACGTGTTGTGTTGTATTTTTGTACATTTATATGGTGTGAAAAGATGCCGAAACCCGGGATCGAACCAGGGACCTTTAGATCTTCAGTCTAACGCTCTCCCAACTGAGCTATTTCGGCCTCCTCTAACAGTAAGCGTGGACACTTTTTAAAAAAATTGAAGACACAACAACAGCATAGAAATCCAACTGAATTACAAACCAGAGTCCTCTCCAGCACAAGAAAATTTCCAATTACTTCACAGGAAGCTACATTTATTTAAATTAGTTGATAAGTATCAATATACTAGCAAGATAAAGCTTAACATTGAAGCAAGGACCTTTAGAGCTTCAGCGAGACCATGGCAAAACCTAGAGATGAGCCAGGTACTTCAAGATCTTCAGTGTAAAGCTCTGCATACTGAGCAAGGACCTGTAGAGCTTCAGCGAGACCATTGCAAAACCTAGAGATGTGCCAGATACTTCAAGATCTTCAGTGTAAAGCTCTTTACACTGAACTATTTTAGATTCACGAGAGTGAAAAGATGATCTCCCTTTGAAGAATTTGAAGACATTCCATCGTGAACTAAATTTCACAAAGTTACAATACATTTAATATGAACCTTTCCAAAACCCAGAAACTAAACAGGGACCTTAAGCCTAATGCTCTGCCAACCAAGCCATTTGAGCCTCTGAGAAAACGTTTTGTTTTCAATTGAATTATGTTCTATATTTTTCTCAGGACATTTTGAACAATCTGGCAATTTTCAGGCAGCATGGAAATTCTAATAGACTAAGAAAAAACAAAACAAAACCGAAAGACTTTTTAAACTTTCATCAATCACATTGTTTTGGTTACCAAGCATATCCAATATTGGATTTCAAGTAGGGATGTTGAGATTTTAAGTGCATCAGTCCTTGCTGGTGGTTTTAAAGCCTACTGAAAACGTTTTGGGATGGATTTAGAAATGGGTACTTTTAATCATGTACTTTCCTGAATGGGGAGCATCCCTATCAATTTACGAAAGAAAAAGGAGACTTCCAAAAAAGTTATCAGTTGTTTTAAATCCAAAGAAGAACGTGCCGAAAACCAGGATCGAACCAGGGACCTTTAGATCTTCAGTCTAACGCTCTCCCAACTGAGCTATTTCGGCCTGTGCTGCTAGTTGTGGAGGTCACTGTTTTGGGAATTTGAAGATTTTCCACATCATAGAAATGCAAAGACATTGTGAATACAATTACAAGAATAACAAAAATTTCCAAACCGGAAGTAAATTTTTTAAACGTGTTGTGTTGTATTTTTGTACATTTATATGGTGTGAAAAGATGCCGAAACCCGGGATCGAACCAGGGACTTTTAGATCTTCAGTCTAACGCTCTCCCAACTGAGCTATTTCTGCCTCCTCTTACAGTAAGCGGGGACACTTTTTTAAAAAATTGAAGACACAACAACAGCATAGAAATCCAACTGCATTACAAACCAGAGTCCTCTCCAGCACAAGAAAATTTCCAATTACTTCACAGGAAGCTACATTTATTTAAATTAGTTGATAAGTATCAATATACTAGCAAGATAAAGCTTAACATTGAAGCAAGGACCTTTAGAGCTTCAGCGAGACCATGGCAAAACCTAGAGATGAGCCAGGTACTTCAAGATCTTCAGTGTAAAGCTCTGCATACCGAGCAAGGACCTGTAGAGCTTCAGCGAGACCATTGCAAAACCTAGAGATGTGCCAGATACTTCAAGATCTTCAGTGTAAAGCTCTTTACACTGAACTATTTTAGCTTCACAAGAGTGAAAAGATGATCTCCCTTTGAAGAATTTGAAGACATTCCATCGTGAACTAAATTTCGCAAAGTTACAATACATTTAATATGAACCTTTCCAAAACCCAGAAACTAAACAGGGACCTTAAGCCTAATGCTCTGCCAACCAAGCCATTTGAGCCTCTGAGAAAACGTTTTGTTTTCAATTGAATTATGTTCTATATTTTTCTCAGGACATTTTGAACAATCTGGCAATTTTCAGGCAGCATGGAAATTCTAATAGACTAAGAAAAAACAAAACAAAACCGAAAGACTTTTTAAACTTACATCAATCACATTGTTTTGGTTACCAAGCATATCCAATATTGGATTTCAAGTAGGGATGTTGAGATTTTCAGTGCATCTGTCCTTGCTGGTGGTTTTAAAGCCTACTGAAAACGTTTTGGGATGGATTTAGAAATGGGTACTTTTAATCATGTACTTGCCTGAATGAGGAGCATCCCTATCAATTAACGAAAGAAAAAGGAGACTTCCAAAATAGTTATCGGTTGTTTTGTATCCAAAGAAGAACATGCCGAAACCCGGGATTGAACCAGGGACCTTTAGATCTTCAGTCTAACGCTCTCCCAACTGAGCTATTTTGGCCTGTGCTGCTAGTTGTGGAGGTCACTGTTTTGGGAATTTGAAGATGTTCCACATCATAGAAATGCAAAGACATTGTGAATACAATTACAAGAATAACAAAAATTTCCAAACCGGAAGTAAATTTTTTAAACGTGTTGTGTTGTATTTTTGTACATTTATATGGTGTGAAAAGATGCCGAAACCCGGGATCGAACCAGGGACCTTTAGATCTAACGCTCTCCCAACTGAGCTATTTCGGCCTCCTCTTACAGTAAGCGGGGACACTTTTTTAAAAAATTGAAGACACAACAACAGCATAGAAATCCAACTGCATTACAAACCAGAGTCCTCTCCAGCACAAGAAAATTTCCAATTACTTCACAGGAAGCTACATTTATTTAAATTAGTTGATAAGTATCAATATACTAGCAAGATAAAGCTTAACATTGAAGCAAGGACCTTTAGAGCTTCAGCGAGACCATGGCAAAACCTAGAGATGAGCCAGGTACTTCAAGATCTTCAGTGTAAAGCTCTGCATACTGAGCAAGGACCTGTAGAGCTTCAGCGAGACCATTGCAAAACCTAGAGATGTGCCAGATACTTCAAGTTCTTCAGTGTAAAGCTCTCCACACTGAACTATTTTAGCTTCACGAGAGTGAAAAGATGATCTCCCTTTGAAGAATTTGAAGACATTCCATCGTGAACTAAATTTCACAAAGTTACAATACATTTAATATGAACCTTTCCAAAACCCAGAAACTAAACAGGGACCTTAAGCCTAATGCTCTGCCAACCAAGCCATTTGAGCCTCTGAGAAAACGTTTTGTTTTCAATTGAATTATGTTCTATATTTTTCTCAGGACATTTTGAACAATCTGGCAATTTTCAGGCAGCATGGAAATTCTAATAGACTAAGAAAAAACAAAACAAAACCGAAAGACTTTTTAAACTTTCATCAATCACATTGTTTTGGTTACCAAGCATATCCAATATTGGATTTCAAGTAGGGATGTTGAGATTTTAAGTGCATCAGTCCTTGCTGGTGGTTTTAAAAACTACTGAAAACGTTTTGGGATGGATTTAGAAATGGGTACTTTTAATCATGTACTTTCCTGAATGGGGAGCATCCCTATCAATTTACGAAAGAAAAAGGAGACTTCCAAAAAAGTTATCAGTTGTTTTAAATCCAAAGAAGAACGTGCCGAAAACCGGGATCGAACCAGGGACCTTTAGATCTTCAGTCTAACGCTCTCCCAACTGAGCTATTTCGGCCTGTGCTGCTAGTTGTGGAGGTCACTGTTTTGGGAATTTGAAGATGTTCCACATCATAGAAATGCAAAGACATTGTGAATACAATTACAAGAATAACAAAAATTTCCAAACCGGAAGTAAATTTTTTAAACGTGTTGTGTTGTATTTTTGTACATTTATATGGTGTGAAAAGATGCCGAAACCCGGGATCGAACCAGGGACCTTTAGATCTTCAGTCTAACGCTCTCCCAACTGAGCTATTTCTGCCTCCTCTTACAGTAAGCGGGGACACTTTTTTAAAAAATTGAAGACAAAACAACAGCATAGAAATCCAACTGCATTACAAACCAGAGTCCTCTCCAGCACAAGAAAATTTCCAATTACTTCACAGGAAGCTACATTTATTTAAATTAGTTGATAAGTATCAATATACTAGCAAGATAAAGCTTAACATTGAAGCAAGGACCTTTAGAGCTTCAGCGAGACCATGGCAAAACCTAGAGATGAGCCAGGTACTTCAAGATCTTCAGTGTAAAGCTCTGCATACCGAGCAAGGACCTGTAGAGCTTCAGCGAGACCATTGCAAAACCTAGAGATGTGCCAGATACTTCAAGATCTTCAGTGTAAAGCTCTTTACACTGAACTATTTTAGCTTCACAAGAGTGAAAAGATGATCTCCCTTTGAAGAATTTGAAGACATTCCATCGTGAACTAAATTTCGCAAAGTTACAATACATTTAATATGAACCTTTCCAAAACCCAGAAACTAAACAGGGACCTTAAGCCTAATGCTCTGCCAACCAAGCCATTTGAGCCTCTGAGAAAACGTTTTGTTTTCAATTGAATTATGTTCTATATTTTTCTCAGGACATTTTGAACAATCTGGCAATTTTCAGGCAGCATGGAAATTCTAATAGACTAAGAAAAAACAAAACAAAACCGAAAGACTTTTTAAACTTACATCAATCACATTGTTTTGGTTACCAAGCATATCCAATATTGGATTTCAAGTAGGGATGTTGAGATTTTCAGTGCATCTGTCCTTGCTGGTGGTTTTAAAGCCTACTGAAAACGTTTTGGGATGGATTTAGAAATGGGTACTTTTAATCATGTACTTGCCTGAATGAGGAGCATCCCTATCAATTAACGAAAGAAAAAGGAGACTTCCAAAATAGTTATCGGTTGTTTTGTATCCAAAGAAGAACATGCCGAAACCCGGGATTGAACCAGGGACCTTTAGATCTTCAGTCTAACGCTCTCCCAACTGAGCTATTTTGGCCTGTGCTGCTAGTTGTGAAGGTCACTGTTTTGGGAATTTGAAGATGTTCCACATCATAGAAATGCAAAGACATTGTGAATACAATTACAAGAATAACAAAAATTTCCAAACCGGAAGTAAATTTTTTAAACGTGTTGTGTTGTATTTTTGTACATTTATATGGTGTGAAAAGATGCCGAAACCCGGGATCGAACCAGGGACCTTTAGATCTTCAGTCTAACGCTCTCCCAACTGAGCTATTTCGGCCTCCTCTTACAGTAAGCGGGGACACTTTTTTAAAAAATTGAAGACACAACAACAGCATAGAAATCCAACTGCATTACAAACCAGAGTCCTCTCCAGCACAAGAAAATTTCCAATTACTTCACAGGAAGCTACATTTATTTAAATTAGTTGATAAGTATCAATATACTAGCAAGATAAAGCTTAACATTGAAGCAAGGACCTTTAGAGCTTCAGCGAGACCATGGCAAAACCTAGAGATGAGCCAGGTACTTCAAGATCTTCAGTGTAAAGCTCTGCATACCGAGCAAGGACCTGTAGAGCTTCAGCGAGACCATTGCAAAACCTAGAGATGTGCCAGATACTTCAAGATCTTCAGTGTAAAGCTCTCCACACAGAACTATTTTAGCTTCACGAGAGTGAAAAGATGATCTCCCTTTGAAGAATTTGAAGACATTCCATCGTGAACTAAATTTCACAAAGTTACAATACATTTAATATGAACCTTTCCAAAACCCAGAAACTAAACAGGGACCTTAAGCCTAATGCTCTGCCAACCAAGCCATTTGAGCCTCTGAGAAAACGTTTTGTTTTCAATTGAATTATGTTCTATATTTTTCTCAGGACAATTTGAACAATCTGGCAATTTTCAGGCAGCATGGAAATTCTAATAGACTAAGAAAAAACAAAACAAAACCGAAAGACTTTTTAAACTTTCATCAATCACATTGTTTTGGTTACCAAGCATATCCAATATTGGATTTCAAGTAGGGATGTTGAGATTTTCAGTGCATCAGTCCTTGCTGGTGGTTTTAAAGCCTACTGAAAACGTTTTGGGATGGATTTAGAAATGGGTACTTTTAATCATGTACTTTCCTGAATGAGGAGCATCCCTATCAATTTACGAAAGAAAAAGGAGATTTCCAAAATAGTTATCAGTTGTTTTATATCCAAAAAAGAACGTGCCGAAACCCGGGATTGAACCAGGGACCTTTAGATCTTCAGTCTAACGCTCTCCCAACTGAGCTATTTCGGCCTGTGCTGCTAGTTGTGGAGGTCACTGTTTTGGGAATTTGAAGATGTTCCACATCATAGAAATGCAAAGACATTGTGAATACAATTACAAGAATAACAAAAATTTCCAAACCGGAAGTAAATTTTTTAAATGTGTTGTGTTGTATTTTTGTACATTTATATGGTGTGAAAAGATGCCGAAACCCGGGATCGAACCAGGGACCTTTAGATCTTCAGTCTAACGCTCTCCCAACTGAGCTATTTCGGCCTCCTCTAACATTAAGCGTGGACACTTTTTAAAAAAATTGAAGACACAACAACAGCATAGAAATCCAACTGCATTACAAACCAGAGTCCTCTCCAGCACAAGAAAATTTCCAATTACTTCACAGGAAGCTACATTTATTTAAATTAGTTGATAAGTATCAATATACTAGCAAGATAAAGCTTAACATTGAAGCAAGGACCTTTAGAGCTTCAGCGAGACCATGGCAAAACCTAGAGATGAGCCAGGTACTTCAAGATCTTCAGTGTAAAGCTCTGCATACTGAGCAAGGACCTGTAGAGCTTCAGCGAGACCATTGCAAAACCTAGAGATGTGCCAGATACTTCAAGATCTTCAGTGTAAAGCTCTTTACACTGAACTATTTTAGATTCACGAGAGTGAAAAGATGATCTCCCTTTGAAGAATTTGAAGACATTCCATCGTGAACTAAATTTCACAAAGTTACAATACATTTAATATGAACCTTTCCAAAACCCAGAAACTAAACAGGGACCTTAAGCCTAATGCTCTGCCAACCAAGCCATTTGAGCCTCTGAGAAAACGTTTTGTTTTCAATTGAATTATGTTCTATATTTTTCTCAGGACATTTTGAACAATCTGGCAATTTTCAGGCAGCATGGAAATTCTAATAGACTAAGAAAAAACAAAACAAAACCGAAAGACTTTTTAAACTTTCATCAATCACATTGTTTTGGTTACCAAGCATATCCAATATTGGATTTCAAGTAGGGATGTTGAGATTTTAAGTGCATCAGTCCTTGCTGGTGGTTTTAAAGCCTACTGAAAACGTTTTGGGATGGATTTAGAAATGGGTACTTTTAATCATGTACTTTCCTGAATGGGGAGCATCCCTATCAATTTACGAAAGAAAAAGGAGACTTCCAAAATAGTTATCAGTTGTTTTATATCCAAAGAAGAACGTGTCGAAAACCGGGATCGAACCAGGGACCTTTAGAGCTTCAGTCTAACGCTCTCCCAACTGAGCTATTTCGGCCTGTGCTGCTCGTTGTGGAGGTCACTGTTTTGGGAATTTGAAGATGTTCCACATCATAGAAATGCAAAGACATTGTGAATACAATTACAAGAATAACAAAAATTTCCAAACCGGAAGTAAATTTTTTAAACGTGTTGTGTTGTATTTTTGTACATTTATATGGTGTGAAAAGATGCCGAAACCCGGGATCGAACCAGGGACCTTTAGATCTTCAGTCTAACGCTCTCCCAACTGAGCTATTTCTGCCTCCTCTTACAGTAAGCGGGGACACTTTTTTAAAAAATTGAAGACACAACAACAGCATAGAAATCCAACTGCATTACAAACCAGAGTCCTCTCCAGCACAAGAAAATTTCCAATTACTTCACAGGAAGCTACATTTATTTAAATTAGTTGATAAGTATCAATATACTAGCAAGATAAAGCTTAACATTGAAGCAAGGACCTTTAGAGCTTCAGCGAGACCATGGCAAAACCTAGAGATGAGCCAGGTACTTCAAGATCTTCAGTGTAAAGCTCTGCATACCGAGCAAGGACCTGTAGAGCTTCAGCGAGACCATTGCAAAACCTAGAGATGTGCCAGATACTTCAAGATCTTCAGTGTAAAGCTCTCCACACTGAACTATTTTAGCTTCACGAGAGTGAAAAGATGATCTCCCTTTGAAGAATTTGAAGACATTCCATCGTGAACTAAATTTCACAAAGTTACAATACATTTAATATGAACCTTTCCAAAACCCAGAAACTAAACAGGGACCTTAAGCCTAATGCTCTGCCAACCAAGCCATTTGAGCCTCTGAGAAAACGTTTTGTTTTCAATTGAATTATGTTCTATATTTTTCTCAGGACATTTTGAACAATCTGGCAATTTTCAGGCAGCATGGAAATTCTAATAGACTAAGAAAAAACAAAACAAAACCGAAAGACTTTTTAAACTTACATCAATCACATTGTTTTGGTTACCAAGCATATCCAATATTGGATTTCAAGTAGGGATGTTGAGATTTTCAGTGCATCTGTCCTTGCTGGTGGTTTTAAAGCCTACTGAAAACATTTTGGGATGGATTTAGAAATGGGTACTTTTAATCATGTACTTGCCTGAATGAGGAGCATCCCTATCAATTAACGAAAGAAAAAGGAGACTTCCAAAATAGTTATCGGTTGTTTTGTATCCAAAGAAGAACATGCCGAAACCCGGGATTGAACCAGGGACCTTTAGATCTTCAGTCTAACGCTCTCCCAACTGAGCTATTTTGGCCTGTGCTGCTAGATGTGGAGGTCACTGTTTTGGGAATTTGAAGATGTTCCACATCATAGAAATGCAAAGACATTGTGAATACAATTACAAGAATAACAAAAATTTCCAAACTGGAAGTATATTTTTTAAACGTGTTGTGTTGTATTTTTGTACATTTATATGGTGTGAAAAGATGCCGAAACCCGGGATCGAACCAGGGACCTTTAGATCTTCAGTCTAACGCTCTCCCAACTGAGCTATTTCGGCCTCCTCTAACAGTAAGCGTGGACACTTTTTAAAAAAATTGAAGACACAACAACAGCATAGAAATCCAACTGCATTACAAACCAGAGTCCTCTCCAGCACAAGAAAATTTCCAATTACTTCACAGGAAGCTACATTTATTTAAATTAGTTGATAAGTATCAATATACTAGCAAGATAAAGCTTAACATTGAAGCAAGGACCTTTAGAGCTTCAGCGAGACAATGGCAAAACCTAGAGATGAGCCAGGTACTTCAAGATCTTCAGTGTAAAGCTCTGCATACTGAGCAAGGACCTGTAGAGCTTCAGCGAGACCATTGCAAAACCTAGAGATGTGCCAGATACTTCAAGATCTTCAGTGTAAAGCTCTTTACACTGAACTATTTTAGATTCACGAGAGTGAAAAGATGATCTCCCTTTGAAGAATTTGAAGACATTCCATCGTGAACGAAATTTCACAAAGTTACAATACATTTAATATGAACCTTTCCAAAACCCAGAAACTAAACAGGGACCTTAAGCCTAATGCTCTGCCAACCAAGCCATTTGAGCCTCTGAGAAAACGTTTTGTTTTCAATTGAATTATGTTCTATATTTTTCTCAGGACAATTTGAACAATCTGTCAATTTTCAGGCAGCATGGAAATTCTAATAGACTAAGAAAAAACAAAACAAAACCGAAAGACTTTTTAAACTTTCATCAATCACATTGTTTTGGTTACCAAGCATATCCAATATTGGATTTCAAGTAGGGATGTTGAGATTTTAAGTGCATCAGTCCTTGCTGGTGGTTTTAAAGCCTACTGAAAACGTTTTGGGATGGATTTAGAAATGGGTACTTTTAATCATGTACTTTCCTGAATGGGGAGCATCCCTATCAATTTACGAAAGAAAAAGGAGACTTCCAAAATAGTTATCAGTTGTTTTATATCCAAAGAAGAACGTGCTGAAAACCGGGATCGAACCAGGGACCTTTAGATCTTCAGTCTAACGCTCTCCCAACTGAGCTATTTCGGCCTGTGCTGCTAGTTGTGGAGGTCACTGTTTTGGGAATTTGAAGATGTTCCACATCATAGAAATGCAAAGACATTGTGAATACAATTACAAGAATAACAAAAATTTCCAAACCGGAAGTAAATTTTTTAAACGTGTTGTGTTGTATTTTTGTACATTTATATGGTGTGAAAAGATGCCGAAACCCGGGATCGAACCAGGGACCTTTAGATCTTCAGTCTAACGCTCTCCCAACTGAGCTATTTCGGCCTCCTCTTACAGTAAGCGGGGACACTTTTTTAAAAAATTGAAGACACAACAACAGCATAGAAATCCAACTGCATTACAAACCAGAGTCCTCTCCAGCACAAGAAAATTTCCAATTACTTCACAGGAAGCTACATTTCTTTAAATTAGTTGATAAGTATCAATATACTAGCAAGATAAAGCTTAACATTGAAGCAAGGACCTTTAGAGCTTCAGCGAGACCATGGCAAAACCTAGAGATGAGCCAGGTACTTCAAGATCTTCAGTGTAAAGCTCTGCATACCGAGCAAGGACCTGTAGAGCTTCAGCGAGACCATTGCAAAACCTAGAGATGTGCCAGATACTTCAAGATCTTCAGTGTAAAGCTCTCCACACAGAACTATTTTAGCTTCACGAGAGTGAAAAGATGATCTCCCTTTGAAGAATTTGAAGACATTCCATCGTGAACTAAATTTCACAAAGTTACAATACATTTAATATGAACCTTTCCAAAACCCAGAAACTAAACAGGGACCTTAAGCCTAATGCTCTGCCAACCAAGCCATTTGAGCCTCTGAACAAACGTTTTGTTTTCAATTGAATTATGTTCTATATTTTTCTCAGGACATTTTGAACAATCTGGCAATTTTCAGGCAGCATGGAAATTCTAATAGACTAAGAAAAAACAAAACAAAACCGAAAGACTTTTTAAACTTTCATCAATCACATTGTTTTGGTTACCAAGCATATCCAATATTGGATTTCAAGTAGGGATGTTGAGATTTTCAGTGCATCAGTCCTTGCTGGTGGTTTTAAAGCCTACTGAAAACGTTTTGGGATGGATTTAGAAATGGGTACTTTTAATCATGTACTTGCCTGAATGAGGAGCATCCCTATCAATTTACGAAAGAAAAAGGAGACTTCCAAAATAGTTATCGGTTGTTTTATATCCAAAGAAGAACATGCCAAAACCCGGGATCGAACCAGGGACCTTTAGATCTTCAGTCTAACGCTCTCCCAACTGAGCTATTTCGGCCTGTGCTGCTAGTTGTGGAGGTCACTGTTTTGGGAATTTGAAGATGTTCCACATCATAGAAATGCAAAGACATTGTGAATACAATTACAAGAATAACAAAAATTTCCAAACTGGAAGTAAATTTTTTAAACGTGTTGTGTTGTATTTTTGTACATTTATATGGTGTGAAAAGATGCCGAAACCCGGGATCGAACCAGGGACCTTTAGATCTTCAGTCTAACGCTCTCCCAACTGAGCTATTTCGGCCTCCTCTAACAGTAAGCGTGGACACTTTTTAAAAAAATTGAAGACACAACAACAGCATAGAAATCCAACTGCATTACAAACCAGAGTCCTCTCCAGCACAAGAAAATTTCCAATTACTTCACAGGAAGCTACATTTATTTAAATTAGTTGATAAGTATCAATATACTAGCAAGATAAAGCTTAACATTGAAGCAACGACCTTTAGAGCTTCAGCGAGACCATGGCAAAACCTAGAGATGAGCCAGGTACTTCAAGATCTTCAGTGTAAAGCTCTGCATACTGAGCAAGGACCTGTAGAGCTTCAGCGAGACCATTGCAAAACCTAGAGATGTGCCAGATATTTCAAGATCTTCAGTGTAAAGCTCTTTACACTGAACTATTTTAGATTCACGAGAGTGAAAAGATGATCTCCCTTTGAAGAATTTGAAGACATTCCATCGTGAACGAAATTTCACAAAGTTACAATACATTTAATATGAACCTTTCCAAAACCCAGAAACTAAACAGGGACCTTAAGCCTAATGCTCTGCCAACCAAGCCATTTGAGCCTCTGAGAAAACGTTTTGTTTTCAATTGAATTATGTTCTATATTTTTCTCAGGACATTTTGAACAATCTGGCAATTTTCAGGCAGCATGGAAATTCTAATAGACTAAGAAAAAACAAAACAAAACCGAAAGACTTTTTAAACTTTCATCAATCACATTGTTTTGGTTACCAAGCATATCCAATATTGGATTTCAAGTAGGGATGTTGAGATTTTAAGTGCATCAGTCCTTGCTGGTGGTTTTAAAGCCTACTGAAAACGTTTTGGGATGGATTTAGAAATGGGTACTTTTAATCATGTACTTTCCTGAATGGGGAGCATCCCTATCAATTTACGAAAGAAAAAGGAGACTTCCAAAATAGTTATCAGCTGTTTTATATCCAAAGAAGAACGTGCTGAAAACCGGGATCGAACCAGGGACCTTTAGATCTTCAGTCTAACGCTCTCCCAACTGAGCTATTTCGGCCTGTGCTGCTAGTTGTGGAGGTCACTGTTTTGGGAATTTGAAGATGTTCCACATCATAGAAATGCAAAGACATTGTGAATACAATTACAAGAATAACAAAAATTTCCAAACCGGAAGTAAATTTTTTAAACGTGTTGTGTTGTATTTTTGTACATTTATATGGTGTGAAAAGATGCCGAAACCCGGGATCGAACCAGGGACCTTTAGATCTTCAGTCTAACGCTCTCCCAACTGAGCTATTTCGGCCTCCTCTAACAGTAAGCGTGGACACTTTTTAAAAAAATTGAAGACACAACAACAGCATAGAAATCCAACTGCATTACAAACCAGAGTCCTCTCCAGCACAAGAAAATTTCCAATTACTTCACAGGAAGCTACATTTATTTAAATTAGTTGATAAGTATCAATATACTAGCAAGATAAAGCTTAACATTGAAGCAAGGACCTTTAGAGCTTCAGCGAGACAATGGCAAAACCTAGAGATGAGCCAGGTACTTCAAGATCTTCAGTGTAAAGCTCTGCATACTGAGCAAGGACCTGTAGAGCTTCAGCGAGACCATTGCAAAACCTAGAGATGTGCCAGATACTTCAAGATCTTCAGTGTAAAGCTCTTTACACTGAACTATTTTAGATTCACGAGAGTGAAAAGATGATCTCCCTTTGAAGAATTTGAAGACATTCCATCGTGAACGAAATTTCACAAAGTTACAATACATTTAATATGAACCTTTCCAAAACCCAGAAACTAAACAGGGACCTTAAGCCTAATGCTCTGCCAACCAAGCCATTTGAGCCTCTGAGAAAACGTTTTGTTTTCAATTGAATTATGTTCTATATTTTTCTCAGGACATTTTGAACAATCTGGCAATTTTCAGGCAGCATGGAAATTCTAATAGACTAAGAAAAAACAAAACAAAACCGAAAGACTTTTTAAACTTTCATCAATCACATTGTTTTGGTTACCAAGCATATCCAATATTGGATTTCAAGTAGGGATGTTGAGATTTTAAGTGCATCAGTCCTTGCTGGTGGTTTTAAAGCCTACTGAAAACGTTTTGGGATGGATTTAGAAATGGGTACTTTTAATCATGTACTTTCCTGAATGGGGAGCATCCCTATCAATTTACGAAAGAAAAAGGAGACTTCCAAAATAGTTATCAGTTGTTTTATATCCAAAGAAGAACGTGCTGAAAACCGGGATCGAACCAGGGACCTTTAGATCTTCAGTCTAACGCTCTCCCAACTGAGCTATTTCGGCCTGTGCTGCTAGTTGTGGAGGTCACTGTTTTGGGAATTTGAAGATGTTCCACATCATAGAAATGCAAAGACATTGTGAATACAATTACAAGAATAACAAAAATTTCCAAACCGGAAGTAAATTTTTTAAACGTGTTGTGTTGTATTTTTGTACATTTATATGGTGTGAAAAGATGCCGAAACCCGGGATCGAACCAGGGACCTTTAGATCTTCAGTCTAACGCTCTCCCAACTGAGCTATTTCTGCCTCCTCTTACAGTAAGCGGGGACACTTTTTTAAAAAATTGAAGACACAACAACAGCATAGAAATCCAACTGCATTACAAACCAGAGTCCTCTCCAGCACAAGAAAATTTCCAATTACTTCACAGGAAGCTACATTTCTTTAAATTAGTTGATAAGTATCAATATACTAGCAAGATAAAGCTTAACATTGAAGCAAGGACCTTTAGAGCTTCAGCGAGACCATGGCAAAACCTAGAGATGAGCCAGGTACTTCAAGATCTTCAGTGTAAAGCTCTGCATACCGAGCAAGGACCTGTAGAGCTTCAGCGAGACCATTGCAAAACCTAGAGATGTGCCAGATACTTCAAGATCTTCAGTGTAAAGCTCTCCACACAGAACTATTTTAGCTTCACGAGAGTGAAAAGATGATCTCCCTTTGAAGAATTTGAAGACATTCCATCGTGAACTAAATTTCACAAAGTTACAATACATTTAATATGAACCTTTCCAAAACCCAGAAACTAAACAGGGACCTTAAGCCTAATGCTCTGCCAACCAAGCCATTTGAGCCTCTGAACAAACGTTTTGTTTTCAATTGAATTATGTTCTATATTTTTCTCAGGACATTTTGAACAATCTGGCAATTTTCAGGCAGCATGGAAATTCTAATAGACTAAGAAAAAACAAAACAAAACCGAAATACTTTTTAAACTTTCATCAATCACATTGTTTTGGTTACCAAGCATATCCAATATTGGATTTCAAGTAGGGATGTTGAGATTTTCAGTGCATCAGTCCTTGCTGGTGGTTTTAAAGCCTACTGAAAACGTTTTGGGATGGATTTAGAAATGGGTACTTTTAATCATGTACTTGCCTGAATGAGGAGCATCCCTATCAATTTACGAAAGAAAAAGGAGACTTCCAAAATAGTTATCGGTTGTTTTATATCCAAAGAAGAACATGCCAAAACCCGGGATCGAACCAGGGACCTTTAGATCTTCAGTCTAACGCTCTCCCAACTGAGCTATTTCGGCCTGTGCTGCTAGTTGTGGAGGTCACTGTTTTGGGAATTTGAAGATGTTCCACATCATAGAAATGCAAAGACATTGTGAATACAATTACAAGAATAACAAAAATTTCCAAACTGGAAGTAAATTTTTTAAACGTGTTGTGTTGTATTTTTGTACATTTATATGGTGTGAAAAGATGCCGAAACCCGGGATCGAACCAGGGACCTTTAGATCTTCAGTCTAACGCTCTCCCAACTGAGCTATTTCGGCCTCCTCTAACAGTAAGCGTGGACACTTTTTAAAAAAATTGAAGACACAACAACAGCATAGAAATCCAACTGCATTACAAACCAGAGTCCTCTCCAGCACAAGAAAATTTCCAATTACTTCACAGGAAGCTACATTTATTTAAATTAGTTGATAAGTATCAATATACTAGCAAGATAAAGCTTAACATTGAAGCAACGACCTTTAGAGCTTCAGCGAGACCATGGCAAAACCTAGAGATGAGCCAGGTACTTCAAGATCTTCAGTGTAAAGCTCTGCATACTGAGCAAGGACCTGTAGAGCTTCAGCGAGACCATTGCAAAACCTAGAGATGTGCCAGATATTTCAAGATCTTCAGTGTAAAGCTCTTTACACTGAACTATTTTAGATTCACGAGAGTGAAAAGATGATCTCCCTTTGAAGAATTTGAAGACATTCCATCGTGAACGAAATTTCACAAAGTTACAATACATTTAATATGAACCTTTCCAAAACCCAGAAACTAAACAGGGACCTTAAGCCTAATGCTCTGCCAACCAAGCCATTTGAGCCTCTGAGAAAACGTTTTGTTTTCAATTGAATTATGTTCTATATTTTTCTCAGGACATTTTGAACAATCTGGCAATTTTCAGGCAGCATGGAAATTCTAATAGACTAAGAAAAAACAAAACAAAACCGAAAGACTTTTTAAACTTTCATCAATCACATTGTTTTGGTTACCAAGCATATCCAATATTGGATTTCAAGTAGGGATGTTGAGATTTTAAGTGCATCAGTCCTTGCTGGTGGTTTTAAAGCCTACTGAAAACGTTTTGGGATGGATTTAGAAATGGGTACTTTTAATCATGTACTTTCCTGAATGGGGAGCATCCCTATCAATTTACGAAAGAAAAAGGAGACTTCCAAAATAGTTATCAGCTGTTTTATATCCAAAGAAGAACGTGCTGAAAACCGGGATCGAACCAGGGACCTTTAGATCTTCAGTCTAACGCTCTCCCAACTGAGCTATTTCGGCCTGTGCTGCTAGTTGTGGAGGTCACTGTTTTGGGAATTTGAAGATGTTCCACATCATAGAAATGCAAAGACATTGTGAATACAATTACAAGAATAACAAAAATTTCCAAACCGGAAGTAAATTTTTTAAACGTGTTGTGTTGTATTTTTGTACATTTATATGGTGTGAAAAGATGCCGAAACCCGGGATCGAACCAGGGACCTTTAGATCTTCAGTCTAACGCTCTCCCAACTGAGCTATTTCTGCCTCCTCTTACAGTAAGCGGGGACACTTTTTTAAAAAATTGAAGACACAACAACAGCATAGAAATCCAACTGCATTACAAACCAGAGTCCTCTCCAGCACAAGAAAATTTCCAATTGCTTCACAGGAAGCTACATTTCTTTAAATTAGTTGATAAGTATCAATATACTAGCAAGATAAAGCTTAACATTGAAGCAAGGACCTTTAGAGCTTCAGCGAGACCATGGCAAAACCTAGAGATGAGCCAGGTACTTCAAGATCTTCAGTGTAAAGCTCTCCACACAGAACTATTTTAGCTTCACGAGAGTGAAAAGATGATCTCCCTTTGAAGAATTTGAAGACATTCCATCGTGAACTAAATTTCACAAAGTTACAATACATTTAATATGAACCTTTCCAAAACCCAGAAACTAAACAGGGACCTTAAGCCTAATGCTCTGCCAACCAAGCCATTTGAGCCTCTGAACAAACGTTTTGTTTTCAATTGAATTATGTTCTATATTTTTCTCAGGACATTTTGAACAATCTGGCAATTTTCAGGCAGCATGGAAATTCTAATAGACTAAGAAAAAACAAAACAAAACCGAAAGACTTTTTAAACTTTCATCAATCACATTGTTTTGGTTACCAAGCATATCCAATATTGGATTTCAAGTAGGGATGTTGAGATTTTCAGTGCATCAGTCCTTGCTGGTGGTTTTAAAGCCTACTGAAAACGTTTTGGGATGGATTTAGAAATGGGTACTTTTAATCATGTACTTTCCTGAATGAGGAGCATCCCTATCAATTTACGAAAGAAAAAGGAGACTTCCAAAATAGTTATCGGTTGTTTTATATCCAAAGAAGAACATGCCAAAACCCGGGATCGAACCAGGGACCTTTAGATCTTCAGTCTAACGCTCTCCCAACTGAGCTATTTCGGCCTGTGCTGCTAGTTGTGGAGGTCACTGTTTTGGGAATTTGAAGATGTTCCACATCATAGAAATGCAAAGACATTGTGAATACAATTACAAGAATAACAAAAATTTCCAAACCGGAAGTAAATTTTTTAAACGTGTTGTGTTGTATTTTTGTACATTTATATGGTGTGGAAAGATGCCGAAACCCGGGATTGAACCAGGGACCTTTAGATCTTCAGTCTAACGCTCTCCCAACTGAGCTATTTCGGCCTCCTCTTACAGTAAGCGGGGACACTTTTTTAAAAAATTGAAGACACAACAACAGCATAGAAATCCAACTGCATTACAAACCAGAGTCCTCTCCAGCACAAGAAAATTTCCAATTACTTCACAGGAAGCTACATTTATTTAAATTAGTTGATAAGTATCAATATACTATCAAGATAAAGCTTAACATTGAAGCAAGGACCTTTAGAGCTTCAGCGAGACCATGGCAAAACCTAGGGATGAGCCAGGTACTTCAAGATCTTCAGTGTAAAGCTCTGCATACTGAGCAAGGACCTGTAGAGCTTCAGCGAGACCATTGCAAAACCTAGAGATGTGCCAGATACTTCAAGATCTTCAGTGTAAAGCTCTCCACACTGAACTATTTTAGCTTCACGAGAGTGAAAAGATGATCTCCCTTTAAAGAATTTGAAGACATTCCATCGTGAACTAAATTTCACAAAGTTACAATACATTTAATATGAACCTTTCCAAAACCCAGAAACTAAACAGGGACCTTAAGCCTAATGCTCTGCCAACCAAGCCATTTGAGCCTCTGAGAAAACGTTTTGTTTTCAATTGAATTATGTTCTATATTTTTCTCAGGACATTTTGAACAATCTGGCAATTTTCAGGCAGCATGGAAAATCTAATAGACTAAGAAAAAACAAAACAAAACCGAAAGACTTTTTAAACTTTCATCAATCACATTGTTTTGGTTACCAAGCATATCCAATATTGGATTTCAAGTAGGGATGTTGAGATTTTAAGTGCATCAGTCCTTGCTGGTGGTTTTAAAGCCTACTGAAAACGTTTTGGGATGGATTTAGAAATGGGTACTTTTAATCATGTACTTTCCTGAATGGGGAGCATCCCTATCAATTTACGAAAGAAAAAGGAGACTTCCAAAATAGTTATCAGTTGTTTTATATCCAAAGAAGAACGTGCCGAAAACCGGGATCGAACCAGGGACCTTTAGATCTTCAGTCTAACGCTCTCCCAACTGAGCTATTTCGGCCTGTGCTGCTAGTTGTGGAGGTCACTGTTTTGGGAATTTGAAGATGTTCCACATCATAGAAATGCAAAGACATTGTGAATACAATTACAAGAATAACAAAAATTTCCAAACCGGAAGTAAATTTTTTAAACGTGTTGTGTTGTATTTTTGTACATTTATATGGTGTGGAAAGATGCCGAAACCCGGGATCGAACCAGGGACCTTTAGATCTTCAGTCTAACGCTCTCCCAACTGAGCTATTTCTGCCTCCTCTTACAGTAAGCGGGGACACTTTTTTAAAAAATTGAAGACACAACAACAGCATAGAAATCCAACTGCATTACAAACCAGAGTCCTCTCCAGCACAAGAAAATTTCCAATTAGTTCACAGGAAGCTACATTTATTTAAATTAGTTGATAAGTATCAATATACTAGCAAGATAAAGCTTAACATTGAAGCAAGGACCTTTAGAGCTTCAGCGAGACCATGGCAAAACCTAGAGATGAGCCAGGTACTTCAAGATCTTCAGTGTAAAGCTCTGCATACTGAGCAAGGACCTGTAGAGCTTCAGCGAGACCATTGCAAAACCTGGAGATGTGCCAGATACTTTAAGATCTTCAGTGTAAAGCTCTTTACACTGAACTATTTTAGATTCACGAGAGTGAAAAGATGATCTCCCTTTGAAGAATTTGAAGACATTCCATCGTGAACGAAATTTCACAAAGTTACAATACATTTAATATGAACCTTTCCAAAACCCAGAAACTAAACAGGGACCTTAAGCCTAATGCTCTGCCAACCAAGCCATTTGAGCCTCTGAGAAAACGTTTTGTTTTCAATTGAATTATGTTCTATATTTTTCTCAGGACATTTTGAACAATCTGGCAATTTTCAGGCAGCATGGAAAATCTAATAGACTAAGAAAAAACAAAACAAAACCGAAAGACTTTTTAAACTTTCATCAATCACATTGTTTTGGTTACCAAGCATATCCAATATTGGATTTCAAGTAGGGATGTTGAGATTTTAAGTGCATCAGTCCTTGCTGGTGGTTTTAAAGCCTACTGAAAACGTTTTGGGATGGATTTAGAAATGGGTACTTTTAATCATGTACTTTCCTGAATGGGGAGCATCCCTATCAATTTACGAAAGAAAAAGGAGACTTCCAAAATAGTTATCAGTTGTTTTATATCCAAAGAAGAACGTGCCGAAAACCGGGATCGAACCAGGGACCTTTAGATCTTCAGTCTAACGCTCTCCCAACTGAGCTATTTCGGCCTGTGCTGCTAGTTGTGGAGGTCACTGTTTTGGGAATTTGAAGATGTTCCACATCATAGAAATGCAAAGACATTGTGAATACAATTACAAGAATAACAAAAATTTCCAAACCGGAAGTAAATTTTTTAAACATGTTGTGTTGTATTTTTGTACATTTATATGGTGTGGAAAGATGCCGAAACCCGGGATCGAACCAGGGACCTTTAGATCTTCAGTCTAACGCTCTCCCAACTGAGCTATTTCTGCCTCCTCTTACAGTAAGCGGGGACACTTTTTTAAAAAATTGAAGACACAACAACAGCATAGAAATCCAACTGCATTACAAACCAGAGTCCTCTCCAGCACAAGAAAATTTCCAATTAGTTCACAGGAAGCTACATTTATTTAAATTAGTTGATAAGTATCAATATACTAGCAAGATAAAGCTTAACATTGAAGCAAGGACCTTTAGAGCTTCAGCGAGACCATGGCAAAACCTAGAGATGAGCCAGGTACTTCAAGATCTTCAGTGTAAAGCTCTGCATACTGAGCAAGGACCTGTAGAGCTTCAGCGAGACCATTGCAAAACCTGGAGATGTGCCAGATACTTTAAGATCTTCAGTGTAAAGCTCTTTACACTGAACTATTTTAGATTCACGAGAGTGAAAAGATGATCTCCCTTTGAAGAATTTGAAGACATTCCATCGTGAACGAAATTTCACAAAGTTACAATACATTTAATATGAACCTTTCCAAAACCCAGAAACTAAACAGGGACCTTAAGCCTAATGCTCTGCCAACCAAGCCATTTGAGCCTCTGAGAAAACGTTTTGTTTTCAATTGAATTATGTTCTATATTTTTCTCAGGACATTTTGAACAATCTGGCAATTTTCAGGCAGCATGGAAATTCTAATAGACTAAGAAAAAACAAAACAAAACCGAAAGACTTTTTAAACTTTCATCAATCACATTGTTTTGGTTACCAAGCATATCCAATATTGGATTTCAAGTAGGGATGTTGAGATTTTAAGTGCATCAGTCCTTGCTGGTGGTTTTAAAGCCTACTGAAAACGTTTTGGGATGGATTTAGAAATGGGTACTTTTAATCATGTACTTTCCTGAATGGGGAGCATCCCTATCAATTTACGAAAGAAAAAGGAGACTTCCAAAATAGTTATCAGTTGTTTTATATCCAAAGAAGAACGTGCCGAAACCCGGGATCGAACCAGGGACCTTTAGATCTTCAGTCTAACGCTCTCCCAACTGAGCTATTTCGGCCTGTGCTGCTAGTTGTGGAGGTCACTGTTTTGGGAATTTGAAGATGTTCCACATCATAGAAATGCAAAGACATTGTGAATACAATTACAAGAATAACAAAAATTTCCAAACCGGAAGTAAATTTTTTAAACGTGTTGTGTTGTATTTTTGTACATTTATATGGTGTGAAAAGATGCCGAAACCCGGGATCGAACCAGGGACCTTTAGATCTTCAGTCTAACGCTCTCCCAACTGAGCTATTTCTGCCTCCTCTTACAGTAAGCGGGGACACTTTTTTAAAAAATTGAAGACACAACAACAGCATAGAAATCCAACTGCATTACAAACCAGAGTCCTCTCCAGCACAAGAAAATTTCCAATTACTTCACAGGAAGCTACATTTATTTAAATTAGTTGATAATTATCAATATACTAGCAAGACAAAGCTTAACATTGAAGCAAGGACCTTTAGAGCTTCAGCGAGACCATGGCAAAACCTAGAGATGAGCCAGGTACTTCAAGATCTTCAGTGTAAAGCTCTGCATACCGAGCAAGGACCTGTAGAGCTTCAGCGAGACCATTGCAAAACCTAGAGATGTGCCAGATACTTCAAGATCTTCAGTGTAAAGCTCTCCACACTGAACTATTTTAGCTTCACGAGAGTGAAAAGATGATCTCCCTTTGAAGAATTTGAAGACATTCCATCGTGAACTAAATTTCACAAAGTTACAATACATTTAATATGAACCTTTCCAAAACCCAGAAACTAAACAGGGACCTTAAGCCTAAAGCTCTGCCAACCAAGCCATTTGAGCCTCTGAGAAAACGTTTTGTTTTCAATTGAATTATGTTCTATATTTTTCTCAGGACATTTTGAACAATCTGGCAATTTTCAGGCAGCATGGAAATTCTAATAGACTAAGAAAAAACAAAACAAAACCGAAAGACTTTTTAAACTTACATCAATCACATTGTTTTGGTTACCAAGCATATCCAATATTGGATTTCAAGTAGGGATGTTGAGATTTTCAGTGCATCTGTCCTTGCTGGTGGTTTTAAAGCCTACTGAAAACGTTTTGGGATGGATTTAGAAATGGGTACTTTTAATCATGTACTTGCCTGAATGAGGAGCATCCCTATCAATTAACGAAAGAAAAAGGAGACTTCCAAAATAGTTATCGGTTGTTTTGTATCCAAAGAAGAACATGCCGAAACCCGGGATTGAACCAGGGACCTTTAGATCTTCAGTCTAACGCTCTCCCAACTGAGCTATTTTGGCCTGTGCTGCTGGTTGTGGAGGTCACTGTTTTGGGAATTTGAAGATGTTCCACATCATAGAAATGCAAAGACATTGTGAATACAATTACAAGAATAACAAAAATTTCCAAACCGGAAGTAAATTTTTTAAACGTGTTGTGTTGTATTTTTGTACATTTATATGGTGTGAAAAGATGCCGAAACCCGGGATCGAACCAGGGACCTTTAGATCTTCAGTCTAACGCTCTCCCAACTGAGCTATTTCGGCCTCCTCTAACAGTAAGCGTGGACACTTTTTAAAAAAATTGAAGACACAACAACAGCATAGAAATCCAACTGCATTACAAACCAGAGTCCTCTCCAGCACAAGAAAATTTCCAATTACTTCACAGGAAGCTACATTTATTTAAATTAGTTGATAAGTATCAATATACTAGCAAGATAAAGCTTAACATTGAAGCAAGGACCTTTAGAGCTTCACGAGACCATGGCAAAACCTAGAGATGAGCCAGGTACTTCAAGATCTTCAGTGTAAAGCTCTGCATACTGAGCAAGGACCTGTAGAGCTTCAGCGAGACCATTGCAAAACCTAGAGATGTGCCAGATACTTCAAGATCTTCAGTGTAAAGCTCTTTACACTGAACTATTTTAGATTCACGAGAGTGAAAAGATGATCTCCCTTTGAAGAATTTGAAGACATTCCATCGTGAACGAAATTTCACAAAGTTACAATACATTTAATATGAACCTTTCCAAAACCCAGAAACTAAACAGGGACCTTAAGCCTAATGCTCTGCCAACCAAGCCATTTGAGCCTCTGAGAAAACGTTTTGTTTTCAATTGAATTATGTTCTATATTTTTCTCAGGACATTTTGAACAATCTGGCAATTTTCAGGCAGCATGGAAATTCTAATAGACTAAGAAAAAACAAAACAAAACCGAAAGACTTTTTAAACTTTCATCAATCACATTGTTTTGGTTACCAAGCATATCCAATATTGGATTTCAAGTAGGGATGTTGAGATTTTAAGTGCATCAGTCCTTGCTGGTGGTTTTAAAGCCTACTGAAAACGTTTTGGGATGGATTTAGAAATGGGTACTTTTAATCATGTACTTTCCTGAATGAGGAGCATCCCTATCAATTTACGAAAGAAAAAGGAGACTTCCAAAATAGTTATCGGTTGTTTTATATCCAAAGAAGAACATGCCGAAACCCAGGATCGAACCAGGGACCTTTAGATCTTCAGTCTAACGCTCTCCCAACTGAGCTATTTTGGCCTGTGCTGCTAGTTGTGGAGGTCACTGTTTTGGGAATTTGAAGATGTTCCACATCATAGAAATGCAAAGACATTGTGAATACAATTACAAGAATAACAAAAATTTCCAAACCGGAAGTAAATTTTTTAAACGTGTTGTGTTGTATTTTTGTACATTTATATGGTGTGAAAAGATGCCGAAACCCGGGATCGAACCAGGGACCTTTAGATCTTCAGTCTAACGCTCTCCCAACTGAGCTATTTCGGCCTCCTCTAACAGTAAGCGTGGACACTTTTTAAAAAAATTGAAGACACAACAACAGCATAGAAATCTAACTGCATTACAAACCAGAGTCCTCTCCAGCACAAGAAAATTTCCAATTACTTCACAGGAAGCTACATTTATTTAAATTAGTTGATAAGTATCAATATACTAGCAAGATAAAGCTTAACATTGAAGCAAGGACCTTTAGAGCTTCAGCGAGACCATGGCAAAACCTAGAGATGAGCCAGGTACTTCAAGATCTTCAGTGTAAAGCTCTGCATACCGAGCAAGGACCTGTAGAGCTTCAGCGAGACCATTGCAAAACCTAGAGATGTGCCAGATACTTCAAGATCTTCAGTGTAAAGCTCTCCACACAGAACTATTTTAGCTTCACGAGAGTGAAAAGATGATCTCCCTTTGAAGAATTTGAAGACATTCCATCGTGAGCTAAATTTCACAAAGTTACAATACATTTAATATGAACCTTTCCAAAACCCAGAAACTAAACAGGGACCTTAAGCCTAATGCTCTGCCAACCAAGCCATTTGAGCCTCTGAGAAAACGTTTTGTTTTCAATTGAATTATGTTCTATATTTTTCTCAGGACATTTTGAACAATCTGGCAATTTTCAGGCAGCATGGAAATTCTAATAGACTAAGAAAAAACAAAACAAAACCGAAAGACTTTTTAAACTTTCATCAATCACATTGTTTTGGTTACCAAGCATATCCAATATTGGATTTCAAGTAGGGATGTTGAGATTTTCAGTGCATCAGTCCTTGCTGGTGGTTTTAAAGCCTACTGAAAACGTTTTGGGATGGATTTAGAAATGGGTACTTTTAATCATGTACTTTCCTGAATGAGGAGCATCCCTATCAATTTACGAAAGAAAAAGGAAACTTCCAAAATAGTTATCGGTTGTTTTATATCCAAAGAAGAACATGCCGAAACCCGGGATCGAACCAGGGACCTTTAGATCTTCAGTCTAACGCTCTCCCTACTGAGCTATTTTGGCCTGTGCTGCTAGTTGTGGAGGTCACTGTTTTGGGAATTTGAAGATGTTCCACATCATAGAAATGCAAAGACATTGTGAATACAATTACAAGAATAACAAAAATTTCCAAACCGGAAGTAAATTTTTTAAACGTGTTGTGTTGTATTTTTGTACATTTATATGGTGTGAAAAGATGCCGAAACCTGGGATCGAACCAGGGACCTTTAGATCTTCAGTCTAACGCTCTCCCAACTGAGCTATTTCGGCCTCCTCTTACCGTAAGCGGGGACACTTTTTTAAAAAATTGAAGACACAACAACAGCATAGAAATCCAACTGCATTACAAACCAGAGTCCTCTCCAGCACAAGAAAATTTCCAATTACTTCACAGGAAGCTACATTTATTTAAATTAGTTGATAAGTATCAATATACTAGCAAGATAAAGCTTAACATTGAAGCAAGGACCTTTAGAGCTTCAGCGAGACCATGGCTAAACCTAGAGATGAGCCAGGTACTTCAAGATCTTCAGTGTAAAGCTCTGCATACTGAGCAAGGACCTGTAGAGCTTCAGCGAGACCATTGCAAAACCTAGAGATGTGCCAGATACTTCAAGATCTTCAGTGTAAAGCTCTCCACACTGAACTATTTTAGCTTCACGAGAGTGAAAAGATGATCTCCCTTTGAAGAATTTGAAGACATTCCATCGTGAACTAAATTTCACAAAGTTACAATACATTTAATATGAACCTTTCCAAAACCCAGAAACTAAACAGGGACCTTAAGCCTAATGCTCTGCCAACCAAGCCATTTGAGCCTCTGAGAAAACGTTTTGTTTTCAATTGAATTATGTTCTATATTTTTCTCAGGACATTTTGAACAATCTGGCAATTTTCAGGCAGCATGGAAATTCTAATAGACTAAGAAAAAACAAAACAAAACCGAAAGACTTTTTAAACTTTCATCAATCACATTGTTTTGGTTACCAAGCATATCCAATATTGGATTTCAAGTAGGGATGTTGAGATTTTCAGTGCATCAGTCCTTGCTGGTGGTTTTAAAGCCTACTGAAAACGTTTTGGGATGGATTTAGAAATGGGTACTTTTAATCATGTACTTTCCTGAATGAGGAGAATTAACGAATTAACGAAAGAAAAAGGAGACTTCCAAAATAGTTATCGGTTGTTTTATATCCAAAGAAGAACATGCCGAACCCCGGGATTGAACCAGGGACCTTTAGATCTTCAGTCTAACGCTCTCCCAACTGAGCTATTTCGGCCTGTGCTGCTAGTTGTGGAGGTCACTGTTTTGGGAATTTGAAGATGCTCCACATCATAGAAATGCAAAGACATTGTGAATACAATTACAAGAATAACAAAAATTTTCAAATCGGAAGTAAATTTTTTAAACGTGTTGTGTTGTATTTTTGTACATTTATATGGTGTGAAAAGATGCCGAAACCCGGGATCGAACCAGGGACCTTTAGATCTTCAGTCTAACGCTCTCCCAACTGAGCTATTTCGGCCTCCTCTAACAGTAAGCGTGGACACTTTTTAAAAAAAATTGAAAACACAACAACAGCATAGAAATCCAACTGCATTACAAACCAGAGTCCTCTCCAGCACAAGAAAATTTCCAATTACTTCACAGGAAGCTACATTTATTTAAATTAGTTGATAAGTATCAATATACTAGCAAGATAAAGCTTAACATTGAAGCAAGGACCTTTAGAGCTTCAGCGAGACCATGGCAAAACCTAGAGATGAGCCAGGTACTTCAAGATCTTCAGTGTAAAGCTCTGCATACCGAGCAAGGACCTGTAGAGCTTCAGCGAGACCATTGCAAAACCTAGAGATGTGCCAGATACTTCAAGATCTTCAGTGTAAAGCTCTCCACACAGAACTATTTTAGCTTCACGAGAGTGAAAAGATGATCTCCCTTTGAAGAATTTGAAGACATTCCATCGTGAACTAAATTTCACAAAGTTACAATACATTTAATATGAACCTTTCCAAAACCCAGAAACTAAACAGGGACCTTAAGCCTAATGCTCTGCCTACCAAGCCATTTGAGCCTCTGAGAAAACGTTTTGTTTTCAATTGAATTATGTTCTATATTTTTCTCAGGACATTTTGAACAATCTGGCAATTTTCAGGCAGCATGGAAATTCTAATAGACTAAGAAAAAACAAAACAAAACCGAAAGACTTTTTAAACTTTCATCAATCACATTGTTTTGGTTACCAAGCATATCCAATATTGGATTTCAAGTAGGGATGTTGAGATTTTCAGTGCATCAGTCCTTGCTGGTGGTTTTAAAGCCTACTGAAAACGTTTTGGGATGGATTTAGAAATGGGTACTTTTAATCATGTACTTTCCTGAATGAGGAGCATCCCTATCAATTTACGAAAGAAAAAGGAGATTTCCAAAATAGTTATCAGTTGTTTTATATCCAAAAAAGAACGTGCCGAAACCCGGGATTGAACCAGGGACCTTTAGATCTTCAGTCTAACGCTCTCCCAACTGAGCTATTTCGGCCTGTGCTGCTAGTTGTGGAGGTCACTGTTTTGGGAATTTGAAGATTTTCCACATCATAGAAATGCAAAGACATTGTGAATACAATTACAAGAATAACAAAAATTTCCAAACCGGAAGTAAATTTTTTAACCGTGTTGTGTTGTATTTTTGTACATTTATATGGTGTGAAAAGATGCCGAAACCCGGGATCGAACCAGGGACCTTTAGATCTTCAGTCTAACGCTCTCCCAACTGAGCTATTTCGGCCTCCTCTAACAGTAAGCGTGGACACTTTTTAAAAAAAATTGAAAACACAACAACAGCATAGAAATCCAACTGCATTACAAACCAGAGTCCTCTCCAGCACAAGAAAATTTCCAATTACTTCACAGGAAGCTACATTTATTTAAATTAGTTGATAAGTATCAATATACTAGCAAGATAAAGCTTAACATTGAAGCAAGGACCTTTAGAGCTTCAGCGAGACCATGGCAAAACCTAGAGATGAGCCAGGTACTTCAAGATCTTCAGTGTAAAGCTCTGCATACCGAGCAAGGACCTGTAGAGCTTCAGAGAGACCATTGCAAAACCTAGAGATGTGCCAGATACTTCAAGATCTTCAGTGTAAAGCTCTCCACACAGAACTATTTTAGCTTCACGAGAGTGAAAAGATGATCTCCCTTTGAAGAATTTGAAGACATTCCATCGTGAACTAAATTTCACAAAGTTACAATACATTTAATATGAACCTTTCCAAAACCCAGAAACTAAACAGGGACCTTAAGCCTAATGCTCTGCCAACCAAGCCATTTGAGCCTCTGAGAAAACGTTTTGTTTTCAATTGAATTATGTTCTATATTTTTCTCAGGACAATTTGAACAATCTGTCAATTTTCAGGCAGCATGGAAATTCTAATAGACTAAGAAAAAACAAAACAAAACCGAAAGACTTTTTAAACTTTCATCAATCACATTGTTTTGGTTACCAAGCATATCCAATATTGGATTTCAAGTAGGGATGTTGAGATTTTCAGTGCATCAGTCCTTGCTGGTGGTTTTAAAGCCTACTGAAAACGTTTTGGGATGGATTTAGAAATGGGTACTTTTAATCATGTACTTTCCTGAATGAGGAGCATCCCTATCAATTTACGAAGAAAAAGGAGACTTCCAAAATAGTTATCGGTTGTTTTATATCCAAAGAAGAACATGCCGAAACCCGGGATCGAACCAGGGACCTTTAGATCTTCAGTCTAACGCTCTCCCAACTGAGCTATTTCGGCCTGTGCTGCTAGTTGTGGAGGTCACTGTTTTGGGAATTTGAAGATGTTCCACATCATAGAAATGCAAAGACATTGTGAATACAATTACAAGAATAACAAAAATTTCCAAACCGGAAGTAAATTTTTTAAACGTGTTGTGTTGTATTTTTGTACATTTATATGGTGTGAAAAGATGCCGAAACCCGGGATCGAACCAGGGACCTTTAGATCTTCAGTCTAACGCTCTCCCAACTGAGCTATTTCGGCCTCCTCTAACAATAAGCGTGGACACTTTTAAAAAAAAATGGAAAACACAACAACAGCATAGAAATCCAACTGCATTACAAACCAGAGTCCTCTCCAGCACAAGAAAATTGCCAATTACTTCACAGGAAGCTACATTTATTTAAATTAGTTGATAAGTATCAATATACTAGCAAGATAAAGCTTAACATTGAAGCAAGGACCTTTAGAGCTTCAGCGAGACCATGGCAAAACCTAGAGATGAGCCAGGTACTTCAAGATCTTCAGTGTAAAGCTCTGCATACCGAGCAAGGATCCTGTAGAGCTTCAGCGAGACCATTGCAAAACCTAGAGATGTGCCAGATACTTCAAGATCTTCAGTGTAAAGCTCTCCACACTGAACTATTTTAGCTTCACGAGAGTGAAAAGATGATCTCCCTTTGAAGAATTTGAAGACATTCCATCGTGAACTAAATTTCACAAAGTTACAATACATTTAATATGAACCTTTCCAAAACCCAGAAACTAAACAGGGACCTTAAGCCTAATGCTCTGCCAACCAAGCCATTTGAGCCTCTGAGAAAACGTTTTGTTTTCAATTGAATTATGTTCTATATTTTTCTCAGGACATTTTGAACAATCTGGCAATTTTCAGGCAGCATGGAAATTCTAATAGACTAAGAAAAAACAAAACAAAACCGAAAGACTTTTTAAACTTTCATCAATCACATTGTTTTGGTTACCAAGCATATCCAATATTGGATTTCAAGTAGGGATGTTGAGATTTTCAGTGCATCAGTCCTTGCTGGTGGTTTTAAAGCCTACTGAAAACGTTTTGGGATGGATTTAGAAATGGGTACTTTTAATCATGTACTTTCCTGAATGAGGAGCATCCCTATCAATTTACGAAAGAAAAAGGAGACTTCCAAAATAGTTATCGGTTGTTTTATATCCAAAGAAGAACATGCCGAAACCCGGGATCGAACCAGGGACCTTTAGATCTTCAGTCTAACGCTCTCCCAACTGAGCTATTTCAGCCTGTGCTGCTAGTTGTGGAGGTCACTGTTTTGGGAATTTGAAGATGTTCCACATCATAGAAATGCAAAGACATTGTGAATACAATTACAAGAATAACAAAAATTTCCAAACCGGAAGTAAATTTTTTAAACGTGTTGTGTTGTATTTTTGTACATTTATATGGTGTGAAAAGATGCCGAAACCCGGGATCGAACCAGGGACCTTTAGATCTTCAGTCTAATGCTCTCCAAACTGAGCTATTTCGGCCTCCTCTTACAGTAAGCGGGGACACTTTTTTAAAAAATTGAAGACACAACAACAGCATAGAAATCCAACTGCATTACAAACCAGAGTCCTCTCCAGCACAAGAAAATTTCCAATTACTTCACAGGAAGCTACATTTATTTAAATTAGTTGATAAGTATCAATATACTAGCAAGATAAAGCTTAACATTGAAGCAAGGACCTTTAGAGCTTCAGCGAGACCATGGCAAAACCTAGAGATGAGCCAGGTACTTCAAGATCTTCAGTGTAAAGCTCTGCATACTGAGCAAGGACCTGTAGAGCTTCAGCGAGACCATTGCAAAACCTAGAGATGTGCCAGATACTTCAAGATCTTCAGTGTAAAGCTCTCCACACTGAACTATTTTAGCTTCACGAGAGTGAAAAGATGATCTCCCTTTGAAGAATTTGAAGACATTCCATCGTGAACTAAATTTACAAAGTTACAATACATTTAATATGAACCTTTCCAAAACCCAGAAACTAAACAGGGACCTTAAGCCTAATGCTTTGCCAACCAAGCCATTTGAGCCTCTGAGAAAACGTTTTGTTTTCAATTGAATTATGTTCTATATTTTTCTCAGGACATTTTGAACAATCTGGCAATTTTCAGGCAGCATGGAAATTCTAATAGACTAAGAAAAAACAAAACAAAACCGAAAGACTTTTTAAACTTTCATCAATCACATTGTTTTGGTTACCAAGCATATCCAAAATTGGATTTCAAGTAGGGATGTTGAGATTTTCAGTGCATCAGTCCTTGCTGATGGTTTTAAAGCCTACTGAAAACGTTTTGGGATGGATTTAGAAATGGGTACTTTTAATCATGTACTTTCCTGAATGAGGAGCATCCCTATCAATTAACGAAAGAAAAAGGAGACTTCCAAAATAGTTATCAGTTGTTTTATATCCAAAGAAGAACATGCCGAAACCCGGGATCGAACCAGGGACCTTTAGATCTTCAGTCTAACGCTCTCCCAACTGAGCTATTTCGGCCTGTGCTGCTAGTTGTGGAGGTCACTGTTTTGGGAATTTGAAGATGTTCCACATCATAGAAATGCAAAGACATTGTGAATACAATTACAAGAATAACAAAAATTTCCAAACCGGAAGTAAATTTTTTAAACGTGTTGTGTTGTATTTTTGTACATTTATATGGTGTGAAAAGATGCCGAAACCCGGGATCGAACCAGGGACCTTTAGATCTTCAGTCTAACGCTCTCCCAACTGAGCTATTTCGGCCTCCTCTAACAGTAAGCGTGGACACCTTTTAAAAAAATTGAAGACACAACAACAGCATAGAAATCCAACTGCATTACAAACCAGAGTCCTCTCCAGCACAAGAAAATTGCCAATTACTTCACAGGAAGCTACATTTATTTAAATTAGTTGATAAGTATCAATATACTAGCAAGATAAAGCTTAACATTGAAGCAAGGACCTTTAGAGCTTCAGCGAGACCATGGCAAAACCTAGAGATGAGCCAGGTACTTCAAGATCTTCATTGTAAAGCTCTGCATACCGAGCAAGGATCCTGTAGAGCTTCAGCGAGACCATTGCAAAACCTAGAGATGTGCCAGATACTTCAAGATCTTCAGTGTAAAGCTCTCCACACTGAACTATTTTAGCTTCACGAGAGTGAAAAGATGATCTCCCTTTGAAGAATTTGAAGACATTCCATCGTGAACTAAATTTCACAAAGTTACAATACATTTAATATGAACCTTTCCAAAACCCAGAAACTAAACAGGGACCTTAAGCCTAATGCTCTGCCAACCAAGCCATTTGAGCCTCTGAGAAAACGTTTTGTTTTCAATTGAATTATGTTCTATATTTTTCTCAGGACATTTTGAACAATCTGGCAATTTTCAGGCAGCATGGAAATTCTAATAGACTAAGAAAAAACAAAACAAAACCGAAAGACTTTTTAAACTTTCATCAATCACATTGTTTTGGTTACCAAGCATATCCAATATTGGATTTCAAGTAGGGATGTTGAGATTTTCAGTGCATCAGTCCTTGCTGGTGGTTTTAAAGCCTACTGAAAACGTTTTGGGATGGATTTAGAAATGGGTACTTTTAATCATGTACTTTCCTGAATGAGGAGCATCCCTATCAATTTACGAAAGAAAAAGGAGACTTCCAAAATAGTTATCGGTTGTTTTATATCCAAAGAAGAACATGCCGAAACCCGGGATCGAACCAGGGACCTTTAGATCTTCAGTCTAACGCTCTCCCAACTGAGCTATTTCGGCCTGTGCTGCTAGTTGTGGAGGTCACTGTTTTGGGAATTTGAAGATGTTCCACATCATAGAAATGCAAAGACATTGTGAATACAATTACAAGAATAACAAAAATTTCCAAACCGGAAGTAAATTTTTTAAACGTGTTGTGTTGTATTTTTGTACATTTATATGGTGTGAAAAGATGCCGAAACCCGGGATCGAACCAGGGACCTTTAGATCTTCAGTCTAATGCTCTCCAAACTGAGCTATTTCGGCCTCCTCTTACAGTAAGCGGGGACACTTTTTTAAAAAATTGAAGACACAACAACAGCATAGAAATCCAACTGCATTACAAACCAGAGTCCTCTCCAGCACAAGAAAATTTCCAATTACTTCACAGGAAGCTACATTTATTTAAATTAGTTGATAAGTATCAATATACTAGCAAGATAAAGCTTAACATTGAAGCAAGGACCTTTAGAGCTTCAGCGAGACCATGGCAAAACCTAGAGATGAGCCAGGTACTTCAAGATCTTCAGTGTAAAGCTCTGCATACTGAGCAAGGACCTGTAGAGCTTCAGCGAGACCATTGCAAAACCTAGAGATGTGCCAGATACTTCAAGATCTTCAGTGTAAAGCTCTCCACACTGAACTATTTTAGCTTCACGAGAGTGAAAAGATGATCTCCCTTTGAAGAATTTGAAGACATTCCATCGTGAACTAAATTTACAAAGTTACAATACATTTAATATGAACCTTTCCAAAACCCAGAAACTAAACAGGGACCTTAAGCCTAATGCTCTGCCAACCAAGCCATTTGAGCCTCTGAGAAAACGTTTTGTTTTCAATTGAATTATGTTCTATATTTTTCTCAGGACATTTTGAACAATCTGGCAATTTTCAGGCAGCATGGAAATTCTAATAGACTAAGAAAAAACAAAACAAAACCGAAAGACTTTTTAAACTTTCATCAATCACATTGTTTTGGTTACCAAGCATATCCAAAATTGGATTTCAAGTAGGGATGTTGAGATTTTCAGTGCATCAGTCCTTGCTGATGGTTTTAAAGCCTACTGAAAACGTTTTGGGATGGATTTAGAAATGGGTACTTTTAATCATGTACTTTCCTGAATGAGGAGCATCCCTATCAATTAACGAAAGAAAAAGGAGACTTCCAAAATAGTTATCAGTTGTTTTATATCCAAAGAAGAACATGCCGAAACCCGGGATCGAACCAGGGACCTTTAGATCTTCAGTCTAACGCTCTCCCAACTGAGCTATTTCGGCCTGTGCTGCTAGTTGTGGAGGTCACTGTTTTGGGAATTTGAAGATGTTCCACATCATAGAAATGCAAAGACATTGTGAATACAATTACAAGAATAACAGAAATTTCCAAACCGGAAGTAAATTTTTTAAACGTGTTGTGTTGTATTTTTGTACATTTATATGGTGTGAAAAGATGCCGAAACCCGGGATCGAACCAGGGACCTTTAGATCTTCAGTCTAACGCTCTCCCAACTGAGCTATTTCGGCCTCCTCTAACAGTAAGCGTGGACACTTTTTAAAAAAAATGGAAAACACAACAACAGCATAGAAATCCAACTGCATTACAAACCAGAGTCCTCTCCAGCACAAGAAAATTTCCAATTACTTCACAGGAAGCTACATTTATTTAAATTAGTTGATAAGTATCAATATACTAGCAAGATAAAGCTTAACATTGAAGCAAGGACCTTTAGAGCTTCAGCGAGACCATGGCAAAACCTAGAGATGAGCCAGGTACTTCAAGATCTTCAGTGTAAAGCTCTGCATACTGAGCAAGGACCTGTAGAGCTTCAGCGAGACCATTGCAAAACCTAGAGATGTGCCAGATACTTCAAGATCTTCAGTGTAAAGCTCTCCACACTGAACTATTTTAGCTTCACGAGAGTGAAAAGATGATCTCCCTTTGAAGAATTTGAAGACATTCCATCGTGAACTAAATTTCACAAAGTTACAATACATTTAATATGAACCTTTCCAAAACCCAGAAACTAAACAGGGACCTTAAGCCTAACGCTCTGCCAACCAAGCCATTTGAGCCTCTGAGAAAATGTTTTGTTTTCAATTGAATTATGTTCTATATTTTTCTCAGGACATTTTGAACAATCTGGCAATTTTCAGGCAGCATGGAAATTCTAATAGACTAAGAAAAAACAAAACAAAACCGAAAGACTTTTTAAACTTTCATCAATCACATTGTTTTGGTTACCAAGCATATCCAATATTGGATTTCAAGTAGGGATGTTGAGATTTTCAGTGCATCAGTCCTTGCTGGTGGTTTTAAAGCCTACTGAAAACGTTTTGGGATGGATTTAGAAATGGGTACTTTTAATCATGTACTTTCCTGAATGAGGAGCATCCCTATCAATTTACGAAAGAAAAAGGAGATTTCCAAAATAGTTATCAGTTGTTTTATATCCAAAAAAGAACGTGCCGAAACCCAGGATTGAACCAGGGACCTTTAGATCTTCAGTCTAACGCTCTCCCAACTGAGCTATTTCGGCCTGTGCTGCTAGTTGTGGAGGTCACTGTTTTGGGAATTTGAAGATGTTCCACATCATAGAAATGCAAAGACATTGTGAATACAATTACAAGAATAACAAAAATTTCCAAACCGGAAGTAAATTTTTTAAACGTGTTGTGTTGTATTTTTGTACATTTATATGGTGTGAAAAGATGCCGAAACCCGGGATCGAACCAGGGACCTTTAGATCTTCAGTCTAAAGCTCTCCCAACTGAGCTATTTCGGCCTCCTCTAACAGTAAGCGTGGACACTTTTAAAAAAAAATGGAAAACACAACAACAGCATAGAAATCCAACTGCATTACAAACCAGAGTCCTCTTCAGCACAAGAAAATTTCCAATTACTTCACAGGAAGCTACATTTCTTTAAATTAGTTGATAAGTATCAATATACTAGCAAGATAAAGCTTAACATTGAAGCAAGGACCTTTAGAGCTTCAGCGAGACCATGGCAAAACCTAGAGATGAGCCAGGTACTTCAAGATCTTCAGTGTAAAGCTCTGCATACTGAGCAAGGACCTGTAGAGCTTCAGCGAGACCATTGCAAAACCTAGAGATGTGCCAGATACTTCAAGATCTTCAGTGTAAAGCTCTTTACACTGAACTATTTTAGCTTCACGAGAGTGAAAAGATGATCTCCCTTTGAAGAATTTGAAGACATTCCATCGTGAACTAAATTTCACAAAGTTACAATACATTTAATATGCACCTTTCCAAAACCCAGAAACTAAACAGGGACCTTAAGCCTAATGCTCTGCCAACCAAGCCATTTGAGCCTCTGAGAAAACGTTTTGTTTTCAATTGAATTATGTTCTATATTTTTCTCAGGACATTTTGAACAATCTGGCAATTTTCAGGCAGCATGGAAATTCTAATAGACTAAGAAAAAACAAAACAAAACCGAAAGACTTTTTAAACTTTCATCAATCACATTGTTTTGGTTACCAAGCATATCCAATATTGGATTTCAAGTAGGGATGTTGAGATTTTCAGTGCATCAGTCCTTGCTGGTGGTTTTAAAGCCTACTGAAAACGTTTTGGGATGGATTTAGAAATGGGTACTTTTAATCATGTACTTTCCTGAATGAGGAGCATCCCTATCAATTTACGAAAGAAAAAGGAGACTTCCAAAATAGTTATCGGTTGTTTTATATCCAAAGAAGAACATGCTGAAACCCGGGATCGAACGAGGGACCTTTAGATCTTCAGTCTAACGCTCTCCCAACTGAGCTATTTCGGCCTGTGCTGCTAGTTGTGGAGGTCACTGTTTTGGGAATTTGAAGATGTTCCACATCATAGAAATGCAAAGACATTGTGAATACAATTACAAGAATAACAAAAATTTCCAAACCGGAAGTAAATTTTTTAAACGTGTTGTGTTGTATTTTTGTACATTTATATGGTGTGAAAAGATGCCGAAACCCGGGATCGAACCAGGGACCTTTAGATCTTCAGTCTAACGCTCTCCCAACTGAGCTATTTCTGCCTCCTCTAACAGTAAGCGTGGACACTTTTTAAAAAAAATTGAAGACACAACAACAGCATAGAAATCCAACTGCATTACAAACCAGAGTCCTCTCCAGCACAAGAAAATTTCCAATTACTTCACAGGAAGCTACATTTATTTAAATTAGTTGATAAGTATCAATATACTAGCAAGATAAAGCTTAACATTGAAGCAAGGACCTTTAGAGCTTCAGCGAGACCATGGCAAAACCTAGAGATGAGCCAGGTACTTCAAGATCTTCAGTGTAAAACTCTGCATACCGAGCAAGGACCTGTAGAGCTTCAGCGAGACCATTGCAAAACCTAGAGATGTGCCAGATACTTCAAGATCTTCAGTGTAAAGCTCTCCACACAGAACTATTTTAGCTTCACGAGAGGGAAAAGATGATCTCCCTTTGAAGAATTTGAAGACATTCCATCGTGAACTAAATTTCACAAAGTTACAATACATTTAATATGAACCTTTCCAAAACCCAGAAACTAAACAGGGACCTTAAGCCTAATGCTCTGCCAACCAAGCCATTTGAGCCTCTGAGAAAACGTTTTGTTTTCAATTGAATTATGTTCTATATTTTTCTCAGGACATTTTGAACAATCTGGCAATTTTCAGGCAGCATGGAAATTCTAATAGACTAAGAAAAAACAAAACAAAACCAAAAGACTTTTTAAACTTTCATCAATCACATTGTTTTGGTTACCAAGCATATCCAATATTGGATTTCAAGTAGGGATGTTGAGATTTTCAGTGCATCAGTCCTTGCTGGTGGTTTTAAAGCCTACTGAAAACGTTTTGGGATGGATTTAGAAATGGGTACTTTTAATCATGTACTTTCCTGAATGAGGAGCATCCCTATCAATTTACGAAAGAAAAAGGAGACTTCCAAAATAGTTATCGGTTGTTTTATATCCAAAGAAGAACATGCCGAAACCCGGGATCGAACCAGGGACCTTTAGATCTTCAGTCTAACGCTCTCCCAACTGAGCTATTTCGGCCTGTGCTGCTAGTTGTGGAGGTCACTGTTTTGGGAATTTGAAGATGTTCCACATTATAGAAATGCAAAGACATTGTGAATACAATTACAATAATAACAAAAATTTCCAAACCGGAAGTAAATTTTTTAAACGTGTTGTGTTGTATTTTTGTACATTTATATGGTGTGAAATGATGCCGAAACCCGGGATCGAACCAGGGATCTTTAGATCTTCAGTCTAACGTTCTCCCAACTGAGCTATTTCGGCCTCCTCTTACAGTAAGCGGGGACACTTTTTTAAAAAATTGAAGACACAACAACAGCATAGAAATCCAACTGCATTACAAACCAGAGTCCTCTCCAGCACAAGAAAATTTCCAATTACTTCACAGGAAGCTACATTTATTTAAATTAGTTGATAAGTATCAATATACTAGCAAGATAAAGCTTAACATTGAAGCAAGGACCTTTAGAGCTTCAGCGAGACCATGGCAAAACCTAGAGATGAGCCAGGTACTTCAAGATCTTCAGTGTAAAGCTCTGCATACTGAGCAAGGACCTGTAGAGCTTCAGCGAGACCATTGCAAAACCTAGAGATGTGCCAGATACTTCAAGATCTTCAGTGTAAAGCTCTCCACACTGAACTATTTTAGCTTCACGAGAGTGAAAAGATGATCTCCCTTTGAAGAATTTGAAGACATTCCATCGTGAACTAAATTTCACAAAGTTACAATACATTTAATATGCACCTTTCCAAAACCCAGAAACTAAACAGGGACCTTAAGCCTAATGCTCTGCCAACCAAGCCATTTGAGCCTCTGAGAAAACGTTTTGTTTTCAATTGAATTATGTTCTATATTTTTCTCAGGACATTTTGAACAATCTGGCAATTTTCAGGCAGCATGGAAATTCTAATAGACTAAGAAAAAACAAAACAAAACCGAAAGACTTTTTAAACTTTCATCAATCACATTGTTTTGGTTACCAAGCATATCCAATATTGGATTTCAAGTAGGGATGTTGAGATTTTCAGTGCATCAGTCCTTGCTGGTGGTTTTAAAGCCTACTGAAAACGTTTTGGGATGGATTTAGAAATGGGTACTTTTAATCATGTACTTTCCTGAATGAGGAGCATCTCTATTAATTAACGAAAGAAAAAGGAGACTTCCAAAATAGTTATCGGTTGTTTTATATCCAAAGAAGAACATGCCGAAACCCGGGATTGAACCAGGGACCTTTAGATCTTCAGTCTAACGCTCTCCCAACTGAGCTATTTCGGCCTGTGCTGCTAGTCGTGGAGGTCACTGTTTTGGGAATTTGAAGATGTTCCACATCATAGAAATGCAAAGACATTGTGAATACAATTACAAGAATAACAAAAATTTCCAAACCGGAAGTAAATTTTTTAAACGTGTTGTGTTGTATTTTTGTACATTTATATGGTGTGAAAAGATGCCGAAACCCGGGATCGAACCAGGGACCTTTAGATCTTCAGTCTAACGCTCTCCCAACTGAGCTATTTCTGCCTCCTCTTACAGTAAGCGGGGACACTTTTTTAAAAAATTGAAGACACAACAACAGCATAGAAATCCAACTGCATTACAAACCAGAGTCCTCTCCAGCACAAGAAAATTTCCAATTACTTCACAGGAAGCTACATTTATTTAAATTAGTTGATAAGTATCAATATACTAGCAAGATAAAGCTTAACATTGAAGCAAGGACCTTTAGAGCTTCAGCGAGACCATGGCAAAACCTAGAGATGAGCCAGGTACTTCAAGATCTTCAGTGTAAAGCTCTGCATACTGAGCAAGGACCTGTAGAGCTTCAGCAAGACCATTGCAAAACCTAGAGATGTGCCAGATACTTCAAGATCTTCAGTGTAAAGCTCTTTACACTGAACTATTTTAGCTTCACGAGAGTGAAAAGATGATCTCCCTTTGAAGAATTTGAAGACATTCCATCGTGAACTAAATTTCACAAAGTTACAATACATTTAATATGCACCTTTCCAAAACCCAGAAACTAAACAGGGACCTTAAGCCTAATGCTCTGCCAACCAAGCCATTTGAGCCTCTGAGAAAACGTTTTGTTTTCAATTGAATTATGTTCTATATTTTTCTCAGGACATTTTGAACAATCTGGCAATTTTCAGGCAGCATGGAAATTCTAATAGACTAAGAAAAAACAAAACAAAACCGAAAGACTTTTTAAACTTTCATCAATCACATTGTTTTGGTTACCAAGCATATCCAACATTGGATTTCAAGTAGGGATGTTGAGATTTTCAGTGCATCAGTCCTTGCTGGTGGTTTTAAAGCCTACTGAAAACGTTTTGGGATGGATTTAGAAATGGGTACTTTTAATCATGTACTTTCCTGAATGAGGAGCATCCCTATCAATTTACGAAAGAAAAAGGAGACTTCCAAAATAGTTATCGGTTGTTTTATATCCAAAGAAGAACATGCTGAAACCCGGGATCGAACGAGGGACCTTTAGATCTTCAGTCTAACGCTCTCCCAACTGAGCTATTTCGGCCTGTGCTGCTAGTTGTGGAGGTCACTGTTTTGGGAATTTGAAGATGTTCCACATCATAGAAATGCAAAGACATTGTGAATACAATTACAAGAATAACAAAAATTTCCAAACCGGAAGTAAATTTTTTAAACGTGTTGTGTTGTATTTTTGTACATTTATATGGTGTGAAAAGATGCCGAAACCCGGGATCGAACCAGGGACCTTTAGATCTTCAGTCTAACGCTCTCCCAACTGAGCTATTTCTGCCTCCTCTTACAGTAAGCGGGGACACTTTTTTAAAAAATTGAAGACACAACAACAGCATAGAAATCCAACTGCATTACAAACCAGAGTCCTCTCCAGCACAAGAAAATTTCCAATTACTTCACAGGAAGCTACATTTATTTAAATTAGTTGATAAGTATCAATATACTAGCAAGATAAAGCTTAACATTGAAGCAAGGACCTTTAGAGCTTCAGCGAGACCATGGCAAAACCTAGAGATGAGCCAGGTACTTCAAGATCTTCAGTGTAAAGCTCTGCATACTGAGCAAGGACCTGTAGAGCTTCAGCGAGACCATTGCAAAACCTAGAGATGTGCCAGATACTTCAAGATCTTCAGTGTAAAGCTCTCCACACTGAACTATTTTAGCTTCACGAGAGTGAAAAGATGATCTCCCTTTGAAGAATTTGAAGACATTCCATCGTGAACTAAATTTACAAAGTTACAATACATTTAATATGAACCTTTCCAAAACCCAGAAACTAAACAGGGACCTTAAGCCTAATGCTCTGCCAACCAAGCCATTTGAGCCTCTGAGAAAACGTTTTGTTTTCAATTGAATTATGTTCTATATTTTTCTCAGGACATTTTGAACAATCTGGCAATTTTCAGGCAGCATGGAAATTCTAATAGACTAAGAAAAAACAAAACAAAACCGAAAGACTTTTTAAACTTTCATCAATCACATTGTTTTGGTTACCAAGCATATCCAAAATTGGATTTCAAGTAGGGATGTTGAGATTTTCAGTGCATCAGTCCTTGCTGATGGTTTTAAAGCCTACTGAAAACGTTTTGGGATGGATTTAGAAATGGGTACTTTTAATCATGTACTTTCCTGAATGAGGAGCATCCCTATCAATTAACGAAAGAAAAAGGAGACTTCCAAAATAGTTATCAGTTGTTTTATATCCAAAGAAGAACATGCCGAAACCCGGGATCGAACCAGGGACCTTTAGATCTTCAGTCTAACGCTCTCCCAACTGAGCTATTTCGGCCTGTGCTGCTAGTTGTGGAGGTCACTGTTTTGGGAATTTGAAGATGTTCCACATCATAGAAATGCAAAGACATTGTGAATACAATTACAAGAATAACAAAAATTTCCAAACCGGAAGTAAATTTTTTAAACGTGTTGTGTTGTATTTTTGTACATTTATATGGTGTGAAAAGATGCCGAGACCCGGGATCGAACCAGGGACCTTTAGATCTTCAGTCTAACGCTCTCCCAACTGAGCTATTTCGGCCTCCTCTAACAGTAAGCGTGGACACGTTTTAAAAAAAATGGAAAACACAACAACAGCATAGAAATCCAACTGCATTACAAACCAGAGTCCTCTCCAGCACAAGAAAATTTCCAATTACTTCACAGGAAGCTACATTTATTTAAATTAGTTGATAAGTATCAATATACCAGCAAGATAAAGCTTAACATTGAAGCAAGGACCTTTAGAGCTTCAGCGAGACCATGGCAAAACCTAGAGATGAGCCAGGTACTTCAAGATCTTCAGTGTAAAGCTCTGCATACTGAGCAAGGACCTGTAGAGCTTCAGCGAGACCATTGCAAAACCTAGAGATGTGCCAGATACTTCAAGATCTTCAGTGTAAAGCTCTTTACACTGAACTATTTTAGCTTCACGAGAGTGAAAAGATGATCTCCCTTTGAAGAATTTGAAGACATTCCATCGTGAACTAAATTTCACAAAGTTACAATACATTTAATATGAACCTTTCCAAAACCCAGAAACTAAACAGGGACCTTAAGCCTAATGCTCTGCCAACCAAGCCATTTGAGCCTCTGAGAAAACGTTTTGTTTTCAATTGAATTATGTTCTATATTTTTCTCAGGACATTTTGAACAATCTGGCAATTTTCAGGCAGCATGGAAATTCTAATAGACTAAGAAAAAACAAAACAAAACCGAAAGACTTTTTAAACTTTCATCAATCACATTGTTTTGGTTACCAAGCATATCCAATATTGGATTTCAAGTAGGGATGTTGAGATTTTCAGTGCATCAGTCCTTGCTGGTGGTTTTAAAGCCTACTGAAAACGTTTTGGGATGGATTTAGAAATGGGTACTTTTAATCATGTACTTTCCTGAATGAGGAGCATCCCTATCAATTTACGAAAGAAAAAGGAGATTTCCAAAATAGTTATCAGTTGTTTTATATCCAAAAAAGAACGTGCCGAAACCCGGGATTGAACCAGGGACCTTTAGATCTTCAGTCTAACGCTCTCGCAACTGAGCTATTTCGGCCTGTGCTGCTAGTTGTGGAGGTCACTGTTTTGGGAATTTGAAGATGTTCCACATCATAGAAATGCAAAGACATTGTGAATACAATTACAAGAATAACAAAAATTTCCAAACCGGAAGTAAATTTTTTAAACGTGTTGTGTTGTATTTTTGTACATTTATATAGTTTGAAAAGATGCCGAAACCCGGGATCGAACCAGGGACCTTTAGATCTTCAGTCTAACGCTCTCCCAACTGAGCTATTTCGGCCTCCTCTAACAGTAAGCGTGGACACTTTTTAAAAAAAATGGAAAACACAACAACAGCATAGAAATCCAACTGCATTACAAACCAGAGTCCTCTCCAGCACAAGAAAATTTCCAATTACTTCACAGGAAGCTACATTTATTTAAATTAGTTGATAAGTATCAATATACTAGCAAGATAAAGCTTAACATTGAAGCAAGGACCTTTAGAGCTTCAGCGAGACCATGGCAAAACCTAGAGATGAGCCAGGTACTTCAAGATCTTCAGTGTAAAGCTCTGCATACTGAGCAAGGACCTGTAGAGCTTCAGCAAGACCATTGCAAAACCTAGAGATGTGCCAAATACTTCAAGATCTTCAGTGTAAAGCTCTTTACACTGAACTATTTTAGCTTCACGAGAGTGAAAAGATGATCTCCCTTTGAAGAATTTGAAGACATTCCATCGTGAACTAAATTTCACAAAGTTACAATACATTTAATATGAACCTTTCCAAAACCCAGAAACTAAACAGGGACCTTAAGCCTAATGCTCTGCCAACCAAGCCATTTGAGCCTCTGAGAAAACGTTTTGTTTTCAATTGAATTATGTTCTATATTTTTCTCAGGACATTTTGAACAATCTGGCAATTTTCAGGCAGCATGGAAATTCTAATAGACTAAGAAAAAACAAAACAAAACCAAAAGACTTTTTAAACTTTCATCAATCACATTGTTTTGGTTACCAAGCATATCCAATATTGGATTTCAAGTAGGGATGTTGAGATTTTCAGTGCATCAGTCCTTGCTGGTGGTTTTAAAGCCTACTGAAAACGTTTTGGGATGGATTTAGAAATGGGTACTTTTAATCATGTACTTTCCTGAATGAGGAGCATCCCTATCAATTTACGAAAGAAAAAGGAGACTTCCAAAATAGTTATCAGTTGTTTTATATCCAAAGAAGAACATGCCGAAACCCGGGATCGAACCAGGGACCTTTAGATCTTCAGTCTAACGCTCTCCCAACTGAGCTATTTCGGCCTGTGCTGCTAGTTGTGGAGGTCACTGTTTTGGGAATTTGAAGATGTTCCACATCATAGAAATGCAAAGACATTGTGAATACAATTACAAGAATAACAAAAATTTCCAAACCGGAAGTAAATTTTTTAAACGTGTTGTGTTGTATTTTTGTACATTTATATGGTGTGAAAAGATGCCGAAACCCGGGATCGAACCAGGGACCTTTAGATCTTCAGTCTAACGCTCTCCCAACTGAGCTATTTCTGCCTCCTCTTACAGTAAGCGGGGACACTTTTTTAAAAAATTGAAGACACAACAACAGCATAGAAATCCAACTGCATTACAAACCAGAGTCCTCTCCAGCACAAGAAAATTTCCAATTACTTCACAGGAAGCTACATTAATTTAAATTAGTTGATAAGTATCAATATACTAGCAAGATAAAGCTTAACATTGAAGCAAGGACCTTTAGAGCTTCAGCGAGACCATGGCAAAACCTAGAGATGAGCCAGGTACTTCAAGATCTTCAGTGTAAAGCTCTGCATACTGAACAAGGACCTGTAGAGCTTCAGCGAGACCATTGCAAAACCTAGAGATGTGCCAGATACTTCAAGATCTTCAGTGTAAAGCTCTTTACACTGAACTATTTTAGCTTCACGAGAGTGAAAAGATGATCTCCCTTTGAAGAATTTGAAGACATTCCATCGTGAACTAAATTTCACAAAGTTACAATACATTTAATATGAACCTTTCCAAAACCCAGAAACTAAACAGGGACCTTAAGCCTAATGCTCTGCCAACCAAGCCATTTGAGCCTCTGAGAAAACGTTTTGTTTTCAATTGAATTATGTTCTATATTTTTCTCAGGACATTTTGAACAATCTGGCAATTTTCAGGCAGCATGGAAATTCTAATAGACTAAGAAAAAACAAAACAAAACCGAAAGACTTTTTAAACTTTCATCAATCACATTGTTTTGGTTACCAAGCATATCCAATATTGGATTTCAAGTAGGGATGTTGAGATTTTCAGTGCATCAGTCCTTGCTGGTGGTTTTAAAGCCTACTGAAAACGTTTTGGGATGGATTTAGAAATGGGTACTTTTAATCATGTACTTTCCTGAATGAGGAGCATCCCTATCAATTTACGAAAGAAAAAGGAGACTTCCAAAATAGTTATCGGTTGTTTTATATCCAAAGAAGAACATGCCGAAACCCGGGATCGAACGAGGGACCTTTAGATCTTCAGTCTAACGCTCTCCCAACTGAGCTATTTCGGCCTGTGCTGCTAGTTGTGGAGGTCACTGTTTTGGGAATTTGAAGATGTTCCACATCATAGAAATGCAAAGACATTGTGAATACAATTACAAGAATAACAAAAATTTCCAAACCGGAAGTAAATTTTTTAAACGTGTTGTGTTGTATTTTTGTACATTTATATGGTGTGAAAAGATGCCGAAACCCGGGATCGAACCAGGGACCTTTAGATCTTCAGTCTAACGCTCTCCCAACTGAGCTATTTCGGCCTTCTCTAACAGTAAGCGTGGACACGTTTTAAAAAAAATGGAAAACACAACAACAGCATAGAAATCCAACTGCATTACAAACCAGAGTCCTCTCCAGCACAAGAAAATTTCCAATTACTTCACAGGAAGCTACATTTATTTAAATTAGTTGATAAGTATCAATATACTAGCAAGATAAAGCTTAACATTGAAGCAAGGACCTTTAGAGCTTCAGCGAGACCATGGCAAAACCTAGAGATGAGCCAGGTACTTCAAGATCTTCAGTGTAAAGCTCTGCATACTGAGCAAGGACCTGTAGAGCTTCAGCGAGACCATTGCAAAACCTAGAGATGTGCCAGATACTTCAAGATCTTCAGTGTAAAGCTCTTCACACTGAACTATTTTAGCTTCACGAGAGTGAAAAGATGATCTCCCTTTGAAGAATTTGAAGACATTCCATCGTGAACTAAATTTCACAAAGTTACAATACATTTAATATGCACCTTTCCAAAACCCAGAAACTAAACAGGGACCTTAAGCCTAATGCTCTGCCAACCAAGCCATTTGAGCCTCTGAGAAAACGTTTTGTTTTCAATTGAATTATGTTCTATATTTTTCTCAGGACATTTTGAACAATCTGGCAATTTTCAGGCAGCATGGAAATTCTAATAGACTAAGAAAAAACAAAACAAAACCGAAAGACTTTTTAACCCCTTAACGCTCTGCGCCGTAGCTCTACGGCGCAGAGGTATAAGGGATGTATGAAGAGGGCTCACGGGCTGAGTCCTCTTCATACAGAGGTGGGGATTTTTGCATATTGCACAAAACCCCCACCGCTAATAACCACGGTCGGTGCTTGCACCGATCGCGGCTATTAACCCCTTCAACGCCGCCGGCAAAGTCGCCGGCGGCGTTTAAAAGACGGCGGCGCGTGGGCGCCGCCATCTTTTTTCCGATCGCCACGCCCCCGAACGTCATCGGGGGGCGGCGATCGGTTGCCATGGTAGCCTCGTGTCTTCTTTTGACACGAGGCTCTCTGGCAGCTGCAGATTCGTTACAATGAGCCAGTGGCTCATTGTAATGAATGTGCTGCAAAAATGCCATATATTGCAATACAGAAGTATTGCAGTATATGGTAGCAGCGATCTGACCATCTAGGGTTAATGTACCCTAGATGGTCTAAAAGATAGTGAAAAAAAAAATAAAAAAAAAAGTTTAAAAAATAAAAAAAATTAATAAAATATTAAAAGTTCAAATCACCCCTCTTTCCCTAGAACGGATATAAAACATAATAAACAGTAAAAATCACAGACATATTAGGTATCGCCGCGTCCCAAAATGCCCGATCTATCAAAATATAAAAACGGTTACAGACGGCGGTGACCTCCGAGGCGGGAAATGGCGCCCAAATGTCCGAAATGCGACTTTTACACCTTTTTACATAACATAAAAAATGAAATAAAAAATGATCAAAATGTCGCACAGACCTCAAAATGGTAGCAATGAAAACGTCGCCTCATTTCGCAAAAAATGACCCCTCACACATCTCTGTGCGCCAAAGTATGAAAAAGTTATTAGCGTCAGAAGATGGCAAAAAATTTTTTTTCTTTTTTGTACACATTCGTTTAATTTTTGAAAATGTATTAAAACACAATAAAACCTATATAAATTTGGTATCACCGCGATCGCACCGAACCAAAGAATAAAGTAGGCATATTATTTGGAGCGAAGAGTGAAAGTAGTAAAAACTGAGCCCACAAGAACGTGACGCACGTGCGGTTTTTTTTCAATTTTTCCACATTTGGAATTTTTTTTCAGCTTCGCAGTACACGGCATGTTAAAATAAATAACATGACGGGAAAGTAAAATTTGTTACGCACAAAATAAGCCCTCACACAGGTCTGTACACGGAAAAATGGAAAAGTTATGGATTTTTGAAGTTGGAGAGCGAGAAATGAGCCGGAAAACCCTCCGTCCTTAAGGGGTTAAACTTTCATCAATCACATTGTTTTGGTTACCAAGCATATCCAATATTGGATTTCAAGTAGGGATGTTGAGATTTTCAGTGCATCAGTACTTGCTGGTGGTTTTAAAGCCTACTGAAAACGTTTTGGGATGGATTTAGAAATGGGTACTTTTAATCATGTACTTTCCTGAATGAGGACCATCCCTATCAATTTACGAAAGAAAAAGGAGACTACCAAAATAGTTACCGGTTTTTTTTATATCCAAAGAAGAACATGCCGAAACCCGGGATCGAACCAGGGACCTTTAGATCTTCAGTCTAACGCTCTCCCAACTGAGCTATTTCGGCCTGTGCTGCTAGTTGTGGAGGTCACTGTTTTGGGAATTTGAAGATGTTCCACACCATAGAAATGCAAAGACATTGTGAATACAATTAAAAGAATAACAAAAATTTCCAAACCGGAAGTAAATTTTTTAAATGTGTTGTGTTGTATTTTTGTACATTTATACGGTGTGAAAAGATGCCGAAACCCGGGATCGAACCAGGGACCTTTAGATCTTCAGTCTAACGCTCTCCCAACTGAGCTATTTCGGCCTCCTCTAACAGTAAGCGTGGACACTTTTTAAAAAAATTGAAGACACAAAAACAGCATAGAAATCCAACTGCATTACAAACCAGAGTCCTCTCCAGCACAAGAAAATTTCCAATTACTTCACAGGAAGCTACATTTCTTTAAATTAGTTGATAAGTATCAATATACTAGCAAGATAAAGCTTAACATTGAAGCAAGGACCTTTAGAGCTTCAGCGAGACCATGGCAAAACCTAGAGATGAGCCAGGTACTTCAAGATCTTCAGTGTAAAGCTCTGCATACTGAGCAAGGACCTGTAGAGCTTCAGCGAGACCATTGCAAAACCTAGAGATGTGCCAGATACTTCAAGATCTTCAGTGTAAAGCTCTTTACACTGAACTATTTTAGCTTCACGAGAGTGAAAAGATGATCTCCCTTTGAAGAATTTGAAGACATTCCATCGTGAACTAAATTTCACAAAGTTACAATACATTTAATATGAACCTTTCCAAAACCCAGAAACTAAACAGGGACCTTAAGCCTAATGCTCTGCCAACCAAGCCATTTGAGCCTCTGAGAAAACGTTTTGTTTTCAATTGAATTATGTTCTATATTTTTCTCAGGACATTTTGAACAATCTGGCAATTTTCAGGCAGCATGGAAATTCTAATAGACTAAGAAAAAACAAAACAAAACCGAAAGACTTTTTAAACTTTCATCAATCACATTGTTTTGGTTACCAAGCATATCCAATATTGGATTTCAAGTAGGGATGTTGAGATTTTCAGTGCATCAGTCCTTGCTGGTGGTTTTAAAGCCTACTGAAAACGTTTTGGGATGGATTTAGAAATGGGTACTTTTAATCATGTACTTTCCTGAATGAGGAGCATCCCTATCAATTTACGAAAGAAAAAGGAGACTTCCAAAATAGTTATCGGTTGTTTTATATCCAAAGAAGAACATGCCGAAACCCGGGATCGAACCAGGGACCTTTAGATCTTCAGTCTAACGCTCTCCCAACTGAGCTATTTCGGCCTGTGCTGCTAGTTGTGGAGGTCACTGTTTTGGGAATTTGAAGATGTTCCACATCATAGAAATGCAAAGACATTGTGAATACAATTACAAGAATAACAAAAATTTCCAAACCGGAAGTAAATTTTTTAAACGTGTTGTGTTGTATTTTTGTACATTTATATGGTGTGAAAAGATGCCGAAACCCGGGATCGAACCAGGGACCTTTAGATCTTCAGTCTAACGCTCTCCCAACTGAGCTATTTCGGCCTCCTCTTACAGTAAGCGGGGACACTTTTTTAAAAAATTGAAGACACAACAACAGCATAGAAATCCAACTGCATTACAAACCAGAGTCCTCTCCAGCACAAGAAAATTTCCAATTACTTCACAGGAAGCTACATTTATTTAAATTAGTTGATAAGTATCAATATACTAGCAAGATAAAGCTTAACATTGAAGCAAGGACCTTTAGAGCTTCAGCGAGACCATGGCAAAACCTAGAGATGAGCCAGGTACTTCAAGATCTTCAGTGTAAAGCTCTGCATACTGAGCAAGGACCTGTAGAGCTTCAGCGAGACCATTGCAAAACCTAGAGATGTGCCAGATACTTCAAGATCTTCAGTGTAAAGCTCTTTACACTGAACTATTTTAGCTTCACGAGAGTGAAAAGATGATCTCCCTTTGAAGAATTTGAAGACATTCCATCGTGAACTAAATTTCACAAAGTTACAATACATTTAATATGAACCTTTCCAAAACCCAGAAACTAAACAGGGACCTTAAGCCTAATGCTCTGCCAACCAAGCCATTTGAGCCTCTGAGAAAACGTTTTGTTTTCAATTGAATTATGTTCTATATTTTTCTCAGGACATTTTGAACAATCTGGCAATTTTCAGGCAGCATGGAAATTCTAATAGACTAAGAAAAAACAAAACAAAACCGAAAGACTTTTTAAACTTTCATCAATCACATTGTTTTGGTTACCAAGCATATCCAATATTGGATTTCAAGTAGGGATGTTGAGATTTTCAGTGCATCAGTCCTTGCTGGTGGTTTTAAAGCCTACTGAAAACGTTTTGGGATGGATTTAGAAATGGGTACTTTTAATCATGTACTTTCCTGAATGAGGAGCATCCCTATCAATTTACGAAAGAAAAAGGAGACTTCCAAAATAGTTATCGGTTGTTTTATATCCAAAGAAGAACATGCTGAAACCCGGGATCGAACCAGGGACCTTTAGATCTTCAGTCTAACGCTCTCCCAACTGAGCTATTTCGGCCTGTGCTGCTAGTTGTGGAGGTCACTGTTTTGTGAATTTGAAGATGTTCCACATCATAGAAATGCAAAGACATTGTGAATACAATTACAAGAATAACAAAAATTTCCAAACCGGAAGTAAATTTTTTAAACGTGTTGTGTTGTATTTTTGTACATTTATATGGTGTGAAAAGATGCCGAAACCCGGGATCGAACCAGGGACCTTTAGATTTTCAGTCTAACGCTCTCCCAACTGAGCTATTTCTGCCTCCTCTTACAGTAAGCGGGGACACTTTTTTAAAAAATTGAAGACACAACAACAGCATAGAAATCCAACTGCATTACAAACCAGAGTTCTCTCCAGCACAAGAAAATTTCCAATTACTTCACAGGAAGCTACATTTATTTAAATTAGTTGATAAGTATCAATATACTAGCAAGATAAAGCTTAACATTGAAGCAAGGACCTTTAGAGCTTCAGCGAGACCATGGCAAAACCTAGAGATGAGCCAGGTACTTCAAGATCTTCAGTGTAAAGCTCTGCATACTGAGCAAGGACCTGTAGAGCTTCAGCGAGACCATTGCAAAACCTAGAGATGTGCCAGATACTTCAAGATCTTCAGTGTAAAGCTCTTTACACTGAACTATTTTAGCTTCACGAGAGTGAAAAGATGATCTCCCTTTGAAGAATTTGAAGACATTCCATCGTGAACTAAATTTCACAAAGTTACAATACATTTAATATGAACCTTTCCAAAACCCAGAAACTAAACAGGGACCTTAAGCCTAATGCTCTGCCAACCAAGCCATTTGAGCCTCTGAGAAAACGTTTTGTTTTCAATTGAATTATGTTCTATATTTTTCTCAGGACATTTTGAACAATCTGGCAATTTTCAGGCAGCATGGAAATTCTAATAGACTAAGAAAAAACAAAACAAAACCGAAAGACTTTTTAAACTTTCATCAATCACATTGTTTTGGTTACCAAGCATATCCAATATTGGATTTCAAGTAGGGATGTTGAGATTTTCAGTGCATCAGTCCTTGCTAGTGGTTTTAAAGCCTACTGAAAACGTTTTGGGATGGATTTAGAAATGGGTACTTTAAATCATGTACTTTCCTGAATGAGGAGCATCCCTATCAATTTACGAAAGAAAAAGGAGACTTCCAAAATAGTTATCGGTTGTTTTATATCCAAAGAAGAACATGCCGAAACCCGGGATCGAACCAGGGACCTTTAGATCTTCAGTCTAACGCTCTCCCAACTGAGCTATTTCGGCCTGTGCTGCAAGTTGTGGAGGTCACTGTTTTGGGAATTTGAAGATGTTCCACATCATAGAAATGCAAAAACATTGTGAATACAATTACAAGAATAACAAAAATTTCCAAACCGGAAGTAAATTTTTTAAACGTGTTGTGTTGTATTTTTGTACATTTATATGGTGTGAAAAGATGCCGAAACCCGGGATCGAACCAGGGACCTTTAGATCTTCAGTCTAACGCTCTCCCAACTGAGCTATTTCGGCCTCCTCTAACAGTAAGCGTGGACACGTTTTAAAAAAAATGGAAAACACAACAACAGCATAGAAATCCAACTGCATTACAAACCAGAGTCCTCTCCAGCACAAGAAAATTTCCAATTACTTCACAGGAAGCTACATTTATTTAAATTAGTTGATAAGTATCAATATACTAGCAAGATAAAGCTTAACATTGAAGCAAGGACCTTTAGAGCTTCAGCGAGACCATGGCAAAACCTAGAGATGAGCCAGGTACTTCAAGATCTTCAGTGTAAAGCTCTGCATACTGAGCAAGGACCTGTAGAGCTTCAGCGAGACCATTGCAAAACCTAGAGATGTGCCAGATACTTCAAGATCTTCAGTGTAAAGCTCTTTACACTGAACTATTTTAGCTTCACGAGAGTGAAAAGATGATCTCCCTTTGAAGAATTTGAAGACATTCCATCGTGAACTAAATTTCACAAAGTTACAATACATTTAATATGAACCTTTCCAAAACCCAGAAACTAAACAGGGACCTTAAGCCTAATGCTCTGCCAACCAAGCCATTTGAGCCTCTGAGAAAACGTTTTGTTTTCAATTGAATTATGTTCTATATTTTTCTCAGGACATTTTGAACAATCTGGCAATTTTCAGGCAGCATGGAAATTCTAATAGACTAAGAAAAAACAAAACAAAACCGAAAGACTTTTTAAACTTTCATCAATCACATTGTTTTGGTTACCAAGCATATCCAATATTGGATTTCAAGTAGGGATGTTGAGATTTTCAGTGCATCAGTCCTTGCTGGTGGTTTTAAAGCCTACTGAAAACGTTTTGGGATGGATTTAGAAATGGGTACTTTTAATCATGTACTTTCCTGAATGAGGAGCATCCCTATCAATTTACGAAAGAAAAAGGAGACTTCCAAAATAGTTATCGGTTGTTTTATATCCAAAGAAGAACATGCCGAAACCCGGGATCGAACCAGGGACCTTTAGATCTTCAGTCTAACGCTCTCCCAACTGAGCTATTTCGGCCTGTGCTGCTAGTTGTGGAGGTCACTGTTTTGGGAATTTGAAGATGTTCCACACCATAGAAATGCAAAGACATTGTGAATACAATTAAAAGAATAACAAAAATTTCCAAACCGGAAGTAAATTTTTTAAACGTGTTGTGTTGTATTTTTGTACATTTATACGGTGTGAAAAGATGCCGAAACCCGGGATCGAACCAGGGACCTTTAGATCTTCAGTCTAACGCTCTCCCAACTGAGCTATTTCGGCCTCCTCTAACAGTAAGCGTGGACACTTTTTAAAAAAATTGAAGACACAACAACAGCATAGAAATCCAACTGCATTACAAACCAGAGTCCTCTCCAGCACAAGAAAATTTCCAATTACTTCACAGGAAGCTACATTTATTTAAATTAGTTGATAAGTATCAATATACTAGCAAGATAAAGCTTAACATTGAAGCAAGGACCTTTAGAGCTTCAGCGAGACCATGGCAAAACCTAGAGATGAGCCAGGTACTTCAAGATCTTCAGTGTAAAGCTCTGCATACTGAGCAAGGACCTGTAGAGCTTCAGCGAGACCATTGCAAAACCTAGAGATGTGTCAGATACTTCAAGATCTTCAGTGTAAAGCTCTTTACACTGAACTATTTTAGCTTCACGAGAGTGAAAAGATGATCTCCCTTTGAAGAATTTGAAGACATTCCATCGTGAACTAAATTTCACAAAGTTACAATACATTTAATATGAACCTTTCCAAAACCCAGAAACTAAACAGGGACCTTAAGCCTAATGCTCTGCCAACCAAGCCATTTGAGCCTCTGAGAAAACGTTTTGTTTTCAATTGAATTATGTTCTATATTTTTCTCAGGACATTTTGAACAATCTGGCAATTTTCAGGCAGCATGGAAATTCTAATAGACTAAGAAAAAACAAAACAAAACCGAAAGACTTTTTAAACTTTCATCAATCACATTGTTTTGGTTACCAAGCATATCCAATATTGGATTTCAAGTAGGGATGTTGAGATTTTCAGTGTATCAGTCCTTGCTGGTGGTTTTAAAGCCTACTGAAAACGTTTTGGGATGGATTTAGAAATGGGTACTTTTAATCATGTACTTTCCTGAATGAGGACCATCCCTATCAATTTACGAAAGAAAAAGGAGACTTCCAAAATAGTTATCGGTTGTTTTATATCCAAAGAAGAACATGCCGAAACCCGGGATCGAACCAGGGACCTTTAGATCTTCAGTCTAACGCTCTCCCAACTGAGCTATTTCGGCCTCCTCTAACAGTAAGCGTGGACACGTTTTAAAAAAAATGGAAAACACAACAACAGCATAGAAATCCAACTGCATTACAAACCAGAGTCCTCTCCAGCACAAGAAAATTTCCAATTACTTCACAGGAAGCTACATTTATTTAAATTAGTTGATAAGTATCAATATACTAGCAAGATAAAGCTTAACATTGAAGCAAGGACCTTTAGAGCTTCAGCGAGACCATGGCAAAACCTAGAGATGAGCCAGGTACTTCAAGATCTTCAGTGTAAAGCTCTGCATACTGAGCAAGGACCTGTAGAGCTTCAGCGAGACCATTGCAAAACCTAGAGATGTGCCAGATACTTCAAGATCTTCAGTGTAAAGCTCTTTACACTGAACTATTTTAGCTTCACGAGAGTGAAAAGATGATCTCCCTTTGAAGAATTTGAAGACATTCCATCGTGAACTAAATTTCACAAAGTTACAATACATTTAATATGAACCTTTCCAAAACCCAGAAACTAAACAGGGACCTTAAGCCTAATGCTCTGCCAACCAAGCCATTTGAGCCTCTGAGAAAACGTTTTGTTTTCAATTGAATTATGTTCTATATTTTTCTCAGGACATTTTGAACAATCTGGCAATTTTCAGGCTGCATGGAAATTCTAATAGACTAAGAAAAAACAAAACAAAACCGAAAGACTTTTTAAACTTTCATCAATCACATTGTTTTGGTTACCAAGCATATCCAATATTGGATTTCAAGTAGGGATGTTGAGATTTTCAGTGCATCAGTCCTTGCTAGTGGTTTTAAAGCCTACTGAAAACGTTTTGGGATGGATTTAGAAATGGGTACTTTTAATCATGTACTTTCCTGAATGAGGAGCATCCCTATCAATTTACGAAAGAAAAAGGAGACTTCCAAAATAGTTATCGGTTGTTTTATATCCAAAGAAGAACATGCCGAAACCCAGGATCGAACCAGGGACCTTTAGATCTTCAGTCTAACGCTCTCCCAACTGAGCTATTTCGGCCTCCTCTAACAGTAAGCGTGGACACGTTTTAAAAAAAATGGAAAACACAACAACAGCATAGAAATCCAACTGCATTACAAACCAGAGTCCTCTCCAGCACAAGAAAATTTCCAATTACTTCACAGGAAGCTACATTTATTTAAATTAGTTGATAAGTATCAATATACCAGCAAGATAAAGCTTAACATTGAAGCAAGGACCTTTAGAGCTTCAGCGAGACCATGGCAAAACCTAGAGATGAGCCAGGTACTTCAAGATCTTCAGTGTAAAGCTCTGCATACTGAGCAAGGACCTGTAGAGCTTCAGCGAGACCATTGCAAAACCTAGAGATGTGCCAGATACTTCAAGATCTTCAGTGTAAAGCTCTTTACACTGAACTATTTTAGCTTCACGAGAGTGAAAAGATGATCTCCCTTTGAAGAATTTGAAGACATTCCATCGTGAACTAAATTTCACAAAGTTACAATACATTTAATATGAACCTTTCCAAAACCCAGAAACTAAACAGGGACCTTAAGCCTAATGCTCTGCCAACCAAGCCATTTGAGCCTCTGAGAAAACGTTTTGTTTTCAATTGAATTATGTTCTATATTTTTCTCAGGACATTTTGAACAATCTGGCAATTTTCAGGCAGCATGGAAATTCTAATAGACTAAGAAAAAACAAAACAAAACCGAAAGACTTTTTAAACTTTCATCAATCACATTGTTTTGGTTACCAAGCATATCCAATATTGGATTTCAAGTAGGGATGTTGAGATTTTCAGTGCATCAGTCCTTGCTGGTGGTTTTAAAGCCTACTGAAAACGTTTTGGGATGGATTTAGAAATGGGTACTTTTAATCATGTACTTTCCTGAATGAGGAGCATCCCTATCAATTTACGAAAGAAAAAGGAGACTTCCAAAATAGTTATCGGTTGTTTTATATCCAAAGAAGAACATGCCGAAACCCGGGATCGAACCAGGGACCTTTAGATCTTCAGTCTAACGCTCTCTCAAATGAGCTATTTCGGCCTGTGCTGCTAGTTGTGGAGGTCACTGTTTTGGGAATTTGAAGATGTTCCACATCATAGAAATGCAAAGACATTGTGAATACAATTACAAGAATAACAAAAATTTCCAAACCGGAAGTAAATTTTTTAAACGTGTTGTGTTGTATTTTTGTACATTTATATGGTGTGAAAAGATGCCGAAACCCGGGATCGAACCAGAGACCTTTAGATCTTCAGTCTAACGCTCTCCCAACTGAGCTATTTCGGCCTCCTCTAACAGTAAGCGTGGACACGTTTTAAAAAAAATGGAAAACACAACAACAGCATAGAAATCCAACTGCATTACAAACCAGAGTCCTCTCCAGCACAAGAAAATTTCCAATTACTTCACAGGAAGCTACATTTATTTAAATTAGTTGATAAGTATCAATATACTAGCAAGATAAAGCTTAACATTGAAGCAAGGACCTTTAGAGCTTCAGCGAGACCATGGCAAAACCTAGAGATGAGCCAGGTACTTCAAGATCTTCAGTGTAAAGCTCTGCATACTGAGCAAGGACCTGTAGAGCTTCAGCGAGACCATTGCAAAACCTAGAGATGTGCCAGATACTTCAAGATCTTCAGTGTAAAGCTCTTTACACTGAACTATTTTAGCTTCACGAGAGTGAAAAGATGATCTCCCTTTGAAGAATTTGAAGACATTCCATCGTGAACTAAATTTCACAAAGTTACAATACATTTAATATGAACCTTTCCAAAACCCAGAAACTAAACAGGGACCTTAAGCCTAATGCTCTGCCAACCAAGCCATTTGAGCCTCTGAGAAAACGTTTTGTTTTCAATTGAATTATGTTCTATATTTTTCTCAGGACATTTTGAACAATCTGGCAATTTTCAGGCAGCATGGAAATTCTAATAGACTAAGAAAAAACAAAACAAAACCGAAAGACTTTTTAAACTTTCATCAATCACATTGTTTTGGTTACCAAGCATATCCAATATTGGATTTCAAGTAGGGATGTTGAGATTTTCAGTGCATCAGTCCTTGCTGGTGGTTTTAAAGCCTACTGAAAACGTTTTGGGATGGATTTAGAAATGGGTACTTTTAATCATGTACTTTCCTGAATGAGGAGCATCCCTATCAATTTACGAAAGAAAAAGGAGACTTCCAAAATAGTTATCGGTTGTTTTATATCCAAAGAAGAACATGCCGAAACCCGGGATCGAACCAGGGACCTTTAGATCTTCAGTCTAACGCTCTCCCAACTGAGCTATTTCGGCCTGTGCTGCTAGTTGTGGAGGTCACTGTTTTGGGAATTTGAAGATGTTCCACACCATAGAAATGCAAAGACATTGTGAATACAATTAAAAGAATAACAAAAATTTCCAAACCGGAAGTAAATTTTTTAAACGTGTTGTGTTGTATTTTTGTACATTTATACGGTGTGAAAAGATGCCGAAACCCGGGATCGAACCAGGGACCTTTAGATCTTCAGTCTAACGCTCTCCCAGCTGAGCTATTTCGGCCTCCTCTAACAGTAAGCGTGGACACTTTTTAAAAAAATTGAAGACACAACAACAGCATAGAAATCCAACTGCATTACAAACCAGAGTCCTCTCCAGCACAAGAAAATTTCCAATTACTTCACAGGAAGCTACATTTATTTAAATTAGTTGATAAGTATCAATATACTAGCAAGATAAAGCTTAACATTGAAGCAAGGACCTTTAGAGCTTCAGCGAGACCATGGCAAAACCTAGAGATGAGCCAGGTACTTCAAGATCTTCAGTGTAAAGCTCTGCATACTGAGCAAGGACCTGTAGAGCTTCAGCGAGACCATTGCAAAACCTAGAGATGTGTCAGATACTTCAAGATCTTCAGTGTAAAGCTCTTTACACTGAACTATTTTAGCTTCACGAGAGTGAAAAGATGATCTCCCTTTGAAGAATTTGAAGACATTCCATCGTGAACTAAATTTCACAAAGTTACAATACATTTAATATGAACCTTTCCAAAACCCAGAAACTAAACAGGGACCTTAAGCCTAATGCTCTGCCAACCAAGCCATTTGAGCCTCTGAGAAAACGTTTTGTTTTCAATTGAATTATGTTCTATATTTTTCTCAGGACATTTTGAACAATCTGGCAATTTTCAGGCAGCATGGAAATTCTAATAGACTAAGAAAAAACAAAACAAAACCGAAAGACTTTTTAAACTTTCATCAATCACATTGTTTTGGTTACCAAGCATATCCAATATTGGATTTCAAGTAGGGATGTTGAGATTTTCAGTGTATCAGTCCTTGCTGGTGGTTTTAAAGCCTACTGAAAACGTTTTGGGATGGATTTAGAAATGGGTACTTTTAATCATGTACTTTCCTGAATGAGGACCATCCCTATCAATTTACGAAAGAAAAAGGAGACTTCCAAAATAGTTATCGGTTGTTTTATATCCAAAGAAGAACATGCCGAAACCCGGGATCGAACCAGGGACCTTTAGATCTTCAGTCTAACGCTCTCCCAACTGAGCTATTTCGGCCTGTGCTGCTAGTTGTGGAGGTCACTGTTTTGGGAATTTGAAGATGTTCCACATCATAGAAATGCAAAGACATTGTGAATACAATTACAAGAATAACAAAAATTTCCAAACCGGAAGTAAATTTTTTAAACGTGTTGTGTTGTATTTTTGTACATTTATATGGTGTGAAAAGATGCCGAAACCCGGGATCGAACCAGGGACCTTTAGATTTTCAGTCTAACGCTCTCCCAACTGAGCTATTTCTGCCTCCTCTTACAGTAAGCGGGGACACTTTTTAAAAAAATTGAAGACACAACAACAGCATAGAAATCCAACTGCATTACAAACCAGAGTCCTCTCCAGCACAAGAAAATTTCCAATTACTTCACAGGAAGCTACATTTATTTAAATTAGTTGATAAGTATCAATATACTAGCAAGATAAAGCTTAACATTGAAGCAAGGACCTTTAGAGCTTCAGCGAGACCATGGCAAAACCTAGAGATGAGCCAGGTACTTCAAGATCTTCAGTGTAAAGCTCTGCATACTGAGCAAGGACCTGTAGAGCTTCAGCGAGACCATTGCAAAACCTAGAGATGTGCCAGATACTTCAAGATCTTCAGTGTAAAGCTCTTTACACTGAACTATTTTAGCTTCACGAGAGTGAAAAGATGATCTCCCTTTGAAGAATTTGAAGACATTCCATCGTGAACTAAATTTCACAAAGTTACAATACATTTAATATGAACCTTTCCAAAACCCAGAAACTAAACAGGGACCTTAAGCCTAATGCTCTGCCAACCAAGCCATTTGAGCCTCTGAGAAAACGTTTTGTTTTCAATTGAATTATGTTCTATATTTTTCTCAGGACATTTTGAACAATCTGGCAATTTTCAGGCAGCATGGAAATTCTAATAGACTAAGAAAAAACAAAACAAAACCGAAAGACTTTTTAAACTTTCATCAATCACATTGTTTTGGTTACCAAGCATATCCAATATTGGATTTCAAGTAGGGATGTTGAGATTTTCAGTGCATCAGTCCTTGCTAGTGGTTTTAAAGCCTACTGAAAACGTTTTGGGATGGATTTAGAAATGGGTACTTTTAATCATGTACTTTCCTGAATGAGGAGCATCCCTATCAATTTACGAAAGAAAAAGGAGACTTCCAAAATAGTTATCGGTTGTTTTATATCCAAAGAAGAACATGCCGAAACCCGGGATCGAACCAGGGACCTTTAGATCTTCAGTCTAACGCTCTCCCAACTGAGCTATTTCGGCCTCCTCTAACAGTAAGCGTGGACACGTTTTAAAAAAAATGGAAAACACAACAACAGCATAGAAATCCAACTGCATTACAAACCAGAGTCCTCTCCAGCACAAGAAAATTTCCAATTACTTCACAGGAAGCTACATTTATTTAAATTAGTTGATAAGTATCAATATACCAGCAAGATAAAGCTTAACATTGAAGCAAGGACCTTTAGAGCTTCAGCGAGACCATGGCAAAACCTAGAGATGAGCCAGGTACTTCAAGATCTTCAGTGTAAAGCTCTGCATACTGAGCAAGGACCTGTAGAGCTTCAGCGAGACCATTGCAAAACCTAGAGATGTGCCAGATACTTCAAGATCTTCAGTGTAAAGCTCTTTACACTGAACTATTTTAGCTTCACGAGTGTGAAAAGATGATCTCCCTTTGAAGAATTTGAAGACATTCCATCGTGAACTAAATTTCACAAAGTTACAATACATTTAATATGAACCTTTCCAAAACCCAGAAACTAAACAGGGACCTTAAGCCTAATGCTCTGCCAACCAAGCCATTTGAGCCTCTGAGAAAACGTTTTGTTTTCAATTGAATTATGTTCTATATTTTTCTCAGGACATTTTGAACAATCTGGCAATTTTCAGGCAGCATGGAAATTCTAATAGACTAAGAAAAAACAAAACAAAACCGAAAGACTTTTTAAACTTTCATCAATCACATTGTTTTGGTTACCAAGCATATCCAATATTGGATTTCAAGTAGGGATGTTGAGATTTTCAGTGCATCAGTCCTTGCTGGTGGTTTTAAAGCCTACTGAAAACGTTTTGGGATGGATTTAGAAATGGGTACTTTTAATCATGTACTTTCCTGAATGAGGAGCATCCCTATCAATTTACGAAAGAAAAAGGAGACTTCCAAAATAGTTATCGGTTGTTTTATATCCAAAGAAGAACATGCCGAAACCCGGGATCGAACCAGGGACCTTTAGATCTTCAGTCTAACGCTCTCTCAAATGAGCTATTTCGGCCTGTGCTGCTAGTTGTGGAGGTCACTGTTTTGGGAATTTGAAGATGTTCCACATCATAGAAATGCAAAGACATTGTGAATACAATTACAAGAATAACAAAAATTTCCAAACCGGAAGTAAATTTTTTAAACGTGTTGTGTTGTATTTTTGTACATTTATATGGTGTGAAAAGATGCCGAAACCCGGGATCGAACCAGAGACCTTTAGATCTTCAGTCTAACGCTCTCCCAACTGAGCTATTTCGGCCTCCTCTAACAGTAAGCGTGGACACGTTTTAAAAAAAATGGAAAACACAACAACAGCATAGAAATCCAACTGCATTACAAACCAGAGTCCTCTCCAGCACAAGAAAATTTCCAATTACTTCACAGGAAGCTACATTTATTTAAATTAGTTGATAAGTATCAATATACTAGCAAGATAAAGCTTAATATTGAAGCAAGGACCTTTAGAGCTTCAGCGAGACCATGGCAAAACCTAGAGATGAGCCAGGTACTTCAAGATCTTCAGTGTAAAGCTCTGCATACTGAGCAAGGACCTGTAGAGCTTCAGCGAGACCATTGCAAAACCTAGAGATGTGCCAGATACTTCAAGATCTTCAGTGTAAAGCTCTTTACACTGAACTATTTTAGCTTCACGAGAGTGAAAAGATGATCTCCCTTTGAAGAATTTGAAGACATTCCATCGTGAACTAAATTTCACAAAGTTACAATACATTTAATATGAACCTTTCCAAAACCCAGAAACTAAACAGGGACCTTAAGCCTAATGCTCTGCCAACCAAGCCATTTGAGCCTCTGAGAAAACGTTTTGTTTTCAATTGAATTATGTTCTATATTTTTCTCAGGACATTTTGAACAATCTGGCAATTTTCAGGCAGCATGGAAATTCTAATAGACTAAGAAAAAACAAAACAAAACCGAAAGACTTTTTAAACTTTCATCAATCACATTGTTTTGGTTACCAAGCATATCCAATATTGGATTTCAAGTAGGGATGTTGAGATTTTCAGTGCATCAGTCCTTGCTGGTGGTTTTAAAGCCTACTGAAAACGTTTTGGGATGGATTTAGAAATGGGTACTTTTAATCATGTACTTTCCTGAATGAGGAGCATCCCTATCAATTTACGAAAGAAAAAGGAGACTTCCAAAATAGTTATCGGTTGTTTTATATCCAAAGAAGAACATGCCGAAACCCGGGATCGAACCAGGGACCTTTAGATCTTCAGTCTAACGCTCTCCCAACTGAGCTATTTCGGCCTGTGCTGCTAGTTGTGGAGGTCACTGTTTTGGGAATTTGAAGATGTTCCACATCATAGAAATGCAAAGACATTGTGAATACAATTACAAGAATAACAAAAATTTCCAAACAGGAAGTAAATTTTTTAAACGTGTTGTGTTGTATTTTTGTACATTTATATGGTGTGAAAAGATGCCGAAACCCGGGATCGAACCAGGGACCTTTAGATCTTCAGTCTAACGCTCTCCCAACTGAGCTATTTCTGCCTCCTCTTACAGTAAGCAGGGACACTTTTTTAAAAAATTGAAGACACAACAACAGCATAGAAATCCAACTGCATTACAAACCAGAGTCCTCTCCAGCACAAGAAAATTTCCAATTACTTCACAGGAAGCTACATTTCTTTAAATTAGTTGATAAGTATCAATATACTAGCAAGATAAAGCTTAACATTGAAGCAAGGACCTTTAGAGCTTCAGCGAGACCATGGCAAAACCTAGAGATGAGCCAGGTACTTCAAGATCTTCAGTGTAAAGCTCTGCATACTGAGCAAGGACCTGTAGAGCTTCAGCGAGACCATTGCAAAACCTAGAGATGTGCCAGATACTTCAAGATCTTCAGTGTAAAGCTCTTTACACTGAACTATTTTAGCTTCACGAGAGTGAAAAGATGATCTCCCTTTGAAGAATTTGAACACATTCCATCGTGAACTAAATTTCACAAAGTTACAATACATTTAATATGAACCTTTCCAAAACCCAGAAACTAAACAGGGACCTTAAGCCTAATGCTCTGCCAACCAAGCCATTTGAGCCTCTGAGAAAACGTTTTGTTTTCAATTGAATTATGTTCTATATTTTTCTCAGGACATTTTGAACAATCTGGCAATTTTCAGGCAGCATGGAAATTCTAATAGACTAAGAAAAAACAAAACAAAACCGAAAGACTTTTTAAACTTTCATCAATCACATTGTTTTGGTTACCAAGCATATCCAATATTGGATTTCAAGTAGGGATGTTGAGATTTTCAGTGCATCAGTCCTTGCTGGTGGTTTTAAAGCCTACTGAAAACGTTTTGGGATGGATTTAGAAATGGGTACTTTTAATCATGTACTTTCCTGAATGAGGAGCATCCCTATCAATTTACGAAAGAAAAAGGAGACTTCCAAAATAGTTATCGGTTGTTTTATATCCAAAGAAGAATATGCCGAAACCCGGGATCGAACCAGGGACCTTTAGATCTTCAGTCTAACGCTCTCCCAACTGAGCTATTTCGGCCTGTGCTGCTAGTTGTGGAGGTCAGTGTTTTGGGAATTTGAAGATGTTCCACACCATAGAAATGCAAAGACATTGTGAATACAATTAAAAGAATATCAAAAATTTCCAAACTGGAAGTAAATTTTTTAAACGTGTTGTGTTGTATTTTTGTACATTTATACGGTGTGAAAAGATGCCGAAACCCGGGATCGAACCAGGGACCTTTAGATCTTCAGTCTAACGCTCTCCCAACTGAGCTATTTCGGCCTCCTCTAACAGTAAGCGTGGACACTTTTTAAAAAAATTGAAGACACAACAACAGCATAGAAATCCAACTGCATTACAAACCAGAGTCCTCTCCAGCACAAGAAAATTTCCAATTACTTCACAGGAAGCTACATTTATTTAAATTAGTTGATAAGTATCAATATACTAGCAAGATAAAGCTTAACATTGAAGCAAGGACCTTTAGAGCTTCAGCGAGACTATGGCAAAACCTAGAGATGAGCCAGGTACTTCAAGATCTTCAGTGTAAAGCTCTGCATACTGAGCAAGGACCTGTAGAGCTTCAGCGAGACCATTGCAAAACCTAGAGATGTGTCAGATACTTCAAGATCTTCAGTGTAAAGCTCTTTACACTGAACTATTTTAGCTTCACGAGAGTGAAAAGATGATCTCCCTTTGAAGAATTTGAAGACATTCCATCGTGAACTAAATTTCACAAAGTTACAATACATTTAATATGAACCTTTCCAAAACCCAGAAACTAAACAGGGACCTTAAGCCTAATGCTCTGCCAACCAAGCCATTTGAGCCTCTGAGAAAACGTTTTGTTTTCAATTGAATTATGTTCTATATTTTTCTCAGGACATTTTGAACAATCTGGCAATTTTCAGGCAGCATGGAAATTCTAATAGACTAAGAAAAAACAAAACAAAACCGAAAGACTTTTTAAACTTTCATTAATCACAATGTTTTGGTTACCAAGCATATCCAATATTGGATTTCAAGTAGGGATGTTGAGATTTTCAGTGCATCAGTCCTTGCTGGTGGTTTTAAAGCCTACTGAAAACGTTTTGGGATGGATTTAGAAATGGGTACTTTTAATCATGTACTTTCCTGAATGAGGAGCATCCCTATCAATTTACGAAAGAAAAAGGAGACTTCCAAAATAGTTATCGGTTGTTTTATATCCAAAGAAGAACATGCCGAAACCCGGGATCGAACCAGGGACTTTAGATCTTCAGTCTAACGCTCTCCCAACTGAGCTATTTCAGCCTGTGCTGCTAGTTGTGGAGGTCACTGTTTTGGGAATTTGAAGATGTTCCACATCATAGAAATGCAAAGACATTGTGAATACAATTACAAGAATAACAAAAATTTCCAAACCGGAAGTAAATTTTTTAAACGTGTTGTGTTGTATTTTTGTACATTTATATGGTGTGAAAAGATGCCGAAACCCGGGATCGAACCAGGGACCTTTAGATCTTCAGTCTAACGCTCTCCCAACTGAGCTCTTTCGGCCTCCTCTAACAGTAAGCGTGGACACGTTTTAAAAAAAATGGAAAACACAACAACAGCATAGAAATCCAACTGCATTACAAACCAGAGTCCTCTCCAGCACAAGAAAATTTCCAATTACTTCACAGGAAGCTACATTTATTTAAATTAGTTGATAAGTATCAATATACTAGCAAGATAAAGCTTAACATTGAAGCAAGGACCTTTAGAGCTTCAGCGAGACCATGGCAAAACCTAGAGATGAGCCAGGTACTTCAAGATCTTCAGTGTAAAGCTCTGCATACTGAGCAAGGACCTGTAGAGCTTCAGCGAGACCATTGCAAAACCTAGAGATGTGCCAGATACTTCAAGATCTTCAGTGTAAAGCTCTTTACACTGAACTATTTTAGCTTCACGAGAGTGAAAAGATGATCTCCCTTTGAAGAATTTGAAGACATTCCATCGTGAACTAAATTTCACAAAGTTACAATTAGAGATGAGCGAACATGCTCGTCCGAGCTTGATGCTCGGTCGAGCATTAGGGTACTCGAAACTGCTCGTTACTCGGACGAATACTTCGCCCGCTCGAGAAAATGGCAGCTCCCGCCGTTTTGCTTTTTGGCGGCCAGAAACAGAGCCAATCACAAGCCAGGAGACTCTGCACTCCACCCAGCATGACGTGGTACCCTTACACGTCGATAGCAGTGGTTGGCTGGCCAGATCAGGTGACCCTGGGATAGACTAGCCGCTGGCCGCGCTGCTCGGATCATTCTGTCTCTGGATGCCGCTAGGGAGAGAGCTGCTGCTGCTCAGGGAAAGCGTTAGGGTGTTCTATTAGCTTACTGTTAGGCAGGAGTGATTCTCAAAGAACCCAACAGCCCTTCTTAGGGCTACAATAACGTTCTACTTTTTTTATTTTAATTTGCATCTTTTACCATTTTGTGAGGAATTAGCAGGGGGACTTGCTACCGTTGTGTTTAGCTCTTAGTGGCACACATATCCATAGCAAAGACCGAAGTGGGAAAATTCAGTAGGGGTTGGATTTCTATTAGGCAATAACTCAGTGTCATCTCATCTGGCATAGTACTGTGCTTCCTTTGATACTTGGCTAGAAAATAGCCATAGGAGAATACAAACAGCTTCTTGAAGCCTACAGTAGCGTTCTATATATTTGATTTCTGGTTGATCTGCTGGTGGCTGTAGTTTCTGCAGTGCATGTACTTGCCAATTCTGAGCAATTTGTAGTGAGACTTGCGACCGCTGTGTTCTGCGCTTAGTGGCGCACATATCCATAGCAAAGGCTGAAGTGGCAAAATTCAGTAGGGGTTGGATTTCTATTAGGCAATAACTCAGTGTCATCTCATCTGGCATAGTACTGTGCTTCCTTTGATACTTGGCTAGAAAATAGCCATAGGAGAATACAAACAGCTTCTTGAAGCCTACAGTAGCGTTCTATATATTTGATTTCTGGTTGATCTGCTGGTGGCTGTAGTTTCTGCAGTGCATGTACTTGCCAATTCTGAGCAATTTGTAGTGAGACTTGCGACCGCTGTGTTCTGCGCTTAGTGGCGCACATATCCATAGCAAAGGCTGAAGTGGCAAAATTAAGTAGGGGTTGGATTTCTATTAGGCAATAACTCAGTGTCATCTCATCTGGCATAGTACTGTGCTTCCTTTGATACTTGGCTAGAAAATAGCCATAGGAGAATACAAACAGCTTCTTGAAGCCTACAGTAGCGTTCTATATATTTGATTTCTGGTTGATCTGCTGGTGGCTGTAGTTTCTACAGTGCATGTACTTGCCAATTCTGAGCAATTTGTAGTGAGACTTGCGACCGCTGTGTTCTGCGCTTAGTGGCGCACATATCCATAGCAAAGGCCGAAGTGGCAAAATTCAGTAGGGGTTGGATTTCTATTAGGCAATAACTCAGTGTCATCTCATCTGGCATAGTACTGTGCTTCCTTTGATACTTGGCTAGAAAATAGCCATAGGAGAATACAAACAGCTTCTTGAAGCCTACAGTAGCGTTCTATATATTTGATTTCTGGTTGATCTGCTGGTGGCTGTAGTTTCTGCAGTGCATGTACTTGCCAATTCTGAGCAATTTGTAGTGGGACTTGCGACCGCTGTGTTCTGCGCTTAGTGGCGCACATATCCATAGCAAAGGCCGAAGTGGCAAAATTCAGTAGGGGTTGGATTTCTATTAGGCAATAACTCAGTGTCATCTCATCTGGCATAGTACTGTGCTTCCTTTGATACTTGGCTAGAAAATAGCCATAGCAATAGGATAGCATTGTTTGGTTTTAAAAACTCAAAAAAAAACAAAAAACACAAAAAAAAAAAAAAACACAAAAAAAAACAAAAAAAAGTAAAAAAAAAAATAAAGTTATAACTCTCATTTTAAAAATGTTTAACCCGAGGGCTAGGGGTAGAGGACGAGGGCGGGGACGTGGGCGTCCAACTACTGCAGGGGTCAGAGGCCGTGGTCCTGGGCGGGGTGAGACACCACCTGCTGATGAGGGAGCAGGGGAACGCCGCAGAGCTACACTCCCTAGGTTCATGTCTGAAGTTACTGGGACTCGTGGTAGAGCACTGTTGAGGCCAGAACAGTGCGAACAGGTGATGTCGTGGATTGCTGACAATGCTTCGAGCAATTTGTCCACCACCAGTCAGTCTTCCACGCAGTCCACCCATGTCACCGAAATCGCCACTCCTCCAGCTCCTGCACCTCAGCCTCCTCCCCCCCAGTCTGCCCCCTCCCAGGAAAATTTGGCATTTGAACCGGCATACTCTGAGGAACTGTTTTCTGGACCCTTCCCACAGTCACAAACCACTTGTCCGGTTGCTGCTGAGCAATTTTCCGATGCCCAGGTTTTCCACCAGTCACAGTCTGTGGGTGATGATGACCTTCTTGACGTAGTGGAAGTGTGTAAAGAGGTGTCCGACGATGAGGAGACACGGTTGTCAGACAGTGGGGAAGTTGTTGTCAGGGCAGGAAGTCCGAGGGGGGAGCAGACTGAGGGATCGGAGGATGATGAGGTGACAGACCCAAGCTGGGTTGAGAGGCCGGGTGAACACAGTGCTTCTGAGACGGAGGAGAGTCCTCGACCTGAACAGGTTGGAAGAGGCAGTGGTGGGGCCAGACGGAGAGGCAGGGCCAGAGCTGGTGCATCAGCGCCACTGTCAACTAGTGAAGCTCCCGTGGTGAGGGCTCTTGCGGCGAGGGCTAGATCTTCAGAAGTGTGGAGGTTCTTTAAGGAAACACCGGATGACCGACGGACTGTGGTGTGCAACATTTGCCAAACCAGGCTCAGCAGGGGTTCCACCACTACTAGCTTAACTACCACCAGTATGCGCAGGCATATGAATGCTAAGCACCCCACTCAGTGGCAACAAGCCCGTTCACCTCCGGCCGTGCACACCACTGCTCCTTCCCCTGTGTCAGCTGCTAGTCAGCCCCCTGCCCAGGACCCTGCCACAAAAACCCCATCGTCGCCTCCACGATCCTCCACAGCATCCACCAGCGTTCAGCTCTCCATACCCCAGACGCTGGAGCGGAAACGCAAATATAGTGCAACCCACCCGCACGCCCAAGCCCTTAATGTGCACATCTCCAGATTGCTTAGCCTGGAGATGCTGCCCTATAGGCTAGTAGAGACCGAGGCCTTTCGCAACCTCATGGCGGCGGCCGCCCCTCGGTATTCGGTCCCCAGCCGCCACTACTTTTCCCGATGTGCCGTCCCAGCCCTGCACCAGCACGTGTCAGACAACATCATCCGTGCCCTGACCAACGCCGTTTCTGACAAGGTCCACCTGACCACGGACACGTGGACGAGTGCTGCCGGGCAGGGCCACTATATATCGCTGACGGCACATTGGGTTAACTTGGTGGAGGCTGGGACCGAGTCTGACCCTGGGGCTGCTCATATACTGCCGACGCCGAGGATTGCGGGGCCTACCTCGGTCCAGGTGTTTCAGGCCTACTATGCCTCCTCCTCCTCCCACCCCTCCTCCACCTCCTCCTCCGAACTACCATCCGTGGGCACGGCGCCATCAGTCGGTAGCTCTAGGCACAGCAGCAGTGCCGTCGCTAAGCGACAGCAGGCGGTGCTCAAACTGCTGAGCCTAGGCGACAAAAGGCACACCGCCCAAGAGCTATTACAGGGCATCACGGCGCAGACTGATCTGTGGCTGGCACCGCTGAACCTCAAGCCGGGAATGGTTGTGTGTGACAACGGCCGTAACCTGGTGGCGGCTCTGCAACTCGGCAGACTGACACATGTGCCATGCCTGGCCCATGTGTTAAATCTGATAGTGCAGCGTTTCCTCAAGACATACCCCAATCTGTCTGATTTGCTCACGAAGGTGCGCCGCATCTGTGCGCATTTCAGGAAGTCCAGCCCAGATGCTGCCACTCTCAGGGCAGCGCAGCGCCGCCTCCAACTGCCCGCTCACCGACTGTTGTGCGACGTGCCCACGAGGTGGAATTCAACACTGACCATGTTATCCAGAGTTTACCAGCAGCGCAGAGCGATTGTAGACTGCCAGATGTCAACTTCCACCAGAACTGGTAGTCAGGTCAGTCAGCTTCCTCAAGTCTACAATGAGGAGTGGACGTGGATGTCTGATATCTGTCAGGTGCTGAGTAACTTTGAGGAGTCAACACAGATGGTCAGTGGCGATGCCGCCATCATCAGCCTCACCATCCCGCTGCTTGGCCTGTTGAAAAACTCTCTGGTCAGCATGAAGTCGGAAGCTTTGCGCTCGTCACAAGAGACGGGGGAAGAATATTCCCTTGTTGATAGCCAAAGCACCCTGAGGTCTGTTTCTCAGCGCATATCGGAGGAGGTGGAGGTGGAGGAGGATGAGGAGGAAGAGGAGGAGAATGTTGGCGAGACACAAGAGGGGACCATTGTTGAGTCCTTCACTGTTCAGCGTGTATGGGCAGAAGAAGAGGAGTTGGAGGAGTTGGAGGAGGAGGAAATGGACAGTCAGGCCAGTGAGGGGAGTGAATTCTTACGCGTTGGTACTCTGGCGCATATGGCAGATTTCATGCTAGGCTGCCTATCCCGTGACCCTCGCGTTCAAAGAATTTATTCCAGCACCGATTACTGGGTGTTCACTCTCCTGGACCCACGGTACAAGCAAAATCTTCCCACTCTCATCCCTGGAGAGGAAAGGAGTGTGAGAATGCATGAATACCAGCAGGCCCTGGTGCACAAGCTGAAACAGTATTTCCCTTCTGACAGCGCTAGCGGCAGAGTGCGTAGTTCTGCGGGACAAGTAGCGAGGGAGAGTAGGCGAGCAGGCAGCTTGTCCAGCACTGGCAAGGGTACGCTTTACAAGGCTTTTGCCAGCTTTATGTCACCCCAGCAAGACACTGTCACCTGTCCCCAGTCTCGGCAGAGTAGGGCTGATCTTTACAGAAAGATGGTGAGGGAGTACGTAGCTGACCATACCATCGTCCTAAATGATCACACAGCTCCCTACAACTACTGGGTTTCAAAGCTGGACATGTGGCACGAACTGGCGCTCTACGCCTTGGAGGTTCTTGCCTGCCCTGCCGCTAGCGTCTTGTCCGAGCGGGTTTTCAGTGCAGCTGGTGGCATCATCACCGATAAGCGTACACGCCTGTCGACTGACAGCGCTGACAGGCTGACGCTTATCAAGATGAATAAAGCATGGATTTCTCCTAATTTCCAATCTCCAGCAGGTGAAGGAAGCTCAACCTGAATAATTTATCCACTCCTCCTCCTCCTCCTCATTTTCCTCCTTCTCCTGCTCTTTGTACAGTAAAGCAGAGGAAACTGGCTATTTTTTGACAGGGCCCACTGGCTCTACCTATAGTACTTTATGCATTTAAATTTTCTGGAGGGCCACCTACCCGGTCCTCTGTTTGAAACAATTTTTGTGAGTGCCACATACAGGCACTCAATCTATTCCATTTTTCTGGAGGGCCACCTACCCGGTCCTCTGTTTTAAAAATTTTTTGGGACTGCCACATACAGGCACTCAATCTATTCCATTTTACTGCAGGGCCACCTACCTGCTCCTCTGGTTTGAACAATTTTTGGGACTGCCACATACAGGCACTCAATCTATTCCATTTTACTGCAGGGCCACCTACCTGCTCCTCTGGTTTGAACAATTTTTGGGACTGCCACATACAGGCACTCAATCTACTCCATTTTACTGGAGGGCCACCTACCTGCTCCTCTGGTTTGAAACATTTTTGGGACTGCCACATACAGGCACTCAATCTATTCCATTTTACTGCAGGGCCACCTACCTGCTCCTCTGGTTTGAACAATTTTTGGGACTGCCACATACAGGCACTCAATCTATTCCATTTTACTGGAGGGCCACCTACCTGCTCCTCTGGTTTGAAACATTTTTGGGACTGCCACATACAGGCACTCAATCTATTCCATTTTACTGCAGGGCCACCTACCTGCTCCTCTGGTTTGAACAATTTTTGGGACTGCCACATACAGGCACTCAATCTATTCCATTTTACTGCAGGGCCACCTACCTGCTCCTCTGGTTTGAACAATTTTTGGGACTGCCACATACAGGCACTCAATCTATTCCATTTTACTGCAGGGCCACCTACCTGCTCCTCTGGTTTGAACAATTTTTGGGACTGCCACATACAGGCACTCAATCTATTCCATTTTACTGCAGGGCCACCTACCTGCTCCTCTGGTTTGAACAATTTTTGGGACTGCCACATACAGGCACTCAATCTATTCCATTTTACTGGAGGGCCACCTACCTGCTCCTCTGGTTTGAAACATTTTTGGGACTGCCACATACAGGCACTCAATCTATTCCATTTTACTGCAGGGCCACCTACCTGCTCCTCTGGTTTGAACAATTTTTGGGACTGCCACATACAGGCACTCAATCTATTCCATTTTACTGGAGGGCCACCTACCTGCTCCTCTGGTTTGAAACATTTTTGGGACTGCCACATACAGGCACTCAATCTATTCCATTTTACTGCAGGGCCACCTACCTGCTCCTCTGGTTTGAACAATTTTTGGGACTGCCACATACAGGCACTCAATCTATTCCATTTTACTGCAGGGCCACCTACCTGCTCCTCTGGTTTGAACAATTTTTGGGACTGCCACATACAGGCACTCAATCTATTCCATTTTACTGCAGGGCCACCTACCTGCTCCTCTGGTTTGAACAATTTTTGGGACTGCCACATACAGGCACTCAATCTATTCCATTTTACTGCAGGGCCACCTACCTGCTCCTCTGGTTTGAACAATTTTTGAGACTGCCACATACAGGCACTCAATCTATTCCATTTTACTGGAGGGCCACCTACCTGCTCCTCTGGTTTGAAACATTTTTGGGACTGCCACATACAGGCACTCAATCTATTCCATTTTACTGCAGGGCCACCTACCTGCTCCTCTGGTTTGAACAATTTTTGGGACTGCCACATACAGGCACTCAATCTATTCCATTTTACTGGAGGGCCACCTACCTGCTCCTCTGGTTTGAAACATTTTTGGGACTGCCACATACAGGCACTCAATCTATCCCATTTTACTGGAGGGCCACCTACCTGCTCCTCTGGTTTGAAAAATGTTTGGGACTGCCACATACAGGCACTATCCAAATTAAATTGTCTCCATAGCAGCCTCCACACGTTGTCTCCATTGCTACCTCCAAAAGTCGTCCATATAGCTGCCTCCATACATCGTCCCTTTATCAAACGAGGTGTGTCAGGCAGAAATTTGGGTTGTTTTCATGGATTCCACATCAAAGTTGTTAACTTTGTCGCCACCCTGCTGTGTAATCCCCAAAATATACTGGCAAACTTTTACCATTTAGGGATATTATTTCAGCGCTTCTTGCGCATCTGTTTACATTCCCCTCACCCGGCATATCCTAAACTTATAAGAACGCTACTACACTTGATCTTATACAAAAGGTTCTTAGAAGTGCTGTTTGGGGAGTAGCCTAGAGACAGGGGCTTGGATTGGCGAAAGCTCGCCTGGCAGCGGAGCGCCAGCTCCATGCCAAGATCCAACTAACATAGTTTTAACTGCAGCACCTTTAATCTACTACTAGTTCACTGCCTCCATACATCGTCCCCTTATCAAACGAGCTGTGTCAGGCAGAATTTTGGGTTGTTTTCATGGCTTCCATGTTAACTTTGTCGCCACCCTGCTGTGTAATCCACAAAATATACTGGCAAACTTTTATCATGTACCGATATTATTTGAGCGCTTCTTGCTCACCTCCTTTGGTTCCTCTCTGCCACCCATTGGTTTGAAGCCTGAGTCCATTTAGGGTATGTCGCCATGACACTCTCTAGCCTGCTGCCGCTGCCTCTGCATGCCGTCCCCTATAGTGTCAGGGTCAATTATTGGATGTTTTAGATGCTATCTAGCTTCATTCTGTCACTCTGTCATGGCCATGCTGTTGCCCATAATTTTGGCATAATGGTGCGATTATGCAGCCTCAGAGGCATCCATGCATGCTGCCCCTGCTGTTTCCTGTCCATTTCCGTGGTGTTTCCATCCTTTTCTGAGGTTCCCAGGTGTTTGGCCAAGCTTCCCTGTGCAGAGCCTTGGTCCCCTTGAAAAATGCTCGAGTCTCCCATTGACTTCAATGGGGTTCGTTATTCGAGACGAGCACTCGAGCATCGGGAAAAGTTTGTCTCGAATAACGAGTACCCGAGCATTTTAGTGTTCGCTCATCTCTAGTTACAATACATTTAATATGAACCTTTCCAAAACCCAGAAACTAAACAGGGACCTTAAGCCTAATGCTCTGCCAACCAAGCCATTTGAGCCTCTGAGAAAACGTTTTGTTTTCAATTGAATTATGTTCTATATTTTTCTCAGGACATTTTGAACAATCTGGCAATTTTCAGGCAGCATGGAAATTCTAATAGACTAAGAAAAAACAAAACAAAACCGAAAGACTTTTTAAACTTTCATCAATCACATTGTTTTGGTTACCAAGCATATCCAATATTGGATTTCAAGTAGGGATGTTGAGATTTTCAGTGCATCAGTCCTTGCTGGTGGTTTTAAAGCCTACTGAAAACGTTTTGGGATGGATTTAGAAATGGGTACTTTTAATCATGTACTTTCCTGAATGAGGAGCATCCCTATCAATTTACGAAAGAAAAAGGAGACTTCCAAAATAGTTATCGGTTGTTTTATATCCAAAGAAGAACATGCCGAAACCCGGGATCGAACCAGGGACCTTTAGATCTTCAGTCTAACGCTCTCCCAACTGAGCTATTTCGGCCTGTGCTGCTAGTTGTGGAGGTCACTGTTTTGGGAATTTGAAGATGTTCCACACCATAGAAATGCAAAGACATTGTGAATACAATTACAAGAATAACAAAAATTTCCAAACCGGAAGTGAATTTTTTAAACGTGTTGTGTTGTATTTTTGTACATTTATACGGTGTGAAAAGATGCCGAAACCCGGGATCGAACCAGGGACCTTTAGATCTTCAGTCTAACGCTCTCCCAACTGAGCTATTTCGGCCTCCTCTAACAGTAAGCGTGGACACTTTTTAAAAAAATTGAAGACACAACAACAGCATAGAAATCCAACTGCATTACAAACCAGAGTCCTCTCCAGCACAAGAAAATTTCCAATTACTTCACAGGAAGCTACATTTCTTTAAATTAGTTGATAAGTATCAATATACTAGCAAGATAAAGCTTAACATTGAAGCAAAGACCTTTAGAGCTTCAGCGAGACCATTGCAAAACCTAGAGATGTGCCAGATACTTCAAGATCTTCAGTGTAAAGCTCTTTACACTGAACTATTTTAGCTTCACGAGAGTGAAAAGATGATCTCCCTTTAAAGAATTTGAAGACATTCCATCGTGAACTAAATTTCACAAAGTTACAATACATTTAATATGAACCTTTCAAAAACCCAGAAACTAAACAGGGACCTTAAGCCTAATGCTCTGCCAACCAAGCCATTTGAGCCTCTGAGAAAACGTTTTGTTTTCAATTGAATTCTGTTCTATATTTTTCTCAGGACATTTTGAACAATCTGGCAATTTTCAGGCAGCATGGAAATTCTAATAGACTAAGAAAAAACAAAACAAAACCGAAAGACTTTTTAAACTTTCATCAATCACATTGTTTTGGTTACCAAGCATATCCAATATTGGATTTCAAGTAGGGATGTTGAGATTTTCAGTGCATCAGTCCTTGCTAGTGGTTTTAAAGCCTACTGAAAACGTTTTGGGATGGATTTAGAAATGGGTACTTTTAATCATGTACTTTCCTGAATGAGGAGCATCCCTATCAATTTACGAAAGAAAAAGGAGACTTCCAAAATAGTTATCGGTTGTTTTATATCCAAAGAAGAACATGCCGAAACCCGGGATTGAACCAGGGACCTTTAGATCTTCAGTCTAACGCTCTCCCAACTGAGCTATTTCGGCCTGTGCTGCTAGTTGTGGAGGTCACTGTTTTGGGAATTTGAAGATGTTCCACATCATAGAAATGCAAAGACATTGTGAATACAATTACAAGAATAACAAAAATTTCCAAACCGGAAGTAAATTTTTTAAACGTGTTGTGTTGTATTTTTGTACATTTATATGGTGTGAAAAGATGCCGAAACCCGGGATCGAACCAGGGACCTTTAGATCTTCAGTCTAACGCGCTCCCAACTGAGCTATTTCGGCCTCCTCTAACAGTAAGCGTGGACACGTTTTAAAAAAAATGGAAAACACAACAACAGCATAGAAATCTAACTGCATTACAAACCAGAGTCCTCTCCAGCACAAGAAAATTTCCAATTACTTCACAGGAAGCTACATTTATTTAAATTAGTTGATAAGTATCACTATACTAGCAAGATAAAGCTTAACATTGAAGCAAGGACCTTTAGAGCTTCAGCGAGACCATGGCAAAACCTAGAGATGAGCCAGGTACTTCAAGATCTTCAGTGTAAAGCTCTGCATACTGAGCAAGGACCTGTAGAGCTTCAGCGAGACCATTGCAAAACCTAGAGATGTGCCAGATACTTCAAGATCTTCAGTGTAAAGCTCTTTACACTGAACTATTTTAGCTTCACGAGAGTGAAAAGATGATCTCCCTTTGAAGAATTTGAAGACATTCCATCGTGAACTAAATTTCACAAAGTTACAATACATTTAATATGAACCTTTCCAAAACCCAGAAACTAAACAGGGACCTTAAGCCTAATGCTCTGCCAACCAAGCCATTTGAGCCTCTGAGAAAACGTTTTGTTTTCAATTGAATTATGTTCTATATTTTTCTCAGGACATTTTGAACAATCTGGCAATTTTCAGGCAGCATGGAAATTCTAATAGACTAAGAAAAAACAAAACAAAACCGAAAGACTTTTTAAACTTTCATCAATCACATTGTTTTGGTTACCAAGCATATCCAATATTGGATTTCAAGTAGGGATGTTGAGATTTTCAGTGCATCAGTCCTTGCTGGTGGTTTTAAAGCCTACTGAAAACGTTTTGGGATGGATTTAGAAATGGGTACTTTTAATCATGTACTTTCCTGAATGAGGAGCATCCCTATCAATTTACGAAAGAAAAAGGAGACTTCCAAAATAGTTATCGGTTGTTTTATATCCAAAGAAGAACATGCCAAAACCCGGGATCGAACCAGGGACCTTTAGATCTTCAGTCTAATGCTCTCCCAACTGAGCTATTTCGGCCTGTGTTGCTAGTTGTGGAGGTCACTGTTTTGGGAATTTGAAGATGTTCCACACCATAGAAATGCAAAGACATTGTGAATACAATTAAAAGAATAACAAAAATTTCCAAACCGGAAGTAAATTTTTTAAATGTGTTGTGTTGTATTTTTGTACATTTATACGGTGTGAAAAGATGCCGAAACCCGGGATCGAACCAGGGACCTTTAGATCTTCAGTCTAACGCTCTCCCAACTGAGCTATTTCGGCCTCCTCTAACAGTAAGCGTGGACACTTTTTAAAAAAATTGAAGACACAAAAACAGCATAGAAATCCAACTGCGTTACAAACCAGAGTCCTCTCCAGCACAAGAAAATTTCCAATTACTTCACAGGAAGCTACATTTCTTTAAATTAGTTGATAAGTATCAATATACTAGCAAGATAAAGCTTAACATTGAAGCAAGGACCTTTAGAGCTTCAGCGAGACCATGGCAAAACCTAGAGATGAGCCAGGTACTTCAAGATCTTCAGTGTAAAGCTCTGCATACTGAGCAAGGACCTGTAGAGCTTCAGCGAGACCATTGCAAAACCTAGAGATGTGCCAGATACTTCAAGATCTTCAGTGTAAAGCTCTTTACACTGAACTATTTTAGCTTCAAGAGAGTGAAAAGATGATCTCCCTTTGAAGAATTTGAAGACATTCCATCGTGAACTAAATTTCACAAAGTTACAATACATTTAATATGAACCTTTCCAAAACCCAGAAACTAAACAGGGACCTTAAGCCTAATGCTCTGCCAACCAAGCCATTTGAGCCTCTGAGAAAACGTTTTGTTTTCAATTGAATTATGTTCTATATTTTTCTCAGGACATTTTGAACAATCTGGCAATTTTCAGGCAGCATGGAAATTCTAATAGACTAAGAAAAAACAAAACAAAACCGAAAGACTTTTTAAACTTCCATCAATCACATTGTTTTGGTTACCAAGCATATCCAATATTGGATTTCAAGTAGGGATGTTGAGATTTTCAGTGCATCAGTCCTTGCTGGTGGTTTTAAAGCCTACTGAAAACGTTTTGGGATGGATTTAGAAATGGGTACTTTTAATCATGTACTTTCCTGAATGAGGAGCATCCCTATCAATTTACGAAAGAAAAAGGAGACTTCCAAAATAGTTATCGGTTGTTTTATATCCAAAGAAGAACATGCCAAAACCCGGGATCGAACCAGGGACCTTTAGATCTTCAGTCTAACGCTCTCCCAACTGAGCTATTTCGGCCCGTGCTGCTAGTTGTGGAGGTCACTGTTTTGGGAATTTGAAGATGTTCCACATCATAGAAATGCAAAGACATTGTGAATACAATTACAAGAATAACAAAAATTTCCAAACCGGAAGTAAATTTTTAAATGTGTTGTGTTGTATTTTTGTACATTTATATGGTGTGAAAAGATGCCGAAACCCGGGATCGAACCAGGGACCTTTAGATTTTCAGTCTAACGCTCTCCCAACTGAGCTATTTCTGCCTCCTCTTACAGTAAGCGGGGACACTTTTTTAAAAAATTGAAGACACAACAACAGCATAGAAATCCAACTGCATTACAAACCAGAGTCCTCTCCAGCACAAGAAAATTTCCAATTACTTCACAGGAAGCTACATTTATTTAAATTAGTTGATAAGTATCAATATACTAGCAAGATAAAGCTTAACATTGAAGCAAGGACCTTTAGAGCTTCAGCGAGACCATTGCAAAACCTAGAGATGTGCCAGATACTTCAAGATCTTCAGTGTAAAGCTCTTTACACTGAACTATTTTAGCTTCACGAGAGTGAAAAGATGATCTCCCTTTGAAGAATTTGAAGACATTCCATCGTGAACTAAATTTCACAAAGTTACAATACATTTAATATGAACCTTTCCAAAACCCAGAAACTAAACAGGGACCTTAAGCCTAATGCTCTGCCAACCAAGCCATTTGAGCCTCTGAGAAAACGTTTTGTTTTCAATTGAATTATGTTCTATATTTTTCTCAGGACATTTTGAACAATCTGGCAATTTTCAGGCAGCATGGAAATTCTAATAGACTAAGAAAAAACAAAACAAAACCGAAAGACTTTTTAAACTTTCATCAATCACATTGTTTTGGTTACCAAGCATATCCAATATTGGATTTCAAGTAGGGATGTTGAGATTTTCAGTGCATCAGTCCTTGCTGGTGGTTTTAAAGCCTACTGAAAACGTTTTGGGATGGATTTAGAAATGGGTACTTTTAATCATGTACTTTCCTGAATGAGGAGCATCCCTATCAATTTACGAAAGAAAAAGGAGACTTCCAAAATAGTTATCGGTTGTTTTATATCCAAAGAAGAACATGCCGAAACCCGGGATCGAACCAGGGACCTTTAGATCTTCAGTCTAACGCTCTCCCAACTGAGCTATTTCAGCCTGTGCTGCTAGTTGTGGAGGTCACTGTTTTGGGAATTTGAAGATGTTCCACATCATAGAAATGCAAAGACATTGTGAATACAATTACAAGAATAACAAAAATTTCCAAACCGGAAGTAAATTTTTTAAACGTGTTGTGTTGTATTTTTGTACATTTATATGGTGTGAAAAGATGCCGAAACCCGGGATCGAACCAGGGACCTTTAGATCTTCAGTCTAACGCTCTCCCAACTGAGCTATTTCGGCCTCCTCTAACAGTAAGTGTGGACACGTTTTAAAAAAAATGGAAAACACAACAACAGCATAGAAATCCAACTGCATTACAAACCAGAGTCCTCTCCAGCACAAGAAAATTTCCAATTACTTCACAGGAAGCTACATTTATTTAAATTAGTTGATAAGTATCAATATACTAGCAAGATAAAGCTTAACATTGAAGCAAGGACCTTTAGAGCTTCAGCGAGACCATGGCAAAACCTAGAGATGAGCCAGGTACTTCAAGATCTTCAGTGTAAAGCTCTGCATACTGAGCAAGGACCTGTAGAGCTTCAGCGAGACCATTGCAAAACCTAGAGATGTGCCAGATACTTCAAGATCTTCAGTGTAAAGCTCTTTACACTGAACTATTTTAGCTTCACGAGAGTGAAAAGATGATCTCCCTTTGAAGAATTTGAAGACATTCCATCGTGAACTAAATTTCACAAAGTTACAATACATTTAATATGAACCTTTCCAAAACCCAGAAACTAAACAGGGACCTTAAGCCTAATGCTCTGCCAACCAAGCCATTTGAGCCTCTGAGAAAACGTTTTGTTTTCAATTGAATTATGTTCTATATTTTTCTCAGGACATTTTGAACAATCTGGCAATTTTCAGGCAGCATGGAAATTCTAATAGACTAAGAAAAAACAAAACAAAACCGAAAGACTTTTTAAACTTTCATCAATCACATTGTTTTGGTTACCAAGCATATCCAATATTGGATTTCAAGTAGGGATGTTGAGATTTTCAGTGCATCAGTCCTTGCTGGTGGTTTTAAAGCCTACTGAAAACGTTTTGGGATGGATTTAGAAATGGGTACTTTTAATCATGTACTTTCCTGAATGAGGAGCATCCCTATCAATTTACGAAAGAAAAAGGAGACTTCCAAAATAGTTATCGGTTGTTTTATATCCAAAGAAGAACATGCCGAAACCCGGGATCGAACCAGGGACCTTTAGATCTTCAGTCTAACGCTCTCCCAACTGAGCTATTTCGGCCTGTGCTGCTAGTTGTGGAGGTCACTGTTTTGGGAATTTGAAGATGTTCCACACCATAGAAATGCAAAGACATTGTGAATACAATTAAAAGAATAACAAAAATTTCCAAACATGAAGTAAATTTTTTAAACGTGTTGTGTTGTATTTTTGTACATTTATACGGTGTAGAAAGATGCCGAAACCCGGGATCGAACCAGGGACTTTTAGATCTTCAGTCTAACGCTCTCCCAACTGAGCTATTTCGGCCTCCTCTAACAGTAAGCGTGGACACTTTTTAAAAAAATTGAAGACACAACAACAGCATAGAAATCCAACTGCATTACAAACCAGAGTCCTCTCCAGCACAAGAAAATTTCCAATTACTTCACAGGAAGCTACATTTATTTAAATTAGTTGATAAGTATCAATATACTAGCAAGATAAAGCTTAACATTGAAGCAAAGACCTTTAGAGCTTCAGCGAGACCATGGCAAAACCTAGAGATGAGCCAGGTACTTCAAGATCTTCAGTGTAAAGCTCTGCATACTGAGCAAGGACCTGTAGAGCTTCAGCGAGACCATTGCAAAACCTAGAGATGTGCCAGATACTTCAAGATCTTCAGTGTAAAGCTCTTTACACTGAACTATTTTAGCTTCACGAGAGTGAAAAGATGATCTCCCTTTGAAGAATTTGAAGACATTCCATCGTGAACTAAATTTCACAAAGTTACAATACATTTAATATGAACCTTTCCAAAACCCAGAAACTAAACAGGGACCTTAAGCCTAATGCTCTGCCAACCAAGCCATTTGAGCCTCTGAGAAAACGTTTTGTTTTCAATTGAATTATGTTCTATATTTTTCTCAGGACATTTTGAACAATCTGGCAATTTTCAGGCAGCATGGAAATTCTAATAGACTAAGAAAAAACAAAACAAAACCGAAAGACTTTTTAAACTTTCATCAATCACATTGTTTTGGTTACCAAGCATATCCAATATTGGATTTCAAGTAGGGATGTTGAGATTTTCAGTGCATCAGTCCTTGCTAGTGGTTTTAAAGCCTACTGAAAACGTTTTGGGATGGATTTAGAAATGGGTACTTTTAATCATGTACTTTCCTGAATGAGGAGCATCCCTATCAATTTACGAAAGAAAAAGGAGACTTCCAAAATAGTTATCGGTTGTTTTATATCCAAAGAAGAACATGCCGAAACCCGGGATCGAACCAGGGACCTTTAGATCTTCAGTCTAACGCTCTCCCAACTGAGCTATTTCGGCCTGTGCTGCTAGTTGTGGAGGTCACTGTTTTGGGAATTTGAAGATGTTCCACATCATAGAAATGCAAAGACATTGTGAATACAATTACAAGAATAACAAAAATTTCCAAACCGGAAGTAAATTTTTTAAACGTGTTGTGTTGTATTTTTGTACATTTATATGGTGTGAAAAGATGCCGAAACCCGGGATCGAACCAGGGACCTTTAGATCTTCAGTCTAACGCTCTCCCAACTGAGCTATTTCGGCCTCCTCTAACAGTAAGCGTGGACACGTTTTAAAAAAAATGGCAAACACAACAACAGCATAGAAATCCAACTGCATTACAAACCAGAGTCCTCTCCAGCACAAGAAAATTTCCAATTACTTCACAGGAAGCTACATTTATTTAAATTAGTTGATAAGTATCAATATACTTTGGAGATATGCAGACTAGGTACTCGGATGGTTTGATAATTGTCACGGGTGATTTTAACCACGTAGACGGGAAAAAACTATTCCCAAGGTTTTGGCAATATGTCACCAACCCAACCAGAGGAGAGAATATTTTGGATCTGTTGTTGGTCAATGTTAAAGATGCATATCGTCCAGTCACTCTGCCCCCGTTAGGAAGATCTGACCATAATCTAACCCTGTTATACCCAAAGTATTACTCAGTGAGACACAGTAAGCCGATTAGTTCTTTCCAGATCAATGTTTGGTCTGAAGAAGTGGAGTGTGAGTTACAGTCATGCTTTTCAACAACGGATTGGGACTTGTTCTTTAGTGAGTCTGGAGGGGACATTAACATGTGTGTGGACATGGTGACTGATTACATTAACTTCTGTGTGGGTTCTATTGTGCCAGTCAAGACTATCAAGAAATACCCTAATTCTAAACCATGGGTTACTAAAGAGCTTCAAGTTCTTTTGAAGCAGAAACATAAAGCATTCCGGGTAAAGGATGGGGACTTGTATAGGGAATCATTGAAGGAGGTTAAAGCTATGATTCGTGAATGTAAAAATAGATATAAGGAGAGACTGGAAGGCAAATTGGCTGCCAACCAGGTTAGTGAGGTTTGGAAGGGTATGAAACTAATAACAGGGATGCAAGCAAGGATGGATGGTTTTTCAGGGGATAGAGATACTGCGAATGCCCTGAACTCCTTTTTTAATCGGTTTAGTACAGGGGAAGGGACCTCAGGCACTGATTGTGATGTGGATACTGATGTGGAGGATCTTGGTTTGGGAAGTATGGCCAATAAAAATGTGGGTTTTTCAATTTTGGAAGAGGATGTAATACGTGAACTAAACAAACTAAAGGTTAGGAAGTCGTCAGGGCCGGATTGCATAAGTGCGAAAATCCTTCGAAGCTGCTCTTGGGAATTGGGTCCGGTTTTTTGTGAACTGTTTAACCGTAGTATCTCAACTGAGGTGGTTCCAACGCTATGGAAGACGTCTTGTATTATTCCGGTTCAAAAGGTGAGGGCTCCAAAAGAACCAAATGATTACCGTCCGATAGCGTTAACACCGATAATTATGAAGGTGTTTGAACGTTTTGTACTAGGATATCTTGCTGAAGTAGTTGGACCATATCTTGACCCTTTACAATTCGCATACCAACCACATCTGGGTGTGGAGGATGCGATTCTGTACCTGCTTCACAGGGTATACATGCATTTGGATGAGCTGGGGTCTGAGATAAGGATAATGTTCTTCGACTTTGGGAGTGCTTTTAATAGGATTATCCCGAAACATCTATGTCAGAAATTGGGTAAAATGGGGGTTGGTCCTGGGTTAGTTCAGTGGATCTTTAATTACCTGACATTAAGACCGCAGAAGGTGAAAATTGGAAACACGGTGTCGGATGTGGTTGTGAGTAACATTGGAGCCCCACAGGGGACAGTTCTTGCCCCGTTTTTGTTTACCATCTACACTGCAGATTTTCAAAAAAATAGAAGCCAGTGTTTTCTGCAGAAGTACTCCGATGACACTGCTATAATAGGGTGTATAAAGGAGGGTGATATGTCTGAGTACTGGTCTACTATTGACTTGTTCTCGGAGTGGTGCGAAACAAATGGCCTAGAACTGAACCTATCAAAGACCAAGGAGATGGTAATTAGTTTTCGAAAAGAACGTGATACTGATGGTGAGCCTACAAAGATTAGGGGTGTCGCAGTAGAACGCGTCACCAACTATAAGTATCTGGGTGTATATCTGGATGATAAGTTACTGTGGCATATTAATTCAGAGAAATTGTATAAAAAGGCGTCTGGGAGACTGTATTTTTTAAGATCGCTAAGGTCTTTTGATGTGGACCGTAGGATGCTGTTGTCCTTTTACCAGTCTGTAATTGGAAGTGTGTTATTCTATGCGGTGGTGTGTTGGGGAAACAATGTTCGCAACTCGGACCTAAACAAGTTTAAGAAACTGGTTAGGAAGGTGAATTCAATTGTTGGAACTCAGACAGAGGATTGGGAGTCAGTCTTGTGTGCACGTATGCTCTCCAAATTTAAGTCCATTTTAGGGAACGAGAAAAACCCACTACATAATATACTGATGGGCCAACGTAGTTCCTTTAGTGAACGGTTTCTGCATATTAAATGTAGAACGAATCGTTTTAAAAACTCTTTTATACCTAGGGTAATTGCATTAGTTAATTTGGGCAAGTAATTATATTCTTAACTTCGGTGCTTTTCCCTTTTTTTTTTACAGTTTTTAAGAAGTTTCTTATTACTTGTTTGTATATGTGTGTTAGTACATGTATGTTAGTATTTCTCTTGTATGTATATGTATAATTATGATCATGTATGGAGGTGTTGTTGCTGTCGTTGTGACGAGATCAATTTCCCCTATGGGGACAATAAAGCATTCTATTCTATATACTAGCAAGATAAAGCTTAACATTGAAGCAAGGACCTTTAGAGCTTCAGCGAGACCATGGCAAAACCTAGAGATGAGCCAGGTACTTCAAGATCTTCAGTGTAAAGCTCTGCATACTGAGCAAGGACCTGTAGAGCTTCAGCGAGACCATTGCAAAACCTAGAGATGTGCCAGATACTTCAAGATCTTCAGTGTAAAGCTCTTTACACTGAACTATTTTAGCTTCACGAGAGTGAAAAGATGATCTCCCTTTGAAGAATTTGAAGACATTCCATCGTGAACTAAATTTCACAAAGTTACAATACATTTAATATGAACCTTTCCAAAACCCAGAAACTAAACAGGGACCTTAAGCCTAATGCTCTGCCAACCAAGCCATTTGAGCCTCTGAGAAAACGTTTTGTTTTCAATTGAATTATGTTCTATATTTTTCTCAGGACATTTTGAACAATCTGGCAATTTTCAGGCAGCATGGAAATTCTAATAGACTAAGAAAAAACAAAACAAAACCGAAAGACTTTTTAAACTTTCATCAATCACATTGTTTTGGTTACCAAGCATATCCAATATTGGATTTCAAGTAGGGATGTTGAGATTTTCAGTGCATCAGTCCTTGCTGGTGGTTTTAAAGCCTACTGAAAACGTTTTGGGATGGATTTAGAAATGGGTACTTTTAATCATGTACTTTCCTGAATGAGGAGCATCCCTATCAATTTACGAAAGAAAAAGGAGACTTCCAAAATAGTTATCGGTTGTTTTATATCCAAAGAAGAACATGCCGAAACCCGGGATCGAACCAGGGACCTTTAGATCTTCAGTCTAACGCTCTCCCAACTGAGCTATTTCGGCCCGTGCTGCTAGTTGTGGAGGTCACTGTTTTGGGAATTTGAAGATGTTCCACATCATAGAAATGCAAAGACATTGTGAATACAATTACAAGAATAACAAAAATTTCCAAACCGGAAGTAAATTTTTAAATGTGTTGTGTTGTATTTTTGTACATTTATATGGTGTGAAAAGATGCCGAAACCCGGGATCGAACCAGGGACCTTTAGATTTTCAGTCTAACGCTCTCCCAACTGAGCTATTTCTGCCTCCTCTTACAGTAAGCGGGGACACTTTTTTAAAAAATTGAAGACACAACAACAGCATAGAAATCCAACTGCATTACAAACCAGAGTCCTCTCCAGCACAAGAAAATTTCCAATTACTTCACAGGAAGCTACATTTATTTAAATTAGTTGATAAGTATCAATATACTAGCAAGATAAAGCTTAACATTGAAGCAAGGACCTTTAGAGCTTCAGCGAGACCATTGCAAAACCTAGAGATGTGCCAGATACTTCAAGATCTTCAGTGTAAAGCTCTTTACACTGAACTATTTTAGCTTCACGAGAGTGAAAAGATGATCTCCCTTTGAAGAATTTGAAGACATTCCATCGTGAACTAAATTTCACAAAGTTACAATACATTTAATATGAACCTTTCCAAAACCCAGAAACTAAACAGGGACCTTAAGCCTAATGCTCTGCCAACCAAGCCATTTGAGCCTCTGAGAAAACGTTTTGTTTTCAATTGAATTATGTTCTATATTTTTCTCAGGACATTTTGAACAATCTGGCAATTTTCAGGCAGCATGGAAATTCTAATAGACTAAGAAAAAACAAAACAAAACCGAAAGACTTTTTAAACTTTCATCAATCACATTGTTTTGGTTACCAAGCATATCCAATATTGGATTTCAAGTAGGGATGTTGAGATTTTCAGTGCATCAGTCCTTGCTGGTGGTTTTAAAGCCTACTGAAAACGTTTTGGGATGGATTTAGAAATGGGTACTTTTAATCATGTACTTTCCTGAATGAGGAGCATCCCTATCAATTTACGAAAGAAAAAGGAGACTTCCAAAATAGTTATCGGTTGTTTTATATCCAAAGAAGAACATGCCGAAACCCGGGATCGAACCAGGGACCTTTAGATCTTCAGTCTAACGCTCTCCCAACTGAGCTATTTCAGCCTGTGCTGCTAGTTGTGGAGGTCACTGTTTTGGGAATTTGAAGATGTTCCACATCATAGAAATGCAAAGACATTGTGAATACAATTACAAGAATAACAAAAATTTCCAAACCGGAAGTAAATTTTTTAAACGTGTTGTGTTGTATTTTTGTACATTTATATGGTGTGAAAAGATGCCGAAACCCGGGATCGAACCAGGGACCTTTAGATCTTCAGTCTAACGCTCTCCCAACTGAGCTATTTCGGCCTCCTCTAACAGTAAGTGTGGACACGTTTTAAAAAAAATGGAAAACACAACAACAGCATAGAAATCCAACTGCATTACAAACCAGAGTCCTCTCCAGCACAAGAAAATTTCCAATTACTTCACAGGAAGCTACATTTATTTAAATTAGTTGATAAGTATCAATATACTAGCAAGATAAAGCTTAACATTGAAGCAAGGACCTTTAGAGCTTCAGCGAGACCATGGCAAAACCTAGAGATGAGCCAGGTACTTCAAGATCTTCAGTGTAAAGCTCTGCATACTGAGCAAGGACCTGTAGAGCTTCAGCGAGACCATTGCAAAACCTAGAGATGTGCCAGATACTTCAAGATCTTCAGTGTAAAGCTCTTTACACTGAACTATTTTAGCTTCACGAGAGTGAAAAGATGATCTCCCTTTGAAGAATTTGAAGACATTCCATCGTGAACTAAATTTCACAAAGTTACAATACATTTAATATGAACCTTTCCAAAACCCAGAAACTAAACAGGGACCTTAAGCCTAATGCTCTGCCAACCAAGCCATTTGAGCCTCTGAGAAAACGTTTTGTTTTCAATTGAATTATGTTCTATATTTTTCTCAGGACATTTTGAACAATCTGGCAATTTTCAGGCAGCATGGAAATTCTAATAGACTAAGAAAAAACAAAACAAAACCGAAAGACTTTTTAAACTTTCATCAATCACATTGTTTTGGTTACCAAGCATATCCAATATTGGATTTCAAGTAGGGATGTTGAGATTTTCAGTGCATCAGTCCTTGCTGGTGGTTTTAAAGCCTACTGAAAACGTTTTGGGATGGATTTAGAAATGGGTACTTTTAATCATGTACTTTCCTGAATGAGGAGCATCCCTATCAATTTACGAAAGAAAAAGGAGACTTCCAAAATAGTTATCGGTTGTTTTATATCCAAAGAAGAACATGCCGAAACCCGGGATCGAACCAGGGACCTTTAGATCTTCAGTCTAACGCTCTCCCAACTGAGCTATTTCGGCCTGTGCTGCTAGTTGTGGAGGTCACTGTTTTGGGAATTTGAAGATGTTCCACACCATAGAAATGCAAAGACATTGTGAATACAATTACAAGAATAACAAAAATTTCCAAACATGAAGTAAATTTTTTAAACGTGTTGTGTTGTATTTTTGTACATTTATACGGTGTAGAAAGATGCCGAAACCCGGGATCGAACCAGGGACTTTTAGATCTTCAGTCTAACGCTCTCCCAACTGAGCTATTTCGGCCTCCTCTAACAGTAAGCGTGGACACTTTTTAAAAAAATTGAAGACACAACAACAGCATAGAAATCCAACTGCATTACAAACCAGAGTCCTCTCCAGCACAAGAAAATTTCCAATTACTTCACAGGAAGCTACATTTCTTTAAATTAGTTGATAAGTATCAATATACTAGCAAGATAAAGCTTAACATTGAAGCAAAGACCTTTAGAGCTTCAGCGAGACCATGGCAAAACCTAGAGATGAGCCAGGTACTTCAAGATCTTCAGTGTAAAGCTCTGCATACTGAGCAAGGACCTGTAGAGCTTCAGCGAGACCATTGCAAAACCTAGAGATGTGCCAGATACTTCAAGATCTTCAGTGTAAAGCTCTTTAAACTGAACTATTTTAGCTTCACGAGAGTGAAAAGATGATCTCCCTTTGAAGAATTTGAAGACATTCCATCGTGAACTAAATTTCACAAAGTTACAATACATTTAATATGAACCTTTCCAAAACCCAGAAACTAAACAGGGACCTTAAGCCTAATGCTCTGCCAACCAAGCCATTTGAGCCTCTGAGAAAACGTTTTGTTTTCAATTGAATTATGTTCTATATTTTTCTCAGGACATTTTGAACAATCTGGCAATTTTCAGGCAGCATGGAAATTCTAATAGACTAAGAAAAAACAAAACAAAACCGAAAGACTTTTTAAACTTTCATCAATCACATTGTTTTGGTTACCAAGCATATCCAATATTGGATTTCAAGTAGGGATGTTGAGATTTTCAGTGCATCAGTCCTTGCTAGTGGTTTTAAAGCCTACTGAAAACGTTTTGGGATGGATTTAGAAATGGGTACTTTTAATCATGTACTTTCCTGAATGAGGAGCATCCCTATCAATTTACGAAAGAAAAAGGAGACTTCCAAAATAGTTATCGGTTGTTTTATATCCAAAGAAGAACATGCCGAAACCCGGGATCGAACCAGGGACCTTTAGATCTTCAGTCTAACGCTCTCCCAACTGAGCTATTTCGGCCTGTGCTGCTAGTTGTGGAGGTCACTGTTTTGGGAATTTGAAGATGTTCCACATCATAGAAATGCAAAGACATTGTGAATACAATTACAAGAATAACAAAAATTTCCAAACCGGAAGTAAATTTTTTAAACGTGTTGTGTTGTATTTTTGTACATTTATATGGTGTGAAAAGATGCCGAAACCCGGGATCGAACCAGGGACCTTTAGATCTTCAGTCTAACGCTCTCCCAACTGAGCTATTTCGGCCTCCTCTAACAGTAAGCGTGGACACGTTTTAAAAAAAATGGAAAACACAACAACAGCATAGAAATCCAACTGCATTACAAACCAGAGTCCTCTCCAGCACAAGAAAATTTCCAATTACTTCACAGGAAGCTACATTTATTTAAATTAGTTGATAAGTATCAATATACTTTGGAGATATGCAGACTAGGTACTCGGATGGTTTGATAATTGTCACGGGTGATTTTAACCACGTAGACGGGAAAAAACTATTCCCAAGGTTTTGGCAATATGTCACCAACCCAACCAGAGGAGAGAATATTTTGGATCTGTTGTTGGTCAATGTTAAAGATGCATATCGTCCAGTCACTCTGCCCCCGTTAGGAAGATCTGACCATAATCTAACCCTGTTATACCCAAAGTATTACTCAGTGAGACACAGTAAGCCGATTAGTTCTTTCCAGATCAATGTTTGGTCTGAAGAAGTGGAGTGTGAGTTACAGTCATGCTTTTCAACAACGGATTGGGACTTGTTCTTTAGTGAGTCTGGAGGGGACATTAACATGTGTGTGGACACGGTGACTGATTACATTAACTTCTGTGTGGGTTCTATTGTGCCAGTCAAGACTATCAAGAAATACCCTAATTCTAAACCATGGGTTACTAAAGAGCTTCAAGTTCTTTTGAAGCAGAAACATAAAGCATTCCGGGTAAAGGATGGGGACTTGTATAGGGAATCATTGAAGGAGGTTAAAGCTATGATTCGTGAATGTAAAAATAGATATAAGGAGAGACTGGAAGGCAAATTGGCTGCCAACCAGGTTAGTGAGGTTTGGAAGGGTATGAAACTAATAACAGGGATGCAAGCAAGGATGGATGGTTTTTCAGGGGATAGAGATACTGCGAATGCCCTGAACTCCTTTTTTAATCGGTTTAGTACAGGGGAAGGGACCTCAGGCACTGATTGTGATGTGGATACTGATGTGGAGGATCTTGGTTTGGGAAGTATGGCCAATAAAAATGTGGGTTTTTCAATTTTGGAAGAGGATGTAATACGTGAACTAAACAAACTAAAGGTTAGGAAGTCGTCAGGGCCGGATTGCATAAGTGCGAAAATCCTTCGAAGCTGCTCTTGGGAATTGGGTCCGGTTTTTTGTGAACTGTTTAACCGTAGTATCTCAACTGAGGTGGTTCCAACGCTATGGAAGACGTCTTGTATTATTCCGGTTCAAAAGGTGAGGGCTCCAAAAGAACCAAATGATTACCGTCCGATAGCGTTAACACCGATAATTATGAAGGTGTTTGAACGTTTTGTACTAGGATATCTTGCTGAAGTAGTTGGACCATATCTTGACCCTTTACAATTCGCATACCAACCACATCTGGGTGTGGAGGATGCGATTCTGTACCTGCTTCACAGGGTATACATGCATTTGGATGAGCTGGGGTCTGAGATAAGGATAATGTTCTTCGACTTTGGGAGTGCTTTTAATAGGATTATCCCGAAACATCTATGTCAGAAATTGGGTAAAATGGGGGTTGGTCCTGGGTTAGTTCAGTGGATCTTTAATTACCTGACATTAAGACCGCAGAAGGTGAAAATTGGAAACACGGTGTCGGATGTGGTTGTGAGTAACATTGGAGCCCCACAGGGGACAGTTCTTGCCCCGTTTTTGTTTACCATCTACACTGCAGATTTTCAAAAAAATAGAAGCCAGTGTTTTCTGCAGAAGTACTCCGATGACACTGCTATAATAGGGTGTATAAAGGAGGGTGATATGTCTGAGTACTGGTCTACTATTGACTTGTTCTCGGAGTGGTGCGAAACAAATGGCCTAGAACTGAACCTATCAAAGACCAAGGAGATGGTAATTAGTTTTCGAAAAGAACGTGATACTGATGGTGAGCCTACAAAGATTAGGGGTGTCGCAGTAGAACGCGTCACCAACTATAAGTATCTGGGTGTATATCTGGATGATAAGTTACTGTGGCATATTAATTCAGAGAAATTGTATAAAAAGGCGTCTGGGAGACTGTATTTTTTAAGATCGCTAAGGTCTTTTGATGTGGACCGTAGGATGCTGTTGTCCTTTTACCAGTCTGTAATTGGAAGTGTGTTATTCTATGCGGTGGTGTGTTGGGGAAACAATGTTCGCAACTCGGACCTAAACAAGTTTAAGAAACTGGTTAGGAAGGTGAATTCAATTGTTGGAACTCAGACAGAGGATTGGGAGTCAGTCTTGTGTGCACGTATGCTCTCCAAATTTAAGTCCATTTTAGGGAACGAGAAAAACCCACTACATAATATACTGATGGGCCAACGTAGTTCCTTTAGTGAACGGTTTCTGCATATTAAATGTAGAACGAATCGTTTTAAAAACTCTTTTATACCTAGGGTAATTGCATTAGTTAATTTGGGCAAGTAATTATATTCTTAACTTCGGTGCTTTTCCCTTTTTTTTTTACAGTTTTTAAGAAGTTTCTTATTACTTGTTTGTATATGTGTGTTAGTACATGTATGTTAGTATTTCTCTTGTATGTATATGTATAATTATGATCATGTATGGAGGTGTTGTTGCTGTCGTTGTGACGAGATCAATTTCCCCTATGGGGACAATAAAGCATTCTATTCTATATACTAGCAAGATAAAGCTTAACATTGAAGCAAGGACCTTTAGAGCTTCAGCGAGACCATGGCAAAACCTAGAGATGAGCCAGGTACTTCAAGATCTTCAGTGTAAAGCTCTGCATACTGAGCAAGGACCTGTAGAGCTTCAGCGAGACCATTGCAAAACCTAGAGATGTGCCAGATACTTCAAGATCTTCAGTGTAAAGCTCTTTACACTGAACTATTTTAGCTTCACGAGAGTGAAAAGATGATCTCCCTTTGAAGAATTTGAAGACATTCCATCGTGAACTAAATTTCACAAAGTTACAATACATTTAATATGAACCTTTCCAAAACCCAGAAACTAAACAGGGACCTTAAGCCTAATGCTCTGCCAACCAAGCCATTTGAGCCTCTGAGAAAACGTTTTGTTTTCAATTGAATTATGTTCTATATTTTTCTCAGGACATTTTGAACAATCTGGCAATTTTCAGGCAGCATGGAAATTCTAATAGACTAAGAAAAAACAAAACAAAACCGAAAGACTTTTTAAACTTTCATCAATCACATTGTTTTGGTTACCAAGCATATCCAATATTGGATTTCAAGTAGGAATGTTGAGATTTTCAGTGCATCAGTCCTTGCTGGTGATTTTAAAGCCTACTGAAAACGTTTTGGGATGGATTTAGAAATGGGTACTTTTAATCATGTACTTTCCTGAATGAGGAGCATCCCTATCAATTTACGAAAGAAAAAGGAGACTTCCAAAATAGTTATTGGTTGTTTTATATCCAAAGAAGAACATGCCGAAACCCGGGATCGAACCAGGGACCTTTAGATCTTCAGTCTAACGCTCTCCCAACTGAGCTATTTCGGCCTGTGCTGCTAGTTGTGGAGGTCACTGTTTTGGGAATTTGAAGATGTTCCACATCATAGAAATGCAAAGACATTGTGAATACAATTACAAGAATAACAAAAATTTCCAAACCGGAAGTAAATTTTTTAAACGTGTTGTGTTGTATTTTTGTACATTTATATGGTGTGAAAAGATGCCGAAACCCGGGATCGAACCAGGGACCTTTAGATCTTCAGTCTAACGCTCTCCCAACTGAGCTATTTCTGCCCCCTCTTACAGTAAGCGGGGACACTTTTTTAAAAAATTGAAGACACAACAACAGCATAGAAATCCAACTGCATTACAAACCAGAGTCCTCTCCAGCACAAGAAAATTTCCAATTACTTCACAGGAAGCTACATTTATTTAAATTAGTTGATAAGTATCAATATACTAGCAAGATAAAGCTTAACATTGAAGCAAGGACCTTTAGAGCTTCAGCGAGACCATGGCAAAACCTAGAGATGAGCCAGGTACTTCAAGATCTTCAGTGTAAAGCTCTGCATACTGAGCAAGGACCTGTAGAGCTTCAGCGAGACCATTGCAAAACCTAGAGATGTGCCAGATACTTCAAGATCTTCAGTGTAAAGCTCTTTACACTGAACTATTTTAGCTTCACGAGAGTGAAAAGATGATCTCCCTTTGAAGAATTTGAAGACATTCCATCGTGAACTAAATTTCACAAAGTTACAATACATTTAATATGAACCTTTCCAAAACCCAGAAACTAAACAGGGACCTTAAGCCTAATGCTCTGCCAACCAAGCCATTTGAGCCTCTGAGAAAACGTTTTGTTTTCAATTGAATTATGTTCTATATTTTTCTCAGGACATTTTGAACAATCTGGCAATTTTCAGGCAGCATGGAAATTCTAATAGACTAAGAAAAAACAAAACAAAACCGAAAGACTTTTTAAACTTTCATCAATCACATTGTTTTGGTTACCAAGCATATCCAATATTGGATTTCAAGTAGGGATGTTGAGATTTTCAGTGCATCAGTCCTTGCTGGTGGTTTTAAAGCCTACTGAAAACGTTTTGGGATGGATTTAGGAATGGGTACTTTTAATCATGTACTTTCCTGAATGAGGAGCATCCCTATCAATTTACGAAAGAAAAAGGAGACTTCCAAAATAGTTATCGGTTGTTTTATATCCAAAGAAGAACATGCCGAAACCCGGGATCGAACCAGGGACCTTTAGATCTTCAGTCTAACGCTCTCCCAACTGAGCTATTTCGGCCCGTGCTGCTAGTTGTGGAGGTCACTGTTTTGGGAATTTGAAGATGTTCCACATCATAGAAATGCAAAGACATTGTGAATACAATTACAAGAATAACAAAAATTTCCAAACCGGAAGTAAATTTTTAAATATGTTGTGTTGTATTTTTGTACATTTATATGGTGTGAAAAGATGCCGAAACCCGGGATCGAACCGGGGACCTTTAGATTTTCAGTCTAACGCTCTCCCAACTGAGCTATTTCTGCCTCCTCTTACAGTAAGCGGGGACACTTTTTTAAAAAATTGAAGACACAACAACAGCATAGAAATCCAACTGCATTACAAACCAGAGTCCTCTCCAGCACAAGAAAATTTCCAATTACTTCACAGGAAGCTACATTTATTTAAATTAGTTGATAAGTATCAATATACTAGCAAGATAAAGCTTAACATTGAAGCAAGGACCTTTAGAGCTTCAGCGAGACCATTGCAAAACCTAGAGATGTGCCAGATACTTCAAGATCTTCAGTGTAAAGCTCTTTACACTGAACTATTTTAGCTTCACGAGAGTGAAAAGATGATCTCCCTTTGAAGAATTTGAAGACATTCCATCGTGAACTAAATTTCACAAAGTTACAATACATTTAATATGAACCTTTCCAAAACCCAGAAACTAAACAGGGACCTTAAGCCTAATGCTCTGCCAACCAAGCCATTTGAGCCTCTGAGAAAACGTTTTGTTTTCAATTGAATTATGTTCTATATTTTTCTCAGGACATTTTGAACAATCTGGCAATTTTCAGGCAGCATGGAAATTCTAATAGACTAAGAAAAAACAAAACAAAACCGAAAGACTTTTTAAACTTTCATCAATCACATTGTTTTGGTTACCAAGCATATCCAATATTGGATTTCAAGTAGGGATGTTGAGATTTTCAGTGCATCAGTCCTTGCTGGTGGTTTTAAAGCCTACTGAAAACGTTTTGGGATGGATTTAGAAATGGGTACTTTTAATCATGTACTTTCCTGAATGAGGAGCATCCCTATCAATTTACGAAAGAAAAAGGAGACTTCCAAAATAGTTATCGGTTGTTTTATATCCAAAGAAGAACATGCCGAAACCCGGGATCGAACCAGGGACCTTTAGATCTTCAGTCTAACGCTCTCCCAACTGAGCTATTTCGGCCTGTGCTGCTAGTTGTGGAGGTCACTGTTTTGGGAATTTGAAGATGTTCCACATCATAGAAATGCAAAGACATTGTGAATACAATTACAAGAATAACAAAAATTTCCAAACCGGAAGTAAATTTTTTAAACGTGTTGTGTTGTATTTTTGTACATTTATATGGTGTGAAAAGATGCCGAAACCCGGGATCGAACCAGGGACCTTTAGATCTTCAGTCTAACGCTCTCCCAACTGAGCTATTTCTGCCTCCTCTAACAGTAAGCGTGGACACTTTTTAAAAAAATTGAAGACACAACAACAGCATAGAAATCCAACTGCATTACAAACCAGAGTCCTCTCCAGCACAAGAAAATTTCCAATTACTTCACAGGAAGCTACATTTATTTAAATTAGTTGATAAGTATCAATATACTAGCAAGATAAAGCTTAACATTGAAGCAAAGACCTTTAGAGCTTCAGCGAGACCATGGCAAAACCTAGAGATGAGCCAGGTACTTCAAGATCTTCAGTGTAAAGCTCTGCATACTGAGCAAGGACCTGTAGAGCTTCAGCGAGACCATTGCAAAACCTAGAGATGTGCCAGATACTTCAAGATCTTCAGTGTAAAGCTCTTTACACTGAACTATTTTAGCTTCACGAGAGTGAAAAGATGATCTCCCTTTGAAGAATTTGAAGACATTCCATCGTGAACTAAATTTCACAAAGTTACAATACATTTAATATGAACCTTTCCAAAACCCAGAAACTAAACAGGGACCTTAAGCCTAATGCTCTGCCAACCAAGCCATTTGAGCCTCTGAGAAAACGTTTTGTTTTCAATTGAATTATGTTCTATATTTTTCTCAGGACATTTTGAACAATCTGGCAATTTTCAGGCAGCATGGAAATTCTAATAGACTAAGAAAAAACAAAACAAAACCGAAAGACTTTTTAAACTTTCATCAATCACATTGTTTTGGTTACCAAGCATATCCAATATTGGATTTCAAGTAGGGATGTTGAGATTTTCAGTGCATCAGTCCTTGCTAGTGGTTTTAAAGCCTACTGAAAACGTTTTGGGATGGATTTAGAAATGGGTACTTTTAATCATGTACTTTCCTGAATGAGGAGCATCCCTATCAATTTACGAAAGAAAAAGGAGACTTCAAAAATAGTTATCGGTTGTATTATATCCAAAGAAGAACATGCCGAAACCCGGGATCGAACCAGGGACCTTTAGATCTTCAGTCTAACGCTCTCCCAACTGAGCTATTTCGGCCTGTGCTGCTAGTTGTGGAGGTCACTGTTTTGGGAATTTGAAGATGTTCCACATCATAGAAATGCAAAGACATTGTGAATACAATTACAAGAATAACAAAAATTTCCAAACCGGAAGTAAATTTTTTAAACGTGTTGTGTTGTATTTTTGTACATTTATATGGTGTGAAAAGATGCCGAAACCCGGGATCGAACCAGGGACCTTTAGATCTTCAGTCTAACGCTCTCCCAACTGAGCTATTTCGGCCTCCTCTAACAGTAAGCGTGGACACGTTTTAAAAAAAATGGCAAACACAACAACAGCATAGAAATCCAACTGCATTACAAACCAGAGTCCTCTCCAGCACAAGAAAATTTCCAATTACTTCACAGGAAGCTACATTTATTTAAATTAGTTGATAAGTATCAATATACTTTGGAGATATGCAGACTAGGTACTCGGATGGTTTGATAATTGTCACGGGTGATTTTAACCACGTAGACGGGAAAAAACTATTCCCAAGGTTTTGGCAATATGTCACCAACCCAACCAGAGGAGAGAATATTTTGGATCTGTTGTTGGTCAATGTTAAAGATGCATATCTTCCAGTCACTCTGCCCCCGTTAGGAAGATCTGACCATAATCTAACCCTGTTATACCCAAAGTATTACTCAGTGAGACACAGTAAGCCGATTAGTTCTTTCCAGATCAATGTTTGGTCTGAAGAAGTGGAGTGTGAGTTACAGTCATGCTTTTCAACAACGGATTGGGACTTGTTCTTTAGTGAGTCTGGAGGGGACATTAACATGTGTGTGGACATGGTGACTGATTACATTAACTTCTGTGTGGGTTCTATTGTGCCAGTCAAGACTATCAAGAAATACCCTAATTCTAAACCATGGGTTACTAAAGAGCTTCAAGTTCTTTTGAAGCAGAAACATAAAGCATTCCGGGTAAAGGATGGGGACTTGTATAGGGAATCATTGAAGGAGGTTAAAGCTATGATTCGTGAATGTAAAAATAGATATAAGGAGAGACTGGAAGGCAAATTGGCTGCCAACCAGGTTAGTGAGGTTTGGAAGGGTATGAAACTAATAACAGGGATGCAAGCAAGGATGGATGGTTTTTCAGGGGATAGAGATACTGCGAATGCCCTGAACTCCTTTTTTAATCGGTTTAGTACAGGGGAAGGGACCTCAGGCACTGATTGTGATGTGGATACTGATGTGGAGGATCTTGGTTTGGGAAGTATGGCCAATAAAAATGTGGGTTTTTCAATTTTGGAAGAGGATGTAATACGTGAACTAAACAAACTAAAGGTTAGGAAGTCGTCAGGGCCGGATTGCATAAGTGCGAAAATCCTTCGAAGCTGCTCTTGGGAATTGGGTCCGGTTTTTTGTGAACTGTTTAACCGTAGTATCTCAACTGAGGTGGTTCCAACGCTATGGAAGACGTCTTGTATTATTCCGGTTCAAAAGGTGAGGGCTCCAAAAGAACCAAATGATTACCGTCCGATAGCGTTAACACCGATAATTATGAAGGTGTTTGAACGTTTTGTACTAGGATATCTTGCTGAAGTAGTTGGACCATATCTTGACCCTTTACAATTCGCATACCAACCACATCTGGGTGTGGAGGATGCGATTCTGTACCTGCTTCACAGGGTATACATGCATTTGGATGAGCTGGGGTCTGAGATAAGGATAATGTTCTTCGACTTTGGGAGTGCTTTTAATAGGATTATCCCGAAACATCTATGTCAGAAATTGGGTAAAATGGGGGTTGGTCCTGGGTTAGTTCAGTGGATCTTTAATTACCTGACATTAAGACCGCAGAAGGTGAAAATTGAAAACACGGTGTCGGATGTGGTTGTGAGTAACATTGGAGCCCCACAGGGGACAGTTCTTGCCCCGTTTTTGTTTACCATCTACACTGCAGATTTTCAAAAAAATAGAAGCCAGTGTTTTCTGCAGAAGTACTCCGATGACACTGCTATAATAGGGTGTATAAAGGAGGGTGATATGTCTGAGTACTGGTCTACTATTGACTTGTTCTCGGAGTGGTGCGAAACAAATGGCCTAGAACTGAACCTATCAAAGACCAAGGAGATGGTAATTAGTTTTCGAAAAGAACGTGATACTGATGGTGAGCCTACAAAGATTAGGGGTGTCGCAGTAGAACGCGTCACCAACTATAAGTATCTGGGTGTATATCTGGATGATAAGTTACTGTGGCATATTAATTCAGAGAAATTGTATAAAAAGGCGTCTGGGAGACTGTATTTTTTAAGATCGCTAAGGTCTTTTGATGTGGACCGTAGGATGCTGTTGTCCTTTTACCAGTCTGTAATTGGAAGTGTGTTATTCTATGCGGTGGTGTGTTGGGGAAACAATGTTCGCAACTCGGACCTAAACAAGTTTAAGAAACTGGTTAGGAAGGTGAATTCAATTGTTGGAACTCAGACAGAGGATTGGGAGTCAGTCTTGTGTGCACGTATGCTCTCCAAATTTAAGTCCATTTTAGGGAACGAGAAAAACCCACTACATAATATACTGATGGGCCAACGTAGTTCCTTTAGTGAACGGTTTCTGCATATTAAATGTAGAACGAATCGTTTTAAAAACTCTTTTATACCTAGGGTAATTGCATTAGTTAATTTGGGCAAGTAATTATATTCTTAACTTCGGTGCTTTTCCCTTTTTTTTTTACAGTTTTTAAGAAGTTTCTTATTACTTGTTTGTATATGTGTGTTAGTACATGTATGTTAGTATTTCTCTTGTATGTATATGTATAATTATGATCATGTATGGAGGTGTTGTTGCTGTCGTTGTGACGAGATCAATTTCCCCTATGGGGACAATAAAGCATTCTATTCTATATACTAGCAAGATAAAGCTTAACATTGAAGCAAGGACCTTTAGAGCTTCAGCGAGACCATGGCAAAACCTAGAGATGAGCCAGGTACTTCAAGATCTTCAGTGTAAAGCTCTGCATACTGAGCAAGGACCTGTAGAGCTTCAGCGAGACCATTGCAAAACCTAGAGATGTGCCAGATACTTCAAGATCTTCAGTGTAAAGCTCTTTACACTGAACTATTTTAGCTTCACGAGAGTGAAAAGATGATCTCCCTTTGAAGAATTTGAAGACATTCCATCGTGAACTAAATTTCACAAAGTTACAATACATTTAATATGAACCTTTCCAAAACCCAGAAACTAAACAGGGACCTTAAGCCTAATGCTCTGCCAACCAAGCCATTTGAGCCTCTGAGAAAACGTTTTGTTTTCAATTGAATTATGTTCTATATTTTTCTCAGGACATTTTGAACAATCTGGCAATTTTCAGGCAGCATGGAAATTCTAATAGACTAAGAAAAAACAAAACAAAACCGAAAGACTTTTTAAACTTTCATCAATCACATTGTTTTGGTTACCAAGCATATCCAATATTGGATTTCAAGTAGGGATGTTGAGATTTTCAGTGCATCAGTCCTTGCTGGTGGTTTTAAAGCCTACTGAAAACGTTTTGGGATGGATTTAGAAATGGGTACTTTTAATCATGTACTTTCCTGAATGAGGAGCATCCCTATCAATTTACGAAAGAAAAAGGAGACTTCCAAAATAGTTATCGGTTGTTTTATATCCAAAGAAGAACATGCCGAAACCCGGGATCGAACCAGGGACCTTTAGATCTTCAGTCTAACGCTCTCCCAACTGAGCTATTTCGGCCTGTGCTGCTAGTTGTGGAGGTCACTGTTTTGGGAATTTGAAGATGTTCCACATCATAGAAATGCAAAGACATTGTGAATACAATTACAAGAATAACAAAAATTTCCAAACCGGAAGTAAATTTTTTAAACGTGTTGTGTTGTATTTTTGTACATTTATATGGTGTGAAAAGATGCCGAAACCCGGGATCGAACAAGGGACCTTTAGATCTTCAGTCTAACGCTCTCCCAACTGAGCTATTTCTGCCTCCTCTTACAGTAAGCGGGGACACTTTTTTAAAAAATTGAAGACACAACAACAGCATAGAAATCCAACTGCATTACAAACCAGAGTCCTCTCCAGCACAAGAAAATTTCCAATTACTTCACAGGAAGCTACATTTATTTAAATTAGTTGATAAGTATCAATATACTAGCAAGATAAAGCTTAACATTGAAGCAAGGACCTTTAGAGCTTCAGCGAGACCATGGCAAAACCTAGAGATGAGCCAGGTACTTCAAGATCTTCAGTGTAAAGCTCTGCATACTGAGCAAGGACCTGTAGAGCTTCAGCGAGACCATTGCAAAACCTAGAGATGTGCCAGATACTTCAAGATCTTCAGTGTAAAGCTCTTTACACTGAACTATTTTAGCTTCACGAGAGTGAAAAGATGATCTCCCTTTGAAGAATTTGAAGACATTCCATCGTGAACTAAATTTCACAAAGTTACAATACATTTAATATGAACCTTTCCAAAACCCAGAAACTAAACAGGGACCTTAAGCCTAATGCTCTGCCAACCAAGCCATTTGAGCCTCTGAGAAAACGTTTTGTTTTCAATTGAATTATGTTCTATATTTTTCTCAGGACATTTTGAACAATCTGGCAATTTTCAGGCAGCATGGAAATTCTAATAGACTAAGAAAAAACAAAACAAAACCGAAAGACTTTTTAAACTTTCATCAATCACATTGTTTTGGTTACCAAGCATATCCAATATTGGATTTCAAGTAGGGATGTTGAGATTTTCAGTGCATCAGTCCTTGCTGGTGGTTTTAAAGCCTACTGAAAACGTTTTGGGATGGATTTAGAAATGGGTACTTTTAATCATGTACTTTCCTGAATGGGGAGCATCCCTATCAATTTACGAAAGAAAAAGGAGACTTCCAAAATAGTTATCAGTTGTTTTATATCCAAAGAAGAAAGTGCCGAAAACCGAGATCGAACCAGGGACCTTTAGATCTTCAGTCTAACGCTCTCCCAACTGAGCTATTTCGGCCTGTGCTGCTAGTTGTGGAGGTCACTGTTTTGGGAATTTGAAGATGTTCCACATCATAGAAATGCAAAGACATTGTGAATACAATTACAAGAATAACAAAAATTTCCAAACCGGAAGTAAATTTTTTAAACGTGTTGTGTTGTATTTTTGTACATTTATATGGTGTGAAAAGATGCCGAAACCCGGGATCGAACCAGGGACCTTTAGATCTTCAGTCTAACGCTCTCCCAACTGAGCTATTTCGGCCTCCTCTTACAGTAAGCGGGGACACTTTTTTAAAAAATTGAAGACACAACAACAGCATAGAAATCCAACTGCATTACAAACCAGAGTCCTCTCCAGCACAAGAAAATTTCCAATTACTTCACAGGAAGCTACATTTATTTAAATTAGTTGATAAGTATCAATATACTAGCAAGATAAAGCTTAACATTGAAGCAAGGACCTTTAGAGCTTCAGCGAGACCATGGCAAAACCTAGAGATGAGCCAGGTACTTCAAGATCTTCAGGGTAAAGCTCTGCATACTGAGCAAGGACCTGTAGAGCTTCAGCGAGACCATTGCAAAACCTAGAGATGTGCCAGATACTTCAAGATCTTCAGTGTAAAGCTCTCCACACTGAACTATTTTAGCTTCACGAGAGTGAAAAGATGATCTCCCTTTGAAGAATTTGAAGACATTCCATCGTGAACTAAATTTCACAAAGTTACAATACATTTAATATGAACCTTTCCAAAACCCAGAAACTAAACAGGGACCTTAAGCCTAATGCTCTGCCAACCAAGCCATTTGAGCCTCTGAGAAAACGTTTTGTTTTCAATTGAATTATGTTCTATATTTTTCTCAGGACATTTTGAACAATCTGGCAATTTTCAGGCAGCATGGAAATTCTAATAGACTAAGAAAAAACAAAACAAAACCGAAAGACTTTTTAAACTTTCATCAATCACATTGTTTTGGTTACCAAGCATATCCAATATTGGATTTCAAGTAGGGATGTTGAGATTTTCAGTGCATCAGTCCTTGCTGGTGGTTTTAAAGCCTACTGAAAACGTTTTGGGATGGATTTAGAAATGGGTACTTTTAATCATGTACTTTCCTGAATGAGGAGCATCCCTATCAATTTACGAAAGAAAAAGGAGACTTCCAAAATAGTTATCGGTTGTTTTATATCCAAAGAAGAACATGCCGAAACCCGGGATCGAACCAGGGACCTTTAGATCTTCAGTCTAACGCTCTCCCAACTGAGCTATTTCGGCCTGTGCTGCTAGTTGTGGAGGTCACTGTTTTGGGAATTTGAAGATGTTCCACATCATAGAAATGCAAAGACATTGTGAATACAATTACAAGAATAACAAAAATTTCCAAACCGGAAGTAAATTTTTTAAACGTGTTGTGTTGTATTTTTGTACATTTATATGGTGTGAAAAGATGCCGAAACCCGGGATCGAACCAGGGACCTTTAGATCTTCAGTCTAACGCTCTCCCAACTGAGCTATTTCTGCCTCCTCTTACAGTAAGCGGGGACACTTTTTTAAAAAATTGAAGACACAACAACAGCATAGAAATCCAACTGCATTACAAACCAGAGTCCTCTCCAGCACAAGAAAATTTCCAATTACTTCACAGGAAGCTACATTTATTTAAATTAGTTGATAAGTATCAATATACTAGCAAGATAAAGCTTAACATTGAAGCAAGGACCTTTAGAGCTTCAGCGAGACCATGGCAAAACCTAGAGATGAGCCAGGTACTTCAAGATCTTCAGTGTAAAGCTCTGCATACTGAGCAAGGACCTGTAGAGCTTCAGCGAGACCATTGCAAAACCTAGAGATGTGCCAGATACTTCAAGATCTTCAGTGTAAAGCTCTTTACACTGAACTATTTTAGCTTCACGAGAGTGAAAAGATGATCTCCCTTTGAAGAATTTGAAGACATTCCATCGTGAACTAAATTTCACAAAGTTACAATACATTTAATATGAACCTTTCCAAAACCCAGAAACTAAACAGGGACCTTAAGCCTAATGCTCTGCCAACCAAGCCATTTGAGCCTCTGAGAAAACGTTTTGTTTTCAATTGAATTATGTTCTATATTTTTCTCAGGACATTTTGAACAATCTGGCAATTTTCAGGCAGCATGGAAATTCTAATAGACTAAGAAAAAACAAAACAAAACCGAAAGACTTTTTAAACTTTCATCAATCACATTGTTTTGGTTACCAAGCATATCCAATATTGGATTTCAAGTAGGGATGTTGAGATTTTCAGTGCATCAGTCCTTGCTGGTGGTTTTAAAGCCTACTGAAAACGTTTTGGGATGGATTTAGAAATGGGTACTTTTAATCATGTACTTTCCTGAATGGGGAGCATCCCTATCAATTTACGAAAGAAAAAGGAGACTTCCAAAATAGTTATCGGTTGTTTTATATCCAAAGAAGAACATGCCGAAACCCGGGATCGAACCAGGGACCTTTAGATCTTCAGTCTAACGCTCTCCCAACTGAGCTATTTCGGCCTGTGCTGCTAGTTGTGGAGGTCACTGTTTTGGGAATTTGAAGATGTTCCACACCATAGAAATGCAAAGACATTGTGAATACAATTACAAGAATAACAAAAATTTCCAAACCGGAAGTAAATTTTTTAAACGTGTTGTGTTGTATTTTTGTACATTTATATGGTGTGAAAAGATGCCGAAACCCGGGATCGAACCAGGGACCTTTAGATCTTCAGTCTAACGCTCTCCCAACTGAGCTATTTCGGCCTCCTCTAACAGTAAGCGTGGACACTTTTTAAAAAAATTGAAGACACAACAACAGCATAGAAATCCAACTGCATTACAAACCAGAGTCCTCTCCAGCACAAGAAAATTTCCAATTACTTCACAGGAAGCTACATTTCTTTAAATTAGTTGATAAGTATCAATATACTAGCAAGATAAAGCTTAACATTGAAGCAAAGACCTTTAGAGCTTCAGCGAGACCATGGCAAAACCTAGAGATGAGCCAGGTACTTCAAGATCTTCAGTGTAAAGCTCTGCATACTGAGCAAGGACCTGTAGAGCTTCAGCGAGACCATTGCAAAACCTAGAGATGTGCCAGATACTTCAAGATCTTCAGTGTAAAGCTCTTTACACTGAACTATTTTAGCTTCACGAGAGTGAAAAGATGATCTCCCTTTGAAGAATTTGAAGACATTCCATCGTGAACTAAATTTCACAAAGTTACAATACATTTAATATGAACCTTTCCAAAACCCAGAAACTAAACAGGGACCTTAAGCCTAATGCTCTGCCAACCAAGCCATTTGAGCCTCTGAGAAAACGTTTTGTTTTCAATTGAATTATGTTCTATATTTTTCTCAGGACATTTTGAACAATCTGGCAATTTTCAGGCAGCATGGAAATTCTAATAGACTAAGAAAAAACAAAACAAAACCGAAAGACTTTTTAAACTTTCATCAATCACATTGTTTTGGTTACCAAGCATATCCAATATTGGATTTCAAGTAGGGATGTTGAGATTTTCAGTGCATCAGTCCTTGCTGGTGGTTTTAAAGCCTACTGAAAACGTTTTGGGATGGATTTAGAAATGGGTACTTTTAATCATGTACTTTCCTGAATGAGGAGCATCCCTATCAATTTACGAAAGAAAAAGGAGACTTCCAAAATAGTTATCGGTTGTTTTATATCCAAAGAAGAACATGCCGAAACCCGGGATCGAACCAGGGACCTTTAGATCTTCAATCTAACGCTCTCCCAACTGAGCTATTTCGGCCTGTGCTGCTAGTTGTGGAGGTCACTGTTTTGGGAATTTGAAGATGTTCCACATCATAGAAATGCAAAGACATTGTGAATACAATTACAAGAATAACAAAAATTTCCAAACCGGAAGTAAATTTTTTAAACGTGTTGTGTTGTATTTTTGTACATTTATATGGTGTGAAAAGATGCCGAAACCCGGGATCGAACCAGGGACCTTTAGATCTTCAGTCTAACGCTCTCCCAACTGTGCTATTTCTGCCTCCTCTTATAGTAAGCGGGGACACTTTTTTAAAAAATTGAAGACACAACAACAGCATAGAAATCCAACTGCATTACAAACCAGAGTCCTCTCCAGCACAAGAAAATTTCCAATTACTTCACAGGAAGCTACATTTATTTAAATTAGTTGATAAGTATCAATATACTAGCAAGATAAAGCTTAACATTGAAGCAAGGACCTTTAGAGCTTCAGCGAGACCATGGCAAAACCTAGAGATGAGCCAGGTACTTCAAGATCTTCAGTGTAAAGCTCTGCATACTGAGCAAGGACCTGTAGAGCTTCAGCGAGACCATTGCAAAACCTAGAGATGTGCCAGATACTTCAAGATCTTCAGTGTAAAGCTCTTTACACTGAACTATTTTAGCTTCACGAGAGTGAAAAGATGATCTCCCTTTGAAGAATTTGAAGACATTCCATCGTGAACTAAATTTCACAAAGTTACAATACATTTAATATGAACCTTTCCAAAACCCAGAAACTAAACAGGGACCTTAAGCCTAATGCTCTGCCAACCAAGCCATTTGAGCCTCTGAGAAAACGTTTTGTTTTCAATTGAATTATGTTCTATATTTTTCTCAGGACATTTTGAACAATCTGGCAATTTTCAGGCAGCATGGAAATTCTAATAGACTAAGAAAAAACAAAACAAAACCGAAAGACTTTTTAAACTTTCATCAATCACATTGTTTTGGTTACCAAGCATATCCAATATTGGATTTCAAGTAGGGATGTTGAGATTTTCAGTGCATCAGTCCTTGCTGGTGGTTTTAAAGCCTACTGAAAACGTTTTGGGATGGATTTAGAAATGGGTACTTTTAATCATGTACTTTCCTGAATGAGGAGCATCCCTATCAATTTACGAAAGAAAAAGGAGACTTCCAAAATAGTTATCGGTTGTTTTATATCCAAAGAAGAACATGCCGAAACCCGGGATCGAACCAGGGACCTTTAGATCTTCAGTCTAACGCTCTCCCAACTGAGCTATTTCGGCCTGTGCTGCTAGTTGTGGAGGTCACTGTTTTGGGAATTTGAAGATGTTCCACACCATAGAAATGCAAAGACATTGTGAATACAATTACAAGAATAACAAAAATTTCCAAACCGGAAGTAAATTTTTTAAACGTGTTGTGTTGTATTTTTGTACATTTATATGGTGTGAAAAGATGCCGAAACCCGGGATCGAACCAGGGACCTTTAGATCTTCAGTCTAACGCTCTCCCAACTGAGCTATTTCTGCCTCCTCTAACAGTAAGCGTGGACACTTTTTAAAAAAATTGAAGACACAACAACAGCATAGAAATCCAACTGCATTACAAACCAGAGTCCTCTCCAGCACAAGAAAATTTCCAATTACTTCACAGGAAGCTACATTTCTTTAAATTAGTTGATAAGTATCAATATACTAGCAAGATAAAGCTTAACATTGAAGCAAAGACCTTTAGAGCTTCAGCGAGACCATGGCAAAACCTAGAGATGAGCCAGGTACTTCAAGATCTTCAGTGTAAAGCTCTGCATACTGAGCAAGGACCTGTAGAGCTTCAGCGAGACCATTGCAAAACCTAGAGATGTGCCAGATACTTCAAGATCTTCAGTGTAAAGCTCTTTACACTGAACTATTTTAGCTTCACGAGAGTGAAAAGATGATCTCCCTTTGAAGAATTTGAAGACATTCCATCGTGAACTAAATTTCACAAAGTTACAATACATTTAATATGAACCTTTCCAAAACCCAGAAACTAAACAGGGACCTTAAGCCTAATGCTCTGCCAACCAAGCCATTTGAGCCTCTGAGAAAACGTTTTGTTTTCAATTGAATTATGTTCTATATTTTTCTCAGGACATTTTGAACAATCTGGCAATTTTCAGGCAGCATGGAAATTCTAATAGACTAAGAAAAAACAAAACAAAACCGAAAGACTTTTTAAACTTTCATCAATCACATTGTTTTGGTTACCAAGCATATCCAATATTGGATTTCAAGTAGGGATGTTGAGATTTTCAGTGCATCAGTCCTTGCTGGTGGTTTTAAAGCCTACTGAAAACGTTTTGGGATGGATTTAGAAATGGGTACTTTTAATCATGTACTTTCCTGAATGAGGAGCATCCCTATCAATTTACGAAAGAAAAAGGAGACTTCCAAAATAGTTATCGGTTGTTTTATATCCAAAGAAGAACATGCCGAAACCCGGGATCGAACCAGGGACCTTTAGATCTTCAGTCTAACGCTCTCCCAACTGAGCTATTTCGGCCTGTGCTGCTAGTTGTGGAGGTCACTGTTTTGGGAATTTGAAGATGTTCCACACCATAGAAATGCAAAGACATTGTGAATACAATTACAAGAATAACAAAAATTTCCAAACCGGAAGTAAATTTTTTAAACGTGTTGTGTTGTATTTTTGTACATTTATATGGTGTGAAAAGATGCCGAAACCCGGGATCGAACCAGGGACCTTTAGATCTTCAGTCTAACGCTCTCCCAACTGAGCTATTTCGGCCTCCTCTAACAGTAAGCGTGGACACTTTTTAAAAAAATTGAAGACACAACAACAGCATAGAAATCCAACTGCATTACAAACCAGAGTCCTCTCCAGCACAAGAAAATTTCCAATTACTTCACAGGAAGCTACATTTCTTTAAATTAGTTGATAAGTATCAATATACTAGCAAGATAAAGCTTAACATTGAAGCAAAGACCTTTAGAGCTTCAGCGAGACCATGGCAAAACCTAGAGATGAGCCAGGTACTTCAAGATCTTCAGTGTAAAGCTCTGCATACTGAGCAAGGACCTGTAGAGCTTCAGCGAGACCATTGCAAAACCTAGAGATGTGCCAGATACTTCAAGATCTTCAGTGTAAAGCTCTTTACACTGAACTATTTTAGCTTCACGAGAGTGAAAAGATGATCTCCCTTTGAAGAATTTGAAGACATTCCATCGTGAACTAAATTTCACAAAGTTACAATACATTTAATATGAACCTTTCCAAAACCCAGAAACTAAACAGGGACCTTAAGCCTAATGCTCTGCCAACCAAGCCATTTGAGCCTCTGAGAAAACGTTTTGTTTTCAATTGAATTATGTTCTATATTTTTCTCAGGACATTTTGAACAATCTGGCAATTTTCAGGCAGCATGGAAATTCTAATAGACTAAGAAAAAACAAAACAAAACCGAAAGACTTTTTAAACTTTCATCAATCACATTGTTTTGGTTACCAAGCATATCCAATATTGGATTTCAAGTAGGGATGTTGAGATTTTCAGTGCATCAGTCCTTGCTGGTGGTTTTAAAGCCTACTGAAAACGTTTTGGGATGGATTTAGAAATGGGTACTTTTAATCATGTACTTTCCTGAATGAGGAGCATCCCTATCAATTTACGAAAGAAAAAGGAGACTTCCAAAATAGTTATCGGTTGTTTTATATCCAAAGAAGAACATGCCGAAACCCGGGATCGAACCAGGGACCTTTAGATCTTCAGTCTAACGCTCTCCCAACTGAGCTATTTCGGCCTGTGCTGCTAGTTGTGGAGGTCACTGTTTTGGGAATTTGAAGATGTTCCACATCATAGAAATGCAAAGACATTGTGAATACAATTACAAGAATAACAAAAATTTCCAAACCGGAAGTAAATTTTTTAAACGTGTTGTGTTGTATTTTTGTACATTTATATGGTGTGAAAAGATGCCGAAACCCGGGATCGAACCAGGGACCTTTAGATCTTCAGTCTAACGCTCTCCCAACTGTGCTATTTCTGCCTCCTCTTATAGTAAGCGGGGACACTTTTTTAAAAAATTGAAGACACAACAACAGCATAGAAATCCAACTGCATTACAAACCAGAGTCCTCTCCAGCACAAGAAAATTTCCAATTACTTCACAGGAAGCTACATTTATTTAAATTAGTTGATAAGTATCAATATACTAGCAAGATAAAGCTTAACATTGAAGCAAGGACCTTTAGAGCTTCAGCGAGACCATGGCAAAACCTAGAGATGAGCCAGGTACTTCAAGATCTTCAGTGTAAAGCTCTGCATACTGAGCAAGGACCTGTAGAGCTTCAGCGAGACCATTGCAAAACCTAGAGATGTGCCAGATACTTCAAGATCTTCAGTGTAAAGCTCTTTACACTGAACTATTTTAGCTTCACGAGAGTGAAAAGATGATCTCCCTTTGAAGAATTTGAAGACATTCCATCGTGAACTAAATTTCACAAAGTTACAATACATTTAATATGAACCTTTCCAAAACCCAGAAACTAAACAGGGACCTTAAGCCTAATGCTCTGCCAACCAAGCCATTTGAGCCTCTGAGAAAACGTTTTGTTTTCAATTGAATTATGTTCTATATTTTTCTCAGGACATTTTGAACAATCTGGCAATTTTCAGGCAGCATGGAAATTCTAATAGACTAAGAAAAAACAAAACAAAACCGAAAGACTTTTTAAACTTTCATCAATCACATTGTTTTGGTTACCAAGCATATCCAATATTGGATTTCAAGTAGGGATGTTGAGATTTTCAGTGCATCAGTCCTTGCTGGTGGTTTTAAAGCCTACTGAAAACGTTTTGGGATGGATTTAGAAATGGGTACTTTTAATCATGTACTTTCCTGAATGAGGAGCATCCCTATCAATTTACGAAAGAAAAAGGAGACTTCCAAAATAGTTATCGGTTGTTTTATATCCAAAGAAGAACATGCCGAAACCCGGGATCGAACCAGGGACCTTTAGATCTTCAGTCTAACGCTCTCCCAACTGAGCTATTTCGGCCTGTGCTGCTAGTTGTGGAGGTCACTGTTTTGGGAATTTGAAGATGTTCCACACCATAGAAATGCAAAGACATTGTGAATACAATTACAAGAATAACAAAAATTTCCAAACCGGAAGTAAATTTTTTAAACGTGTTGTGTTGTATTTTTGTACATTTATATGGTGTGAAAAGATGCCGAAACCCGGGATCGAACCAGGGACCTTTAGATCTTCAGTCTAACGCTCTCCCAACTGAGCTATTTCTGCCTCCTCTAACAGTAAGCGTGGACACTTTTTAAAAAAATTGAAGACACAACAACAGCATAGAAATCCAACTGCATTACAAACCAGAGTCCTCTCCAGCACAAGAAAATTTCCAATTACTTCACAGGAAGCTACATTTCTTTAAATTAGTTGATAAGTATCAATATACTAGCAAGATAAAGCTTAACATTGAAGCAAAGACCTTTAGAGCTTCAGCGAGACCATGGCAAAACCTAGAGATGAGCCAGGTACTTCAAGATCTTCAGTGTAAAGCTCTGCATACTGAGCAAGGACCTGTAGAGCTTCAGCGAGACCATTGCAAAACCTAGAGATGTGCCAGATACTTCAAGATCTTCAGTGTAAAGCTCTTTACACTGAACTATTTTAGCTTCACGAGAGTGAAAAGATGATCTCCCTTTGAAGAATTTGAAGACATTCCATCGTGAACTAAATTTCACAAAGTTACAATACATTTAATATGAACCTTTCCAAAACCCAGAAACTAAACAGGGACCTTAAGCCTAATGCTCTGCCAACCAAGCCATTTGAGCCTCTGAGAAAACGTTTTGTTTTCAATTGAATTATGTTCTATATTTTTCTCAGGACATTTTGAACAATCTGGCAATTTTCAGGCAGCATGGAAATTCTAATAGACTAAGAAAAAACAAAACAAAACCGAAAGACTTTTTAAACTTTCATCAATCACATTGTTTTGGTTACCAAGCATATCCAATATTGGATTTCAAGTAGGGATGTTGAGATTTTCAGTGCATCAGTCCTTGCTGGTGGTTTTAAAGCCTACTGAAAACGTTTTGGGATGGATTTAGAAATGGGTACTTTTAATCATGTACTTTCCTGAATGAGGAGCATCCCTATCAATTTACGAAAGAAAAAGGAGACTTCCAAAATAGTTATCGGTTGTTTTATATCCAAAGAAGAACATGCCGAAACCCGGGATCGAACCAGGGACCTTTAGATCTTCAGTCTAACGCTCTCCCAACTGAGCTATTTCGGCCTGTGCTGCTAGTTGTGGAGGTCACTGTTTTGGGAATTTGAAGATGTTCCACATCATAGAAATGCAAAGACATTGTGAATACAATTACAAGAATAACAAAAATTTCCAAACCGGAAGTAAATTTTTTAAACGTGTTGTGTTGTATTTTTGTACATTTATATGGTGTGAAAAGATGCCGAAACCCGGGATCGAACCAGGGACCTTTAGATCTTCAGTCTAACGCTCTCCCAACTGAGCTATTTCGGCCTCCTCTAACAGTAAGCGTGGACACTTTTTAAAAAAATTGAAGACACAACAACAGCATAGAAATCCAACTGCATTACAAACCAGAGTCCTCTCCAGCACAAGAAAATTTCCAATTACTTCACAGGAAGCTACATTTCTTTAAATTAGTTGATAAGTATCAATATACTAGCAAGATAAAGCTTAACATTGAAGCAAAGACCTTTAGAGCTTCAGCGAGACCATGGCAAAACCTAGAGATGAGCCAGGTACTTCAAGATCTTCAGTGTAAAGCTCTGCATACTGAGCAAGGACCTGTAGAGCTTCAGCGAGACCATTGCAAAACCTAGAGATGTGCCAGATACTTCAAGATCTTCAGTGTAAAGCTCTTTACACTGAACTATTTTAGCTTCACGAGAGTGAAAAGATGATCTCCCTTTGAAGAATTTGAAGACATTCCATCGTGAACTAAATTTCACAAAGTTACAATACATTTAATATGAACCTTTCCAAAACCCAGAAACTAAACAGGGACCTTAAGCCTAATGCTCTGCCAACCAAGCCATTTGAGCCTCTGAGAAAACGTTTTGTTTTCAATTGAATTATGTTCTATATTTTTCTCAGGACATTTTGAACAATCTGGCAATTTTCAGGCAGCATGGAAATTCTAATAGACTAAGAAAAAACAAAACAAAACCGAAAGACTTTTTAAACTTTCATCAATCACATTGTTTTGGTTACCAAGCATATCCAATATTGGATTTCAAGTAGGGATGTTGAGATTTTCAGTGCATCAGTCCTTGCTGGTGGTTTTAAAGCCTACTGAAAACGTTTTGGGATGGATTTAGAAATGGGTACTTTTAATCATGTACTTTCCTGAATGAGGAGCATCCCTATCAATTTACGAAAGAAAAAGGAGACTTCCAAAATAGTTATCGGTTGTTTTATATCCAAAGAAGAACATGCCGAAACCCGGGATCGAACCAGGGACCTTTAGATCTTCAGTCTAACGCTCTCCCAACTGAGCTATTTCGGCCTGTGCTGCTAGTTGTGGAGGTCACTGTTTTGGGAATTTGAAGATGTTCCACATCATAGAAATGCAAAGACATTGTGAATACAATTACAAGAATAACAAAAATTTCCAAACCGGAAGTAAATTTTTTAAACGTGTTGTGTAGTATTTTTGTACATTTATATGGTGTGAAAAGATGCCGAAACCCGGGATCGAACCAGGGACCTTTAGATCTTCAGTCTAACGCTCTCCCAACTGTGCTATTTCTGCCTCCTCTTATAGTAAGCGGGGACACTTTTTTAAAAAATTGAAGACACAACAACAGCATAGAAATCCAACTGCATTACAAACCAGAGTCCTCTCCAGCACAAGAAAATTTCCAATTACTTCACAGGAAGCTACATTTATTTAAATTAGTTGATAAGTATCAATATACTAGCAAGATAAAGCTTAACATTGAAGCAAGGACCTTTAGAGCTTCAGCGAGACCATGGCAAAACCTAGAGATGAGCCAGGTACTTCAAGATCTTCAGTGTAAAGCTCTGCATACTGAGCAAGGACCTGTAGAGCTTCAGCGAGACCATTGCAAAACCTAGAGATGTGCCAGATACTTCAAGATCTTCAGTGTAAAGCTCTTTACACTGAACTATTTTAGCTTCACGAGAGTGAAAAGATGATCTCCCTTTGAAGAATTTGAAGACATTCCATCGTGAACTAAATTTCACAAAGTTACAATACATTTAATATGAACCTTTCCAAAACCCAGAAACTAAACAGGGACCTTAAGCCTAATGCTCTGCCAACCAAGCCATTTGAGCCTCTGAGAAAACGTTTTGTTTTCAATTGAATTATGTTCTATATTTTTCTCAGGACATTTTGAACAATCTGGCAATTTTCAGGCAGCATGGAAATTCTAATAGACTAAGAAAAAACAAAACAAAACCGAAAGACTTTTTAAACTTTCATCAATCACATTGTTTTGGTTACCAAGCATATCCAATATTGGATTTCAAGTAGGGATGTTGAGATTTTCAGTGCATCAGTCCTTGCTGGTGGTTTTAAAGCCTACTGAAAACGTTTTGGGATGGATTTAGAAATGGGTACTTTTAATCATGTACTTTCCTGAATGAGGAGCATCCCTATCAATTTACGAAAGAAAAAGGAGACTTCCAAAATAGTTATCGGTTGTTTTATATCCAAAGAAGAACATGCCGAAACCCGGGATCGAACCAGGGACCTTTAGATCTTCAGTCTAACGCTCTCCCAACTGAGCTATTTCGGCCTGTGCTGCTAGTTGTGGAGGTCACTGTTTTGGGAATTTGAAGATGTTCCACATCATAGAAATGCAAAGACATTGTGAATACAATTACAAGAATAACAAAAATTTCCAAACCGGAAGTAAATTTTTTAAACGTGTTGTGTTGTATTTTTGTACATTTATATGGTGTGAAAAGATGCCGAAACCCGGGATCGAACCAGGGACCTTTAGATCTTCAGTCTAACGCTCTCCCAACTGAGCTATTTCGGCCTCCTCTAACAGTAAGCGTGGACACTTTTTAAAAAAATTGAAGACACAACAACAGCATAGAAATCCAACTGCATTACAAACCAGAGTCCTCTCCAGCACAAGAAAATTTCCAATTACTTCACAGGAAGCTACATTTCTTTAAATTAGTTGATAAGTATCAATATACTAGCAAGATAAAGCTTAACATTGAAGCAAAGACCTTTAGAGCTTCAGCGAGACCATGGCAAAACCTAGAGATGAGCCAGGTACTTCAAGATCTTCAGTGTAAAGCTCTGCATACTGAGCAAGGACCTGTAGAGCTTCAGCGAGACCATTGCAAAACCTAGAGATGTGCCAGATACTTCAAGATCTTCAGTGTAAAGCTCTTTACACTGAACTATTTTAGCTTCACGAGAGTGAAAAGATGATCTCCCTTTGAAGAATTTGAAGACATTCCATCGTGAACTAAATTTCACAAAGTTACAATACATTTAATATGAACCTTTCCAAAACCCAGAAACTAAACAGGGACCTTAAGCCTAATGCTCTGCCAACCAAGCCATTTGAGCCTCTGAGAAAACGTTTTGTTTTCAATTGAATTATGTTCTATATTTTTCTCAGGACATTTTGAACAATCTGGCAATTTTCAGGCAGCATGGAAATTCTAATAGACTAAGAAAAAACAAAACAAAACCGAAAGACTTTTTAAACTTTCATCAATCACATTGTTTTGGTTACCAAGCATATCCAATATTGGATTTCAAGTAGGGATGTTGAGATTTTCAGTGCATCAGTCCTTGCTGGTGGTTTTAAAGCCTACTGAAAACGTTTTGGGATGGATTTAGAAATGGGTACTTTTAATCATGTACTTTCCTGAATGAGGAGCATCCCTATCAATTTACGAAAGAAAAAGGAGACTTCCAAAATAGTTATCGGTTGTTTTATATCCAAAGAAGAACATGCCGAAACCCGGGATCGAACCAGGGACCTTTAGATCTTCAGTCTAACGCTCTCCCAACTGAGCTATTTCGGCCTGTGCTGCTAGTTGTGGAGGTCACTGTTTTGGGAATTTGAAGATGTTCCACATCATAGAAATGCAAAGACATTGTGAATACAATTACAAGAATAACAAAAATTTCCAAACCGGAAGTAAATTTTTTAAACGTGTTGTGTAGTATTTTTGTACATTTATATGGTGTGAAAAGATGCCGAAACCCGGGATCGAACCAGGGACCTTTAGATCTTCAGTCTAACGCTCTCCCAACTGTGCTATTTCTGCCTCCTCTTATAGTAAGCGGGGACACTTTTTTAAAAAATTGAAGACACAACAACAGCATAGAAATCCAACTGCATTACAAACCAGAGTCCTCTCCAGCACAAGAAAATTTCCAATTACTTCACAGGAAGCTACATTTCTTTAAATTAGTTGATAAGTATCAATATACTAGCAAGATAAAGCTTAACATTGAAGCAAGGACCTTTAGAGCTTCAGCGAGACCATGGCAAAACCTAGAGATGAGCCAGGTACTTCAAGATCTTCAGTGTAAAGCTCTGCATACTGAGCAAGGACCTGTAGAGCTTCAGCGAGACCATTGCAAAACCTAGAGATGTGCCAGATACTTCAAGATCTTCAGTGTAAAGCTCTTTACACTGAACTATTTTAGCTTCACGAGAGTGAAAAGATGATCTCCCTTTGAAGAATTTGAAGACATTCCATCGTGAACTAAATTTCACAAAGTTACAATACATTTAATATGAACCTTTCCAAAACCCAGAAACTAAACAGGGACCTTAAGCCTAATGCTCTGCCAACCAAGCCATTTGAGCCTCTGAGAAAACGTTTTGTTTTCAATTGAATTATGTTCTATATTTTTCTCAGGACATTTTGAACAATCTGGCAATTTTCAGGCAGCATGGAAATTCTAATAGACTAAGAAAAAACAAAACAAAACCGAAAGACTTTTTAAACTTTCATCAATCACATTGTTTTGGTTACCAAGCATATCCAATATTGGATTTCAAGTAGGGATGTTGAGATTTTCAGTGCATCAGTCCTTGCTGGTGGTTTTAAAGCCTACTGAAAACGTTTTGGGATGGATTTAGAAATGGGTACTTTTAATCATGTACTTTCCTGAATGAGGAGCATCCCTATCAATTTACGAAAGAAAAAGGAGACTTCCAAAATAGTTATCGGTTGTTTTATATCCAAAGAAGAACATGCCGAAACCCGGGATCGAACCAGGGACCTTTAGATCTTCAGTCTAACGCTCTCCCAACTGAGCTATTTCGGCCTGTGCTGCTAGTTGTGGAGGTCACTGTTTTGGGAATTTGAAGATGTTCCACACCATAGAAATGCAAAGACATTGTGAATACAATTACAAGAATAACAAAAATTTCCAAACCGGAAGTAAATTTTTTAAACGTGTTGTGTTGTATTTTTGTACATTTATATGGTGTGAAAAGATGCCGAAACCCGGGATCGAACCAGGGACCTTTAGATCTTCAGTCTAACGCTCTCCCAACTGAGCTATTTCGGCCTCCTCTAACAGTAAGCGTGGACACTTTTTAAAAAAATTGAAGACACAACAACAGCATAGAAATCCAACTGCATTACAAACCAGAGTCCTCTCCAGCACAAGAAAATTTCCAATTACTTCACAGGAAGCTACATTTCTTTAAATTAGTTGATAAGTATCAATATACTAGCAAGATAAAGCTTAACATTGAAGCAAAGACCTTTAGAGCTTCAGCGAGACCATGGCAAAACCTAGAGATGAGCCAGGTACTTCAAGATCTTCAGTGTAAAGCTCTGCATACTGAGCAAGGACCTGTAGAGCTTCAGCGAGACCATTGCAAAACCTAGAGATGTGCCAGATACTTCAAGATCTTCAGTGTAAAGCTCTTTACACTGAACTATTTTAGCTTCACGAGAGTGAAAAGATGATCTCCCTTTGAAGAATTTGAAGACATTCCATCGTGAACTAAATTTCACAAAGTTACAATACATTTAATATGAACCTTTCCAAAACCCAGAAACTAAACAGGGACCTTAAGCCTAATGCTCTGCCAACCAAGCCATTTGAGCCTCTGAGAAAACGTTTTGTTTTCAATTGAATTATGTTCTATATTTTTCTCAGGACATTTTGAACAATCTGGCAATTTTCAGGCAGCATGGAAATTCTAATAGACTAAGAAAAAACAAAACAAAACCGAAAGACTTTTTAAACTTTCATCAATCACATTGTTTTGGTTACCAAGCATATCCAATATTGGATTTCAAGTAGGGATGTTGAGATTTTCAGTGCATCAGTCCTTGCTGGTGGTTTTAAAGCCTACTGAAAACGTTTTGGGATGGATTTAGAAATGGGTACTTTTAATCATGTACTTTCCTGAATGAGGAGCATCCCTATCAATTTACGAAAGAAAAAGGAGACTTCCAAAATAGTTATCGGTTGTTTTATATCCAAAGAAGAACATGCCGAAACCCGGGATCGAACCAGGGACCTTTAGATCTTCAGTCTAACGCTCTCCCAACTGAGCTATTTCGGCCTGTGCTGCTAGTTGTGGAGGTCACTGTTTTGGGAATTTGAAGATGTTCCACATCATAGAAATGCAAAGACATTGTGAATACAATTACAAGAATAACAAAAATTTCCAAACCGGAAGTAAATTTTTTAAACGTGTTGTGTTGTATTTTTGTACATTTATATGGTGTGAAAAGATGCCGAAACCCGGGATCGAACCAGGGACCTTTAGATCTTCAGTCTAACGCTCTCCCAACTGAGCTATTTCTGCCTCCTCTTATAGTAAGCGGGGACACTTTTTTAAAAAATTGAAGACACAACAACAGCATAGAAATCCAACTGCATTACAAACCAGAGTCCTCTCCAGCACAAGAAAATTTCCAATTACTTCACAGGAAGCTACATTTATTTAAATTAGTTGATAAGTATCAATATACTAGCAAGATAAAGCTTAACATTGAAGCAAGGACCTTTAGAGCTTCAGCGAGACCATGGCAAAACCTAGAGATGAGCCAGGTACTTCAAGATCTTCAGTGTAAAGCTCTGCATACTGAGCAAGGACCTGTAGAGCTTCAGCGAGACCATTGCAAAACCTAGAGATGTGCCAGATACTTCAAGATCTTCAGTGTAAAGCTCTTTACACTGAACTATTTTAGCTTCACGAGAGTGAAAAGATGATCTCCCTTTGAAGAATTTGAAGACATTCCATCGTGAACTAAATTTCACAAAGTTACAATACATTTAATATGAACCTTTCCAAAACCCAGAAACTAAACAGGGACCTTAAGCCTAATGCTCTGCCAACCAAGCCATTTGAGCCTCTGAGAAAACGTTTTGTTTTCAATTGAATTATGTTCTATATTTTTCTCAGGACATTTTGAACAATCTGGCAATTTTCAGGCAGCATGGAAATTCTAATAGACTAAGAAAAAACAAAACAAAACCGAAAGACTTTTTAAACTTTCATCAATCACATTGTTTTGGTTACCAAGCATATCCAATATTGGATTTCAAGTAGGGATGTTGAGATTTTCAGTGCATCAGTCCTTGCTGGTGGTTTTAAAGCCTACTGAAAACGTTTTGGGATGGATTTAGAAATGGGTACTTTTAATCATGTACTTTCCTGAATGAGGAGCATCCCTATCAATTTACGAAAGAAAAAGGAGACTTCCAAAATAGTTATCGGTTGTTTTATATCCAAAGAAGAACATGCCGAAACCCGGGATCGAACCAGGGACCTTTAGATCTTCAGTCTAACGCTCTCCCAACTGAGCTATTTCGGCCTGTGCTGCTAGTCGTGGAGGTCACTGTTTTGGGAATTTGAAGATGTTCCACATCATAGAAATGCAAAGACATTGTGAATACAATTACAAGAATAACAAAAATTTCCAAACCGGAAGTAAATTTTTTAAACGTGTTGTGTTGTATTTTTGTACATTTATATGGTGTGAAAAGATGCCGAAACCCGGGATCGAACCAGGGACCTTTAGATCTTCAGTCTAACGCTCTCCCAACTGAGCTATTTCGGCCTTCTCTAACAGTAAGCGTGGACATGTTTTAAAAAAAATGGAAAACACAACAACAGCATAGAAATCCAACTGCATTACAAACCAGAGTCCTCTCCAGCACAAGAAAATTTCCAATTACTTCACAGGAAGCTACATTTATTTAAATTAGTTGATAAGTATCAATATACTAGCAAGATAAAGCTTAACATTGAAGCAAGGACCTTTAGAGCTTCAGCGAGACCATGGCAAAACCTAGAGATGAGCCAGGTACTTCAAGATCTTCAGTGTAAAGCTCTGCATACTGAGCAAGGACCTGTAGAGCTTCAGCGAGACCATTGCAAAACCTAGAGATGTGCCAGATACTTCAAGATCTTCAGTGTAAAGCTCTTTACACTGAACTATTTTAGCTTCACGAGAGTGAAAAGATGATCTCCCTTTGAAGAATTTGAAGACATTCCATCGTGAACTAAATTTCACAAAGTTACAATACATTTAATATGAACCTTTCCAAAACCCAGAAACTAAACAGGGACCTTAAGCCTAATGCTCTGCCAACCAAGCCATTTGAGCCTCTGAGAAAACGTTTTGTTTTCAATTGAATTATGTTCTATATTTTTCTCAGGACATTTTGAACAATCTGGCAATTTTCAGGCAGCATGGAAATTCTAATAGACTAAGAAAAAACAAAACAAAACCGAAAGACTTTTTAAACTTTCATCAATCACATTGTTTTGGTTACCAAGCATATCCAATATTGGATTTCAAGTAGGGATGTTGAGATTTTCAGTGCATCAGTCCTTGCTGGTGGTTTTAAAGCCTACTGAAAACGTTTTGGGATGGATTTAGAAATGGGTACTTTTAATCATGTACTTTCCTGAATGAGGAGCATCCCTATCAATTTACGAAAGAAAAAGGAGACTTCCAAAATAGTTATCGGTTGTTTTATATCCAAAGAAGAACATGCCGAAACCCGGGATCGAACCAGGGACCTTTAGATCTTCAGTCTAACGCTCTCCCAACTGAGCTATTTCGGCCTGTGCTGCTAGTTGTGGAGGTCACTGTTTTGGGAATTTGAAGATGTTCCACATCATAGAAATGCAAAGACATTGTGAATACAATTACAAGAATAACAAAAATTTCCAAACCGGAAGTAAATTTTTTAAACGTGTTGTGTAGTATTTTTGTACATTTATATGGTGTGAAAAGATGCCGAAACCCGGGATCGAACCAGGGACCTTTAGATCTTCAGTCTAACGCTCTCCCAACTGTGCTATTTCTGCCTCCTCTTATAGTAAGCGGGGACACTTTTTTAAAAAATTGAAGACACAACAACAGCATAGAAATCCAACTGCATTACAAACCAGAGTCCTCTCCAGCACAAGAAAATTTCCAATTACTTCACAGGAAGCTACATTTATTTAAATTAGTTGATAAGTATCAATATACTAGCAAGATAAAGCTTAACATTGAAGCAAGGACCTTTAGAGCTTCAGCGAGACCATGGCAAAACCTAGAGATGAGCCAGGTACTTCAAGATCTTCAGTGTAAAGCTCTGCATACTGAGCAAGGACCTGTAGAGCTTCAGCGAGACCATTGCAAAACCTAGAGATGTGCCAGATACTTCAAGATCTTCAGTGTAAAGCTCTTTACACTGAACTATTTTAGCTTCACGAGAGTGAAAAGATGATCTCCCTTTGAAGAATTTGAAGACATTCCATCGTGAACTAAATTTCACAAAGTTACAATACATTTAATATGAACCTTTCCAAAACCCAGAAACTAAACAGGGACCTTAAGCCTAATGCTCTGCCAACCAAGCCATTTGAGCCTCTGAGAAAACGTTTTGTTTTCAATTGAATTATGTTCTATATTTTTCTCAGGACATTTTGAACAATCTGGCAATTTTCAGGCAGCATGGAAATTCTAATAGACTAAGAAAAAACAAAACAAAACCGAAAGACTTTTTAAACTTTCATCAATCACATTGTTTTGGTTACCAAGCATATCCAATATTGGATTTCAAGTAGGGATGTTGAGATTTTCAGTGCATCAGTCCTTGCTGGTGGTTTTAAAGCCTACTGAAAACGTTTTGGGATGGATTTAGAAATGGGTACTTTTAATCATGTACTTTCCTGAATGAGGAGCATCCCTATCAATTTACGAAAGAAAAAGGAGACTTCCAAAATAGTTATCGGTTGTTTTATATCCAAAGAAGAACATGCCGAAACCCGGGATCGAACCAGGGACCTTTAGATCTTCAGTCTAACGCTCTCCCAACTGAGCTATTTCGGCCTGTGCTGCTAGTTGTGGAGGTCACTGTTTTGGGAATTTGAAGATGTTCCACATCATAGAAATGCAAAGACATTGTGAATACAATTACAAGAATAACAAAAATTTCCAAACCGGAAGTAAATTTTTTAAACGTGTTGTGTTGTATTTTTGTACATTTATATGGTGTGAAAAGATGCCGAAACCCGGGATCGAACCAGGGACCTTTAGATCTTCAGTCTAACGCTCTCCCAACTGAGCTATTTCGGCCTCCTCTAACAGTAAGCGTGGACACTTTTTAAAAAAATTGAAGACACAACAACAGCATAGAAATCCAACTGCATTACAAACCAGAGTCCTCTCCAGCACAAGAAAATTTCCAATTACTTCACAGGAAGCTACATTTCTTTAAATTAGTTGATAAGTATCAATATACTAGCAAGATAAAGCTTAACATTGAAGCAAAGACCTTTAGAGCTTCAGCGAGACCATGGCAAAACCTAGAGATGAGCCAGGTACTTCAAGATCTTCAGTGTAAAGCTCTGCATACTGAGCAAGGACCTGTAGAGCTTCAGCGAGACCATTGCAAAACCTAGAGATGTGCCAGATACTTCAAGATCTTCAGTGTAAAGCTCTTTACACTGAACTATTTTAGCTTCACGAGAGTGAAAAGATGATCTCCCTTTGAAGAATTTGAAGACATTCCATCGTGAACTAAATTTCACAAAGTTACAATACATTTAATATGAACCTTTCCAAAACCCAGAAACTAAACAGGGACCTTAAGCCTAATGCTCTGCCAACCAAGCCATTTGAGCCTCTGAGAAAACGTTTTGTTTTCAATTGAATTATGTTCTATATTTTTCTCAGGACATTTTGAACAATCTGGCAATTTTCAGGCAGCATGGAAATTCTAATAGACTAAGAAAAAACAAAACAAAACCGAAAGACTTTTTAAACTTTCATCAATCACATTGTTTTGGTTACCAAGCATATCCAATATTGGATTTCAAGTAGGGATGTTGAGATTTTCAGTGCATCAGTCCTTGCTGGTGGTTTTAAAGCCTACTGAAAACGTTTTGGGATGGATTTAGAAATGGGTACTTTTAATCATGTACTTTCCTGAATGAGGAGCATCCCTATCAATTTACGAAAGAAAAAGGAGACTTCCAAAATAGTTATCGGTTGTTTTATATCCAAAGAAGAACATGCCGAAACCCGGGATCGAACCAGGGACCTTTAGATCTTCAGTCTAACGCTCTCCCAACTGAGCTATTTCGGCCTGTGCTGCTAGTTGTGGAGGTCACTGTTTTGGGAATTTGAAGATGTTCCACATCATAGAAATGCAAAGACATTGTGAATACAATTACAAGAATAACAAAAATTTCCAAACCGGAAGTAAATTTTTTAAACGTGTTGTGTAGTATTTTTGTACATTTATATGGTGTGAAAAGATGCCGAAACCCGGGATCGAACCAGGGACCTTTAGATCTTCAGTCTAACGCTCTCCCAACTGTGCTATTTCTGCCTCCTCTTATAGTAAGCGGGGACACTTTTTTAAAAAATTGAAGACACAACAACAGCATAGAAATCCAACTGCATTACAAACCAGAGTCCTCTCCAGCACAAGAAAATTTCCAATTACTTCACAGGAAGCTACATTTCTTTAAATTAGTTGATAAGTATCAATATACTAGCAAGATAAAGCTTAACATTGAAGCAAGGACCTTTAGAGCTTCAGCGAGACCATGGCAAAACCTAGAGATGAGCCAGGTACTTCAAGATCTTCAGTGTAAAGCTCTGCATACTGAGCAAGGACCTGTAGAGCTTCAGCGAGACCATTGCAAAACCTAGAGATGTGCCAGATACTTCAAGATCTTCAGTGTAAAGCTCTTTACACTGAACTATTTTAGCTTCACGAGAGTGAAAAGATGATCTCCCTTTGAAGAATTTGAAGACATTCCATCGTGAACTAAATTTCACAAAGTTACAATACATTTAATATGAACCTTTCCAAAACCCAGAAACTAAACAGGGACCTTAAGCCTAATGCTCTGCCAACCAAGCCATTTGAGCCTCTGAGAAAACGTTTTGTTTTCAATTGAATTATGTTCTATATTTTTCTCAGGACATTTTGAACAATCTGGCAATTTTCAGGCAGCATGGAAATTCTAATAGACTAAGAAAAAACAAAACAAAACCGAAAGACTTTTTAAACTTTCATCAATCACATTGTTTTGGTTACCAAGCATATCCAATATTGGATTTCAAGTAGGGATGTTGAGATTTTCAGTGCATCAGTCCTTGCTGGTGGTTTTAAAGCCTACTGAAAACGTTTTGGGATGGATTTAGAAATGGGTACTTTTAATCATGTACTTTCCTGAATGAGGAGCATCCCTATCAATTTACGAAAGAAAAAGGAGACTTCCAAAATAGTTATCGGTTGTTTTATATCCAAAGAAGAACATGCCGAAACCCGGGATCGAACCAGGGACCTTTAGATCTTCAGTCTAACGCTCTCCCAACTGAGCTATTTCGGCCTGTGCTGCTAGTTGTGGAGGTCACTGTTTTGGGAATTTGAAGATGTTCCACACCATAGAAATGCAAAGACATTGTGAATACAATTACAAGAATAACAAAAATTTCCAAACCGGAAGTAAATTTTTTAAACGTGTTGTGTTGTATTTTTGTACATTTATATGGTGTGAAAAGATGCCGAAACCCGGGATCGAACCAGGGACCTTTAGATCTTCAGTCTAACGCTCTCCCAACTGAGCTATTTCGGCCTCCTCTAACAGTAAGCGTGGACACTTTTTAAAAAAATTGAAGACACAACAACAGCATAGAAATCCAACTGCATTACAAACCAGAGTCCTCTCCAGCACAAGAAAATTTCCAATTACTTCACAGGAAGCTACATTTCTTTAAATTAGTTGATAAGTATCAATATACTAGCAAGATAAAGCTTAACATTGAAGCAAAGACCTTTAGAGCTTCAGCGAGACCATGGCAAAACCTAGAGATGAGCCAGGTACTTCAAGATCTTCAGTGTAAAGCTCTGCATACTGAGCAAGGACCTGTAGAGCTTCAGCGAGACCATTGCAAAACCTAGAGATGTGCCAGATACTTCAAGATCTTCAGTGTAAAGCTCTTTACACTGAACTATTTTAGCTTCACGAGAGTGAAAAGATGATCTCCCTTTGAAGAATTTGAAGACATTCCATCGTGAACTAAATTTCACAAAGTTACAATACATTTAATATGAACCTTTCCAAAACCCAGAAACTAAACAGGGACCTTAAGCCTAATGCTCTGCCAACCAAGCCATTTGAGCCTCTGAGAAAACGTTTTGTTTTCAATTGAATTATGTTCTATATTTTTCTCAGGACATTTTGAACAATCTGGCAATTTTCAGGCAGCATGGAAATTCTAATAGACTAAGAAAAAACAAAACAAAACCGAAAGACTTTTTAAACTTTCATCAATCACATTGTTTTGGTTACCAAGCATATCCAATATTGGATTTCAAGTAGGGATGTTGAGATTTTCAGTGCATCAGTCCTTGCTGGTGGTTTTAAAGCCTACTGAAAACGTTTTGGGATGGATTTAGAAATGGGTACTTTTAATCATGTACTTTCCTGAATGAGGAGCATCCCTATCAATTTACGAAAGAAAAAGGAGACTTCCAAAATAGTTATCGGTTGTTTTATATCCAAAGAAGAACATGCCGAAACCCGGGATCGAACCAGGGACCTTTAGATCTTCAGTCTAACGCTCTCCCAACTGAGCTATTTCGGCCTGTGCTGCTAGTTGTGGAGGTCACTGTTTTGGGAATTTGAAGATGTTCCACATCATAGAAATGCAAAGACATTGTGAATACAATTACAAGAATAACAAAAATTTCCAAACCGGAAGTAAATTTTTTAAACGTGTTGTGTTGTATTTTTGTACATTTATATGGTGTGAAAAGATGCCGAAACCCGGGATCGAACCAGGGACCTTTAGATCTTCAGTCTAACGCTCTCCCAACTGAGCTATTTCTGCCTCCTCTTATAGTAAGCGGGGACACTTTTTTAAAAAATTGAAGACACAACAACAGCATAGAAATCCAACTGCATTACAAACCAGAGTCCTCTCCAGCACAAGAAAATTTCCAATTACTTCACAGGAAGCTACATTTATTTAAATTAGTTGATAAGTATCAATATACTAGCAAGATAAAGCTTAACATTGAAGCAAGGACCTTTAGAGCTTCAGCGAGACCATGGCAAAACCTAGAGATGAGCCAGGTACTTCAAGATCTTCAGTGTAAAGCTCTGCATACTGAGCAAGGACCTGTAGAGCTTCAGCGAGACCATTGCAAAACCTAGAGATGTGCCAGATACTTCAAGATCTTCAGTGTAAAGCTCTTTACACTGAACTATTTTAGCTTCACGAGAGTGAAAAGATGATCTCCCTTTGAAGAATTTGAAGACATTCCATCGTGAACTAAATTTCACAAAGTTACAATACATTTAATATGAACCTTTCCAAAACCCAGAAACTAAACAGGGACCTTAAGCCTAATGCTCTGCCAACCAAGCCATTTGAGCCTCTGAGAAAACGTTTTGTTTTCAATTGAATTATGTTCTATATTTTTCTCAGGACATTTTGAACAATCTGGCAATTTTCAGGCAGCATGGAAATTCTAATAGACTAAGAAAAAACAAAACAAAACCGAAAGACTTTTTAAACTTTCATCAATCACATTGTTTTGGTTACCAAGCATATCCAATATTGGATTTCAAGTAGGGATGTTGAGATTTTCAGTGCATCAGTCCTTGCTGGTGGTTTTAAAGCCTACTGAAAACGTTTTGGGATGGATTTAGAAATGGGTACTTTTAATCATGTACTTTCCTGAATGAGGAGCATCCCTATCAATTTACGAAAGAAAAAGGAGACTTCCAAAATAGTTATCGGTTGTTTTATATCCAAAGAAGAACATGCCGAAACCCGGGATCGAACCAGGGACCTTTAGATCTTCAGTCTAACGCTCTCCCAACTGAGCTATTTCGGCCTGTGCTGCTAGTCGTGGAGGTCACTGTTTTGGGAATTTGAAGATGTTCCACATCATAGAAATGCAAAGACATTGTGAATACAATTACAAGAATAACAAAAATTTCCAAACCGGAAGTAAATTTTTTAAACGTGTTGTGTTGTATTTTTGTACATTTATATGGTGTGAAAAGATGCCGAAACCCGGGATCGAACCAGGGACCTTTAGATCTTCAGTCTAACGCTCTCCCAACTGAGCTATTTCGGCCTTCTCTAACAGTAAGCGTGGACATGTTTTAAAAAAAATGGAAAACACAACAACAGCATAGAAATCCAACTGCATTACAAACCAGAGTCCTCTCCAGCACAAGAAAATTTCCAATTACTTCACAGGAAGCTACATTTATTTAAATTAGTTGATAAGTATCAATATACTAGCAAGATAAAGCTTAACATTGAAGCAAGGACCTTTAGAGCTTCAGCGAGACCATGGCAAAACCTAGAGATGAGCCAGGTACTTCAAGATCTTCAGTGTAAAGCTCTGCATACTGAGCAAGGACCTGTAGAGCTTCAGCGAGACCATTGCAAAACCTAGAGATGTGCCAGATACTTCAAGATCTTCAGTGTAAAGCTCTTTACACTGAACTATTTTAGCTTCACGAGAGTGAAAAGATGATCTCCCTTTGAAGAATTTGAAGACATTCCATCGTGAACTAAATTTCACAAAGTTACAATACATTTAATATGAACCTTTCCAAAACCCAGAAACTAAACAGGGACCTTAAGCCTAATGCTCTGCCAACCAAGCCATTTGAGCCTCTGAGAAAACGTTTTGTTTTCAATTGAATTATGTTCTATATTTTTCTCAGGACATTTTGAACAATCTGGCAATTTTCAGGCAGCATGGAAATTCTAATAGACTAAGAAAAAACAAAACAAAACCGAAAGACTTTTTAAACTTTCATCAATCACATTGTTTTGGTTACCAAGCATATCCAATATTGGATTTCAAGTAGGGATGTTGAGATTTTCAGTGCATCAGTCCTTGCTGGTGGTTTTAAAGCCTACTGAAAACGTTTTGGGATGGATTTAGAAATGGGTACTTTTAATCATGTACTTTCCTGAATGAGGAGCATCCCTATCAATTTACGAAAGAAAAAGGAGACTTCCAAAATAGTTATCGGTTGTTTTATATCCAAAGAAGAACATGCCGAAACCCGGGATCGAACCAGGGACCTTTAGATCTTCAGTCTAACGCTCTCCCAACTGAGCTATTTCGGCCTGTGCTGCTAGTTGTGGAGGTCACTGTTTTGGGAATTTGAAGATGTTCCACATCATAGAAATGCAAAGACATTGTGAATACAATTACAAGAATAACAAAAATTTCCAAACCGGAAGTAAATTTTTTAAACGTGTTGTGTTGTATTTTTGTACATTTATATGGTGTGAAAAGATGCCGAAACCCGGGATCGAACCAGGGACCTTTAGATCTTCAGTCTAACGCTCTCCCAACTGAGCTATTTCGGCCTTCTCTAACAGTAAGCGTGGACACGTTTTAAAAAAAATGGAAAACACAACAACAGCATAGAAATCCAACTGCATTACAAACCAGAGTCCTCTCCAGCACAAGAAAATTTCCAATTACTTCACAGGAAGCTACATTTCTTTAAATTAGTTGATAAGTATCAATATACTAGCAAGATAAAGCTTAACATTGAAGCAAGGACCTTTAGAGCTTCAGCGAGACCATGGCAAAACCTAGAGATGAGCCAGGTACTTCAAGATCTTCAGTGTAAAGCTCTGCATACTGAGCAAGGACCTGTAGAGCTTCAGCGAGACCATTGCAAAACCTAGAGATGTGCCAGATACTTCAAGATCTTCAGTGTAAAGCTCTTTACACTGAACTATTTTAGCTTCACGAGAGTGAAAAGATGATCTCCCTTTGAAGAATTTGAAGACATTCCATCGTGAACTAAATTTCACAAAGTTACAATACATTTAATATGAACCTTTCCAAAACCCAGAAACTAAACAGGGACCTTAAGCCTAATGCTCTGCCAACCAAGCCATTTGAGCCTCTGAGAAAACGTTGTTTTCAATTGAATTATGTTCTATATTTTTCTCAGGACATTTTGAACAATCTGGCAATTTTCAGGCAGCATGGAAATTCTAATAGACTAAGAAAAAACAAAACAAAACCGAAAGACTTTTTAAACTTTCATCAATCACATTGTTTTGGTTACCAAGCATATCCAATATTGGATTTCAAGTAGGGATGTTGAGATTTTCAGTGCATCAGTCCTTGCTGGTGGTTTTAAAGCCTACTGAAAACGTTTTGGGATGGATTTAGAAATGGGTACTTTTAATCATGTACTTTCCTGAATGAGGAGCATCCCTATCAATTTACGAAAGAAAAAGGAGACTTCCAAAATAGTTATCGGTTGTTTTATATCCAAAGAAGAACATGCCGAAACCCGGGATCGAACCAGGGACCTTCAGATCTTCAGTCTAACGCTCTCCCAACTGAGCTATTTCGGCCTGTGCTGCTAGTTGTGGAGGTCACTGTTTTGGGAATTTGAAGATGTTCCACACCATAGAAATGCAAAGACATTGTGAATAAAATTTTTAAGAATAACAAAAATTTCCAAACCGGAAGTAAATTTTTTAAATGTGTTGTGTTGTATTTTTGTACATTTATACGGTGTGAAAAGATGCCGAAACCCGGGATCGAACCAGGGACCTTTAGATCTTCAGTCTAACGCTCTCCCAACTGAGCTATTTCGGCCTCCTCTAACAGTAAGCGTGGACACTTTTTAAAAAAATTGAAGACACAAAAACAGCATAGAAATCCAACTGCATTACAAACCAGAGTCCTCTCCAGCACAAGAAAATTTCCAATTACTTCACAGGAAGCTACATTTCTTTAAATTAGTTGATAAGTATCAATATACTAGCAAGATAAAGCTTAACATTGAAGCAAGGACCTTTAGAGCTTCAGCGAGACCATGGCAAAACCTAGAGATGAGCCAGGTACTTCAAGATCTTCAGTGTAAAGCTCTGCATACTGAGCAAGGACCTGTAGAGCTTCAGCGAGACCATTGCAAAACCTAGAGATGTGCCAGATACTTCAAGATCTTCAGTGTAAAGCTCTTTACACTGAACTATTTTAGCTTCACGAGAGTGAAAAGATGATCTCCCTTTGAAGAATTTGAAGACATTCCATCGTGAACTAAATTTCACAAAGTTACAATACATTTAATATGAACCTTTCCAAAACCCAGAAACTAAACAGGGACCTTAAGCCTAATGCTCTGCCAACCAAGCCATTTGAGCCTATGAGAAAACGTTTTGTTTTCAATTGAATTATGTTCTATATTTTTCTCAGGACATTTTGAACAATCTGGCAATTTTCAGGCAGCATGGAAATTCTAATAGACTAAGAAAAAACAAAACAAAACCGAAAGACTTTTTAAACTTTCATCAATCACATTGTTTTGGTTACCAAGCATATCCAATATTGGATTTCAAGTAGGGATGTTGAGATTTTCAGTGCATCAGTCCTTGCTGGTGGTTTTAAAGCCTACTGAAAACGTTTTGGGATGGATTTAGAAATGGGTACTTTTAATCATGTACTTTCCTGAATGAGGAGCATCCCTATCAATTTACGAAAGAAAAAGGAGACTTCCAAAATAGTTATCGGTTGTTTTATATCCAAAGAAGAACATGCCGAAACCCGGGATCGAACCAGGGACCTTTAGATCTTCAGTCTAACGCTCTCCCAACTGAGCTATTTCGGCCTGTGCTGCTAGTTGTGGAGGTCACTGTTTTGGGAATTTGAAGATGTTCCACATCATAGAAATGCAAAGACATTGTGAATACAATTACAAGAATAACAAAAATTTCCAAACCGGAAGTAAATTTTTTAAACGTGTTGTGTTGTATTTTTGTACATTTATATGGTGTGAAAAGATGCCGAAACCCGGGATCGAACCAGAGACCTTTAGATCTTCAGTCTAACGCTCTCCCAACTGAGCTATTTCGGCCTTCTCTAACAGTAAGCGTGGACACGTTTTAAAAAAAATGGAAAACACAACAACAGCATAGAAATCCAACTGCATTACAAACCAGAGTCCTCTCCAGCACAAGAAAATTTCCAATTACTTCACAGGAAGCTACATTTATTTAAATTAGTTGATAAGTATCAATATACTAGCAAGATAAAGCTTAACATTGAAGCAAGGACCTTTAGAGCTTCAGCGAGACCATGGCAAAACCTAGAGATGAGCCAGGTACTTCAAGATCTTCAGTGTAAAGCTCTGCATACTGAGCAAGGACCTGTAGAGCTTCAGCGAGACCATTGCAAAACCTAGAGATGTGCCAGATACTTCAAGATCTTCAGTGTAAAGCTCTTTACACTGAACTATTTTAGCTTCACGAGAGTGAAAAGATGATCTCCCTTTGAAGAATTTGAAGACATTCCATCGTGAACTAAATTTCACAAAGTTACAATACATTTAATATGAACCTTTCCAAAACCCAGAAACTAAACAGGGACCTTAAGCCTAATGCTCTGCCAACCAAGCCATTTGAGCCTCTGAGAAAACGTTGTTTTCAATTGAATTATGTTCTATATTTTTCTCAGGACATTTTGAACAATCTGGCAATTTTCAGGCAGCATGGAAATTCTAATAGACTAAGAAAAAACAAAACAAAACCGAAAGACTTTTTAAACTTTCATCAATCACATTGTTTTGGTTACCAAGCATATCCAATATTGGATTTCAAGTAGGGATGTTGAGATTTTCAGTGCATCAGTCCTTGCTGGTGGTTTTAAAGCCTACTGAAAACGTTTTGGGATGGATTTAGAAATGGGTACTTTTAATCATGTACTTTCCTGAATGAGGAGCATCCCTATCAATTTACGAAAGAAAAAGGAGACTTCCAAAATAGTTATCGGTTGTTTTATATCCAAAGAAGAACATGCCGAAACCCGGGATCGAACCAGGGACCTTTAGATCTTCAGTCTAACGCTCTCCCAACTGAGCTATTTCGGCCTGTGCTGCTAGTTGTGGAGGTCACTGTTTTGGGAATTTGAAGATGTTCCACACCATAGAAATGCAAAGACATTGTGAATAAAATTTTTAAGAATAACAAAAATTTCCAAACCGGAAGTAAATTTTTTAAATGTGTTGTGTTGTATTTTTGTACATTTATACGGTGTGAAAAGATGCCGAAACCCGGGATCGAACCAGGGACCTTTAGATCTTCAGTCTAACGCTCTCCCAACTGAGCTATTTCGGCCTCCTCTAACAGTAAGCGTGGACACTTTTTAAAAAAATTGAAGACACAAAAACAGCATAGAAATCCAACTGCATTACAAACCAGAGTCCTCTCCAGCACAAGAAAATTTCCAATTACTTCACAGGAAGCTACATTTCTTTAAATTAGTTGATAAGTATCAATATACTAGCAAGATAAAGCTTAACATTGAAGCAAGGACCTTTAGAGCTTCAGCGAGACCATGGCAAAACCTAGAGATGAGCCAGGTACTTCAAGATCTTCAGTGTAAAGCTCTGCATACTGAGCAAGGACCTGTAGAGCTTCAGCGAGACCATTGCAAAACCTAGAGATGTGCCAGATACTTCAAGATCTTCAGTGTAAAGCTCTTTACACTGAACTATTTTAGCTTCACGAGAGTGAAAAGATGATCTCCCTTTGAAGAATTTGAAGACATTCCATCGTGAACTAAATTTCACAAAGTTACAATACATTTAATATGAACCTTTCCAAAACCCAGAAACTAAACAGGGACCTTAAGCCTAATGCTCTGCCAACCAAGCCATTTGAGCCTCTGAGAAAACGTTTTGTTTTCAATTGAATTATGTTCTATATTTTTCTCAGGACATTTTGAACAATCTGGCAATTTTCAGGCAGCATGGAAATTCTAATAGACTAAGAAAAAACAAAACAAAACCGAAAGACTTTTTAAACTTTCATCAATCACATTGTTTTGGTTACCAAGCATATCCAATATTGGATTTCAAGTAGGGATGTTGAGATTTTCAGTGCATCAGTCCTTGCTGGTGGTTTTAAAGCCTACTGAAAACGTTTTGGGATGGATTTAGAAATGGGTACTTTTAATCATGTACTTTCCTGAATGAGGAGCATCCCTATCAATTTACGAAAGAAAAAGGAGACTTCCAAAATAGTTATCGGTTGTTTTATATCCAAAGAAGAACATGCCGAAACCCGGGATCGAACCAGGGACCTTTAGATCTTCAGTCTAACGCTCTCCCAACTGAGCTATTTCGGCCTGTGCTGCTAGTTGTGGAGGTCACTGTTTTGGGAATTTGAAGATGTTCCACATCATAGAAATGCAAAGACATTGTGAATACAATTACAAGAATAACAAAAATTTCCAAACCGGAAGTAAATTTTTTAAACGTGTTGTGTTGTATTTTTGTACATTTATATGGTGTGAAAAGATGCCGAGACCCGGGATCGAACCAGGGACCTTTAGATCTTCAGTCTAACGCTCTCCCAACTGAGCTATTTCGGCCTCCTCTAACAGTAAGCGTGGACACGTTTTAAAAAAAATCGAAAACACAACAACAGCATAGAAATCCAACTGCATTACAAACCAGAGTCCTCTCCAGCACAAGAAAATTTCCAATTACTTCACAGGAAGCTACATTTATTTAAATTAGTTGATAAGTATCAATATACCAGCAAGATAAAGCTTAACATTGAAGCAAGGACCTTTAGAGCTTCAGCGAGACCATGGCAAAACCTAGAGATGAGCCAGGTACTTCAAGATCTTCAGTGTAAAGCTCTGCATACTGAGCAAGGACCTGTAGAGCTTCAGCGAGACCATTGCAAAACCTAGAGATGTGCCAGATACTTCAAGATCTTCAGTGTAAAGCTCTTTACACTGAACTATTTTAGCTTCACGAGAGTGAAAAGATGATCTCCCTTTGAAGAATTTGAAGACATTCCATCGTGAACTAAATTTCACAAAGTTACAATACATTTAATATGAACCTTTCCAAAACCCAGAAACTAAACAGGGACCTTAAGCCTAATGCTCTGCCAACCAAGCCATTTGAGCCTCTGAGAAAACGTTTTGTTTTCAATTGAATTATGTTCTATATTTTTCTCAGGACATTTTGAACAATCTGGCAATTTTCAGGCAGCATGGAAATTCTAATAGACTAAGAAAAAACAAAACAAAACCGAAAGACTTTTTAAACTTTCATCAATCACATTGTTTTGGTTACCAAGCATATCCAATATTGGATTTCAAGTAGGGATGTTGAGATTTTCAGTGCATCAGTCCTTGCTGGTGGTTTTAAAGCCTACTGAAAACGTTTTGGGATGGATTTAGAAATGGGTACTTTTAATCATGTACTTTCCTGAATGAGGAGCATCCCTATCAATTTACGAAAGAAAAAGGAGACTTCCAAAATAGTTATCGGTTGTTTTATATCCAAAGAAGCACATGCCGAAACCCGGGATCGAACCAGGGACCTTTAGATCTTCAGTCTAACGCTCTCCCAACTGAGCTATTTCGGCCTGTGCTGCTAGTTGTGGAGGTCACTGTTTTGGGAATTTGAAGATGTTCCACATCATAGAAATGCAAAGACATTGTGAATACAATTACAAGAATAACAAAAATTTCCAAACCGGAAGTAAATTTTTTAAACGTGTTGTGTTGTATTTTTGTACATTTATATGGTGTGAAAAGATGCCGAAACCCGGGATCGAACCAGGGACCTTTAGATCTTCAGTCTAACGCTCTCCCAACTGAGCTATTTCTGCCTCCTCTTACAGTAAGCGGGGACACTTTTTTAAAAAATTGAAGACACAACAACAGCATAGAAATCCAACTGCATTACAAACCAGAGTCCTCTCCAGCACAAGAAAATTTCCAATTACTTCACAGGAAGCTACATTTATTTAAATTAGTTGATAAGTATCAATATACTAGCAAGATAAAGCTTAACATTGAAGCAAGGACCTTTAGAGCTTCAGCGAGACCATGGCAAAACCTAGAGATGAGCCAGGTACTTCAAGATCTTCAGTGTAAAGCTCTGCATACTGAGCAAGGACCTGTAGAGCTTCAGCGAGACCATTGCAAAACCTAGAGATGTGCCAGATACTTCAAGATCTTCAGTGTAAAGCTCTTTACACTGAACTATTTTAGCTTCACGAGAGTGAAAAGATGATCTCCCTTTGAAGAATTTGAAGACATTCCATCGTGAACTAAATTTCACAAAGTTACAATACATTTAATATGAACCTTTCCAAAACCCAGAAACTAAACAGGGACCTTAAGCCTAATGCTCTGCCAACCAAGCCATTTGAGCCTCTGAGAAAACGTTTTGTTTTCAATTGAATTATGTTCTATATTTTTCTCAGGACATTTTGAACAATCTGGCAATTTTCAGGCAGCATGGAAATTCTAATAGACTAAGAAAAAACAAAACAAAACCGAAAGACTTTTTAAACTTTCATCAATCACATTGTTTTGGTTACCAAGCATATCCAATATTGGATTTCAAGTAGGGATGTTGAGATTTTCAGTGCATCAGTCCTTGCTGGTGGTTTTAAAGCCTACTGAAAACGTTTTGGGATGGATTTAGAAATGGGTACTTTTAATCATGTACTTTCCTGAATGAGGAGCATCCCTATCAATTTACGAAAGAAAAAGGAGACTTCCAAAATAGTTATCGGTTGTTTTATATCCAAAGAAGAACATGCCGAAACCCGGGATCGAACCAGGGACCTTTAGATCTTCAGTCTAACGCTCTCCCAACTGAGCTATTTCGGCCTGTGCTGCTAGTTGTGGAGGTCACTGTTTTGGGAATTTGAAGATGTTCCACACCATAGAAATGCAAAGACATTGTGAATACAATTACAAGAATAACAAAAATTTCCAAACCGGAAGTAAATTTTTTAAACGTGTTGTGTTGTATTTTTGTACATTTATATGGTGTGAAAAGATGCCGAAACCCGGGATCGAACCAGGGACCTTTAGATCTTCAGTCTAACGCTCTCCCAACTGTGCTATTTCTGCCTCCTCTTACAGTAAGCGGGGACACTTTTTTAAAAAATTGAAGACACAACAACAGCATAGAAATCCAACTGCATTACAAACCAGAGTCCTCTCCAGCACAAGAAAATTTCCAATTACTTCACAGGAAGCTACATTTATTTAAATTAGTTGATAAGTATCAATATACTAGCAAGATAAAGCTTAACATTAAAGCAAGGACCTTTAGAGCTTCAGCGAGACCATGGCAAAACCTAGAGATGAGCCAGGTACTTCAAGATCTTCAGTGTAAAGCTCTGCATACTGAGCAAGGACCTGTAGAGCTTCAGCGAGACCATTGCAAAACCTAGAGATGTGCCAGATACTTCAAGATCTTCAGTGTAAAGCTCTTTACACTGAACTATTTTAGCTTCACGAGAGTGAAAAGATGATCTCCCTTTGAAGAATTTGAAGACATTCCATCGTGAACTAAATTTCACAAAGTTACAATACATTTAATATGAACCTTTCCAAAACCCAGAAACTAAACAGGGACCTTAAGCCTAATGCTCTGCCAACCAAGCCATTTGAGCCTCTGAGAAAACGTTTTGTTTTCAATTGAATTATGTTCTATATTTTTCTCAGGACATTTTGAACAATCTGGCAATTTTCAGGCAGCATGGAAATTCTAATAGACTAAGAAAAAACAAAACAAAACCGAAAGACTTTTTAAACTTTCATCAATCACATTGTTTTGGTTACCAAGCATATCCAATATTGGATTTCAAGTAGGGATGTTGAGATTTTCAGTGCATCAGTCCTTGCTGGTGGTTTTAAAGCCTACTGAAAACGTTTTGGGATGGATTTAGAAATGGGTACTTTTAATCATGTACTTTCCTGAATGTGGAGCATCCCTATCAATTTACGAAAGAAAAAGGAGACTTCCAAAATAGTTATCGGTTGTTTTATATCCAAAGAAGAACATGCCGAAACCCGGGATCGAACCAGGGACCTTTAGATCTTCAGTCTAACGCTCTCCCAACTGAGCTATTTCGGCCTGTGCTGCTAGTCGTGGAGGTCACTGTTTTGGGAATTTGAAGATGTTCCACATCATAGAAATGCAAAGACATTGTGAATACAATTACAAGAATAACAAAAATTTCCAAACCGGAAGTAAATTTTTTAAACGTGTTGTGTTGTATTTTTGTACATTTATATGGTGTGAAAAGATGCCGAAACCCGGGATCGAACCAGGGACCTTTAGATCTTCAGTCTAACGCTCTCCCAACTGAGCTATTTCGGCCTTCTCTAACAGTAAGCGTGGACACGTTTTAAAAAAAATGGAAAACACAACAACAGCATAGAAATCCAACTGCATTACAAACCAGAGTCCTCTCCAGCACAAGAAAATTTCCAATTACTTCACAGGAAGCTACATTTATTTAAATTAGTTGATAAGTATCAATATACCAGCAAGATAAAGCTTAACATTGAAGCAAGGACCTTTAGAGCTTCAGCGAGACCATGGCAAAACCTAGAGATGAGCCAGGTACTTCAAGATCTTCAGTGTAAAGCTCTGCATACTGAGCAAGGACCTGTAGAGCTTCAGCGAGACCATTGCAAAACCTAGAGATGTGCCAGATACTTCAAGATCTTCAGTGTAAAGCTCTTTACACTGAACTATTTTAGCTTCACGAGAGTGAAAAGATGATCTCCCTTTGAAGAATTTGAAGACATTCCATCGTGAACTAAATTTCACAAAGTTACAATACATTTAATATGAACCTTTCCAAAACCCAGAAACTAAACAGGGACCTTAAGCCTAATGCTCTGCCAACCAAGCCATTTGAGCCTCTGAGAAAACGTTTTGTTTTCAATTGAATTATGTTCTATATTTTTCTCAGGACATTTTGAACAATCTGGCAATTTTCAGGCAGCATGGAAATTCTAATAGACTAAGAAAAAACAAAACAAAACCGAAAGACTTTTTAAACTTTCATCAATCACATTGTTTTGGTTACCAAGCATATCCAATATTGGATTTCAAGTAGGGATGTTGAGATTTTCAGTGCATCAGTCCTTGCTGGTGGTTTTAAAGCCTACTGAAAACGTTTTGGGATGGATTTAGAAATGGGTACTTTTAATCATGTACTTTCCTGAATGAGGAGCATCCCTATCAATTTACGAAAGAAAAAGGAGACTTCCAAAATAGTTATCGGTTGTTTTATATCCAAAGAAGAACATGCCGAAACCCGGGATCGAACCAGGGACCTTTAGATCTTCAGTCTAACGCTCTCCCAACTGAGCTATTTCGGCCTGTGCTGCTAGTTGTGGAGGTCACTGTTTTGGGAATTTGAAGATGTTCCACATCATAGAAATGCAAAGACATTGTGAATACAATTACAAGAATAACAAAAATTTCCAAACCGGAAGTAAATTTTTTAAACGTGTTGTGTTGTATTTTTGTACATTTATATGGTGTGAAAAGATGCCGAAACCCGGGATCGAACCAGGGACCTTTAGATCTTCAGTCTAACGCTCTCCCAACTGAGCTATTTCTGCCTCCTCTTACAGTAAGCGGGGACACTTTTTTAAAAAATTGAAGACACAACAACAGCATAGAAATCCAACTGCATTACAAACCAGAGTCCTCTCCAGCACAAGAAAATTTCCAATTACTTCACAGGAAGCTACATTTATTTAAATTAGTTGATAAGTATCAATATACTAGCAAGATAAAGCTTAACATTGAAGCAAGGACCTTTAGAGCTTCAGCGAGACCATGGCAAAACCTAGAGATGAGCCAGGTACTTCAAGATCTTCAGTGTAAAGCTCTGCATACTGAGCAAGGACCTGTAGAGCTTCAGCGAGACCATTGCAAAACCTAGAGATGTGCCAGATACTTCAAGATCTTCAGTGTAAAGCTCTTTACACTGAACTATTTTAGCTTCACGAGAGTGAAAAGATGATCTCCCTTTGAAGAATTTGAAGACATTCCATCGTGAACTAAATTTCACAAAGTTACAATACATTTAATATGAACCTTTCCAAAACCCAGAAACTAAACAGGGACCTTAAGCCTAATGCTCTGCCAACCAAGCCATTTGAGCCTCTGAGAAAACGTTTTGTTTTCAATTGAATTATGTTCTATATTTTTCTCAGGACATTTTGAACAATCTGGCAATTTTCAGGCAGCATGGAAATTCTAATAGACTAAGAAAAAACAAAACAAAACCGAAAGACTTTTTAAACTTTCATCAATCACATTGTTTTGGTTACCAAGCATATCCAATATTGGATTTCAAGTAGGGATGTTGAGATTTTCAGTGCATCAGTCCTTGCTGGTGGTTTTAAAGCCTACTGAAAACGTTTTGGGATGGATTTAGAAATGGGTACTTTTAATCATGTACTTTCCTGAATGAGGAGCATCCCTATCAATTTACGAAAGAAAAAGGAGACTTCCAAAATAGTTATCGGTTGTTTTATATCCAAAGAAGAACATGCCGAAACCCGGGATCGAACCAGGGACCTTTAGATCTTCAGTCTAACGCTCTCCCAACTGAGCTATTTCGGCCTGTGCTGCTAGTTGTGGAGGTCACTGTTTTGGGAATTTGAAGATGTTCCACACCATAGAAATGCAAAGACATTGTGAATACAATTACAAGAATAACAAAAATTTCCAAACCGGAAGTAAATTTTTTAAACGTGTTGTGTTGTATTTTTGTACATTTATATGGTGTGAAAAGATGCCGAAACCCGGGATCGAACAAGGGACCTTTAGATCTTCAGTCTAACGCTCTCCCAACTGTGCTATTTCTGCCTCCTCTTACAGTAAGCGGGGACACTTTTTTAAAAAATTGAAGACACAACAACAGCATAGAAATCCAACTGCATTACAAACCAGAGTCCTCTCCAGCACAAGAAAATTTCCAATTACTTCACAGGAAGCTACATTTATTTAAATTAGTTGATAAGTATCAATATACTAGCAAGATAAAGCTTAACATTGAAGCAAGGACCTTTAGAGCTTCAGCGAGACCATGGCAAAACCTAGAGATGAGCCAGGTACTTCAAGATCTTCAGTGTAAAGCTCTGCATACTGAGCAAGGACCTGTAGAGCTTCAGCGAGACCATTGCAAAACCTAGAGATGTGCCAGATACTTCAAGATCTTCAGTGTAAAGCTCTTTACACTGAACTATTTTAGCTTCACGAGAGTGAAAAGATGATCTCCCTTTGAAGAATTTGAAGACATTCCATCGTGAACTAAATTTCACAAAGTTACAATACATTTAATATGAACCTTTCCAAAACCCAGAAACTAAACAGGGACCTTAAGCCTAATGCTCTGCCAACCAAGCCATTTGAGCCTCTGAGAAAACGTTTTGTTTTCAATTGAATTATGTTCTATATTTTTCTCAGGACATTTTGAACAATCTGGCAATTTTCAGGCAGCATGGAAATTCTAATAGACTAAGAAAAAACAAAACAAAACCGAAAGACTTTTTAAACTTTCATCAATCACATTGTTTTGGTTACCAAGCATATCCAATATTGGATTTCAAGTAGGGATGTTGAGATTTTCAGTGCATCAGTCCTTGCTGGTGGTTTTAAAGCCTACTGAAAACGTTTTGGGATGGATTTAGAAATGGGTACTTTTAATCATGTACTTTCCTGAATGTGGAGCATCCCTATCAATTTACGAAAGAAAAAGGAGACTTCCAAAATAGTTATCGGTTGTTTTATATCCAAAGAAGAACATGCCGAAACCCGGGATCGAACCAGGGACCTTTAGATCTTCAGTCTAACGCTCTCCCAACTGAGCTATTTCGGCCTGTGCTGCTAGTCGTGGAGGTCACTGTTTTGGGAATTTGAAGATGTTCCACATCATAGAAATGCAAAGACATTGTGAATACAATTACAAGAATAACAAAAATTTCCAAACCGGAAGTAAATTTTTTAAACGTGTTGTGTTGTATTTTTGTACATTTATATGGTGTGAAAAGATGCCGAAACCCGGGATCGAACCAGGGACCTTTAGATCTTCAGTCTAACGCTCTCCCAACTGAGCTATTTCGGCCTTCTCTAACAGTAAGCGTGGACACGTTTTAAAAAAAATGGAAAACACAACAACAGCATAGAAATCCAACTGCATTACAAACCAGAGTCCTCTCCAGCACAAGAAAATTTCCAATTACTTCACAGGAAGCTACATTTATTTAAATTAGTTGATAAGTATCAATATACCAGCAAGATAAAGCTTAACATTGAAGCAAGGACCTTTAGAGCTTCAGCGAGACCATGGCAAAACCTAGAGATGAGCCAGGTACTTCAAGATCTTCAGTGTAAAGCTCTGCATACTGAGCAAGGACCTGTAGAGCTTCAGCGAGACCATTGCAAAACCTAGAGATGTGCCAGATACTTCAAGATCTTCAGTGTAAAGCTCTTTACACTGAACTATTTTAGCTTCACGAGAGTGAAAAGATGATCTCCCTTTGAAGAATTTGAAGACATTCCATCGTGAACTAAATTTCACAAAGTTACAATACATTTAATATGAACCTTTCCAAAACCCAGAAACTAAACAGGGACCTTAAGCCTAATGCTCTGCCAACCAAGCCATTTGAGCCTCTGAGAAAACGTTTTGTTTTCAATTGAATTATGTTCTATATTTTTCTCAGGACATTTTGAACAATCTGGCAATTTTCAGGCAGCATGGAAATTCTAATAGACTAAGAAAAAACAAAACAAAACCGAAAGACTTTTTAAACTTTCATCAATCACATTGTTTTGGTTACCAAGCATATCCAATATTGGATTTCAAGTAGGGATGTTGAGATTTTCAGTGCATCAGTCCTTGCTGGTGGTTTTAAAGCCTACTGAAAACGTTTTGGGATGGATTTAGAAATGGGTACTTTTAATCATGTACTTTCCTGAATGAGGAGCATCCCTATCAATTTACGAAAGAAAAAGGAGACTTCCAAAATAGTTATCGGTTGCTTTATATCCAAAGAAGAACATGCCAAAACCCGGGATCGAACCAGGGACCTTCAGATCTTCAGTCTAACGCTCTCCCAACTGAGCTATTTCGGCCTGTGCTGCTAGTTGTGGAGGTCACTGTTTTGGGAATTTGAAGATGTTCCACACCATAGAAATGCAAAGACATTGTGAATAAAATTTTTAAGAATAACAAAAATTTCCAAACCGGAAGTAAATTTTTTAAATGTGTTGTGTTGTATTTTTGTACATTTATACGGTGTGAAAAGATGCCGAAACCCGGGATCGAACCAGGGACCTTTAGATCTTCAGTCTAACGCTCTCCCAACTGAGCTATTTCAGCCTCCTCTAACAGTAAGCGTGGACACTTTTTAAAAAAATTGAAGACACAAAAACAGCATAGAAATCCAACTGCATTACAAACCAGAGTCCTCTCCAGCACAAGAAAATTTCCAATTACTTCACAGGAAGCTACATTTCTTTAAATTAGTTGATAAGTATCAATATACTAGCAAGATAAAGCTTAACATTGAAGCAAGGACCTTTAGAGCTTCAGCGAGACCATGGCAAAACCTAGAGATGAGCCAGGTACTTCAAGATCTTCAGTGTAAAGCTCTGCATACTGAGCAAGGACCTGTAGAGCTTCAGCGAGACCATTGCAAAACCTAGAGATGTGCCAGATACTTCAAGATCTTCAGTGTAAAGCTCTTTACACTGAACTATTTTAGCTTCACGAGAGTGAAAAGATGATCTCCCTTTGAAGAATTTGAAGACATTCCATCGTGAACTAAATTTCACAAAGTTACAATACATTTAATATGAACCTTTCCAAAACCCAGAAACTAAACAGGGACCTTAAGCCTAATGCTCTGCCAACCAAGCCATTTGAGCCTCTGAGAAAACGTTTTGTTTTCAATTGAATTATGTTCTATATTTTTCTCAGGACATTTTGAACAATCTGGCAATTTTCAGGCAGCATGGAAATTCTAATAGACTAAGAAAAAACAAAACAAAACCGAAAGACTTTTTAAACTTTCATCAATCACATTGTTTTGGTTACCAAGCATATCCAATATTGGATTTCAAGTAGGGATGTTGAGATTTTCAGTGCATCAGTCCTTGCTGGTGGTTTTAAAGCCTACTGAAAACGTTTTGGGATGGATTTAGAAATGGGTACTTTTAATCATGTACTTTCCTGAATGAGGAGCATCCCTATCAATTTACGAAAGAAAAAGGAGACTTCCAAAATAGTTATCGGTTGTTTTATATCCAAAGAAGAACATGCCGAAACCCGGGATCGAACCAGGGACCTTTAGATCTTCAGTCTAACGCTCTCCCAACTGAGCTATTTCGGCCTGTGCTGCTAGTTGTGGAGGTCACTGTTTTGGGAATTTGAAGATGTTCCACACCATAGAAATGCAAAGACATTGTGAATAAAATTTTTAAGAATAACAAAAATTTCCAAACCGGAAGTAAATTTTTTAAATGTGTTGTGTTGTATTTTTGTACATTTATACGGTGTGAAAAGATGCCGAAACCCGGGATCGAACCAGGGACCTTTAGATCTTCAGTCTAACGCTCTCCCAGCTGAGCTATTTCGGCCTCCTCTAACAGTAAGCGTGGACACTTTTTAAAAAAATTGAAGACACAAAAACAGCATAGAAATCCAACTGCATTACAAACCAGAGTCCTCTCCAGCACAAGAAAATTTCCAATTACTTCACAGGAAGCTACATTTCTTTAAATTAGTTGATAAGTATCAATATACTAGCAAGATAAAGCTTAACATTGAAGCAAGGACCTTTAGAGCTTCAGCGAGACCATGGCAAAACCTAGAAATGAGCCAGGTACTTCAAGATCTTCAGTGTAAAGCTCTGCATACTGAGCAAGGACCTGTAGAGCTTCAGCGAGACCATTGCAAAACCTAGAGATGTGCCAGATACTTCAAGATCTTCAGTGTAAAGCTCTTTACACTGAACTATTTTAGCTTCACGAGAGTGAAAAGATGATCTCCCTTTGAAGAATTTGAAGACATTCCATCGTGAACTAAATTTCACAAAGTTACAATACATTTAATATGAACCTTTCCAAAACCCAGAAACTAAACAGGGACCTTAAGCCTAATGCTCTGCCAACCAAGCCATTTGAGCCTCTGAGAAAACGTTTTGTTTTCAATTGAATTATGTTCTATATTTTTCTCAGGACATTTTGAACAATCTGGCAATTTTCAGGCAGCATGGAAATTCTAATAGACTAAGAAAAAACAAAACAAAACCGAAAGACTTTTTAAACTTTCATCAATCACATTGTTTTGGTTACCAAGCATATCCAATATTGGATTTCAAGTAGGGATGTTGAGATTTTCAGTGCATCAGTCCTTGCTGGTGGTTTTAAAGCCTACTGAAAACGTTTTGGGATGGATTTAGAAATTGGTACTTTTAATCATGTACTTTCCTGAATGAGGAGCATCCCTATCAATTTACGAAAGAAAAAGGAGACTTCCAAAATAGTTATCGGTTGTTTTATATCCAAAGAAGAACATGCCGAAACCCGGGATCGAACCAGGGACCTTTAGATCTTCAGTCTAACGCTCTCCCAACTGAGCTATTTCGGCCTGTGCTGCTAGTTGTGGAGGTCACTGTTTTGGGAATTTGAAGATGTTCCACATCATAGAAATGCAAAGACATTGTGAATACAATTACAAGAATAACAAAAATTTCCAAACCGGAAGTAAATTTTTTAAACGTGTTGTGTTGTATTTTTGTACATTTATATGGTGTGAAAAGATGCCGAGACCCGGGATCGAACCAGGGACCTTTAGATCTTCAGTCTAACGCTCTCCCAACTGAGCTATTTCGGCCTCCTCTAACAGTAAGCGTGGACACGTTTTAAAAAAAATGGAAAACACAACAACAGCATAGAAATCCAACTGCATTACAAACCAGAGTCCTCTCCAGCACAAGAAAATTTCCAATTACTTCACAGGAAGCTACATTTATTTAAATTAGTTGATAAGTATCAATATACCAGCAAGATAAAGCTTAACATTGAAGCAAGGACCTTTAGAGCTTCAGCGAGACCATGGCAAAACCTAGAGATGAGCCAGGTACTTCAAGATCTTCAGTGTAAAGCTCTGCATACTGAGCAAGGACCTGTAGAGCTTCAGCGAGACCATTGCAAAACCTAGAGATGTGCCAGATACTTCAAGATCTTCAGTGTAAAGCTCTTTACACTGAACTATTTTAGCTTCACGAGAGTGAAAAGATGATCTCCCTTTGAAGAATTTGAAGACATTCCATCGTGAACTAAATTTCACAAAGTTACAATACATTTAATATGAACCTTTCCAAAACCCAGAAACTAAACAGGGACCTTAAGCCTAATGCTCTGCCAACCAAGCCATTTGAGCCTCTGAGAAAACGTTTTGTTTTCAATTGAATTATGTTCTATATTTTTCTCAGGACATTTTGAACAATCTGGCAATTTTCAGGCAGCATGGAAATTCTAATAGACTAAGAAAAAACAAAACAAAACCGAAAGACTTTTTAAACTTTCATCAATCACATTGTTTTGGTTACCAAGCATATCCAATATTGGATTTCAAGTAGGGATGTTGAGATTTTCAGTGCATCAGTCCTTGCTGGTGGTTTTAAAGCCTACTGAAAACGTTTTGGGATGGATTTAGAAATGGGTACTTTTAATCATGTACTTTCCTGAATGAGGAGCATCCCTATCAATTTACGAAAGAAAAAGGAGACTTCCAAAATAGTTATCGGTTGTTTTATATCCAAAGAAGAACATGCCGAAACCCGGGATCGAACCAGGGACCTTTAGATCTTCAGTCTAACGCTCTCCCAACTGAGCTATTTCGGCCTGTGCTGCTAGTTGTGGAGGTCACTGTTTTGGGAATTTGAAGATGTTCCACATCATAGAAATGCAAAGACATTGTGAATACAATTAAAAGAATAACAAAAATTTCCAAACCGGAAGTAAATTTTTTAAATGTGTTGTGTTGTATTTTTGTACATTTATACGGTGTGAAAAGATGCCGAAACCCGGGATCGAACCAGGGACCTTTAGATCTTCAGTCTAACGCTCTCCCAACTGAGCTATTTCGGCCTCCTCTAACAGTAAGCGTGGACACTTTTTAAAAAAATTGAAGACACAAAAACAGCATAGAAATCCAACTGCATTACAAACCAGAGTCCTCTCCAGCACAAGAAAATTTCCAATTACTTCACAGGAAGCTACATTTCTTTAAATTAGTTGATAAGTATCAATATACTAGCAAGATAAAGCTTAACATTGAAGCAAGGACCTTTAGAGCTTCAGCGAGACCATGGCAAAACCTAGAGATGAGCCAGGTACTTCAAGATCTTCAGTGTAAAGCTCTGCATACTGAGCAAGGACCTGTAGAGCTTCAGCGAGACCATTGCAAAACCTAGAGATGTGCCAGATACTTCAAGATCTTCAGTGTAAAGCTCTTTACACTGAACTATTTTAGCTTCACGAGAGTGAAAAGATGATCTCCCTTTGAAGAATTTGAAGACATTCCATCGTGAACTAAATTTCACAAAGTTACAATACATTTAATATGAACCTTTCCAAAACCCAGAAACTAAACAGGGACCTTAAGCCTAATGCTCTGCCAACCAAGCCATTTGAGCCTCTGAGAAAACGTTTTGTTTTCAATTGAATTATGTTCTATATTTTTCTCAGGACATTTTGAACAATCTGGCAATTTTCAGGCAGCATGGAAATTCTAATAGACTAAGAAAAAACAAAACAAAACCGAAAGACTTTTTAAACTTTCATCAATCACATTGTTTTGGTTACCAAGCATATCCAATATTGGATTTCAAGTAGGGATGTTGAGATTTTCAGTGCATCAGTCCTTGCTGGTGGTTTTAAAGCCTACTGAAAACGTTTTGGGATGGATTTAGAAATGGGTACTTTTAATCATGTACTTTCCTGAATGAGGAGCATCCCTATCAATTTACGAAAGAAAAAGGAGACTTCCAAAATAGTTATCGGTTGTTTTATATCCAAAGAAGAACATGCCGAAACCCGGGATCGAACCAGGGACCTTTAGATCTTCAGTCTAACGCTCTCCCAACTGAGCTATTTCGGCCTGTGCTGCTAGTTGTGGAGGTCACTGTTTTGGGAATTTGAAGATGTTCCACATCATAGAAATGCAAAGACATTGTGAATACAATTACAAGAATAACAAAAATTTCCAAACCGGAAGTAAATTTTTTAAACGTGTTGTGTTGTATTTTTGTACATTTATATGGTGTGAAAAGATGCCGAAACCCGGGATCGAACCAGGGACCTTTAGATCTTCAGTGTAACGCTCTCCCAACTGAGCTATTTCGGCCTTCTCTAACAGTAAGCGTGGACACGTTTTAAAAAAAATGGAAAACACAACAACAGCATAGAAATCCAACTGCATTACAAACCAGAGTCCTCTCCAGCACAAGAAAATTTCCAATTACTTCACAGGAAGCTACATTTCTTTAAATTAGTTGATAAGTATCAATATACTAGCAAGATAAAGCTTAACATTGAAGCAAGGACCTTTAGAGCTTCAGCGAGACCATGGCAAAACCTAGAGATGAGCCAGGTACTTCAAGATCTTCAGTGTAAAGCTCTGCATACTGAGCAAGGACCTGTAGAGCTTCAGCGAGACCATTGCAAAACCTAGAGATGTGCCAGATACTTCAAGATCTTCAGTGTAAAGCTCTTTACACTGAACTATTTTAGCTTCACGAGAGTGAAAAGATGATCTCCCTTTGAAGAATTTGAAGACATTCCATCGTGAACTAAATTTCACAAAGTTACAATACATTTAATATGAACCTTTCCAAAACCCAGAAACTAAACAGGGACCTTAAGCCTAATGCTCTGCCAACCAAGCCATTTGAGCCTCTGAGAAAACGTTTTGTTTTCAATTGAATTATGTTCTATATTTTTCTCAGGACATTTTGAACAATCTGGCAATTTTCAGGCAGCATGGAAATTCTAATAGACTAAGAAAAAACAAAACAAAACCGAAAGACTTTTTAAACTTTCATCAATCACATTGTTTTGGTTACCAAGCATATCCAATATTGGATTTCAAGTAGGGATGTTGAGATTTTCAGTGCATCAGTCCTTGCTGGTGGTTTTAAAGCCTACTGAAAACGTTTTGGGATGGATTTAGAAATGGGTACTTTTAATCATGTACTTTCCTGAATGAGGAGCATCCCTATCAATTTACGAAAGAAAAAGGAGACTTCCAAAATAGTTATCGGTTGTTTTATATCCAAAGAAGAACATGCCGAAACCCGGGATCGAACCAGGGACCTTTAGATCTTCAGTCTAACGCTCTCCCAACTGAGCTATTTCGGCCTGTGCTGCTAGTTGTGGAGGTCACTGTTTTGGGAATTTGAAGATGTTCCACACCATAGAAATGCAAAGACATTGTGAATACAATTAAAAGAATAACAAAAATTTCCAAACCGGAAGTAAATTTTTTAAATGTGTTGTGTTGTATTTTTGTACATTTATACGGTGTGAAAAGATTCCGAAACCCGGGATCGAACCAGGGACCTTTAGATCTTCAGTCTAACGCTCTCCCAACTGAGCTATTTCGGCCTCCTCTAACAGTAAGTGTGGACACTTTTTAAAAAAATTGAAGACACAACAACAGCATAGAAATCCAACTGCATTACAAACCAGAGTCCTCTCCAGCACAAGAAAATTTCCAATTACTTCACAGGAAGCTACATTTCTTTAAATTAGTTGATAAGTATCAATATACTAGCAAGATAAAGCTTAACATTGAAGCAAGGACCTTTAGAGCTTCAGCGAGACCATGGCAAAACCTAGAGATGAGCCAGGTACTTCAAGATCTTCAGTGTAAAGCTCTGCATACTGAGCAAGGACCTGTAGAGCTTCAGCGAGACCATTGCAAAACCTAGAGATGTGCCAGATACTTCAAGATCTTCAGTGTAAAGCTCTTTACACTGAACTATTTTAGCTTCACGAGAGTGAAAAGATGATCTCCCTTTGAAGAATTTGAAGACATTCCATCGTGAACTAAATTTCACAAAGTTACAATACATTTAATATGAACCTTTCCAAAACCCAGAAACTAAACAGGGACCTTAAGCCTAATGCTCTGCCAACCAAGCCATTTGAGCCTCTGAGAAAACGTTTTGTTTTCAATTGAATTATGTTCTATATTTTTCTCAGGACATTTTGAACAATCTGGCAATTTTCAGGCAGCATGGAAATTCTAATAGACTAAGAAAAAACAAAACAAAACCGAAAGACTTTTTAAACTTTCATCAATCACATTGTTTTGGTTACCAAGCATATCCAATATTGGATTTCAAGTAGGGATGTTGAGATTTTCAGTGCATCAGTCCTTGCTGGTGGTTTTAAAGCCTACTGAAAACGTTTTGGGATGGATTTAGAAATGGGTACTTTTAATCATGTACTTTCCTGAATGAGGAGCATCCCTATCAATTTACGAAAGAAAAAGGAGACTTCCAAAATAGTTATCGGTTGTTTTATATCCAAAGAAGAACATGCCGAAACCCGGGATCGAACCAGGGACCTTTAGATCTTCAGTCTAACGCTCTCCCAACTGAGCTATTTCGGCCTGTGCTGCTAGTTGTGGAGGTCACTGTTTTGGGAATTTGAAGATGTTCCACACCATAGAAATGCAAAGACATTGTGAATAAAATTTTTAAGAATAACAAAAATTTCCAAACCGGAAGTAAATTTTTTAAATGTGTTGTGTTGTATTTTTGTACATTTATACGGTGTGAAAAGATGCCGAAACCCGGGATCGAACCAGGGACCTTTAGATCTTCAGTCTAACGCTCTCCCAGCTGAGCTATTTCGGCCTCCTCTAACAGTAAGCGTGGACACTTTTTAAAAAAATTGAAGACACAAAAACAGCATAGAAATCCAACTGCATTACAAACCAGAGTCCTCTCCAGCACAAGAAAATTTCCAATTACTTCACAGGAAGCTACATTTCTTTAAATTAGTTGATAAGTATCAATATACTAGCAAGATAAAGCTTAACATTGAAGCAAGGACCTTTAGAGCTTCAGCGAGACCATGGCAAAACCTAGAAATGAGCCAGGTACTTCAAGATCTTCAGTGTAAAGCTCTGCATACTGAGCAAGGACCTGTAGAGCTTCAGCGAGACCATTGCAAAACCTAGAGATGTGCCAGATACTTCAAGATCTTCAGTGTAAAGCTCTTTACACTGAACTATTTTAGCTTCACGAGAGTGAAAAGATGATCTCCCTTTGAAGAATTTGAAGACATTCCATCGTGAACTAAATTTCACAAAGTTACAATACATTTAATATGAACCTTTCCAAAACCCAGAAACTAAACAGGGACCTTAAGCCTAATGCTCTGCCAACCAAGCCATTTGAGCCTCTGAGAAAACGTTTTGTTTTCAATTGAATTATGTTCTATATTTTTCTCAGGACATTTTGAACAATCTGGCAATTTTCAGGCAGCATGGAAATTCTAATAGACTAAGAAAAAACAAAACAAAACCGAAAGACTTTTTAAACTTTCATCAATCACATTGTTTTGGTTACCAAGCATATCCAATATTGGATTTCAAGTAGGGATGTTGAGATTTTCAGTGCATCAGTCCTTGCTGGTGGTTTTAAAGCCTACTGAAAACGTTTTGGGATGGATTTAGAAATGGGTACTTTTAATCATGTACTTTCCTGAATGAGGAGCATCCCTATCAATTTACGAAAGAAAAAGGAGACTTCCAAAATAGTTATCGGTTGTTTTATATCCAAAGAAGAACATGCCGAAACCCGGGATCGAACCAGGGACCTTTAGATCTTCAGTCTAACGCTCTCCCAACTGAGCTATTTCGGCCTGTGCTGCTAGTTGTGGAGGTCACTGTTTTGGGAATTTGAAGATGTTCCACATCATAGAAATGCAAAGACATTGTGAATACAATTACAAGAATAACAAAAATTTCCAAACCGGAAGTAAATTTTTTAAACGTGTTGTGTTGTATTTTTGTACATTTATATGGTGTGAAAAGATGCCGAGACCCGGGATCGAACCAGGGACCTTTAGATCTTCAGTCTAACGCTCTCCCAACTGAGCTATTTCGGCCTCCTCTAACAGTAAGCGTGGACACGTTTTAAAAAAAATGGAAAACACAACAACAGCATAGAAATCCAACTGCATTACAAACCAGAGTCCTCTCCAGCACAAGAAAATTTCCAATTACTTCACAGGAAGCTACATTTATTTAAATTAGTTGATAAGTATCAATATACCAGCAAGATAAAGCTTAACATTGAAGCAAGGACCTTTAGAGCTTCAGCGAGACCATGGCAAAACCTAGAGATGAGCCAGGTACTTCAAGATCTTCAGTGTAAAGCTCTGCATACTGAGCAAGGACCTGTAGAGCTTCAGCGAGACCATTGCAAAACCTAGAGATGTGCCAGATACTTCAAGATCTTCAGTGTAAAGCTCTTTACACTGAACTATTTTAGCTTCACGAGAGTGAAAAGATGATCTCCCTTTGAAGAATTTGAAGACATTCCATCGTGAACTAAATTTCACAAAGTTACAATACATTTAATATGAACCTTTCCAAAACCCAGAAACTAAACAGGGACCTTAAGCCTAATGCTCTGCCAACCAAGCCATTTGAGCCTCTGAGAAAACGTTTTGTTTTCAATTGAATTATGTTCTATATTTTTCTCAGGACATTTTGAACAATCTGGCAATTTTCAGGCAGCATGGAAATTCTAATAGACTAAGAAAAAACAAAACAAAACCGAAAGACTTTTTAAACTTTCATCAATCACATTGTTTTGGTTACCAAGCATATCCAATATTGGATTTCAAGTAGGGATGTTGAGATTTTCAGTGCATCAGTCCTTGCTGGTGGTTTTAAAGCCTACTGAAAACGTTTTGGGATGGATTTAGAAATGGGTACTTTTAATCATGTACTTTCCTGAATGAGGAGCATCCCTATCAATTTACGAAAGAAAAAGGAGACTTCCAAAATAGTTATCGGTTGTTTTATATCCAAAGAAGAACATGCCGAAACCCGGGATCGAACCAGGGACCTTTAGATCTTCAGTCTAACGCTCTCCCAACTGAGCTATTTCGGCCTGTGCTGCTAGTTGTGGAGGTCACTGTTTTGGGAATTTGAAGATGTTCCACATCATAGAAATGCAAAGACATTGTGAATACAATTAAAAGAATAACAAAAATTTCCAAACCGGAAGTAAATTTTTTAAATGTGTTGTGTTGTATTTTTGTACATTTATACGGTGTGAAAAGATGCCGAAACCCGGGATCGAACCAGGGACCTTTAGATCTTCAGTCTAACGCTCTCCCAACTGAGCTATTTCGGCCTGTGCTGCTAGTTGTGGAGGTCACTGTTTTGGGAATTTGAAGATGTTCCACATCATAGAAATGCAAAGACATTGTGAATACAATTACAAGAATAACAAAAATTTCCAAACCGGAAGTAAATTTTTTAAACGTGTTGTGTTGTATTTTTGTACATTTATATGGTGTGAAAAGATGCCGAAACCCGGGATCGAACCAGGGACCTTTAGATCTTCAGTCTAACGCTCTCCCAACTGAGCTATTTCGGCCTTCTCTAACAGTAAGCGTGGACACGTTTTAAAAAAAATGGAAAACACAACAACAGCATAGAAATCCAACTGCATTACAAACCAGAGTCCTCTCCAGCACAAGAAAATTTCCAATTACTTCACAGGAAGCTACATTTCTTTAAATTAGTTGATAAGTATCAATATACTAGCAAGATAAAGCTTAACATTGAAGCAAGGACCTTTAGAGCTTCAGCGAGACCATGGCAAAACCTAGAGATGAGCCAGGTACTTCAAGATCTTCAGTGTAAAGCTCTGCATACTGAGCAAGGACCTGTAGAGCTTCAGCGAGACCATTGCAAAACCTAGAGATGTGCCAGATACTTCAAGATCTTCAGTGTAAAGCTCTTTACACTGAACTATTTTAGCTTCACGAGAGTGAAAAGATGATCTCCCTTTGAAGAATTTGAAGACATTCCATCGTGAACTAAATTTCACAAAGTTACAATACATTTAATATGAACCTTTCCAAAACCCAGAAACTAAACAGGGACCTTAAGCCTAATGCTCTGCCAACCAAGCCATTTGAGCCTCTGAGAAAACGTTTTGTTTTCAATTGAATTATGTTCTATATTTTTCTCAGGACATTTTGAACAATCTGGCAATTTTCAGGCAGCATGGAAATTCTAATAGACTAAGAAAAAACAAAACAAAACCGAAAGACTTTTTAAACTTTCATCAATCACATTGTTTTGGTTACCAAGCATATCCAATATTGGATTTCAAGTAGGGATGTTGAGATTTTCAGTGCATCAGTCCTTGCTGGTGGTTTTAAAGCCTACTGAAAACGTTTTGGGATGGATTTAGAAATGGGTACTTTTAATCATGTACTTTCCTGAATGAGGAGCATCCCTATCAATTTACGAAAGAAAAAGGAGACTTCCAAAATAGTTATCGGTTGTTTTATATCCAAAGAAGAACATGCCGAAACCCGGGATCGAACCAGGGACCTTTAGATCTTCAGTCTAACGCTCTCCCAACTGAGCTATTTCGGCCTGTGCTGCTAGTTGTGGAGGTCACTGTTTTGGGAATTTGAAGATGTTCCACATCATAGAAATGCAAAGACATTGTGAATACAATTACAAGAATAACAAAAATTTCCAAACCGGAAGTAAATTTTTTAAACGTGTTGTGTTGTATTTTTGTACATTTATATGGTGTGAAAAGATGCCGAAACCCGGGATCGAACCAGGGACCTTTAGATCTTCAGTGTAACGCTCTCCCAACTGAGCTATTTCGGCCTTCTCTAACAGTAAGCGTGGACACGTTTTAAAAAAAATGGAAAACACAACAACAGCATAGAAATCCAACTGCATTACAAACCAGAGTCCTCTCCAGCACAAGAAAATTTCCAATTACTTCACAGGAAGCTACATTTCTTTAAATTAGTTGATAAGTATCAATATACTAGCAAGATAAAGCTTAACATTGAAGCAAGGACCTTTAGAGCTTCAGCGAGACCATGGCAAAACCTAGAGATGAGCCAGGTACTTCAAGATCTTCAGTGTAAAGCTCTGCATACTGAGCAAGGACCTGTAGAGCTTCAGCGAGACCATTGCAAAACCTAGAGATGTGCCAGATACTTCAAGATCTTCAGTGTAAAGCTCTTTACACTGAACTATTTTAGCTTCACGAGAGTGAAAAGATGATCTCCCTTTGAAGAATTTGAAGACATTCCATCGTGAACTAAATTTCACAAAGTTACAATACATTTAATATGAACCTTTCCAAAACCCAGAAACTAAACAGGGACCTTAAGCCTAATGCTCTGCCAACCAAGCCATTTGAGCCTCTGAGAAAACGTTTTGTTTTCAATTGAATTATGTTCTATATTTTTCTCAGGACATTTTGAACAATCTGGCAATTTTCAGGCAGCATGGAAATTCTAATAGACTAAGAAAAAACAAAACAAAACCGAAAGACTTTTTAAACTTTCATCAATCACATTGTTTTGGTTACCAAGCATATCCAATATTGGATTTCAAGTAGGGATGTTGAGATTTTCAGTGCATCAGTCCTTGCTGGTGGTTTTAAAGCCTACTGAAAACGTTTTGGGATGGATTTAGAAATGGGTACTTTTAATCATGTACTTTCCTGAATGAGGAGCATCCCTATCAATTTACGAAAGAAAAAGGAGACTTCCAAAATAGTTATCGGTTGTTTTATATCCAAAGAAGAACATGCCGAAACCCGGGATCGAACCAGGGACCTTTAGATCTTCAGTCTAACGCTCTCCCAACTGAGCTATTTCGGCCTGTGCTGCTAGTTGTGGAGGTCACTGTTTTGGGAATTTGAAGATGTTCCACATCATAGAAATGCAAAGACATTGTGAATACAATTAAAAGAATAACAAAAATTTCCAAACCGGAAGTAAATTTTTTAAATGTGTTGTGTTGTATTTTTGTACATTTATACGGTGTGAAAAGATGCCGAAACCCGGGATCGAACCAGGGACCTTTAGATCTTCAGTCTAACGCTCTCCCAACTGAGCTATTTCGGCCTGTGCTGCTAGTTGTGGAGGTCACTGTTTTGGGAATTTGAAGATGTTCCACATCATAGAAATGCAAAGACATTGTGAATACAATTACAAGAATAACAAAAATTTCCAAACCGGAAGTAAATTTTTTAAACGTGTTGTGTTGTATTTTTGTACATTTATATGGTGTGAAAAGATGCCGAAACCCGGGATCGAACCAGGGACCTTTAGATCTTCAGTCTAACGCTCTCCCAACTGAGCTATTTCGGCCTTCTCTAACAGTAAGCGTGGACACGTTTTAAAAAAAATGGAAAACACAACAACAGCATAGAAATCCAACTGCATTACAAACCAGAGTCCTCTCCAGCACAAGAAAATTTCCAATTACTTCACAGGAAGCTACATTTCTTTAAATTAGTTGATAAGTATCAATATACTAGCAAGATAAAGCTTAACATTGAAGCAAGGACCTTTAGAGCTTCAGCGAGACCATGGCAAAACCTAGAGATGAGCCAGGTACTTCAAGATCTTCAGTGTAAAGCTCTGCATACTGAGCAAGGACCTGTAGAGCTTCAGCGAGACCATTGCAAAACCTAGAGATGTGCCAGATACTTCAAGATCTTCAGTGTAAAGCTCTTTACACTGAACTATTTTAGCTTCACGAGAGTGAAAAGATGATCTCCCTTTGAAGAATTTGAAGACATTCCATCGTGAACTAAATTTCACAAAGTTACAATACATTTAATATGAACCTTTCCAAAACCCAGAAACTAAACAGGGACCTTAAGCCTAATGCTCTGCCAACCAAGCCATTTGAGCCTCTGAGAAAACGTTTTGTTTTCAATTGAATTATGTTCTATATTTTTCTCAGGACATTTTGAACAATCTGGCAATTTTCAGGCAGCATGGAAATTCTAATAGACTAAGAAAAAACAAAACAAAACCGAAAGACTTTTTAAACTTTCATCAATCACATTGTTTTGGTTACCAAGCATATCCAATATTGGATTTCAAGTAGGGATGTTGAGATTTTCAGTGCATCAGTCCTTGCTGGTGGTTTTAAAGCCTACTGAAAACGTTTTGGGATGGATTTAGAAATGGGTACTTTTAATCATGTACTTTCCTGAATGAGGAGCATCCCTATCAATTTACGAAAGAAAAAGGAGACTTCCAAAATAGTTATCGGTTGTTTTATATCCAAAGAAGAACATGCCGAAACCCGGGATCGAACCAGGGACCTTTAGATCTTCAGTCTAACGCTCTCCCAACTGAGCTATTTCGGCCTGTGCTGCTAGTTGTGGAGGTCACTGTTTTGGGAATTTGAAGATGTTCCACATCATAGAAATGCAAAGACATTGTGAATACAATTACAAGAATAACAAAAATTTCCAAACCGGAAGTAAATTTTTTAAACGTGTTGTGTTGTATTTTTGTACATTTATATGGTGTGAAAAGATGCCGAAACCCGGGATCGAACCAGGGACCTTTAGATCTTCAGTCTAACGCTCTCCCAACTGAGCTATTTCGGCCTTCTCTAACAGTAAGCGTGGACACGTTTTAAAAAAAATGGAAAACACAACAACAGCATAGAAATCCAACTGCATTACAAACCAGAGTCCTCTCCAGCACAAGAAAATTTCCAATTACTTCACAGGAAGCTACATTTCTTTAAATTAGTTGATAAGTATCAATATACTAGCAAGATAAAGCTTAACATTGAAGCAAGGACCTTTAGAGCTTCAGCGAGACCATGGCAAAACCTAGAGATGAGCCAGGTACTTCAAGATCTTCAGTGTAAAGCTCTGCATACTGAGCAAGGACCTGTAGAGCTTCAGCGAGACCATTGCAAAACCTAGAGATGTGCCAGATACTTCAAGATCTTCAGTGTAAAGCTCTTTACACTGAACTATTTTAGCTTCACGAGAGTGAAAAGATGATCTCCCTTTGAAGAATTTGAAGACATTCCATCGTGAACTAAATTTCACAAAGTTACAATACATTTAATATGAACCTTTCCAAAACCCAGAAACTAAACAGGGACCTTAAGCCTAATGCTCTGCCAACCAAGCCATTTGAGCCTCTGAGAAAACGTTTTGTTTTCAATTGAATTATGTTCTATATTTTTCTCAGGACATTTTGAACAATCTGGCAATTTTCAGGCAGCATGGAAATTCTAATAGACTAAGAAAAAACAAAACAAAACCGAAAGACTTTTTAAACTTTCATCAATCACATTGTTTTGGTTACCAAGCATATCCAATATTGGATTTCAAGTAGGGATGTTGAGATTTTCAGTGCATCAGTCCTTGCTGGTGGTTTTAAAGCCTACTGAAAACGTTTTGGGATGGATTTAGAAATGGGTACTTTTAATCATGTACTTTCCTGAATGAGGAGCATCCCTATCAATTTACGAAAGAAAAAGGAGACTTCCAAAATAGTTATCGGTTGTTTTATATCCAAAGAAGAACATGCCGAAACCCGGGATCGAACCAGGGACCTTTAGATCTTCAGTCTAACGCTCTCCCAACTGAGCTATTTCGGCCTGTGCTGCTAGTTGTGGAGGTCACTGTTTTGGGAATTTGAAGATGTTCCACACCATAGAAATGCAAAGACATTGTGAATACAATTAAAAGAATAACAAAAATTTCCAAACCGGAAGTAAATTTTTTAAATGTGTTGTGTTGTATTTTTGTACATTTATACGGTGTGAAAAGATTCCGAAACCCGGGATCGAACCAGGGACCTTTAGATCTTCAGTCTAACGCTCTCCCAACTGAGCTATTTCGGCCTCCTCTAACAGTAAGTGTGGACACTTTTTAAAAAAATTGAAGACACAACAACAGCATAGAAATCCAACTGCATTACAAACCAGAGTCCTCTCCAGCACAAGAAAATTTCCAATTACTTCACAGGAAGCTACATTTCTTTAAATTAGTTGATAAGTATCAATATACTAGCAAGATAAAGCTTAACATTGAAGCAAGGACCTTTAGAGCTTCAGCGAGACCATGGCAAAACCTAGAGATGAGCCAGGTACTTCAAGATCTTCAGTGTAAAGCTCTGCATACTGAGCAAGGACCTGTAGAGCTTCAGCGAGACCATTGCAAAACCTAGAGATGTGCCAGATACTTCAAGATCTTCAGTGTAAAGCTCTTTACACTGAACTATTTTAGCTTCACGAGAGTGAAAAGATGATCTCCCTTTGAAGAATTTGAAGACATTCCATCGTGAACTAAATTTCACAAAGTTACAATACATTTAATATGAACCTTTCCAAAACCCAGAAACTAAACAGGGACCTTAAGCCTAATGCTCTGCCAACCAAGCCATTTGAGCCTCTGAGAAAACGTTTTGTTTTCAATTGAATTATGTTCTATATTTTTCTCAGGACATTTTGAACAATCTGGCAATTTTCAGGCAGCATGGAAATTCTAATAGACTAAGAAAAAACAAAACAAAACCGAAAGACTTTTTAAACTTTCATCAATCACATTGTTTTGGTTACCAAGCATATCCAATATTGGATTTCAAGTAGGGATGTTGAGATTTTCAGTGCATCAGTCCTTGCTGGTGGTTTTAAAGCCTACTGAAAACGTTTTGGGATGGATTTAGAAATGGGTACTTTTAATCATGTACTTTCCTGAATGAGGAGCATCCCTATCAATTTACGAAAGAAAAAGGAGACTTCCAAAATAGTTATCGGTTGTTTTATATCCAAAGAAGAACATGCCGAAACCCGGGATCGAACCAGGGACCTTTAGATCTTCAGTCTAACGCTCTCCCAACTGAGCTATTTCGGCCTGTGCTGCTAGTTGTGGAGGTCACTGTTTTGGGAATTTGAAGATGTTCCACATCATAGAAATGCAAAGACATTGTGAATACAATTACAAGAATAACAAAAATTTCCAAACCGGAAGTAAATTTTTTAAACGTGTTGTGTTGTATTTTTGTACATTTATATGGTGTGAAAAGATGCCGAGACCCGGGATCGAACCAGGGACCTTTAGATCTTCAGTCTAACGCTCTCCCAACTGAGCTATTTCGGCCTCCTCTAACAGTAAGCGTGGACACGTTTTAAAAAAAATGGAAAACACAACAACAGCATAGAAATCCAACTGCATTACAAACCAGAGTCCTCTCCAGCACAAGAAAATTTCCAATTACTTCACAGGAAGCTACATTTATTTAAATTAGTTGATAAGTATCAATATACCAGCAAGATAAAGCTTAACATTGAAGCAAGGACCTTTAGAGCTTCAGCGAGACCATGGCAAAACCTAGAGATGAGCCAGGTACTTCAAGATCTTCAGTGTAAAGCTCTGCATACTGAGCAAGGACCTGTAGAGCTTCAGCGAGACCATTGCAAAACCTAGAGATGTGCCAGATACTTCAAGATCTTCAGTGTAAAGCTCTTTACACTGAACTATTTTAGCTTCACGAGAGTGAAAAGATGATCTCCCTTTGAAGAATTTGAAGACATTCCATCGTGAACTAAATTTCACAAAGTTACAATACATTTAATATGAACCTTTCCAAAACCCAGAAACTAAACAGGGACCTTAAGCCTAATGCTCTGCCAACCAAGCCATTTGAGCCTCTGAGAAAACGTTTTGTTTTCAATTGAATTATGTTCTATATTTTTCTCAGGACATTTTGAACAATCTGGCAATTTTCAGGCAGCATGGAAATTCTAATAGACTAAGAAAAAACAAAACAAAACCGAAAGACTTTTTAAACTTTCATCAATCACATTGTTTTGGTTACCAAGCATATCCAATATTGGATTTCAAGTAGGGATGTTGAGATTTTCAGTGCATCAGTCCTTGCTGGTGGTTTTAAAGCCTACTGAAAACGTTTTGGGATGGATTTAGAAATGGGTACTTTTAATCATGTACTTTCCTGAATGAGGAGCATCCCTATCAATTTACGAAAGAAAAAGGAGACTTCCAAAATAGTTATCGGTTGTTTTATATCCAAAGAAGAACATGCCGAAACCCGGGATCGAACCAGGGACCTTTAGATCTTCAGTCTAACGCTCTCCCAACTGAGCTATTTCGGCCTGTGCTGCTAGTTGTGGAGGTCACTGTTTTGGGAATTTGAAGATGTTCCACATCATAGAAATGCAAAGACATTGTGAATACAATTACAAGAATAACAAAAATTTCCAAACCGGAAGTAAATTTTTTAAACGTGTTGTGTTGTATTTTTGTACATTTATATGGTGTGAAAAGATGCCGAGACCCGGGATCGAACCAGGGACCTTTAGATCTTCAGTCTAACGCTCTCCCAACTGAGCTATTTCGGCCTCCTCTAACAGTAAGCGTGGACACGTTTTAAAAAAAATGGAAAACACAACAACAGCATAGAAATCCAACTGCATTACAAACCAGAGTCCTCTCCAGCACAAGAAAATTTCCAATTACTTCACAGGAAGCTACATTTATTTAAATTAGTTGATAAGTATCAATATACCAGCAAGATAAAGCTTAACATTGAAGCAAGGACCTTTAGAGCTTCAGCGAGACCATGGCAAAACCTAGAGATGAGCCAGGTACTTCAAGATCTTCAGTGTAAAGCTCTGCATACTGAGCAAGGACCTGTAGAGCTTCAGCGAGACCATTGCAAAACCTAGAGATGTGCCAGATACTTCAAGATCTTCAGTGTAAAGCTCTTTACACTGAACTATTTTAGCTTCACGAGAGTGAAAAGATGATCTCCCTTTGAAGAATTTGAAGACATTCCATCGTGAACTAAATTTCACAAAGTTACAATACATTTAATATGAACCTTTCCAAAACCCAGAAACTAAACAGGGACCTTAAGCCTAATGCTCTGCCAACCAAGCCATTTGAGCCTCTGAGAAAACGTTTTGTTTTCAATTGAATTATGTTCTATATTTTTCTCAGGACATTTTGAACAATCTGGCAATTTTCAGGCAGCATGGAAATTCTAATAGACTAAGAAAAAACAAAACAAAACCGAAAGACTTTTTAAACTTTCATCAATCACATTGTTTTGGTTACCAAGCATATCCAATATTGGATTTCAAGTAGGGATGTTGAGATTTTCAGTGCATCAGTCCTTGCTGGTGGTTTTAAAGCCTACTGAAAACGTTTTGGGATGGATTTAGAAATGGGTACTTTTAATCATGTACTTTCCTGAATGAGGAGCATCCCTATCAATTTACGAAAGAAAAAGGAGACTTCCAAAATAGTTATCGGTTGTTTTATATCCAAAGAAGAACATGCCGAAACCCGGGATCGAACCAGGGACCTTTAGATCTTCAGTCTAACGCTCTCCCAACTGAGCTATTTCGGCCTGTGCTGCTAGTTGTGGAGGTCACTGTTTTGGGAATTTGAAGATGTTCCACATCATAGAAATGCAAAGACATTGTGAATACAATTACAAGAATAACAAAAATTTCCAAACCGGAAGTAAATTTTTTAAACGTGTTGTGTTGTATTTTTGTACATTTATATGGTGTGAAAAGATGCCGAGACCCGGGATCGAACCAGGGACCTTTAGATCTTCAGTCTAACGCTCTCCCAACTGAGCTATTTCGGCCTCCTCTAACAGTAAGCGTGGACACGTTTTAAAAAAAATGGAAAACACAACAACAGCATAGAAATCCAACTGCATTACAAACCAGAGTCCTCTCCAGCACAAGAAAATTTCCAATTACTTCACAGGAAGCTACATTTATTTAAATTAGTTGATAAGTATCAATATACCAGCAAGATAAAGCTTAACATTGAAGCAAGGACCTTTAGAGCTTCAGCGAGACCATGGCAAAACCTAGAGATGAGCCAGGTACTTCAAGATCTTCAGTGTAAAGCTCTGCATACTGAGCAAGGACCTGTAGAGCTTCAGCGAGACCATTGCAAAACCTAGAGATGTGCCAGATACTTCAAGATCTTCAGTGTAAAGCTCTTTACACTGAACTATTTTAGCTTCACGAGAGTGAAAAGATGATCTCCCTTTGAAGAATTTGAAGACATTCCATCGTGAACTAAATTTCACAAAGTTACAATACATTTAATATGAACCTTTCCAAAACCCAGAAACTAAACAGGGACCTTAAGCCTAATGCTCTGCCAACCAAGCCATTTGAGCCTCTGAGAAAACGTTTTGTTTTCAATTGAATTATGTTCTATATTTTTCTCAGGACATTTTGAACAATCTGGCAATTTTCAGGCAGCATGGAAATTCTAATAGACTAAGAAAAAACAAAACAAAACCGAAAGACTTTTTAAACTTTCATCAATCACATTGTTTTGGTTACCAAGCATATCCAATATTGGATTTCAAGTAGGGATGTTGAGATTTTCAGTGCATCAGTCCTTGCTGGTGGTTTTAAAGCCTACTGAAAACGTTTTGGGATGGATTTAGAAATGGGTACTTTTAATCATGTACTTTCCTGAATGAGGAGCATCCCTATCAATTTACGAAAGAAAAAGGAGACTTCCAAAATAGTTATCGGTTGTTTTATATCCAAAGAAGAACATGCCGAAACCCGGGATCGAACCAGGGACCTTTAGATCTTCAGTCTAACGCTCTCCCAACTGAGCTATTTCGGCCTGTGCTGCTAGTTGTGGAGGTCACTGTTTTGGGAATTTGAAGATGTTCCACATCATAGAAATGCAAAGACATTGTGAATACAATTACAAGAATAACAAAAATTTCCAAACCGGAAGTAAATTTTTTAAACGTGTTGTGTTGTATTTTTGTACATTTATATGGTGTGAAAAGATGCCGAGACCCGGGATCGAACCAGGGACCTTTAGATCTTCAGTCTAACGCTCTCCCAACTGAGCTATTTCGGCCTCCTCTAACAGTAAGCGTGGACACGTTTTAAAAAAAATGGAAAACACAACAACAGCATAGAAATCCAACTGCATTACAAACCAGAGTCCTCTCCAGCACAAGAAAATTTCCAATTACTTCACAGGAAGCTACATTTATTTAAATTAGTTGATAAGTATCAATATACCAGCAAGATAAAGCTTAACATTGAAGCAAGGACCTTTAGAGCTTCAGCGAGACCATGGCAAAACCTAGAGATGAGCCAGGTACTTCAAGATCTTCAGTGTAAAGCTCTGCATACTGAGCAAGGACCTGTAGAGCTTCAGCGAGACCATTGCAAAACCTAGAGATGTGCCAGATACTTCAAGATCTTCAGTGTAAAGCTCTTTACACTGAACTATTTTAGCTTCACGAGAGTGAAAAGATGATCTCCCTTTGAAGAATTTGAAGACATTCCATCGTGAACTAAATTTCACAAAGTTACAATACATTTAATATGAACCTTTCCAAAACCCAGAAACTAAACAGGGACCTTAAGCCTAATGCTCTGCCAACCAAGCCATTTGAGCCTCTGAGAAAACGTTTTGTTTTCAATTGAATTATGTTCTATATTTTTCTCAGGACATTTTGAACAATCTGGCAATTTTCAGGCAGCATGGAAATTCTAATAGACTAAGAAAAAACAAAACAAAACCGAAAGACTTTTTAAACTTTCATCAATCACATTGTTTTGGTTACCAAGCATATCCAATATTGGATTTCAAGTAGGGATGTTGAGATTTTCAGTGCATCAGTCCTTGCTGGTGGTTTTAAAGCCTACTGAAAACGTTTTGGGATGGATTTAGAAATGGGTACTTTTAATCATGTACTTTCCTGAATGAGGAGCATCCCTATCAATTTACGAAAGAAAAAGGAGACTTCCAAAATAGTTATCGGTTGTTTTATATCCAAAGAAGAACATGCCGAAACCCGGGATCGAACCAGGGACCTTTAGATCTTCAGTCTAACGCTCTCCCAACTGAGCTATTTCGGCCTGTGCTGCTAGTTGTGGAGGTCACTGTTTTGGGAATTTGAAGATGTTCCACATCATAGAAATGCAAAGACATTGTGAATACAATTACAAGAATAACAAAAATTTCCAAACCGGAAGTAAATTTTTTAAACGTGTTGTGTTGTATTTTTGTACATTTATATGGTGTGAAAAGATGCCGAGACCCGGGATCGAACCAGGGACCTTTAGATCTTCAGTCTAACGCTCTCCCAACTGAGCTATTTCGGCCTCCTCTAACAGTAAGCGTGGACACGTTTTAAAAAAAATGGAAAACACAACAACAGCATAGAAATCCAACTGCATTACAAACCAGAGTCCTCTCCAGCACAAGAAAATTTCCAATTACTTCACAGGAAGCTACATTTATTTAAATTAGTTGATAAGTATCAATATACCAGCAAGATAAAGCTTAACATTGAAGCAAGGACCTTTAGAGCTTCAGCGAGACCATGGCAAAACCTAGAGATGAGCCAGGTACTTCAAGATCTTCAGTGTAAAGCTCTGCATACTGAGCAAGGACCTGTAGAGCTTCAGCGAGACCATTGCAAAACCTAGAGATGTGCCAGATACTTCAAGATCTTCAGTGTAAAGCTCTTTACACTGAACTATTTTAGCTTCACGAGAGTGAAAAGATGATCTCCCTTTGAAGAATTTGAAGACATTCCATCGTGAACTAAATTTCACAAAGTTACAATACATTTAATATGAACCTTTCCAAAACCCAGAAACTAAACAGGGACCTTAAGCCTAATGCTCTGCCAACCAAGCCATTTGAGCCTCTGAGAAAACGTTTTGTTTTCAATTGAATTATGTTCTATATTTTTCTCAGGACATTTTGAACAATCTGGCAATTTTCAGGCAGCATGGAAATTCTAATAGACTAAGAAAAAACAAAACAAAACCGAAAGACTTTTTAAACTTTCATCAATCACATTGTTTTGGTTACCAAGCATATCCAATATTGGATTTCAAGTAGGGATGTTGAGATTTTCAGTGCATCAGTCCTTGCTGGTGGTTTTAAAGCCTACTGAAAACATTTTGGGATGGATTTAGAAATGGGTACTTTTAATCATGTACTTTCCTGAATGAGGAGCATCCCTATCAATTTACGAAAGAAAAAGGAGACTTCCAAAATAGTTATCGGTTGTTTTATATCCAAAGAAGAACATGCCGAAACCCGGGATCGAACCAGGGACCTTTAGATCTTCAGTCTAACGCTCTCCCAACTGAGCTATTTCGGCCTGTGCTGCTAGTTGTGGAGGTCACTGTTTTGGGAATTTGAAGATGTTCCACATCATAGAAATGCAAAGACATTGTGAATACAATTACAAGAATAACAAAAATTTCCAAACCGGAAGTAAATTTTTTAAACGTGTTGTGTTGTATTTTTGTACATTTATATGGTGTGAAAAGATGCCGAGACCCGGGATCGAACCAGGGACCTTTAGATCTTCAGTCTAACGCTCTCCCAACTGAGCTATTTCGGCCTCCTCTAACAGTAAGCGTGGACACGTTTTAAAAAAAATGGAAAACACAACAACAGCATAGAAATCCAACTGCATTACAAACCAGAGTCCTCTCCAGCACAAGAAAATTTCCAATTACTTCACAGGAAGCTACATTTATTTAAATTAGTTGATAAGTATCAATATACCAGCAAGATAAAGCTTAACATTGAAGCAAGGACCTTTAGAGCTTCAGCGAGACCATGGCAAAACCTAGAGATGAGCCAGGTACTTCAAGATCTTCAGTGTAAAGCTCTGCATACTGAGCAAGGACCTGTAGAGCTTCAGCGAGACCATTGCAAAACCTAGAGATGTGCCAGATACTTCAAGATCTTCAGTGTAAAGCTCTTTACACTGAACTATTTTAGCTTCACGAGAGTGAAAAGATGATCTCCCTTTGAAGAATTTGAAGACATTCCATCGTGAACTAAATTTCACAAAGTTACAATACATTTAATATGAACCTTTCCAAAACCCAGAAACTAAACAGGGACCTTAAGCCTAATGCTCTGCCAACCAAGCCATTTGAGCCTCTGAGAAAACGTTTTGTTTTCAATTGAATTATGTTCTATATTTTTCTCAGGACATTTTGAACAATCTGGCAATTTTCAGGCAGCATGGAAATTCTAATAGACTAAGAAAAAACAAAACAAAACCGAAAGACTTTTTAAACTTTCATCAATCACATTGTTTTGGTTACCAAGCATATCCAATATTGGATTTCAAGTAGGGATGTTGAGATTTTCAGTGCATCAGTCCTTGCTGGTGGTTTTAAAGCCTACTGAAAACGTTTTGGGATGGATTTAGAAATGGGTACTTTTAATCATGTACTTTCCTGAATGAGGAGCATCCCTATCAATTTACGAAAGAAAAAGGAGACTTCCAAAATAGTTATCGGTTGTTTTATATCCAAAGAAGAACATGCCGAAACCCGGGATCGAACCAGGGACCTTTAGATCTTCAGTCTAACGCTCTCCCAACTGAGCTATTTCGGCCTGTGCTGCTAGTTGTGGAGGTCACTGTTTTGGGAATTTGAAGATGTTCCACATCATAGAAATGCAAAGACATTGTGAATACAATTACAAGAATAACAAAAATTTCCAAACCGGAAGTAAATTTTTTAAACGTGTTGTGTTGTATTTTTGTACATTTATATGGTGTGAAAAGATGCCGAGACCCGGGATCGAACCAGGGACCTTTAGATCTTCAGTCTAACGCTCTCCCAACTGAGCTATTTCGGCCTCCTCTAACAGTAAGCGTGGACACGTTTTAAAAAAAATGGAAAACACAACAACAGCATAGAAATCCAACTGCATTACAAACCAGAGTCCTCTCCAGCACAAGAAAATTTCCAATTACTTCACAGGAAGCTACATTTATTTAAATTAGTTGATAAGTATCAATATACCAGCAAGATAAAGCTTAACATTGAAGCAAGGACCTTTAGAGCTTCAGCGAGACCATGGCAAAACCTAGAGATGAGCCAGGTACTTCAAGATCTTCAGTGTAAAGCTCTGCATACTGAGCAAGGACCTGTAGAGCTTCAGCGAGACCATTGCAAAACCTAGAGATGTGCCAGATACTTCAAGATCTTCAGTGTAAAGCTCTTTACACTGAACTATTTTAGCTTCACGAGAGTGAAAAGATGATCTCCCTTTGAAGAATTTGAAGACATTCCATCGTGAACTAAATTTCACAAAGTTACAATACATTTAATATGAACCTTTCCAAAACCCAGAAACTAAACAGGGACCTTAAGCCTAATGCTCTGCCAACCAAGCCATTTGAGCCTCTGAGAAAACGTTTTGTTTTCAATTGAATTATGTTCTATATTTTTCTCAGGACATTTTGAACAATCTGGCAATTTTCAGGCAGCATGGAAATTCTAATAGACTAAGAAAAAACAAAACAAAACCGAAAGACTTTTTAAACTTTCATCAATCACATTGTTTTGGTTACCAAGCATATCCAATATTGGATTTCAAGTAGGGATGTTGAGATTTTCAGTGCATCAGTCCTTGCTGGTGGTTTTAAAGCCTACTGAAAACGTTTTGGGATGGATTTAGAAATGGGTACTTTTAATCATGTACTTTCCTGAATGAGGAGCATCCCTATCAATTTACGAAAGAAAAAGGAGACTTCCCAAATAGTTATCGGTTGTTTTATATCCAAAGAAGAACATGCCGAAACCCGGGATCGAACCAGGGACCTTTAGATCTTCAGTCTAACGCTCTCCCAACTGAGCTATTTCGGCCTGTGCTGCTAGTTGTGGAGGTCACTGTTTTGGGAATTTGAAGATGTTCCACATCATAGAAATGCAAAGACATTGTGAATACAATTACAAGAATAACAAAAATTTCCAAACCGGAAGTAAATTTTTTAAACGTGTTGTGTTGTATTTTTGTACATTTATATGGTGTGAAAAGATGCCGAGACCCGGGATCGAACCAGGGACCTTTAGATCTTCAGTCTAACGCTCTCCCAACTGAGCTATTTCGGCCTCCTCTAACAGTAAGCGTGGACACGTTTTAAAAAAAATGGAAAACACAACAACAGCATAGAAATCCAACTGCATTACAAACCAGAGTCCTCTCCAGCACAAGAAAATTTCCAATTACTTCACAGGAAGCTACATTTATTTAAATTAGTTGATAAGTATCAATATACCAGCAAGATAAAGCTTAACATTGAAGCAAGGACCTTTAGAGCTTCAGCGAGACCATGGCAAAACCTAGAGATGAGCCAGGTACTTCAAGATCTTCAGTGTAAAGCTCTGCATACTGAGCAAGGACCTGTAGAGCTTCAGCGAGACCATTGCAAAACCTAGAGATGTGCCAGATACTTCAAGATCTTCAATGTAAAGCTCTTTACACTGAACTATTTTAGCTTCACGAGAGTGAAAAGATGATCTCCCTTTGAAGAATTTGAAGACATTCCATCGTGAACTAAATTTCACAAAGTTACAATACATTTAATATGAACCTTTCCAAAACCCAGAAACTAAACAGGGACCTTAAGCCTAATGCTCTGCCAACCAAGCCATTTGAGCCTCTGAGAAAACGTTTTGTTTTCAATTGAATTATGTTCTATATTTTTCTCAGGACATTTTGAACAATCTGGCAATTTTCAGGCAGCATGGAAATTCTAATAGACTAAGAAAAAACAAAACAAAACCGAAAGACTTTTTAAACTTTCATCAATCACATTGTTTTGGTTACCAAGCATATCCAATATTGGATTTCAAGTAGGGATGTTGAGATTTTCAGTGCATCAGTCCTTGCTGGTGGTTTTAAAGCCTACTGAAAACGTTTTGGGATGGATTTAGAAATGGGTACTTTTAATCATGTACTTTCCTGAATGAGGAGCATCCCTATCAATTTACGAAAGAAAAAGGAGACTTCCAAAATAGTTATCGGTTGTTTTATATCCAAAGAAGAACATGCCGAAACCCGGGATCGAACCAGGGACCTTTAGATCTTCAGTCTAACGCTCTCCCAACTGAGCTATTTCGGCCTGTGCTGCTAGTTGTGGAGGTCACTGTTTTGGGAATTTGAAGATGTTCCACATCATAGAAATGCAAAGACATTGTGAATACAATTACAAGAATAACAAAAATTTCCAAACCGGAAGTAAATTTTTTAAACGTGTTGTGTTGTATTTTTGTACATTTATATGGTGTGAAAAGATGCCGAGACCCGGGATCGAACCAGGGACCTTTAGATCTTCAGTCTAACGCTCTCCCAACTGAGCTATTTCGGCCTCCTCTAACAGTAAGCGTGGACACGTTTTAAAAAAAATGGAAAACACAACAACAGCATAGAAATCCAACTGCATTACAAACCAGAGTCCTCTCCAGCACAAGAAAATTTCCAATTACTTCACAGGAAGCTACATTTATTTAAATTAGTTGATAAGTATCAATATACCAGCAAGATAAAGCTTAACATTGAAGCAAGGACCTTTAGAGCTTCAGCGAGACCATGGCAAAACCTAGAGATGAGCCAGGTACTTCAAGATCTTCAGTGTAAAGCTCTGCATACTGAGCAAGGACCTGTAGAGCTTCAGCGAGACCATTGCAAAACCTAGAGATGTGCCAGATACTTCAAGATCTTCAGTGTAAAGCTCTTTACACTGAACTATTTTAGCTTCACGAGAGTGAAAAGATGATCTCCCTTTGAAGAATTTGAAGACATTCCATCGTGAACTAAATTTCACAAAGTTACAATACATTTAATATGAACCTTTCCAAAACCCAGAAACTAAACAGGGACCTTAAGCCTAATGCTCTGCCAACCAAGCCATTTGAGCCTCTGAGAAAACGTTTTGTTTTCAATTGAATTATGTTCTATATTTTTCTCAGGACATTTTGAACAATCTGGCAATTTTCAGGCAGCATGGAAATTCTAATAGACTAAGAAAAAACAAAACAAAACCGAAAGACTTTTTAAACTTTCATCAATCACATTGTTTTGGTTACCAAGCATATCCAATATTGGATTTCAAGTAGGGATGTTGAGATTTTCAGTGCATCAGTCCTTGCTGGTGGTTTTAAAGCCTACTGAAAACGTTTTGGGATGGATTTAGAAATGGGTACTTTTAATCATGTACTTTCCTGAATGAGGAGCATTAGAGATGAGCGAACACTAAAATGCTCGGGTACTCGTTATTCGAGACGAACTTTTCCCGATGCTCGAGTGCTCGTCTCGAATAACGAACCCCATTGAAGTCAATGGGAGACTCGAGCATTTTTCAAGGGGACCAAGGCTCTGCACAGGGAAGCTTGGCCAAACACCTGGGAACCTCAGAAAAGGATGGAAACACCACGGAAATGGACAGGAAACAGCAGGGGCAGCATGCATGGATGCCTCTGAGGCTGCATAATCGCACCATTATGCCAAAATTATGGGCAACAGCATGGCCATGACAGAGTGACAGAATGAAGCTAGATAGCATCTAAAACATCCAATAATTGACCCTGACACTATAGGGGACGGCATGCAGAGGCAGCGGCAGCAGGCTAGAGAGTGGCATGGCGACATACCCTAAATGGACTCAGGCTTCAAACCAATGGGTGGCAGAGAGGAACCAAAGGAGGTGAGCAAGAAGCGCTCAAATAATATCGGTACATGATAAAAGTTTGCCAGTATATTTTGTGGATTACACAGCAGGGTGGCGACAAAGTTAACATGAAAGCCATGAAAACAACCCAAAATTCTGCCTGACACAGCTCGTTTGATAAGGGGACCATGTATGGAGGCAGTGAACTAGTAGTAGATTAAAGGTGCTGCAGTTAAAACTATGTTAGTTGGATCTTGGCATGGAGCTGGCGCTCCGCTGCCAGGCGAGCTTTCGCCAATCCAAGCCCCTGTCTCTAGGCTACTCCCCAAACAGCACTTCTAAGAACCTTTTGTATAAGATCAAGTGTAGTAGCGTTCTTATAAGTTTAGGATATGCCGGGTGAGGGGAATGTAAACAGATGCGCAAGAAGCGCTGAAATAATATCCCTAAATGGTAAAAGTTTGCAAGTATATTTTGGGGATTACACAGCAGGGTGGCGACAAAGTTAACAACTTTGATGTGGAATGCCCTGTAATAGCTCTTGGGCGGTGTGCCTTTTATCGCCTAGGCTCAGCAGTTTCAGCACCGCCTGCTGTCGCTTAGCGACGGCACTGCTGCTGTGCCTAGAGCTACCGACTGATGGCGCCATGCCCACGGATGGTAATTCGGAGGAGGAGGAGGTGGAGGAGGGGTGGGAGGAGGTATAGTAGGCCTTTGAGACCTGGACCGAGGTAGGCCCCGCAATTCTCTGCGTCGGCAGTATATGACCAGCCCCAGGGTCAGACTCGGTCCCAGCCTGCACCAAGTTAGGTGTAGTAGCGTTCTTATAAGTTTGGGATATGGCGGGTGAGGGGAATGTAAACAGATGCGCAAGAAGCGCATGATGCGCATGGAGCTGGCGTTCCGCTGCCAGGCGAGCTTTCGCCAATCCAAGCCCCTGTCTCTAGGCTACTCCCCAAACAGCACTTCTAAGAACCTTTTGTATAAGATCAAGTGTAGTAGTGTTCTTATAAGTTTAGGATATGCCGGGTGAGGGGAATGTAAACAGATGCGCAAGAAGCGCTGAAATAATATCCCTAAATGGTAAAAGTTTGCCAGTATATTTTGGGGATTACACAGCAGGGTGGTGACAAAGTTAACAACTTTGATGTGGAATCCATGAAAACAACCCAAATTTCTGCCTGACACACCTCGTTTGATAAAGGGACGATATATGGAGGCAGCTATATGGACGACTTTTGGAGGTAGCAATGGAGACAACGTGTGGAGGCTGCTATGGAGACAATTTAATTTGGATAGTGCCTGTATGTGGCAGTCCCAAACATTTTTCAAACCAGAGGAGCAGGTAGGTGGCCCTCCAGTAAAATGGGATAGATTGAGTGCCTGTATGTGGCAGTCCCAAAAATGTTTCAAACCAGAGGAGCAGGTAGGTGGCCCTCCAGTAAAATGGAATAGATTGAGTGCCTGTATGTGGCAGTCCCAAAAATTGTTCAAACCAGAGGAGCAGGTAGGTGGCCCTGCAGTAAAATGGAATAGATTGAGTGCCTGTATGTGGCAGTCCCAAAAATTGTTCAAACCAGAGGAGCAGGTAGGTGGCCCTGCAGTAAAATGGAATAGATTGAGTGCCTGTATGTGGCAGTCCCAAAAATTGTTCAAACCAGAGGAGCAGGTAGGTGGCCCTGCAGTAAAATGGAATAGATTGAGTGCCTGTATGTGGCAGTCCCAAAAATTGTTCAAACCAGAGGAGCAGGTAGGTGGCCCTGCAGTAAAATGGAATAGATTGAGTGCCTGTATGTGGCAGTCCCAAAAATTGTTCAAACCAGAGGAGCAGGTAGGTGGCCCTGCAGTAAAATGGAATAGATTGAGTGCCTGTATGTGGCAGTCCCAAAAATGTTTCAAACCAGAGGAGCAGGTAGGTGGCCCTCCAGTAAAATGGAATAGATTGAGTGCCTGTATGTGGCAGTCCCAAAAATTGTTCAAACCAGAGGAGCAGGTAGGTGGCCCTGCAGTAAAATGGAATAGATTGAGTGCCTGTATGTGGCAGTCCCAAAAATTTTTTAAAACAGAGGACCGGGTAGGTGGCCCTCCAGAAAAATGGAATAGATTGAGTGCCTGTATGTGGCACTCACAAAAATTGTTTCAAACAGAGGACCGGGTAGGTGGCCCTCCAGAAAAATTAAATGCATGAAGTACTATAGCAAGAGCCAGTGGGCCCTGTCAAAAAATAGCCATTTTCCTCTGCTTTACTGTACAAAGAGGAGGAGAAGGAGGAAAATGAGGAGGAGGAGGAGGAGTGGATCAATTATTCAGGTTGAGCTTCCTTCACCTGGTGGAGATTGGAAATTCTGAGAAATCCAGCCTTTATTCATTTTAATAAGCGTCAGCCTGTCAGCGCTGTCAGTCGACAGGCGTGTACGCTTATCGGTGATGATGCCACCAGCTGCACTGAAAACCCGCTCGGACAAGACGCTAGCGGCAGGGCAGGCAAGAACCTCCAAGGCGTACAGCGCCAGTTCGTGCCACATGTCCAGCTTTGAAACCCAGTAGTTGTAGGGAGCTGTGTGATCATTTAGGACGATGGTATGGTCAGCTACGTACTCCCTCACCATCTTTCTGTAAAGATCAGCCCTACTCTGCCGAGACTGGGGACAGGTGACAGTGTCTTGCTGGGGTGACATAAAGCTGGCAAAAGCCTTGTAAAGCGTACCCTTGCCAGTGCTGGACAAGCTGCCTGCTCGCCTACTCTCCCTCGCTACTTGTCCCGCAGAACTACGCACTCTGCCGCTAGCGCTGTCAGAAGGGAAATACTGTTTCAGCTTGTGCACCAGGGCCTGCTGGTATTCATGCATTCTCACACTCCTTTCCTCTCCAGGGATGAGAGTGGGAAGATTTTGCTTGTACCGTGGGTCCAGGAGAGTGAACACCCAGTAATCGGTGCTGGAATAAATTCTTTGAACGCGAGGGTCACGGGATAGGCAGCCTAGCATGAAATCTGCCATATGCGCCAGAGTACCAACGCGTAAGAATTCACTCCCCTCACTGGCCTGACTGTCCATTTCCTCCTCCTCCAACTCCTCCAACTCCTCTTCTTCTGCCCATACACGCTGAACAGTGAAGGACTCAACAATGGTCCCCTCTTGTGTCTCGCCAACATTCTCCTCCTCTTCCTCCTCATCCTCCTCCACCTCCACCTCCTCCGATATGCGCTGAGAAACAGACCTCAGGGTGCTTTGGCTATCAACAAGGGAATATTCTTCCCCCGTCTCTTGTGACGAGCGCAAAGCTTCCGACTTCATGCTGACCAGAGAGTTTTTCAACAGGCCAAGCAGCGGGATGGTGAGGCTGATGATGGCGGCATCGCCACTGACCATCTGTGTTGACTCCTCAAAGTTACTCAGCACCTGACAGATATCAGACATCCACGTCCACTCCTCATTGTAGACTTGAGGAAGCTGACTGACCTGACTACCAGTTCTGGTGGAAGTTGACATCTGGCAGTCTACAATCGCTCTGCGCTGCTGGTAAACTCTGGATAACATGGTCAGTGTTGAATTCCACCTCGTGGGCACGTCGCACAACAGTCGGTGAGCGGGCAGTTGGAGGCGGCGCTGCGCTGCCCTGAGAGTGGCAGCATCTGGGCTGGACTTCCTGAAATGCGCACAGATGCGGCGCACCTTCGTGAGCAAATCAGACAGATTGGGGTATGTCTTGAGGAAACGCTGCACTATCAGATTTAACACATGGGCCAGGCATGGCACATGTGTCAGTCTGCCGAGTTGCAGAGCCGCCACCAGGTTACGGCCGTTGTCACACACAACCATTCCCGGCTTGAGGTTCAGCGGTGCCAGCCACAGATCAGTCTGCGCCGTGATGCCCTGTAATAGCTCTTGGGCGGTGTGCCTTTTGTCGCCTAGGCTCAGCAGTTTGAGCACCGCCTGCTGTCGCTTAGCGACGGCACTGCTGCTGTGCCTAGAGCTACCGACTGATGGCGCCGTGCCCACGGATGGTAGTTCGGAGGAGGAGGTGGAGGAGGGGTGGGAGGAGGAGGAGGCATAGTAGGCCTGAAACACCTGGACCGAGGTAGGCCCCGCAATCCTCGGCGTCGGCAGTATATGAGCAGCCCCAGGGTCAGACTCGGTCCCAGCCTCCACCAAGTTAACCCAATGTGCCGTCAGCGATATATAGTGGCCCTGCCCGGCAGCACTCGTCCACGTGTCCGTGGTCAGGTGGACCTTGTCAGAAACGGCGTTGGTCAGGGCACGGATGATGTTGTCTGACACGTGCTGGTGCAGGGCTGGGATGGCACATCGGGAAAAGTAGTGGCGGCTGGGGACCGAATACCGAGGGGCGGCCGCCGCCATGAGGTTGCGAAAGGCCTCGGTCTCTACTAGCCTATAGGGCAGCATCTCCAGGCTAAGCAATCTGGAGATGTGCACATTAAGGGCTTGGGCGTGCGGGTGGGTTGCACTATATTTGCGTTTCCGCTCCAGCGTCTGGGGTATGGAGAGCTGAACGCTGGTGGATGCTGTGGAGGATCGTGGAGGCGACGATGGGGTTTTTGTGCCAGGGTCCTGGGCAGGGGGCTGACTAGCAGCTGACACAGGGGAAGGAGCAGTGGTGTGCACGGCCGGAGGTGAACGGGCTTGTTGCCACTGAGTGGGGTGCTTAGCATTCATATGCCTGCGCATACTGGTGGTAGTTAAGCTAGTAGTGGTGGAACCCCTGCTGAGCCTGGTTTGGCAAATGTTGCACACCACAGTCCGTCGGTCATCCGGTGTTTCCTTAAAGAACCTCCACACTTCTGAAGATCTAGCCCTCGCCGCAAGAGCCCTCACCACGGGAGCTTCACTAGTTGACAGTGGCGCTGATGCACCAGCTCTGGCCCTGCCTCTCCGTCTGGCCCCACCACTGCCTCTTCCAACCTGTTCAGGTCGAGGACTCTCCTCCGTCTCAGAAGCACTGTGTTCACCCGGCCTCTCAACCCAGCTTGGGTCTGTCACCTCATCATCCTCCGATCCCTCAGTCTGCTCCCCCCTCGGACTTCCTGCCCTGACAACAACTTCCCCACTGTCTGACAACCGTGTCTCCTCATCGTCGGACACCTCTTTACACACTTCCACTACGTCAAGAAGGTCATCATCACCCACAGACTGTGACTGGTGGAAAACCTGGGCATCGGAAAATTGCTCAGCAGCAACCGGACAAGTGGTTTGTGACTGTGGGAAGGGTCCAGAAAACAGTTCCTCAGAGTATGCCGGTTCAAATGCCAAATTTTCCTGGGAGGGGGCAGACTGGGGGGGAGGAGGCTGAGGTGCAGGAGCTGGAGGAGTGGCGATTTCGGTGACATGGGTGGACTGCGTGGAAGACTGACTGGTGGTGGACAAATTGCTCGAAGCATTGTCAGCAATCCACGACATCACCTGTTCGCACTGTTCTGGCCTCAACAGTGCTCTACCACGAGTCCCAGTAACTTCAGACATGAACCTAGGGAGTGTAGCTCTGCGGCGTTCCCCTGCTCCCTCATCAGCAGGTGGTGTCTCACCCCGCCCAGGACCACGGCCTCTGACCCCTGCAGTAGTTGGACGCCCACGTCCCCGCCCTCGTCCTCTACCCCTAGCCCTCGGGTTAAACATTTTTAAAATGAGAGTTATAACTTTATTTTTTTTTTTACTTTTTTTTGTTTTTTTTTGTGTTTTTTTTTTTTTTTTTGTGTTTTTTGTTTTTTTTTGAGTTTTTAAAACCAAACAATGCTATCCTATTGCTATGGCTATTTTCTAGCCAAGTATCAAAGGAAGCACAGTACTATGCCAGATGAGATGACACTGAGTTATTGCCTAATAGAAATCCAACCCCTACTGAATTTTGCCACTTCGGCCTTTGGTATGGATATGTGCGCCACTAAGCGCAGAACACAGCGGTCGCAAGTCCCACTACAAATTGCTCAGAATTGGCAAGTACATGCACTGCAGAAACTACAGCCACCAGCAGATCAACCAGAAATCAAATATATAGAACGCTACTGTAGGCTTCAAGATCAAGAAGCTGTTTGTATTCTCCTATGGCTATTTTCTAGCCAAGTATCAAAGGAAGCACAGTACTATGCCGGATGAGATGACACTGAGTTATTGCCTAATAGAAATCCAACCCCTACTGAATTTTGCCACTTCGGCCTTTGCTATGGATATGTGCGCCACTAAGCGCAGAACACAGCGGTCGCAAGTCCCACTACAAATTGCTCAGAATTGGCAAGTACATGCACTGCAGAAACTACAGCCACCAGCAGATCAACCAGAAATCAAATATATAGAACGCTACTGTAGGCTTCAAGATCAAGAAGCTGTTTGTATTCTCCTATGGCTATTTTCTAGCCAAGTATCAAAGGAAGCACAGTACTATGCCGGATGAGATGACACTGAGTTATTGCCTAATAGAAATCCAACCCCTACTGAATTTTGCCACTTCAGCCTTTGCTATGGATATGTGCGCCACTAAGCGCAGAACACAGCGGTCGCAAGTCTCACTACAAATTGCTCAGAATTGGCAAGTACATGCACTGCAGAAACTACAGCCACCAGCAGATCAACCAGAAATCAAATATATAGAACGCTACTGTAGGCTTCAAGAAGCTGTTTGTATTCTCCTATGGCTATTTTCTAGCCAAGTATCAAAGGAAGCACAGTACTATGCCGGATGAGATGACACTGAGTTATTGCCTAATAGAAATCCAACCCCTACTGAATTTTGCCACTTCGGCCTTTGCTATGGATATGTGCGCCACTAAGCGCAGAACACAGCGGTCGCAAGTCCCACTACAAATTGCTCAGAATTGGCAAGTACATGCACTGCAGAAACTACAGCCACCAGCAGATCAACCAGAAATCAAATATATAGAACGCTACTGTAGGCTTCAAGATCAAGAAGCTGTTTGTATTCTCCTATGGCTATTTTCTAGCCAAGTATCAAAGGAAGCACAGTACTATGCCGGATGAGATGACACTGAGTTATTGCCTAATAGAAATCCAACCCCTACTGAATTTTGCCACTTCAGCCTTTGCTATGGATATGTGCGCCACTAAGCGCAGAACACAGCGGTCGCAAGTCTCACTACAAATTGCTCAGAATTGGCAAGTACATGCACTGCAGAAACTACAGCCACCAGCAGATCAACCAGAAATCAAATATATAGAACGCTACTGTAGGCTTCAAGAAGCTGTTTGTATTCTCCTATGGCTATTTTCTAGCCAAGTATCAAAGGAAGCACAGTACTATGCCGGATGAGATGACACTGAGTTATTGCCTAATAGAAATCCAACCCCTACTGAATTTTGCCACTTCGGCCTTTGCTATGGATATGTGCGCCACTAAGCGCAGAACACAGCGGTCGCAAGTCCCACTACAAATTGCTCAGAATTGGCAAGTACATGCACTGCAGAAACTACAGCCACCAGCAGATCAACCAGAAATCAAATATATAGAACGCTACTGTAGGCTTCAAGATCAAGAAGCTGTTTGTATTCTCCTATGGCTATTTTCTAGCCAAGTATCAAAGGAAGCACAGTACTATGCCGGATGAGATGACACTGAGTTATTGCCTAATAGAAATCCAACCCCTACTGAATTTTGCCACTTCGGCCTTTGCTATGGATATGTGCGCCACTAAGCGCAGAACACAGCGGTCGCAAGTCCCACTACAAATTGCTCAGAATTGGCAAGTACATGCACTGCAGAAACTACAGCCACCAGCAGATCAACCAGAAATCAAATATATAGAACGCTACTGTAGGCTTCAAGATCAAGAAGCTGTTTGTATTCTCCTATGGCTATTTTCTAGCCAAGTATCAAAGGAAGCACAGTACTATGCCGGATGAGATGACACTGAGTTATTGCCTAATAGAAATCCAACCCCTACTGAATTTTGCCACTTCAGCCTTTGCTATGGATATGTGCGCCACTAAGCGCAGAACACAGCGGTCGCAAGTCTCACTACAAATTGCTCAGAATTGGCAAGTACATGCACTGCAGAAACTACAGCCACCAGCAGATCAACCAGAAATCAAATATATAGAACGCTACTGTAGGCTTCAAGGAGCTGTTTGTATTCTCCTATGGCTATTTTCTAGCCAAGTATCAAAGGAAGCACAGTACTATGCCGGATGAGATGACACTGAGTTATTGCCTAATAGAAATCCAACCCCTACTGAATTTTGCCACTTCGGCCTTTGCTATGGATATGTGCGCCACTAAGCGCAGAACACAGCGGTCGCAAGTCCCACTACAAATTGCTCAGAATTGGCAAGTACATGCACTGCAGAAACTACAGCCACCAGCAGATCAACCAGAAATCAAATATATAGAACGCTACTGTAGGCTTCAAGATCAAGAAGCTGTTTGTATTCTCCTATGGCTATTTTCTAGCCAAGTATCAAAGGAAGCACAGTACTATGCCGGATGAGATGACACTGAGTTATTGCCTAATAGAAATCCAACCCCTACTGAATTTTGCCACTTCAGCCTTTGCTATGGATATGTGCGCCACTAAGCGCAGAACACAGCGGTCGCAAGTCTCACTACAAATTGCTCAGAATTGGCAAGTACATGCACTGCAGAAACTACAGCCACCAGCAGATCAACCAGAAATCAAATATATAGAACGCTACTGTAGGCTTCAAGAAGCTGTTTGTATTCTCCTATGGCTATTTTCTAGCCAAGTATCAAAGGAAGCACAGTACTATGCCAGATGAGATGACACTGAGTTATTGCCTAATAGAAATCCAACCCCTACTGAATTTTGCCACTTCAGCCTTTGCTATGGATATGTGCGCCACTAAGCGCAGAACACAGCGGTCGCAAGTCTCACTACAAATTGCTCAGAATTGGCAAGTACATGCACTGCAGAAACTACAGCCACCAGCAGATCAACCAGAAATCAAATATATAGAACGCTACTGTAGGCTTCAAGAAGCTGTTTGTATTCTCCTATGGCTATTTTCTAGCCAAGTATCAAAGGAAGCACAGTACTATGCCAGATGAGATGACACTGAGTTATTGCCTAATAGAAATCCAACCCCTACTGAATTTTGCCACTTCAGCCTTTGCTATGGATATGTGCGCCACTAAGCGCAGAACACAGCGGTCGCAAGTCTCACTACAAATTGCTCAGAATTGGCAAGTACATGCACTGCAGAAACTACAGCCACCAGCAGATCAACCAGAAATCAAATATATAGAACGCTACTGTAGGCTTCAAGAAGCTGTTTGTATTCTCCTATGGCTATTTTCTAGCCAAGTATCAAAGGAAGCACAGTACTATGCCAGATGAGATGACACTGAGTTATTGCCTAATAGAAATCCAACCCCTACTGAATTTTGCCACTTCAGCCTTTGCTATGGATATGTGCGCCACTAAGCGCAGAACACAGCGGTCGCAAGTCTCACTACAAATTGCTCAGAATTGGCAAGTACATGCACTGCAGAAACTACAGCCACCAGCAGATCAACCAGAAATCAAATATATAGAACGCTACTGTTGGCTTCAAGAAGCTGTTTGTATTCTCCTATGGCTATTTTCTAGCCAAGTATCAAAGGAAGCACAGTACTATGCCAGATGAGATGACACTGAGTTATTGCCTAATAGAAATCCAACCCCTACTGAATTTTCCCACTTCGGTCTTTGCTATGGATATGTGTGCCACTAAGAGCTAAACACAACGGTAGCAAGTCCCCCTGCTAATTCCTCACAAAATGGTAAAAGATGCAAATTAAAATAAAAAAAGTAGAACGTTATTGTAGCCCTAAGAAGGGCTGTTGGGTTCTTTGAGAATCACTCCTGCCTAACAGTAAGCTAATAGAACACCCTAACGCTTTCCCTGAGCAGCAGCAGCTCTCTCCCTAGCGGCATCCAGAGACAGAATGATCCGAGCAGCGCGGCCAGCGGCTAGTCTATCCCAGGGTCACCTGATCTGGCCAGCCAACCACTGCTATCGACGTGTAAGGGTACCACGTCATGCTGGGTGGAGTGCAGAGTCTCCTGGCTTGTGATTGGCTCTGTTTCTGGCCGCCAAAAAGCAAAACGGCGGGAGCTGCCATTTTCTCGAGCGGGCGAAGTATTCGTCCGAGTAACGAGCAGTTTCGAGTACCCTAATGCTCGACCGAGCATCAAGCTCGGACGAGCATGTTCGCTCATCTCTAAGGAGCATCCCTATCAATTTACGAAAGAAAAAGGAGACTTCCAAAATAGTTATCGGTTGTTTTATATCCAAAGAAGAACATGCCGAAACCCGGGATCGAACCAGGGACCTTTAGATCTTCAGTCTAACGCTCTCCCAACTGAGCTATTTCGGCCTGTGCTGCTAGTTGTGGAGGTCACTGTTTTGGGAATTTGAAGATGTTCCACATCATAGAAATGCAAAGACATTGTGAATACAATTACAAGAATAACAAAAATTTCCAAACCGGAAGTAAATTTTTTAAACGTGTTGTGTTGTATTTTTGTACATTTATATGGTGTGAAAAGATGCCGAGACCCGGGATCGAACCAGGGACCTTTAGATCTTCAGTCTAACGCTCTCCCAACTGAGCTATTTCGGCCTCCTCTAACAGTAAGCGTGGACACGTTTTAAAAAAAATGGAAAACACAACAACAGCATAGAAATCCAACTGCATTACAAACCAGAGTCCTCTCCAGCACAAGAAAATTTCCAATTACTTCACAGGAAGCTACATTTATTTAAATTAGTTGATAAGTATCAATATACCAGCAAGATAAAGCTTAACATTGAAGCAAGGACCTTTAGAGCTTCAGCGAGACCATGGCAAAACCTAGAGATGTGCCAGGTACTTCAAGATCTTCAGTGTAAAGCTCTGCATACTGAGCAAGGACCTGTAGAGCTTCAGCGAGACCATTGCAAAACCTAGAGATGTGCCAGATACTTCAAGATCTTCAGTGTAAAGCTCTTTACACTGAACTATTTTAGCTTCACGAGAGTGAAAAGATGATCTCCCTTTGAAGAATTTGAAGACATTCCATCGTGAACTAAATTTCACAAAGTTACAATACATTTAATATGAACCTTTCCAAAACCCAGAAACTAAACAGGGACCTTAAGCCTAATGCTCTGCCAACCAAGCCATTTGAGCCTCTGAGAAAACGTTTTGTTTTCAATTGAATTATGTTCTATATTTTTCTCAGGACATTTTGAACAATCTGGCAATTTTCAGGCAGCATGGAAATTCTAATAGACTAAGAAAAAACAAAACAAAACCGAAAGACTTTTTAAACTTTCATCAATCACATTGTTTTGGTTACCAAGCATATCCAATATTGGATTTCAAGTAGGGATGTTGAGATTTTCAGTGCATCAGTCCTTGCTGGTGGTTTTAAAGCCTACTGAAAACGTTTTGGGATGGATTTAGAAATGGGTACTTTTAATCATGTACTTTCCTGAATGAGGAGCATCCCTATCAATTTACGAAAGAAAAAGGAGACTTCCAAAATAGTTATCGGTTGTTTTATATCCAAAGAAGAACATGCCGAAACCCGGGATCGAACCAGGGACCTTTAGATCTTCAGTCTAACGCTCTCCCAACTGAGCTATTTCGGCCTGTGCTGCTAGTTGTGGAGGTCACTGTTTTGGGAATTTGAAGATGTTCCACATCATAGAAATGCAAAGACATTGTGAATACAATTACAAGAATAACAAAAATTTCCAAACCGGAAGTAAATTTTTTAAACGTGTTGTGTTGTATTTTTGTACATTTATATGGTGTGAAAAGATGCCGAGACCCGGGATCGAACCAGGGACCTTTAGATCTTCAGTCTAACGCTCTCCCAACTGAGCTATTTCGGCCTCCTCTAACAGTAAGCGTGGACACGTTTTAAAAAAAATGGAAAACACAACAACAGCATAGAAATCCAACTGCATTACAAACCAGAGTCCTCTCCAGCACAAGAAAATTTCCAATTACTTCACAGGAAGCTACATTTATTTAAATTAGTTGATAAGTATCAATATACCAGCAAGATAAAGCTTAACATTGAAGCAAGGACCTTTAGAGCTTCAGCGAGACCATGGCAAAACCTAGAGATGAGCCAGGTACTTCAAGATCTTCAGTGTAAAGCTCTGCATACTGAGCAAGGACCTGTAGAGCTTCAGCGAGACCATTGCAAAACCTAGAGATGTGCCAGATACTTCAAGATCTTCAGTGTAAAGCTCTTTACACTGAACTATTTTAGCTTCACGAGAGTGAAAAGATGATCTCCCTTTGAAGAATTTGAAGACATTCCATCGTGAACTAAATTTCACAAAGTTACAATACATTTAATATGAACCTTTCCAAAACCCAGAAACTAAACAGGGACCTTAAGCCTAATGCTCTGCCAACCAAGCCATTTGAGCCTCTGAGAAAACGTTTTGTTTTCAATTGAATTATGTTCTATATTTTTCTCAGGACATTTTGAACAATCTGGCAATATTCAGGCAGCATGGAAATTCTAATAGACTAAGAAAAAACAAAACAAAACCGAAAGACTTTTTAAACTTTCATCAATCACATTGTTTTGGTTACCAAGCATATCCAATATTGGATTTCAAGTAGGGATGTTGAGATTTTCAGTGCATCAGTCCTTGCTGGTGGTTTTAAAGCCTACTGAAAACGTTTTGGGGTGGATTTAGAAATGGGTACTTTTAATCATGTACTTTCCTGAATGAGGAGCATCCCTATCAATTTACGAAAGAAAAAGGAGACTTCCAAAATAGTTATCGGTTGTTTTATATCCAAAGAAGAACATGCCGAAACCCGGGATCGAACCAGGGACCTTTAGATCTTCAGTCTAACGCTCTCCCAACTGAGCTATTTCGGCCTGTGCTGCTAGTTGTGGAGGTCACTGTTTTGGGAATTTGAAGATGTTCCACATCATAGAAATGCAAAGACATTGTGAATACAATTACAAGAATAACAAAAATTTCCAAACCGGAAGTAAATTTTTTAAACGTGTTGTGTTGTATTTTTGTACATTTATATGGTGTGAAAAGATGCCGAGACCCGGGATCGAACCAGGGACCTTTAGATCTTCAGTCTAACGCTCTCCCAACTGAGCTATTTCGGCCTCCTCTAACAGTAAGCGTGGACACGTTTTAAAAAAAATGGAAAACACAACAACAGCATAGAAATCCAACTGCATTACAAACCAGAGTCCTCTCCAGCACAAGAAAATTTCCAATTACTTCACAGGAAGCTACATTTATTTAAATTAGTTGATAAGTATCAATATACCAGCAAGATAAAGCTTAACATTGAAGCAAGGACCTTTAGAGCTTCAGCGAGACCATGGCAAAACCTAGAGATGAGCCAGGTACTTCAAGATCTTCAGTGTAAAGCTCTGCATACTGAGCAAGGACCTGTAGAGCTTCAGCGAGACCATTGCAAAACCTAGAGATGTGCCAGATACTTCAAGATCTTCAGTGTAAAGCTCTTTACACTGAACTATTTTAGCTTCACGAGAGTGAAAAGATGATCTCCCTTTGAAGAATTTGAAGACATTCCATCGTGAACTAAATTTCACAAAGTTACAATACATTTAATATGAACCTTTCCAAAACCCAGAAACTAAACAGGGACCTTAAGCCTAATGCTCTGCCAACCAAGCCATTTGAGCCTCTGAGAAAACGTTTTGTTTTCAATTGAATTATGTTCTATATTTTTCTCAGGACATTTTGAACAATCTGGCAATTTTCAGGCAGCATGGAAATTCTAATAGACTAAGAAAAAACAAAACAAAACCGAAAGACTTTTTAAACTTTCATCAATCACATTGTTTTGGTTACCAAGCATATCCAATATTGGATTTCAAGTAGGGATGTTGAGATTTTCAGTGCATCAGTCCTTGCTGGTGGTTTTAAAGCCTACTGAAAACGTTTTGGGATGGATTTAGAAATGGGTACTTTTAATCATGTACTTTCCTGAATGAGGAGCATCCCTATCAATTTACGAAAGAAAAAGGAGACTTCCAAAATAGTTATCGGTTGTTTTATATCCAAAGAAGAACATGCCGAAACCCGGGATCGAACCAGGGACCTTTAGATCTTCAGTCTAACGCTCTCCCAACTGAGCTATTTCGGCCTGTGCTGCTAGTTGTGGAGGTCACTGTTTTGGGAATTTGAAGATGTTCCACATCATAGAAATGCAAAGACATTGTGAATACAATTACAAGAATAACAAAAATTTCCAAACCGGAAGTAAATTTTTTAAACGTGTTGTGTTGTATTTTTGTACATTTATATGGTGTGAAAAGATGCCGAGACCCGGGATCGAACCAGGGACCTTTAGATCTTCAGTCTAACGCTCTCCCAACTGAGCTATTTCGGCCTCCTCTAACAGTAAGCGTGGACACGTTTTAAAAAAAATGGAAAACACAACAACAGCATAGAAATCCAACTGCATTACAAACCAGAGTCCTCTCCAGCACAAGAAAATTTCCAATTACTTCACAGGAAGCTACATTTATTTAAATTAGTTGATAAGTATCAATATACCAGCAAGATAAAGCTTAACATTGAAGCAAGGACCTTTAGAGCTTCAGCGAGACCATGGCAAAACCTAGAGATGAGCCAGGTACTTCAAGATCTTCAGTGTAAAGCTCTGCATACTGAGCAAGGACCTGTAGAGCTTCAGCGAGACCATTGCAAAACCTAGAGATGTGCCAGATACTTCAAGATCTTCAGTGTAAAGCTCTTTACACTGAACTATTTTAGCTTCACGAGAGTGAAAAGATGATCTCCCTTTGAAGAATTTGAAGACATTCCATCGTGAACTAAATTTCACAAAGTTACAATACATTTAATATGAACCTTTCCAAAACCCAGAAACTAAACAGGGACCTTAAGCCTAATGCTCTGCCAACCAAGCCATTTGAGCCTCTGAGAAAACGTTTTGTTTTCAATTGAATTATGTTCTATATTTTTCTCAGGACATTTTGAACAATCTGGCAATTTTCAGGCAGCATGGAAATTCTAATAGACTAAGAAAAAACAAAACAAAACCGAAAGACTTTTTAAACTTTCATCAATCACATTGTTTTGGTTACGAAGCATATCCAATATTGGATTTCAAGTAGGGATGTTGAGATTTTCAGTGCATCAGTCCTTGCTGGTGGTTTTAAAGCCTACTGAAAACGTTTTGGGATGGATTTAGAAATGGGTACTTTTAATCATGTACTTTCCTGAATGAGGAGCATCCCTATCAATTTACGAAAGAAAAAGGAGACTTCCAAAATAGTTATCGGTTGTTTTATATCCAAAGAAGAACATGCCGAAACCCGGGATCGAACCAGGGACCTTTAGATCTTCAGTCTAACGCTCTCCCAACTGAGCTATTTCGGCCTGTGCTGCTAGTTGTGGAGGTCACTGTTTTGGGAATTTGAAGATGTTCCACATCATAGAAATGCAAAGACATTGTGAATACAATTAAAAGAATAACAAAAATTTCCAAACCGGAAGTAAATTTTTTAAATGTGTTGTGTTGTATTTTTGTACATTTATACGGTGTGAAAAGATGCCGAAACCCGGGATCGAACCAGGGACCTTTAGATCTTCAGTCTAACGCTCTCCCAACTGAGCTATTTCGGCCTCCTCTAACAGTAAGCGTGGACACTTTTTAAAAAAATTGAAGACACAAAAACAGCATAGAAATCCAACTGCATTACAAACCAGAGTCCTCTCCAGCACAAGAAAATTTCCAATTACTTCACAGGAAGCTACATTTCTTTAAATTAGTTGATAAGTATCAATATACTAGCAAGATAAAGCTTAACATTGAAGCAAGGACCTTTAGAGCTTCAGCGAGACCATGGCAAAACCTAGAGATGAGCCAGGTACTTCAAGATCTTCAGTGTAAAGCTCTGCATACTGAGCAAGGACCTGTAGAGCTTCAGCGAGACCATTGCAAAACCTAGAGATGTGCCAGATACTTCAAGATCTTCAGTGTAAAGCTCTTTACACTGAACTATTTTAGCTTCACGAGAGTGAAAAGATGATCTCCCTTTGAAGAATTTGAAGACATTCCATCGTGAACTAAATTTCACAAAGTTACAATACATTTAATATGAACCTTTCCAAAATCCAGAAACTAAACAGGGACCTTAAGCCTAATGCTCTGCCAACCAAGCCATTTGAGCCTCTGAGAAAACGTTTTGTTTTCAATTGAATTATGTTCTATATTTTTCTCAGGACATTTTGAACAATCTGGCAATTTTCAGGCAGCATGGAAATTCTAATAGACTAAGAAAAAACAAAACAAAACCGAAAGACTTTTTAAACTTTCATCAATCACATTGTTTTGGTTACCAAGCATATCCAATATTGGATTTCAAGTAGGGATGTTGAGATTTTCAGTGCATCAGTCCTTGCTGGTGGTTTTAAAGCCTACTGAAAACGTTTTGGGATGGATTTAGAAATGGGTACTTTTAATCATGTACTTTCCTGAATGAGGAGCATCCCTATCAATTTACGAAAGAAAAAGGAGACTTCCAAAATAGTTATCGGTTGTTTTATATCCAAAGAAGAACATGCCGAAACCCGGGATCGAACCAGGGACCTTTAGATCTTCAGTCTAACGCTCTCCCAACTGAGCTATTTCGGCCTGTGCTGCTAGTTGTGGAGGTCACTGTTTTGGGAATTTGAAGATGTTCCACACCATAGAAATGCAAAGACATTGTGAATACAATTAAAAGAATAACAAAAATTTCCAAACCGGAAGTAAATTTTTTAAATGTGTTGTGTTGTATTTTTGTACATTTATACGGTGTGAAAAGATTCCGAAACCCGGGATCGAACCAGGGACCTTTAGATCTTCAGTCTAACGCTCTCCCAACTGAGCTATTTCGGCCTCCTCTAACAGTAAGTGTGGACACTTTTTAAAAAAATTGAAGACACAACAACAGCATAGAAATCCAACTGCATTACAAACCAGAGTCCTCTCCAGCACAAGAAAATTTCCAATTACTTCACAGGAAGCTACATTTCTTTAAATTAGTTGATAAGTATCAATATACTAGCAAGATAAAGCTTAACATTGAAGCAAGGACCTTTAGAGCTTCAGCGAGACCATGGCAAAACCTAGAGATGAGCCAGGTACTTCAAGATCTTCAGTGTAAAGCTCTGCATACTGAGCAAGGACCTGTAGAGCTTCAGCGAGACCATTGCAAAACCTAGAGATGTGCCAGATACTTCAAGATCTTCAGTGTAAAGCTCTTTACACTGAACTATTTTAGCTTCACGAGAGTGAAAAGATGATCTCCCTTTGAAGAATTTGAAGACATTCCATCGTGAACTAAATTTCACAAAGTTACAATACATTTAATATGAACCTTTCCAAAATCCAGAAACTAAACAGGGACCTTAAGCCTAATGCTCTGCCAACCAAGCCATTTGAGCCTCTGAGAAAACGTTTTGTTTTCAATTGAATTATGTTCTATATTTTTCTCAGGACATTTTGAACAATCTGGCAATTTTCAGGCAGCATGGAAATTCTAATAGACTAAGAAAAAACAAAACAAAACCGAAAGACTTTTTAAACTTTCATCAATCACATTGTTTTGGTTACCAAGCATATCCAATATTGGATTTCAAGTAGGGATTTTGAGATTTTCAGTGCATCAGTCCTTGCTGGTGGTTTTAAAGCCTACTGAAAACGTTTTGGGATGGATTTAGAAATGGGTACTTTTAATCATGTACTTTCCTGAATGAGGAGCATCCCTATCAATTTACGAAAGAAAAAGGAGACTTATAAAATAGTTATCGGTTGTTTTATATCCAAAGAAGAACATGCCGAAACCCGGGATCGAACCAGGGACCTTTAGATCTTCAGTCTAACGCTCTCCCAACTGAGCTATTTCGGCCTGTGCTGCTAGTTGTGGAGGTCACTGTTTTGGGAATTTGAAGATGTTCCACACCATAGAAATGCAAAGACATTGTGAATACAATTAAAAGAATAACAAAAATTTCCAAACCGGAAGTAAATTTTTTAAATGTGTTGTGTTGTATTTTTGTACATTTATACGGTGTGAAAAGATTCCGAAACCCGGGATCGAACCAGGGACCTTTAGATCTTCAGTCTAACGCTCTCCCAACTGAGCTATTTCGGCCTCCTCTAACAGTAAGTGTGGACACTTTTTAAAAAAATTGAAGACACAACAACAGCATAGAAATCCAACTGCATTACAAACCAGAGTCCTCTCCAGCACAAGAAAATTTCCAATTACTTCACAGGAAGCTACATTTCTTTAAATTAGTTGATAAGTATCAATATACTAGCAAGATAAAGCTTAACATTGAAGCAAGGACCTTTAGAGCTTCAGCGAGACCATGGCAAAACCTAGAGATGAGCCAGGTACTTCAAGATCTTCAGTGTAAAGCTCTGCATACTGAGCAAGGACCTGTAGAGCTTCAGCGAGACCATTGCAAAACCTAGAGATGTGCCAGATACTTCAAGATCTTCAGTGTAAAGCTCTTTACACTGAACTATTTTAGCTTCACGAGAGTGAAAAGATGATCTCCCTTTGAAGAATTTGAAGACATTCCATCGTGAACTAAATTTCACAAAGTTACAATACATTTAATATGAACCTTTCCAAAACCCAGAAACTAAACAGGGACCTTAAGCCTAATGCTCTGCCAACCAAGCCATTTGAGCCTCTGAGAAAACGTTTTGTTTTCAATTGAATTATGTTCTATATTTTTCTCAGGACATTTTGAACAATCTGGCAATTTTCAGGCAGCATGGAAATTCTAATAGACTAAGAAAAAACAAAACAAAACCGAAAGACTTTTTAAACTTTCATCAATCACATTGTTTTGGTTACCAAGCATATCCAATATTGGATTTCAAGTAGGGATGTTGAGATTTTCAGTGCATCAGTCCTTGCTGGTGGTTTTAAAGCCTACTGAAAACGTTTTGGGATGGATTTAGAAATGGGTACTTTTAATCATGTACTTTCCTGAATGAGGAGCATCCCTATCAATTTACGAAAGAAAAAGGAGACTTCCAAAATAGTTATCGGTTGTTTTATATCCAAAGAAGAACATGCCGAAACCCGGGATCGAACCAGGGACCTTTAGATCTTCAGTCTAACGCTCTCCCAACTGAGCTATTTCGGCCTGTGCTGCTAGTTGTGGAGGTCACTGTTTTGGGAATTTGAAGATGTTCCACACCATAGAAATGCAAAGACATTGTGAATACAATTAAAAGAATAACAAAAATTTCCAAACCGGAAGTAAATTTTTTAAATGTGTTGTGTTGTATTTTTGTACATTTATACGGTGTGAAAAGATTCCGAAACCCGGGATCGAACCAGGGACCTTTAGATCTTCAGTCTAATGCTCTCCCAACTGAGCTATTTCGGCCTCCTCTAACAGTAAGTGTGGACACTTTTTAAAAAAATTGAAGACACAACAACAGCATAGAAATCCAACTGCATTACAAACCAGAGTCCTCTCCAGCACAAGAAAATTTCCAATTACTTCACAGGAAGCTACATTTCTTTAAATTAGTTGATAAGTATCAATATACTAGCAAGATAAAGCTTAACATTGAAGCAAGGACCTTTAGAGCTTCAGCGAGACCATGGCAAAACCTAGAGATGAGCCAGGTACTTCAAGATCTTCAGTGTAAAGCTCTGCATACTGAGCAAGGACCTGTAGAGCTTCAGCGAGACCATTGCAAAACCTAGAGATGTGCCAGATACTTCAAGATCTTCAGTGTAAAGCTCTTTACACTGAACTATTTTAGCTTCACGAGAGTGAAAAGATGATCTCCCTTTGAAGAATTTGAAGACATTCCATCGTGAACTAAATTTCACAAAGTTACAATACATTTAATATGAACCTTTCCAAAACCCAGAAACTAAACAGGGACCTTAAGCCTAATGCTCTGCCAACCAAGCCATTTGAGCCTCTGAGAAAACGTTTTGTTTTCAATTGAATTATGTTCTATATTTTTCTCAGGACATTTTGAACAATCTGGCAATTTTCAGGCAGCATGGAAATTCTAATAGACTAAGAAAAAACAAAACAAAACCGAAAGACTTTTTAAACTTTCATCAATCACATTGTTTTGGTTACCAAGCATATCCAATATTGGATTTCAAGTAGGGATGTTGAGATTTTCAGTGCATCAGTCCTTGCTGGTGGTTTTAAAGCCTACTGAAAACGTTTTGGGATGGATTTAGAAATGGGTACTTTTAATCATGTACTTTCCTGAATGAGGAGCATCCCTATCAATTTACGAAAGAAAAAGGAGACTTCCAAAATAGTTATCGGTTGTTTTATATCCAAAGAAGAACATGCCGAAACCCGGGATCGAACCAGGGACCTTTAGATCTTCAGTCTAACGCTCTCCCAACTGAGCTATTTCGGCCTGTGCTGCTAGTTGTGGAGGTCACTGTTTTGGGAATTTGAAGATGTTCCACACCATAGAAATGCAAAGACATTGTGAATACAATTAAAAGAATAACAAAAATTTCCAAACCGGAAGTAAATTTTTTAAATGTGTTGTGTTGTATTTTTGTACATTTATACGGTGTGAAAAGATTCCGAAACCCGGGATCGAACCAGGGACCTTTAGATCTTCAGTCTAACGCTCTCCCAACTGAGCTATTTCGGCCTCCTCTAACAGTAAGCGTGGACACTTTTTAAAAAAATTGAAGACACAAAAACAGCATAGAAATCCAACTGCATTACAAACCAGAGTCCTCTCCAGCACAAGAAAATTTCCAATTACTTCACAGGAAGCTACATTTCTTTAAATTAGTTGATAAGTATCAATATACTAGCAAGATAAAGCTTAACATTGAAGCAAGGACCTTTAGAGCTTCAGCGAGACCATGGCAAAACCTAGAGATGAGCCAGGTACTTCAAGATCTTCAGTGTAAAGCTCTGCATACTGAGCAAGGACCTGTAGAGCTTCAGCGAGACCATTGCAAAACCTAGAGATGTGCCAGATACTTCAAGATCTTCAGTGTAAAGCTCTTTACACTGAACTATTTTAGCTTCACGAGAGTGAAAAGATGATCTCCCTTTGAAGAATTTGAAGACATTCCATCGTGAACTAAATTTCACAAAGTTACAATACATTTAATATGAACCTTTCCAAAACCCAGAAACTAAACAGGGACCTTAAGCCTAATGCTCTGCCAACCAAGCCATTTGAGCCTCTGAGAAAACGTTTTGTTTTCAATTGAATTATGTTCTATATTTTTCTCAGGACATTTTGAACAATCTGGCAATTTTCAGGCAGCATGGAAATTCTAATAGACTAAGAAAAAACAAAACAAAACCGAAAGACTTTTTAAACTTTCATCAATCACATTGTTTTGGTTACCAAGCATATCCAATATTGGATTTCAAGTAGGGATGTTGAGATTTTCAGTGCATCAGTTCTTGCTGGTGGTTTTAAAGCCTACTGAAAACATTTTGGGATGGATTTAGAAATGGGTACTTTTAATCATGTACTTTCCTGAATGAGGAGCATCCCTATCAATTTACGAAAGAAAAAGGAGACTTCCAAAATAGTTATCGGTTGTTTTATATCCAAAGAAGAACATGCCGAAACCCGGGATCGAACCAGGGACCTTTAGATCTTCAGTCTAACGCTCTCCCAACTGAGCTATTTCGGCCTGTGCTGCTAGTTGTGGAGGTCACTGTTTTGGGAATTTGAAGATGTTCCACATCATAGAAATGCAAAGACATTGTGAATACAATTACAAGAATAACAAAAATTTCCAAACCGGAAGTAAATTTTTTAAACGTGTTGTGTTGTATTTTTGTACATTTATATGGTGTGAAAAGATGCCGAAACCCGGGATCGAACCAGGGACCTTTAGATCTTCAGTCTAACGGTCTCCCAACTGAGCTATTTCTGCCTCCTCTTACAGTAAGCGGGGACACTCTTTTAAAAAATTGAAGACACAACAACAGCATAGAAATCCAACTGCATTACAAACCAGAGTCCTCTCCAGCACAAGAAAATTTCCAATTACTTCACAGGAAGCTACATTAATTTAAATTAGTTGATAAGTATCAATATACTAGCAAGATAAAGCTTAACATTGAAGCAAGGACCTTTAGAGCTTCAGCGAGACCATGGCAAAACCTAGAGATGAGCCAGGTACTTCAAGATCTTCAGTGTAAAGCTCTGCATACTGAGCAAGGACCTGTAGAGCTTCAGCGAGACCATTGCAAAACCTAGAGATGTGCCAGATACTTCAAGATCTTCAGTGTAAAGCTCTTTACACTGAACTATTTTAGCTTCACGAGAGTGAAAAGATGATCTCCCTTTGAAGAATTTGAAGACATTCCATCGTGAACTAAATTTCACAAAGTTACAATACATTTAATATGAACCTTTCCAAAACCCAGAAACTAAACAGGGACCTTAAGCCTAATGCTCTGCCAACCAAGCCATTTGAGCCTCTGAGAAAACGTTTTGTTTTCAATTGAATTATGTTCTATATTTTTCTCAGGACATTTTGAACAATCTCGCAATTTTCAGGCAGCATGGAAATTCTAATAGACTAAGAAAAAACAAAACAAAACCGAAAGACTTTTTAAACTTTCATCAATCACATTGTTTTGGTTACCAAGCATATCCAATATTGGATTTCAAGTAGGGATGTTGAGATTTTCAGTGCATCAGTCCTTGCTGGTGGTTTTAAAGCCTACTGAAAACGTTTTGGGATGGATTTAGAAATGGGTACTTTTAATCATGTACTTTCCTGAATGAGGAGCATCCCTATCAATTTACGAAAGAAAAAGGAGACTTCCAAAATAGTTATCGGTTGTTTTATATCCAAAGAAGAACATGCCGAAACCCGGGATCGAACCAGGGACCTTTAGATCTTCAGTCTAACGCTCTCCCAACTGAGCTATTTCGGCCTGTGCTGCTAGTTGTGGAGGTCACTGTTTTGGGAATTTGAAGATGTTCCACACCATAGAAATGCAAAGACATTGTGAATAAAATTTTTAAGAATAACAAAAATTTCCAAACCGGAAGTAAATTTTTTAAATGTGTTGTGTTGTATTTTTGTACATTTATACGGTGTGAAAAGATGCCGAAACGCTGGATCGAACCAGGGACCTTTAGATCTTCAGTCTAACGCTCTCCCAACTGAGCTATTTCGGCCTCCTCTAACAGTAAGCGTGGACACTTTTTAAAAAAATTGAAGACACAAAAACAGCATAGAAATCCAACTGCATTACAAACCAGAGTCCTCTCCAGCACAAGAAAATTTCCAATTACTTCACAGGAAGCTACATTTCTTTAAATTAGTTGATAAGTATCAATATACTAGCAAGATAAAGCTTAACATTGAAGCAAGGACCTTTAGAGCTTCAGCGAGACCATGGCAAAACCTAGAGATGAGCCAGGTACTTCAAGATCTTCAGTGTAAAGCTCTGCATACTGAGCAAGGACCTGTAGAGCTTCAGCGAGACCATTGCAAAACCTAGAGATGTGCCAGATACTTCAAGATCTTCAGTGTAAAGCTCTTTACACTGAACTATTTTAGCTTCACGAGAGTGAAAAGATGATCTCCCTTTGAAGAATTTGAAGACATTCCATCGTGAACTAAATTTCACAAAGTTACAATACATTTAATATGAACCTTTCCAAAACCCAGAAACTAAACAGGGACCTTAAGCCTAATGCTCTGCCAACCAAGCCATTTGAGCCTCTGAGAAAACGTTTTGTTTTCAATTGAATTATGTTCTATATTTTTCTCAGGACATTTTGAACAATCTGGCAATTTTCAGGCAGCATGGAAATTCTAATAGACTAAGAAAAAACAAAACAAAACCGAAAGACTTTTTAAACTTTCATCAATCACATTGTTTTGGTTACCAAGCATATCCAATATTGGATTTCAAGTAGGGATGTTGAGATTTTCAGTGCATCAGTCCTTGCTGGTGGTTTTAAAGCCTACTGAAAACGTTTTGGGATGGATTTAGAAATGGGTACTTTTAATCATGTACTTTCCTGAATGAGGAGCATCCCTATCAATTTACGAAAGAAAAAGGAGACTTCCAAAATAGTTATCGGTTGTTTTATATCCAAAGAAGAACATGCCGAAACCCGGGATCGAACCAGGGACCTTTAGATCTTCAGTCTAACGCTCTCCCAACTGAGCTATTTCGGCCTGTGCTGCTAGTTGTGGAGGTCACTGTTTTGGGAATTTGAAGATGTTCCACATCATAGAAATGCAAAGACATTGTGAATACAATTACAAGAATAACAAAAATTTCCAAACCGGAAGTAAATTTTTTAAACGTGTTGTGTTGTATTTTTGTACATTTATATGGTGTGAAAAGATGCCGAGACCCAGGATCGAACCAGGGACCTTTAGATCTTCAGTCTAACGCTCTCCCAACTGAGCTATTTCGGCCTCCTCTAACAGTAAGCGTGGACACGTTTTAAAAAAAATGGAAAACACAACAACAGCATAGAAATCCAACTGCATTACAAACCAGAGTCCTCTCCAGCACAAGAAAATTTCCAATTACTTCACAGGAAGCTACATTTATTTAAATTAGTTGATAAGTATCAATATACCAGCAAGATAAAGCTTAACATTGAAGCAAGGACCTTTAGAGCTTCAGCGAGACCATGGCAAAACCTAGAGATGAGCCAGGTACTTCAAGATCTTCAGTGTAAAGCTCTGCATACTGAGCAAGGACCTGTAGAGCTTCAGCGAGACCATTGCAAAACCTAGAGATGTGCCAGATACTTCAAGATCTTCAGTGTAAAGCTCTTTACACTGAACTATTTTAGCTTCACGAGAGTGAAAAGATGATCTCCCTTTGAAGAATTTGAAGACATTCCATCGTGAACTAAATTTCACAAAGTTACAATACATTTAATATGAACCTTTCCAAAACCCAGAAACTAAACAGGGACCTTAAGCCTAATGCTCTGCCAACCAAGCCATTTGAGCCTCTGAGAAAACGTTTTGTTTTCAATTGAATTATGTTCTATATTTTTCTCAGGACATTTTGAACAATCTGGCAATTTTCAGGCAGCATGGAAATTCTAATAGACTAAGAAAAAACAAAACAAAACCGAAAGACTTTTTAAACTTTCATCAATCACATTGTTTTGGTTACCAAGCATATCCAATATTGGATTTCAAGTAGGGATGTTGAGATTTTCAGTGCATCAGTCCTTGCTGGTGGTTTTAAAGCCTACTGAAAACGTTTTGGGATGGATTTAGAAATGGGTACTTTTAATCATGTACTTTCCTGAATGAGGAGCATCCCTATCAATTTACGAAAGAAAAAGGAGACTTCCAAAATAGTTATCGGTTGTTTTATATCCAAAGAAGAACATGCCGAAACCCGGGATCGAACCAGGGACCTTTAGATCTTAAGTCTAACGCTCTCCCAACTGAGCTATTTCGGCCTGTGCTGCTAGTTGTGGAGGTCACTGTTTTGGGAATTTGAAGATGTTCCACATCATAGAAATGCAAAGACATTGTGAATACAATTACAAGAATAACAAAAATTTCCAAACCGGAAGTAAATTTTTTAAACGTGTTGTGTTGTATTTTTGTACATTTATATGGTGTGAAAAGATGCCGAGACCCGGGATCGAACCAGGGACCTTTAGATCTTCAGTCTAACGCTCTCCCAACTGAGCTATTTCGGCCTCCTCTAACAGTAAGCGTTGACACGTTTTAAAAAAAATGGAAAACACAACAACAGCATAGAAATCCAACTGCATTACAAACCAGAGTCCTCTCCAGCACAAGAAAATTTCCAATTACTTCACAGGAAGCTACATTTATTTAAATTAGTTGATAAGTATCAATATACCAGCAAGATAAAGCTTAACATTGAAGCAAGGACCTTTAGAGCTTCAGCGAGACCATGGCAAAACCTAGAGATGAGCCAGGTACTTCAAGATCTTCAGTGTAAAGCTCTGCATACTGAGCAAGGACCTGTAGAGCTTCAGCGAGACCATTGCAAAACCTAGAGATGTGCCAGATACTTCAAGATCTTCAGTGTAAAGCTCTTTACACTGAACTATTTTAGCTTCACGAGAGTGAAAAGATGATCTCCCTTTGAAGAATTTGAAGACATTCCATCGTGAACTAAATTTCACAAAGTTACAATACATTTAATATGAACCTTTCCAAAACCCAGAAACTAAACAGGGACCTTAAGCCTAATGCTCTGCCAACCAAGCCATTTGAGCCTCTAAGAAAACGTTTTGTTTTCAATTGAATTATGTTCTATATTTTTCTCAGGACATTTTGAACAATCTGGCAATTTTCAGGCAGCATGGAAATTCTAATAGACTAAGAAAAAACAAAACAAAACCGAAAGACTTTTTAAACTTTCATCAATCACATTGTTTTGGTTACCAAGCATATCCAATATTGTATTTCAAGTAGGGATGTTGAGATTTTCAGTGCATCAGTCCTTGCTGGTGGTTTTAAAGCCTACTGAAAACGTTTTGGGATGGATTTAGAAATGGGTACTTTTAATCATGTACTTTCCTGAATGAGGAGCATCCCTATCAATTTACGAAAGAAAAAGGAGACTTCCAAAATAGTTATCGGTTGTTTTATATCCAAAGAAGAACATGCCGAAACCCGGGATTGAACCAAGGACCTTTAGATCTTCAGTCTAACGCTCTCCCAACTGAGCTATTTCGGCCTGTGCTGCTAGTTGTGGAGGTCACTGTTTTGGGAATTTGAAGATGTTCCACATCATAGAAATGCAAAGACATTGTGAATACAATTACAAGAATAACAAAAATTTCCAAACCGGAAGTAAATTTTTTAAACGTGTTGTGTTGTATTTTTGTACATTTATATGGTGTGAAAAGATGCCGAAACCCGGGATCGAACCAGGGACCTTTAGATCTTCAGTCTAACGCTCTCCCAACTGAGCTATTTCGGCCTTCTCTAACAGTAAGCGTGGACACGTTTTAAAAAAAATGGAAAACACAACAACAGCATAGAAATCCAACTGCATTACAAACCAGAGTCCTCTCCAGCACAAGAAAATTTCCAATTACTTCACAGGAAGCTACATTTCTTTAAATTAGTTGATAAGTATCAATATACTAGCAAGATAAAGCTTAACATTGAAGCAAGGACCTTTAGAGCTTCAGCGAGACCATGGCAAAACCTAGAGATGAGCCAGGTACTTCAAGATCTTCAGTGTAAAGCTCTGCATACTGAGCAAGGACCTGTAGAGCTTCAGCGAGACCATTGCAAAACCTAGAGATGTGCCAGATACTTCAAGATCTTCAGTGTAAAGCTCTTTACACTGAACTATTTTAGCTTCACGAGAGTGAAAAGATGATCTCCCTTTGAAGAATTTGAAGACATTCCATCGTGAACTAAATTTCACAAAGTTACAATACATTTAATATGAACCTTTCCAAAACCCAGAAACTAAACAGGGACCTTAAGCCTAATGCTCTGCCAACCAAGCCATTTGAGCCTCTGAGAAAACGTTTTGTTTTCAATTGAATTATGTTCTATATTTTTCTCAGGACATTTTGAACAATCTGGCAATTTTCAGGCAGCATGGAAATTCTAATAGACTAAGAAAAAACAAAACAAAACCGAAAGACTTTTTAAACTTTCATCAATCACATTGTTTTGGTTACCAAGCATATCCAATATTGTATTTCAAGTAGGGATGTTGAGATTTTCAGTGCATCAGTCCTTGCTGGTGGTTTTAAAGCCTACTGAAAACGTTTTGGGATGGATTTAGAAATGGGTACTTTTAATCATGTACTTTCCTGAATGAGGAGCATCCCTATCAATTTACGAAAGAAAAAGGAGACTTCCAAAATAGTTATCGGTTGTTTTATATCCAAAGAAGAACATGCCGAAACCCGGGATCGAACCAGGGACCTTTAGATCTTCAGTCTAACGCTCTCCCAACTGAGCTATTTCGGCCTGTGCTGCTAGTTGTGGAGGTCACTGTTTTGGGAATTTGAAGATGTTCCACACCATAGAAATGCAAAGACATTGTGAATACAATTAAAAGAATAACAAAAATTTCCAAACCGGAAGTAAATTTTTTAAATGTGTTGTGTTGTATTTTTGTACATTTATACGGTGTGAAAAGATGCCGAAACCCGGGATCGAACCAGGGACCTTTAGATCTTCAGTCTAACGCTCTCCCAACTGAGCTATTTCGGCCTCCTCTAACAGTAAGTGTGGACACTTTTTTAAAAAATTGAAGACACAACAACAGCATAGAAATCCAACTGCATTACAAACCAGAGTCCTCTCCAGCACAAGAAAATTTCCAATTACTTCACAGGAAGCTACATTTCTTTAAATTAGTTGATAAGTATCAATATACTAGCAAGATAAAGCTTAACATTGAAGCAAGGACCTTTAGAGCTTCAGCGAGACCATGGCAAAACCTAGAGATGAGCCAGGTACTTCAAGATCTTCAGTGTAAAGCTCTGCATACTGAGCAAGGACCTGTAGAGCTTCAGCGAGACCATTGCAAAACCTAGAGATGTGCCAGATACTTCAAGATCTTCAGTGTAAAGCTCTTTACACTGAACTATTTTAGCTTCACGAGAGTGAAAAGATGATCTCCCTTTGAAGAATTTGAAGACATTCCATCGTGAACTAAATTTCACAAAGTTACAATACATTTAATATGAACCTTTCCAAAACCCAGAAACTAAACAGGGACCTTAAGCCTAATGCTCTGCCAACCAAGCCATTTGAGCCTCTGAGAAAACGTTTTGTTTTCAATTGAATTATGTTCTATATTTTTCTCAGGACATTTTGAACAATCTGGCAATTTTCAGGCAGCATGGAAATTCTAATAGACTAAGAAAAAACAAAACAAAACCGAAAGACTTTTTAAACTTTCATCAATCACATTGTTTTGGTTACCAAGCATATCCAATATTGTATTTCAAGTAGGGATGTTGAGATTTTCAGTGCATCAGTCCTTGCTGGTGGTTTTAAAGCCTACTGAAAACGTTTTGGGATGGATTTAGAAATGGGTACTTTTAATCATGTACTTTCCTGAATGAGGAGCATCCCTATCAATTTACGAAAGAAAAAGGAGACTTCCAAAATAGTTATCGGTTGTTTTATATCCAAAGAAGAACATGCCGAAACCCGGGATTGAACCAAGGACCTTTAGATCTTCAGTCTAACGCTCTCCCAACTGAGCTATTTCGGCCTGTGCTGCTAGTTGTGGAGGTCACTGTTTTGGGAATTTGAAGATGTTCCACATCATAGAAATGCAAAGACATTGTGAATACAATTACAAGAATAACAAAAATTTCCAAACCGGAAGTAAATTTTTTAAACGTGTTGTGTTGTATTTTTGTACATTTATATGGTGTGAAAAGATGCCGAAACCCGGGATCGAACCAGGGACCTTTAGATCTTCAGTCTAACGCTCTCCCAACTGAGCTATTTCGGCCTTCTCTAACAGTAAGCGTGGACACGTTTTAAAAAAAATGGAAAACACAACAACAGCATAGAAATCCAACTGCATTACAAACCAGAGTCCTCTCCAGCACAAGAAAATTTCCAATTACTTCACAGGAAGCTACATTTCTTTAAATTAGTTGATAAGTATCAATATACTAGCAAGATAAAGCTTAACATTGAAGCAAGGACCTTTAGAGCTTCAGCGAGACCATGGCAAAACCTAGAGATGAGCCAGGTACTTCAAGATCTTCAGTGTAAAGCTCTGCATACTGAGCAAGGACCTGTAGAGCTTCAGCGAGACCATTGCAAAACCTAGAGATGTGCCAGATACTTCAAGATCTTCAGTGTAAAGCTCTTTACACTGAACTATTTTAGCTTCACGAGAGTGAAAAGATGATCTCCCTTTGAAGAATTTGAAGACATTCCATCGTGAACTAAATTTCACAAAGTTACAATACATTTAATATGAACCTTTCCAAAACCCAGAAACTAAACAGGGACCTTAAGCCTAATGCTCTGCCAACCAAGCCATTTGAGCCTCTGAGAAAACGTTTTGTTTTCAATTGAATTATGTTCTATATTTTTCTCAGGACATTTTGAACAATCTGGCAATTTTCAGGCAGCATGGAAATTCTAATAGACTAAGAAAAAACAAAACAAAACCGAAAGACTTTTTAAACTTTCATCAATCACATTGTTTTGGTTACCAAGCATATCCAATATTGTATTTCAAGTAGGGATGTTGAGATTTTCAGTGCATCAGTCCTTGCTGGTGGTTTTAAAGCCTACTGAAAACGTTTTGGGATGGATTTAGAAATGGGTACTTTTAATCATGTACTTTCCTGAATGAGGAGCATCCCTATCAATTTACGAAAGAAAAAGGAGACTTCCAAAATAGTTATCGGTTGTTTTATATCCAAAGAAGAACATGCCGAAACCCGGGATCGAACCAGGGACCTTTAGATCTTCAGTCTAACGCTCTCCCAACTGAGCTATTTCGGCCTGTGCTGCTAGTTGTGGAGGTCACTGTTTTGGGAATTTGAAGATGTTCCACACCATAGAAATGCAAAGACATTGTGAATACAATTAAAAGAATAACAAAAATTTCCAAACCGGAAGTAAATTTTTTAAATGTGTTGTGTTGTATTTTTGTACATTTATACGGTGTGAAAAGATGCCGAAACCCGGGATCGAACCAGGGACCTTTAGATCTTCAGTCTAACGCTCTCCCAACTGAGCTATTTCGGCCTCCTCTAACAGTAAGTGTGGACACTTTTTTAAAAAATTGAAGACACAACAACAGCATAGAAATCCAACTGCATTACAAACCAGAGTCCTCTCCAGCACAAGAAAATTTCCAATTACTTCACAGGAAGCTACATTTCTTTAAATTAGTTGATAAGTATCAATATACTAGCAAGATAAAGCTTAACATTGAAGCAAGGACCTTTAGAGCTTCAGCGAGACCATGGCAAAACCTAGAGATGAGCCAGGTACTTCAAGATCTTCAGTGTAAAGCTCTGCATACTGAGCAAGGACCTGTAGAGCTTCAGCGAGACCATTGCAAAACCTAGAGATGTGCCAGATACTTCAAGATCTTCAGTGTAAAGCTCTTTACACTGAACTATTTTAGCTTCACGAGAGTGAAAAGATGATCTCCCTTTGAAGAATTTGAAGACATTCCATCGTGAACTAAATTTCACAAAGTTACAATACATTTAATATGAACCTTTCCAAAACCCAGAAACTAAACAGGGACCTTAAGCCTAATGCTCTGCCAACCAAGCCATTTGAGCCTCTGAGAAAACGTTTTGTTTTCAATTGAATTATGTTCTATATTTTTCTCAGGACATTTTGAACAATCTGGCAATTTTCAGGCAGCATGGAAATTCTAATAGACTAAGAAAAAACAAAACAAAACCGAAAGACTTTTTAAACTTTCATCAATCACATTGTTTTGGTTACCAAGCATATCCAATATTGGATTTCAAGTAGGGATGTTGAGATTTTCAGTGCATCAGTCCTTGCTGGTGGTTTTAAAGCCTACTGAAAACGTTTTGGGATGGATTTAGAAATGGGTACTTTTAATCATGTACTTTCCTGAATGAGGAGCATCCCTATCAATTTACGAAAGAAAAAGGAGACTTCCAAAATAGTTATCGGTTGTTTTATATCCAAAGAAGAACATGCCGAAACCCGGGATCGAACCAGGGACCTTTAGATCTTCAGTCTAACGCTCTCCCAACTGAGCTATTTCGGCCTGTGCTGCTAGTTGTGGAGGTCACTGTTTTGGGAATTTGAAGATGTTCCACATCATAGAAATGCAAAGACATTGTGAATACAATTACAAGAATAACAAAAATTTCCAAACCGGAAGTAAATTTTTTAAACGTGTTGTGTTGTATTTTTGTACATTTATATGGTGTGAAAAGATGCCGAAACCCGGGATCGAACCAGGGACCTTTAGATCTTCAGTCTAACGCTCTCCCAACTGAGCTATTTCGGCCTTCTCTAACAGTAAGCGTGGACACGTTTTAAAAAAATGGAAAACACAACAACAGCATAGAAATCCAACTGCATTACAAACCAGAGTCCTCTCCAGCACAAGAAAATTTCCAATTACTTCACAGGAAGCTACATTTATTTAAATTAGTTGATAAGTATCAATATACTAGCAAGATAAAGCTTAACATTGAAGCAAGGACCTTTAGAGCTTCAGCGAGACCATGGCAAAACCTAGAGATGAGCCAGGTACTTCAAGATCTTCAGTGTAAAGCTCTGCATACTGAGCAAGGACCTGTAGAGCTTCAGCGAGACCATTGCAAAACCTAGAGATGTGCCAGATACTTCAAGATCTTCAGTGTAAAGCTCTTTACACTGAACTATTTTAGCTTCACGAGAGTGAAAAGATGATCTCCCTTTGAAGAATTTGAAGACATTCCATCGTGAACTAAATTTCACAAAGTTACAATACATTTAATATGAACCTTTCCAAAACCCAGAAACTAAACAGGGACCTTAAGCCTAATGCTCTGCCAACCAAGCCATTTGAGCCTCTGAGAAAACGTTTTGTTTTCAATTGAATTATGTTCTATATTTTTCTCAGGACATTTTGAACAATCTGGCAATTTTCAGGCAGCATGGAAATTCTAATAGACTAAGAAAAAACAAAACAAAACCGAAAGACTTTTTAAACTTTCATCAATCACATTGTTTTGGTTACCAAGCATATCCAATATTGGATTTCAAGTAGGGATGTTGAGATTTTCAGTGCATCAGTCCTTGCTGGTGGTTTTAAAGCCTACTGAAAACGTTTTGGGATGGATTTAGAAATGGGTACTTTTAATCATGTACTTTCCTGAATGAGGAGCATCCCTATCAATTTACGAAAGAAAAAGGAGACTTCCAAAATAGTTATCGGTTGTTTTATATCCAAAGAAGAACATGCCGAAACCCGGGATCGAACCAGGGACCTTTAGATCTTCAGTCTAACGCTCTCCCAACTGAGCTATTTCGGCCTGTGCTGCTAGTTGTGGAGGTCACTGTTTTGGGAATTTGAAGATGTTCCACACCATAGAAATGCAAAGACATTGTGAATACAATTAAAAGAATAACAAAAATTTCCAAACCGGAAGTAAATTTTTTAAATGTGTTGTGTTGTATTTTTGTACATTTATACGGTGTGAAAAGATGCCGAAACCCGGGATCGAACCAGGGACCTTTAGATCTTCAGTCTAACGCTCTCCCAACTGAGCTATTTCGGCCTCCTCTAACAGTAAGCGTGGACACTTTTTAAAAAAATTGAAGACACAAAAACAGCATAGAAATCCAACTGCATTACAAACCAGAGTCCTCTCCAGCACAAGAAAATTTCCAATTACTTCACAGGAAGCTACATTTCTTTAAATTAGTTGATAAGTATCAATATACCAGCAAGATAAAGCTTAACATTGAAGCAAGGACCTTTAGAGCTTCAGCGAGACCATGGCAAAACCTAGAGATGAGCCAGGTACTTCAAGATCTTCAGTGTAAAGCTCTGCATACTGAGCAAGGACCTGTAGAGCTTCAGCGAGACCATTGCAAAACCTAGAGATGTGCCAGATACTTCAAGATCTTCAGTGTAAAGCTCTTTACACTGAACTATTTTAGCTTCACGAGAGTGAAAAGATGATCTCCCTTTGAAGAATTTGAAGACATTCCATCGTGAACTAAATTTCACAAAGTTACAATACATTTAATATGAACCTTTCCAAAACCCAGAAACTAAACAGGGACCTTAAGCCTAATGCTCTGCCAACCAAGCCATTTGAGCCTCTGAGAAAACGTTTTGTTTTCAATTGAATTATGTTCTATATTTTTCTCAGGACATTTTGAACAATCTGGCAATTTTCAGGCAGCATGGAAATTCTAATAGACTAAGAAAAAACAAAACAAAACCGAAAGACTTTTTAAACTTTCATCAATCACATTGTTTTGGTTACCAAGCATATCCAATATTGCATTTCAAGTAGGGATGTTGAGATTTTCAGTGCATCAGTCCTTGCTGGTGGTTTTAAAGCCTACTGAAAACGTTTTGGGATGGATTTAGAAATGGGTACTTTTAATCATGTACTTTCCTGAATGAGGAGCATCCCTATCAATTTACGAAAGAAAAAGGAGACTTCCAAAATAGTTATCGGTTGTTTTATATCCAAAGAAGAACATGCCGAAACCCGGGATTGAACCAAGGACCTTTAGATCTTCAGTCTAACGCTCTCCCAACTGAGCTATTTCGGCCTGTGCTGCTAGTTGTGGAGGTCACTGTTTTGGGAATTTGAAGATGTTCCACATCATAGAAATGCAAAGACATTGTGAATACAATTACAAGAATAACAAAAATTTCCAAACCGGAAGTAAATTTTTTAAACGTGTTGTGTTGTATTTTTGTACATTTATATGGTGTGAAAAGATGCCGAAACCCGGGATCGAACCAGGGACCTTTAGATCTTCAGTCTAACGCTCTCCCAACTGAGCTATTTCGGCCTTCTCTAACAGTAAGCGTGGACACGTTTTAAAAAAAATGGAAAACACAACAACAGCATAGAAATCCAACTGCATTACAAACCAGAGTCCTCTCCAGCACAAGAAAATTTCCAATTACTTCACAGGAAGCTACATTTCTTTAAATTAGTTGATAAGTATCAATATACTAGCAAGATAAAGCTTAACATTGAAGCAAGGACCTTTAGAGCTTCAGCGAGACCATGGCAAAACCTAGAGATGAGCCAGGTACTTCAAGATCTTCAGTGTAAAGCTCTGCATACTGAGCAAGGACCTGTAGAGCTTCAGCGAGACCATTGCAAAACCTAGAGATGTGCCAGATACTTCAAGATCTTCAGTGTAAAGCTCTTTACACTGAACTATTTTAGCTTCACGAGAGTGAAAAGATGATCTCCCTTTGAAGAATTTGAAGACATTCCATCGTGAACTAAATTTCACAAAGTTACAATACATTTAATATGAACCTTTCCAAAACCCAGAAACTAAACAGGGACCTTAAGCCTAATGCTCTGCCAACCAAGCCATTTGAGCCTCTGAGAAAACGTTTTGTTTTCAATTGAATTATGTTCTATATTTTTCTCAGGACATTTTGAACAATCTGGCAATTTTCAGGCAGCATGGAAATTCTAATAGACTAAGAAAAAACAAAACAAAACCGAAAGACTTTTTAAACTTTCATCAATCACATTGTTTTGGTTACCAAGCATATCCAATATTGGATTTCAAGTAGGGATGTTGAGATTTTCAGTGCATCAGTCCTTGCTGGTGGTTTTAAAGCCTACTGAAAACGTTTTGGGATGGATTTAGAAATGGGTACTTTTAATCATGTACTTTCCTGAATGAGGAGCATCCCTATCAATTTACGAAAGAAAAAGGAGACTTCCAAAATAGTTATCGGTTGTTTTATATCCAAAGAAGAACATGCCGAAACCCGGGATCGAACCAGGGACCTTTAGATCTTCAGTCTAACGCTCTCCCAACTGAGCTATTTCGGCCTGTGCTGCTAGTTGTGGAGGTCACTGTTTTGGGAATTTGAAGATGTTCCACACCATAGAAATGCAAAGACATTGTGAATACAATTAAAAGAATAACAAAAATTTCCAAACCGGAAGTAAATTTTTTAAATGTGTTGTGTTGTATTTTTGTACATTTATACGGTGTGAAAAGATGCCGAAACCCGGGATCGAACCAGGGACCTTTAGATCTTCAGTCTAACGCTCTCCCAACTGAGCTATTTCGGCCTCCTCTAACTGTAAGTGTGGACACTTTTTTAAAAAATTGAAGACACAACAACAGCATAGAAATCCAACTGCATTACAAACCAGAGTCCTCTCCAGCACAAGAAAATTTCCAATTACTTCACAGGAAGCTACATTTCTTTAAATTAGTTGATAAGTATCAATATACTAGCAAGATAAAGCTTAACATTGAAGCAAGGACCTTTAGAGCTTCAGCGAGACCATGGCAAAACCTAGAGATGAGCCAGGTACTTCAAGATCTTCAGTGTAAAGCTCTGCATACTGAGCAAGGACCTGTAGAGCTTCAGCGAGACCATTGCAAAACCTAGAGATGTGCCAGATACTTCAAGATCTTCAGTGTAAAGCTCTTTACACTGAACTATTTTAGCTTCACGAGAGTGAAAAGATGATCTCCCTTTGAAGAATTTGAAGACATTCCATCGTGAACTAAATTTCACAAAGTTACAATACATTTAATATGAACCTTTCCAAAACCCAGAAACTAAACAGGGACCTTAAGCCTAATGCTCTGCCAACCAAGCCATTTGAGCCTCTGAGAAAACGTTTTGTTTTCAATTGAATTATGTTCTATATTTTTCTCAGGACATTTTGAACAATCTGGCAATTTTCAGGCAGCATGGAAATTCTAATAGACTAAGAAAAAACAAAACAAAACCGAAAGACTTTTTAAACTTTCATCAATCACATTGTTTTGGTTACCAAGCATATCCAATATTGGATTTCAAGTAGGGATGTTGAGATTTTCAGTGCATCAGTCCTTGCTGGTGGTTTTAAAGCCTACTGAAAACGTTTTGGGATGGATTTAGAAATGGGTACTTTTAATCATGTACTTTCCTGAATGAGGAGCATCCCTATCAATTTACGAAAGAAAAAGGAGACTTCCAAAATAGTTATCGGTTGTTTTATATCCAAAGAAGAACATGCCGAAACCCGGGATCGAACCAGGGACCTTTAGATCTTCAGTCTAACGCTCTCCCAACTGAGCTATTTCGGCCTGTGCTGCTAGTTGTGGAGGTCACTGTTTTGGGAATTTGAAGATGTTCCACATCATAGAAATGCAAAGACATTGTGAATACAATTACAAGAATAACAAAAATTTCCAAACCGGAAGTAAATTTTTTAAACGTGTTGTGTTGTATTTTTGTACATTTATATGGTGTGAAAAGATGCCGAAACCCGGGATCGAACCAGGGACCTTTAGATCTTCAGTCTAACGCTCTCCCAACTGAGCTATTTCGGCCTTCTCTAACAGTAAGCGTGGACACGTTTTAAAAAAATGGAAAACACAACAACAGCATAGAAATCCAACTGCATTACAAACCAGAGTCCTCTCCAGCACAAGAAAATTTCCAATTACTTCACAGGAAGCTACATTTATTTAAATTAGTTGATAAGTATCAATATACTAGCAAGATAAAGCTTAACATTGAAGCAAGGACCTTTAGAGCTTCAGCGAGACCATGGCAAAACCTAGAGATGAGCCAGGTACTTCAAGATCTTCAGTGTAAAGCTCTGCATACTGAGCAAGGACCTGTAGAGCTTCAGCGAGACCATTGCAAAACCTAGAGATGTGCCAGATACTTCAAGATCTTCAGTGTAAAGCTCTTTACACTGAACTATTTTAGCTTCACGAGAGTGAAAAGATGATCTCCCTTTGAAGAATTTGAAGACATTCCATCGTGAACTAAATTTCACAAAGTTACAATACATTTAATATGAACCTTTCCAAAACCCAGAAACTAAACAGGGACCTTAAGCCTAATGCTCTGCCAACCAAGCCATTTGAGCCTCTGAGAAAACGTTTTGTTTTCAATTGAATTATGTTCTATATTTTTCTCAGGACATTTTGAACAATCTGGCAATTTTCAGGCAGCATGGAAATTCTAATAGACTAAGAAAAAACAAAACAAAACCGAAAGACTTTTTAAACTTTCATCAATCACATTGTTTTGGTTACCAAGCATATCCAATATTGGATTTCAAGTAGGGATGTTGAGATTTTCAGTGCATCAGTCCTTGCTGGTGGTTTTAAAGCCTACTGAAAACGTTTTGGGATGGATTTAGAAATGGGTACTTTTAATCATGTACTTTCCTGAATGAGGAGCATCCCTATCAATTTACGAAAGAAAAAGGAGACTTCCAAAATAGTTATCGGTTGTTTTATATCCAAAGAAGAACATGCCGAAACCCGGGATCGAACCAGGGACCTTTAGATCTTCAGTCTAACGCTCTCCCAACTGAGCTATTTCGGCCTGTGCTGCTAGTTGTGGAGGTCACTGTTTTGGGAATTTGAAGATGTTCCACACCATAGAAATGCAAAGACATTGTGAATACAATTAAAAGAATAACAAAAATTTCCAAACCGGAAGTAAATTTTTTAAATGTGTTGTGTTGTATTTTTGTACATTTATACGGTGTGAAAAGATGCCGAAACCCGGGATCGAACCAGGGACCTTTAGATCTTCAGTCTAACGCTCTCCCAACTGAGCTATTTCGGCCTCCTCTAACAGTAAGCGTGGACACTTTTTAAAAAAATTGAAGACACAAAAACAGCATAGAAATCCAACTGCATTACAAACCAGAGTCCTCTCCAGCACAAGAAAATTTCCAATTACTTCACAGGAAGCTACATTTCTTTAAATTAGTTGATAAGTATCAATATACCAGCAAGATAAAGCTTAACATTGAAGCAAGGACCTTTAGAGCTTCAGCGAGACCATGGCAAAACCTAGAGATGAGCCAGGTACTTCAAGATCTTCAGTGTAAAGCTCTGCATACTGAGCAAGGACCTGTAGAGCTTCAGCGAGACCATTGCAAAACCTAGAGATGTGCCAGATACTTCAAGATCTTCAGTGTAAAGCTCTTTACACTGAACTATTTTAGCTTCACGAGAGTGAAAAGATGATCTCCCTTTGAAGAATTTGAAGACATTCCATCGTGAACTAAATTTCACAAAGTTACAATACATTTAATATGAACCTTTCCAAAACCCAGAAACTAAACAGGGACCTTAAGCCTAATGCTCTGCCAACCAAGCCATTTGAGCCTCTGAGAAAACGTTTTGTTTTCAATTGAATTATGTTCTATATTTTTCTCAGGACATTTTGAACAATCTGGCAATTTTCAGGCAGCATGGAAATTCTAATAGACTAAGAAAAAACAAAACAAAACCGAAAGACTTTTTAAACTTTCATCAATCACATTGTTTTGGTTACCAAGCATATCCAATATTGGATTTCAAGTAGGGATGTTGAGATTTTCAGTGCATCAGTCCTTGCTGGTGGTTTTAAAGCCTACTGAAAACGTTTTGGGATGGATTTAGAAATGGGTACTTTTAATCATGTACTTTCCTGAATGAGGAGCATCCCTATCAATTTACGAAAGAAAAAGGAGACTTCCAAAATAGTTATCGGTTGTTTTATATCCAAAGAAGAACATGCCGAAACCCGGGATCGAACCAGGGACCTTTAGATCTTCAGTCTAACGCTCTCCCAACTGAGCTATTTCGGCCTGTGCTGCTAGTTGTGGAGGTCACTGTTTTGGGAATTTGAAGATGTTCCACACCATAGAAATGCAAAGACATTGTGAATACAATTAAAAGAATAACAAAAATTTCCAAACCGGAAGTAAATTTTTTAAATGTGTTGTGTTGTATTTTTGTACATTTATACGGTGTGAAAAGATGCCGAAACCCGGGATCGAACCAGGGACCTTTAGATCTTCAGTCTAACGCTCTCCCAACTGAGCTATTTCGGCCTCCTCTAACAGTAAGCGTGGACACTTTTTAAAAAAATTGAAGACACAAAAACAGCATAGAAATCCAACTGCATTACAAACCAGAGTCCTCTCCAGCACAAGAAAATTTCCAATTACTTCACAGGAAGCTACATTTCTTTAAATTAGTTGATAAGTATCAATATACTAGCAAGATAAAGCTTAACATTGAAGCAAGGACCTTTAGAGCTTCAGCGAGACCATGGCAAAACCTAGAGATGAGCCAGGTACTTCAAGATCTTCAGTGTAAAGCTCTGCATACTGAGCAAGGACCTGTAGAGCTTCAGCGAGACCATTGCAAAACCTAGAGATGTGCCAGATACTTCAAGATCTTCAGTGTAAAGCTCTTTACACTGAACTATTTTAGCTTCACGAGAGTGAAAAGATGATCTCCCTTTGAAGAATTTGAAGACATTCCATCGTGAACTAAATTTCACAAAGTTACAATACATTTAATATGAACCTTTCCAAAACCCAGAAACTAAACAGGGACCTTAAGCCTAATGCTCTGCCAACCAAGCCATTTGAGCCTCTGAGAAAACGTTTTGTTTTCAATTGAATTATGTTCTATATTTTTCTCAGGACATTTTGAACAATCTGGCAATTTTCAGGCAGCATGGAAATTCTAATAGACTAAGAAAAAACAAAACAAAACCGAAAGACTTTTTAAACTTTCATCAATCACATTGTTTTGGTTACCAAGCATATCCAATATTGGATTTCAAGTAGGGATGTTGAGATTTTCAGTGCATCAGTCCTTGCTGGTGGTTTTAAAGCCTACTGAAAACGTTTTGGGATGGATTTAGAAATGGGTACTTTTAATCATGTACTTTCCTGAATGAGGAGCATCCCTATCAATTTACGAAAGAAAAAGGAGACTTCCAAAATAGTTATCGGTTGTTTTATATCCAAAGAAGAACATGCCGAAACCCGGGATCGAACCAGGGACCTTTAGATCTTCAGTCTAACGCTCTCCCAACTGAGCTATTTCGGCCTGTGCTGCTAGTTGTGGAGGTCACTGTTTTGGGAATTTGAAGATGTTCCACATCATAGAAATGCAAAGACATTGTGAATACAATTACAAGAATAACAAAAATTTCCAAACCGGAAGTAAATTTTTTAAACGTGTTGTGTTGTATTTTTGTACATTTATATGGTGTGAAAAGATGCCGAAACCCGGGATCGAACCAGGGACCTTTAGATCTTCAGTCTAACGCTCTCCCAACTGAGCTATTTCTGCCTCCTCTTACAGTAAGCGGGGACACTTTTTTAAAAAATTGAAGACACAACAACAGCATAGAAATCCAACTGCATTACAAACCAGAGTCCTCTCCAGCACAAGAAAATTTCCAATTACTTCACAGGAAGCTACATTAATTTAAATTAGTTGATAAGTATCAATATACTAGCAAGATAAAGCTTAACATTGAAGCAAGGACCTTTAGAGCTTCAGCGAGACCATGGCAAAACCTAGAGATGAGCCAGGTACTTCAAGATCTTCAGTGTAAAGCTCTGCATACTGAGCAAGGACCTGTAGAGCTTCAGCGAGACCATTGCAAAACCTAGAGATGTGCCAGATACTTCAAGATCTTCAGTGTAAAGCTCTTTACACTGAACTATTTTAGCTTCACGAGAGTGAAAAGATGATCTCCCTTTGAAGAATTTGAAGACATTCCATCGTGAACTAAATTTCACAAAGTTACAATACATTTAATATGAACCTTTCCAAAACCCAGAAACTAAACAGGGACCTTAAGCCTAATGCTCTGCCAACCAAGCCATTTGAGCCTCTGAGAAAACGTTTTGTTTTCAATTGAATTATGTTCTATATTTTTCTCAGGACATTTTGAACAATCTGGCAATTTTCAGGCAGCATGGAAATTCTAATAGACTAAGAAAAAACAAAACAAAACCGAAAGACTTTTTAAACTTTCATCAATCACATTGTTTTGGTTACCAAGCATATCCAATATTGGATTTCAAGTAGGGATGTTGAGATTTTCAGTGCATCAGTCCTTGCTGGTGGTTTTAAAGCCTACTGAAAACGTTTTGGGATGGATTTAGAAATGGGTACTTTTAATCATGTACTTTCCTGAATGAGGAGCATCCCTATCAATTTACGAAAGAAAAAGGAGACTTCCAAAATAGTTATCGGTTGTTTTATATCCAAAGAAGAACATGCCGAAACCCGGGATCGAACCAGGGACCTTTAGATCTTCAGTCTAACGCTCTCCCAACTGAGCTATTTCGGCCTGTGCTGCTAGTTGTGGAGGTCACTGTTTTGGGAATTTGAAGATGTTCCACATCATAGAAATGCAAAGACATTGTGAATACAATTACAAGAATAACAAAAATTTCCAAACCGGAAGTAAATTTTTTAAACGTGTTGTGTTGTATTTTTGTACATTTATATGGTGTGAAAAGATGCCGAAACCCGGGATCGAACCAGGGACCTTTAGATCTTCAGTCTAACGCTCTCCCAACTGAGCTATTTCGGCCTTCTCTAACAGTAAGCGTGGACACGTTTTAAAAAAAATGGAAAACACAACAACAGCATAGAAATCCAACTGCATTACAAACCAGAGTCCTCTCCAGCACAAGAAAATTTCCAATTACTTCACAGGAAGCTACATTTATTTAAATTAGTTGATAAGTATCAATATACTAGCAAGATAAAGCTTAACATTGAAGCAAGGACCTTTAGAGCTTCAGCGAGACCATGGCAAAACCTAGAGATGAGCCAGGTACTTCAAGATCTTCAGTGTAAAGCTCTGCATACTGAGCAAGGACCTGTAGAGCTTCAGCGAGACCATTGCAAAACCTAGAGATGTGCCAGATACTTCAAGATCTTCAGTGTAAAGCTCTTTACACTGAACTATTTTAGCTTCACGAGAGTGAAAAGATGATCTCCCTTTGAAGAATTTGAAGACATTCCATCGTGAACTAAATTTCACAAAGTTACAATACATTTAATATGAACCTTTCCAAAACCCAGAAACTAAACAGGGACCTTAAGCCTAATGCTCTGCCAACCAAGCCATTTGAGCCTCTGAGAAAACGTTTTGTTTTCAATTGAATTATGTTCTATATTTTTCTCAGGACATTTTGAACAATCTGGCAATTTTCAGGCAGCATGGAAATTCTAATAGACTAAGAAAAAACAAAACAAAACCGAAAGACTTTTTAAACTTTCATCAATCACATTGTTTTGGTTACCAAGCATATCCAATATTGGATTTCAAGTAGGGATGTTGAGATTTTCAGTGCATCAGTCCTTGCTGGTGGTTTTAAAGCCTACTGAAAACGTTTTGGGATGGATTTAGAAATGGGTACTTTTAATCATGTACTTTCCTGAATGAGGAGCATCCCTATCAATTTACGAAAGAAAAAGGAGACTTCCAAAATAGTTATCGGTTGTTTTATATCCAAAGAAGAACATGCCGAAACCCGGGATCGAACCAGGGACCTTTAGATCTTCAGTCTAACGCTCTCCCAACTGAGCTATTTCGGCCTGTGCTGCTAGTTGTGGAGGTCACTGTTTTGGGAATTTGAAGATGTTCCACATCATAGAAATGCAAAGACATTGTGAATACAATTACAAGAATAACAAAAATTTCCAAACCGGAAGTAAATTTTTTAAACGTGTTGTGTTGTATTTTTGTACATTTATATGGTGTGAAAAGATGCCGAAACCCGGGATCGAACCAGGGACCTTTAGATCTTCAGTCTAACGCTCTCCCAACTGAGCTATTTCTGCCTCCTCTTACAGTAAGCGGGGACACTTTTTTAAAAAATTGAAGACACAACAACAGCATAGAAATCCAACTGCATTACAAACCAGAGTCCTCTCCAGCACAAGAAAATTTCCAATTACTTCACAGGAAGCTACATTAATTTAAATTAGTTGATAAGTATCAATATACTAGCAAGATAAAGCTTAACATTGAAGCAAGGACCTTTAGAGCTTCAGCGAGACCATGGCAAAACCTAGAGATGAGCCAGGTACTTCAAGATCTTCAGTGTAAAGCTCTGCATACTGAGCAAGGACCTGTAGAGCTTCAGCGAGACCATTGCAAAACCTAGAGATGTGCCAGATACTTCAAGATCTTCAGTGTAAAGCTCTTTACACTGAACTATTTTAGCTTCACGAGAGTGAAAAGATGATCTCCCTTTGAAGAATTTGAAGACATTCCATCGTGAACTAAATTTCACAAAGTTACAATACATTTAATATGAACCTTTCCAAAACCCAGAAACTAAACAGGGACCTTAAGCCTAATGCTCTGCCAACCAAGCCATTTGAGCCTCTGAGAAAACGTTTTGTTTTCAATTGAATTATGTTCTATATTTTTCTCAGGACATTTTGAACAATCTGGCAATTTTCAGGCAGCATGGAAATTCTAATAGACTAAGAAAAAACAAAACAAAACCGAAAGACTTTTTAAACTTTCATCAATCACATTGTTTTGGTTACCAAGCATATCCAATATTGGATTTCAAGTAGGGATGTTGAGATTTTCAGTGCATCAGTCCTTGCTGGTGGTTTTAAAGCCTACTGAAAACGTTTTGGGATGGATTTAGAAATGGGTACTTTTAATCATGTACTTTCCTGAATGAGGAGCATCCCTATCAATTTACGAAAGAAAAAGGAGACTTCCAAAATAGTTATCGGTTGTTTTATATCCAAAGAAGAACATGCCGAAACCCGGGATCGAACCAGGGACCTTTAGATCTTCAGTCTAACGCTCTCCCAACTGAGCTATTTCGGCCTGTGCTGCTAGTTGTGGAGGTCACTGTTTTGGGAATTTGAAGATGTTCCACATCATAGAAATGCAAAGACATTGTGAATACAATTACAAGAATAACAAAAATTTCCAAACCGGAAGTAAATTTTTTAAACGTGTTGTGTTGTATTTTTGTACATTTATATGGTGTGAAAAGATGCCGAAACCCGGGATCGAACCAGGGACCTTTAGATCTTCAGTCTAACGCTCTCCCAACTGAGCTATTTCGGCCTTCTCTAACAGTAAGCGTGGACACGTTTTAAAAAAAATGGAAAACACAACAACAGCATAGAAATCCAACTGCATTACAAACCAGAGTCCTCTCCAGCACAAGAAAATTTCCAATTACTTCACAGGAAGCTACATTTATTTAAATTAGTTGATAAGTATCAATATACTAGCAAGATAAAGCTTAACATTGAAGCAAGGACCTTTAGAGCTTCAGCGAGACCATGGCAAAACCTAGAGATGAGCCAGGTACTTCAAGATCTTCAGTGTAAAGCTCTGCATACTGAGCAAGGACCTGTAGAGCTTCAGCGAGACCATTGCAAAACCTAGAGATGTGCCAGATACTTCAAGATCTTCAGTGTAAAGCTCTTTACACTGAACTATTTTAGCTTCACGAGAGTGAAAAGATGATCTCCCTTTGAAGAATTTGAAGACATTCCATCGTGAACTAAATTTCACAAAGTTACAATACATTTAATATGAACCTTTCCAAAACCCAGAAACTAAACAGGGACCTTAAGCCTAATGCTCTGCCAACCAAGCCATTTGAGCCTCTGAGAAAACGTTTTGTTTTCAATTGAATTATGTTCTATATTTTTCTCAGGACATTTTGAACAATCTGGCAATTTTCAGGCAGCATGGAAATTCTAATAGACTAAGAAAAAACAAAACAAAACCGAAAGACTTTTTAAACTTTCATCAATCACATTGTTTTGGTTACCAAGCATATCCAATATTGGATTTCAAGTAGGGATGTTGAGATTTTCAGTGCATCAGTCCTTGCTGGTGGTTTTAAAGCCTACTGAAAACGTTTTGGGATGGATTTAGAAATGGGTACTTTTAATCATGTACTTTCCTGAATGAGGAGCATCCCTATCAATTTACGAAAGAAAAAGGAGACTTCCAAAATAGTTATCGGTTGTTTTATATCCAAAGAAGAACATGCCGAAACCCGGGATCGAACCAGGGACCTTTAGATCTTCAGTCTAACGCTCTCCCAACTGAGCTATTTCGGCCTGTGCTGCTAGTTGTGGAGGTCACTGTTTTGGGAATTTGAAGATGTTCCACATCATAGAAATGCAAAGACATTGTGAATACAATTACAAGAATAACAAAAATTTCCAAACCGGAAGTAAATTTTTTAAACGTGTTGTGTTGTATTTTTGTACATTTATACGGTGTGAAAAGATGCCGAAACCCGGGATCGAACCAGTGACCTTTAGATCTTCAGTCTAACGCTCTCCCAACTGAGCTATTTCGGCCTCCTCTAACAGTAAGCGTGGACACTTTTTAAAAAAATTGAAGACACAAAAACAGCATAGAAATCCAACTGCATTACAAACCAGAGTCCTCTCCAGCACAAGAAAATTTCCAATTACTTCACAGGAAGCTACATTTCTTTAAATTAGTTGATAAGTATCAATATACCAGCAAGATAAAGCTTAACATTGAAGCAAGGACCTTTAGAGCTTCAGCGAGACCATGGCAAAACCTAGAGATGAGCCAGGTACTTCAAGATCTTCAGTGTAAAGCTCTGCATACTGAGCAAGGACCTGTAGAGCTTCAGCGAGACCATTGCAAAACCTAGAGATGTGCCAGATACTTCAAGATCTTCAGTGTAAAGCTCTTTACACTGAACTATTTTAGCTTCACGAGAGTGAAAAGATGATCTCCCTTTGAAGAATTTGAAGACATTCCATCGTGAACTAAATTTCACAAAGTTACAATACATTTAATATGAACCTTTCCAAAACCCAGAAACTAAACAGGGACCTTAAGCCTAATGCTCTGCCAACCAAGCCATTTGAGCCTCTGAGAAAACGTTTTGTTTTCAATTGAATTATGTTCTATATTTTTCTCAGGACATTTTGAACAATCTGGCAATTTTCAGGCAGCATGGAAATTCTAATAGACTAAGAAAAAACAAAACAAAACCGAAAGACTTTTTAAACTTTCATCAATCACATTGTTTTGGTTACCAAGCATATCCAATATTGGATTTCAAGTAGGGATGTTGAGATTTTCAGTGCATCAGTCCTTGCTGGTGGTTTTAAAGCCTACTGAAAACGTTTTGGGATGGATTTAGAAATGGGTACTTTTAATCATGTACTTTCCTGAATGAGGAGCATCCCTATCAATTTACGAAAGAAAAAGGAGACTTCCAAAATAGTTATCGGTTGTTTTATATCCAAAGAAGAACATGCCGAAACCCGGGATCGAACCAGGGACCTTTAGATCTTCAGTCTAACGCTCTCCCAACTGAGCTATTTCGGCCTGTGCTGCTAGTTGTGGAGGTCACTGTTTTGGGAATTTGAAGATGTTCCACATCATAGAAATGCAAAGACATTGTGAATACAATTACAAGAATAACAAAAATTTCCAAACCGGAAGCAAATTTTTTAAACGTGTTGTGTTGTATTTTTGTACATTTATATGGTGTGAAAAGATGCCGAAACCCGGGATCGAACCAGGGACCTTTAGATCTTCAGTCTAACGCTCTCCCAACTGAGCTATTTCGGCCTTCTCTAACAGTAAGCGTGGACACGTTTTAAAAAAAATGGAAAACACAACAACAGCATAGAAATCCAACTGCATTACAAACCAGAGTCCTCTCCAGCACAAGAAAATTTCCAATTACTTCACAGGAAGCTACATTTATTTAAATTAGTTGATAAGTATCAATATACTAGCAAGATAAAGCTTAACATTGAAGCAAGGACCTTTAGAGCTTCAGCGAGACCATGGCAAAACCTAGAGATGAGCCAGGTACTTCAAGATCTTCAGTGTAAAGCTCTGCATACTGAGCAAGGACCTGTAGAGCTTCAGCGAGACCATTGCAAAACCTAGAGATGTGCCAGATACTTCAAGATCTTCAGTGTAAAGCTCTTTACACTGAACTATTTTAGCTTCACGAGAGTGAAAAGATGATCTCCCTTTGAAGAATTTGAAGACATTCCATCGTGAACTAAATTTCACAAAGTTACAATACATTTAATATGAACCTTTCCAAAACCCAGAAACTAAACAGGGACCTTAAGCCTAATGCTCTGCCAACCAAGCCATTTGAGCCTCTGAGAAAACGTTTTGTTTTCAATTGAATTATGTTCTATATTTTTCTCAGGACATTTTGAACAATCTGGCAATTTTCAGGCAGCATGGAAATTCTAATAGACTAAGAAAAAACAAAACAAAACCGAAAGACTTTTTAAACTTTCATCAATCACATTGTTTTGGTTACCAAGCATATCCAATATTGGATTTCAAGTAGGGATGTTGAGATTTTCAGTGCATCAGTCCTTGCTGGTGGTTTTAAAGCCTACTGAAAACGTTTTGGGATGGATTTAGAAATGGGTACTTTTAATCATGTACTTTCCTGAATGAGGAGCATCCCTATCAATTTACGAAAGAAAAAGGAGACTTCCAAAATAGTTATCGGTTGTTTTATATCCAAAGAAGAACATGCCGAAACCCGGGATCGAACCAGGGACCTTTAGATCTTCAGTCTAACGCTCTCCCAACTGAGCTATTTCAGCCTGTGCTGCTAGTTGTGGAGGTCACTGTTTTGGGAATTTGAAGATGTTCCACACCATAGAAATGCAAAGACATTGTGAATACAATTACAAGAATAACAAAAATTTCCAAACCGGAAGTAAATTTTTTAAATGTGTTGTGTTGTATTTTTGTACATTTATATGGTGTGAAAAGATGCCAAAACCCGGGATCGAACCAGGGACCTTTAGATCTTCAGTCTAACGCTCTCCCAACTGAGCTATTTCGGCCTTCTCTAACAGTAAGCGTGGACACGTTTTAAAAAAAATGGAAAACACAACAACAGCATAGAAATCCAACTGCATTACAAACCAGAGTCCTCTCCAGCACAAGAAAATTTCCAATTACTTCACAGGAAGCTACATTTATTTAAATTAGTTGATAAGTATCAATATACTAGCAAGATAAAGCTTAACATTGAAGCAAGGACCTTTAGAGCTTCAGCGAGACCATGGTAAAACCTAGAGATGAGCCAGGTACTTCAAGATCTTCAGTGTAAAGCTCTGCATACTGAGCAAGGACCTGTAGAGCTTCAGCGAGACCATTGCAAAACCTAGAGATGTGCCAGATACTTCAAGATCTTCAGTGTAAAGCTCTTTACACTGAACTATTTTAGCTTCACGAGAGTGAAAAGATGATCTCCCTTTGAAGAATTTGAAGACATTCCATCGTGAACTAAATTTCACAAAGTTACAATACATTTAATATGAACCTTTCCAAAACCCAGAAACTAAACAGGGACCTTAAGCCTAATGCTCTGCCAACCAAGCCATTTGAGCCTCTGAGAAAACGTTTTGTTTTCAATTGAATTATGTTCTATATTTTTCTCAGGACATTTTGAACAATCTGGCAATTTTCAGGCAGCATGGAAATTCTAATAGACTAAGAAAAAACAAAACAAAACCGAAAGACTTTTTAAACTTTCATCAATCACATTGTTTTGGTTACCAAGCATATCCAATATTGGATTTCAAGTAGGGATGTTGAGATTTTCAGTGCATCAGTCCTTGCTGGTGGTTTTAAAGCCTACTGAAAACGTTTTGGGATGGATTTAGAAATGGGTACTTTTAATCATGTACTTTCCTGAATGAGGAGCATCCCTATCAATTTACGAAAGAAAAAGGAGACTTCCAAAATAGTTATCGGTTGTTTTATATCCAAAGAAGAACATGCCGAAACCCGGGATCGAACCAGGGACCTTTAGATCTTCAGTCTAACGCTCTCCCAACTGAGCTATTTCGGCCTGTGCTGCTAGTTGTGGAGGTCACTGTTTTGGGAATTTGAAGATGTTCCACATCATAGAAATGCAAAGACATTGTGAATACAATTACAAGAATAACAAAAATTTCCAAACCGGAAGTAAATTTTTTAAACGTGTTGTGTTGTATTTTTGTACATTTATATGGTGTGAAAAGATGCCGAAACCCGGGATCGAACCAGGGACCTTTAGATCTTCAGTCTAACGCTCTCCCAACTGAGCTATTTCGGCCTTCTCTAACAGTAAGCGTGGACACGTTTTAAAAAAAATGGAAAACACAACAACAGCATAGAAATCCAACTGCATTACAAACCAGAGTCCTCTCCAGCACAAGAAAATTTCCAATTACTTCACAGGAAGCTACATTTATTTAAATTAGTTGATAAGTATCAATATACTAGCAAGATAAAGCTTAACATTGAAGCAAGGACCTTTAGAGCTTCAGCGAGACCATGGCAAAACCTAGAGATGAGCCAGGTACTTCAAGATCTTCAGTGTAAAGCTCTGCATACTGAGCAAGGACCTGTAGAACTTCAGCGAGACCATTGCAAAACCTAGAGATGTGCCAGATACTTCAAGATCTTCAGTGTAAAGCTCTTTACACTGAACTATTTTAGCTTCACGAGAGTGAAAAGATGATCTCCCTTTGAAGAATTTGAAGACATTCCATCGTGAACTAAATTTCACAAAGTTACAATACATTTAATATGAACCTTTCCAAAACCCAGAAACTAAACAGGGACCTTAAGCCTAATGCTCTGCCAACCAAGCCATTTGAGCCTCTGAGAAAACGTTTTGTTTTCAATTGAATTATGTTCTATATTTTTCTCAGGACATTTTGAACAATCTGGCAATTTTCAGGCAGCATGGAAATTCTAATAGACTAAGAAAAAACAAAACAAAACCGAAAGACTTTTTAAACTTTCATCAATCACATTGTTTTGGTTACCAAGCATATCCAATATTGGATTTCAAGTAGGGATGTTGAGATTTTCAGTGCATCAGTCCTTGCTGGTGGTTTTAAAGCCTACTGAAAACGTTTTGGGATGGATTTAGAAATGGGTACTTTTAATCATGTACTTTCCTGAATGAGGAGCATCCCTATCAATTTACGAAAGAAAAAGGAGACTTCCAAAATAGTTATCGGTTGTTTTATATCCAAAGAAGAACATGCCGAAACCCGGGATCGAACCAGGGACCTTTAGATCTTCAGTCTAACGCTCTCCCAACTGAGCTATTTCGGCCTGTGCTGCTAGTTGTGGAGGTCACTGTTTTGGGAATTTGAAGATGTTCCACATCATAGAAATGCAAAGACATTGTGAATACAATTACAAGAATAACAAAAATTTCCAAACCGGAAGTAAATTTTTTAAACGTGTTGTGTTGTATTTTTGTACATTTATATGGTGTGAAAAGATGCCAAAACCCGGGATCGAACCAGGGACCTTTAGATCTTCAGTCTAACGCTCTCCCAACTGAGCTATTTCGGCCTTCTCTAACAGTAAGCGTGGACACGTTTTAAAAAAAATGGAAAACACAACAACAGCATAGAAATCCAACTGCATTACAAACCAGAGTCCTCTCCAGCACAAGAAAATTTCCAATTACTTCACAGGAAGCTACATTTATTTAAATTAGTTGATAAGTATCAATATACTAGCAAGATAAAGCTTAACATTGAAGCAAGGACCTTTAGAGCTTCAGCGAGACCATGGCAAAACCTAGAGATGAGCCAGGTACTTCAAGATCTTCAGTGTAAAGCTCTGCATACTGAGCAAGGACCTGTAGAGCTTCAGCGAGACCATTGCAAAACCTAGAGATGTGCCAGATACTTCAAGATCTTCAGTGTAAAGCTCTTTACACTGAACTATTTTAGCTTCACGAGAGTGAAAAGATGATCTCCCTTTGAAGAATTTGAAGACATTCCATCGTGAACTAAATTTCACAAAGTTACAATACATTTAATATGAACCTTTCCAAAACCCAGAAACTAAACAGGGACCTTAAGCCTAATGCTCTGCCAACCAAGCCATTTGAGCCTCTGAGAAAACGTTTTGTTTTCAATTGAATTATGTTCTATATTTTTCTCAGGACATTTTGAACAATCTGGCAATTTTCAGGCAGCATGGAAATTCTAATAGACTAAGAAAAAACAAAACAAAACCGAAAGACTTTTTAAACTTTCATCAATCACATTGTTTTGGTTACCAAGCATATCCAATATTGGATTTCAAGTAGGGATGTTGAGATTTTCAGTGCATCAGTCCTTGCTGGTGGTTTTAAAGCCTACTGAAAACGTTTTGGGATGGATTTAGAAATGGGTACTTTTAATCATGTACTTTCCTGAATGAGGAGCATCCCTATCAATTTACGAAAGAAAAAGGAGACTTCCAAAATAGTTATCGGTTGTTTTATATCCAAAGAAGAACATGCCGAAACCCGGGATCGAACCAGGGACCTTTAGATCTTCAGTCTAACGCTCTCCCAACTGAGCTATTTCGGCCTGTGCTGCTAGTTGTGGAGGTCACTGTTTTGGGAATTTGAAGATGTTCCACATCATAGAAATGCAAAGACATTGTGAATACAATTAAAAGAATAACAAAAATTTCCAAACCGGAAGTAAATTTTTTAAACGTGTTGTGTTGTATTTTTGTACATTTACACGGTGTGAAAAGATGCCGAAACCCGGGATCGAACCAGTGACCTTTAGATCTTCAGTCTAACGCTCTCCCAACTGAGCTATTTCGGCCTCCTCTAACAGTAAGCGTGGACACTTTTTAAAAAAATTGAAGACACAAAAACAGCATAGAAATCCAACTGCATTACAAACCAGAGTCCTCTCCAGCACAAGAAAATTTCCAATTACTTCACAGGAAGCTACATTTCTTTAAATTAGTTGATAAGTATCAATATACCAGCAAGATAAAGCTTAACATTGAAGCAAGGACCTTTAGAGCTTCAGCGAGACCATGGCAAAACCTAGAGATGAGCCAGGTACTTCAAGATCTTCAGTGTAAAGCTCTGCATACTGAGCAAGGACCTGTAGAGCTTCAGCGAGACCATTGCAAAACCTAGAGATGTGCCAGATACTTCAAGATCTTCAGTGTAAAGCTCTTTACACTGAACTATTTTAGCTTCACGAGAGTGAAAAGATGATCTCCCTTTGAAGAATTTGAAGACATTCCATCGTGAACTAAATTTCACAAAGTTACAATACATTTAATATGAACCTTTCCAAAACCCAGAAACTAAACAGGGACCTTAAGCCTAATGCTCTGCCAACCAAGCCATTTGAGCCTCTGAGAAAACGTTTTGTTTTCAATTGAATTATGTTCTATATTTTTCTCAGGACATTTTGAACAATCTGGCAATTTTCAGGCAGCATGGAAATTCTAATAGACTAAGAAAAAACAAAACAAAACCGAAAGACTTTTTAAACTTTCATCAATCACATTGTTTTGGTTACCAAGCATATCCAATATTGGATTTCAAGTAGGGATGTTGAGATTTTCAGTGCATCAGTCCTTGCTGGTGGTTTTAAAGCCTACTGAAAACGTTTTGGGATGGATTTAGAAATGGGTACTTTTAATCATGTACTTTCCTGAATGAGGAGCATCCCTATCAATTTACGAAAGAAAAAGGAGACTTCCAAAATAGTTATCGGTTGTTTTATATCCAAAGAAGAACATGCCGAAACCCGGGATCGAACCAGGGACCTTTAGATCTTCAGTCTAACGCTCTCCCAACTGAGCTATTTCGGCCTGTGCTGCTAGTTGTGGAGGTCACTGTTTTGGGAATTTGAAGATGTTCCACATCATAGAAATGCAAAGACATTGTGAATACAATTACAAGAATAACAAAAATTTCCAAACCGGAAGTAAATTTTTTAAACGTGTTGTGTTGTATTTTTGTACATTTATATGGTGTGAAAAGATGCCGAAACCCGGGATCGAACCAGGGACCTTTAGATCTTCAGTCTAACGCTCTCCCAACTGAGCTATTTCGGCCTTCTCTAACAGTAAGCGTGGACACGTTTTAAAAAAAATGGAAAACACAACAACAGCATAGAAATCCAACTGCATTACAAACCAGAGTCCTCTCCAGCACAAGAAAATTTCCAATTACTTCACAGGAAGCTACATTTATTTAAATTAGTTGATAAGTATCAATATACTAGCAAGATAAAGCTTAACATTGAAGCAAGGACCTTTAGAGCTTCAGCGAGACCATGGCAAAACCTAGAGATGAGCCAGGTACTTCAAGATCTTCAGTGTAAAGCTCTGCATACTGAGCAAGGACCTGTAGAGCTTCAGCGAGACCATTGCAAAACCTAGAGATGTGCCAGATACTTCAAGATCTTCAGTGTAAAGCTCTTTACACTGAACTATTTTAGCTTCACGAGAGTGAAAAGATGATCTCCCTTTGAAGAATTTGAAGACATTCCATCGTGAACTAAATTTCACAAAGTTACAATACATTTAATATGAACCTTTCCAAAACCCAGAAACTAAACAGGGACCTTAAGCCTAATGCTCTGCCAACCAAGCCATTTGAGCCTCTGAGAAAACGTTTTGTTTTCAATTGAATTATGTTCTATATTTTTCTCAGGACATTTTGAACAATCTGGCAATTTTCAGGCAGCATGGAAATTCTAATAGACTAAGAAAAAACAAAACAAAACCGAAAGACTTTTTAAACTTTCATCAATCACATTGTTTTGGTTACCAAGCATATCCAATATTGGATTTCAAGTAGGGATGTTGAGATTTTCAGTGCATCAGTCCTTGCTGGTGGTTTTAAAGCCTACTGAAAACGTTTTGGGATGGATTTAGAAATGGGTACTTTTAATCATGTACTTTCCTGAATGAGGAGCATCCCTATCAATTTACGAAAGAAAAAGGAGACTTCCAAAATAGTTATCGGTTGTTTTATATCCAAAGAAGAACATGCCGAAACCCGGGATCGAACCAGGGACCTTTAGATCTTCAGTCTAACGCTCTCCCAACTGAGCTATTTCAGCCTGTGCTGCTAATTGTGGAGGTCACTGTTTTGGGAATTTGAAGATGTTCCACACCATAGAAATGCAAAGACATTGTGAATACAATTAAAAGAATAACAAAAATTTCCAAACCGGAAGTAAATTTTTTAAATGTGTTGTGTTGTATTTTTGTACATTTATACGGTGTGAAAAGATGCCGAAACCCGGGATCGAACCAGGGACCTTTAGATCTTCAGTCTAACGCTCTCCCAACTGAGCTATTTCGGCCTCCTCTAACAGTAAGCGTGGACACTTTTTAAAAAAATTGAAGACACAAAAACAGCATAGAAATCCAACTGCATTACAAACCAGAGTCCTCTCCAGCACAAGAAAATTTCCAATTACTTCACAGGAAGCTACATTTCTTTAAATTAGTTGATAAGTATCAATATACCAGCAAGATAAAGCTTAACATTGAAGCAAGGACCTTTAGAGCTTCAGCGAGACCATGGCAAAACCTAGAGATGAGCCAGGTACTTCAAGATCTTCAGTGTAAAGCTCTGCATACTGAGCAAGGACCTGTAGAGCTTCAGCGAGACCATTGCAAAACCTAGAGATGTGCCAGATACTTCAAGATCTTCAGTGTAAAGCTCTTTACACTGAACTATTTTAGCTTCACGAGAGTGAAAAGATGATCTCCCTTTGAAGAATTTGAAGACATTCCATCGTGAACTAAATTTCACAAAGTTACAATACATTTAATATGAACCTTTCCAAAACCCAGAAACTAAACAGGGACCTTAAGCCTAATGCTCTGCCAACCAAGCCATTTGAGCCTCTGAGAAAACGTTTTGTTTTCAATTGAATTATGTTCTATATTTTTCTCAGGACATTTTGAACAATCTGGCAATTTTCAGGCAGCATGGAAATTCTAATAGACTAAGAAAAAACAAAACAAAACCGAAAGACTTTTTAAACTTTCATCAATCACATTGTTTTGGTTACCAAGCATATCCAATATTGGATTTCAAGTAGGGATGTTGAGATTTTCAGTGCATCAGTCCTTGCTGGTGGTTTTAAAGCCTACTGAAAACGTTTTGGGATGGATTTAGAAATGGGTACTTTTAATCATGTACTTTCCTGAATGAGGAGCATCCCTATCAATTTACGAAAGAAAAAGGAGACTTCCAAAATAGTTATCGGTTGTTTTATATCCAAAGAAGAACATGCCGAAACCCGGGATCGAACCAGGGACCTTTAGATCTTCAGTCTAACGCTCTCCCAACTGAGCTACTTCGGCCTGTGCTGCTAGTTGTGGAGGTCACTGTTTTGGGAATTTGAAGATGTTCCACATCATAGAAATGCAAAGACATTGTGAATACAATTACAAGAATAACAAAAATTTCCAAACCGGAAGTAAATTTTTTAAACGTGTTGTGTTGTATTTTTGTACATTTATATGGTGTGAAAAGATGCCGAAACCCGGGATCGAACCAGGGACCTTTAGATCTTCAGTCTAACGCTCTCCCAACTGAGCTATTTCGGCCTTCTCTAACAGTAAGCGTGGACACGTTTTAAAAAAAATGGAAAACACAACAACAGCATAGAAATCCAACTGCATTACAAACCAGAGTCCTCTCCAGCACAAGAAAATTTCCAATTACTTCACAGGAAGCTACATTTATTTAAATTAGTTGATAAGTATCAATATACTAGCAAGATAAAGCTTAACATTGAAGCAAGGACCTTTAGAGCTTCAGCGAGACCATGGCAAAACCTAGAGATGAGCCAGGTACTTCAAGATCTTCAGTGTAAAGCTCTGCATACTGAGCAAGGACCTGTAGAGCTTCAGCGAGACCATTGCAAAACCTAGAGATGTGCCAGATACTTCAAGATCTTCAGTGTAAAGCTCTTTACACTGAACTATTTTAGCTTCACGAGAGTGAAAAGATGATCTCCCTTTGAAGAATTTGAAGACATTCCATCGTGAACTAAATTTCACAAAGTTACAATACATTTAATATGAACCTTTCCAAAACCCAGAAACTAAACAGGGACCTTAAGCCTAATGCTCTGCCAACCAAGCCATTTGAGCCTCTGAGAAAACGTTTTGTTTTCAATTGAATTATGTTCTATATTTTTCTCAGGACATTTTGAACAATCTGGCAATTTTCAGGCAGCATGGAAATTCTAATAGACTAAGAAAAAACAAAACAAAACCGAAAGACTTTTTAAACTTTCATCAATCACATTGTTTTGGTTACCAAGCATATCCAATATTGGATTTCAAGTAGGGATGTTGAGATTTTCAGTGCATCAGTCCTTGCTGGTGGTTTTAAAGCCTACTGAAAACGTTTTGGGATGGATTTAGAAATGGGTACTTTTAATCATGTACTTTCCTGAATGAGGAGCATCCCTATCAATTTACGAAAGAAAAAGGAGACTTCCAAAATAGTTATCGGTTGTTTTATATCCAAAGAAGAACATGCCAAAACCCGGGATCGAACCAGGGACCTTTAGATCTTCAGTCTAACGCTCTCCCAACTGAGCTATTTCAGCCTGTGCTGCTAGTTGTGGAGGTCACTGTTTTGGGAATTTGAAGATGTTCCACACCATAGAAATGCAAAGACATTGTGAATACAATTAAAAGAATAACAAAAATTTCCAAACCGGAAGTAAATTTTTTAAATGTGTTGTGTTGTATTTTTGTACATTTATACGGTGTGAAAAGATGCCGAAACCCGGGATCGAACCAGGGACCTTTAGATCTTCAGTCTAACGCTCTCCCAACTGAGCTATTTCGGCCTCCTCTAACAGTAAGCGTGGACACTTTTTAAAAAAATTGAAGACACAAAAACAGCATAGAAATCCAACTGCATTACAAACCAGAGTCCTCTCCAGCACAAGAAAATTTCCAATTACTTCACAGGAAGCTACATTTCTTTAAATTAGTTGATAAGTATCAATATACCAGCAAGATAAAGCTTAACATTGAAGCAAGGACCTTTAGAGCTTCAGCGAGACCATGGCAAAACCTAGAGATGAGCCAGGTACTTCAAGATCTTCAGTGTAAAGCTCTGCATACTGAGCAAGGACCTGTAGAGCTTCAGCGAGACCATTGCAAAACCTAGAGATGTGCCAGATACTTCAAGATCTTCAGTGTAAAGCTCTTTACACTGAACTATTTTAGCTTCACGAGAGTGAAAAGATGATCTCCCTTTGAAGAATTTGAAGACATTCCATCGTGAACTAAATTTCACAAAGTTACAATACATTTAATATGAACCTTTCCAAAACCCAGAAACTAAACAGGGACCTTAAGCCTAATGCTCTGCCAACCAAGCCATTTGAGCCTCTGAGAAAACGTTTTGTTTTCAATTGAATTATGTTCTATATTTTTCTCAGGACATTTTGAACAATCTGGCAATTTTCAGGCAGCATGGAAATTCTAATAGACTAAGAAAAAACAAAACAAAACCGAAAGACTTTTTAAACTTTCATCAATCACATTGTTTTGGTTACCAAGCATATCCAATATTGGATTTCAAGTAGGGATGTTGAGATTTTCAGTGCATCAGTCCTTGCTGGTGGTTTTAAAGCCTACTGAAAACGTTTTGGGATGGATTTAGAAATGGGTACTTTTAATCATGTACTTTCCTGAATGAGGAGCATCCCTATCAATTTACGAAAGAAAAAGGAGACTTCCAAAATAGTTATCGGTTGTTTTATATCCAAAGAAGAACATGCCGAAACCCGGGATCGAACCAGGGACCTTTAGATCTTCAGTCTAACGCTCTCCCAACTGAGCTACTTCGGCCTGTGCTGCTAGTTGTGGAGGTCACTGTTTTGGGAATTTGAAGATGTTCCACATCATAGAAATGCAAAGACATTGTGAATACAATTACAAGAATAACAAAAATTTCCAAACCGGAAGTAAATTTTTTAAACGTGTTGTGTTGTATTTTTGTACATTTATATGGTGTGAAAAGATGCCGAAACCCGGGATCGAACCAAGGACCTTTAGATCTTCAGTCTAACGCTCTCCCAACTGAGCTATTTTGGCCTTCTCTAACAGTAAGCGTGGACACGTTTTAAAAAAAATGGAAAACACAACAACAGCATAGAAATCCAACTGCATTACAAACCAGAGTCCTCTCCAGCACAAGAAAATTTCCAATTACTTCACAGGAAGCTACATTTATTTAAATTAGTTGATAAGTATCAATATACTAGCAAGATAAAGCTTAACATTGAAGCAAGGACCTTTAGAGCTTCAGCGAGACCATGGCAAAACCTAGAGATGAGCCAGGTACTTCAAGATCTTCAGTGTAAAGCTCTGCATACTGAGCAAGGACCTGTAGAGCTTCAGCGAGACCATTGCAAAACCTAGAGATGTGCCAGATACTTCAAGATCTTCAGTGTAAAGCTCTTTACACTGAACTATTTTAGCTTCACGAGAGTGAAAAGATGATCTCCCTTTGAAGAATTTGAAGACATTCCATCGTGAACTAAATTTCACAAAGTTACAATACATTTAATATGAACCTTTCCAAAACCCAGAAACTAAACAGGGACCTTAAGCCTAATGCTCTGCCAACCAAGCCATTTGAGCCTCTGAGAAAACGTTTTGTTTTCAATTGAATTATGTTCTATATTTTTCTCAGGACATTTTGAACAATCTGGCAATTTTCAGGCAGCATGGAAATTCTAATAGACTAAGAAAAAACAAAACAAAACCGAAAGACTTTTTAAACTTTCATCAATCACATTGTTTTGGTTACCAAGCATAACCAATATTGGATTTCAAGTAGGGATGTTGAGATTTTCAGTGCATCAGTCCTTGCTGGTGGTTTTAAAGCCTACTGAAAACGTTTTGGGATGGATTTAGAAATGGGTACTTTTAATCATGTACTTTCCTGAATGAGGAGCATCCCTATCAATTTACGAAAGAAAAAGGAGACTTCCAAAATAGTTATCGGTTGTTTTATATCCAAAGAAGAACATGCCGAAACCCGGGATCGAACCAGGGACCTTTAGATCTTCAGTCTAACGCTCTCCCAACTGAGCTATTTCAGCCTGTGCTGCTAGTTGTGGAGGTCACTGTTTTGGGAATTTGAAGATGTTCCACACCATAGAAATGCAAAGACATTGTGAATACAATTAAAAGAATAACAAAAATTTCCAAACCGGAAGTAAATTTTTGAAATGTGTTGTGTTGTATTTTTGTACATTTATACGGTGTGAAAAGATGCCGAAACCCGGGATCGAACCAGGGACCTTTAGATCTTCAGTCTAACGCTCTCCCAACTGGGCTATTTCGGCCTCCTCTAACAGTAAGCGTGGACACTTTTTAAAAAAATTGAAGACACAAAAACAGCATAGAAATCCAACTGCATTACAAACCAGAGTCCTCTCCAGCACAAGAAAATTTCCAATTACTTCACAGGAAGCTACATTTATTTAAATTAGTTGATAAGTATCAATATACTAGCAAGATAAAGCTTAACATTGAAGCAAGGACCTTTAGAGCTTCAGCGAGACCATGGCAAAACCTAGAGATGAGCCAGGTACTTCAAGATCTTCAGTGTAAAGCTCTGCATACTGAGCAAGGACCTGTAGAGCTTCAGCGAGACCATTGCAAAACCTAGAGATGTGCCAGATACTTCAAGATCTTCAGTGTAAAGCTCTTTACACTGAACTATTTTAGCTTCACGAGAGTGAAAAGATGATCTCCCTTTGAAGAATTTGAAGACATTCCATCGTGAACTAAATTTCACAAAGTTACAATACATTTAATATGAACCTTTCCAAAACCCAGAAACTAAACAGGGACCTTAAGCCTAATGCTCTGCCAACCAAGCCATTTGAGCCTCTGAGAAAACGTTTTGTTTTCAATTGAATTATGTTCTATATTTTTCTCAGGACATTTTGAACAATCTGGCAATTTTCAGGCAGCATGGAAATTCTAATAGACTAAGAAAAAACAAAACAAAACCGAAAGACTTTTTAAACTTTCATCAATCACATTGTTTTGGTTACCAAGCATATCCAATATTGGATTTCAAGTAGGGATGTTGAGATTTTCAGTGCATCAGTCCTTGCTGGTGGTTTTAAAGCCTACTGAAAACGTTTTGGGATGGATTTAGAAATGGGTACTTTTAATCATGTACTTTCCTGAATGAGGAGCATCCCTATCAATTTACGAAAGAAAAAGGAGACTTCCAAAATAGTTATCGGTTGTTTTATATCCAAAGAAGAACATGCCGAAACCCGGGATCGAACCAGGGACCTTTAGATCTTCAGTCTAACGCTCTCCCAACTGAGCTATTTCGGCCTGTGCTGCTAGTTGTGGAGGTCACTGTTTTGGGAATTTGAAGATGTTCCACACCATAGAAATGCAAAGACATTGTGAATACAATTAAAAGAATAACAAAAATTTCCAAACCGGAAGTAAATTTTTTAAATGTGTTGTGTTGTATTTTTGTACATTTATACGGTGTGAAAAGATGCCGAGACCCGGGATCGAACCAGGGACCTTTAGATCTTCAGTCTAACGCTCTCCCAACTGAGCTATTTCGGCCTCCTCTAACAGTAAGCGTGGACACGTTTTAAAAAAAATGGAAAACACAACAACAGCATAGAAATCCAACTGCATTACAAACCAGAGTCCTCTCCAGCACAAGAAAATTTCCAATTACTTCACAGGAAGCTACATTTATTTAAATTAGTTGATAAGTATCAATATACCAGCAAGATAAAGCTTAACATTGAAGCAAGGACCTTTAGAGCTTCAGCGAGACCATGGCAAAACCTAGAGATGAGCCAGGTACTTCAAGATCTTCAGTGTAAAGCTCTGCATACTGAGCAAGGACCTGTAGAGCTTCAGCGAGACCATTGCAAAACCTAGAGATGTGCCAGATACTTCAAGATCTTCAGTGTAAAGCTCTTTACACTGAACTATTTTAGCTTCACGAGAGTGAAAAGATGATCTCCCTTTGAAGAATTTGAAGACATTCCATCGTGAACTAAATTTCACAAAGTTACAATACATTTAATATGAACCTTTCCAAAACCCAGAAACTAAACAGGGACCTTAAGCCGAATGCTCTGCCAACCAAGCCATTTGAGCCTCTGAGAAAACGTTTTGTTTTCAATTGAATTATGTTCTATATTTTTCTCAGGACATTTTGAACAATCTGGCAATTTTCAGGCAGCATGGAAATTCTAATAGACTAAGAAAAAACAAAACAAAACCGAAAGACTTTTTAAACTTTCATCAATCACATTGTTTTGGTTACCAAGCATATCCAATATTGGATTTCAAGTAGGGATGTTGAGATTTTCAGTGCATCAGTCCTTGCTGGTGGTTTTAAAGCCTACTGAAAACGTTTTGGGATGGATTTAGAAATGGGTACTTTTAATCATGTACTTTCCTGAATGAGGAGCATCCCTATCAATTTACGAAAGAAAAAGGAGACTTCCAAAATAGTTATCGGTTGTTTTATATCCAAAGAAGAACATGCCGAAACCCGGGATCGAACCAGGGACCTTTAGATCTTCAGTCTAACGCTCTCCCAACTGAGCTATTTCGGCCTGTGCTGCTAGTTGTGGAGGTCACTGTTTTGGGAATTTGAAGATGTTCCACATCATAGAAATGCAAAGACATTGTGAATACAATTACAAGAATAACAAAAATTTCCAAACCGGAAGTAAATTTTTTAAACGTGTTGTGTTGTATTTTTGTACATTTATATGGTGTGAAAAGATGCCGAAACCCGGGATCGAACCAGGGACCTTTAGATCTTCAGTCTAACGCTCTCCCAACTGAGCTATTTCGGCCTTCTCTAACAGTAAGCGTGGACACGTTTTAAAAAAAATGGAAAACACAACAACAGCATAGAAATCCAACTGCATTACAAACCAGAGTCCTCTCCAGCACAAGAAAATTTCCAATTACTTCACAGGAAGCTACATTTCTTTAAATTAGTTGATAAGTATCAATATACTAGCAAGATAAAGCTTAACATTGAAGCAAGGACCTTTAGAGCTTCAGCGAGACCATGGCAAAACCTAGAGATGAGCCAGGTACTTCAAGATCTTCAGTGTAAAGCTCTGCATACTGAGCAAGGACCTGTAGAGCTTCAGCGAGACCATTGCAAAACCTAGAGATGTGCCAGATACTTCAAGATCTTCAGTGTAAAGCTCTTTACACTGAACTATTTTAGCTTCACGAGAGTGAAAAGATGATCTCCCTTTGAAGAATTTGAAGACATTCCATCGTGAACTAAATTTCACAAAGTTACAATACATTTAATATGAACCTTTCCAAAACCCAGAAACTAAACAGGGACCTTAAGCCTAATGCTCTGCCAACCAAGCCATTTGAGCCTCTGAGAAAACGTTTTGTTTTCAATTGAATTATGTTCTATATTTTTCTCAGGACATTTTGAACAATCTGGCAATTTTCAGGCAGCATGGAAATTCTAAAAGACTAAGAAAAAACAAAACAAAACCGAAAGACTTTTTAAACTTTCATCAATCACATTGTTTTGGTTACCAAGCATATCCAATATTGGATTTCAAGTAGGGATGTTGAGATTTTCAGTGCATCAGTCCTTGCTGGTGGTTTTAAAGCCTACTGAAAACGTTTTGGGATGGATTTAGAAATGGGTACTTTTAATCATGTACTTTCCTGAATGAGGAGCATCCCTATCAATTTACGAAAGAAAAAGGAGACTTCCAAAATAGTTATCGGTTGTTTTATATCCAAAGAAGAACATGCCGAAACCCGGGATCGAACCAGGGACCTTTAGATCTTCAGTCTAACGCTCTCCCAACTGAGCTATTTCGGCCTGTGCTGCTAGTTGTGGAGGTCACTGTTTTGGGAATTTGAAGATGTTCCACACCATAGAAATGCAAAGACATTGTGAATACAATTAAAAGAATAACAAAAATTTCCAAACCGGAAGTAAATTTTTTAAATGTGTTGTGTTGTATTTTTGTACATTTATACGGTGTGAAAAGATGCCGAAACCCGGGATCGAACCAGGGACCTTTAGATCTTCAGTCTAACGCTCTCCCAACTGAGCTATTTCGGCCTCCTCTAACAGTAAGCGTGGACACTTTTTAAAAAAATTGAAGACACAAAAACAGCATAGAAATCCAACTGCATTACAAACCAGAGTCCTCTCCAGCACAAGAAAATTTCCAATTACTTCACAGGAAGCTACATTTCTTTAAATTAGTTGATAAGTATCAATATACTAGCAAGATAAAGCTTAACATTGAAGCAAGGACCTTTAGAGCTTCAGCGAGACCATGGCAAAACCTAGAGATGAGCCAGGTACTTCAAGATCTTCAGTGTAAAGCTCTGCATACTGAGCAAGGACCTGTAGAGCTTCAGCGAGACCATTGCAAAACCTAGAGATGTGCCAGATACTTCAAGATCTTCAGTGTAAAGCTCTTTACACTGAACTATTTTAGCTTCACGAGAGTGAAAAGATGATCTCCCTTTGAAGAATTTGAAGACATTCCATCGTGAACTAAATTTCACAAAGTTACAATACATTTAATATGAACCTTTCCAAAACCCAGAAACTAAACAGGGACCTTAAACCTAATGCTCTGCCAACCAAGCCATTTGAGCCTCTGAGAAAACGTTTTGTTTTCAATTGAATTATGTTCTATATTTTTCTCAGGACATTTTGAACAATCTGGCAATTTTCAGGCAGCATGGAAATTCTAATAGACTAAGAAAAAACAAAACAAAACCGAAAGACTTTTTAAACTTTCATCAATCACATTGTTTTGGTTACCAAGCATATCCAATATTGGATTTCAAGTAGGGATGTTGAGATTTTCAGTGCATCAGTCCTTGCTGGTGGTTTTAAAGCCTACTGAAAACGTTTTGGGATGGATTTAGAAATGGGTACTTTTAATCATGTACTTTCCTGAATGAGGAGCATCCCTATCAATTTACGAAAGAAAAAGGAGACTTCCAAAATAGTTATCGGTTGTTTTATATCCAAAGAAGAACATGCCGAAACCCGGGATCGAACCAGGGACCTTTAGATCTTCAGTCTAACGCTCTCCCAACTGAGCTATTTCGGCCTGTGCTGCTAGTTGTGGAGGTCACTGTTTTGGGAATTTGAAGATGTTCCACATCATAGAAATGCAAAGACATTGTGAATACAATTACAAGAATAACAAAAATTTCCAAACCGGAAGTAAATTTTTTAAACGTGTTGTGTTGTATTTTTGTACATTTATATGGTGTGAAAAGATGCCGAAACCCGGGATCGAACCAGGGACCTTTAGATCTTCAGTCTAACGCTCTCCCAACTGAGCTATTTCTGCCTCCTCTTACAGTAAGCGGGGACACTTTTTTAAAAAATTGAAGACACAACAACAGCATAGAAATCCAACTGCATTACAAACCAGAGTCCTCTCCAGCACAAGAAAATTTCCAATTACTTCACAGGAAGCTACATTTATTTAAATTAGTTGATAAGTATCAATATACTAGCAAGATAAAGCTTAACATTGAAGCAAGGACCTTTAGAGCTTCAGCGAGACCATGGCAAAACCTAGAGATGAGCCAGGTACTTCAAGATCTTCAGTGTAAAGCTCTGCATACTGAGCAAGGACCTGTAGAGCTTCAGCGAGACCATTGCAAAACCTAGAGATGTGCCAGATACTTCAAGATCTTCAGTGTAAAGCTCTTTACACTGAACTATTTTAGCTTCACGAGAGTGAAAAGATGATCTCCCTTTGAAGAATTTGAAGACATTCCATCGTGAACTAAATTTCACAAAGTTACAATACATTTAATATGAACCTTTCCAAAACCCAGAAACTAAACAGGGACCTTAAGCCTAATGCTCTGCCAACCAAGCCATTTGAGCCTCTGAGAAAACGTTTTGTTTTCAATTGAATTATGTTCTATATTTTTCTCAGGACATTTTGAACAATCTGGCAATTTTCAGGCAGCATGGAAATTCTAATAGACTAAGAAAAAACAAAACAAAACCGAAAGACTTTTTAAACTTTCATCAATCACATTGTTTTGGTTACCAAGCATATCCAATATTGGATTTCAAGTAGGGATGTTGAGATTTTCAGTGCATCAGTCCTTGCTGGTGGTTTTAAAGCCTACTAAAAACATTTTGGGATGGATTTAGAAATGGGTACTTTTAATCATGTACTTTCCTGAATGAGGAGCATCCCTATCAATTTACGAAAGAAAAAGGAGACTTCCAAAATAGTTATCGGTTGTTTTATATCCAAAGAAGAACATGCCGAAACCCGGGATCGAACCAGGGACCTTTAGATCTTCAGTCTAACACTCTCCCAACTGAGCTATTTCGGCCTGTGTTGCTAGCTGTGGAGGTCACTGTTTTGGGAATTTGAAGATGTTCCACATCATAGAAATGCAAAGACATTGTGAATACAATTACAAGAATAACAAAAATTTCCAAACCGGAAGTAAATTTTTTAAACGTGTTGTGTTGTATTTTTGTACATTTATATGGTGTGAAAAGATGCCGAGACCCGGGATCGAACCAGGGACCTTTAGATCTTCAGTCTAACGCTCTCCCAACTGAGCTATTTCGGCCTCCTCTAACAGTAAGCGTGGACACGTTTTAAAAAAAATGGAAAACACAACAACAGCATAGAAATCCAACTGCATTACAAACCAGAGTCCTCTCCAGCACAAGAAAATTTCCAATTACTTCACAGGAAGCTACATTTATTTAAATTAGTTGATAAGTATCAATATACTAGCAAGATAAAGCTTAACATTGAAGCAAGGACCTTTAGAGCTTCAGCGAGACCATGGCAAAACCTAGAGATGAGCCAGGTACTTCAAGATCTTCAGTGTAAAGCTCTGCATACTGAGCAAGGACCTGTAGAGCTTCAGCGAGACCATTGCAAAACCTAGAGATGTGCCAGATACTTCAAGATCTTCAGTGTAAAGCTCTTTACACTGAACTATTTTAGCTTCACGAGAGTGAAAAGATGATCTCCCTTTGAAGAATTTGAAGACATTCCATCGTGAACTAAATTTCACAAAGTTACAATACATTTAATATGAACCTTTCCAAAACCCAGAAACTAAACAGGGACCTTAAGCCTAATGCTCTGCCAACCAAGCCATTTGAGCCTCTGAGAAAACGTTTTGTTTTCAATTGAATTATGTTCTATATTTTTCTCAGGACATTTTGAACAATCTGGCAATTTTAAGGCAGCATGGAAATTCTAATAGACTAAGAAAAAACAAAACAAAACCGAAAGACTTTTTAAACTTTCATCAATCACATTGTTTTGGTTACCAAGCATATCCAATATTGGATTTCAAGTAGGGATGTTGAGATTTTCAGTGCATCAGTCCTTGCTGGTGGTTTTAAAGCCTACTGAAAACGTTTTGGGATGGATTTAGAAATGGGTACTTTTAATCATGTACTTTCCTGAATGAGGAGCATCCCTATCAATTTACGAAAGAAAAAGGAGACTTCCAAAATAGTTATCGGTTGTTTTATATCCAAAGAAGAACATGCCGAAACCCGGGATCGAACCAGGGACCTTTAGATCTTCAGTCTAACGCTCTCCCAACTGAGCTATTTCGGCCTGTGCTGCTAGTTGTGGAGGTCACTGTTTTGGGAATTTGAAGATGTTCCACACCATAGAAATGCAAAGACATTGTGAATACAATTAAAAGAATAACAAAAATTTCCAAACCGGAAGTAAATTTTTTAAATGTGTTGTGTTGTATTTTTGTACATTTATACGGTGGAAAAGATGCCGAAACCCGGGATCGAACCAGGGACCTTTAGATCTTCAGTCTAACGCTCTCCCAACTGAGCTATTTCGGCCTCCTCTAACAGTAAGCGTGGACACTTTTTAAAAAAATTGAAGACACAAAAACAGCATAGAAATCCAACTGCATTACAAACCAGAGTCCTCTCCAGCACAAGAAAATTTCCAATTACTTCACAGGAAGCTACATTTCTTTAAATTAGTTGATAAGTATCAATATACTAGCAAGATAAAGCTTAACATTGAAGCAAGGACCTTTAGAGCTTCAGCGAGACCATGGCAAAACCTAGAGATGAGCAAGGTACTTCAAGATCTTCAGTGTAAAGCTCTGCATACTGAGCAAGGACCTGTAGAGCTTCAGCGAGACCATTGCAAAACCTAGAGATGTGCCAGATACTTCAAGATCTTCAGTGTAAAGCTCTTTACACTGAACTATTTTAGCTTCACGAGAGTGAAAAGATGATCTCCCTTTGAAGAATTTGAAGACATTCCATCGTGAACTAAATTTCACAAAGTTACAATACATTTAATATGAACCTTTCCAAAACCCAGAAACTAAACAGGGACCTTAAGCCTAATGCTCTGCCAACCAAGCCATTTGAGCCTCTGAGAAAACGTTTTGTTTTCAATTGAATTATGTTCTATATTTTTCTCAGGACATTTTGAACAATCTGGCAATTTTCAGGCAGCATGGAAATTCTAATAGACTAAGAAAAAACAAAACAAAACCAAAAGACTTTTTAAACTTTCATCAATCACATTGTTTTGGTTACCAAGCATATCCAATATTGGATTTCAAGTAGGGATGTTGAGATTTTCAGTGCATCAGTCCTTGCTGGTGGTTTTAAAGCCTACTGAAAACGTTTTGGGATGGATTTAGAAATGGGTACCTTTAATCATGTACTTTCCTGAATGAGGAGCATCCCTATCAATTTACGAAAGAAAAAGGAGACTTCCAAAATAGTTATCGGTTGTTTTATATCCAAAGAAGAACATGCCGAAACCCGGGATCGAACCAGGGACCTTTAGATCTTCAGTCTAACGCTCTCCCAACTGAGCTATTTCGGCCTGTGCTGCTAGTTGTGGAGGTCACTGTTTTGGGAATTTGAAGATGTTCCACATCATAGAAATGCAAAGACATTGTGAATACAATTACAAGAATAACAAAAATTTCCAAACCGGAAGTAAATTTTTTAAACGTGTTGTGTTGTATTTTTGTACATTTATATGGTGTGAAAAGATGCCGAAACCCGGGATCGAACCAGGGACCTTTAGATCTTCAGTCTAACGCTCTCCCAACTGAGCTATTTCTGCCTCCTCTTACAGTAAGCGGGGACACTTTTTTAAAAAATTGAAGACACAACAACAGCATAGAAATCCAACTGCATTACAAACCAGAGTCCTCTCCAGCACAAGAAAATTTCCAATTACTTCACAGGAAGCTACATTTATTTAAATTAGTTGATAAATATCAATATACTAGCAAGATAAAGCTTAACATTGAAGCAAGGACCTTTAGAGCTTCAGCGAGACCATGGCAAAACCTAGAGATGAGCCAGGTACTTCAAGATCTTCAGTGTAAAGCTCTGCATACTGAGCAAGGACCTGTAGAGCTTCAGCGAGACCATTGCAAAACCTAGAGATGTGCCAGATACTTCAAGATCTTCAGTGTAAAGCTCTTTACACTGAACTATTTTAGCTTCACGAGAGTGAAAAGATGATCTCCCTTTGAAGAATTTGAAGACATTCCATCGTGAACTAAATTTCACAAAGTTACAATACATTTAATATGAACCTTTCCAAAACCCAGAAACTAAACAGGGACCTTAAGCCTAATGCTCTGCCAACCAAGCCATTTGAGCCTCTGAGAAAACGTTTTGTTTTCAATTGAATTATGTTCTATATTTTTCTCAGGACATTTTGAACAATCTGGCAATTTTCAGGCAGCATGGAAATTCTAATAGACTAAGAAAAAACAAAACAAAACCGAAAGACTTTTTAAACTTTCATCAATCACATTGTTTTGGTTACCAAGCATATCCAATATTGGATTTCAAGTAGGGATGTTGAGATTTTCAGTGCATCAGTCCTTGCTGGTGGTTTTAAAGCCTACTGAAAACGTTTTGGGATGGATTTAGAAATGGGTACTTTTAATCATGTACTTTCCTGAATGAGGAGCATCCCTATCAATTTACGAAAGAAAAAGGAGACTTCCAAAATAGTTATCGGTTGTTTTATATCCAAAGAAGAATATGCCGAAACCCGGGATCGAACCAGGGACCTTTAGATCTTCAGTCTAACGCTCTCCCAACTGAGCTATTTCGGCCTGTGCTGCTAGTTGTGGAGGTCACTGTTTTGGGAATTTGAAGATGTTCCACACCATAGAAATGCAAAGACATTGTGAATACAATTAAAAGAATAACAAAAATTTCCAAACCGGAAGTAAATTTTTTAAATGTGTTGTGTTGTATTTTTGTACATTTATACGGTGTGAAAAGATGCCGAAACCCGGGATCGAACCAGGGACCTTTAGATCTTCAGTCTAATGCTCTCCCAACTGAGCTATTTCGGCCTCCTCTAACAGTAAGCGTGGACACTTTTTAAAAAAATTGAAGACACAAAAACAGCATAGAAATCCAACTGCATTACAAACCAGAGTCCTCTCCAGCACAAGAAAATTTCCAATTACTTCACAGGAAGCTACATTTATTTAAATTAGTTGATAAGTATCAATATACTAGCAAGATAAAGCTTAACATTGAAGCAAGGACCTTTAGAGCTTCAGCGAGACCATGGCAAAACCTAGAGATGAGCCAGGTACTTCAAGATCTTCAGTGTAAAGCTCTGCATACTGAGCAAGGACCTGTAGAGCTTCAGCGAGACCATTGCAAAACCTAGAGATGTGCCAGATACTTCAAGATCTTCAGTGTAAAGCTCTTTACACTGAACTATTTTAGCTTCACGAGAGTGAAAAGATGATCTCCCTTTGAAGAATTTGAAGACATTCCATCGTGAACTAAATTTCACAACGTTACAATACATTTAATATGAACCTTTCCAAAACCCAGAAACTAAACAGGGACCTTAAGCCTAATGCTCTGCCAACCAAGCCATTTGAGCCTCTGAGAAAACGTTTTGTTTTCAATTGAATTATGTTCTATATTTTTCTCAGGACATTTTGAACAATCTGGCAATTTTCAGGCAGCATGGAAATTCTAATAGACTAAGAAAAAACAAAACAAAACCGAAAGACTTTTTAAACTTTCATCAATCACATTGTTTTGGTTACCAAGCATATCCAATATTGGATTTCAAGTAGGGATGTTGAGATTTTCAGTGCATCAGTCCTTGCTGGTGGTTTTAAAGCCTACTAAAAACGTTTTGGGATGGATTTAGAAATGGGTACTTTTAATCATGTACTTTCCTGAATGAGGAGCATCCCTATCAATTTACGAAAGAAAAAGGAGACTTCCAAAATAGTTATCGGTTGTTTTATATCCAAAGAAGAACATGCCGAAACCCGGGATCGAACCAGGGACCTTTAGATCTTCAGTCTAACGCTCTCCCAACTGAGCTATTTCGGCCTGTGTTGCTAGTTGTGGAGGTCACTGTTTTGGGAATTTGAAGATGTTCCACATCATAGAAATGCAAAGACATTGTGAATACAATTACAAGAATAACAAAAATTTCCAAACCGGAAGTAAATTTTTTAAACGTGTTGTGTTGTATTTTTGTACATTTATATGGTGTGAAAAGATGCCGAGACCCGGGATCGAACCAGGGACCTTTAGATCTTCAGTCTAACGCTCTCCCAACTGAGCTATTTCGGCCTCCTCTAACAGTAAGCGTGGACACGTTTTAAAAAAAATGGAAAACACAACAACAGCATAGAAATCCAACTGCATTACAAACCAGAGTCCTCTCCAGCACAAGAAAATTTCCAATTACTTCACAGGAAGCTACATTTATTTAAATTAGTTGATAAGTATCAATATACTAGCAAGATAAAGCTTAACATTGAAGCAAGGACCTTTAGAGCTTCAGCGAGACCATGGCAAAACCTAGAGATGAGCCAGGTACTTCAAGATCTTCAGTGTAAAGCTCTGCATACTGAGCAAGGACCTGTAGAGCTTCAGCGAGACCATTGCAAAACCTAGAGATGTGCCAGATACTTCAAGATCTTCAGTGTAAAGCTCTTTACACTGAACTATTTTAGCTTCACGAGAGTGAAAAGATGATCTCCCTTTGAAGAATTTGAAGACATTCCATTGTGAACTAAATTTCACAAAGTTACAATACATTTAATATGAACCTTTCCAAAACCCAGAAACTAAACAGGGACCTTAAGCCTAATGCTCTGCCAACCAAGCCATTTGAGCCTCTGAGAAAACGTTTTGTTTTCAATTGAATTATGTTCTATATTTTTCTCAGGACATTTTGAACAATCTGGCAATTTTCAGGCAGCATGGAAATTCTAATAGACTAAGAAAAAACAAAACAAAACCGAAAGACTTTTTAAACTTTCATCAATCACATTGTTTTGGTTACCAAGCATATCCAATATTGGATTTCAAGTAGGGATGTTGAGATTTTCAGTGCATCAGTCCTTGCTGGTGGTTTTAAAGCCTACTGAAAACGTTTTGGGATGGATTTAGAAATGGGTACTTTTAATCATGTACTTTCCTGAATGAGGAGCATCCCTATCAATTTACGAAAGAAAAAGGAGACTTCCAAAATAGTTATCGGTTGTTTTATATCCAAAGAAGAACATGCCGAAACCCGGGATCGAACCAGGGACCTTTAGATCTTCAGTCTAACGCTCTCCCAACTGAGCTATTTCGGCCTGTGCTGCTAGTTGTGGAGGTCACTGTTTTGGGAATTTGAAGATGTTCCACACCATAGAAATGCAAAGACATTGTGAATACAATTAAAAGAATAACAAAAATTTCCAAACCGGAAGTAAATTTTTTAAATGTGTTGTGTTGTATTTTTGTACATTTATACGGTGTGAAAAGATGCCGAAACCCGGGATCGAACCAGGGACCTTTAGATCTTCAGTCTAACGCTCTCCCAACTGAGCTATTTCGGCCTCCTCTAACAGTAAGCGTGGACACTTTTTAAAAAAATTGAAGACACAAAAACAGCATAGAAATCCAACTGCATTACAAACCAGAGTCCTCTCCAGCACAAGAAAATTTCCAATTACTTCACAGGAAGCTACATTTATTTAAATTAGTTGATAAGTATCAATATACTAGCAAGATAAAGCTTAACATTGAAGCAAGGACCTTTAGAGCTTCAGCGAGACCATGGCAAAACCTAGAGATGAGCCAGGTACTTCAAGATCTTCAGTGTAAAGCTCTGCATACTGAGCAAGGACCTGTAGAGCTTCAGCGAGACCATTGCAAAACCTAGAGATGTGCCAGATACTTCAAGATCTTCAGTGTAAAGCTCTTTACACTGAACTATTTTAGCTTCACGAGAGTGAAAAGATGATCTCCCTTTGAAGAATTTGAAGACATTCCATCGTGAACTAAATTTCACAAAGTTACAATACATTTAATATGAACCTTTCCAAAACCCAGAAACTAAACAGGGACCTTAAGCCTAATGCTCTGCCAACCAAGCCATTTGAGCCTCTGAGAAAACGTTTTGTTTTCAATTGAATTATGTTCTATATTTTTCTCAGGACATTTTGAACAATCTGGCAATTTTCAGGCAGCATGGAAATTCTAATAGACTAAGAAAAAACAAAACAAAACCGAAAGACTTTTTAAACTTTCATCAATCACATTGTTTTGGTTACCAAGCATATCCAATATTGGATTTCAAGTAGGGATGTTGAGATTTTCAGTGCATCAGTCCTTGCTGGTGGTTTTAAAGCCTACTGAAAACGTTTTGGGATGGATTTAGAAATGGGTACTTTTAATCATGTACTTTCCTGAATGAGGAGCATCCCTATCAATTTACGAAAGAAAAAGGAGACTTCCAAAATAGTTATCGGTTGTTTTATATCCAAAGAAGAACATGCCGAAACCCGGGATCGAACCAGGGACCTTTAGATCTTCAGTCTAACGCTCTCCCAACTGAGCTATTTCGGCCTGTGCTGCTAGTTGTGGAGGTCACTGTTTTGGGAATTTGAAGATGTTCCACATCATAGAAATGCAAAGACATTGTGAATACAATTACAAGAATAACAAAAATTTCCAAACCGGAAGTAAATTTTTTAAACGTGTTGTGTTGTATTTTTGTACATTTATATGGTGTGAAAAGATGCCGAAACCCGGGATCGAACCAGGGACCTTTAGATCTTCAGTCTAACGCTCTCCCAACTGAGCTATTTCTGCCTCCTCTTACAGTAAGCGGGGACACTTTTTTAAAAAATTGAAGACACAACAACAGCATAGAAATCCAACTGCATTACAAACCAGAGTCCTCTCCAGCACAAGAAAATTTCCAATTACTTCACAGGAAGCTACATTTATTTAAATTAGTTGATAAGTATCAATATACTAGCAAGATAAAGCTTAACATTGAAGCAAGGACCTTTAGAGCTTCAGCGAGACCATGGCAAAACCTAGAGATGAGCCAGGTACTTCAAGATCTTCAGTGTAAAGCTCTGCATACTGAGCAAGGACCTGTAGAGCTTCAGCGAGACCATTGCAAAACCTAGAGATGTGCCAGATACTTCAAGATCTTCAGTGTAAAGCTCTTACACTGAACTATTTTAGCTTCACGAGAGTGAAAAGATGATCTCCCTTTGAAGAATTTGAAGACATTCCATCGTGAACTAAATTTCACAAAGTTACAATACATTTAATATGAACCTTTCCAAAACCCAGAAACTAAACAGGGACCTTAAGCCTAATGCTCTGCCAACCAAGCCATTTGAGCCTCTGAGAAAACGTTTTGTTTTCAATTGAATTATGTTCTATATTTTTCTCAGGACATTTTGAACAATCTGGCAATTTTCAGGCAGCATGGAAATTCTAATAGACTAAGAAAAAACAAAACAAAACCGAAAGACTTTTTAAACTTTCATCAATCACATTGTTTTGGTTACCAAGCATATCCAATATTGGATTTCAAGTAGGGATGTTGAGATTTTCAGTGCATCAGTCCTTGCTGGTGGTTTTAAAGCCTACTGAAAACGTTTTGGGATGGATTTAGAAATGGGTACTTTTAATCATGTACTTTCCTGAATGAGGAGCATCCCTATCAATTTACGAAAGAAAAAGGAGACTTCCAAAATAGTTATCGGTTGTTTTATATCCAAAGAAGAACATGCCGAATCCCGGGATCGAACCAGGGACCTTTAGATCTTCAGTCTAACGCTCTCCCAACTGAGCTATTTCGGCCTGTGCTGCTAGTTGTGGAGGTCACTGTTTTGGGAATTTGAAGATGTTCCACACCATAGAAATGCAAAGACATTGTGAATACAATTAAAAGAATAACAAAAATTTCCAAACCGGAAGTAAATTTTTTAAATGTGTTGTGTTGTATTTTTGTACATTTATACGGTGTAAAAAGATGCCGAAACCCGGGATCGAACCAGGGACCTTTAGATCTTCAGTCTAACGCTCTCCCAACTGAGCTATTTCGGCCTCCTCTAACAGTAAGCGTGGACACTTTTTAAAAAAATTGAAGACACAAAAACAGCATAGAAATCAAACTGCATTACAAACCAGAGTCCTCTCCAGCACAAGAAAATTTCCAATTACTTCACAGGAAGCTACATTTATTTAAATTAGTTGATAAGTATCAATATACTAGCAAGATAAAGCTTAACATTGAAGCAAGGACCTTTAGAGCTTCAGCGAGACCATGGCAAAACCTAGAGATGAGCCAGGTACTTCAAGATCTTCAGTGTAAAGCTCTGCATACTGAGCAAGGACCTGTAGAGCTTCAGCGAGACCATTGCAAAACCTAGAGATGTGCCAGATACTTCAAGATCTTCAGTGTAAAGCTCTTACACTGAACTATTTTAGCTTCACGAGAGTGAAAAGATGATCTCCCTTTGAAGAATTTGAAGACATTCCATCGTGAACTAAATTTCACAAAGTTACAATACATTTAATATGAACCTTTCCAAAACCCAGAAACTAAACAGGGACCTTAAGCCTAATGCTCTGCCAACCAAGCCATTTGAGCCTCTGAGAAAACGTTTTGTTTTCAATTGAATTATGTTCTATATTTTTCTCAGGACATTTTGAACAATCTGGCAATTTTCAGGCAGCATGGAAATTCTAATAGACTAAGAAAAAACAAAACAAAACCGAAAGACTTTTTAAACTTTCATCAATCACATTGTTTTGGTTACCAAGCATATCCAATATTGGATTTCAAGTAGGGATGTTGAGATTTTCAGTGCATCAGTCCTTGCTGGTGGTTTTAAAGCCTACTGAAAACGTTTTGGGATGGATTTAGAAATGGGTACTTTTAATCATGTACTTTCCTGAATGAGGAGCATCCCTATCAATTTACGAAAGAAAAAGGAGACTTCCAAAATAGTTATCGGTTGTTTTATATCCAAAGAAGAACATGCCAAAACCCGGGATCGAACCAGGGACCTTTAGATCTTCAGTCTAACGCTCTCCCAACTGAGCTATTTCGGCCTGTGCTGCTAGTTGTGGAGGTCACTGTTTTGGGAATTTGAAGATGTTCCACATCATAGAAATGCAAAGACATTGTGAATACAATTACAAGAATAACAAAAATTTCCAAACCGGAAGTAAATTTTTTAAACGTGTTGTGTTGTATTTTTGTACATTTATATGGTGTGAAAAGATGCCGAAACCCGGGATCGAACCAGGGACCTTTAGATCTTCAGTCTAACGCTCTCCCAACTGAGCTATTTCTGCCTCCTCTTACAGTAAGCGGGGACACTTTTTTAAAAAATTGAAGACACAACAACAGCATAGAAATCCAACTGCATTACAAACCAGAGTCCTCTCCAGCACAAGAAAATTTCCAATTACTTCACAGGAAGCTACATTTATTTAAATTAGTTGATAAGTATCAATATACTAGCAAGATAAAGCTTAACATTGAAGCAAGGACCTTTAGAGCTTCAGCGAGACCATGGCAAAACCTAGAGATGAGCCAGGTACTTCAAGATCTTCAGTGTAAAGCTCTGCATACTGAGCAAGGACCTGTAGAGCTTCAGCGAGACCATTGCAAAACCTAGAGATGTGCCAGATACTTCAAGATCTTCAGTGTAAAGCTCTTACACTGAACTATTTTAGCTTCACGAGAGTGAAAAGATGATCTCCCTTTGAAGAATTTGAAGACATTCCATCGTGAACTAAATTTCACAAAGTTACAATACATTTAATATGAACCTTTCCAAAACCCAGAAACTAAACAGGGACCTTAAGCCTAATGCTCTGCCAACCAAGCCATTTGAGCCTCTGAGAAAACGTTTTGTTTTCAATTGAATTATGTTCTATATTTTTCTCAGGACATTTTGAACAATCTGGCAATTTTCAGGCAGCATGGAAATTCTAATAGACTAAGAAAAAACAAAACAAAACCGAAAGACTTTTTAAACTTTCATCAATCACATTGTTTTGGTTACCAAGCATATCCAATATTGGATTTCAAGTAGGGATGTTGAGATTTTCAGTGCATCAGTCCTTGCTGGTGGTTTTAAAGCCTACTGAAAACGTTTTGGGATGGATTTAGAAATGGGTACTTTTAATCATGTACTTTCCTGAATGAGGAGCATCCCTATCAATTTACGAAAGAAAAAGGAGACTTCCAAAATAGTTATCGGTTGTTTTATATCCAAAGAAGAACATGCCGAAACCCGGGATCGAACCAGGGACCTTTAGATCTTCAGTCTAACGCTCTCCCAACTGAGCTATTTCGGCCTGTGCTGCTAGTTGTGGAGGTCACTGTTTTGGGAATTTGAAGATGTTCCACACCATAGAAATGCAAAGACATTGTGAATACAATTAAAAGAATAACAAAAATTTCCAAACCGGAAGTAAATTTTTTAAATGTGTTGTGTTGTATTTTTGTACATTTATACGGTGTAAAAAGATGCCGAAACCCGGGATCGAACCAGGGACCTTTAGATCTTCAGTCTAACGCTCTCCCAACTGAGCTATTTCGGCCTCCTCTAACAGTAAGCGTGGACACTTTTTAAAAAAATTGAAGACACAAAAACAGCATAGAAATCAAACTGCATTACAAACCAGAGTCCTCTCCAGCACAAGAAAATTTCCAATTACTTCACAGGAAGCTACATTTATTTAAATTAGTTGATAAGTATCAATATACTAGCAAGATAAAGCTTAACATTGAAGCAAGGACCTTTAGAGCTTCAGCGAGACCATGGCAAAACCTAGAGATGAGCCAGGTACTTCAAGATCTTCAGTGTAAAGCTCTGCATACTGAGCAAGGACCTGTAGAGCTTCAGCGAGACCATTGCAAAACCTAGAGATGTGCCAGATACTTCAAGATCTTCAGTGTAAAGCTCTTACACTGAACTATTTTAGCTTCACGAGAGTGAAAAGATGATCTCCCTTTGAAGAATTTGAAGACATTCCATCGTGAACTAAATTTCACAAAGTTACAATACATTTAATATGAACCTTTCCAAAACCCAGAAACTAAACAGGGACCTTAAGCCTAATGCTCTGCCAACCAAGCCATTTGAGCCTCTGAGAAAACGTTTTGTTTTCAATTGAATTATGTTCTATATTTTTCTCAGGACATTTTGAACAATCTGGCAATTTTCAGGCAGCATGGAAATTCTAATAGACTAAGAAAAAACAAAACAAAACCGAAAGACTTTTTAAACTTTCATCAATCACATTGTTTTGGTTACCAAGCATATCCAATATTGGATTTCAAGTAGGGATGTTGAGATTTTCAGTGCATCAGTCCTTGCTGGTGGTTTTAAAGCCTACTGAAAACGTTTTGGGATGGATTTAGAAATGGGTACTTTTAATCATGTACTTTCCTGAATGAGGAGCATCCCTATCAATTTACGAAAGAAAAAGGAGACTTCCAAAATAGTTATCGGTTGTTTTATATCCAAAGAAGAACATGCCAAAACCCGGGATCGAACCAGGGACCTTTAGATCTTCAGTCTAACGCTCTCCCAACTGAGCTATTTCGGCCTGTGCTGCTAGTTGTGGAGGTCACTGTTTTGCGAATTTGAAGATGTTCCACATCATAGAAATGCAAAGACATTGTGAATACAATTACAAGAATAACAAAAATTTCCAAACCGGAAGTAAATTTTTTAAACGTGTTGTGTTGTATTTTTGTACATTTATATGGTGTGAAAAGATGCCGAAACCCGGGATCGAACCAGGGACCTTTAGATCTTCAGTCTAACGCTCTCCCAACTGAGCTATTTCGGCCTCCTCTTACAGTAAGCGGGGACACTTTTTTAAAAAATTGAAGACACAACAACAGCATAGAAATCCAACTGCATTACAAACCAGAGTCCTCTCCAGCACAAGAAAATTTCCAATTACTTCACAGGAAGCTACATTTATTTAAATTAGTTGATAAGTATCAATATACTAGCAAGATAAAGCTTAACATTGAAGCAAGGACCTTTAGAGCTTCAGCGAGACCATGGCAAAACCTAGAGATGAGCCAGGTACTTCAAGATCTTCAGTGTAAAGCTCTGCATACTGAGCAAGGACCTGTAGAGCTTCAGCGAGACCATTGCAAAACCTAGAGATGTGCCAGATACTTCAAGATCTTCAGTGTAAAGCTCTTTACACTGAACTATTTTAGCTTCACGAGAGTGAAAAGATGATCTCCCTTTGAAGAATTTGAAGACATTCCATCGTGAACTAAATTTCACAAAGTTACAATACATTTAATATGAACCTTTCCAAAACCCAGAAACTAAACAGGGACCTTAAGCCTAATGCTCTGCCAACCAAGCCATTTGAGCCTCTGAGAAAACGTTTTGTTTTCAATTGAATTATGTTCTATATTTTTCTCAGGACATTTTGAACAATCTGGCAATTTTCAGGCAGCATGGAAATTCTAATAGACTAAGAAAAAACAAAACAAAACCGAAAGACTTTTTAAACTTTCATCAATCACATTGTTTTGGTTACCAAGCATATCCAATATTGGATTTCAAGTAGGGATGTTGAGATTTTCAGTGCATCAGTCCTTGCTGGTGGTTTTAAAGCCTACTGAAAACGTTTTGGGATGGATTTAGAAATGGGTACTTTTAATCATGTACTTTCCTGAATGAGGAGCATCCCTATCAATTTACGAAAGAAAAAGGAGACTTCCAAAATAGTTATCAGTTGTTTTATATCCAAAGAAGAACGTGCCGAAACCCGGGATCGAACCAGGGACCTTTAGATCTTCAGTCTAACGCTCTCCCAACTGAGCTATTTCGGCCTGTGCTGCTAGTTGTGGAGGTCACTGTTTTGGGAATTTGAAGATGTTCCACATCATAGAAATGCAAAGACATTGTGAATACAATTACAAGAATAACAAAAATTTCCAAACTGGAAGTAAATTTTTTAAACGTGTTGTGTTGTATTTTTGTACATTTATATGGTGTGAAAAGATGCCGAAACCCGGGATCGAACCAGGGACCTTTAGATCTTCAGTCTAACGCTCTCCCAACTGAGCTATTTCTGCCTCCTCTTACAGTAAGCGGGGACACTTTTTTAAAAAATTGAAGACACAACAACAGCATAGAAATCCAACTGCATTACAAACCAGAGTCCTCTCCAGCAAAAGAAAATTTCCAATTACTTCACAGGAAGCTACATTTCTTTAAATTAGTTGATAAGTATCAATATACTAGCAAGATAAAGCTTAACATTGAAGCAAGGACCTTTAGAGCTTCAGCGAGACCATGGCAAAACCTAGAGATGAGCCAGGTACTTCAAGATCTTCAGTGTAAAGCTCTGCATACTGAGCAAGGACCTGTAGAGCTTCAGCGAGACCATTGCAAAACCTAGAGATGTGCCAGATACTTCAAGATCTTCAGTGTAAAGCTCTTTACACTGAACTATTTTAGCTTCACGAGAGTGAAAAGATGATCTCCCTTTGAAGAATTTGAAGACATTCCATCGTGAACTAAATTTCACAAAGTTACAATACATTTAATATGAACCTTTCCAAAACCCAGAAACTAAACAGGGACCTTAAGCCTAATGCTCTGCCAACCAAGCCATTTGAGCCTCTGAGAAAACGTTTTGTTTTCAATTGAATTATGTTCTATATTTTTCTCAGGACATTTTGAACAATCTGGCAATTTTCAGGCAGCATGGAAATTCTAATAGACTAAGAAAAAACAAAACAAAACCGAAAGACTTTTTAAACTTTCATCAATCACATTGTTTTGGTTACCAAGCATATCCAATATTGGATTTCAAGTAGGGATGTTGAGATTTTCAGTGCATCAGTCCTTGCTGGTGGTTTTAAAGCCTACTGAAAACGTTTTGGGATGGATTTAGAAATGGGTACTTTTAATCATGTACTTTCCTGAATGAGGAGCATCCCTATCAATTTACGAAAGAAAAAGGAGACTTCCAAAATAGTTATCGGTTGTTTTATATCCAAAGAAGAACATGCCGAAACCCGGGATTGAACCAGGGACCTTTAGATCTTCAGTCTAACGCTCTCCCAACTGAGCTATTTCGGCCTGTGCTGCTAGTTGTGGAGGTCACTGTTTTGGGAATTTGAAGATGTTCCACACCATAGAAATGCAAAGACATTGTGAATACAATTAAAAGAATAACAAAAATTTCCAAACCGGAAGTAAATTTTTTAAATGTGTTGTGTTGTATTTTTGAACATTTATACGGTGTGAAAAGATGCCGAAACCCGGGATCGAACCAGGGACCTTTAGATCTTCAGTCTAACGCTCTCCCAACTGAGCTATTTCGGCCTCCTCTAACAGTAAGCGTGGACACTTTTTAAAAAAATTGAAGACACAAAAACAGCATAGAAATCCAACTGCATTACAAACCAGAGTCCTCTCCAGCACAAGAAAATTTCCAATTACTTCACAGGAAGCTACATTTCTTTAAATTAGTTGATAAGTATCAATATACTAGCAAGATAAAGCTTAACATTGAAGCAAGGACCTTTAGAGCTTCAGCGAGACCATGGCAAAACCTAGAGATGAGCCAGGTACTTCAAGATCTTCAGTGTAAAGCTCTGCATACTGAGCAAGGACCTGTAGAGCTTCAGCGAGACCATTGCAAAACCTAGAGATGTGCCAGATACTTCAAGATCTTCAGTGTAAAGCTCTTTACACTGAACTATTTTAGCTTCACGAGAGTGAAAAGATGATCTCCCTTTGAAGAATTTGAAGACATTCCATCGGGAACTAAATTTCACAAAGTTACAATACATTTAATATGAACCTTTCCAAAACCCAGAAACTAAACAGGGACCTTAAGCCTAATGCTCTGCCAACCAAGCCATTTGAGCCTCTGAGAAAACGTTTTGTTTTCAATTGAATTATGTTCTATATTTTTTTCAGGACATTTTGAACAATCTGGCAATTTTCAGGCAGCATGGAAATTCTAATAGACTAAGAAAAAACAAAACAAAACCGAAAGACTTTTTAAACTTTCATCAATCACATTGTTTTGGTTACCAAGCATATCCAATATTGGATTTCAAGTAGGGATGTTGAGATTTTCAGTGCATCAGTCCTTGCTGGTGGTTTTAAAGCCTACTGAAAACGTTTTGGGATGGATTTAGAAATGGGTACTTTTAATCATGTACTTTCCTGAATGAGGAGCATCCCTATCAATTTACGAAAGAAAAAGGAGACTTCCAAAATAGTTATCGGTTGTTTTATATCCAAAGAAGAACATGCCGAAACCCGGGATCGAACCAGGGACCTTTAGATCTTCAGTCTAACGCTCTCCCAACTGAGCTATTTCGGCCTGTGCTGCTAGTTGTGGAGGTCACTGTTTTGGGAATTTGAAGATGTTCCACATCATAGAAATGCAAAGACATTGTGAATACAATTACAAGAATAACAAAAATTTCCAAACCGGAAGTAAATTTTTTAAACGTGTTGTGTTGTATTTTTGTACATTTATATGGTGTGAAAAGATGCCGAAACCCGGGATCGAACCAGGGACCTTTAGATCTTCAGTCTAACGCTCTCCCAACTGAGCTATTTCTGCCTCCTCTTACAGTAAGCGGGGACACTTTTTTAAAAAATTGAAGACACAACAACAGCATAGAAATCCAACTGCATTACAAACCAGAGTCCTCTCCAGCACAAGAAAATTTCCAATTACTTCACAGGAAGCTACATTTCTTTAAATTAGTTGATAAGTATCAATATACTAGCAAGATAAAGCTTAACATTGAAGCAAGGACCTTTAGAGCTTCAGCGATACCATGGCAAAACCTAGAGATGAGCCAGGTACTTCAAGATCTTCAGTGTAAAGCTCTGCATACTGAGCAAGGACCTGTAGAGCTTCAGCGAGACCATTGCAAAACCTAGAGATGTGCCAGATACTTCAAGATCTTCAGTGTAAAGCTCTTTACACTGAACTATTTTAGCTTCACGAGAGTGAAAAGATGATCTCCCTTTGAAGAATTTGAAGACATTCCATCGTGAACTAAATTTCACAAAGTTACAATACATTTAATATGAACCTTTCCAAAACCCAGAAACTAAACAGGGACCTTAAGCCTAATGCTCTGCCAACCAAGCCATTTGAGCCTCTGAGAAAACGTTTTGTTTTCAATTGAATTATGTTCTATATTTTTCTCAGGACATTTTGAACAATCTGGCAATTTTCAGGCAGCATGGAAATTCTAATAGACTAAGAAAAAACAAAACAAAACCGAAAGACTTTTTAAACTTTCATCAATCACATTGTTTTGGTTACCAAGCATATCCAATATTGGATTTCAAGTAGGGATGTTGAGATTTTCAGTGCATCAGTCCTTGCTGGTGGTTTTAAAGCCTACTGAAAACGTTTTGGGATGGATTTAGAAATGGGTACTTTTAATCATGTACTTTCCTGAATGAGGAGCATCCCTATCAATTTACGAAAGAAAAAGGAGACTTCCAAAATAGTTATCGGTTGTTTTATATCCAAAGAAGAACATGCCGAAACCCGGGATCGAACCAGGGACCTTTAGATCTTCAGTCTAATGCTCTCCCAACTGAGCTATTTCGGCCTGTGCTGCTGGTTGTGGAGGTCACTGTTTTGGGAATTTGAAGATGTTCCACATCATAGAAATGCAAAGACATTGTGAATACAATTACAAGAATAACATAAATTTCCAAACCGGAAGTAAATTTTTTAAACGTGTTGTGTTGTATTTTTGTACATTTATATGGTGTGAAAAGATGCCGAAACCCGGGATCGAAACAGGGACCTTTAGATCTTCAGTCTAACGCTCTCCCAACTGAGCTATTTCGGCCTCCTCTAACAGTAAGCGTGGACACTTTTTAAAAAAATTGAAGACACAACAACAGCATAGAAATCCAACTGCATTACAAACCAGAGTCCTCTCCAGCACAAGAAAATTTCCAATTACTTCACAGGAAGCTACATTTCTTTAAATTAGTTGATAAGTATCAATATACTAGCAAGATAAAGCTTAACATTTGAGCAAGGACCTTTAGAGATTCAGCGAGACCATGACAAAACCTAGAGATGAGCCAGGTACTTCAAGATCTTCAGTGTAAAGCTCTGCATACCGAGCAAGGACCTGTAGAGCTTCAGCGAGACCATTGCAAAACCTAGAGATGTGCCAGATACTTCAAGATCTTCAGTGTAAAGCTCTGCATACTGAGCAAGGACCTGTAGAGCTTCAGCGAGACCATTGCAAAACCTAGAGATGTGCCAGATACTTCAAGATCTTCAGTGTAAAGCTCTCCACACTGAACTATTTTAGCTTCACGAGAGTGCAAAGATGATCTCCCTTTGAAGAATTTGAAGACATTCCATCGTGAACTAAATTTCACAAAGTTACAATACATTTAATATGAACCTTTCCAAAACCCAGAAACTAAACAGGGACCTTAAGCCTAATGCTCTGCCAACCAAGCCATTTGAGCCTCTGACAAAACGTTTTGTTTTCAATTGAATTATGTTCTATATTTTTCTCAGGACATTTTGAACAATCTGGCAATTTTCAGGCAGCATGGAAATTCTAATAGACTAAGAAAAAACAAAACAAAACCGAAAGACTTTTTAAACTTTCATCAATCACATTGTTTTGGTTACCAAGCATATCCAATATTGGATTTCAAGTAGGGATGTTGAGATTTTCAGTGCATCAGTCCTTGCTGGTGGTTTTAAAGCCTACTGAAAACGTTTTGGGATGGATTTAGAAATGGGTACTTTTAATCATGTACTTTCCTGAATGAGAAGCATCCCTATCAATTTCCGAAAGAAAAAGGAGACTTCCAAAATAGTTATCGGTTGTTTTATATCCAAAGAAGAACATGCCGAAACCTGGGATCGAACCAGGGACCTTTAGATCTTCAGTCTAACGCTCTCCCAACTGAGCTATTTCGGCCTGTGCTGCTAGTTGTGGAGGTCACTGTTTTGGGAATTTGAAGATGTTCCACATCATAGAAATGCAAAGACATTGTGAATACAATTACAAGAATAACAAAAATTTCCAAAGCGGAAGTAAATTTTTTAAACGTGTTGTGTTGTATTTGTGTACATTTATATGGTGTGAAAAGATGCCGAAACCCGGGATCGAACCAGGGACCTTTAGATCTTCAGTCTAACGCTCTCCCAACTGAGCTATTTCGGCCTCCTCTAACAGTATGCGTGGACACTTTTTAAAAAAATTGAAGACACAACAACAGCATAGAAATCCAACTGCATTACAAACCAGAGTCCTCTCCAGCACAAGAAAATTTCCAATTACTTCACAGGAAGCTACATTTATTTAAATTAGTTGATAAGTATCAATATACTAGCAAGATAAAGCTTAACATTGAAGCAAGGACCTTTAGAGCTTCAGCGAGACCATGGCAAAACCTAGAGATGAGCCAGGTACTTCAAGATCTTCAGTGTAAAGCTCTGCATACCGAGCAAGGACCTGTAGAGCTTCAGCGAGACCATTGCAAAACCTAGAGATGTGCCAGATACTTCAAGATCTTCAGTGTAAAGTTCTCCACACAGAACTATTTTAGCTTCACGAGAGTGAAAAGATGATCTCCCTTTGAAGAATTTGAAGACATTCCACCGTGAACTAAATTTCACAAAGTTACAATACATTTAATATGAACCTTTCCAAAACCCAGAAACTAAACAGGGACCTTAAGCCTAATGCTCTGCCAACCAAGCCATTTGAGCCTCTGAGAAAACGTTTTGTTTTCAATTGAATTATGTTCTATATTTTTCTCAGGACAATTTGAACAATCTGTCAATTTTCAGGCAGCATGGAAATTCTAATAGACTAAGAAAAAACAAAACAAAACCGAAAGACTTTTTAAACTTTCATCAATCACATTGTTTTGGTTACCAAGCATATCCAATATTGGATTTCAAGTAGGGATGTTGAGATTTTCAGTGCATCAGTCCTTGCTGGTGGTTTTAAAGCCTACTGAAAACGTTTTGGGATGGATTTAGAAATGGGTACTTTTAATCATGTACTTTCCTGAATGAGGAGCATCCCTATCAATTTACGAAAGAAAAAGGAGACTTCCAAAATAGTTATCGGTTGTTTTATATCCAAAGAAGAACATGCCGAAACCCGGGATCGAACCAGGGACTTTTAGATCTTCAGTCTAACGCTCTCCCAACTGAGCTATTTCGGCCTGTGCTGCTAGTTGTGGAGGTCACTGTTTTGGGAATTTGAAGATGTTCCACATCATAGAAATGCAAAGACATTGTGAATACAATTACAAGAATAACAAAAATTTCCAAACCGGAAGTAAATTTTTTAAACGTGTTGTGTTGTATTTTTGTACATTTATATGGTGTGAAAAGATGCCGAAACCCGGGATCGAACCAGGGACCTTTAGATCTTCAGTCTAACGCTCTCCCAACTGAGCTATTTCGGCCTCCTCTAACAGTAAGCGTGGACACTTTTTAAAAAAATTGAAGACACAACAACAGCATAGAAATCCAACTGCATTACAAACCAGAGTCCTCTCCAGCACAAGAAAATTTCCAATTACTTCACAGGAAGCTACATTTCTTTAAATTAGTTGATAAGTATCAATATACTAGCAAGATAAAGCTTAACATTGAAGCAAGGACCTTTAGAGCTTCAGCGAGACCATGGCAAAACCTAGAGATGAGCCAGGTACTTCAAGATCATCAGTGTAAAGCTCTGCATACCGAGCAAGGACCTGTAGAGCTTCAGCGAGACCATTGCAAAACCTAGAGATGTGCCAGATACTTCAAGATCTTCAGTGTAAAGCTCTCCACACAGAACTATTTTAGCTTCACGAGAGTGAAAAGATGATCTCCCTTTGAAGAATTTGAAGACATTCCATCGTGAACTAAATTTCACAAAGTTACAATACATTTAATATGAACCTTTCCAAAACCCAGAAACTAAACAGGGACCTTAAGCCTAATGCTCTGCCAACCAAGCCATTTGAGCCTCTGAGAAAACGTTTTGTTTTCAATTGAATTATGTTCTATATTTTTCTCAGGACATTTTGAACAATCTGGCAATTTTCAGGCAGCATGGAAATTCTAATAGACTAAGAAAAAACAAAACAAAACCGAAAGACTTTTTAAACTTTCATCAATCACATTGTTTTGGTTACCAAGCATATCCAATATTGGATTTCAAGTAGGGATGTTGAGATTTTCAGTGCATCAGTCCTTGCTGGTGGTTTTAAAGCCTACTGAAAACGTTTTGGGATGGATTTAGAAATGGGTACTTTTAATCATGTACTTTCCTGAATGAGGAGCATCCCTATCAATTTACGAAAGAAAAAGGAGACTTCCAAAATAGTTATCGGTTGTTTTATATCCAAAGAAGAACATGCCGAAACCCGGGATCGAACCAGGGACCTTTAGATCTTCAGTTTAACGCTCTCCCAAATGAGCTATTTCGGCCTGTGCTGCTAGTTGTGGAGGTCACTGTTTTGGGAATTTGAAGATGTTCCACATCATAGAAATGCAAAGACATTGTGAATACAATTACAAGAATAACAAAAATTTCCAAACCGGAAGTAAATTTTTTAAACGTGTTGTGTTGTATTTTTGTACATTTATATGGTGTGAAAAGATGCCAAAACCCGGGATCGAACCAGGGACCTTTAGATCTTCAGTCTAACGCTCTCCCAACTGAGCTATTTCGGCCTCCTCTAACAGTAAGCGTGGACACTTTTTAAAAAAATTGAAGACACAACAACAGCATAGAAATCCAACTGCATTACAAACCAGAGTCCTCTCCAGCACAAGAAAATTTCCAATTACTTCACAGGAAGCTACATTTCTTTAAATTAGTTGATAAGTATCAATATACTAGCAAGATAAAGCTTAACATTGAAGCAAGGACCTTTAGAGCTTCAGCGAGACCATGGCAAAACCTAGAGATGAGCCAGGTACTTCAAGATCTTCAGTGTAAAGCTCTGCATACCGAGCAAGGACCTGTAGAGCTTCAGCGAGACCATTGCAAAACCTAGAGATGTGCCAGATACTTCAAGATCTTCAGTGTAAAGCTCTCCACACAGAACTATTTTAGCTTCACGAGAGTGAAAAGATGATCTCCCTTTGAAGAATTTGAAGACATTCCATCGTGAACTAAATTTCACAAAGTTACAATACATTTAATATGAACCTTTCCAAAACCCAGAAACCAAACAGGGACCTTAAGCCTAATGCTCTGCCAACCAAGCCATTTGAGCCTCTGAGAAAACGTTTTGTTTTCAATTGAATTATGTTCTATATTTTTCTCAGGACATTTTGAACAATCTGGCAATTTTCAGGCAGCATGGAAATTCTAATAGACTAAGAAAAAACAAAACAAAACCGAAAGACTTTTTAAACTTTCATCAATCACATTGTTTTGGTTACCAAGCATATCCAATATTGGATTTCAAGTAGGGATGTTGAGATTTTCAGTGCATCAGTCCTTGCTGGTGGTTTTAAAGCCTACTGAAAACGTTTTGGGATGGATTTAGAAATGGGTACTTTTAATCATGTACTTTCCTGAATGAGGAGCATCCCTATCAATTTACGAAAGAAAAAGGAGACTTCCAAAATAGTTATCGGTTGTTTTATATCCAAAGAAGAACATGCCGAAACCCGGGATCGAACCAGGGACCTTTAGATCTTCAGTCTAACGCTCTCCCAACTGAGCTATTTCGGCCTGTGCTGCTAGTTGTGGAAGTCACTGTTTTGGGAAGTTGAAGATGTTCCACATCATAGAAATGCAAAGACATTGTGAATACAATTACAAGAATAACAAAAATTTCCAAACCGGAAGTAAATTTTTTAAACGTGTTGTGTTGTATTTTTGTACATTTATACGGTGTGAAAAGATGCCGAAACCCGGGATCGAACCAGGGACCTTTAGATCTTCAGTCTAACGCTCTCCCAACTGAGCTATTTCTGCCTCCTCTAACAGTAAGCGTTGACACTTTTTAAAAAAATTGAAGACACAACAACAGCATAGAAATCCAACTGCATTACAAACCAGAGTCCTCTCCAGCACAAGAAAATTTCCAATTACTTCACAGGAAGCTACATTTCTTTAAATTAGTTGATAAGTATCAATATACTAGCAAGATAAAGCTTAACATTGAAGCAAGGACCTTTAGAGCTTCAGCGAGACCATGGCAAAACCTAGAGATGAGCCAGGTACTTCAAGATCTTCAGTGTAAAGCTCTGCATACCGAGCAAGGACCTGTAGAGCTTCAGCGAGACCATTGCAAAACCTAGAGATGTGCCAGATACTTCAAGATCTTCAGTGTAAAGCTCTCCACACAGAACTATTTTAGCTTCACGAGAGTGAAAAGATGATCTCCCTTTGAAGAATTTGAAGACATTCCATCGTGAACTAAATTTCACAAAGTTACAATACATTTAATATGAACCTTTCCAAAACCCAGAAACTAAACAGGGACCTTAAGCCTAATGCTCTGCCAACCAAGCCATTTGAGCCTCTGAGAAAACGTTTTGTTTTCAATTGAATTATGTTCTATATTTTTCTCAGGACAATTTGAACAATCTGTCAATTTTCAGGCAGCATGGAAATTCTAATAGACTAAGAAAAAACAAAACGAAACCGAAAGACTTTTTAAACTTTCATCAATCACATTGTTTTGGTTACCAAGCATATCCAATATTGGATTTCAAGTAGGGATGTTGAGATTTTCAGTGCATCAGTCCTTGCTGGTGGTTTTAAAGCCTACTGAAAACGTTTTGGGATGGATTTAGAAATGGGTACTTTTAATCATGTACTTTCCTGAATGAGGAGCATCCCTATCAATTTACGAAAGAAAAAGGAGACTTCCAAAATAGTTATCAGTTGTTTTATATCCAAAGAAGAACGTGCCGAAACCCGGGATCGAACCAGGGACCTTTGGATCTTCAGTCTAACGCTCTCCCAACTGAGCTATTTCGGCCTGTGCTGCTAGTTGTGGAGGTCACTGTTTTGGGAATTTGAAGATGTTCCACATCATAGAAATGTAAAGACATTGTGAATACAATTACAAGAATAACAAAAATTTCCAAACCGGAAGTAAATTTTTTAAACGTGTTGTGTTTTTGTACATTTATATGGTGTGAAAAGATGCCGAAACCCGGGATCGAACCAGGGACCTTTAGATCTTCAGTCTAACGCTCTCCCAACTGAGCTATTTCGGCCGCCTCTAACAGTAAGCGTGGACACTTTTTAAAAAAATTGAAGACACAGCAACAGCATAGAAATCCAACTGCATTACAAACCAGAGTCCTCTCCAGCACAAGAAAATTTCCAATTACTTCACAGGAAGCTACATTTCTTTAAATTAGTTGATAAGTATCAATATACTAGCAAGATAAAGCTTAACATTGAAGCAAGGACCTTTAGAGCTTCAGCGAGACCATGGCAAAACCTAGAGATGAGCCAGGTACTTCAAGATCATCAGTGTAAAGCTCTGCATACCGAGCAAGGACCTGTAGAGCTTCAGCGAGACCATTGCAAAACCTAGAGATGTGCCAGATACTTCAAGATCTTCAGTGTAAAGCTCTCCACACAGAACTATTTTAGCTTCACGAGAGTGAAAAGATGATCTCCCTTTGAAGAATTTGAAGACATTCCATCGTGAACTAAATTTCACAAAGTTACAATACATTTAATATGAACCTTTCCAAAACCCAGAAACTAAACAGGGACCTTAAGCCTAATGCTCTGCCAACCAAGCCATTTGAGCCTCTGAGAAAACGTTTTGTTTTCAATTGAATTATGTTCTATATTTTTCTCAGGACATTTTGAACAATCTGGCAATTTTCAGGCAGCATGGAAATTCTAATAGACTAAGAAAAAACAAAACAAAACCGAAAGACTTTTTAAACTTTCATCAATCACATTGTTTTGGTTACCAAGCATATCCAATATTGGATTTCAAGTAGGGATGTTGAGATTTTCAGTGCATCAGTCCTTGCTGGTGGTTTTAAAGCCTACTGAAAACGTTTTGGGATGGATTTAGAAATGGGTACTTTTAATCATGTACTTTCCTGAATGAGGAGCATCCCTATCAATTTACGAAAGAAAAAGGAGACTTCCAAAATAGTTATCGGTTGTTTTATATCCAAAGAAGAACATGCCGAAACCCGGGATCGAACCAGGGACCTTTAGATCTTCAGTCTAACGCTCTCCCAACTGAGCTATTTCGGCTTGTGCTGCTAGTTGTGGAGGTCACTGTTTTGGGAATTTGAAGATGTTCCACATCATAGAAATGCAAAGACATTGTGAATACAATTACAAGAATAACAAAAATTTCCAAACCGGAAGTAAATTTTTTAAACGTGTTGTGTTTTTGTACATTTATATGGTGTGAAAAGATGCCGAAACCCGGGATCGAACCAGGGACCTTTAGATCTTCAGTCTAACGCTCTCCCAACTGAGCTATTTCGGCCGCCTCTAACAGTAAGCGTGGACACTTTTTAAAAAAATTGAAGACACAGCAACAGCATAGAAATCCAACTGCATTACAAACCAGAGTCCTCTCCAGCACAAGAAAATTTCCAATTACTTCACAGGAAGCTACATTTCTTTAAATTAGTTGATAAGTATCAATATACTAGCAAGATAAAGCTTAACATTGAAGCAAGGACCTTTAGAGCTTCAGCGAGACCATGGCAAAACCTAGAGATGAGCCAGGTACTTCAAGATCATCAGTGTAAAGCTCTGCATACCGAGCAAGGACCTGTAGAGCTTCAGCGAGACCATTGCAAAACCTAGAGATGTGCCAGATACTTCAAGATCTTCAGTGTAAAGCTCTCCACACAGAACTATTTTAGCTTCACGAGAGTGAAAAGATGATCTCCCTTTGAAGAATTTGAAGACATTCCATCGTGAACTAAATTTCACAAAGTTACAATACATTTAATATGAACCTTTCCAAAACCCAGAAACTAAACAGGGACCTTAAGCCTAATGCTCTGCCAACCAAGCCATTTGAGCCTCTGAGAAAACGTTTTGTTTTCAATTGAATTATGTTCTATATTTTTCTCAGGACATTTTGAACAATCTGGCAATTTTCAGGCAGCATGGAAATTCTAATAGACTAAGAAAAAACAAAACAAAACCGAAAGACTTTTTAAACTTTCATCAATCACATTGTTTTGGTTACCAAGCATATCCAATATTGGATTTCAAGTAGGGATGTTGAGATTTTCAGTGCATCAGTCCTTGCTGGTGGTTTTAAAGCCTACTGAAAACGTTTTGGGATGGATTTAGAAATGGGTACTTTTAATCATGTACTTTCCTGAATGAGGAGCATCCCTATCAATTTACGAAAGAAAAAGGAGACTTCCAAAATAGTTATCGGTTGTTTTATATCCAAAGAAGAACATGCCGAAACCCGGGATCGAACCAGGGACCTTTAGATCTTCAGTCTAACGCTCTCCCAACTGAGCTATTTCGGCTTGTGCTGCTAGTTGTGGAGGTCACTGTTTTGGGAATTTGAAGATGTTCCACATCATAGAAATGCAAAGACATTGTGAATACAATTACAAGAATAACAAAAATTTCCAAACCGGAAGTAAATTTTTTAAACGTGTTGTGTTGTATTTTTGTACATTTATATGGTGTGAAAAGATGCCGAAACCCGGGATCGAACCAGGGACCTTTAGATCTTCAGTCTAACGCTCTCCCAACTGAGCTATTTCTGCCTCCTCTTACAGTAAGCGGGGACACTTTTTAAAAAAAATTGAAGACACAACAACAGCATAGAAATCCAACTGCATTACAAACCAGAGTCCTCTCCAGCACAAGAAAATTTCCAATTACTTCACAGGAAGCTACATTTCTTTAAATTAGTTGATAAGTATCAATATACTAGCAAGATAAAGCTTAACATTGAAGCAAGGACCTTTAGAGCTTCAGCGAGACCATGGCAAAACCTAGAGATGAGCCAGGTACTTCAAGATCTTCAGTGTAAAGCTCTGCATACTGAGCAAGGACCTGTAGAGCTTCAGCGAGACCATTGCAAAACCTAGAGATGTGCCAGATACTTCAAGATCTTCAGTGTAAAGTTCTCCACACAGAACTATTTTAGCTTCACGAGAGTGAAAAGATGATCTCCCTTTGAAGAATTTGAAGACATTCCATCGTGAACTAAATTTCACAAAGTTACAATACATTTAATATGAACCTTTCCAAAACCCAGAAACTAAACAGGGACCTTAAGCCTAATGCTCTGCCAACCAAGCCATTTGAGCCTCTGAGAAAACGTTTTGTTTTCAATTGAATTATGTTCTATATTTTTCTCAGGACAATTTGAACAATCTGTCAATTTTCAGGCAGCATGGAAATTCTAATAGACTAAGAAAAAACAAAACAAAACCGAAAGACTTTTTAAACTTTCATCAATCACATTGTTTTGGTTACCAAGCATATCCAATATTGGATTTCAAGTAGGGATGTTGAGATTTTCAGTGCATCAGTCCTTGCTGGTGGTTTTAAAGCCTACTGAAAACGTTTTGGGATGGATTTAGAAATGGGTACTTTTAATCATGTACTTTCCTGAATGAGGAGCATCCCTATCAATTTACGAAAGAAAAAGGAGACTTCCAAAATAGTTATCGGTTGTTTTATATCCAAAGAAGAACATGCCAAAACCCGGGATCGAACCAGGGACCTTTAGATCTTCAGTCTAACGCTCTCCCAACTGAGCTATTTCGGCCTGTGCTGCTAGTTGTGGAGGTCACTGTTTTGGGAATTTGAAGATGTTCCACATCATAGAAATGCAAAGACATTGTGAATACAATTACAAGAATAACAAAAATTTCCAAACCGGAAGTACATTTTTTAAACGTGTTGTGTTGTATTTTTGTACATTTATATGGTGTGAAAAGATGCCGAAACCCGGGATCGAACCAGGGACCTTTAGATCTTCAGTCTAACGCTCTCCCAACTGAGCTATTTCTGCCTCCTCTTACAGTAAGCGTGGACACTTTTTAAAAAAATTGAAGACACAGCAACAGCATAGAAATCCAACTGCATTACAAACCAGAGTCCTCTCCAGCACAAGAAAATTTCCAATTACTTCACAGGAAGCTACATTTCTTTAAATTAGTTGATAAGTATCAATATACTAGCAAGATAAAGCTTAACATTGAAGCAAGGACCTTTAGAGCTTCAGCGAGACCATGGCAAAACCTAGAGATGAGCCAGGTACTTCAAGATCATCAGTGTAAAGCTCTGCATACCGAGCAAGGACCTGTAGAGCTTCAGCGAGACCATTGCAAAACCTAGAGATGTGCCAGATACTTCAAGATCTTCAGTGTAAAGCTCTCCACACAGAACTATTTTAGCTTCACGAGAGTGAAAAGATGATCTCCCTTTGAAGAATTTGAAGACATTCCATCGTGAACTAAATTTCACAAAGTTACAATACATTTAATATGAACCTTTCCAAAACCCAGAAACTAAACAGGGACCTTAAGCCTAATGCTCTGCCAACCAAGCCATTTGAGCCTCTGAGAAAACGTTTTGTTTTCAATTGAATTATGTTCTATATTTTTCTCAGGACATTTTGAACAATCTGGCAATTTTCAGGCAGCATGGAAATTCTAATAGACTAAGAAAAAACAAAACAAAACCGAAAGACTTTTTAAACTTTCATCAATCACATTGTTTTGGTTACCAAGCATATCCAATATTGGATTTCAAGTAGGGATGTTGAGATTTTCAGTGCATCAGTCCTTGCTGGTGGTTTTAAAGCCTACTGAAAACGTTTTGGGATGGATTTAGAAATGGGTACTTTTAATCATGTACTTTCCTGAATGAGGAGCATCCCTATCAATTTACGAAAGAAAAAGGAGACTTCCAAAATAGTTATCGGTTGTTTTATATCCAAAGAAGAACATGCCGAAACCCGGGATTGAACCAGGGACCTTTAGATCTTCAGTCTAACGCTCTCCCAACTGAGCTATTTCGTCCTGTGCTGCTAGTTGTGGAGGTCACTGTTTTGGGAATTTGAAGATGTTCCACACCATAGAAATGCAAAGACATTGTGAATACAATTAAAAGAATAACAAAAATTTCCAAACCGGAAGTAAATTTTTTAAATGTGTTGTGTTGTATTTTTGAACATTTATACGGTGTGAAAAGATGCCGAAACCCGGGATCGAACCAGGGACCTTTAGATCTTCAGTCTAACGCTCTCCCAACTGAGCTATTTCGGCCTCCTCTAACAGTAAGCGTGGACACTTTTTAAAAAAATTGAAGACACAAAAACAGCATAGAAATCCAACTGCATTACAAACCAGAGTCCTCTCCAGCACAAGAAAATTTCCAATTACTTCACAGGAAGCTACATTTCTTTAAATTAGTTGATAAGTATCAATATACTAGCAAGATAAAGCTTAACATTGAAGCAAGGACCTTTAGAGCTTCAGCGAGACCATGGCAAAACCTAGAGATGAGCCAGGTACTTCAAGATCTTCAGTGTAAAGCTCTGCATACTGAGCAAGGACCTGTAGAGCTTCAGCGAGACCATTGCAAAACCTAGAGATGTGCCAGATACTTCAAGATCTTCAGTGTAAAGCTCTTTACACTGAACTATTTTAGCTTCACGAGAGTGAAAAGATGATCTCCCTTTGAAGAATTTGAAGACATTCCATCGGGAACTAAATTTCACAAAGTTACAATACATTTAATATGAACCTTTCCAAAACCCAGAAACTAAACAGGGACCTTAAGCCTAATGCTCTGCCAACCAAGCCATTTGAGCCTCTGAGAAAACGTTTTGTTTTCAATTGAATTATGTTCTATATTTTTCTCAGGACATTTTGAACAATCTGGCAATTTTCAGGCAGCATGGAAATTCTAATAGACTAAGAAAAAACAAAACAAAACCGAAAGACTTTTTAAACTTTCATCAATCACATTGTTTTGGTTACCAAGCATATCCAATATTGGATTTCAAGTAGGGATGTTGAGATTTTCAGTGCATCAGTCCTTGCTGGTGGTTTTAAAGCCTACTGAAAACGTTTTGGGATGGATTTAGAAATGGGTACTTTTAATCATGTACTTTCCTGAATGAGGAGCATCCCTATCAATTTACGAAAGAAAAAGGAGACTTCCAAAATAGTTATCGGTTGTTTTATATCCAAAGAAGAACATGCCGAAACCCGGGATCGAACCAGGGACCTTTAGATCTTCAGTCTAACGCTCTCCCAACTGAGCTATTTCGGCCTGTGCTGCTAGTTGTGGAGGTCACTGTTTTGGGAATTTGAAGATGTTCCACATCATAGAAATGCAAAGACATTGTGAATACAATTACAAGAATAACAAAAATTTCCAAACCGGAAGTAAATTTTTTAAACGTGTTGTGTTGTATTTTTGTACATTTATATGGTGTGAAAAGATGCCGAAACCCGGGATCGAACCAGGGACCTTTAGATCTTCAGTCTAACGCTCTCCCAACTGAGCTATTTCTGCCTCCTCTTACAGTAAGCGGGGACACTTTTTTAAAAAATTGAAGACACAACAACAGCATAGAAATCCAACTGCATTACAAACCAGAGTCCTCTCCAGCACAAGAAAATTTCCAATTACTTCACAGGAAGCTACATTTCTTTAAATTAGTTGATAAGTATCAATATACTAGCAAGATAAAGCTTAACATTGAAGCAAGGACCTTTAGAGCTTCAGCGATACCATGGCAAAACCTAGAGATGAGCCAGGTACTTCAAGATCTTCAGTGTAAAGCTCTGCATACTGAGCAAGGACCTGTAGAGCTTCAGCGAGACCATTGCAAAACCTAGAGATGTGCCAGATACTTCAAGATCTTCAGTGTAAAGCTCTTTACACTGAACTATTTTAGCTTCACGAGAGTGAAAAGATGATCTCCCTTTGAAGAATTTGAAGACATTCCATCGTGAACTAAATTTCACAAAGTTACAATACATTTAATATGAACCTTTCCAAAACCCAGAAACTAAACAGGGACCTTAAGCCTAATGCTCTGCCAACCAAGCCATTTGAGCCTCTGAGAAAACGTTTTGTTTTCAATTGAATTATGTTCTATATTTTTCTCAGGACATTTTGAACAATCTGGCAATTTTCAGGCAGCATGGAAATTCTAATAGACTAAGAAAAAACAAAACAAAACCGAAAGACTTTTTAAACTTTCATCAATCACATTGTTTTGGTTACCAAGCATATCCAATATTGGATTTCAAGTAGGGATGTTGAGATTTTCAGTGCATCAGTCCTTGCTGGTGGTTTTAAAGCCTACTGAAAACGTTTTGGGATGGATTTAGAAATGGGTACTTTTAATCATGTACTTTCCTGAATGAGGAGCATCCCTATCAATTTACGAAAGAAAAAGGAGACTTCCAAAATAGTTATCGGTTGTTTTATATCCAAAGAAGAACATGCCGAAACCCGGGATCGAACCAGGGACCTTTAGATCTTCAGTCTAATGCTCTCCCAACTGAGCTATTTCGGCCTGTGCTGCTGGTTGTGGAGGTCACTGTTTTGGGAATTTGAAGATGTTCCACATCATAGAAATGCAAAGACATTGTGAATACAATTACAAGAATAACATAAATTTCCAAACCGGAAGTAAATTTTTTAAACGTGTTGTGTTGTATTTTTGTACATTTATATGGTGTGAAAAGATGCCGAAACCCGGGATCGAAACAGGGACCTTTAGATCTTCAGTCTAACGCTCTCCCAACTGAGCTATTTCGGCCTCCTCTAACAGTAAGCGTGGACACTTTTTAAAAAAATTGAAGACACAACAACAGCATAGAAATCCAACTGCATTACAAACCAGAGTCCTCTCCAGCACAAGAAAATTTCCAATTACTTCACAGGAAGCTACATTTCTTTAAATTAGTTGATAAGTATCAATATACTAGCAAGATAAAGCTTAACATTTGAGCAAGGACCTTTAGAGATTCAGCGAGACCATGACAAAACCTAGAGATGAGCCAGGTACTTCAAGATCTTCAGTGTAAAGCTCTGCATACCGAGCAAGGACCTGTAGAGCTTCAGCGAGACCATTGCAAAACCTAGAGATGTGCCAGATACTTCAAGATCTTCAGTGTAAAGCTCTGCATACTGAGCAAGGACCTGTAGAGCTTCAGCGAGACCATTGCAAAACCTAGAGATGTGCCAGATACTTCAAGATCTTCAGTGTAAAGCTCTCCACACTGAACTATTTTAGCTTCACGAGAGTGCAAAGATGATCTCCCTTTGAAGAATTTGAAGACATTCCATCGTGAACTAAATTTCACAAAGTTACAATACATTTAATATGAACCTTTCCAAAACCCAGAAACTAAACAGGGACCTTAAGCCTAATGCTCTGCCAACCAAGCCATTTGAGCCTCTGACAAAACGTTTTGTTTTCAATTGAATTATGTTCTATATTTTTCTCAGGACATTTTGAACAATCTGGCAATTTTCAGGCAGCATGGAAATTCTAATAGACTAAGAAAAAACAAAACAAAACCGAAAGACTTTTTAAACTTTCATCAATCACATTGTTTTGGTTACCAAGCATATCCAATATTGGATTTCAAGTAGGGATGTTGAGATTTTCAGTGCATCAGTCCTTGCTGGTGGTTTTAAAGCCTACTGAAAACGTTTTGGGATGGATTTAGAAATGGGTACTTTTAATCATGTACTTTCCTGAATGAGAAGCATCCCTATCAATTTCCGAAAGAAAAAGGAGACTTCCAAAATAGTTATCGGTTGTTTTATATCCAAAGAAGAACATGCCGAAACCTGGGATCGAACCAGGGACCTTTAGATCTTCAGTCTAACGCTCTCCCAACTGAGCTATTTCGGCCTGTGCTGCTAGTTGTGGAGGTCACTGTTTTGGGAATTTGAAGATGTTCCACATCATAGAAATGCAAAGACATTGTGAATACAATTACAAGAATAACAAAAATTTCCAAAGCGGAAGTAAATTTTTTAAACGTGTTGTGTTGTATTTGTGTACATTTATATGGTGTGAAAAGATGCCGAAACCCGGGATCGAACCAGGGACCTTTAGATCTTCAGTCTAACGCTCTCCCAACTGAGCTATTTCGGCCTCCTCTAACAGTATGCGTGGACACTTTTTAAAAAAATTGAAGACACAACAACAGCATAGAAATCCAACTGCATTACAAACCAGAGTCCTCTCCAGCACAAGAAAATTTCCAATTACTTCACAGGAAGCTACATTTATTTAAATTAGTTGATAAGTATCAATATACTAGCAAGATAAAGCTTAACATTGAAGCAAGGACCTTTAGAGCTTCAGCGAGACCATGGCAAAACCTAGAGATGAGCCAGGTACTTCAAGATCTTCAGTGTAAAGCTCTGCATACCGAGCAAGGACCTGTAGAGCTTCAGCGAGACCATTGCAAAACCTAGAGATGTGCCAGATACTTCAAGATCTTCAGTGTAAAGTTCTCCACACAGAACTATTTTAGCTTCACGAGAGTGAAAAGATGATCTCCCTTTGAAGAATTTGAAGACATTCCACCGTGAACTAAATTTCACAAAGTTACAATACATTTAATATGAACCTTTCCAAAACCCAGAAACTAAACAGGGACCTTAAGCCTAATGCTCTGCCAACCAAGCCATTTGAGCCTCTGAGAAAACGTTTTGTTTTCAATTGAATTATGTTCTATATTTTTCTCAGGACAATTTGAACAATCTGTCAATTTTCAGGCAGCATGGAAATTCTAATAGACTAAGAAAAAACAAAACAAAACCGAAAGACTTTTTAAACTTTCATCAATCACATTGTTTTGGTTACCAAGCATATCCAATATTGGATTTCAAGTAGGGATGTTGAGATTTTCAGTGCATCAGTCCTTGCTGGTGGTTTTAAAGCCTACTGAAAACGTTTTGGGATGGATTTAGAAATGGGTACTTTTAATCATGTACTTTCCTGAATGAGGAGCATCCCTATCAATTTACGAAAGAAAAAGGAGACTTCCAAAATAGTTATCGGTTGTTTTATATCCAAAGAAGAACATGCCGAAACCCGGGATGGAACCAGGGACTTTTAGATCTTCAGTCTAACGCTCTCCCAACTGAGCTATTTCGGCCTGTGCTGCTAGTTGTGGAGGTCACTGTTTTGGGAATTTGAAGATGTTCCACATCATAGAAATGCAAAGACATTGTGAATACAATTACAAGAATAACAAAAATTTCCAAACCGGAAGTAAATTTTTTAAACGTGTTGTGTTGTATTTTTGTACATTTATATGGTGTGAAAAGATGCCGAAACCCGGGATCGAACCAGGGACCTTTAGATCTTCAGTCTAACGCTCTCCCAACTGAGCTATTTCGGCCTCCTCTAACAGTAAGCGTGGACACTTTTTAAAAAAATTGAAGACACAACAACAGCATAGAAATCCAACTGCATTACAAACCAGAGTCCTCTCCAGCACAAGAAAATTTCCAATTACTTCACAGGAAGCTACATTTCTTTAAATTAGTTGATAAGTATCAATATACTAGCAAGATAAAGCTTAACATTGAAGCAAGGACCTTTAGAGCTTCAGCGAGACCATGGCAAAACCTAGAGATGAGCCAGGTACTTCAAGATCATCAGTGTAAAGCTCTGCATACCGAGCAAGGACCTGTAGAGCTTCAGCGAGACCATTGCAAAACCTAGAGATGTGCCAGATACTTCAAGATCTTCAGTGTAAAGCTCTCCACACAGAACTATTTTAGCTTCACGAGAGTGAAAAGATGATCTCCCTTTGAAGAATTTGAAGACATTCCATCGTGAACTAAATTTCACAAAGTTACAATACATTTAATATGAACCTTTCCAAAACCCAGAAACTAAACAGGGACCTTAAGCCTAATGCTCTGCCAACCAAGCCATTTGAGCCTCTGAGAAAACGTTTTGTTTTCAATTGAATTATGTTCTATATTTTTCTCAGGACATTTTGAACAATCTGGCAATTTTCAGGCAGCATGGAAATTCTAATAGACTAAGAAAAAACAAAACAAAACCGAAAGACTTTTTAAACTTTCATCAATCACATTGTTTTGGTTACCAAGCATATCCAATATTGGATTTCAAGTAGGGATGTTGAGATTTTCAGTGCATCAGTCCTTGCTGGTGGTTTTAAAGCCTACTGAAAACGTTTTGGGATGGATTTAGAAATGGGTACTTTTAATCATGTACTTTCCTGAATGAGGAGCATCCCTATCAATTTACGAAAGAAAAAGGAGACTTCCAAAATAGTTATCGGTTGTTTTATATCCAAAGAAGAACATGCCGAAACCCGGGATCGAACCAGGGACCTTTAGATCTTCAGTTTAACGCTCTCCCAAATGAGCTATTTCGGCCTGTGCTGCTAGTTGTGGAGGTCACTGTTTTGGGAATTTGAAGATGTTCCACATCATAGAAATGCAAAGACATTGTGAATACAATTACAAGAATAACAAAAATTTCCAAACCGGAAGTAAATTTTTTAAACGTGTTGTGTTGTATTTTTGTACATTTATATGGTGTGAAAAGATGCCAAAACCCGGGTTCGAACCAGGGACCTTTAGATCTTCAGTCTAACGCTCTCCCAACTGAGCTATTTCGGCCTCCTCTAACAGTAAGCGTGGACACTTTTTAAAAAAATTGAAGACACAACAACAGCATAGAAATCCAACTGCATTACAAACCAGAGTCCTCTCCAGCACAAGAAAATTTCCAATTACTTCACAGGAAGCTACATTTCTTTAAATTAGTTGATAAGTATCAATATACTAGCAAGATAAAGCTTAACATTGAAGCAAGGACCTTTAGAGCTTCAGCGAGACCATGGCAAAACCTAGAGATGAGCCAGGTACTTCAAGATCTTCAGTGTAAAGCTCTGCATACCGAGCAAGGACCTGTAGAGCTTCAGCGAGACCATTGCAAAACCTAGAGATGTGCCAGATACTTCAAGATCTTCAGTGTAAAGCTCTCCACACAGAACTATTTTAGCTTCACGAGAGTGAAAAGATGATCTCCCTTTGAAGAATTTGAAGACATTCCATCGTGAACTAAATTTCACAAAGTTACAATACATTTAATATGAACCTTTCCAAAACCCAGAAACTAAACAGGGACCTTAAGCCTAATGCTCTGCCAACCAAGCCATTTGAGCCTCTGAGAAAACGTTTTGTTTTCAATTGAATTATGTTCTATATTTTTCTCAGGACAATTTGAACAATCTGTCAATTTTCAGGCAGCATGGAAATTCTAATAGACTAAGAAAAAACAAAACGAAACCGAAAGACTTTTTAAACTTTCATCAATCACATTGTTTTGGTTACCAAGCATATCCAATATTGGATTTCAAGTAGGGATGTTGAGATTTTCAGTGCATCAGTCCTTGCTGGTGGTTTTAAAGCCTACTGAAAACGTTTTGGGATGGATTTAGAAATGGGTACTTTTAATCATGTACTTTCCTGAATGAGGAGCATCCCTATCAATTTACGAAAGAAAAAGGAGACTTCCAAAATAGTTATCAGTTGTTTTATATCCAAAGAAGAACGTGCCGAAACCCGGGATCGAACCAGGGACCTTTGGATCTTCAGTCTAACGCTCTCCCAACTGAGCTATTTCGGCCTGTGCTGCTAGTTGTGGAGGTCACTGTTTTGGGAATTTGAAGATGTTCCACATCATAGAAATGTAAAGACATTGTGAATACAATTACAAGAATAACAAAAATTTCCAAACCGGAAGTAAATTTTTTAAACGTGTTGTGTTTTTGTACATTTATATGGTGTGAAAAGATGCCGAAACCCGGGATCGAACCAGGGACCTTTAGATCTTCAGTCTAACGCTCTCCCAACTGAGCTATTTCGGCCGCCTCTAACAGTAAGCGTGGACACTTTTTAAAAAAATTGAAGACACAGCAACAGCATAGAAATCCAACTGCATTACAAACCAGAGTCCTCTCCAGCACAAGAAAATTTCCAATTACTTCACAGGAAGCTACATTTCTTTAAATTAGTTGATAAGTATCAATATACTAGCAAGATAAAGCTTAACATTGAAGCAAGGACCTTTAGAGCTTCAGCGAGACCATGGCAAAACCTAGAGATGAGCCAGGTACTTCAAGATCATCAGTGTAAAGCTCTGCATACCGAGCAAGGACCTGTAGAGCTTCAGCGAGACCATTGCAAAACCTAGAGATGTGCCAGATACTTCAAGATCTTCAGTGTAAAGCTCTCCACACAGAACTATTTTAGCTTCACGAGAGTGAAAAGATGATCTCCCTTTGAAGAATTTGAAGACATTCCATCGTGAACTAAATTTCACAAAGTTACAATACATTTAATATGAACCTTTCCAAAACCCAGAAACTAAACAGGGACCTTAAGCCTAATGCTCTGCCAACCAAGCCATTTGAGCCTCTGAGAAAACGTTTTGTTTTCAATTGAATTATGTTCTATATTTTTCTCAGGACATTTTGAACAATCTGGCAATTTTCAGGCAGCATGGAAATTCTAATAGACTAAGAAAAAACAAAACAAAACCGAAAGACTTTTTAAACTTTCATCAATCACATTGTTTTGGTTACCAAGCATATCCAATATTGGATTTCAAGTAGGGATGTTGAGATTTTCAGTGCATCAGTCCTTGCTGGTGGTTTTAAAGCCTACTGAAAACGTTTTGGGATGGATTTAGAAATGGGTACTTTTAATCATGTACTTTCCTGAATGAGGAGCATCCCTATCAATTTACGAAAGAAAAAGGAGACTTCCAAAATAGTTATCGGTTGTTTTATATCCAAAGAAGAACATGCCGAAACCCGGGATTGAACCAGGGACCTTTAGATCTTCAGTCTAACGCTCTCCCAACTGAGCTATTTCGGCCTGTGCTGCTAGTTGTGGAGGTCACTGTTTTGGGAATTTGAAGATGTTCCACACCATAGAAATGCAAAGACATTGTGAATACAATTAAAAGAATAACAAAAATTTCCAAACCGGAAGTAAATTTTTTAAATGTGTTGTGTTGTATTTTTGAACATTTATACGGTGTGAAAAGATGCCGAAACCCGGGATCGAACCAGGGACCTTTAGATCTTCAGTCTAACGCTCTCCCAACTGAGCTATTTCGGCCTCCTCTAACAGTAAGCGTGGACACTTTTTAAAAAAATTGAAGACACAAAAACAGCATAGAAATCCAACTGCATTACAAACCAGAGTCCTCTCCAGCACAAGAAAATTTCCAATTACTTCACAGGAAGCTACATTTCTTTAAATTAGTTGATAAGTATCAATATACTAGCAAGATAAAGCTTAACATTGAAGCAAGGACCTTTAGAGCTTCAGCGAGACCATGGCAAAACCTAGAGATGAGCCAGGTACTTCAAGATCTTCAGTGTAAAGCTCTGCATACTGAGCAAGGACCTGTAGAGCTTCAGCGAGACCATTGCAAAACCTAGAGATGTGCCAGATACTTCAAGATCTTCAGTGTAAAGCTCTTTACACTGAACTATTTTAGCTTCACGAGAGTGAAAAGATGATCTCCCTTTGAAGAATTTGAAGACATTCCATCGGGAACTAAATTTCACAAAGTTACAATACATTTAATATGAACCTTTCCAAAACCCAGAAACTAAACAGGGACCTTAAGCCTAATGCTCTGCCAACCAAGCCATTTGAGCCTCTGAGAAAACGTTTTGTTTTCAATTGAATTATGTTCTATATTTTTCTCAGGACATTTTGAACAATCTGGCAATTTTCAGGCAGCATGGAAATTCTAATAGACTAAGAAAAAACAAAACAAAACCGAAAGACTTTTTAAACTTTCATCAATCACATTGTTTTGGTTACCAAGCATATCCAATATTGGATTTCAAGTAGGGATGTTGAGATTTTCAGTGCATCAGTCCTTGCTGGTGGTTTTAAAGCCTACTGAAAACGTTTTGGGATGGATTTAGAAATGGGTACTTTTAATCATGTACTTTCCTGAATGAGGAGCATCCCTATCAATTTACGAAAGAAAAAGGAGACTTCCAAAATAGTTATCGGTTGTTTTATATCCAAAGAAGAACATGCCGAAACCCGGGATCGAACCAGGGACCTTTAGATCTTCAGTCTAACGCTCTCCCAACTGAGCTATTTCGGCCTGTGCTGCTAGTTGTGGAGGTCACTGTTTTGGGAATTTGAAGATGTTCCACATCATAGAAATGCAAAGACATTGTGAATACAATTACAAGAATAACAAAAATTTCCAAACCGGAAGTAAATTTTTTAAACGTGTTGTGTTGTATTTTTGTACATTTATATGGTGTGAAAAGATGCCGAAACCCGGGATCGAACCAGGGACCTTTAGATCTTCAGTCTAACGCTCTCCCAACTGAGCTATTTCTGCCTCCTCTTACAGTAAGCGGGGACACTTTTTTAAAAAATTGAAGACACAACAACAGCATAGAAATCCAACTGCATTACAAACCAGAGTCCTCTCCAGCACAAGAAAATTTCCAATTACTTCACAGGAAGCTACATTTCTTTAAATTAGTTGATAAGTATCAATATACTAGGAAGATAAAGCTTAACATTGAAGCAAGGACCTTTAGAGCTTCAGCGATACCATGGCAAAACCTAGAGATGAGCCAGGTACTTCAAGATCTTCAGTGTAAAGCTCTGCATACTGAGCAAGGACCTGTAGAGCTTCAGCGAGACCATTGCAAAACCTAGAGATGTGCCAGATACTTCAAGATCTTCAGTGTAAAGCTCTTTACACTGAACTATTTTAGCTTCACGAGAGTGAAAAGATGATCTCCCTTTGAAGAATTTGAAGACATTCCATCGTGAACTAAATTTCACAAAGTTACAATACATTTAATATGAACCTTTCCAAAACCCAGAAACTAAACAGGGACCTTAAGCCTAATGCTCTGCCAACCAAGCCATTTGAGCCTCTGAGAAAACGTTTTGTTTTCAATTGAATTATGTTCTATATTTTTCTCAGGACATTTTGAACAATCTGGCAATTTTCAGGCAGCATGGAAATTCTAATAGACTAAGAAAAAACAAAACAAAACCGAAAGACTTTTTAAACTTTCATCAATCACATTGTTTTGGTTACCAAGCATATCCAATATTGGATTTCAAGTAGGGATGTTGAGATTTTCAGTGCATCAGTCCTTGCTGGTGGTTTTAAAGCCTACTGAAAACGTTTTGGGATGGATTTAGAAATGGGTACTTTTAATCATGTACTTTCCTGAATGAGGAGCATCCCTATCAATTTACGAAAGAAAAAGGAGACTTCCAAAATAGTTATCGGTTGTTTTATATCCAAAGAAGAACATGCCGAAACCCGGGATCGAACCAGGGACCTTTAGATCTTCAGTCTAATGCTCTCCCAACTGAGCTATTTCGGCCTGTGCTGCTGGTTGTGGAGGTCACTGTTTTGGGAATTTGAAGATGTTCCACATCATAGAAATGCAAAGACATTGTGAATACAATTACAAGAATAACATAAATTTCCAAACCGGAAGTAAATTTTTTAAACGTGTTGTGTTGTATTTTTGTACATTTATATGGTGTGAAAAGATGCCGAAACCCGGGATCGAAACAGGGACCTTTAGATCTTCAGTCTAACGCTCTCCCAACTGAGCTATTTCGGCCTCCTCTAACAGTAAGCGTGGACACTTTTTAAAAAAATTGAAGACACAACAACAGCATAGAAATCCAACTGCATTACAAACCAGAGTCCTCTCCAGCACAAGAAAATTTCCAATTACTTCACAGGAAGCTACATTTCTTTAAATTAGTTGATAAGTATCAATATACTAGCAAGATAAAGCTTAACATTTGAGCAAGGACCTTTAGAGATTCAGCGAGACCATGACAAAACCTAGAGATGAGCCAGGTACTTCAAGATCTTCAGTGTAAAGCTCTGCATACCGAGCAAGGACCTGTAGAGCTTCAGCGAGACCATTGCAAAACCTAGAGATGTGCCAGATACTTCAAGATCTTCAGTGTAAAGCTCTGCATACTGAGCAAGGACCTGTAGAGCTTCAGCGAGACCATTGCAAAACCTAGAGATGTGCCAGATACTTCAAGATCTTCAGTGTAAAGCTCTCCACACTGAACTATTTTAGCTTCACGAGAGTGCAAAGATGATCTCCCTTTGAAGAATTTGAAGACATTCCATCGTGAACTAAATTTCACAAAGTTACAATACATTTAATATGAACCTTTCCAAAACCCAGAAACTAAACAGGGACCTTAAGCCTAATGCTCTGCCAACCAAGCCATTTGAGCCTCTGACAAAACGTTTTGTTTTCAATTGAATTATGTTCTATATTTTTCTCAGGACATTTTGAACAATCTGGCAATTTTCAGGCAGCATGGAAATTCTAATAGACTAAGAAAAAACAAAACAAAACCGAAAGACTTTTTAAACTTTCATCAATCACATTGTTTTGGTTACCAAGCATATCCAATATTGGATTTCAAGTAGGGATGTTGAGATTTTCAGTGCATCAGTCCTTGCTGGTGGTTTTAAAGCCTACTGAAAACGTTTTGGGATGGATTTAGAAATGGGTACTTTTAATCATGTACTTTCCTGAATGAGAAGCATCCCTATCAATTTCCGAAAGAAAAAGGAGACTTCCAAAATAGTTATCGGTTGTTTTATATCCAAAGAAGAACATGCCGAAACCTGGGATCGAACCAGGGACCTTTAGATCTTCAGTCTAACGCTCTCCCAACTGAGCTATTTCGGCCTGTGCTGCTAGTTGTGGAGGTCACTGTTTTGGGAATTTGAAGATGTTCCACATCATAGAAATGCAAAGACATTGTGAATACAATTACAAGAATAACAAAAATTTCCAAAGCGGAAGTAAATTTTTTAAACGTGTTGTGTTGTATTTGTGTACATTTATATGGTGTGAAAAGATGCCGAAACCCGGGATCGAACCAGGGACCTTTAGATCTTCAGTCTAACGCTCTCCCAACTGAGCTATTTCGGCCTCCTCTAACAGTATGCGTGGACACTTTTTAAAAAAATTGAAGACACAACAACAGCATAGAAATCCAACTGCATTACAAACCAGAGTCCTCTCCAGCACAAGAAAATTTCCAATTACTTCACAGGAAGCTACATTTATTTAAATTAGTTGATAAGTATCAATATACTAGCAAGATAAAGCTTAACATTGAAGCAAGGACCTTTAGAGCTTCAGCGAGACCATGGCAAAACCTAGAGATGAGCCAGGTACTTCAAGATCTTCAGTGTAAAGCTCTGCATACCGAGCAAGGACCTGTAGAGCTTCAGCGAGACCATTGCAAAACCTAGAGATGTGCCAGATACTTCAAGATCTTCAGTGTAAAGTTCTCCACACAGAACTATTTTAGCTTCACGAGAGTGAAAAGATGATCTCCCTTTGAAGAATTTGAAGACATTCCACCGTGAACTAAATTTCACAAAGTTACAATACATTTAATATGAACCTTTCCAAAACCCAGAAACTAAACAGGGACCTTAAGCCTAATGCTCTGCCAACCAAGCCATTTGAGCCTCTGAGAAAACGTTTTGTTTTCAATTGAATTATGTTCTATATTTTTCTCAGGACAATTTGAACAATCTGTCAATTTTCAGGCAGCATGGAAATTCTAATAGACTAAGAAAAAACAAAACAAAACCGAAAGACTTTTTAAACTTTCATCAATCACATTGTTTTGGTTACCAAGCATATCCAATATTGGATTTCAAGTAGGGATGTTGAGATTTTCAGTGCATCAGTCCTTGCTGGTGGTTTTAAAGCCTACTGAAAACGTTTTGGGATGGATTTAGAAATGGGTACTTTTAATCATGTACTTTCCTGAATGAGGAGCATCCCTATCAATTTACGAAAGAAAAAGGAGACTTCCAAAATAGTTATCGGTTGTTTTATATCCAAAGAAGAACATGCCGAAACCCGGGATGGAACCAGGGACTTTTAGATCTTCAGTCTAACGCTCTCCCAACTGAGCTATTTCGGCCTGTGCTGCTAGTTGTGGAGGTCACTGTTTTGGGAATTTGAAGATGTTCCACATCATAGAAATGCAAAGACATTGTGAATACAATTACAAGAATAACAAAAATTTCCAAACCGGAAGTAAATTTTTTAAACGTGTTGTGTTGTATTTTTGTACATTTATATGGTGTGAAAAGATGCCGAAACCCGGGATCGAACCAGGGACCTTTAGATCTTCAGTCTAACGCTCTCCCAACTGAGCTATTTCGGCCTCCTCTAACAGTAAGCGTGGACACTTTTTAAAAAAATTGAAGACACAACAACAGCATAGAAATCCAACTGCATTACAAACCAGAGTCCTCTCCAGCACAAGAAAATTTCCAATTACTTCACAGGAAGCTACATTTCTTTAAATTAGTTGATAAGTATCAATATACTAGCAAGATAAAGCTTAACATTGAAGCAAGGACCTTTAGAGCTTCAGCGAGACCATGGCAAAACCTAGAGATGAGCCAGGTACTTCAAGATCATCAGTGTAAAGCTCTGCATACCGAGCAAGGACCTGTAGAGCTTCAGCGAGACCATTGCAAAACCTAGAGATGTGCCAGATACTTCAAGATCTTCAGTGTAAAGCTCTCCACACAGAACTATTTTAGCTTCACGAGAGTGAAAAGATGATCTCCCTTTGAAGAATTTGAAGACATTCCATCGTGAACTAAATTTCACAAAGTTACAATACATTTAATATGAACCTTTCCAAAACCCAGAAACTAAACAGGGACCTTAAGCCTAATGCTCTGCCAACCAAGCCATTTGAGCCTCTGAGAAAACGTTTTGTTTTCAATTGAATTATGTTCTATATTTTTCTCAGGACATTTTGAACAATCTGGCAATTTTCAGGCAGCATGGAAATTCTAATAGACTAAGAAAAAACAAAACAAAACCGAAAGACTTTTTAAACTTTCATCAATCACATTGTTTTGGTTACCAAGCATATCCAATATTGGATTTCAAGTAGGGATGTTGAGATTTTCAGTGCATCAGTCCTTGCTGGTGGTTTTAAAGCCTACTGAAAACGTTTTGGGATGGATTTAGAAATGGGTACTTTTAATCATGTACTTTCCTGAATGAGGAGCATCCCTATCAATTTACGAAAGAAAAAGGAGACTTCCAAAATAGTTATCGGTTGTTTTATATCCAAAGAAGAACATGCCGAAACCCGGGATCGAACCAGGGACCTTTAGATCTTCAGTTTAACGCTCTCCCAAATGAGCTATTTCGGCCTGTGCTGCTAGTTGTGGAGGTCACTGTTTTGGGAATTTGAAGATGTTCCACATCATAGAAATGCAAAGACATTGTGAATACAATTACAAGAATAACAAAAATTTCCAAACCGGAAGTAAATTTTTTAAACGTGTTGTGTTGTATTTTTGTACATTTATATGGTGTGAAAAGATGCCAAAACCCGGGATCGAACCAGGGACCTTTAGAGCTTCAGTCTAACGCTCTCCCAACTGAGCTATTTCGGCCTCCTCTAACAGTAAGCGTGGACACTTTTTAAAAAAATTGAAGACACAACAACAGCATAGAAATCCAACTGCATTACAAACCAGAGTCCTCTCCAGCACAAGAAAATTTCCAATTACTTCACAGGAAGCTACATTTCTTTAAATTAGTTGATAAGTATCAATATACTAGCAAGATAAAGCTTAACATTGAAGCAAGGACCTTTAGAGCTTCAGCGAGACCATGGCAAAACCTAGAGATGAGCCAGGTACTTCAAGATCTTCAGTGTAAAGCTCTGCATACCGAGCAAGGACCTGTAGAGCTTCAGCGAGACCATTGCAAAACCTAGAGATGTGCCAGATACTTCAAGATCTTCAGTGTAAAGCTCTCCACACAGAACTATTTTAGCTTCACGAGAGTGAAAAGATGATCTCCCTTTGAAGAATTTGAAGACATTCCATCGTGAACTAAATTTCACAAAGTTACAATACATTTAATATGAACCTTTCCAAAACCCAGAAACTAAACAGGGACCTTAAGCCTAATGCTCTGCCAACCAAGCCATTTGAGCCTCTGAGAAAACGTTTTGTTTTCAATTGAATTATGTTCTATATTTTTCTCAGGACAATTTGAACAATCTGTCAATTTTCAGGCAGCATGGAAATTCTAATAGACTAAGAAAAAACAAAACGAAACCGAAAGACTTTTTAAACTTTCATCAATCACATTGTTTTGGTTACCAAGCATATCCAATATTGGATTTCAAGTAGGGATGTTGAGATTTTCAGTGCATCAGTCCTTGCTGGTGGTTTTAAAGCCTACTGAAAACGTTTTGGGATGGATTTAGAAATGGGTACTTTTAATCATGTACTTTCCTGAATGAGGAGCATCCCTATCAATTTACGAAAGAAAAAGGAGACTTCCAAAATAGTTATCAGTTGTTTTATATCCAAAGAAGAACGTGCCGAAACCCGGGATCGAACCAGGGACCTTTGGATCTTCAGTCTAACGCTCTCCCAACTGAGCTATTTCGGCCTGTGCTGCTAGTTGTGGAGGTCACTGTTTTGGGAATTTGAAGATGTTCCACATCATAGAAATGTAAAGACATTGTGAATACAATTACAAGAATAACAAAAATTTCCAAACCGGAAGTAAATTTTTTAAACGTGTTGTGTTTTTGTACATTTATATGGTGTGAAAAGATGCCGAAACCCGGGATCGAACCAGGGACCTTTAGATCTTCAGTCTAACGCTCTCCCAACTGAGCTATTTCGGCCGCCTCTAACAGTAAGCGTGGACACTTTTTAAAAAAATTGAAGACACAGCAACAGCATAGAAATCCAACTGCATTACAAACCAGAGTCCTCTCCAGCACAAGAAAATTTCCAATTACTTCACAGGAAGCTACATTTCTTTAAATTAGTTGATAAGTATCAATATACTAGCAAGATAAAGCTTAACATTGAAGCAAGGACCTTTAGAGCTTCAGCGAGACCATGGCAAAACCTAGAGATGAGCCAGGTACTTCAAGATCATCAGTGTAAAGCTCTGCATACCGAGCAAGGACCTGTAGAGCTTCAGCGAGACCATTGCAAAACCTAGAGATGTGCCAGATACTTCAAGATCTTCAGTGTAAAGCTCTCCACACAGAACTATTTTAGCTTCACGAGAGTGAAAAGATGATCTCCCTTTGAAGAATTTGAAGACATTCCATCGTGAACTAAATTTCACAAAGTTACAATACATTTAATATGAACCTTTCCAAAACCCAGAAACTAAACAGGGACCTTAAGCCTAATGCTCTGCCAACCAAGCCATTTGAGCCTCTGAGAAAACGTTTTGTTTTCAATTGAATTATGTTCTATATTTTTCTCAGGACATTTTGAACAATCTGGCAATTTTCAGGCAGCATGGAAATTCTAATAGACTAAGAAAAAACAAAACAAAACCGAAAGACTTTTTAAACTTTCATCAATCACATTGTTTTGGTTACCAAGCATATCCAATATTGGATTTCAAGTAGGGATGTTGAGATTTTCAGTGCATCAGTCCTTGCTGGTGGTTTTAAAGCCTACTGAAAACGTTTTGGGATGGATTTAGAAATGGGTACTTTTAATCATGTACTTTCCTGAATGAGGAGCATCCCTATCAATTTACGAAAGAAAAAGGAGACTTCCAAAATAGTTATCGGTTGTTTTATATCCAAAGAAGAACATGCCGAAACCCGGGATCGAACCAGGGACCTTTAGATCTTCAGTCTAACGCTCTCCCAACTGAGCTATTTCGGCTTGTGCTGCTAGTTGTGGAGGTCACTGTTTTGGGAATTTGAAGATGTTCCACATCATAGAAATGCAAAGACATTGTGAATACAATTACAAGAATAACAAAAATTTCCAAACCGGAAGTAAATTTTTTAAACGTGTTGTGTTTTTGTACATTTATATGGTGTGAAAAGATGCCGAAACCCGGGATCGAACCAGGGACCTTTAGATCTTCAGTCTAACGCTCTCCCAACTGAGCTATTTCGGCCGCCTCTAACAGTAAGCGTGGACACTTTTTAAAAAAATTGAAGACACAGCAACAGCATAGAAATCCAACTGCATTACAAACCAGAGTCCTCTCCAGCACAAGAAAATTTCCAATTACTTCACAGGAAGCTACATTTCTTTAAATTAGTTGATAAGTATCAATATACTAGCAAGATAAAGCTTAACATTGAAGCAAGGACCTTTAGAGCTTCAGCGAGACCATGGCAAAACCTAGAGATGAGCCAGGTACTTCAAGATCATCAGTGTAAAGCTCTGCATACCGAGCAAGGACCTGTAGAGCTTCAGCGAGACCATTGCAAAACCTAGAGATGTGCCAGATACTTCAAGATCTTCAGTGTAAAGCTCTCCACACAGAACTATTTTAGCTTCACGAGAGTGAAAAGATGATCTCCCTTTGAAGAATTTGAAGACATTCCATCGTGAACTAAATTTCACAAAGTTACAATACATTTAATATGAACCTTTCCAAAACCCAGAAACTAAACAGGGACCTTAAGCCTAATGCTCTGCCAACCAAGCCATTTGAGCCTCTGAGAAAACGTTTTGTTTTCAATTGAATTATGTTCTATATTTTTCTCAGGACATTTTGAACAATCTGGCAATTTTCAGGCAGCATGGAAATTCTAATAGACTAAGAAAAAACAAAACAAAACCGAAAGACTTTTTAAACTTTCATCAATCACATTGTTTTGGTTACCAAGCATATCCAATATTGGATTTCAAGTAGGGATGTTGAGATTTTCAGTGCATCAGTCCTTGCTGGTGGTTTTAAAGCCTACTGAAAACGTTTTGGGATGGATTTAGAAATGGGTACTTTTAATCATGTACTTTCCTGAATGAGGAGCATCCCTATCAATTTACGAAAGAAAAAGGAGACTTCCAAAATAGTTATCGGTTGTTTTATATCCAAAGAAGAACATGCCGAAACCCGGGATCGAACCAGGGACCTTTAGATCTTCAGTCTAACGCTCTCCCAACTGAGCTATTTCGGCTTGTGCTGCTAGTTGTGGAGGTCACTGTTTTGGGAATTTGAAGATGTTCCACATCATAGAAATGCAAAGACATTGTGAATACAATTACAAGAATAACAAAAATTTCCAAACCGGAAGTAAATTTTTTAAACGTGTTGTGTTGTATTTTTGTACATTTATATGGTGTGAAAAGATGCCGAAACCCGGGATCGAACCAGGGACCTTTAGATCTTCAGTCTAACGCTCTCCCAACTGAGCTATTTCTGCCTCCTCTTACAGTAAGCGGGGACACTTTTTAAAAAAAATTGAAGACACAACAACAGCATAGAAATCCAACTGCATTACAAACCAGAGTCCTCTCCAGCACAAGAAAATTTCCAATTACTTCACAGGAAGCTACATTTCTTTAAATTAGTTGATAAGTATCAATATACTAGCAAGATAAAGCTTAACATTGAAGCAAGGACCTTTAGAGCTTCAGCGAGACCATGGCAAAACCTAGAGATGAGCCAGGTACTTCAAGATCTTCAGTGTAAAGCTCTGCATACTGAGCAAGGACCTGTAGAGCTTCAGCGAGACCATTGCAAAACCTAGAGATGTGCCAGATACTTCAAGATCTTCAGTGTAAAGTTCTCCACACAGAACTATTTTAGCTTCACGAGAGTGAAAAGATGATCTCCCTTTGAAGAATTTGAAGACATTCCATCGTGAACTAAATTTCACAAAGTTACAATACATTTAATATGAACCTTTCCAAAACCCAGAAACTAAACAGGGACCTTAAGCCTAATGCTCTGCCAACCAAGCCATTTGAGCCTCTGAGAAAACGTTTTGTTTTCAATTGAATTATGTTCTATATTTTTCTCAGGACAATTTGAACAATCTGTCAATTTTCAGGCAGCATGGAAATTCTAATAGACTAAGAAAAAACAAAACAAAACCGAAAGACTTTTTAAACTTTCATCAATCACATTGTTTTGGTTACCAAGCATATCCAATATTGGATTTCAAGTAGGGATGTTGAGATTTTCAGTGCATCAGTCCTTGCTGGTGGTTTTAAAGCCTACTGAAAACGTTTTGGGATGGATTTAGAAATGGGTACTTTTAATCATGTACTTTCCTGAATGAGGAGCATCCCTATCAATTTACGAAAGAAAAAGGAGACTTCCAAAATAGTTATCGGTTGTTTTATATCCAAAGAAGAACATGCCAAAACCCGGGATCGAACCAGGGACCTTTAGATCTTCAGTCTAACGCTCTCCCAACTGAGCTATTTCGGCCTGTGCTGCTAGTTGTGGAGGTCACTGTTTTGGGAATTTGAAGATGTTCCACATCATAGAAATGCAAAGACATTGTGAATACAATTACAAGAATAACAAAAATTTCCAAACCGGAAGTAAATTTTTTAAACGTGTTGTGTTGTATTTTTGTACATTTATATGGTGTGAAAAGATGCCGAAACCCGGGATCGAACCAGGGACCTTTAGATCTTCAGTCTAACGCTCTCCCAACTGAGCTATTTCTGCCTCCTCTTACAGTAAGCGGGGACACTTTTTTAAAAAATTGAAGACACAACAACAGCATAGAAATCCAACTGCATTACAAACCAGAGTCCTCTCCAGCACAAGAAAATTTCCAATTACTTCACAGGAAGCTACATTTCTTTAAATTAGTTGATAAGTATCAATATACTAGCAAGATAAAGCTTAACATTGAAGCAAGGACCTTTAGAGCTTCAGCGAGACCATGGCAAAACCTAGAGATGAGCCAGGTACTTCAAGATCTTCAGTGTAAAGCTCTGCATACTGAGCAAGGACCTGTAGAGCTTCAGCGAGACCATTGCAAAACCTAGAGATGTGCCAGATACTTCAAGATCTTCAGTGTAAAGCTCTTTACACTGAACTATTTTAGCTTCACGAGAGTGAAAAGATGATCTCCCTTTGAAGAATTTGAAGACATTCCATCGTGAACTAAATTTCACAAAGTTACAATACATTTAATATGAACCTTTCCAAAACCCAGAAACTAAACAGGGACCTTAAGCCTAATGCTCTGCCAACCAAGCCATTTGAGCCTCTGAGAAAACGTTTTGTTTTCAATTGAATTATGTTCTATATTTTTCTCAGGACATTTTGAACAATCTGTCAATTTTCAGGCAGCATGGAAATTCTAATAGACTAAGAAAAAACAAAACAAAACCGAAAGACTTTTTAAACTTTCATCAATCACATTGTTTTGGTTACCAAGCATATCCAATATTGGATTTCAAGTAGGGATGTTGAGATTTTCAGTGCATCAGTCCTTGCTGGTGGTTTTAAAGCCTACTGAAAACGTTTTGGGATGGATTTAGAAATGGGTACTTTTAATCATGTACTTTCCTGAATGAGGAGCATCCCTATCAATTTACGAAAGAAAAAGGAGACTTCCAAAATAATTGGTTGTTTTATATCCAAAGAAGAACATGCCGAAACCCGGGATCGAACCAGGGACCTTTAGATCTTCAGTTTAACGCTCTCCCAACTGAGCTATTTCGGCCTGTGCTGCTAGTTGTGGAGGTCACTGTTTTGGGAATTTGAAGATGTTCCACATCATAGAAATGCAAAGACATTGTGAATACAATTACAAGAATAACAAAAATTTCCAAACCGGAAGTAAATTTTTTAAACGTGTTGTGTTGTATTTTTGTACATTTATATGGTGTGAAAAGATGCCGAAACCCGGGATCGAACCAGGGACCTTTAGATCTTCAGTCTAACGCTCTCCCAACTGAGCTATTTCGGCCTCCTCTAACAGTAAGCGTGGACACTTTTTAAAAAAATTGAAGACACAACAACAGCATAGAAATCCAACTGCATTACAAACCAGAGTCCTCTCCAGCACAAGAAAATTTCCAATTACTTCACAGGAAGCTACATTTCTTTAAATTAGTTGATAAGTATCAATATACTAGCAAGATAAAGCTTAACATTGAAGCAAGGACCTTTAGAGCTTCAGCGAGACCATGGCAAAACCTAGAGATGAGCCAGGTACTTCAAGATCATCAGTGTAAAGCTCTGCATACCGAGCAAGGACCTGTAGAGCTTCAGCGAGACCATTGCAAAACCTAGAGATGTGCCAGATACTTCAAGATCTTCAGTGTAAAGCTCTCCACACAGAACTATTTTAGCTTCACGAGAGTGAAAAGATGATCTCCCTTTGAAGAATTTGAAGACATTCCATCGTGAACTAAATTTCACAAAGTTACAATACATTTAATATGAACCTTTCCAAAACCCAGAAACTAAACAGGGACCTTAAGCCTAATGCTCTGCCAACCAAGCCATTTGAGCCTCTGAGAAAACGTTTTGTTTTCAATTGAATTATGTTCTATATTTTTCTCAGGACATTTTGAACAATCTGGCAATTTTCAGGCAGCATGGAAATTCTAATAGACTAAGAAAAAACAAAACAAAACCGAAAGACTTTTTAAACTTTCATCAATCACATTGTTTTGGTTACCAAGCATATCCAATATTGGATTTCAAGTAGGGATGTTGAGATTTTCAGTGCATCAGTCCTTGCTGGTGGTTTTAAAGCCTACTGAAAACGTTTTGGGATGGATTTAGAAATGGGTACTTTTAATCATGTACTTTCCTGAATGAGGAGCATCCCTATCAATTTACGAAAGAAAAAGGAGACTTCCAAAATAGTTATCGGTTGTTTTATATCCAAAGAAGAACATGCCGAAACCCGGGATCGAACCAGGGACCTTTAGATCTTCAGTTTAACGCTCTCCCAAATGAGCTATTTCGGCCTGTGCTGCTAGTTGTGGAGGTCACTGTTTTGGGAATTTGAAGATGTTCCACATCATAGAAATGCAAAGACATTGTGAATACAATTACAAGAATAACAAAAATTTCCAAACCGGAAGTAAATTTTTTAAACGTGTTGTGTTGTATTTTTGTACATTTATATGGTGTGAAAAGATGCCAAAACCCGGGATCGAACCAGGGACCTTTAGATCTTCAGTCTAACGCTCTCCCAACTGAGCTATTTCGGCCTCCTCTAACAGTAAGCGTGGACACTTTTTAAAAAAATTGAAGACACAACAACAGCATAGAAATCCAACTGCATTACAAACCAGAGTCCTCTCCAGCACAAGAAAATTTCCAATTACTTCACAGGAAGCTACATTTCTTTAAATTAGTTGATAAGTATCAATATACTAGCAAGATAAAGCTTAACATTGAAGCAAGGACCTTTAGAGCTTCAGCGAGACCATGGCAAAACCTAGAGATGAGCCAGGTACTTCAAGATCTTCAGTGTAAAGCTCTGCATACCGAGCAAGGACCTGTAGAGCTTCAGCGAGACCATTGCAAAACCTAGAGATGTGCCAGATACTTCAAGATCTTCAGTGTAAAGCTCTCCACACAGAACTATTTTAGCTTCACGAGAGTGAAAAGATGATCTCCCTTTGAAGAATTTGAAGACATTCCATCGTGAACTAAATTTCACAAAGTTACAATACATTTAATATGAACCTTTCCAAAACCCAGAAACCAAACAGGGACCTTAAGCCTAATGCTCTGCCAACCAAGCCATTTGAGCCTCTGAGAAAACGTTTTGTTTTCAATTGAATTATGTTCTATATTTTTCTCAGGACATTTTGAACAATCTGGCAATTTTCAGGCAGCATGGAAATTCTAATAGACTAAGAAAAAACAAAACAAAACCGAAAGACTTTTTAAACTTTCATCAATCACATTGTTTTGGTTACCAAGCATATCCAATATTGGATTTCAAGTAGGGATGTTGAGATTTTCAGTGCATCAGTCCTTGCTGGTGGTTTTAAAGCCTACTGAAAACGTTTTGGGATGGATTTAGAAATGGGTACTTTTAATCATGTACTTTCCTGAATGAGGAGCATCCCTATCAATTTACGAAAGAAAAAGGAGACTTCCAAAATAGTTATCGGTTGTTTTATATCCAAAGAAGAACATGCCGAAACCCGGGATCGAACCAGGGACCTTTAGATCTTCAGTCTAACGCTCTCCCAACTGAGCTATTTCGGCCTGTGCTGCTAGTTGTGGAAGTCACTGTTTTGGGAAGTTGAAGATGTTCCACATCATAGAAATGCAAAGACATTGTGAATACAATTACAAGAATAACAAAAATTTCCAAACCGGAAGTAAATTTTTTAAACGTGTTGTGTTGTATTTTTGTACATTTATACGGTGTGAAAAGATGCCGAAACCCGGGATCGAACCAGGGACCTTTAGATCTTCAGTCTAACGCTCTCCCAACTGAGCTATTTCTGCCTCCTCTAACAGTAAGCGTTGACACTTTTTAAAAAAATTGAAGACACAACAACAGCATAGAAATCCAACTGCATTACAAACCAGAGTCCTCTCCAGCACAAGAAAATTTCCAATTACTTCACAGGAAGCTACATTTCTTTAAATTAGTTGATAAGTATCAATATACTAGCAAGATAAAGCTTAACATTGAAGCAAGGACCTTTAGAGCTTCAGCGAGACCATGGCAAAACCTAGAGATGAGCCAGGTACTTCAAGATCTTCAGTGTAAAGCTCTGCATACCGAGCAAGGACCTGTAGAGCTTCAGCGAGACCATTGCAAAACCTAGAGATGTGCCAGATACTTCAAGATCTTCAGTGTAAAGCTCTCCACACAGAACTATTTTAGCTTCACGAGAGTGAAAAGATGATCTCCCTTTGAAGAATTTGAAGACATTCCATCGTGAACTAAATTTCACAAAGTTACAATACATTTAATATGAACCTTTCCAAAACCCAGAAACTAAACAGGGACCTTAAGCCTAATGCTCTGCCAACCAAGCCATTTGAGCCTCTGAGAAAACGTTTTGTTTTCAATTGAATTATGTTCTATATTTTTCTCAGGACAATTTGAACAATCTGTCAATTTTCAGGCAGCATGGAAATTCTAATAGACTAAGAAAAAACAAAACGAAACCGAAAGACTTTTTAAACTTTCATCAATCACATTGTTTTGGTTACCAAGCATATCCAATATTGGATTTCAAGTAGGGATGTTGAGATTTTCAGTGCATCAGTCCTTGCTGGTGGTTTTAAAGCCTACTGAAAACGTTTTGGGATGGATTTAGAAATGGGTACTTTTAATCATGTACTTTCCTGAATGAGGAGCATCCCTATCAATTTACGAAAGAAAAAGGAGACTTCCAAAATAGTTATCAGTTGTTTTATATCCAAAGAAGAACGTGCCGAAACCCGGGATCGAACCAGGGACCTTTGGATCTTCAGTCTAACGCTCTCCCAACTGAGCTATTTCGGCCTGTGCTGCTAGTTGTGGAGGTCACTGTTTTGGGAATTTGAAGATGTTCCACATCATAGAAATGTAAAGACATTGTGAATACAATTACAAGAATAACAAAAATTTCCAAACCGGAAGTAAATTTTTTAAACGTGTTGTGTTTTTGTACATTTATATGGTGTGAAAAGATGCCGAAACCCGGGATCGAACCAGGGACCTTTAGATCTTCAGTCTAACGCTCTCCCAACTGAGCTATTTCGGCCGCCTCTAACAGTAAGCGTGGACACTTTTTAAAAAAATTGAAGACACAGCAAAAGCATAGAAATCCAACTGCATTACAAACCAGAGTCCTCTCCAGCACAAGAAAATTTCCAATTACTTCACAGGAAGCTACATTTCTTTAAATTAGTTGATAAGTATCAATATACTAGCAAGATAAAGCTTAACATTGAAGCAAGGACCTTTAGAGCTTCAGCGAGACCATGGCAAAACCTAGAGATGAGCCAGGTACTTCAAGATCATCAGTGTAAAGCTCTGCATACCGAGCAAGGACCTGTAGAGCTTCAGCGAGACCATTGCAAAACCTAGAGATGTGCCAGATACTTCAAGATCTTCAGTGTAAAGCTCTCCACACAGAACTATTTTAGCTTCACGAGAGTGAAAAGATGATCTCCCTTTGAAGAATTTGAAGACATTCCATCGTGAACTAAATTTCACAAAGTTACAATACATTTAATATGAACCTTTCCAAAACCCAGAAACTAAACAGGGACCTTAAGCCTAATGCTCTGCCAACCAAGCCATTTGAGCCTCTGAGAAAACGTTTTGTTTTCAATTGAATTATGTTCTATATTTTTCTCAGGACATTTTGAACAATCTGGCAATTTTCAGGCAGCATGGAAATTCTAATAGACTAAGAAAAAACAAAACAAAACCGAAAGACTTTTTAAACTTTCATCAATCACATTGTTTTGGTTACCAAGCATATCCAATATTGGATTTCAAGTAGGGATGTTGAGATTTTCAGTGCATCAGTCCTTGCTGGTGGTTTTAAAGCCTACTGAAAACGTTTTGGGATGGATTTAGAAATGGGTACTTTTAATCATGTACTTTCCTGAATGAGGAGCATCCCTATCAATTTACGAAAGAAAAAGGAGACTTCCAAAATAGTTATCAGTTGTTTTATATCCAAAGAAGAACGTGCTGAAACCCGGGATCGAACCAGGGACCTTTGGATCTTCAGTCTAACGCTCTCCCAACTGAGCTATTTCGGCCTGTGCTGCTAGTTGTGGAGGTCACTGTTTTGGGAATTTGAAGATGTTCCACATCATAGAAATGTAAAGACATTGTGAATACAATTACAAGAATAACAAAAATTTCCAAACCGGAAGTAAATTTTTTAAACGTGTTGTGTTTTTGTACATTTATATGGTGTGAAAAGATGCCGAAACCCGGGATCGAACCAGGGACCTTTAGATCTTCAGTCTAACGCTCTCCCAACTGAGCTATTTCGGCCGCCTCTAACAGTAAGCGTGGACACTTTTTAAAAAAATTGAAGACACAGCAACAGCATAGAAATCCAACTGCATTACAAACCAGAGTCCTCTCCAGCACAAGAAAATTTCCAATTACTTCACAGGAAGCTACATTTCTTTAAATTAGTTGATAAGTATCAATATACTAGCAAGATAAAGCTTAACATTGAAGCAAGGACCTTTAGAGCTTCAGCGAGACCATGGCAAAACCTAGAGATGAGCCAGGTACTTCAAGATCATCAGTGTAAAGCTCTGCATACCGAGCAAGGACCTGTAGAGCTTCAGCGAGACCATTGCAAAACCTAGAGATGTGCCAGATACTTCAAGATCTTCAGTGTAAAGCTCTCCACACAGAACTATTTTAGCTTCACGAGAGTGAAAAGATGATCTCCCTTTGAAGAATTTGAAGACATTCCATCGTGAACTAAATTTCACAAAGTTACAATACATTTAATATGAACCTTTCCAAAACCCAGAAACTAAACAGGGACCTTAAGCCTAATGCTCTGCCAACCAAGCCATTTGAGCCTCTGAGAAAACGTTTTGTTTTCAATTGAATTATGTTCTATATTTTTCTCAGGACATTTTGAACAATCTGGCAATTTTCAGGCAGCATGGAAATTCTAATAGACTAAGAAAAAACAAAACAAAACCGAAAGACTTTTTAAACTTTCATCAATCACATTGTTTTGGTTACCAAGCATATCCAATATTGGATTTCAAGTAGGGATGTTGAGATTTTCAGTGCATCAGTCCTTGCTGGTGGTTTTAAAGCCTACTGAAAACGTTTTGGGATGGATTTAGAAATGGGTACTTTTAATCATGTACTTTCCTGAATGAGGAGCATCCCTATCAATTTACGAAAGAAAAAGGAGACTTCCAAAATAGTTATCGGTTGTTTTATATCCAAAGAAGAACATGCCGAATCCCGGGATCGAACCAGGGACCTTTAGATCTTCAGTCTAACGCTCTCCCAACTGAGCTATTTCGGCTTGTGCTGCTAGTTGTGGAGGTCACTGTTTTGGGAATTTGAAGATGTTCCACATCATAGAAATGCAAAGACATTGTGAATACAATTACAAGAATAACAAAAATTTCCAAACCGGAAGTAAATTTTTTAAACGTGTTGTGTTGTATTTTTGTACATTTATATGGTGTGAAAAGATGCCGAAACCCGGGATCGAACCAGGGACCTTTAGATCTTCAGTCTAACGCTCTCCCAACTGAGCTATTTCTGCCTCCTCTTACAGTAAGCGGGGACACTTTTTAAAAAAAATTGAAGACACAACAACAGCATAGAAATCCAACTGCATTACAAACCAGAGTCCTCTCCAGCACAAGAAAATTTCCAATTACTTCACAGGAAGCTACATTTCTTTAAATTAGTTGATAAGTATCAATATACTAGCAAGATAAAGCTTAACATTGAAGCAAGGACCTTTAGAGCTTCAGCGAGACCATGGCAAAACCTAGAGATGAGCCAGGTACTTCAAGATCTTCAGTGTAAAGCTCTGCATACTGAGCAAGGACCTGTAGAGCTTCAGCGAGACCATTGCAAAACCTAGAGATGTGCCAGATACTTCAAGATCTTCAGTGTAAAGTTCTCCACACAGAACTATTTTAGCTTCACGAGAGTGAAAAGATGATCTCCCTTTGAAGAATTTGAAGACATTCCATCGTGAACTAAATTTCACAAAGTTACAATACATTTAATATGAACCTTTCCAAAACCCAGAAACTAAACAGGGACCTTAAGCCTAATGCTCTGCCAACCAAGCCATTTGAGCCTCTGAGAAAACGTTTTGTTTTCAATTGAATTATGTTCTATATTTTTCTCAGGACAATTTGAACAATCTGTCAATTTTCAGGCAGCATGGAAATTCTAATAGACTAAGAAAAAACAAAACGAAACCGAAAGACTTTTTAAACTTTCATCAATCACATTGTTTTGGTTACCAAGCATATCCAATATTGGATTTCAAGTAGGGATGTTGAGATTTTCAGTGCATCAGTCCTTGCTGGTGGTTTTAAAGCCTACTGAAAACGTTTTGGGATGGATTTAGAAATGGGTACTTTTAATCATGTACTTTCCTGAATGAGGAGCATCCCTATCAATTTACGAAAGAAAAAGGAGACTTCCAAAATAGTTATCAGTTGTTTTATATCCAAAGAAGAACGTGCCGAAACCCGGGATCGAACCAGGGACCTTTGGATCTTCAGTCTAACGCTCTCCCAACTGAGCTATTTCGGCCTGTGCTGCTAGTTGTGGAGGTCACTGTTTTGGGAATTTGAAGATGTTCCACATCATAGAAATGTAAAGACATTGTGAATACAATTACAAGAATAACAAAAATTTCCAAACCGGAAGTAAATTTTTTAAACGTGTTGTGTTTTTGTACATTTATATGGTGTGAAAAGATGCCGAAACCCGGGATCGAACCAGGGACCTTTAGATCTTCAGTCTAACGCTCTCCCAACTGAGCTATTTCGGCCGCCTCTAACAGTAAGCGTGGACACTTTTTAAAAAAATTGAAGACACAGCAACAGCATAGAAATCCAACTGCATTACAAACCAGAGTCCTCTCCAGCACAAGAAAATTTCCAATTACTTCACAGGAAGCTACATTTCTTTAAATTAGTTGATAAGTATCAATATACTAGCAAGATAAAGCTTAACATTGAAGCAAGGACCTTTAGAGCTTCAGCGAGACCATGGCAAAACCTAGAGATGAGCCAGGTACTTCAAGATCATCAGTGTAAAGCTCTGCATACCGAGCAAGGACCTGTAGAGCTTCAGCGAGACCATTGCAAAACCTAGAGATGTGCCAGATACTTCAAGATCTTCAGTGTAAAGCTCTCCACACAGAACTATTTTAGCTTCACGAGAGTGAAAAGATGATCTCCCTTTGAAGAATTTGAAGACATTCCATCGTGAACTAAATTTCACAAAGTTACAATACATTTAATATGAACCTTTCCAAAACCCAGAAACTAAACAGGGACCTTAAGCCTAATGCTCTGCCAACCAAGCCATTTGAGCCTCTGAGAAAACGTTTTGTTTTCAATTGAATTATGTTCTATATTTTTCTCAGGACATTTTGAACAATCTGGCAATTTTCAGGCAGCATGGAAATTCTAATAGACTAAGAAAAAACAAAACAAAACCGAAAGACTTTTTAAACTTTCATCAATCACATTGTTTTGGTTACCAAGCATATCCAATATTGGATTTCAAGTAGGGATGTTGAGATTTTCAGTGCATCAGTCCTTGCTGGTGGTTTTAAAGCCTACTGAAAACGTTTTGGGATGGATTTAGAAATGGGTACTTTTAATCATGTACTTTCCTGAATGAGGAGCATCCCTATCAATTTACGAAAGAAAAAGGAGACTTCCAAAATAGTTATCGGTTGTTTTATATCCAAAGAAGAACATGCCGAAACCCGGGATCGAACCAGGGACCTTTAGATCTTCAGTCTAACGCTCTCCCAACTGAGCTATTTCGGCTTGTGCTGCTAGTTGTGGAGGTCACTGTTTTGGGAATTTGAAGATGTTCCACATCATAGAAATGCAAAGACATTGTGAATACAATTACAAGAATAACAAAAATTTCCAAACCGGAAGTAAATTTTTTAAACGTGTTGTGTTGTGTTTTTGTACATTTATATGGTGTGAAAAGATGCCGAAACCCGGGATCGAACCAGGGACCTTTAGATCTTCAGTCTAACGCTCTCCCAACTGAGCTATTTCGGCCGCCTCTAACAGTAAGCGTGGACACTTTTTAAAAAAATTGAAGACACAGCAACAGCATAGAAATCCAACTGCATTACAAACCAGAGTCCTCTCCAGCACAAGAAAATTTCCAATTACTTCACAGGAAGCTACATTTCTTTAAATTAGTTGATAAGTATCAATATACTAGCAAGATAAAGCTTAACATTGAAGCAAGGACCTTTAGAGCTTCAGCGAGACCATGGCAAAACCTAGAGATGAGCCAGGTACTTCAAGATCATCAGTGTAAAGCTCTGCATACCGAGCAAGGACCTGTAGAGCTTCAGCGAGACCATTGCAAAACCTAGAGATGTGCCAGATACTTCAAGATCTTCAGTGTAAAGCTCTCCACACAGAACTATTTTAGCTTCACGAGAGTGAAAAGATGATCTCCCTTTGAAGAATTTGAAGACATTCCATCGTGAACTAAATTTCACAAAGTTACAATACATTTAATATGAACCTTTCCAAAACCCAGAAACTAAACAGGGACCTTAAGCCTAATGCTCTGCCAACCAAGCCATTTGAGCCTCTGAGAAAACGTTTTGTTTTCAATTGAATTATGTTCTATATTTTTCTCAGGACATTTTGAACAATCTGGCAATTTTCAGGCAGCATGGAAATTCTAATAGACTAAGAAAAAACAAAACAAAACCGAAAGACTTTTTAAACTTTCATCAATCACATTGTTTTGGTTACCAAGCATATCCAATATTGGATTTCAAGTAGGGATGTTGAGATTTTCAGTGCATCAGTCCTTGCTGGTGGTTTTAAAGCCTACTGAAAACGTTTTGGGATGGATTTAGAAATGGGTACTTTTAATCATGTACTTTCCTGAATGAGGAGCATCCCTATCAATTTACGAAAGAAAAAGGAGACTTCCAAAATAGTTATCAGTTGTTTTATATCCAAAGAAGAACGTGCCGAAACCCGGGATCGAACCAGGGACCTTTGGATCTTCAGTCTAACGCTCTCCCAACTGAGCTATTTCGGCCTGTGCTGCTAGTTGTGGAGGTCACTGTTTTGGGAATTTGAAGATGTTCCACATCATAGAAATGTAAAGACATTGTGAATACAATACAAGAATAACAAAAATTTCCAAACCGGAAGTAAATTTTTTAAACGTGTTGTGTTTTTGTACATTTATATGGTGTGAAAAGATGCCGAAACCCGGGATCGAACCAGGGACCTTTAGATCTTCAGTCTAACGCTCTCCCAACTGAGCTATTTCGGCCGCCTCTAACAGTAAGCGTGGACACTTTTTAAAAAAATTGAAGACACAGCAACAGCATAGAAATCCAACTGCATTACAAACCAGAGTCCTCTCCAGCACAAGAAAATTTCCAATTACTTCACAGGAAGCTACATTTCTTTAAATTAGTTGATAAGTATCAATATACTAGCAAGATAAAGCTTAACATTGAAGCAAGGACCTTTAGAGCTTCAGCGAGACCATGGCAAAACCTAGAGATGAGCCAGGTACTTCAAGATCATCAGTGTAAAGCTCTGCATACCGAGCAAGGACCTGTAGAGCTTCAGCGAGACCATTGCAAAACCTAGAGATGTGCCAGATACTTCAAGATCTTCAGTGTAAAGCTCTCCACACAGAACTATTTTAGCTTCACGAGAGTGAAAAGATGATCTCCCTTTGAAGAATTTGAAGACATTCCATCGTGAACTAAATTTCACAAAGTTACAATACATTTAATATGAACCTTTCCAAAACCCAGAAACTAAACAGGGACCTTAAGCCTAATGCTCTGCCAACCAAGCCATTTGAGCCTCTGAGAAAACGTTTTGTTTTCAATTGAATTATGTTCTATATTTTTCTCAGGACATTTTGAACAATCTGGCAATTTTCAGGCAGCATGGAAATTCTAATAGACTAAGAAAAAACAAAACAAAACCGAAAGACTTTTTAAACTTTCATCAATCACATTGTTTTGGTTACCAAGCATATCCAATATTGGATTTCAAGTAGGGATGTTGAGATTTTCAGTGCATCAGTCCTTGCTGGTGGTTTTAAAGCCTACTGAAAACGTTTTGGGATGGATTTAGAAATGGGTACTTTTAATCATGTACTTTCCTGAATGAGGAGCATCCCTATCAATTTACGAAAGAAAAAGTAGACTTCCAAAATAGTTATCGGTTGTTTTATATCCAAAGAAGAACATGCCGAAACCCGGGATCGAACCAGGGACCTTTAGATCTTCAGTCTAACGCTCTCCCAACTGAGCTATTTCGGCTTGTGCTGCTAGTTGTGGAGGTCACTGTTTTGGGAATTTGAAGATGTTCCACATCATAGAAATGCAAAGACATTGTGAATACAATTACAAGAATAACAAAAATTTCCAAACCGGAAGTAAATTTTTTAAACGTGTTGTGTTGTATTTTTGTACATTTATATGGTGTGAAAAGATGCCGAAACCCGGGATCGAACCAGGGACCTTTAGATCTTCAGTCTAACGCTCTCCCAACTGAGCTATTTCTGCCTCCTCTTACAGTAAGCGGGGACACTTTTTAAAAAAAATTGAAGACACAACAACAGCATAGAAATCCAACTGCATTACAAACCAGAGTCCTCTCCAGCACAAGAAAATTTCCAATTACTTCACAGGAAGCTACATTTCTTTAAATTAGTTGATAAGTATCAATATACTAGCAAGATAAAGCTTAACATTGAAGCAAGGACCTTTAGAGCTTCAGCGAGACCATGGCAAAACCTAGAGATGAGCCAGGTACTTCAAGATCTTCAGTGTAAAGCTCTGCATACTGAGCAAGGACCTGTAGAGCTTCAGCGAGACCATTGCAAAACCTAGAGATGTGCCAGATACTTCAAGATCTTCAGTGTAAAGTTCTCCACACAGAACTATTTTAGCTTCACGAGAGTGAAAAGATGATCTCCCTTTGAAGAATTTGAAGACATTCCATCGTGAACTAAATTTCACAAAGTTACAATACATTTAATATGAACCTTTCCAAAACCCAGAAACTAAACAGGGACCTTAAGCCTAATGCTCTGCCAACCAAGCCATTTGAGCCTCTGAGAAAACGTTTTGTTTTCAATTGAATTATGTTCTATATTTTTCTCAGGACAATTTGAACAATCTGTCAATTTTCAGGCAGCATGGAAATTCTAATAGACTAAGAAAAAACAAAACAAAACCGAAAGACTTTTTAAACTTTCATCAATCACATTGTTTTGGTTACCAAGCATATCCAATATTGGATTTCAAGTAGGGATGTTGAGATTTTCAGTGCATCAGTCCTTGCTGGTGGTTTTAAAGCCTACTGAAAACGTTTTGGGATGGATTTAGAAATGGGTACTTTTAATCATGTACTTTCCTGAATGAGGAGCATCCCTATCAATTTACGAAAGAAAAAGGAGACTTCCAAAATAGTTATCGGTTGTTTTATATCCAAAGAAGAACATGCCGAAACCCGGGATCGAACCAGGGACCTTTAGATCTTCAGTCTAACGCTCTCCCAACTGAGCTATTTCGGCCTGTGCTGCTAGTTGTGGAGGTCACTGTTTTGGGAATTTGAAGATGTTCCACATCATAGAAATGCAAAGACATTGTGAATACAATTACAAGAATAACAAAAATTTCCAAACCGGAAGTAAATTTTTTAAACGTGTTGTGTTGTATTTTTGTACATTTATATGGTGTGAAAAGATGCCGAAACCCGGGATCGAACCAGGGACCTTTAGATCTTCAGTCTAACGCTCTCCCAACTGAGCTATTTCTGCCTCCTCTTACAGTAAGCGGGGACACTTTTTTAAAAAATTGAAGACACAACAACAGCATAGAAATCCAACTGCATTACAAACCAGAGTCCTCTCCAGCACAAGAAAATTTCCAATTACTTCACAGGAAGCTACATTTCTTTAAATTAGTTGATAAGTATCAATATACTAGCAAGATCAAGCTTAACATTGAAGCAAGGACCTTTAGAGCTTCAGCGAGACCATGGCAAAACCTAGAGATGAGCCAGGTACTTCAAGATCTTCAGTGTAAAGCTCTGCATACTGAGCAAGGACCTGTAGAGCTTCAGCGAGACCATTGCAAAACCTAGAGATGTGCCAGATACTTCAAGATCTTCAGTGTAAAGCTCTTTACACTGAACTATTTTAGCTTCACGAGAGTGAAAAGATGATCTCCCTTTGAAGAATTTGAAGACATTCCATCGTGAACTAAATTTCACAAAGTTACAATACATTTAATATGAACCTTTCCAAAACCCAGAAACTAAACAGGGACCTTAAGCCTAATGCTCTGCCAACCAAGCCATTTGAGCCTCTGAGAAAACGTTTTGTTTTCAATTGAATTATGTTCTATATTTTTCTCAGGACATTTTGAACAATCTGGCACTTTTCAGGCAGCATGGAAATTCTAATAGACTAAGAAAAAACAAAACAAAACCGAAAGACTTTTTAAACTTTCATCAATCACATTGTTTTGGTTACCAAGCATATCCAATATTGGATTTCAAGTAGGGATGTTGAGATTTTCAGTGCATCAGTCCTTGCTGGTGGTTTTAAAGCCTACTGAAAACGTTTTGGGATGGATTTAGAAATGGGTACTTTTAATCATGTACTTTCCTGAATGAGGAGCATCCCTATCAATTTACGAAAGAAAAAGGAGACTTCCAAAATAATTGGTTGTTTTATATCCAAAGAAGAACATGCCGAAACCCGGGATCGAACCAGGGACCTTTAGATCTTCAGTTTAACGCTCTCCCAACTGAGCTATTTCGGCCTGTGCTGCTAGTTGTGGAGGTCACTGTTTTGGGAATTTGAAGATGTTCCACATCATAGAAATGCAAAGACATTGTGAATACAATTACAAGAATAACAAAAATTTCCAAACCGGAAGTAAATTTTTTAAACGTGTTGTGTTGTATTTTTGTACATTTATATGGTGTGAAAAGATGCCGAAACCCGGGATCGAACCAGGGACCTTTAGATCTTCAGTCTAACGCTCTCCCAACTGAGCTATTTCGGCCTCCTCTAACAGTAAGCATGGACACTTTTTAAAAAAATTGAAGACACAACAACAGCATAGAAATCCAACTGCATTACAAACCAGAGTCCTCTCCAGCACAAGAAAATTTCCAATTACTTCACAGGAAGCTACATTTCTTTAAATTAGTTGATAAGTATCAATATACTAGCAAGATAAAGCTTAACATTGAAGCAAGGACCTTTAGAGCTTCAGCGAGACCATGGCAAAACCTAGAGATGAGCCAGGTACTTCAAGATCATCAGTGTAAAGCTCTGCATACCGAGCAAGGACCTGTAGAGCTTCAGCGAGACCATTGCAAAACCTAGAGATGTGCCAGATACTTCAAGATCTTCAGTGTAAAGCTCTCCACACAGAACTATTTTAGCTTCACGAGAGTGAAAAGATGATCTCCCTTTGAAGAATTTGAAGACATTCCATCGTGAACTAAATTTCACAAAGTTACAATACATTTAATATGAACCTTTCCAAAACCCAGAAACTAAACAGGGACCTTAAGCCTAATGCTCTGCCAACCAAGCCATTTGAGCCTCTGAGAAAACGTTTTGTTTTCAATTGAATTATGTTCTATATTTTTCTCAGGACATTTTGAACAATCTGGCAATTTTCAGGCAGCATGGAAATTCTAATAGACTAAGAAAAAACAAAACAAAACCGAAAGACTTTTTAAACTTTCATCAATCACATTGTTTTGGTTACCAAGCATATCCAATATTGGATTTCAAGTAGGGATGTTGAGATTTTCAGTGCATCAGTCCTTGCTGGTGGTTTTAAAGCCTACTGAAAACGTTTTGGGATGGATTTAGAAATGGGTACTTTTAATCATGTACTTTCCTGAATGAGGAGCATCCCTATCAATTTACGAAAGAAAAAGGAGACTTCCAAAATAGTTATCGGTTGTTTTATATCCAAAGAAGAACATGCCGAAACCCGGGATCGAACCAGGGACCTTTAGATCTTCAGTTTAACGCTCTCCCAAATGAGCTATTTCGGCCTGTGCTGCTAGTTGTGGAGGTCACTGTTTTGGGAATTTGAAGATGTTCCACATCATAGAAATGCAAAGACATTGTGAATACAATTACAAGAATAACAAAAATTTCCAAACCGGAAGTAAATTTTTTAAACGTGTTGTGTTGTATTTTTGTACATTTATATGGTGTGAAAAGATGCCAAAACCCGGGATCGAACCAGGGACCTTTAGATCTTCAGTCTAACGCTCTCCCAACTGAGCTATTTCGGCCTCCTCTAACAGTAAGCGTGGACACTTTTTAAAAAAATTGAAGACACAACAACAGCATAGAAATCCAACTGCATTACAAACCAGAGTCCTCTCCAGCACAAGAAAATTTCCAATTACTTCACAGGAAGCTACATTTATTTAAATTAGTTGATAAGTATCAATATACTAGCAAGATAAAGCTTAACATTGAAGCAAGGACCTTTAGAGCTTCAGCGAGACCATGGCAAAACCTAGAGATGAGCCAGGTACTTCAAGATCTTCAGTGTAAAGCTCTGCATACCGAGCAAGGACCTGTAGAGCTTCAGCGAGACCATTGCAAAACCTAGAGATGTGCCAGATACTTCAAGATCTTCAGTGTAAAGCTCTCCACACAGAACTATTTTAGCTTCACGAGAGTGAAAAGATGATCTCCCTTTGAAGAATTTGAAGACATTCCATCGTGAACTAAATTTCACAAAGTTACAATACATTTAATATGAACCTTTCCAAAACCCAGAAACCAAACAGGGACCTTAAGCCTAATGCTCTGCCAACCAAGCCATTTGAGCCTCTGAGAAAACGTTTTGTTTTCAATTGAATTATGTTCTATATTTTTCTCAGGACATTTTGAACAATCTGGCAATTTTCAGGCAGCATGGAAATTCTAATAGACTAAGAAAAAACAAAACAAAACCGAAAGACTTTTTAAACTTTCATCAATCACATTGTTTTGGTTACCAAGCATATCCAATATTGGATTTCAAGTAGGGATGTTGAGATTTTCAGTGCATCAGTCCTTGCTGGTGGTTTTAAAGCCTACTGAAAACGTTTTGGGATGGATTTAGAAATGGGTACTTTTAATCATGTACTTTCCTGAATGAGGAGCATCCCTATCAATTTACGAAAGAAAAAGGAGACTTCCAAAATAGTTATCGGTTGTTTTATATCCAAAGAAGAACATGCCGAAACCCGGGATCGAACCAGGGACCTTTAGATCTTCAGTCTAACGCTCTCCCAACTGAGCTATTTCGGCCTGTGCTGCTAGTTGTGGAAGTCACTGTTTTGGGAAGTTGAAGATGTTCCACATCATAGAAATGCAAAGACATTGTGAATACAATTACAAGAATAACAAAAATTTCCAAACCGGAAGTAAATTTTTTAAACGTGTTGTGTTGTATTTTTGTACATTTATACGGTGTGAAAAGATGCCGAAACCCGGGATCGAACCAGGGACCTTTAGATCTTCAGTCTAACGCTCTCCCAACTGAGCTATTTCGGCCTCCTCTAACAGTAAGCGTTGACACTTTTTAAAAAAATTGAAGACACAACAACAGCATAGAAATCCAACTGCATTACAAACCAGAGTCCTCTCCAGCACAAGAAAATTTCCAATTACTTCACAGGAAGCTACATTTCTTTAAATTAGTTGATAAGTATCAATATACTAGCAAGATAAAGCTTAACCTTGAAGCAAGGACCTTTAGAGCTTCAGCGAGACCATGGCAAAACCTAGAGATGAGCCAGGTACTTCAAGATCTTCAGTGTAAAGCTCTGCATACCGAGCAAGGACCTGTAGAGCTTCAGCGAGACCATTGCAAAACCTAGAGATGTGCCAGATACTTCAAGATCTTCAGTGTAAAGCTCTCCACACAGAACTAATTTAGCTTCACGAGAGTGAAAAGATGATCTCCCTTTGAAGAATTTGAAGACATTCCATCGTGAACTAAATTTCACAAAGTTACAATACATTTAATATGAACCTTTCCAAAACCCAGAAACTAAACAGGGACCTTAAGCCTAATGCTCTGCCAACCAAGCCATTTGAGCCTCTGAGAAAACGTTTTGTTTTCAATTGAATTATGTTCTATATTTTTCTCAGGACAATTTGAACAATCTGTCAATTTTCAGGCAGCATGGAAATTCTAATAGACTAAGAAAAAACAAAACGAAACCGAAAGACTTTTTAAACTTTCATCAATCACATTGTTTTGGTTACCAAGCATATCCAATATTGGATTTCAAGTAGGGATGTTGAGATTTTCAGTGCATCAGTCCTTGCTGGTGGTTTTAAAGCCTACTGAAAACGTTTTGGGATGGATTTAGAAATGGGTACTTTTAATCATGTACTTTCCTGAATGAGGAGCATCCCTATCAATTTACGAAAGAAAAAGGAGACTTCCAAAATAGTTATCAGTTGTTTTATATCCAAAGAAGAACGTGCCGAAACCCGGGATCGAACCAGGGACCTTTGGATCTTCAGTCTAACGCTCTCCCAACTGAGCTATTTCGGCCTGTGCTGCTAGTTGTGGAGGTCACTGTTTTGGGAATTTGAAGATGTTCCACATCATAGAAATGTAAAGACATTGTGAATACAATTACAAGAATAACAAAAATTTCCAAACCGGAAGTAAATTTTTTAAACGTGTTGTGTTTTTGTACATTTATATGGTGTGAAAAGATGCCGAAACCCGGGATCGAACCAGGGACCTTTAGATCTTCAGTCTAACGCTCTCCCAACTGAGCTATTTCGGCCGCCTCTAACAGTAAGCGTGGACACTTTTTAAAAAAATTGAAGACACAGCAACAGCATAGAAATCCAACTGCATTACAAACCAGAGTCCTCTCCAGCACAAGAAAATTTCCAATTACTTCACAGGAAGCTACATTTCTTTAAATTAGTTGATAAGTATCAATATACTAGCAAGATAAAGCTTAACATTGAAGCAAGGACCTTTAGAGCTTCAGCGAGACCATGGCAAAACCTAGAGATGAGCCAGGTACTTCAAGATCATCAGTGTAAAGCTCTGCATACCGAGCAAGGACCTGTAGAGCTTCAGCGAGACCATTGCAAAACCTAGAGATGTGCCAGATACTTCAAGATCTTCAGTGTAAAGCTCTCCACACAGAACTATTTTAGCTTCACGAGAGTGAAAAGATGATCTCCCTTTGAAGAATTTGAAGACATTCCATCGTGAACTAAATTTCACAAAGTTACAATACATTTAATATGAACCTTTCCAAAACCCAGAAACTAAACAGGGACCTTAAGCCTAATGCTCTGCCAACCAAGCCATTTGAGCCTCTGAGAAAACGTTTTGTTTTCAATTGAATTATGTTCTATATTTTTCTCAGGACATTTTGAACAATCTGGCAATTTTCAGGCAGCATGGAAATTCTAATAGACTAAGAAAAAACAAAACAAAACCGAAAGACTTTTTAAACTTTCATCAATCACATTGTTTTGGTTACCAAGCATATCCAATATTGGATTTCAAGTAGGGATGTTGAGATTTTCAGTGCATCAGTCCTTGCTGGTGGTTTTAAAGCCTACTGAAAACGTTTTGGGATGGATTTAGAAATGGGTACTTTTAATCATGTACTTTCCTGAATGAGGAGCATCCCTATCAATTTACGAAAGAAAAAGGAGACTTCCAAAATAGTTATCGGTTGTTTTATATCCAAAGAAGAACATGCCGAAACCCGGGATCGAACCAGGGACCTTTAGATCTTCAGTCTAACGCTCTCCCAACTGAGCTATTTCGGCCTGTGCTGCTAGTTGTGGAGGTCACTGTTTTGGGAATTTGAAGATGTTCCACATCATAGAAATGCAAAGACATTCTGAATACAATTACAAGAATAACAAAAATTTCCCAACCGGAAGTAAAGTTTTTAAACGTGTTGTGTTGTATTTTTGTACATTTATATGGTGTGAAAAGATGCCGAAACCCGGAATCGAACCAGGGACCTTTAGATCTTCAGTCTAACGCTCTCCCAACTGAGCTATTTCGGCCTGTGCTGCTAGTTGTGGAGGTCACTGTTTTGGGAATTTGAAGATGTTCCACATCATAGAAATGCAAAGACATTGTGAATACAATTACAAGAATAACAAAAATTTCCAAACCGGAAGTACCTGGCTCATCTCTAGGTTTTGCCATGGTCTCGCTGAAGCTCTAAAGGTCCTTGCTTCAATGTTAAGCTTTATCTTGCTAGTATATTGATACTTATCCAACTGCATTACAAACCAGAGTCCTCTCCAGCACAAGAAAATTTCCAATTACTTCACAGGAAGCTACATTTCTTTAAATTAGTTGATAAGTATCAATATACTAGCAAGATAAAGCTTAACATTGAAGCAAGGACCTTTAGAGCTTCAGCGAGACCATGGCAAAACCTAGAGATGAGCCAGGTACTTGAAGATCTTCAGTGTAAAGCTCTGCATACTGAGCAAGAAACTGTAGAGCTTCAGCGAGACCATTGCAAAACCTAGAGATGTGCCAGATACTTCAAGATCTTCAGTGTAAAGCTCTCCACACTGAACTATTTTAGCTTCACGAGAGTGAAAAGATGATCTCCCTTTGAAGAATTTGAAGACATTCCATCTTGAACTAAATTTCACAAAGTTACAATACATTTAATATGAACCTTTCCAAAACCCAGAAACTAAACAGGGACCTTAAGCCTAATGCTCTGCCAACCAAGCCATTTGAGCCTCTGAGAAAACGTTTTGTTTTCAATTGAATTATGTTCTATATTTTTCTCAGGACATTTTGAACAATCTGGCAATTTTCAGGCAGCATGGAAATTCTAATAGACTAAGAAAAAACAAAACAAAACCGAAAGACTTTTTAAACTTTCATCAATCACATTGTTTTGGTTACCAAGCATATCCAATATTGGATTTCAAGTAGGGATGTTGAGATTTTCAATGCATCAGTCCTTGCTGGTGGTTTTAAAGCCTACTGAAAACGTTTTGGGATGGATTTAGAAATGGGTACTTTTAATCATGTACTTTCCTGAATGAGGAGCATCCCTATCAATTTACGAAAGAAAAAGGAGACTTCCAAAATAGTTATCGGTTGCTTTATATCCAAAGAAGAACATGCCGAAACCCGGGATCGAACCAGGGACCTTTAGATCTTCTGTCTAACGCTCTCCCAACTGAGCTATTTCGGCCTGTGCTGCTAGTTGTGGAGGTCACTGTTTTGGGAATTTGAAGATGTTCCACATCATAGAAATGCAAAGACATTGTGAATACAATTACAAGAATAACAAAAATTTCCAAACCGGAAGTAAATTTTTTAAACGTGTTGTGTTGTATTTTTGTACATTTATACGGTGTGAAAAGATGCCGAAACCCGGGATCGAACCAGGGACCTTTAGATCTTCATTTTAACGCTCTCCCAACTGAGCTATTTCGGCCTCCTCTAACAGTAAGCGTGGACACTTTTTAAAAAAATTGAAGACACAACAACAGCATAGAAATCCAACTGCATTACAAACCAGAGTCCTCTCCAGCACAAGAAAATTTCCAATTACTTAACAGGAAGCTACATTTCTTTAAATTAGTTGATAAGTATCAATATACTAGCAAGATAAAGCTTAACATTGAAGCAAGGACCTTTAGAGCTTCAGCGAGACCATGGCAAAACCTAGAGATGAGCCAGGTACTTCAAGATCTTCAGTGTAAAGCTCTGCATACCGAGCAAGGACCTGTAGAGCTTCAGCGAGACCATTGCAAAACCTAGAGATGTGCCAGATACTTCAAGATCTTCAGTGTAAAGCTCTCCACACAGAACTATTTTAGCTTCACGAGAGTGAAAAGATGATCTCCCTTTGAAGAATTTGAAGACATTCCATCGTGAACTAAATTTCACAAAGTTTCAATACATTTAATATGAACCTTTCCAAAACCCAGAAACTAAACAGGGACCTTAAGCCTAATGCTCTGCCAACCAAGCCATTTGAGCCTCTGAGAAAACGTTTTGTTTTCAATTGAATTATGTTCAATATTTTTCTCAGGACAAATTGTACAATCTGTCAATTTTCAGGCAGCATGGAAATTCTAATAGACTAAGAAAAAACAAAACAAAACCGAAAGACTTTTTAAACTTTCATCAATCACATTGTTTTGGTTACCAAGCATATCCAATATTGGATTTCAAGTAGGGATGTTGAGATTTTCAGTGCATCAGTCCTTGCTGGTGGTTTTAAAGCCTACTGAAAACGTTTTGGGATGGATTTAGAAATGGGTACTTTTAATCATGTACTTTCCTGAATGGGGAGCATCCCTATCAATTTACGAAAGAAAAAGGAGACTTCCAAAATAGTTATCAGTTGTTTTATATCCAAAGAAGAACATGCCAAAAACCGGGATCGAACCAGGGACCTTTAAATGTTCAGTCTAACGCTCTCCCAACTGAGCTATTTCGGCCTGTGCTGCTAGTTGTGGAGGTCACTGTTTTGGGAATTTGAAGCTGTTCCACATCATAGAAATGCAAAGACATTGTGAATACAATTACAAGAATAACAAAAATTTCCAAACCGGAAGAAAATTTTTTAAACGTGTTGTGTTGTATTTTTGTACATTTATATGGTGTGAAAAGATGGCGAAACCCGGGATCGAACCAGGGACCTTTAGATCTTCAGTCTAACGCTCTCCCAACTGAGCTATTTCGGCTTCCTCTAACAGTAAGCGTGGGCACTTTTTAAAAAAATTGAAGACACAACAACAGCATAGAAATCCAACTGCATTACAAACCAGAGTCCTCTCCAGCACAAGAAAATTTCCAATTACTTCACAGGAAGCTACATTTCTTTAAATTAGTTGATAAGTATCAATATACTAGCAAGATAAAGCTTAACATTGAAGCAAGGACCTTTAGAGCTTCAGCGAGACCATGGCAAAACCTAGAGATGAGCCAGGTACTTCAAGATCTTCAGTGTAAAGCTCTGCATACTGAGCAAGGACCTGTAGAGCTTCAGCGAGACCATTGCAAAACCTAGAGATGTGCCAGATACTTCAAGATCTTCAGTGTAAAGCTCTTTACACTGAACTATTTTAGCTTCACGAGAGTGAAAAGATGATCTCCCTTTGAAGAATTTGAAGACATTCCATCGTGAACTAAATTTCACAAAGTTACAATACATTTAATATGAACCTTTCCAAAACCCAGAAACTAAACAGGGACCTTAAGCCTAATGCTCTGCCAACCAAGCCATTTGAGCCTCTGAGAAAACGTTTTGTTTTCAATTGAATTATGTTCTATATTTTTCTCAGGACATTTTGAACAATCTGGCAATTTTCAGGCAGCATGGAAATTCTAATAGACTAAGAAAAAACAAAACAAAACCGAAAGACTTTTTAAACTTTCATCAATCACATTGTTTTGGTTACCAAGCATATCCAATATTGGATTTCAAGTAGGGATGTTGAGATTTTCAGTGCATCAGTCCTTGCTGGTGGTTTTAAAGCCTACTGAAAACGTTTTGGGATGGATTTAGAAATGGGTACTTTTAATCATGTACTTTCCTGAATGAGGAGCATCCCTATCAATTTACAAAAGAAAAAGGAGACTTCCAAAATAGTTATCGGTTGTTTTATATCCAAAGAAGAACATGCTGAAACCCGGGATCGAAGCAGGGACCTTTAGATATTTAGTCTAACGCTCTCCAAACTGAGCTATTTCGGCCTGTGCTGCCAGTTGTGGAGGTCACTGTTTTGGGAATTTGAAGATGTTCCATATCATAGAAATGCAAAGACATTGTGAATACAATTACAAGAATAACAAAAATTTCCAAAGCGGAAGTAAAGTTTTTAAACGTGTTGTGTTGTATTTTTGTACATTTATATGGTGTGAAAAGATGCCGAAACCCGGGATCGAACCAGGGACCTTTAGATCTTCAGTCTAACGCTCTCCCAACTGAGCTATTTCGGCCTGTGCTGCTATTTTTGGAGGTCACTGTTTTGGGAATTTGAAGATGTTCCACATCATAGAAATGCAAAGACATTGTGAATACAATTACAAGAATAACAAAAATTTCCAAACCGGAAGTACCTGGCTCATCTCTAGGTTTTGCCATGGTCTCGCTGAAGCTCTAAAGCTCCTTGCTTCAATGTTAAGCTTTATCTTGCTAGTATATTGATACTTATCCAACTGCATTACAAACCAGAGTCCTCTCCAGCACAAGAAAATTTCCAATTACTTCACAGGAAGCTACATTTCTTTAAATTAGTTGATAAGTATCAATATACTAGCAAGATAAAGCTTAACATTGAAGCAAGGACCTTTAGAGCTTCAGCGAGACCATGGCAAAACCTAGAGATGAGCCAGGTACTTCAAGATCTTCAGTGTAAAGCTCTGCATACTGAGCAAGGACCTGTAGAGCTTCAGCGAGACCATTGCAAAACCTAGAGATGTGCCAGATACTTCAAGATCTTCAGTGTAAAGCTCTTTACACTGAACTATTTTAGCTTCACGAGAGTGAAAAGATGATCTCCCTTTGAAGAATTTGAAGACATTCCATCGTGAACTAAATTTCACAAAGTTACAATACATTTAATATGAACCTTTCCAAAACCCAGAAACTAAACAGGGACCTTAAGCCTAATGCTCTGCCAACCAAGCCATTTGAGCCTCTGAGAAAACGTTTTGTTTTCAATTGAATTATGTTCTATATTTTTCTCAGGACATTTTGAACAATCTGGCAATTTTCAGGCAGCATGGAAATTCTAATAGACTAAGAAAAAACAAAACAAAACCGAAAGACTTTTTAAACTTTCATCAATCACATTGTTTTGGTTACCAAGCATATCCAATATTGGATTTCAAGTAGGGATGTTGAGATTTTCAGTGCATCAGTCCTTGCTGGTGGTTTTAAAGCCTACTGAAAACGCTTTGGGATGGATTTAGAAATGGGTACTTTTAATCATGTACTTTTCTGAATGAGGAGCATCCCTATCAATTTACGAAAGAAAAAGGAGACTTCCAAAATAGTTATCGGTTGTTTTATATCCAAAGAAGAACATGCTGAAACCCGGGATCGAAGCAGGGACCTTTGGATCTTCAGTCTAACGCTGTCCCAATTGAGCTATTTTGGCCTGTGCTGCTAGTTGTGGAGGTCACTGTTTTGGGAATTTGAAGATGTTCCACATCATGGAAATGCAAAGACATTGTGAATACAATTACAAGAATAACAAAAAATTTCCAAACCGGAAGTAAAGTTTTTAAACGTGTTGTGTTGTATTTTTGTACATTTATATTGTGTGAAAAGATGCTGAAACCCGGGATCGAACCAGGTACCTTTAGATCTTCATTCTAATGCTCTCCCAACTGAGCTATTTTGGCCTCCTCTAACAGTAAGCGTGGACACTTTTTTAAAAAATTGAAGACACAACAACAGCATAGAAATCCAACTGCATTACAAACCAGAGTCCTCTCCAGCACAAGAAATTTTCCAATTACTTCACAGGAAGCTACATTTCTTTAAATTAGTTGATAAGTATCAATATACTAGCAAGATAAAGCTTAACATTGAAGCAAGGACCTTTAGAGCTTCAGCGAGACCATGGCAAAACCTAGAGATGAGCCAGGTACTTCAAGATCTTCAGTGTAAAGCTCTGCATACTGAGCAAGGACCTGTAGAGCTTCAGCGAGACCATTGCAAAACCTAGAGATGTGCCAGATACTTCAAGATCTTCAGTGTAAAGCTCTCCACACTGAACTATTTTAGCTTGACGAGAGTGAAAAGATGATCTCCCTTTGAAGAATTTGAAGACATTCCATTGTGAACTAAATTTCACAAAGTTACAATACATTTAATATGAACCTTTCCAAAACCCAGAAACTAAACAGGGACCTTAAGCCTAATGCTCTGTCAACCAAGCCATTTGAGCCTCTGAGAAAACGTTTTGTTTTCAATTGAATTATGTTCTATATTTTTCTCAGGACATTTTGAACAATCTGGCAATTTTCAGGCAGCATGGAAATTCTAATAGAGTAAGAAAAAACAAAACAAAACCGAAAGACTTTTTAAACTTTCATCAATCACATTGTTTTGGTTACCAAGCATATCCAATATTGGATTTCAAGTAGGGATGTTGAGATTTTCAGTGCATCAGTCCTTGCTGGTGGTTTTAAAGCCTACCGAAAACGTTTTGGGATGGATTTAGAAATGGGTACTTTTAATCATGTACTTTTCTGAATGAGGAGCATCCCTATCAATTTACGAAAGAAAAAGGAGACTTCCAAAATAGTTATCGGTTGTTTTATATCCAAAGAAGAACATGCCGAAACCTGGGATAGAACCAGGGACCTTTAGATCTTCAGTCTAACGCTCTCCCAACTGAGCTATTTTGGCCTGTGCTGCTAGTTGTGGAGGTCACTGTTTTGGGAATTTGAAGATGTTCCACATCATAGAAATGCAAAGACATTGTGAATACAATTACAAGAATAACAAAAATTTCCAAACCGGAAGTAAAGTTTTTAAACGTGTTGTGTTGTATTTTTGTACATTTATATGGTGTGAAAAGATGCCGAAACCCGGGATCGAACCAGGGACCTTTAGATCTTCAGTCTAACGCTCTCCCAACTGAGCTATTTCGGCCTCCTTTAAGAGTAAGCGTGGACACTTTTTTAAAAAATTGAAGACACAACAACAGCATAGAAATCCAACTGCATTACAAACCAGAGTCCTCTCCAGCACAAGAAAATTTCCAATTACTTCACAGGAAGCTACATTTCTTTAAATTAGTTGATAAGTATCAATATACTAGCAAGATAAAGCTTAACATTGAAGCAAGGACCTTTAGAGCTTCAGCGAGACCATGGCAAAACCTAGAGATGAGCCAGGTACTTCAAGATCTTCAGTGTAAAGCTCTGCATACTGAGCAAGGACCTGTAGAGCTTCAGCGAGACCATTGCAAAACCTCGAGATGTGCCAGATACTTTAAGATCTTCAGTGTAAAGCTCTCCACACTGAACTATTTTAGCTTCACGAGAGTGAAAAGATGATCTCCCTTTGAAGAATTTGAAGACATTCCATCGTGAACTAAATTTCACAAAGTTACAATACATTTAATATGAACCTTTCCAAAACCCAGAAACTAAACAGGGACCTTAAGCCTAATGCTCTGCCAACCAAGCCATTTGAGCCTCTGAGAAAACGTTTTGTTTTCAATTGAATTATGTTCTATATTTTTCTCAGGACATTTTGAACAATCTGGCAATTTTCAGGCAGCATGGAAATTCTAATAGACTAAAAAAAAACAAAACCGAAAGACTTTTTAAACTTTCATCAATCACATTGTTTTGGTTACCAAGCATATCCAATATTGGATTTCAAGTAGGGATGTTAAGATTTTCAGTGCATCAGTCCTTGCTGGTGGTTTTAAAGCCTACTGAAAACGTTTTGGGATGGATTTAGAAATGGGTACTTTTAATCATGTACTTTCCTGAATGAGGAGCATTCCTATCAATTTACGAAAGAAAAAGGAGACTTCCAAAATAGTTAATGGTTGTTTTATATCCAAAGAAGAACATGCCGAAACCCGGGATCGAACTAGGGACCTTTAGATCTTCAGTCTAACGCTCTCCCAACTGAGCTATTTTGGCCTGTGATGCAAGTTGTGGAGGTCACTGTTTTGAGAAATTGAAGATGTTCCACATGATAGAAATGCAAAGACATTGTGAATATAATTACAAGAATAACAAAAATTTCCAAACCGGAAGTAAAGTTTTTAAACGTGTTGTGTTTTTGTACATTTATATGGTGTGAAAAGATGCTGAAACCCGGGATCGAACCAGGGACCTTTAGATCTTCCGTCTAACGCTCTCCCAACTGAGCTATTTCGGCCTCCTCTAAGAGTAAGCGTGGACACTTTTTTAAAAAATTGAAGACACAACAACAGCATAGAAATCCAACTGCATTACAAACCAGAGTCCTCTCCAGCACAAGAAAATTTCCAATTACTTCACAGGAAGCTACATTTCTTTAAATTAGTTGATAAGTATCAATATACTAGCAAGATAAAGCTTAACATTGAAGCAAGGACCTTTAGAGCTTCAGCGAGACCATGGCAAAACCTAGAGATGAGCCAGGTACTTCAAGATCTTCAGTGTAAAGCTCTGCATACTGAGCAAGGACCTGTAGAGCTTCAGCGAGACCATTGCAAAACCTCGAGATGTGCCAGATACTTTAAGATCTTCAGTGTAAAGCTCTCCACACTGAACTATTTTATCTTCACGAGAGTGAAAAGATGATCTCCCTTTGAAGAATTTGAAGACATTCCATCGTGAACTAAATTTCACAAAGTTACAATACATTTAATATGAACCTTTCCAAAACCCAGAAACTAAACAGGGACCTTAAGCCTAATGCTCTGCCAACCAAGCCATTTGAGCCTCTGAGAAAACGTTTTGTTTTCAATTGAATTATGTTCTATATTTTTCTCAGGACATTTTGAACAATCTGGCAATTTTCAGGCAGCATGGAAATTCTAATAGACTAAAAAAAAACAAAACCGAAAGACTTTTTAAACTTTCATCAATCACATTGTTTTGGTTACCAAGCATATCCAATATTGGATTTCAAGTAGGGATGTTAAGATTTTCAGTGCATCAGTCCTTGCTGGTGGTTTTAAAGCCTACTGAAAACGTTTTGGGATGGATTTAGAAATGGGTACTTTTAATCATGTACTTTCCTGAATGAGGAGCATTCCTATCAATTTACGAAAGAAAAAGGAGACTTCCAAAATAGTTAATGGTTGTTTTATATCCAAAGTAGAACATGCCGAAACCCGGGATCGAACTAGGGACCTTTAGATCTTCAGTCTAACGCTCTCCCAACTGAGCTATTTTGGCCTGTGATGCAAGTTGTGGAGGTCACTGTTTTGAGAATTTGAAGATGTTCCACATGATAGAAATGCAAAGACATTGTGAATATAATTACAAGAATAACAAAAATTTCCAAACCGGAAGTAAAGTTTTTAAACGTGTTGTGTTTTTGTACATTTATATGGTGTGAAAAGATGCTGAAACCCGGGATCGAACCAGGGACCTTTAGATCTTCCGTCTAACGCTCTCCCAACTGAGCTATTTCGGCCTCCTCTAAGAGTAAGCGTGGACACTTTTTTAAAAAATTGAAGACACAACAACAGCATAGAAATCCAACTGCATTACAAACCAGAGTCCTCTCCAGCACAAGAAAATTTCCAATTACTTCACAGGAAGCTACATTTCTTTAAATTAGTTGATAAGTATCAATATACTAGCAAGATAAAGCTTAACATTGAAGCAAGGACCTTTAGAGCTTCAGCGAGACCATGGCAAAACCTAGAGATGAGCCAGGTACTTCAAGATCTTCAGTGTAAAGCTCTGCATACTGAGCAAGGACCTGTAGAGCTTCAGCGAGACCATTGCAAAACCTAGAGATGTGCCAGATACTTCAAGATCTTCAGTGTAAAGCTCTCCACACTGAACTATTTTATCTTCACGAGAGTTAAAAGATGATCTCCCTTTGAAGAATTTGAAGACATTCCATCGTGAACTAAATTTCACAAAGTTACAATACATTTAATATGAACCTTTCCAAAACCCAGAAACTAAACAGGGACCTTAAGCCTAATGCTCTGCCAACCAAGCCATTTGAGCCTCTGAGAAAACGTTTTGTTTTCAATTGAATTATGTTCTATATTTTTCTCAGGACATTTTGAACAATCTGGCAATTTTCAGGCAGCATGGAAATTCTAATAGAGTAAGAAAAAACAAAACAAAACCGAAAGACTTTTTAAACTTTCATCAATCACATTGTTTTGGTTACCAAGCATATCCAATATTGGATTTCAAGTAGGGATGTTGAGATTTTCAGTGCATCAGTCCTTGCTGGTGGTTTTAAAGCCTACCGAAAACGTTTTGGGATGGATTTAGAAATGGGTACTTTTAATCATGTACTTTCCTGAATGAGGAGCATCCCTATAAATTTACGAAAGAAAAAGGAGACTTCCAAAATAGTTATCGGTTGTTTTATATCCAAAGAAGAACATGCCGAAACCCGGGATAGAATCAGGGACCTTTAGATCTTCAGTCTAACACTCTCCCAACTGAGCTATTTTGGCCTGTGCTGCTAGTTGTGGAGGTCACTGTTTTGGGAATTTGAAGATGTTCCACATCATAGAAATGCAAAGACATTGTGAATACAATTACAAGAATAACAAAAATTTCCAAACCGGAAGTAAAGTTTTTAAACGTGTTGTGTTGTATTTTTGTACATTTATATGGTGTGAAAAGATGCCGAAACCCGGGATCGAACCAGGGACCTTTAGATCTTCAGTCTAACGCTCTCCCAACTGAGCTATTTCGGCCTCCTTTAAGAGTAAGCGTGGACACTTTTTTAAAAAATTGAAGACACAACAACAGCATAGAAATCCAACTGCATTACAAACCAGAGTCCTCTCCAGCACAAGAAAATTTCCAATTACTTCACAGGAAGCTACATTTCTTTAAATTAGTTGATAAGTATCAATATACTAGCAAGATAAAGCTTAACATTGAAGCAAGGACCTTTAGAGCTTCAGCGAGACCATGGCAAAACCTAGAGATGAGCCAGGTACTTCAAGATCTTCAGTGTAAAGCTCTGCATACTGAGCAAGGACCTGTAGAGCTTCAGCGAGACCATTGCAAAACCTCGAGATGTGCCAGATACTTTAAGATCTTCAGTGTAAAGCTCTCCACACTGAACTATTTTAGCTTCACGAGAGTGAAAAGATGATCTCCCTTTGAAGAATTTGAAGACATTCCATCGTGAACTAAATTTCACAAAGTTACAATACATTTAATATGAACCTTTCCAAAACCCAGAAACTAAACAGGGACCTTAAGCCTAATGCTCTGCCAACCAAGCCATTTGAGCCTCTGAGAAAACGTTTTGTTTTCAATTGAATTATGTTCTATATTTTTCTCAGGACATTTTGAACAATCTGGCAATTTTCAGGCAGCATGGAAATTCTAATAGACTAAGAAAAAACAAAACCGAAAGACTTTTTAAACTTTCATCAATCACATTGTTTTGGTTACCAAGCATATGCAATATTGGATTTCAAGTAGGGATGTTGAGATTTTCAGTGCATCAGTCCTTGCTGGTGGTTTTAAAGCCTACTGAAAACGTTTTGGGATGGATTTAGAAATGGGTACTTTTAATCATGTACTTTCCTGAATGAGGAGCATCCCTATCAATTTACGAAAGAAAAAGGAGACTTCCAAAATAGTTATCGGTTGTTTTATATCCAAAGAAAAACATGCCGAAACCCGGGATCGAACTAGGGACCTTTAGATCTTCAGTCTAACGCTCTCCCAACTGAGCTATTTCGCCCTGTGATGATAGTTGTGGAGGTAACTGTTTTGGGAATTTGAAGATGTTCCACATCATAGGAATGCAAAGACATTGTGAATACAATTACAAGAATAACAAAAATTTCCAAAGCGGAAGTAAAGTTTTTAAACGTGTTGTGTTGTATTTTTGTACATTTATTTGGTGTGAAAAGATGCCGAAACCCGGGATCGAACCAAGGACTTTTAGATCTTCAGTCTAACGCTCTCCCAACTGAGCTATTTCAGCCAGTGCTGCTAGTTGTGGAGGTCACTGTTTTGGGAATTTGAAGATGTTCCACATCATAGAAATGCAAAGACATTGTGAATACAATTACAAGAATAACAAAAATTTCCAAACCGGAAGTAAAGTTTTTAAACGCGTTGTGTTGTATTTTTGTACATTTATATGGTGTGAAAAGATGCCGAAACCCGGGATCGAACCAGGGACCTTTAGATCTTCAGTCTAACGCTCTCCCAACTGAGCTATTTCAGCCTCCTCTAACCATAAGCGTGGACACTTTTTCAAAAAATTGAAGACACAACAACAGCATAGAAATCCAACTGCATTACAAACGAGAGTCCTCTCCAGCACAAGAAAATTTCCAATTACTTCACAGGAAGCTACATTTCTTTAAATTAGTTGATAAGTATCAATATACTAGCAAGATAAAGCTTAACATTGAAGCAAGGACCTTTAAAGCTTCAGCGAGACCATGGCAAAACCTAGAGATGAGCCAGGTACTTCAAGATCTTCAGTGTAAAGCTCTGCATACTGAGCAAGGACCTGTAGAGCTTCAGCGAGACCATTGCAAAACCTAGAGATGTGCCAGATACTTCAAGATCTTCAGTGTAAAGCTCTCCACACTGAACTATTTTAGCTTCACGAGAGTGAAAAGATGATCTCCCTTTGAAGAATTTGAAGACATTCCATCATGAACTAAATTTCACAAAGTTACAATACATTTAATATGAACCTTTCCAAAACCCAGAAACTAAACAGGGACCTTAAGCCTAATGCTCTGCCAACCAAGCCATTTGAGCCTCTGAGAAAACGTTTTGTTTTCAATTGAATTATGTTCTATATTTTTCTCAGGACATTTTGAACAATCTGGCAATTTTCAGGCAGCATGGAAATTCTAATAGACTAAGAAAAAACAAAACAAAACCGAAAGACTTTTTAAACTTTCATCGATCACATTGTTTTGGTTACCAAGCATATCCAATATTGGATTTCAAGTAGGGATGTTGAGATTTTCAGTGCATCAGTCCTTGCTGGTGGTTTTAAAGCCTACTGAAAACGTTTTGGGATGGATTTAGAAATGGGTACTTTTAATCATGTACTTTCCTGAATGAGGAGCATCCCTATCAATTTACGAAAGAAAAAGGAGACTTCCAAAATAGTTACCGGTTGTTTTATATCCAAAGAAGAACATGCCGAAACCCGGGATCGAACCAGGGACCTTTAAATCTTCAGTCTAACACTCTCCCAACTGAGCTATTTCGGCCTGTGCTGCTAGTTGTGGAAGTCACTGTTTTGGGAATTTGAAGATGTTCCACATAATAGAAATGCAAAGACATTGTGTATACAATTACAAGAATAACAAAAATTTCCAAACCGGAAGTAAAGCTTTTAAACGTGTTGTGTTGTATTTTTGTACATTTATATGGTGTGAAAAGATGCCGAAACCCGGGATCGAACCAGGGACCTTTAGTCTCACGCTCTCCCAACTGAGCTATTTCGGCCTCCTCTAACCATAAGCGTGGACACTTTTTTAAAAAATTGAAGACACAACAACAGCATAGAAATCCAACTGCATTACAAACCAGAGTCCTCTCCAGCACAAGAAAATTTCCAATTACTTCACAGGAAGCTACATTTCTTTAAATTAGTTGATAAGTATCAATATACTAGCAAGATAAAGCTTAACATTGAAGCAAGGACCTTTAGAGCTTCAGCGAGACCATGGCAAAACCTAGAGATGAGCCAGGTACTTCAAGATCTTCAGTGTAAAGCTCTGCATACTGAGCAAGGACCTGTAGAGCTTCAGCGAGACCATTGCAAAACCTAGAGATGTGCCAGATACTTCAAGATCTTCAGTGTAAAGCTCTCCACACTGAACTATTTTAGCTTGACGAGAGTGAAAAGATGATCTCCCTTTGAAAAATTTGAAGACATTCCATCGTGAACTAAATTTCACAAAGTTACAATACATTTAATATGAACCTTTCCAAAACCCAGAAACTAAACAGGGACCTTAAGCCTAATGCTCTGCCAGCTAAGCCATTTGAGTCTCTGAGAAAACGTTTTGTTTTCAATTGAATTATGTTCTATATTTTTCTCAGGACATTTTGAACAATCTGCCAATTTTCAGGCAGCATGGAAATTGTAATAGACTAAGAAAAAACAAAACAAAACCGAAAGACTTTTTAAACTTTCATCAATTACATTGTTTTGGTTACCAAGCATATCCAATATTGGATTTCAAGTAGGGATGTTGAGATTTTCAGTGCATCAGTCCTTGCTGGTGGTTTTAAAGCCTACTGAAAATGTTTTGGGATGGATTAAGAAATGGGTACTTTTAATCATGTACTTTCCTGAATGAGGAGCATCCCTATCAATTTACGAAAGAAAAAGGAGACTTCCAAAATAGTTATCGGTTGTTTTATATCCAAAGAAGAACATGCCGAAACACGGGATTGAACCAGGGACCTTTAGATCTTCAGTCTAACGCTCTCCCAACTGAGCTATTTCGGCCTGTGCTGCTAGTTGTGGAGGTCACTGTTTTGGGAATTTGAAGATGTTCCACATCATAGAAATGCAAAGACATTGTGAATACAATTACAAGAATAACAAAAATTTACCAACCGGAAGTAAAGTTTTTAAACGTGTTGTGTTGTATTTTTGTACATTTATATGGTGTGAAAAGATGCCGTAACCCGGGATCGAACCAGGGACCTTTAGATCTTCAGTCTAACGCTCTCCCAAATGAGCTATTTCGGCCTGTGCTGCTAGTTGTGGAGGTCACTGTTTTGGGAATTTGAAGATGTTCCACATCATAGAAATGCAAAGACATTGTGAATACAATTACAAGAATAACAAAAATTTCCAAACCGGAAGTACCTGGCTCATCTCTAGGTTTTGCCATGGTCTCGCTGAAGCTCTAAAGGTCCTTGCTTCAATGTTAAGCTTTATCTTGCTAGTATATTGATACTTATCCAACTGCATTACAAACCAGAGTCCTCTCCAGCACAAGAAAATTTCCAATTACTTCACAGGAAGCTACATTTCTTTAAATTAGTTGATAAGTATCAATATACTAGCAAGATAAAGCTTAACATTGAAGCAAGGACCTTTAGAGCTTCAGCGAGACCATGGCAAAACCTAGAGATGAGCCAGGTACTTGAAGATCTTCAGTGTAAAGCTCTGCATACTGAGCAAGAACCTGTAGAGCTTCAGCGAGACCATTGCAAAACCTAGAGATGTGCCAGATACTTCAAGATCTTCAGTGTAAAGCTCTCCACACTGAACTATTTTAGCTTCACGAGAGTGAAAAGATGATCTCCCTTTGAAGAATTTGAAGACATTCCATCGTGAACTAAATTTCACAAAGTTACAATACATTTAATATGAACCTTTCCAAAACCCAGAAACTAAACAGGGACCTTAAGCCTAATGCTCTGCCAACCAAGCCATTTGAGCCTCTGAGAAAACGTTTTGTTTTCAATTGAATTATGTTCTATATTTTTCTCAGGACATTTTGAACAATCTGGCAATTTTCAGGCAGCATGGAAATTCTAATAGACTAAGAAAAAACAAAACAAAACTGAAAGACTTTTTAAACTTTCATCAATCACATTGTTTTGGTTAACAAGCATATCCAATATTGGATTTCAAGTAGGGATATTGAGATTTTCAGTGCATCAGTCCTTGCTGGTGGTTTTAAAGCCTACTGAAAACATTTTGGGATGGATTTAGAAATGGGTACTTTTAATCATGTACTTTCCTGAATGAGGAGCATCCCTATCAATTTACGAAAGAAAAAGGAGACTTCCAAAATAGTTATCGGTTGTTTTATATCCAAAGACAAACATGCCGAAACACGGGATCGAACCAGGGACCTTTAGATCTTCAGTTTAACGCTCTCCCAACTGAGCTATTTCGGCCTGTGCTGCTAGTTGTGGAGGTCATTGTTTTAGGAATTTGAAGATGTACCACATCATAGAAATGCAAAGACATTGTGAATACAATTACAAGAATAACAAAATTTTCCAAACCGGAAGTACATTTTTTAAACGTGTTGTGTTGTATTTTTGTACATTTATATGGTGTGAAAAGATGCTGAAACCCGGGATCGAACCAGGGACTTTTAGATCTTCAGTCTAACGCTCTCCCAACTGAGCTATTTCGGCCTCCTCTAAGAGTAAGCGTGGACACTTTTTTAAAAAATTGAAGACACAACAACAGCATAGAAATCCAACTGCATTACAAACCAGAGTCCTCTCCAGCACAAGAAAATTTCCAATTACTTCACAGGAAGCTACATTTCTTTAAATTAGTTGATAAGTATCAATATACTAGCAAGATAAAGCTTAACATTGAAGCAAGGACCTTTAGAGCTTCAGCGAGACCATGGCAAAACCTAGAGATGAGCCAAGTACTTCAAGATCTTCAGTGTAAAGCTCTGCATACTGAGCAAGGACCTGTAGAGCTTCAGCGAGACCATTGCAAAACCTAGAGATGTGCCAGATACTTCAAGATCTTCAGTGTAAAGCTCTCTACGCTGAACTATTTTAGCTTGACGAGAGTGAAAAGATGATCTCCCTTTGAAGAATTTGAAGACATTCCATCGTGAACTAAATTTCACAAAGTTACAATACATTTAATATGAACCTTTCCAAAACCCAGAAACTAAACAGGGACCTTAAGCCTAATGCTCTGCCAACCAAGCCATTTGAGCCTCTGAGAAAACGTTTTGTTTTCAATTGAATTATGTTCTATATTTTTCTCAGGACATTTTGAACAATCTGGCAATTTTCAGGCAGCATGGAAATTCTAATAGACTAAGAAAAAACAAAACAAAACCGAAAGACTTTTTAAACTTTCATCAATCACATTGTTTTGGTTACCAAGCATATCCAATATTGGATTTCAAGTAGGGATGTTGAGATTTTCAGTGCATCAGTCCTTGCTGGTGGTTTTAAAGCCTACTGAAAACGTTTTGGGATGGATTTAGAAATGGGTACTTTTAATCATGTACTTTCCTGAATGAGGAGCATTCCTATCAATTTACGAAATAAAAAGGAGACTTCCAAAATAGTTATCGGTTGTTTTATATCCAAAGAAGAACATGCCGAAACCCGGGATAGAACCAGGGACCTTTAGATCTTCAGTCTAACGCTCTCCCAACTGAGCTATTTCAGCCTGTGCTGCTAGTTGTGGAGGTCACTGTTTTGGGAATTTGAAGATGTTCCACATCATAGAAATGCAAAGACATTGTGAATACAATTACAAGAATAACAAAAATTTCCAAACCGGAAGTAAATTTTTTAAACGTGTTGTGTTGTATTTTTGTACATTTATATGGTGTGAAAAGATGCTGAAACCAGGGATCGAACCAGGGACCTTTAGATCTTCAGTCTAACGCTCTCCCAACTGAGCTATTTCGGCCTCCTCTAAGAGTAAGCGTGGACACTTTTTTAAAAAATTGAAGACACAACAACAGCATAGAAATCCAACTGCATTACAAACCAGAGTCCTCTCCAGCACAAGAAAATTTCCAATTACTTCACAGGAAGCTACATTTCTTTAAATTAGTTGATAAGTATCAATATACTAGCAAGATAAAGCTTAACATTGAAGCAAGGACCTTTAGAGCTTCAGCGAGACCATGGCAAAACCTAGAGATGAGCCAGGTACTTGAAGATCTTCAGTGTAAAGCTCTGCATACTGAGCAAGGACCTGTAGAGCTTCAGCGAGACCATTGCAAAACCTAGAGATGTGCCAGATACTTCAAGATCTTCAGTGTAAAGCTCTCCACACTGAACTATTTTAGCTTCACGAGAGTGAAAAGATGATCTCCCTTTGAAGAATTTGAAGACATTCCATCGTGAACTAAATTTCACAAAGTTACAATACATTTAATATGAACCTTTCCAAAACCCAGAAACTAAACAGGGGCCTTAAGCCTAATGCTCTGCCAACCAAGCCATTTGAGCCTCTGAGAAAACGTTTTGTTTTCAATTGAATTATGTTCTATATTTTTCTCAGGACATTTTGAACAATCTGGCAATTTTCAGGCAGCATGGAAATTCTAATAGACTAAGAAAAAACAAAACAAAACCGAAAGACTTTTTAAACTTTCATCAATCACATTGTTTTGGTTACCAAGCATATCCAATATTGGATTTCAAGTAGGGATATTGAGATTTTCAGTGCATCAGTACTTGCTGGTGGTTTTAAAGCCTACTGAAAACGTTTTGGGATGGATTTAGAAATGGGTACTTTTAATCATGTACTTTCCTGAATGAGGAGCATCCCTATCAATTTACGAAAGAAAAAGGAGACTTCCAAAATAGTTATCGGTTGTTTTATATCCAAAGAAGAACATGCCGAAACACGGGATCCAACCAGGGACCTTTAGATCTTCAGTCTGACGCTCTCCCAACTGAGCTATTTCGGCCTGTGCTGCTAGTTGTGGAGGTCACTGTTTTGGGAATTTGAAGATGTTCCACATCATAGAAATGCAAAGACATTGTGAATACAATTACAAGAATAACAAAAATTTCCAAACCGGAAGTACCTGGCTCATCTCTAGGTTTTGCCATGGTCTCGCTGAAGCTCTAAAGGTCCTTGCTTCAATGTTAAGCTTTATCTTGCTAGTATATTGATACTTATCCAACTGCATTACAAACCAGAGTCCTCTCCAGCACAAGAAAATTTCCAATTACTTCACAGGAAGCTACATTTCTTTAAATTAGTTGATAAGTATCAATATACTAGCAAGATAAAGCTTAACATTGAAGCAAGGACCTTTAGAGCTTCAGCGAGACCATGGCAAAACCTAGAGATGAGCCAGGTACTTGAAGATCTTCAGTGTAAAGCTCTGCATACTGAGCAAGAAACTGTAGAGCTTCAGCGAGACCATTGCAAAACCTAGAGATGTGCCAGATACTTCAAGATCTTCAGTGTAAAGCTCTCCACACTGAACTATTTTAGCTTGACGAGAGTGAAAAGATGATCTCCCTTTGAAGAATTTGAAGACATTCCATCGTGAACTAAATTTCACAAAGTTACAATACATTTAATATGAACCTTTCCAAAACCCAGAAACTAAACAGGAACCTTAAGCCTAATGCTCTGCCAACCAAGCCATTTGAGCCTCTGAGAAAACGTTTTGTTTTCAATTGAATTATGTTCTATATTTTTCTCAGGACATTTTGAACAATCTGGCAATTTTCAGGCAGCATGGAAATTCTAATAGACTAAGAAAAAACAAAACAAAACCGAAAGACTTTTTAAACTTTCATCAATCACATTGTTTTGGTTACCAAGCATATCCAATATTGGATTTCAAGTAGGGATATTGAGATTTTCAGTGCATCAGTCCTTGCTGGTGGTTTTAAAGCCTACTGAAAACGTTTTGGGATGGATTTAGAAATGGGTACTTTTAATCATGTACTTTCCTGAATGAGGAGCATCCCTATCAATTTACGAAAGAAAAAGGAGACTTCCAAAATAGTTATCGGTTGTTTTATATCCAAAGAAGAACATGCCGAAACACGGGATTGAACCAGGGACCTTTAGATCTTCAGTCTAACGCTCTCCCAACTGAGCTATTTCGGCCTGTGCTGCTAGTTGTGGAGGTCACTGTTTTGGCAATTTGAAGATGTTCCACATCATAGAAATGCAAAGACATTGTGAATACAATTACAAGAATAACAAAAATTTCCCAACCGGAAGTAAAGTTTTTAAACGTGTTGTGTTGTATTTTTGTACATTTATATGGTGTGAAAAGATGCCGTAACCCGGGATCGAACCAGGGACCTTTAGATCTTCAGTCTAACGCTCTCCCAAATGAGCTATTTCGGCCTGTGCTGCTAGTTGTGGAGGTCACTGTTTTGGGAATTTGAAGATGTTCCACATCATAGAAATGCAAAGACATTGTGAATACAATTACAAGAATAACAAAAATTTCCAAACCGGAAGTACCTGGCTCATCTCTAGGTTTTGCCATGGTCTCGCTGAAGCTCTAAAGGTCCTTGCTTCAATGTTAAGCTTTATCTTGCTAGTATATTGATACTTATCCAACTGCATTACAAACCAGAGTCCTCTCCAGCACAAGAAAATTTCCAATTACTTCACAGGAAGCTACATTTCTTTAAATTAGTTGATAAGTATCAATATACTAGCAAGATAAAGCTTAACATTGAAGCAAGGACCTTTAGAGCTTCAGCGAGACCATGGCAAAACCTAGAGATGAGCCAGGTACTTGAAGATCTTCAGTGTAAAGCTCTGCATACTGAGCAAGAACCTGTAGAGCTTCAGCGAGACCATTGCAAAACCTAGAGATGTGCCAGATACTTCAAGATCTTCAGTGTAAAGCTCTCCACACTGAACTATTTTAGCTTCACGAGAGTGAAAAGATGATCTCCCTTTGAAGAATTTGAAGACATTCCATCGTGAACTAAATTTCACAAAGTTACAATACATTTAATATGAACCTTTCCAAAACCCAGAAACTAAACAGGGACCTTAAGCCTAATGCTCTGCCAACCAAGCCATTTGAGCCTCTGAGAAAACGTTTTGTTTTCAATTGAATTATGTTCTATATTTTTCTCAGGACATTTTGAACAATCTGGCAATTTTCAGGCAGCATGGAAATTCTAATAGACTAAGAAAAAACAAAACAAAACTGAAAGACTTTTTAAACTTTCATCAATCACATTGTTTTGGTTAACAAGCATATCCAATATTGGATTTCAAGTAGGGATATTGAGATTTTCAGTGCATCAGTCCTTGCTGGTGGTTTTAAAGCCTACTGAAAACATTTTGGGATGGATTTAGAAATGGGTACTTTTAATCATGTACTTTCCTGAATGAGGAGCATCCCTATCAATTTACGAAAGAAAAAGGAGACTTCCAAAATAGTTATCGGTTGTTTTATATCCAAAGACGAACATGCCGAAACACGGGATCGAACCAGGGACCTTTAGATCTTCAGTTCAACGCTCTCCCAACTGAGCTATTTCGGCCTGTGCTGCTAGTTGTGGAGGTCATTGTTTTAGGAATTTGAAGATGTACCACATCATAGAAATGCAAAGACATTGTGAATACAATTACAAGAATAACAAAATTTTCCAAACCGGAAGTACATTTTTTAATTGTGTTGTGTTGTATTTTTGTACATTTATATGGTGTGAAAAGATGCTGAAACCCGGGATCGAACCAGGGACTTTTAGATCTTCAGTCTAACGCTCTCCCAACTGAGCTATTTCGGCCTCCTCTAAGAGTAAGCGTGGACACTTTTTTAAAAAATGGAAAACACAACAACAGCATAGAAATCCAACTGCATTACAAACCAGAGTCCTCTCCAGCACAAGAAAATTTCCAATTACTTCACAGGAAGCTACATTTCTTTAAATTAGTTGATAAGTATCAATATACTAGCAAGATAAAGCTTAACATTGAAGCAAGGACCTTTAGAGCTTCAGCGAGACCATGGCAAAACCTAGAGATGAGCCAAGTACTTCAAGATCTTCAGTGTAAAGCTCTGCATACTGAGCACGGACCTGTAGAGCTTCAGCGAGACCATTGCAAAACCTAGAGATGTGCCAGATACTTCAAGATCTTCAGTGTAAAGCTCTCTACGCTGAACTATTTTAGCTTGACGAGAGTGAAAAGATGATCTCCCTTTGAAGAATTTGAAGACATTCCATCGTGAACTAAATTTCACAAAGTTACAATACATTTAATATGAACCTTTCCAAAACCCAGAAACTAAACAGGGACCTTAAGCCTAATGCTCTGCCAACCAAGCCATTTGAGCCTCTGAGAAAACGTTTTGTTTTCAATTGAATTATGTTCTATATTTTTCTCAGGACATTTTGAACAATCTGGCAATTTTCAGGCAGCATGGAAATTCTAATAGACTAAGAAAAAACAAAACAAAACCGAAAGACTTTTTAAACTTTCATCAATGACATTGTTTTGGTTACCAAGCATATCCAATATTGGATTTCAAGTAGGGATGTTGAGATTTTCAGTGCATCAGTCCTTGCTGGTGGTTTTAAAGCCTATTAAAAACGTTTTGGGATGGATTTAGAAATGGGTACTTTTAATCATGTACTTTCCTGAATGAGGAGCATTCCTATCAATTTACGAAAGAAAAAGGAGACTTCCAAAATAGTTATCGGTTGTTTTATATCCAAAGAACAACATGCCGAAACCCGGGATCGAACCAGGGACCTTTAGATCTTCAGTCTAACGCTCTCCCAACTGAGCTATTTCGGCCTGTGCTGCTAGTTGTGGAGGTCATTGTTTTAGGAATTTGAAGATGTTCCACATCATAGAAATGCAAAGACATTGTGAATACAATTACAAGAATAACAAAAATTTCCAAACCGGAAGTAAAGTTTTTAAACAATTTGTGTTGTATTTTTGTACATTTGTATGGTGTGAAAAAATGCCGAAACCCGGGATCGAACCAGGGACCTTTAGATATTCAGTCTAACGCTCTCCCAACTGAGCTATTTCGGCCTCCTCTAAGAGTAAGCGTGGACACTTTTTTAAAAAATTGAAGACACAACAACAGCATAGAAATCCAACTGCATTACAAACCAGAGTCCTCTCCAGCACAAGAAAATTTCCAATTACTTCACAGGAAGCTACATTTCTTTCAATTAGTTGATAAGTATCAATATACTAGCAAGATAAAGCTTAACATTGAAGCAAGGACCTTTAGAGCTTCAGCGAGACCATGGCAAAACCTAGAGATGAGCCAGGTACTTCAAGATCTTCAGTGTAAATCTCTTCATACTGAGCAAGGACCTGTAGAGCTTCAGCGAGACCATTGCAAAACCTAGAGATGTGCCAGATACTTCAAGATCTTCAGTGTAAAGCTCTCCACACTGAACTATTTTAGCTTGACGAGAGTGAAAAGATGATCTCCCTTTGAAGAATTTGAAGACATTCCATCGTGAACTAAATTTCACAAAGTTACAATACATTTAATATGAACCTTTCCAAAACCCAGAAACTAAACAGGGACCTTAAGCCTAATGCTCTGCCAACCAAGCCATTTGAGCCTCTGAGAAAACGTTTTGTTTTCAATTGAATTATGTTCTATATTTTTCTCAGGACATTTTGAACAATCTGGCAATTTTCAGGCAGCATGGAAATTCTAATAGACTAAGAAAAAACAAAACAAAACCGAAAGACTTTTTAAACTTTCATCAATGACATTGTTTTGGTTACCAAGCATATCCAATATTGGATTTCAAGTAGGGATGTTGAGATTTTCAGTGCATCAGTCCTTGCTGGTGGTTTTAAAGCCTACTGAAAACGTTTTGGGATGGATTTAGAAATGGGTACTTTTAATCATGTACTTTCCTGAATGAGGAGCATCCCTATCAATTTACGAAAGAAAAAGGAGACTTCCAAAATAGTTATCGGTTGTTTTATATCCAAAGAAGAACATGCCAAAACCCGGGATCGAACCAGGGACCTTTAGATCTTCAGTCTAACGCTCTCCCAACTGAGCTATTTCGGCCTGTGCTGCTAGTTGTGGAGGTCACTGTTTTGGGAATTTGAAGATGTTCCACATCATAGAAATGCAAAGACATTCTGAATACAATTACAAGAATAACAAAAATTTCCCAACCGGAAGTAAAGTTTTTAAACGTGTTGTGTTGTATTTTTGTACATTTATATGGTGTGAAAAGATGCCGAAACCCGGAATCGAACCAGGGACCTTTAGATCTTCAGTCTAACGCTCTCCCAACTGAGCTATTTCGGCCTGTGCTGCTAGTTGTGGAGGTCACTGTTTTGGGAATTTGAAGATGTTCCACATCATAGAAATGCAAAGACATTGTGAATACAATTACAAGAATAACAAAAATTTCCAAACCGGAAGTACCTGGCTCATCTCTAGGTTTTGCCATGGTCTCGCTGAAGCTCTAAAGGTCCTTGCTTCAATGTTAAGCTTTATCTTGCTAGTATATTGATACTTATCCAACTGCATTACAAACCAGAGTCCTCTCCAGCACAAGAAAATTTCCAATTACTTCACAGGAAGCTACATTTCTTTAAATTAGTTGATAAGTATCAATATACTAGCAAGATAAAGCTTAACATTGAAGCAAGGACCTTTAGAGCTTCAGCGAGACCATGGCAAAACCTAGAGATGAGCCAGGTACTTGAAGATCTTCAGTGTAAAGCTCTGCATACTGAGCAAGAAACTGTAGAGCTTCAGCGAGACCATTGCAAAACCTAGAGATGTGCCAGATACTTCAAGATCTTCAGTGTAAAGCTCTCCACACTGAACTATTTTAGCTGCACGAGAGTGAAAAGATGATCTCCCTTTGAAGAATTTGAAGACATTCCATCTTGAACTAAATTTCACAAAGTTACAATACATTTAATATGAACCTTTCCAAAACCCAGAAACTAAACAGGGACCTTAAGCCTAATGCTCTGCCAACCAAGCCATTTGAGCCTCTGAGAAAACGTTTTGTTTTCAATTGAATTATGTTCTATATTTTTCTCAGGACATTTTGAACAATCTGGCAATTTTCAGGCAGCATGGAAATTCTAATAGACTAAGAAAAAACAAAACAAAACCGAAAGACTTTTTAAACTTTCATCAATCACATTGTTTTGGTTACCAAGCATATCCAATATTGGATTTCAAGTAGGGATATTGAGATTTTCAGTGCATCAGTCCTTGCTGGTGGTTTTAAAGCCTACTGAAAACGTTTTGGGATGGATTTAGAAATGGGTACTTTTAATCATGTACTTTCCTGAATGAGGAGCATCCCTATCAATTTACGAAAGAAAAAGGAGACTTCCAAAATAGTTATCGGTTGTTTTATATCCAAAGAACAACATGCCAAAACACGGGATCGAACCAGGGACCTTTAGATCTTCAGTCTAACGCTCTCCCAACTGAGCTATTTCGGCCTGTGCTGCTAGTTGTGGAGGTCACTGTTTTGAGAAATTGAAGATGTTCCACATCATAGAAATGCAAAGACATTGTGAATACAATTACAAGAATAACAAAAATTTCCCAACCGGAAGTAAAGTTTTTAAACGTGTTGTGTTGTATTTTTGTACATTTATATGGTGTGAAAAGATGCCGAAACCCGGGATCGAACCAGGGACCTTTAGATCTTCAGTCTAACGCTCTCCCAACTGAGCTATTTCGGCCTCCTCTAAGAGAAAGCGTGGACACTTTTTTAAAAAATTGAAGACACAACAACAGCATAGAAATCCAACTGCATTACAAACCAGAGTCCTCTCCAGCACAAGAAAATTTCCAATTACTTCACAGGAAGCTACATTTCTTTAAATTAGTTGATAAGTATCAATATACTAGCAAGATAAAGCTTAACATTGAAGCAAGGACCTTTAGAGCTTCAGCGAGACCATGGCAAAACCTAGAGATGAGCCAGGTACTTCAAGATCTTCAGTGTAAAGCTCTGCATACCGAGCAAGGACCTGTAGAGCTTCAGCGAGACCATTGCAAAACCTAGAGATGTGCCAGATACTTCAAGATCTTCAGTGTAAAGCTCTCCACACTGAACTATTTTAGCTTCACGAGAGTGAAAAGATGATCTCCCTTTGAAGAATTTGAAGACATTCCATCGTGAACTAAATTTCACAAAGTTACAATACATTTAATATGAACCTTTCCAAAACCCAGAAACTAAACAGGGACCTTAAGCCTAATGCTCTGCCAACCAAGCCATTTGAGCCTCTGAGAAAACGTTTTGTTTTCAATTGAATTATGTTCTATATTTTTCTCAGGACATTTTGAACAATCTGGCAATTTTCAGGCAGCATGGAAATTCTAATAGACTAAGAAAAAACAAAACAAAACCGAAAGACTTTTTAAACTTTCATCAATGACATTGTTTTGGTTACCAAGCATATCCAATATTGGATTTCAAGTAGGGATGTTGAGATTTTCAGTGCATCAGTCCTTGCTGGTGGTTTTAAAGCCTACTAAAAACGTTTTGGGATGGATTTAGAAATGGGTACTTTTAATCATGTACTTTCCTGAATGAGGAGCATCCCTATCAATTTACGAAAGAAAAAGGAGACTTCCAAAATAGTTATCGGTTGTTTTATATCCAAAGAAGAACATGCCGAAACACGGGATCGAACCAGGGACCTTTAGATCTTCAGTCTAACGCTCTCCCAACTGAGCTATTTCGGCCTGTGCTGCTAGTTGTGGAGGTTACTGTTTTGGGAATTTGAAGATGTTCCACATCATAGAAATGCAAAGACATTGTGAATACAATTACAAGAATAACAAAAATTTCCAAACCGGAAGTAAATTTTTTAAACGTGTTGTATTTTTGTACATTTATATGGTGTGAAAAGTTGCCGAAACCCGGGATCGAAGAAGGGACCTTTAGATCTTCAGTCTAACGCTCTCCCAACTGAGCTATTTCAGCCTCCTCTAACAGCAAGCGTGGACACTTTTTTAAAAAATTGAAGACACAACAACAGCATAGAAATCCAACTGCATTACAAACCAGAGTCCTCTCCAGCACAAGAAAATTTCCAATTACTTCACAGGAAGCTACATTTCTTTAAATTAGTTGATAAGTATCAATATACTAGCAAGATAAAGCTTAAGATTGAAGCAAGGACCTTTAGAGCTTCAGCGAGACCATGGCAAAACCTAGAGATGAGCCAGGTACTTCAAGATCTTCAGTGTAAAGCTCTGCATACTGAGCAAGGACCTGTAGAGCTTCAGCGAGACCATTGCAAAACCTAGAGATGTGCCAGATACTTCAAGATCTTCAGTGTAAAGCTCTTCACACTGAACTATTTTAGCTTCACGAGAGTGAAAAGATGATCTCCCTTTGAAGAATTTGAAGACATTCCATCGTGAACTAAATTTCACAAAGTTACAATACATTTAATATAAACCTTTCCAAAACCCAGAAACTAAACAGGGACCTTAAGCCTAATGCTCTGCCAACCAAGCCATTTGAGCCTCTGAGAAAACGTTTTGTTTTCAATTGAATTATGTTCTATATTTTTCTCAGGACATTTTGAACAATCTGGCAATTTTCAGGCAGCATGGAAATTCTAATAGACTAAGAAAAAACAAAACAAAACCGAAAGACTTTTTAAACTTTTATCAATCACATTGTTTTGGTTACCAAGCATATCCAATATTGGATTTCAAGTAGGGATGTTGAGATTTTCAGTGCATCAGTCCTTGCTGGTGGTTTTAAGGCCTACTGAAAACGTTTTGGGATGGATTTAGAAATGGGTACTTTTAATCATGTACTTTCCTGAATAAGGAGCATTCCTATCAATTTACGAAAGAAAAAGGAGACTTCCAAAATAGTTATCGGTTGTTTTATATCCAAAGAAGAACATGCCGAAACCCGGGATCGAAACAGGGACCTTTAGATCTTCAGTCTAAAGCTCTCCCAACTGAGCTATTTCAGCCTCCTCTAACAGCAAGCGTGGACACTTTTTTAAAAAATTGAAGACACAACAACAGCATAGAAATCCAACTGCATTACAAACCAGAGTCCTCTCCAGCACAAGAAAATTTCCAATTACTTCACAGGAAGCTACATTTCTTTAAATTAGTTGATAAGTATCAATATACTAGCAAGATAAAGCTTAAGATTGAAGCAAGGACCTTTAGAGCTTCAGCGAGACCATGGCAAAACCTAGAGATGAGCCAGGTACTTCAAGATCTTCAGTGTAAAGCTCTGCATACTGAGCAAGGACCTGTAGAGCTTCAGCGAGACCATTGCAAAACCTAGAGATGTGCCAGATACTTCAAGATCTTCAGTGTAAAGCTCTTCACACTGAACTATTTTAGCTTCACGAGAGTGAAAAGATGATCTCCCTTTGAAGAATTTGAAGACATTCCATCGTGAACTAAATTTCACAAAGTTACAATACATTTAATATAAACCTTTCCAAAACCCAGAAACTAAACAGGGACCTTAAGCCTAATGCTCTGCCAACCAAGCCATTTGAGCCTCTGAGAAAACGTTTTGTTTTCAATTGAATTATGTTCTATATTTTTCTCAGGACATTTTGAACAATCTGGCAATTTTCAGGCAGCATGGAAATTCTAATAGACTAAGAAAAAACAAAACAAAACCGAAAGACTTTTTAAACTTTTATCAATCACATTGTTTTGGTTACCAAGCATATCCAATATTGGATTTCAAGTAGGGATGTTGAGATTTTCAGTGCATCAGTCCTTGCTGGTGGTTTTAAGGCCTACTGAAAACGTTTTGGGATGGATTTAGAAATGGGTACTTTTAATCATGTACTTTCCTGAATGAGGAGCATTCCTATCAATTTACGAAAGAAAAAGGAGACTTCCAAAATAGTTATCGGTTGTTTTATATCCAAAGAAGAACATGCCGAAACCCGGGATCGAACCAGGGACCTTTAGATCTTCAGTCTAACGCTCTCCCAACTGAGCTGTTTCGGCCTGTGCTGCTAGTTGTGGAGGTCACTGTTTTGGGAATTTGAAGATGTTCCACATCATAGAAATGCAAAGACATTGTAAATACAATTACAAGAATAACAAAAATTTCCAAAGCGGAAGTAAAGTCTTTAAACGTGTTGTGTTGTATTTTTGTACATTTATATGGTGTGAAAAGATGCCGAAACCCGGGATCGAACCAGGGACCTTTAGATCTTCAGTCTAACGCTCTCCCAACTGAGCTATTTCGGCCTCCTCTAACAGTAAGCGTGGACACTTTTTTAAAAAATTGAAGACACAACAACAGCATAGAAATCCAACTGCATTACAAACCAGAGTCCTCTCCAGCACAAGAAAATTTCCAATTACTTCACAGGAAGCTACATTTCTTTAAATTAGTTGATAAGTATCAATATACTAGCAAGATAAAGCTTAACATTGAAGCAAGGACCTTTAGAGCTTCAGCGAGACCATGGCAAAACCTAGAGATGAGCCAGGTACTTCAAGATCTTCAGTGTAAAGCTCTGCATACCGAGCAAGGACCTGTAGAGCTTCAGCGAGACCATTGCAAAACCTAGAGATGTGCCAGATACTTCAAGATCTTCAGTGTAAAGCTCTCCACACTGAACTATTTTAGCTTCACGAGAGTGAAAAGATGATCTCCCTTTGAAGAATTTGAAGACATTCCATCGTGAACTAAATTTCACAAAGTTACAATACATTTAATATGAACCTTTCCAAAACCCAGAAACTAAACAGGGACCTTAAGCCTAATGCTCTGCCAACCAAGCCATTTGAGCCTCTGAGAAAACGTTTTGTTTTCAATTGAATTATGTTCTATATTTTTCTCAGGACATTTTGAACAATCTGGCAATTTTCAGGCAGCATGGAAATTCTAATAGACTAAGAAAAAACAAAACAAAACCGAAAGACTTTTTAAACTTTCATCAATCACATTGTTTTGGTTACCAAGCATATCCAATATTGGATTTCAAGTAGGGATGTTGAGATTTTCAGTGCATCAGTCCTTGCTGGTGGTTTTAAAGCCTACTGAAAACGTTTTGGGATGGATTTAGAAATGGGTACTTTTAATCATGTACTTTCCTGAATGAGGAGCATCCCTATCAATTTACGAAAGAAAAAGGAGACTTCCAAAATAGTTATCGGTTGTTTTATATCCAAAGAAGAACATGCCGAAACCCGGGATCGAACCAGGGACCTTTAGATCTTCAGTCTAACGCTCTCCCAACTGAGCTATTTCGGCCTGTGCTGCTAGTTGTGGAGGTCACTGTTTTGGGAATTTGAAGATGTTCCACATCATAGAAATGCAAAGACATTGTGAATACAATTACAAGAATAACAAACATTTCCAAACCGGAAGTAAATTTTTTAAACGTGTTGTGTTTTTGTACATTTATATGGTGTTAAAATATGCTGAAACCCGGGATCGAACCAGGGACCTTTAGATCTCCAGTCTAACGCTCTCCCAACTGAGCTATTTCGGCCTCCTCTAATGGTAAACGTGGACACTTTTTTAGAAAATTGAAGACACAACAACAGCATAGAAATCCAACTGCATTACAAACCAGAGTCCTCTCCAGCACAAGAAAATTTCCAATTACTTCACAGGAAGCTACATTTCTTTAAATTAGTTGATAAGTATCAATATACTAGCAAGATAAAGCTTAACATTGAAGCAAGGACCTTTAGAGCTTCAGCGAGACCATGGCAAAACCTAGAGATGAGCCAGGTACTTCATGATCTTCAGTGTAAAGCTCTGCATACTGAGCAAGGACCTGTAGAGCTTCAGCGAGACCATTGCAAAACCTAGAGATGTGCCAGATACTTCAAGATCTTCAGTGTAAAGCTCTTCACACTGAACTATTTTAGCTTCACGAGAGTGAAAAGATGATCTCCCTTTGAAGAATTTGAAGACATTCCATCGTGAACTAAATTTCACAAAGTTACAATACATTTAATATGAACCTTTCCAAAACCCAGAAACTAAACAGGGACCTTAAGCCTAATGCTCTGCCAACCAAGCCATTTGAGCCTCTGAGAAAACGTTTTGTTTTCAATTAAATTATGTTCTATATTTTTCTCAGGACAATTTGAACAAGCTGGCAATTTTCAGGCAGCATGGAAATTCTAATAGACTAAGAAAAAACAAAACAAAACCGAAAGACTTTTTAAACTTTCATCAATCACATTGTTTTGGTTACCAAGCATATCCAATATTGGATTTCAAGTAGGGATGTTGAGATTTTCAGTGCATCAGTCCTTGCTGGTGGTTTTAAAGCCTACTGAAAACGTTTTGGGATGGATTTAGAAATGGGTACTTTTAATCATGTACTTTCCTGAATGAGGAGCATTCCTATCAATTTACGAAAGAAAAAGGAGACTTCCAAAATAGTTATCGGTTGTTTTATATCCAAAGAAGAACATGCCGAAACACGGGATCGAACCAGGGACCTTTAGATCTTCAGTCTAACGCTCTCTCAACTGAGCTATTTCGGCCTGTGCTGCTAGTTGTGGAGGTCACTGTTTTGGGAATTTGAAGATGTTCCACATCATAGAAATGCAAAGACATTGTGAATACAATTACAAGAATAACAAAATTTCCAAACCGGAAGTAAAGTTTTTAAACAATTTGTGTTGTATTTTTGTACATTTGTATGGTGTGAAAGGATGCCGAATCCCGGGATCGAACCAGGGACCTTTAGATCTTCAGTCTAGCGCTCTCCCAACTGAGCTATTTCGGCCTGTGCTGCTAGTTGTGGAGGTCACTGTTTTGGGAATTTGAAGATGTTCCACATCATAGAAATGCAAAGACATTGTGAATACTATTACAAGAATAACAAAAATTTCCAAACCGGAAGTACCTGGCTCATCTCTAGGTTTTGCCATGGTCTCGCTGAAGCTCTAAAGGTCCTTGCTTCAATGTTAAGCTTTATCTTGCTAGTATATTGATACTTATCCAACTGCATTACAAACCAGAGTCCTCTCCAGCACAAGAAAATTTCCAATTACTTCACAGGATGCTACATTTCTTTAAATTAGTTGATAAGTATCAATATACTAGCAAGATAAAGCTTAACATTGAAGCAAGGACCTTTAGAGCTTCAGCGAGACCATGGCAAAACCTAGAGATGAGCCAGGTACTTCAAGATCTTCAGTGTAAAGCTCTGCATACTGAGCAAGGACCTGTAGAGCTTCAGCGAGACCATTGCAAAACCTAGAGATGTGCCAGATACTTCAAGATCTTCAGTGTAAAGCTCTCCACACTGAACTATTTTAGCATCAAGAGAGTGAAAAGATGATCTCCCTTTGAAGAATTTGAAGACATTCCATCGTGAACTAAATTTCACAAAGTTACAATACATTTAATATGAACCTTTCCAAAACCCAGAAACTAAACAGGGACCTTAAGCCTAATGCTCTGCCAACCAAGCCATTTGAGCCTCTGAGAAAACGTTTTGTTTTCAATTGAATTATGTTCTATATTTTTCTCAGGACATTTTGAACAATCTGGCAATTTTCAGGCAGCATGGAAATTCTAATAGACTAAGAAAAAACAAAACAAAACCGAAAGACTTTTTAAACTTTCATCAATCACATTGTTTTGGTTACCAAGCATATCCAATATTGGATTTCAAGTAGGGATGTTGAGATTTTCAGTGCATCAGTCCTTGCTGGTGGTTTCAAAGCCTACTGAAAACGTTTTGGGATGGATTTAGAAATGGGTACTTTTAATCATGTACTTTCCTGAATGAGGAGCATCCCTATCAATTTACGAAAGAAAAAGGAGACTTCCAAAATAGTTATCGGTTGTTTTACATGCAAAGAAGAACATGCCCAAACCCGGGATCGAACCAGGGACCTTTAGATCTTCAGTCTAACGCTCTCCCAAGTGAGCTATTTCGGCCTGTGCTGCTAGTTGTGGAGGTCACTGTTTTGGGAATTTGAAGATGTTCCACATCATAGAAATGCAAAGACATTGTGAATACAATTACAAGAATAACAAAAATTTCCAAACCGGAATTAAATTTTTTAAACGTGTTGTGTTTTTGTACATTTATATCGTGTGAAAAGATGCTGAAACCCGGGATCGAACCAGGGACCTTTAGATCTTCAGTCTAACGCTCTCCCAACTGAGCTACTTCGGCCTCCTTTTAACAGTAAGCGTGGACACTTTTTTAAAAAATTGAAGACACAACAACAGCATAGAAATCCAACTGCATTACAAACCAGAGTCCTCTCCAGCACAAGAAAATTTCCAATTACTTCACAGGAAGCTACATTTCTTTAAATTAGTTGATAAGTATCACTATACTAGCAAGATAAAGCTTAACATTGAAGCAAGGACCTTTAGAGCTTCAGCGAGACCATGGCAAAACCTAGAGATGAGCCAGGTACTTCAAGATCTTCAGTGTAAAGCTCTGCATACTGAGCAAGGACCTGTAGAGCTTCAGCGAGACCATTGCAAAACCTAGAGATGTGCCAGATACTTCAAGATCTTCAGTGTAAAGCTCTCCACACTGAACTATTTTAGCATCACGAGAGTGAAAAGATGATCTCCCTTTGAAGAATTTGAAGACATTCCATCGTGAACTAAATTTCACAAAGTTACAATACATTTAATATGAACCTTTCCAAAACCCAGAAACTAAACAGGGACCTTAAGCCTAATGCTCTGCCAACCAAGCCATTTGAGCCTCTGAGAAAACGTTTTGTTTTCAATTTAATTATGTTCTATATTTTTCTCAGGACATTTTGAACAATCTGGCAATTTTCAGGCAGCATGGAAATTCTAATAGACTAAGAAAAAACAAAACAAAACAAAACCGAAAGACTTTTTAAACTTTCATCAATCACATTGTTTTGGTTACCAAGCATATCCAATATTGGATTTCAAGTAGGGATGTTGAGATTTTCAGTGCATCAGTCCTTGCTGGTGGTTTTAAAGCCTACTGAAAACGTTTTGGGATGGATTTAGAAATGGGTACTTTTAATGATGTACTTTCCAGAATGAGGAGCATCCCTATCAATTTATGAAAGAAAAAGGAGACTTCCAAAATAGTTATCGGTTGTTTTATATCCAAAGAAGAACATGCCGAAACCCGGGATCGAACCAGGGACCTTTAGATCTTCAGTCTAACGCTCTCCCAACTGAGCTATTTCGGCCTGTGCTGCTAGTTGTGGAGGTCACTGTTTTGGGAATTTGAAGATGTTCCACATCATAGAAATGCAAAGACATTGTGAATACAATTACAAGAATAACAAAAATTTCCAAACCAGAAGTAAATTTTTTAAACGTGTTGTGTTGTATTTTTGTACATTTATATGGTGTGAAAAGATTACAACACTCGGGATTGAACCAGGAACCTTTAGATCTTCAGTCTAACGCTCTCCCAACTGAGCTATTTGGGCCTGTGCTGCTAATTGTGTAGGTCACTGTTTTGGGAATTTGAAGATGTTCCACATCATAGAAATGCAAAGACATTGTGAATACAATTACAAGAATAACAAAAATTTCCAAACCGGAAGTAAATTTTTTAAATGTGTTGTGTTGTATTTTTATACATTTATATGGTGTGAAAAGATGCCGAAACCCGGGATCGAACCAGGGACCTTTAGATCTTCAGTTTAACGCTCTCCCAACTGAGCTATTTCAGCCTCCTCTAACAGTAAGCGTGGACACTTTTTAAAAAAATTGAAGACACAACAACAGCATAGAAATCCAACTGCATTACAAACCAGAGTCCTCTCCAGCACAAGAAAATTTCCAATTACTTCACAGGAAGCTACATTTCTTTAAATTAGTTGATAAGTATCAATATACTAGCAAGATAAAGCTTAACATTGAAGCAAGGACCTTTAGAGCTTCATCGAGACCATGGCAAAACCTAGAGATGAGCCAGGTACTTCAAGATCTTCAGTGTAAAGCTCTGCATACTGAGCAAGGACCTGTAGAGCTTCAGCGAGACCATTGCAAAACCTAGAGATGTGCCAGATACTTCAAGATCTTCAGTGTAAAGCTCTCCACACTGAACTATTTTAGCTTCACGAGAGTGAAAAGATGATCTCCCTTTGAAGAATTTGAAGACATTCCATCGTGAACTAAATTTCACAAAGTTACAATACATTTAATATGAACCTTTCCAAAACCCAGAAACTAAACAGGGACCTTAAGCCTAATGCTCTGCCAACCAAGCCATTTGAGCCTCTGAGAAAACGTTTTGTTTTCAATTTAATTATGTTCTATATTTTTCTCAGGACATTTTGAAAAATCTGGCAATTTTCAGGCAGCATGGAAATTCTAATAGACTAAGAAAAAACAAAACAAAACCGAAAGACTTTTTAAACTTTCATCAATCACATTGTTTTGGTTACCAAGCATATCCAATATTGGATTTCAAGTAGAGATGTTGAGATTTTTAGTGCATCAGTCCTTGCTGGTGGTTTTAAAGCCTACTGAAAACGTTTTGGGATGGATTTAGAAATGGGTACTTTTAATCATGTACTTTCCTGAATGAGGAGCATCCCTATCAATTTACGAAAGAAAAAGGAGACTTCCAAAATAGTTATCGGTTGTTTTATATCCAAAGAAGAACATGCCGAAACCCGGGATCGAACCAGGGACCTTTAGATCTTCAGTCTAACGCTCTCCCAACTGAGCTATTTCGGCCTGTGCTGCTAGTTGTGGAGGTCACTGTTTTGGGAATTTGAAGATGTTCCACATCATAGAAATGCAAAGACATTGTGAATACAATTACAAGAATAACAAAAATTTCCAAACCGGAAGTAAAGTTTTTAAACGTGCTGTGTTGTTTTTTTGTACATTTATATGGTGTGAAAAGATGCAGAAACCCGGGATCGAACCAGGGACCTTTAGATCTTCAGTCTAACGCTCTCCCAACTGAGCTATTTCGGCCTCCTCTAAGAGTAAGCGTGGACACTTTTTTAAAAAATTGAAGACACAACAACAGCATAGAAATCCAACTGCATTACAAACCAGAGTCCTCTCCAGCACAAGAAAATTTCCAATTACTTCACAGGAAGCTACATTTCTTTAAATTAGTTGATAAGTATCAATATACTAGCAAGATAAAGCTTAACATTGAAGCAAGGACCTTTAGAGCTTCAGCGAGACCATGGCAAAACCTAGAGATGAGCCAGGTACTTCAAGATCTTCAGTGTAAAGCTCTCTACACTGAACTATTTTAGCTTGACGAGAGTGAAAAGATGATCTCCCTTTGAAGAATTTGAAGACATTCCATCGTGAATTAAATTTCACAAAGTTACAATACATTTAATATGAACCTTTCCAAAACCCAGAAACTAAACAGGGACCTTAAGCCTAATGCTCTGCCAACCAAGCCATTTGAGCCTCTGAGAAAACGTTTTGTTTTCAATTTAATTATGTTCTATATTTTTGACAGGACATTTTGAACAATCTGGCAATTTTCAGGCAGCATGGAAATTCTAATAGACTAAGAAAAAACAAAACAAAACCGAAAGACTTTTTAAACTTTCATCAATCACATTGTTTTGGTTACCAAGCATATCCAATATTGGATTTCAAGTAGGGATGTTGAGATTTTCAGTGCATCAGTCCTTGCTGGTGGTTTTAAAGCCTACTGAAAACGTTTTGGGATGGATTCAGAAATGGGTACTTTTAATCATGTACTTTCCTGAATGAGGAGCATCCCTATCAATTTACGAAAGAAAAAGGAGACTTCCAAAATAGTTATCGGTTGTTTTATATCCAAAGAAGATCATGCCGAAACCCGGGATCGAACCAGGGACCTTTAGATCTTCAGTCTAACGCTCTCCCAACTGAGCTATTTCGGCCTGTGCTGCTAGTTGTGGAGGTCACTTTTTTGGGAATTTGAAGATGTTCTCCATCATAAAAATGCAAAGACATTGTGAATACAACTACTGAAAACGTTTTGGGATGGATTTAGAAATGGGTACTTTTAATCATGTACTTTCCTGAATGAGGAGCATCCCTATCAATTTACGAAAGAAAAAGGAGACTTCCAAAATAGTTATCGGTTGTTTTATATCCAAAGAAGAACATGCCGAAACCCGGCATCGAACCAGGGACCTTTAGATCTTCAGTCTAACGCTCTCCCAACTGAGCTATTTCGGCCTCCTCTAACAGTAAGCGTGGACACTTTTTTAAAAAATTGAAGACACAACAACTACATAGAAATCCAACTGCATTACAAACCAGAGTCCTCTCCAGCACAAGAAAATTTCCAATTACTTCACAGGAAGCTACATTTCTTTAAATTAGTTGATAAGTATCAATATACTAGCAAGATAAAGCTTAACATTGAAGCAAGGACCTTTAGAGCTTCAGCGAGACCATGGCAAAACCTAGAGATGAGCCAGGTACTTCAAGATCTTCAGTGTAAAGCTCTGCATACTGAGCAAGGACCTGTAGAGCTTCAGCGAGACCATTGCAAAACCTAGAGATGTGCCAGATACTTCAAGATCTTCAGTGTAAAGCTCTCCACACTGAACTATTTTAGCTTGACGAGAGTGAAAAGATGATCTCCCTTTGAAGAATTTGAAGACATTCCATCGTGAACTAAATTTCACAAAGTTACAATACATTTAATATGAACCTTTCCAAAACCCAGAAACTAAACAGGGACCTTAAGCCTAATGCTCTGCCAACCAAGCCATTTGAGCCTCTGAGAAAACGTTTTGTTTTCAATTGAATTATGTTCTATATTTTTCTCAGGACACTTTGAACAATCTGGCAATTTTAAGGCAGAATGGAAATTCTAATAGACTAAGAAAAAACAAAACAAAACCGAAAGACTTTTTAAACTTTCATCAATCACATTGTTTTGGTTACCAAGCATATCCAATATTGGATTTCAAGTAGGGATGTTGAGATTTTCAGTGCATCAGTCCTTGCTGGTGGTTTTAAAGCCTACTAAAAACGTTTTGGGATGGATTTAGAAATGGGTACTTTTAATCATGTACTTTCCTGAATGAGGAGCATCCCTATCAATTTACGAAAGAAAAAGGAGACTTCCAAAATAGTTATCGGTTGTTTTATATCCAAAGAAGAACATGCGAAAACACGGGATGGAACCAGGGACCTTTAGATCTTCAGTCTAACGCTCTCCCAACTGAGCTATTTCGGCCTGTGCTGCTAGTTGTGGAGGTCATTGTTTTAGGAATTTGAAGATGTTCCACATCATAGAAATGCAAAGACATTGTGAATACAATTACAAGAATAACAAAATTTCCAAACCGGAAGTAAAGTTTTTAAACAATTTGTGTTGTATTTTTGTACATTTGTATGGTGTGAAAGGATGCCGAATCCCAGGATCGAACCAGGGACCTTTAGATCTTCAGTCTAACGCTCTCCCAACTGAGCTATTTCGGCCTCCTCTAAGAGTAAGCGTGGACACTTTTTTAAAAAATTGAAGACACAACAACAGCATAGAAATCCAACTGCATTACAAACCAGAGTCCTCTCCAGCACAAGAAAATTTCCAATTACTTCACAGGAAGCTACATTTCTTTAAATTAGTTGATAAGTATCAATATACTAGCAAGATAAAGCTTAACATTGAAGCAAGGACCTTTAGAGCTTCAGCGAGACCATGGCAAAACCTAGAGATGAGCCAGGTACTTCAAGATCTTCAGTGTAAATCTCTTCATACTGAGCAAGGACCTGTAGAGCTTCAGCGAGACCATTGCAAAACCTAGAGATGTGCCAGATACTTCAAGATCTTCAGTGTAAAGCTCTCCACACTGAACTATTTTAGCTTCACGAGAGTGAAAAGATGATCTCCCTTTGAAGAATTTGAAGACATTCCATCGTGAACTAAATTTCACAAAGTTACAATACATTTAATATGAACCTTTCCAAAACCCAGAAACTAAACAGGGACCTTAAGCCTAATGCTCTGCAAACCAAGCCATTTGAGCCTCTGAGAAAACGTTTTGTTTTCAATTGAATTATGTTCTATATTTTTCTCAGGACATTTTGAACAATCTGGCAATTTTCAGGCAGCATGGAAATTCTAATAGACTAAGAAAAAACAAAACAAAACCGAAAGACTTTTTAAACTTTCATCAATCACATTGTTTTGGTTACCAAGCATATCCAATATTGGATTTCAAGTAGGGATGTTGAGATTTTCAGTGCATCAGTCCTTGCTGGTGGTTTTAAAGCCTACTGAAAACGTTTTGGGATGGATTTAGAAATGGGTACTTTTAATCATGTACTTTCCTGAATGAGGAGCATTCCTATCAATTTACGAAAGAAAAAGGAGACTTCCAAAATAGTTATCGGTTGTGTTATATCCAAAGAAGAACATGCCGAAACCCGGGATAGAACCAGGGACCTTTAGATCTTCAGTCTAACGCTCTCCCAACTGAGCTATTTCAGCCTGTGCTGCTAGTTGTGGAGGTCACTGTTTTGGGAATTTGAAGATGTTCCACATCATAGAAATGCAAAGACATTGTGAATACAATTACAAGAATAACAAAAATTTCCAAACCGGAAGTAAATTTTTTAAACGTGTTGTGTTGTATTTTTGTACATTTATATGGTGTGAAAAGATGCTGAAACCCGGGATCGAACCAAGGACCTTTAGATCTTCAGTCTAACGCTCTCCCAACTGAGCTATTTCGGCCTCCTCTAAGAGTAAACGTGGACACTTTTTTAAAAAATTGAAGACACAACAACAGCATAGAAATCCAACTGCATTACAAACCAGAGTCCTCTCCAGCACAAGAAAATTTCCAATTACTTCACAGGAAGCTACATTTCTTTAAATTAGTTGATAAGTATCAATATACTAGCAAGATAAAGCTTAACATTGAAGCAAGGACCTTTAGAGCTTCAGCGAGACCATGGCAAAACCTAGAGATGAGCCAGGTACTTCAAGATCTTCAGTGTAAAGCTCTGCATACTGAGCAAGGACCTGTAGAGCTTCAGCAAGACCATTGCAAAACCTCGAGATGTGCCAGATACTTCAAGATCTTCAGTGTAAAGCTCTCCACACTGAACTATTTTAGCTTGACGAGAGTGAAAAGATGATCTCCCTTTGAAGAATTTGAAGACATTCCATCGTGAACTAAATTTCACAAAGTTACAATACATTTAATATGAACCTTTCCAAAACCCAGAAACTAAACAGGGACCTTAAGCCTAATGCTCTGCCAACCAAGCCATTTGAGCCTCTGAGAAAACGTTTTGTTTTCAATTGAATTATGTTCTATATTTTTCTCAGGACATTTTGAACAATCTGGCAATTTTCAGGCAGCATGGAAATTCTAATAGACTAAGAAAAAACAAAACAAAACCGAAAGACTTTTTAAACTTTTATCAATCACATTGTTTTGGTTACCAAGCATATCCAATATTGGATTTCAAGTAGGGATGTTAAGATTTTCAGTGCATCAGTCCTTGCTGGTGGTTTTAAAGCCTACTGAAAACGTTTTGGGATGGATTTAGAAATGGGTACTTTTAATCATGTACTTTCCTGAATGAGGAGCATCCCTATCAATTTACGAAAGAAAAAGGAGACTTCCAAAATAGTTATCGGTTGTTTTATATCCAAAGAAGAACATGCCGAAACCCAGGATCGAACCAGGGACCTTTAGATCTTCAGTCTAACGCTCTCCCAACTGAGCTATTTCGGCCTGTGCTGCTAGTTGTGGAGGTCACTGTTTTGGGAATTTGAAGATGTTCCACATCATAGAAATGCAAAGACATTCTGAATACAATTACAAGAATAACAAAAATTTCCCAACCGGAAGTAAAGTTTTTAAACGTGTTGTGTTGTATTTTTGTACATTTATATGGTGTGAAAAGATGCCGAAACCCGGGATTGAACCAGGGACCTTTAGATCTTCAGTCTAACGCTCTCCCAACTGAGCTATTTCGGCCTGTGCTGCTAGTTGTGGAGGTCACTGTTTTGGGAATTTGAAGATGTTCCACATCATAGAAATGCAAAGACATTGTGAATACAATTACAAGAATAACAAAAATTTCCAAACCGGAAGTACCTGGCTCATCTCTAGGTTTTGCCATGGTCTCGCTGAAGCTCTAAAGGTCCTTGCTTCAATGTTAAGCTTTATCTTGCTAGTATATTGATACTTATCCAACTGCATTACAAACCAGAGTCCTCTCCAGCACAAGAAAATTTCCAATTACTTCACAGGAAGCTACATTTCTTTAAATTAGTTGATAAGTATCAATATACTAGCAAGATCAAGCTTAACATTGAAGCAAGGACCTTTAGAGCTTCAGCGAGACCATGGCAAAACCTAGAGATGAGCCAGGTACTTGAAGATCTTCAGTGTAAAGCTCTGCATACTGAGCAAGAACCTGTAGAGCTTCAGCGAGACCATTGCAAAACCTAGAGATGTGCCAGATACTTCAAGATCTTCAGTGTAAAGCTCTCCACACTGAACTATTTTAGCTTGACGAGAGTGAAAAGATGATCTCCCTTTGAAGAATTTGAAGACATTCCATCGTGAACTAAATTTCACAAAGTTACAATACATTTAATATGAACCTTTCCAAAACCCAGAAACTAAACAGGGACCTTAAGCCTAATGCTCTGCCAACCAAGCCATTTGAGCCTCTGAGAAAACGTTTTGTTTTCAATTGAATTATGTTCTATATTTTTCTCAGGACACTTTGAACAATCTGGCAATTTTAAGGCAGAATGGAAATTCTAATAGACTAAGAAAAAACAAAACAAAACCGAAAGACTTTTTAAACTTTCATCAATCACATTGTTTTGGTTACCAAGCATATCCAATATTGGATTTTAAGTAGGGATGTTGAGATTTTCAGTGCATCAGTCCTTGCTGGTGGTTTTAAAGCCTACTAAAAACGTTTTGGGATGGATTTAGAAATGGGTACTTTTAATCATGTACTTTCCTGAATGAGGAGCATCCCTATCAATTTACGAAAGAAAAAGGAGACTTCCAAAATAGTTATCGGTTGTTTTATATCCAAAGAAGAACATGCGAAAACACGGGATGGAACCAGGGACCTTTAGATCTTCAGTCTAACGCTCTCCCAACTGAGCTATTTCGGCCTGTGCTGCTAGTTGTGGAGGTCATTGTTTTAGGAATTTGAAGATGTTCCACATCATAGAAATGCAAAGACATTGTGAATACAATTACAAGAATAACAAAATTTCCAAACCGGAAGTAAAGTTTTTAAACAATTTGTGTTGTATTTTTGTACATTTGTATGGTGTGAAAGGATGCCGAATCCCGGGATCGAACCAGGGACCTTTAGATCTTCAGTCTAACGCTCTCCCAACTGAGCTATTTCGGCCTCCTCTAAGAGTAAGCGTGGACACTTTTTTAAAAAATTGAAGACACAACAACAGCATAGAAATCCAACTGCATTACAAACCAGAGTCCTCTCCAGCACAAGAAAATTTCCAATTACTTCACAGGAAGCTACATTTCTTTAAATTAGTTGATAAGTATCAATATACTAGCAAGATAAAGCTTAACATTGAAGCAAGGACCTTTAGAGCTTCAGCGAGACCATGGCAAAACCTAGAGATGAGCCAGGTACTTCAAGATCTTCAGTGTAAATCTCTTCATACTGAGCAAGGACCTGTAGAGCTTCAGCGAGACCATTGCAAAACCTAGAGATGTGCCAGATACTTCAAGATCTTCAGTGTAAAGCTCTCCACACTGAACTATTTTAGCTTCACGAGAGTGAAAAGATGATCTCCCTTTGAAGAATTTGAAGACATTCCATCGTGAACTAAATTTCACAAAGTTACAATACATTTAATATGAACCTTTCCAAAACCCAGAAACTAAACAGGGACCTTAAGCCTAATGCTCTGCAAACCAAGCCATTTGAGCCTCTGAGAAAACGTTTTGTTTTCAATTGAATTATGTTCTATATTTTTCTCAGGACATTTTGAACAATCTGGCAATTTTCAGGCAGCATGGAAATTCTAATAGACTAAGAAAAAACAAAACAAAACCGAAAGACTTTTTAAACTTTCATCAATCACATTGTTTTGGTTACCAAGCATATCCAATATTGGATTTCAAGTAGGGATGTTGAGATTTTCAGTGCATCAGTCCTTGCTGGTGGTTTTAAAGCCTACTGAAAACGTTTTGGGATGGATTTAGAAATGGGTACTTTTAATCATGTACTTTCCTGAATGAGGAGCATTCCTATCAATTTACGAAAGAAAAAGGAGACTTCCAAAATAGTTATCGGTTGTGTTATATCCAAAGAAGAACATGCCGAAACCCGGGATAGAACCAGGGACCTTTAGATCTTCAGTCTAACGCTCTCCCAACTGAGCTATTTCAGCCTGTGCTGCTAGTTGTGGAGGTCACTGTTTTGGGAATTTGAAGATGTTCCACATCATAGAAATGCAAAGACATTGTGAATACAATTACAAGAATAACAAAAATTTCCAAACCGGAAGTAAATTTTTTAAACGTGTTGTGTTGTATTTTTGTACATTTATATGGTGTGAAAAGATGCTGAAACCCGGGATCGAACCAGGGACCTTTAGATCTTCAGTCTAACGCTCTCCCAACTGAGCTATTTCGGCCTGTGCTGCTAGTTGTGGAGGTCACTGTTTTGGGAATTTGAAGATGTTCCACATCATAGAAATGCAAAGACATTGTGAATACAATTACAAGAATAACAAAAATTTCCAAAGCGGAAGTAAATTTTTTAAACGTGTTGTGTTGTATTTTTGTACATTTATATGGTGTGAAAAGATGCTGAAACCCGGGATTGAACCAGGGACCTTTAGATCTTCAGTCTAACGCTCTTCCAACTGAGCTATTTCGGCCTCCTCTAAGAGTAAGCGTGGACACTTTTTTAAAAAATTGAAGACACAACAACAGCATAGAAATCCAACTGCATTACAAACCAGAGTCCTCTCCAGCACAAGAAAATTTCCAATTACTTCACAGGAAGCTACATTTCTTTAAATTAGTTGATAAGTATCAATATACTAGCAAGATAAAGCTTAACATTGAAGCAAGGACCTTTAGAGCTTCAGCGAGACCATGGCAAAACCTAGAGATGAGCCAGGTACTTCAAGATCTTCAGTGTAAAGCTCTGCATACTGAGCAAGGACCTGTAGAGCTTCAGCGAGACCATGGCAAAACCTAGAGATGAGCAAGGTACTTCAAGATCTTCAGTGTAAAGCTCTGCATACTGAGCAAGGACCTGTAGAGCTTCAGCGAGACCATTGCAAAACCTAGAGATGTGCCAGATACTTCAAGATCTTCAGTGTAAAGCTCTTCACACTGAACTATTTTAGCTTCACGAGAGTGAAAAGATGATCTCCCTTTGAAGAATTTGAAGACATTCCATCGTGAACTAAATTTCACAAAGTTACAATACATTTAATATAAACCTTTCCAAAACCCAGAAACTAAACAGGGACCTTAAGCCTAATGCTCTGCCAACCAAGCCATTTGAGCCTCTGAGAAAACGTTTTGTTTTCAATTGAATTATGTTCTATATTTTTCTCAGGACATTTTGAACAATCTGGCAATTTTCAGGCAGCATGGAAATTCTAATAGACTAAGAAAAAACAAAACAAAACCGAAAGACTTTTTAAACTTTCATCAATCACATTGTTTTGGTTACCAAGCATATCCAATATTGGATTTCAAGTAGGGATGTTGAGATTTTCAGTGCATCAGTCTTTGCTGGTGGTTTTAAGGCCTACTGAAAACGTTTTGGGATGGATTTAGAAATGGGTACTTTTAATCATGTACTTTCCTGAATGAGGAGCATTCCTATCAATTTACGAAAGAAAAAGGAGACTTCCAAAATAGTTATCGGTTGTTTTATATCCAAAGAAGAACATGCCAAAACCCGGGATCGAACCAGGGACCTTTAGATCTTCAGTCTAACGCTCTCCCAACTGAGCTATTTCGGCCTGTGCTGCGAGTTGTGAAGGTCACTGTTTTGGGAATTTGAAGATGATCCACATCATAGAAATGCAAAGACATTGTGAATACAATTACAAGAATAACAAAAATTTCCAAAAAGCGGAAGTAAAGTTTTTAAACGTGTTGTGTTGTATTTTTGTACATTTATATGGTGTGAAAAGATGCCGAAACCCGGGATCGAACCAGGGGCCTTTAGATCTTCAGTCTAACGCTCTCCCAACTGAGCTATTTCGGCCTCCTCTAACAGCAAGCGTGGACACTTTTTTAAAAAATTGAAGACACAACAACTACATAGAAATCCAACTGCATTACAAACCAGAGTCCTCTCCAGCACAAGAAAATTTCCAATTACTTCACAGGAAGCTACATTTCTTTAAATTAGTTGATAAGTATCAATATACTAGCAAGATAAAGCTTAAGATTGAAGCAAGGACCTTTAGAGCTTCAGCGAGACCATGGCAAAACCTAGAGATGAGCCAGGTACTTCAAGATCTTCAGTGTAAAACTCTGCATACTGAGCAAGGACCTGTAGAGCTTCAGCGAGACCATTGCAAAACCTAGAGATGTGCCAGATACTTCAAGATCTTCAGTGTAAAGCTCTTCATACTGAACTATTTTAGCTTCACGAGAGTGAAAAGATGATCTCCCTTTGAAGAATTTGAAGACATTCCATCGTGAACTAAATTTCACAAAGTTACAATACATTTAATATGAACCTTTCCAAAACCCAGAAACTAAACAGGGACCTTAAGCCTAATGCTCTGCCAACCAAGCCATTTGAGCCTCTGAGAAAACGTTTTGTTTTCAATTGAATTATGTTCTATATTTTTCTCAGGACAATTTGAACAATCTGGCAATTTTCAGGCAGCTTGGAAATTCTAATAGACTAAGAAAAAACAAAACAAAACCGAAAGACTTTTTAAACTTTCATCAATCACATTGTTTTGGTTACCAAGCATATCCAATATTGGATTTCAAGTAGGGATGTTGAGATTTTCAGTGCATCAGTCCTTGCTGGTGGTTTTAAAGCCTACTGAAAACGTTTTGGGATGGATTTAGAAATGGGTACTTTTACTCATGTACTTTCCTGAATGAGGAGCATCCCTATCAATTTACGAAAGAAAAAGGAGACTTCCAAAATAGTTATCGGTTGTTTTATATCCAAAGAAGAACATGCCGAAACCCGGGATCGAACCAGGGACCTTTAGATCTTCAGTCTAACGCTCTCCCAACTGAGCTATTTCGGCCTGTGCTGCGAGTTGTGGAGGTCACTGTTTTGGGAATTTGAAGATGTTCCACATCATAGAAATGCAAAGACATTGTGAATACAATTACAAGAATAACAAAAATTTCCAAAAAGCGGAAGTAAAGTTTTTAAACGTGTTGTGTTGTATTTTTGTACATTTATATGGTGTGAAAATATGCTGAAACCCGGGATCGAACCAGGGGCCTTTAGATCTCCAGTCTAACGCTCTCCCAACTGAGCTATTTCGGCCTCCTCTAATGGTAAGCGTGGACACTTTTTTAAAAAATTGAAGACACAACAACTACATAGAAATCCAACTGCATTACAAACCAGAGTCCTCTCCAGCACAAGAAAATTTCCAATTACTTCACAGGAAGCTACATTTCTTTAAATTAGTTGATAAGTATCAATATACTAGCAAGATAAAGCTTAACATTGAAGCAAGGACCTTTAGAGCTTCAGCGAGACCATGGCAAAACCTAGAGATGAGCCAGGTACTTCATGATCTTCAGTGTAAAGCTCTGCATACTGAGCAAGGACCTGTAGAGCTTCAGCGAGACCATTGCAAAACCTAGAGATGTGCCAGATACTTCAAGATCTTCAGTGTAAAGCTCTTCACACTGAACTATTTTAGCTTCACGAGAGTGAAAAGATGATCTCCCTTTGAAGAATTTGAAGACATTCCATCGTGAACTAAATTTCACAAAGTTACAATACATTTAATATGAACCTTTCCAAAACCCAGAAACTAAACAGGGACCTTAAGCCTAATGCTCTGCCAACCAAGCCATTTGAGCCTCTGAGAAAACGTTTTGTTTTCAATTAAATTATGTTCTATATTTTTCTCAGGACAATTTGAACAAGCTAGCAATTTTCAGGCAGCATGGAAATTCTAATAGACTAAGAAAAAACAAAACAAAACCGAAAGACTTTTTAAACTTTCATCAATCACATTGTTTTGGTTACCAAGCATATCCAATATTGGATTTCAAGTAGGGATGTTGAGATTTTCAGTGCATCAGTCCTTGCTGGTGGTTTTAAAGCCTACTGAAAACGTTTTGGGATGGATTTAGAAATGGGTACTTTTAATCATGTACTTTCCTGAATGAGGAGCATTCCTATCAATTTACGAAAGAAAAAGGAGACTTCCAAAATAGTTATCGGTTGTTTTATATCCAAAGAAGAACATGCCGAAACCCGGGATCGAACCAGGGACCTTTAGATCTTCAGTCTAACGCTCTCCCAACTGAGCTATTTCGGCCTGTGCTGCTAGTTGTGGAGGTCACTGTTTTGGGAATTTGAAGATGTTCCACATCATAGAAATGCAAAGACATTGTGAATACAATTACAAGAATAACAAAAATTTCCAAAGCGGAAGTAAAGTTTTTAAACGTGTTGTGTTGTATTTTTGTACATTTATATGGTGTGAAAAGATGCCGAAACCCGGGATCGAACCAGGGACCTTTAGATCTTCAGTCTAACGCTCTCCCAACTGAGCTATTTCGGCCTGTGCTGCTAGTTGTGGAGGTCACTGTTTTGGGAATTTGAAGATGTTCCACATCATAGAAATGCAAAGACAATGTGAATACAATTACAAGAATAACAAAAATTTCCAAACCGGAAGTAAATTTTTTAAACGTGTTGTGTTGTATTTTTGTACATTTATATGGTGTGAAAAGATGCCGAAACCCGGGATCGAACCAGGGACCTTTAGATCTTCAGTCTAACGCTCTCCCAACTGAGCTATTTCGGCCTCCTCTAACAGCAAGCGTGGACACTTTATTAAAAAATTGAAAACACAACAACAGCATAGAAATCCAACTGCATTACAAACCAGAGTCCTCTCCAGCACAAGAAAATTTCCAATTACTTCACAGGAAGCTACATTTATTTAAATTAGTTGATAAGTATCAATATACTAGCAAGATAAAGCTTAAGATTGAAGCAAGGACCTTTAGAGCTTCAGCGAGACCATGGCAAAACCTAGAGATGAGCCAGGTACTTCAAGATCTTCAGTGTAAAGCTCTGCATACTGAGCAAGGACCTGTAGAGCTTCAGCGAGACCATTGCAAAACCTAGAGATGTGCCAGATACTTCAAGATCTTCAGTGTAAAGCTCTTCACACTGAACTATTTTAGCTTCACGAGAGTGAAAAGATGATCTCCCTTTGAAGAATTTGAAGACATTCCATCGTGAACTAAATTTCACAAAGTTACAATACATTTAATATAAACCTTTCCAAAACCCAGAAACTAAACAGGGACCTTAAGCCTAATGCTCTGCCAACCAAGCCATTTGAGCCTCTGAGAAAACGTTTTGTTTTCAATTGAATTATGTTCTATATTTTTCTCAGGACATTTTGAACAATCTGGCAATTTTCAGGCAGCATGGAAATTCTAATAGACTAAGAAAAAACGAAACAAAACCGAAAGACTTTTTAAACTTTCATCAATCACATTGTTTTGGTTACCAAGCATATGCAATATTGGATTTCAAGTAGGGATGTTGAGATTTTCAGTGCATCAGTCCTTGCTGGTGGTTTTAAAGCCTACTGAAAACGTTTTGGGATGGATTTAGAAATGGGTACTTTTAATCATGTACTTTCCTGAATGAGGAGCATACCTATCAATTTACGAAAGAAAAAGGAGACTTCCAAAATAGTTATCGGTTGTTTTATATCCAAAGAACAACATGCCGAAACCCGGGATCGAACCAGGGACCTTTAGATCTTCAGTCTAACGCTCTCCCAACTGAGCTATTTCGGCCTGTGCTGCCAGTTGTGGAGGTCACTGTTTTGGGAATTTGAAGATGTTCCCCATCATAGAAATGCAAAGACATTGTGAATACAATTACAAGAATAACAAAAATTTCCAAACCGGAAGTAAATTTTTTAAACGTGTTGTGTTGTATTTTTGTATAATTATATCGTGTGAAAAGATGCCGAAACCCGGGATCGAACCAGGGACCTTTAGATCTTCAGTCTAACGCTCTCCCAACTGAGCTATTTCGGCCTCCTTTTAACAGTAAGCATGGACACTTTTTTAAAAAATTGAAGACACAACAACAGCATAGAAATCCAACTGCATTACAAACCAGAGTCCTCTCCAGCACAAGAAAATTTCCAATTACTTCACAGGAAGCTACATTTCTTTAAATTAGTTGATAAGTATCAATATACTAGCAAGATAAAGCTTAAGATTGAAGCAAGGACCTTTAGAGCTTCAGCGAGACCATGGCAAAACCTAGAGATGAGCCAGGTACTTCAAGATCTTCAGTGTAAAGCTCTGCATACTGAGCAAGGACCTGTAGAGCTTCAGCGAGACCATTGCAAAACCAAGAGATGTGCCAGATACTTCAAGATCTTCAGTGTAAAGCTCTCCACACTGAACTATTTTAGCATCACGAGAGTGAAAAGATGATCTCCCTTTGAAGAATTTGAAGACATTCCATTGTGAACTAAATTTCACAAAGTTACAATACATTTAATATGAACCTTTCCAAAACCCAGAAACTAAACAGGGACCTTAAGCCTAATGCTCTGCCAACCAAGCCATTTGAGCCTCTGAGAAAACGTTTTGTTTTCAATTGAATTATGTTCTATATTTTTCTCAGGACATTTTGAACAATCTGGCAATTTTCAGGCAGCATGGAAATTCTAATAGACTAAGAAAAAACAAAACAAAACCGAAAGACTTTTTAAACTTTCATCAATCACATTGTTTTGGTTACCAAGCATATCCAATATTGGATTTCAAGTAGGGATGTTGAGATTTTCAGTGCATCAGTCCTTGCTGGTGGTTTTAAAGCCTACTGAAAACGTTTTGGGAAGGATTTAGAAATGGGTACTTTTAATCATGTACTTTCCTGAATGAGGAGCATCCCTATCAATTTACGAAAGAAAAAGGAGACTTCCAAAATAGTTATCGGTTGTTTTATATCCAAAGAAGAACATGCCAAAACCCGGGATCGAACCAGGGACCTTTAGATCTTCAGTCTAACGCTCTCCCAACTGAGCTATTTTGGCCTGTGCTGCTAGTTGTGGAGGTCACTGTTTTGGGAATTTGAAGATGTTCCACATCATAGAAATGCAAAGACATTGTGAATACAATTACAAGAATAACAAAAATTTCCAAAACGGTAGTAAAGTTTTTAAACGTGTTGTGTTGTATTTTTGTACATTTATATGGTGTGAAAAGATGCCGAAACACGGGATCGAACCAGGGACCTTTAGTCTAACGCTCTCCCAACTGAGCTATTTCGGCCTCCTCTAAGAATAAGCGTGGACACTTTTTAAAAAAATTGAAGACACAACAACAGCATAGAAATCCAACTGCATTACAAACCAGAGTCCTCTCCAGCACAAGAAAATTTCCAATTACTTCACAGGAAGCTACATTTCTTTAAATTAGTTGATAAGTATCAATATACTAGCAAGATAAAGCTTAACATTGAAGCAAGGACCTTTAGAGCTTCAGCGAGACCATGGCAAAACCTAGAGATGAGCCAGGTACTTCAAGATCTTTAGTGTAAAGCTCTGCATACTGAGCAAGAACCTGTAGAGCTTTAGCGAGACCATTGCAAAACCTAGAGATGTGCCAGATACTTCAAGATCTTCAGTGTAAAGCTCTCCACACTGAACTATTTTAGCTTCACGAGAGTGAAAAGATGATCTCCCTTTGAAGAATTTGAAGACATTCCATCGTGAACTAAATTTCACAAAGTTACAATACATTTAATATGAACCTTTCCAAAACCCAGAAACTAAACAGGGACCTTAAGCCTAATGCTCTGCCAACCAAGCCATTTGAGCCTCTGAGAAAACGTTTTGTTTTCAATTGAATTATGTTCTATATTTTTCTCAGGACATTTTGAACAATCTGGCAATTTTCAGGCAGCATGGAAATTCTAATAGACTAAGAAAAAACAAAACAAAACCGAAAGACTTTTTAAACTTTCATCAATCACATTGTTTTGGTTACCAAGCATATCCAATATTGGATTTCAAGTAGGGATGTTGAGATTTTCAGTGCATCAGTCCTTGCTGGTGGTTTTAAAGCCTACTGAAAACGTTTTGGGATGGATTTAGAAATGGGTACTTTTAATCATGTACTTTCCTGAATGAGGAGCATTCCTATCAATTTACGAAAGAAAAAGGAGACTTCCAAAATAGTTAGCGGTCGTTTTATATCCAAAGATGAACATGCCGAAACCCGGGATAGAACCAGGGACCTTTAGATTTTCAGTCTAACGCTCTCCCAACTGAGCTATTTCGGCCTGTGCTGCTTGTTGTGGAGGTCACTGTTTTGGGAATTTGAAGATGTTCCACATCATAGAAATGCAAAGACATTGTGAATCCAATTACAAGAATAACAAAATTTTCCACACCGGAAGTAAATTTTTTAAACGTGTTGTGTTGTATTTTTGTACATTTATATGGTGTAAAAAGATGCTGAAACCCGGGATCGAACCAGGGACCTTTAGATCTTCAGTCTAACGCTCTCCCAACTGAGCTATTTCGGCCTCCTCTAAGAGTAAGCGTGGACACTTTTTTAAAAAATTGAAGACACAACAACAGCATAGAAATCCAACTGCATTACAAACCAGAGTCCTCTCCAGCACAATAAAATTTCCAATTACTTCACAGGAAGCTATATTTCTTTAAATTAGTTGATAAGTATCAATATACTACCAAGATAAAGCTTAACATTGAAGCAAGGACCTTTAGAGCTTCAGTGAGACCATGGCAAAACCTAGAGATGAGCCAGGTACTTCAAGATCTTCAGTGTAAAGCTCTGCATACTGAGCAAGGACCTGTAGAGCTTCAGCGAGACCATTGCAAAACCTAGAGATGTGCCAGATACTTCAAGATCTTCAGTGTAAAGCTCTCCACACTGAACTATTTTAGCTTCACGAGAGTGAAAAGATGATTTCCCTTTGAAGAATTTGAAGACATTCCATCGTGAACTAAATTTCACAAAGTTACAATACAACACCAAAAGGAAGATGGGGTATGACATTTTCACCTACTTCTTCCTTTGATTGCTTTCTAGCAGTAAAAGATCTCCATCTATTCGCCAGGAAACTATGTTATAAAAAATTCTTTCATCAAGACATTGATTTACACCTATTCCCGTCATCACAAGAACAAGAGGCTTTGAGAGCGCTGGAGGAACTAGCAGTGGAACACGAGACTCCCACTCTGAGTAAGTTTCCTCCCTCTTTGATTCCCAAGTCTAAATCCTTTCCTTCCTTTTCGGGTCATCCGAACATTGAATTATTTGTCAAATTGGTCACGAATGATTTACAAAAACTTTCTAGGAATGTAAAGGATGGGAATAATTGTACACCAGCTCAAAGAATAGCCATTGATGAATTGAAACAGATGAGGGATGTGGTTATTAAACCCTCCGACAAAGGGGGAAATGTGGTGATCTGGCCAGTAAAATCTTACGAAAGAGAAGCATTACGACAACTAAGGGATTCCTCTTGTTACAGGAGACTTACCTTCAATCCCCTTACCAAATATACGACAGAACTCTCCCAGATTCTGGAAGCTGCAGTTGTTCATGGCATCATTACACGAATCCAGTACAGTGCCCTTTTGCCACAACATCCTAAGATATCAAGTTTCTACCTACTCCCCAAAATCCATAAGGGGCTGGATAACCCTCCTGGACGACCGATTGTTTCTGGTGTGGAGAGCCTGTGTGAGCCGATCTGCAGGTATGTCGATTATTTCTTGCGCCCTCTAGTTGAATGCCTTCCCTCGTACTTAAAGGATACGACTGACATTTTGAGAAAGATGGATGGCATTCATCTTGAACCAGACATGTTTTTAGTAATTTGTGACGTGGAATCACTGTACACGTCCATACGCCACTGTGATGGCATCAATGCCACAAGATTTTTCCTAGGCATGTCTGATTTGGATCCAGAATTGGTAACCTTTCTAGTTACACTCCTGGAATTTGCATTAACCCACAATTTCTTTATGTTCCGTGAAACCCTCTACCTACAGCTCCAGGGTACAGCTATGGGGGCCTCGTGTGCGCCCTCATATGCGAATCTGTTCCTGGGGCTGTGGGAGAGGGAAATATTTTTGGTTAACCCTACACGTCATGCGGAGAAGGTACACCTATGGTCCAGGTATATAGATGATGTGGTGATGGTATGGCAGGGTACTGAAATGAGTTGCATGAATTTATGCAGGTATTGAATCAGAATGACATCAACCTTAAACTCACTTACAGGATGGGGAGAAACAACATTGAATTCCTGGACGTTTTATTTGGAGTGAGAGATGATGGCCTGGTGACATGTGATGTATACAGAAAAGAAACCGCAACTAATTCTCTCTTACATGCCTCTTCGGCACATCCACAAAATCTGATCGACAATATACCTGTTGGTCAATTTTTGCGAATTCGCAGAATTTGTACCATGGACACGGACTTCGAGAAACAGGCAAGGGATATGAGGTTACGTTTTGAAGAGCGTGGATATTCGCAAAGATCAATTGAAAGAGGATATCAGCGAGCGAAACAAGCAAAACGGGCTGACCTACTAACAACTAAGCCCAAACAACAGGATGATAAAGATTTGGTGAGATTTATCACTACTTATGATTTCCAAAATCAGAAGGTTAGATCCATTCTCACCAAACATTGGGCGATTCTGAGGGCGGATCCCATTTTGGATAAATATCTCCCAAACAAACCTTCTATCACATTTAGAAGATCTAGAAACTTGAGAGATCAACTAGTTAAAAGCTACCATAGGGGACAGACACCGAATAAAGCCTTTGGATCTAGAGGACCCAAATGGGGCTGTCGTTCCTGTGGATCATGTGTTGCCTGTCCGAATATTGAAAACTCTACTGACTTCTGGGATGAATCTCAGCGAAAGAAGTTTAAAATCACTCATTCCATTACCTGCACTACCGTAGGGGTTATATACCTGGCGACCTGTCCATGTGGTTTGTCGTATGTCGGTCTTACATCAAGGGAATTGAGAAGAAGGGTTAGAGAACATGTCCTGGGCATTCAATCAGCTAAAGATACAGAATTTGACAGCACTTTGAAAACCCTCCCACGACACTTCAAGCAACATCACAACTGCGATGGCTCTCTCCTTAAGGTAAGGGGCATTGATAGGGTCCTTTTGAATGGCAGAGGGGGGAATTGGAAACGCATTCTAGCACAAAAAGAGGCTAGATGGATTTTCATACTGAACACCATCTCCCCTTATGGGCTTAATGAAAATCTTAGCTTTGCGCCATTCTTATAATACTCCTGGAATACTTGTGTTTCTCACTCTGCATGTGGATAGACATATCCATACATATCCACTTTTTTCTTCCTTACTTCCATTTTTAGTGGTTTGGATCTTTTTTGAGTAATTGGAGATAATATTTTGTACCCATTCTCTATTACTTGTTTTTAATATGTTTTTATGAAGTTTTCTATTTGTCTTTCATTGTATCGTTTTAGTGATCGCCCATCCGATCTTTCGATCCTATATGGTTCTTCATCCATGATATGGCCCTGCAGCCTCCATCCGGGACTCTCGACTTTTCCTTCCATGCACACGGATAGTCCCCTTTTCCTCTTTTTTCATTTACCCCTTTCCCCCCCCCCCCCCGCCCCATCTCTTCTCTCTTCTTCCTTCCTCCCCCCCCCCCCCTCCCGTGGTACCAATATTTAATATTTATATATTGAGATGGATATGTGTGTATATATATATTAATATATTTTGTTTTTGCATGCTTGGTCACTATTTTACACTATTTTTCACTTGCACTTTCGCACCCGCACGTGTGTTTTTGTTTCACCAGCATTTGTCTTTGGTATTGTGTACAAATGTGTATTAATTTTTATTACCAATATGTATTTTGTTGCAGATATGCTATATAACGATGTAATTTTATATATATTAATTTTATATATATATAATTTTTTCCTTCACCTTTTTCTTCCTTTTGGCTGTATATATTGTCATTTATTATATGACTCATTGATTATATGACTCTTAACACCACACTTTGTGGTTCACGATTATTGTATTCTGAAAGTTCCTGTTTATTATACAGGCATTGCTTTCCTTATTTGTCAAATGTTTCCACGGCAGATCCCCCTTCTATACTTACCTAGGTATCCTCAGTCGTTGTCTTAAATTCCACTAAGGTCCGTAGTCTCGCGATAACTGTGGTGTAAACGTGACACTGAGGGTTTGTCCCGCTATTCTCGCGTCTCGCGAGATATGACGTCATCGACTTCACTCGCGATATGCCGACAGATCTCTTTCAACTCCGGTGTCCCACTTCAACTTATTATATGATGATCTTTGATTGGATGGCCAATGTTTTTAAGTCACTTCCTCCTCTTGCTCTCCAGTCCCCCAGACGAAGCCGTTTCCTGGCGAAACACGTGTCGGGGTCATTGCACAATACCGACGGTCTGTATGTGATCCTTGTATTTGTACTTACCTTCTTTGTATAGTATGTGGTTTTCCCTTCATCCATTGTTTATCCCATTGGTGATTTCTATATGTACTTTAGTACTCTTTGCATTTACTATGAATTGTCATATTGGGGCATGATAGGGAGCCCTGTGCTGCTATATATTACAGTTTACATTGGGTATTGTGCAATCTTTTTCTGTGTGTTCCCCTATTTATGTTTGTCATTTATTAATTATTTATATAATAATAAAATTAAATTGATTTTTAACCACTTGGTTATTTATTTACATTTATTATTTTTTCTTGTTTTTAAAGTTACAATACATTTAATATGAACCTTTCCGAAACCTAGGAACTAAACAGGGACCTTAAGCCTAATGCTCTGCCAACCAAGCCATTTGAGCTTCTGAGAAAACGTTTTGTTTTCAATTTAATTATTTTCTATATTTTTCTCAGGACATTTTGAACAATCTGGCAATTTTCAGGCAGCATGGAAATTCTAATAGACTAAGAAAAAACAAAACAAAACCGAAAGACTTTTTAAACTTTCATCAATCACATTGTTTTGGTTACCAAGCATATCCAATATTGGATTTCAAGTAGGGATGTTGAGATTTTCAGTGCATCAGTCCTTGCTGGTGGTTTTAAAGCCTACCGAAAACGTTTTGGGATGGATTTAGAAATGGGTACTTTTAATCATGTACTTTCCTGAATGAGGAGCATCCCTATCAATTTACGAAAGAAAAAGGAGACTTCCAAAATAGTTAGCGGTCGTTTTATATCCAAAGATGAACATGCCGAAAACGGGATAGAACCAGGGACCTTTAGATCTTCAGTCTAACGCTCTCCCAACTGAGCTATTTCGGCCTGTGCTGCTAGTTGTGGAGGTCACTGTTTTGGGAATTTGAAGATGTTCCACATCATAGAAATGCAAAGACATTGTGAATCCAATTACAAGAATAACAAAATTTTCCACACCGGAAGTAAATTTTTTAAACGTGTTGTGTTGTATTTTTGTACATTTATATGGTGTAAAAAGATGCTGAAACCCGGGATCGAACCAGGGAACTTTAGATCTTCAGTCTAACGCTCTCCCAACTGAGCTATTTCGGCCTCCTCTAAGAGTAAGCGTGGACACTTTTTTAAAAAATTGAAGACACAACAACAGCATAGAAATCCAACTGCATTACAAACCAGAGTCCTCTCCAGCACAAGAAAATTTCCAATTACTTCACAGGAAGCTACATTTCTTTAAATTAGTTGATAAGTATCAATATACTAGCAAGATAAAGCTTAACATTGAAGCAAGGACCTTTAGAGCTTCAGCGAGACCATGGCAAAACCTAGAGATGAGCCAGGTACTTCAAGATCTTCAGTGTAAAGCTCTGCATACTGAGCAAGGACCTGTAGAGCTTCAGCGAGACCATTGCAAAACCTAGAGATGTGCCAGATACTTCAAGATCTTCAGTGTAAAGCTCTCCACACTGAACTATTTTAGCTTCACGAGAGTGAAAAGATGATCTCCCTTTGAAGAATTTGAAGACATTCCATCGTGAACTAAATTTCACAAAGTTACAATACATTTAATATGAACCTTTCCAAAACCCAGAAACTAAACAGGGACCTTAAGCCTAATGCTCTGCCAACCAAGCCATTTGAGCCTCTGAGAAAACGTTTTGTTTTCAATTGAATTATGTTCTATATTTTTCTCAGGACATTTTGAACAATCTGGCAATTTTCAGGCAGCATGGAAATTCTAATAGACTAAGAAAAAACAAAACAAAACCAAAAGACTTTTTAAACTTTCATCAATCACATTGTTTTGGTTACCAAGCATATCCAATATTGGATTTCAAGTAGGGATGTTGAGATTTTCAGTGCATCAGTCCTTGCTGGTGGTTTTAAAGCCTACTAAAAACGTTTTGGGATGGATTTAGAAATGGGTACTTTTATCATGTACTTTCCTGAATGAGGAGCATCCCTATCAATTTACGAAAGAAAAAGGAGACTTCCAAAATAGTTATCGGTTGTTTTATATCCAAAGAAAAACATGCCGAAACCCGGGATCGAACCAGGGACCTTTAGATCTTCAGTCTAACGCTCTCCCAACTGATCTATTTCGGCCTGTGCTGCTAGATGTGGAGGTCACTGTTTTGGGAATTTGAAGATGTTCCACATCATAGAAATGCAAAGACATTGTGAATACAATTACAAGAATATCAAAAATTTCCAAACCGGAAGTAAATTGTTTAAACGTGTTGTGTTGTATTTTTGTACATGTGAAAAGATGCCGAAACCCAGGATCGAACCAGGGACCTTTAGATCTTCAGTCTAACGCTCTCCCAACTGAGCTATTTCGGCCTGTGCTGCTAGTTGTGGAGGTCACTGTTTTGGGAATTTGAAGATGTTCCACATCATAGAAATGCAAAGACATTGTGAATACAATTACAAGAATAACAAAAATTTCCAAACCGGAAGTAAATTTTTTAAACGTGTTGTGTTGTATTTTTGTACATGTGAAAAGATGCCGAAACCCGGGATCGAACAAGGGACCTTTAGATCTTCAGTCTAACGCTCTCCCAACTGAGCTATTTCGGCCTGTACTGCTAGTTGTGGAGGTCACTGTTTTGGGAATTTGAAGATGTTCCACATCATAGAAATGCAAAGACATTGTGAATACAATTACAAGAATAACAAAAATTTCCAAACCGGAAGTAAAGTTTTTAAACGTGTTGTGTTGTATATTTGTACATTTATATGGTGTGAAAAGATGCCGAAACCCGGGATCGAAACAGGGACCTTTAGATCTTCAGTCTAACGCTCTCCCAACTGAGCTATTTCGGCCTCCTCTAAGAATAAGCGTGGACACTTTTTTAAAAAATTGAAGACACAACAACAGCATAGAAATCCAACTGCATTACAAACCAGAGTCCTCTCCAGCACAAGAAAATTTCCAATTACTTCACAGGAAGCTACATTTCTTTAAATTAGTTGATAAGTATCAATATACTAGCAAGATAAAGCTTAACATTGAAGCAAGGACCTTTAGAGCTTCAGCGAGACCATGGCAAAACCTAGAGATGAGCCAGGTACTTCAAGATCTTCAGTGTAAAGCTCTGCATACTGAGCAAGGACCTGTAGAGCTTCAGTGAGACCATTGCAAAACCTAGAGATGTGCCAGATACTTCAAGATCTTCAGTGTAAAGCTCTCCACACTGAACTATTTTAGCTTCACGAGAGTGAAAAGATGATCTCCCTTTGAAGAATTTGAAGACATTCCATCGTGAACTAAATTTCACAAAGTTACAATACATTTAATATGAACCTTTCCAAAACCTAGGAACTAAACAGGGACCTTAAGCCTAATGCTCTGCCAACCAAGCCATTTGAGCCTCTGAGAAAACGTTTTGTTTTCAATTGAATTATGTTCTATATTTTTCTCAGGACATTTTGAACAATCTGGCAATTTTCAGGCAGCATGGAAATTTTAATAGACTAAGAAAAAACAAAACAAAACCGAAAGACTTTTTAAACTTTCATCAATCACATTATTTTGGTTACCAAGCATATCCAATATTGGATTTCAAGTAGGGATATTGAGATTTTCAGTGCATCAGTCCTTGCTGGTGGTTTTAAAGCCTACTGAAAACGTTTTGGGATGGATTTAGAAATGGGTACTTTTAATCATGTACTTTCCTGAATGAGGAGCATCCCTATCAATTTACGAAAGAAAAAGGAGACTTCCAAAATAGCTATCGGTTGTTTTATATCCAAAGAAGAACATGCCGAAACCCGGGATCGAAACAGGGACCTTTAGATCTTCAGTCTAACGCTCTCCCAACTGAGCTATTTCGGCCTGTGCTGCTAGTTGTGGAGGTCACTGTTTTGGGAATTTGAAGATGTTCCACATCATAGAAATGCAAAGACATTGTGAATACAATTACAAGAATAACAAAAATTTCCAAACCGGAAGTAAAGTTTTTAAACGTGTTGTGTTGTATATTTGTACATTTATATGGTGTGAAAAGATGCCGAAACCCGGGATCGAACCAGGGACCTTTAGATCTTCAGTCTAACGCTCTCCCAACTGAGCTATTTCAGCCTCCTCTAAGAGTAAGCGTGGACACTTTTTTAAAAAATTGAAGACACAACAACAGCATAGAAATCCAACTGCATTACAAACCAGAGTCCTCTCCAGCACAAGAAAATTTCCAATTACTTCACAGGAAGCTACATTTCTTTAAATTAGTTGATAAGTATCAATATACTAGCAAGATAAAGCTTAACATTGAAGCAAGGACCTTTAGAGCTTCAGCGAGACCATGGCAAAACCTAGAGATGAGCCAGGTACTTCAAGATCTTCAGTGTAAAGCTCTGCATACTGAGCAAGGACCTGTAGAGCTTCAGCGAGACCATTGCAAAACCTAGAGATGTGCCAGATACTTCAAGATCTTCAGTGTAAAGCTCTCCACACTGAACTATTTTAGCTTCACGAGAGTGAAAAGATGATCTCCCTTTGAAGAATTTGAAGACATTCCATCGTGAACTAAATTTCACAAAGTTACAATACATTTAATATGAACCTTTCCAAAACCCAGAAACTAAACAGGGACCTTAAGCCTAATGCTCTGCCAACCAAGCCATTTGAGCCTCTGAGAAAACGTTTTGTTTTCAATTGAATTATGTTCTATATTTTTCTCAGGACATTTTGAACAATCTGGCAATTTTCAGGCAGCATGGAAATTCTAATAGACTAAGAAAAAACAAAACAAAACCGAAAGACTTTTTAAACTTTCATCAATCACATTGTTTTGGTTACCAAGCATATCCAATATTGGATTTCAAGTAGGGATATTGAGATTTTCAGTGCATCAGTCCTTGCTGGTGGTTTTAAAGCCTACTGAAAACGTTTTGGGATGGATTTAGAAATGGGTACTTTTAATCATGTATTTCCTGAATGAGGAGCATCCCTATCAATTTACGAAAGAAAAAGGAGACTTCCAAAATAGTTATCGGTTGTTTTATATCCCAAGAAGAACATGCCGAAACCCGGGATCGAAACAGGGACCTTTAGATCTTCAGTCTAACGCTCTCCCAACTGAGCTATTTCAGCCTGTGCTGCTAGTTGTGGAGGTCACTGTTTTGGGAATTTGAAGATGTTCCACATCATAGAAATGCAAAGACATTGTGAATACAATTACAAGAATAACAAAAATTTCCAAACCGGAAGTAAAGTTTTTAAACGTGTTGTGTTGTATTTTTGTACATGTGAAAAGATGCCGAAACCCAGGATCGAACCAGGGACCTTTAGATCTTCAGTCTAACGCTCTCCCAACTGAGCTATTTTGGCCTGTGCTGCTATTTGTGGAGGTCACTGTTTTGGGAATTTGAAGATGTTCCACATCATAGAAATGCAAAGACATTGTGAATACAATTACAAGAATAACAAAAATTTCCAAACCGGAAGTAAATTTTTTAAATGTGTTGTGTTGTATTTTTGTACATGTGAAAAGATGCCGAAACCTGGGATCGAACCAGGGACCTTTAGATCTTCAGTCTAACGCTCTCCCAACTGAGCTATTTCGGCCTGTGCTGCTAGTTGTGGAGGTCACTGTTTTGGGAATTTGAAGATGTTCCACATCATAGAAATGCAAAGACATTGTGAATACAATTACAAGAATAACAAAAATTTCCAAACCGGAAGTAAAGTTTTTAAACGTGTTGTGTTGTATATTTGTACATTTATATGGTGTGAAAAGATGCCGAAACCCGGGATCGAACCAGGGACCTTTAAATCTTCAGTCTAACGCTCTCCCAACTGAGCTATTTCGGCCTCCTCTAAGAATAAGCGTGGACACTTTTTAAAAAAATTGAAGACACAACAACAGCATAGAAATCCAACTGCATTACAAACCAGAGTCCTCTCCAGCACAAGAAAATTTCCAATTACTTCACAGGAAGCTACATTTCTTTAAATTAGTTGATAAGTATCAATATACTAGCAAGATAAAGCTTAACATTGAAGCAAGGACCTTTAGAGCTTCAGCGAGACCATGGCAAAACCTAGAGATGAGCCAGGTACTTCAAGATCTTCAGTGTAAAGCTCTCCACACTGAACTATTTTAGCTTCACGAGAGTGAAAAGATGATCTCCCTTTGAAGAATTTGAAGACATTCCATCGTGAACTAAATTTCACAAAGTTACAATACATTTAATATGAACCTTTCCAAAACCTAGGAACTAAACAGGGACCTTAAGCCTAATGCTCTGCCAACCAAGCCATTTGAGCCTCTGAGAAAACGTTTTGTTTTCAATTGAATTATGTTCTATATTTTTCTCAGGACATTTTGAACAATCTGGCAATTTTCAGGCAGCATGGAAATTCTAATAGACTAAGAAAAAACAAAACAAAACCGAAAGACTTTTTAAACTTTCATCAATCACATTGTTTTGGTTACCAAGCATATCCAATATTGGATTTCAAGTAGGGATATTGAGATTTTCAGTGCATCAGTCCTTGCTGGTGGTTTTAAAGCCTACTGAAAACGTTTTGGGATGGATTTAGAAATGGGTACTTTTAATCATGTACTTTCCTGAATGAGGAGCATCCCTATCAATTTACGAAAGAAAAAGGAGACTTCCAAAATAGCTATCGGTTGTTTTATATCCAAAGAAGAACATGCCGAAACCCGGGATCGAAACAGGGACCTTTAGATCTTCAGTCTAACGCTCTCCCAACTGAGCTATTTCAGCCTGTGCTGCTAGTTGTGGAGGTCACTGTTTTGGGAATTTGAAGATGTTCCACATCATAGAAATGCAAAGACATTGTGAATACAATTACAAGAATAACAAAAATTTCCAAACCGGAAGTAAAGTTTTTAAACGTGTTGTGTTGTATATTTGTACATTTATATGGTGTGAAAAGATGCCGAAACCCGGGATCGAACCAGGGACCTTTAGATCTTCAGTCTAACGCTCTCCCAACTGAGCTATTTCAGCCTCCTCTAAGAGTAAGCGTGGACACTTTTTTAAAAAATTGAAGACACAACAACAGCATAGAAATCCAACTGCATTACAAACCAGAGTCCTCTCCAGCACAAGAAAATTTCCAATTACTTCACAGGAAGCTACATTTCTTTAAATTAGTTGATAAGTATCAATATACTAGCAAGATAAAGCTTAACATTGAAGCAAGGACCTTTAGAGCTTCAGCGAGACCATGGCAAAACCTAGAGATGAGCCAGGTACTTCAAGATCTTCAGTGTAAAGCTCTCCACACTGAACTATTTTAGCTTCACGAGAGTGAAAAGATGATCTCCCTTTGAAGAATTTGAAGACATTCCATCGTGAACTAAATTTCACAAAGTTACAATACATTTAATATGAACCTTTCCGAAACCTAGGAACTAAACAGGGACCTTAAGCCTAATGCTCTGCCAACCAAGCCATTTGAGCCTCTGAGAAAACGTTTTGTTTTCAATTGAATTATGTTCTATATTTTTCTCAGGACATTTTGAACAATCTGGCAATTTTCAGGCAGCATGGAAATTCTAATAGACTAAGAAAAAACAAAACAAAACCGAAAGACTTTTTAAACTTTCATCAATCACATTGTTTTGGTTACCAAGCATATCCAATATTGGATTTTAAGTAGGGATATTGAGATTTTCAGTGCATCAGTCCTTGCTGGTGGTTTTATAGCCTACTGAAAACGTTTTGGGATGGATTTAGAAATGGGTACTTTTAATCATGTACTTTCCTGAATGAGGAGCATCCCTATCAATTTACGAAAGAAAAAGGAGACTTCCAAAATAGTTATCGGTTGTTTTATATCCAAAGAAGAACAAGCCGAAACCCGGGATCGAACCAGGGACCTTTAGATCTTCAGTCTAACGCTCTCCCAACTGAGCTATTTCGGCCTGTGCTGCTAGTTGTGGAGGTCACTGTTTTGGGAATTTGAAGATGTTCCACATCATAGAAATGCAAAGACATTGTGAATACAATTACAAGAATAACAAAAATTTCCAAACCGGAAGTAAAGTTTTTAACCCCTTCGCGCTCCGCGGCGGATATATCCGCCACGGAGCGCAGTGACTTAGCGCTCAGTGGCGGATATATCCGCCACGGCTCCTATGCCGGCTCGGCTCTGGATCAGAGCCGAACCGGCATCGGGAAACACGGGGTGCCGGCTGTAACTAATAGCCGGCACCCCAGTGTAACACCCGCGATCGGAGTTGTCTCCGATCGCGGGTGCTTAACCCGTTAGATGCCGCGGTCAGCGCGACCGCGGCATCTAACAAGTATCTGGGGGGTCTTTCCCCCACGATCGGCCCCCCCGAACCGTTTTCGGGGGGCGCCGATCGTTGCTATAGTAACTCTGGGGTCCGATCTGGACCCCAGAGTTACTAGCAAGAATTGCCAGTAAGATGGCGTCTGTGACGTCATCTTACTGGCACAGTGCCAGCCTATGCAAGTGCATAGGCTGACACTGATAATACTCTGCAATACATGAGTATTGCAGAATATTATCATGAAGAAGCAATCAGAAGATTGCTTCTTCATGTCCCATGGTATAAAAGTGAAAAAGTAAAAAAAAAAGTTATTCAATAAAAAAATAAAGTCATAAATCACTAAAAATGCCCCAAACCCCCAAAACATATAAAGAGACATATAACTCAAAAAAAAAGTCTAAATCATAACACAAACCCCACATATATAGTATCACCGCGTCCGTAACAACCCGTAGAATAAAAGTAAATCATTATTGAACCCCCACGATAAACGCCGTAAAAAAAAACTGTTATAAACCCTCCAAAAATTATGATTTTTACCTTTTCAATCCCACAAAAAATGATATAAAATGCGACCAAAAAACCATATGTACTCAGACATGATACTGGTGCAAAGTACAACATGTCCCGCAAAAAACAAGCCATCAACCTGCTCCGTAGCCAAAAACGTAACAAAGTTATGCCACTTGGAAGATGGCAATACAAAAATTATAGATTTTTCCCCACATTAGGGTTTTGTTTGACAAATTTAGTAAAACGTAAGAAAATATATTCATGTCTGGTATCCCCGTAATCGTATCAACCCATAGAATAAAGATAACATGACTATTAGGCTATACGGTGAACACCAAAAAAAAAAAAGTAAAAAATCCAGTACAGAATTGATGCTTTTCTACTCCTGCCCTCAAAAAAAGTTCCTAAATTTTCAACAATAGGTGATACCAACCCCAAAATGGTAACAATGGAAAAAGCATCTCATCCCGCAAAAAAAATGCCGTCACATGGCCCCAATAACGAAAAAGCGAAAATTTTATAGCCTTCAAAAGGGGCCAATGAGGAAACTAAATTCCTGGCAGCTGCAGCGCCCTCCTTCCCTTCTGCGCCTCGCTGTGCCCCCATAAAACAAGTAACGGCCACATGTGGGGGGTCTTTGTACTCAGGAGAAATTGCAGAACAAATTGTATGGTGGGTTTTCTCTTTTTATATTTTGGAAATGTGTAAATTTTGGTGCTAAATGAACGTATAAGGGAACAATATGACCATTCTAAATTTCACCTCCATTTTGATTCAATTACTATGAAGATCTCAAGGGGTTAACAATCTTCGTAAAAGCTGTTTCTGATAGCTTGAGGGGTGCAGATTTGAAAATGGGTTGGTTATATAGGGGGTTTTGATGCTAAATATGTAAAATTTCATTCAAAACTGTATTTATCCCCAAAATAGTCAATTCTGAAAATCCGGAAAAGCGATATTCTATTTGCAAGCCGCGTGACGTCAAAATAAATTATCCAGATATTTCAGAAATTATGAAAATGTAAAGTAGACAAATGGGAAATGTTATTCAGCAACTTATTTAGCTGGTAAATCTATCTGCCTGAAAACGTGATGATTTAGAATTTCGAAAATGGCAAATTTTTCAAAAAATTCATCACATTTTCTTTTTTTTGTAAATAAACGCAAAACTTATCTGCCAAAATTTACCACTAAAATGAAGTACAACATGTGGGGAAAAAACAATCTCAGAATCGCTTTGATAAGTAACAGTGTTCAAAAGTTATAACCATATAAAGCGAAGCAAGTCAGAATCCAAAAAATCGGGCTGAGCCTTAAGCTGTAAAATGGCTGCGTCCTTAAGGGGTTAAACGTGTTGTGTTGTATATTTGTACATTTATATGGTGTGAAAAGATGCCGAAACCCGGGATCGAACCAGGGACCTTTAGATCTTCAGTCTAACGCTCTCCCAACTGAGCTATTTCGGCCTCCTCTAAGAATAAGCGTGGACACTTTTTTAAAAAATTGAAGACACAACAACAGCATAGAAATCCAACTGCATTACAAACCAGAGTCCTCTCCAGCACAAGAAAATTTCCAATTACTTCACAGGAAGCTACATTTCTTTAAATTAGTTGATAAGTATCAATATACTAGCAAGATAAAGCTTAACATTGAAGCAAGGACCTTTAGAGCTTCAGCGAGACCATGGCAAAACCTAGAGATGAGCCAGGTACTTCAAGATCTTCAGTGTAAAGCTCTGCATACTGAGCAAGGACCTGTAGAGCTTCAGTGAGACCATTGCAAAACCTAGAGATGTGCCAGATACTTCAAGATCTTCAGTGTAAAGCTCTCCACACTGAACTATTTTAGCTTCACGAGAGTGAAAAGATGATCTCCCTTTGAAGAATTTGAAGACATTCCATCGTGAACTAAATTTCACAAAGTTACAATACATTTAATATGAACCTTTCCAAAACCTAGGAACTAAACAGGGACCTTAAGCCTAATGCTCTGCCAACCAAGCCATTTGAGCCTCTGAGAAAACGTTTTGTTTTCAATTGAATTATGTTCTATATTTTTCTCAGGACATTTGGAACAATCTGGCAATTTTCAGGCAGCATGGAAATTTTAATAGACTAAGAAAAAACAAAACAAAACCGAAAGACTTTTTAAACTTTCATCAATCACATTGTTTTGGTTACCAAGCATATCCAATATTGGATTTCAAGTAGGGATATTGAGATTTTCAGTGCATCAGTCCTTGCTGGTGGTTTTAAAGCCTACTGAAAACGTTTTGGGATGGATTTAGAAATGGGTACTTTAAATCATGTACTTTCCTGAATGAGGAGCATCCCTATCAATTTACGAAAGAAAAAGGAGACTTCCAAAATAGTTATCGGTTGTTTTATATCCAAAGAAGAACATGCCGAAACCCGGGATCGAAACAGGGACCTTTAGATCTTCAGTCTAACGCTCTCCCAACTGAGCTATTTCGGCCTGTGCTGCTAGTTGTGGAGGTCACTGTTTTGGGAATTTGAAGATGTTCCACATCATAGAAATGCAAAGACATTGTGAATACAATTACAAGAATAACAAAAATTTCCAAACCGGAAGTAAAGTTTTTAAACGTGTTGTGTTGTATATTTGTACATTTATATGGTGTGAAAAGATGCCGAAACCCGGGATCGAACCAGGGAACTTTAGTTTTTCAGTCTAACGCTCTCCCAACTGAGCTATTTCAGCCTCCTCTAAGAGTAAGCGTGGACACTTTTTTAAAAAATTGAAGACACAACAACAGCATAGAAATCCAACTGCATTACAAACCAGAGTCCTCTCCAGCACAAGAAAATTTCCAATTACTTCACAGGAAGCTACATTTCTTTAAATTAGTTGATAAGTATCAATATACTAGCAAGATAAAGCTTAAAATTGAAGCAAGGACCTTTAGAGTTTCAGCGAGACCATGGCAAAACCTAGAGATGAGCCAGGTACTTCAAGATCTTCAGTGTAAAGCTCTGCATACTGAGCAAGGACCTGTAGAGCTTCAGCGAGACCATTGCAAAACCTAGAGATGTGCCAGATACTTCAATATCTTCAGTGTAAAGCTCTCCACACTGAACTATTTTAGCTTCACGAGAGTGAAAAGATGATCTCCCTTTGAAGAATTTGAAGACATTCCATCGTGAACTAAATTTCACAAAGTTACAATACATTTAATATGAACCTTTCCAAAACCTAGGAACTAAACAGGGACCTTAAGCCTAATGCTCTGCCAACCAAGCCATTTGAGCCTCTGAGAAAACGTTTTGTTTTCAATTGAATTATGTTCTATATTTTTCTCAGGACATTTGGAACAATCTGGCAATTTTCAGGCAGCATGGAAATTCTAATAGACTAAGAAAAAACAAAACAAAACCGAAAGACTTTTTAAACTTTCATCAATCACATTGTTTTGGTTACCAAGCATATCCAATATTGGATTTCAAGTAGGGATATTGAGATTTTCAGTGCATCAGTCCTTGCTGGTGGTTTTAAAGCCTACTGAAAACGTTTTGGGATGGATTTAGAAATGGGTACTTTTAATCATTTACTTTCCTGAATGAGGAGCATCCCTATCAATTTACGAAAGAAAAAGGAGACTTCCAAAATAGTTATCGGTCGTTTTATATCCAAAGAAGAACATGCCGTAACCCGGGATCGAACCAGGGACCTTTAGATCTTCAGTCTAACGCTCTCCCAACTAAGCTATTTCGGCCTGTGCTGCTAGTTGTGGAGGTCACTGTTTTGGGAATTTGAAGATGTTCCACATCATAGAAATGCAAAGACATTGTGAATACAATTACAAGAATAACAAAAATTTCCAAACAAGAAGTAAATTTTTTAAACGTGTTGTGTTGTATTTTTGTACATGTGAAAAGATGCCGAAACCCGGGATCGAAACAGGGACCTTTAGATCTTCAGTCTAACGCTCTCCCAACTGAGCTATTTCGGCCTGTGCTGCTAGTTGTGGAGGTCACTGTTTTGGGAATTTGAAGATGTTCCACATCATAGAAATGCAAAGACATTGTGAATACAATTACAAGAATAACAAAAATTTCCAAACCGGAAGTAAAGTTTTTAAACGTGTTGTGTTGTATTTTTGTACATTTATATGGTGTGAAAAGATGCCGAAACCCGGGATCGAACCAGGGACCTTCAGATCTTCAGTCTAACGCTCTCCCAACTGAGCTATTTCGGCCTCCTCTAACAGTAAGCGTGGACACTTTTTTAAAAAATTGAAGACACAACAACAGCATAGAAATCCAACTGCATTACAAACCAGAGTCCTCTCCAGCACAAGAAAATTTCCAATTACTTCACAGGAAGCTACATTTCTTTAAATTAGTTGATAAGTATCAATATACTAGCAAGATAAAGCTTAACATTGAAGCAAGGACCTTTAGAGCTTCAGCAAGACCATGGCAAAACCTAGAGATGAGCCAGGTACTTCAAGATCTTCAGTGTAAAGCTCTGCATACTGAGCAAGGACCTGTAGAACTTCAGCGAGACCATTGCAAAACCTAGAGATGTGACAGATACTTCAAGATCTTCAGTGTAAAGCTCTCTACACTGAACTATTTTAGCTTCACGAGAGTGAAAAGATGATCTCCCTTTGAAGAATTTGAAGACATTCCATCGTGAACTAAATTTCACAAAGTTACAATACATTTAATATGAACCTTTCCAAAACCTAGGAACTAAACAGGGACCTTAAGCCTAATGCTCTGCCAACCAAGCCATTTGAGCCTCTGAGAAAACGTTTTGTTTTCAATTGAATTATGTTCTATATTTTTCTCAGGACATTTTGAACAATCTGGCAATTTTCAGGCAGCATGGAAATTCTAATAGACTAAGAAAAAACAAAACAAAACCGAAAGGCTTTTTAAACTTTCATCAATCACATTGTTTTGGTTACCAAGCATATCCAATATTGGATTTCAAGAAGGGATGTTGAGATTTTCAGTGCATCAGTCCTTGCTGGTGGTTTTAAAGCCTACCGAAAACGTTTTGGGATGGATTTAGAAATGGGTACTTTTAATCATGTACTTTCCTGAATGAGGAGCATTCCTATCAATTTACGAAAGAAAAAGGAGACTTCCAAAATAGTTATCAGTTGTTTTATATCCAAAGAAGAACATGCCGAAACCCGGGATCGAACCAGGGACCTTTAGATCTTCAGTCTAACGCTCTCCCAACTGAGCTATTTCGGCCTGTGCTGCTAGTTGTGGAGGTCACTGTTTTGGGAATTTGAAGATGTTCCACATCATAGAAATGCAAAGACATTGTGAATACAATTACAAGAATAACAAAATTTTCCAAACCGGAAGTAAATTTTTTAAACGTGTTGTGTTGTATTTTTGTACATTTATATGGTGTGAAAAGATGCTGAAACCCGGGATTGAACCAGGGACCTTTAGATCTTCAGTCTAACGCTCTCCCAACTGAGCTATTTCGGCCTCCTCTAACAGTAAGCGTGGACACTTTTTTAAAAATTGAAGACACAACAACAGCATAGAAATCCAACTGCATTACAAACCAGAGTCCTCTCCAGCACAAGAAATTTTCCAATTACTTCACAGGAAGCTACATTTCTTTAAATTAGTTGATAAGTATCAATATACTAGCAAGATAAAGCTTAACATTGAAGCAAGGACCTTTAGAGCTTCAGCGAGACCATGGCAAAACCTAGAGATGAGCCAGGTACTTCAAGATCTTCAGTGTAAAGCTCTGCATACTGAGCAAGGACCTGTAGAGCTTCAGCGAGACCATTGCAAAACCTAGAGATGTGCCAGATACTTCAAGATCTTCAGTGTAAAGCTCTCCACACTGAACTATTTTAGCTTGACGAGAGTGAAAAGATGATCTCCCTTTGAAGAATTTGAAGACATTCCATCGTGAACTAAATTTCACAAAGTTACAATACATTTAATATGAACCTTTCCAAAACCCAGAAACTAAACAGGGACCTTAAGCCTAATGCTCTGCCAACCAAGCCATTTGAGCCTCTGAGAAAACGTTTTGTTTTCAATTGAATTATGTTCTATATTTTTCTCAGGACATTTTGAACAATCTGGCAATTTTCAGGCAGCATGGAAATTCTAATAGACTAAGAAAAAACAAAACAAAACCGAAAGACTTTTTAAACTTTCATCAATCACATTGTTTTGGTTACCAAGCATATCCAATATTGGATTTCAAGTAGGGATGTTGAGATTTTCAGTGCATCAGTCCTTGCTGGTGGTTTTAAAGCCTACTAAAAACGTTTTGGGATGGATTTAGAAATGGGTACTTTTAATCATGTACTTTCCTGAATGAGGAGCATCCCTATCAATTTACGAAAGAAAAAGGAGACTTCCAAAATAGTTATCGGTTGTTTTATATCCAAAGAAGAACATGCCGAAACCCGGGATCAAACCAGGGACCTTTAGATCTTCAGTCTAACGCTCTTCCAACTGAGCTATTTCGGCCTGTGCTGCTAGTTGTGGAGGTCACTGTTTTGGGAATTTGAAGATGTTCCACATCATAGAAATGCAAAGACATTGTGAATACAATTACAAGAATAACAAAAATTTCCAAACCGGAAGTAAAGTTTTTAAACGTGTTGTGTTGTATTTTTGTACATTTATATGGTGTGAAAAGATGCCGAAACCCGGGATCGAACCAGGGACCTTCAGATCTTCAGTCTAACGCTCTCCCAACTGAGCTATTTCGGCCTCCTCTAACAGTAAGCGTGGACACTTTTTTAAAAAATTGAAGACACAACAACAGCATAGAAATCCAACTGCATTACAAACCAGAGTCCTCTCCAGCACAAGAAAATTTCCAATTACTTCACAGGAAGCTACATTTCTTTAAATTAGTTGATAAGTATCAATATACTAGCAAGATAAAGCTTAACATTGAAGCAAGGACCTTTAGAGCTTCAGCAAGACCATGGCAAAACCTAGAGATGAGCCAGGTACTTCAAGATCTTCAGTGTAAAGCTCTGCATACTGAGCAAGGACCTGTAGAACTTCAGCGAGACCATTGCAAAACCTAGAGATGTGACAGATACTTCAAGATCTTCAGTGTAAAGCTCTCTACACTGAACTATTTTAGCTTCACGAGAGTGAAAAGATGATCTCCCTTTGAAGAATTTGAAGACATTCCATCGTGAACTAAATTTCACAAAGTTACAATACATTTAATATGAACCTTTCCAAAACCTAGGAACTAAACAGGGACCTTAAGCCTAATGCTCTGCCAACCAAGCCATTTGAGCCTCTGAGAAAACGTTTTGTTTTCAATTGAATTATGTTCTATATTTTTCTCAGGACATTTTGAACAATCTGGCAATTTTCAGGCAGCATGGAAATTCTAATAGACTAAGAAAAAACAAAACAAAACCGAAAGGCTTTTTAAACTTTCATCAATCACATTGTTTTGGTTACCAAGCATATCCAATATTGGATTTCAAGAAGGGATGTTGAGATTTTCAGTGCATCAGTCCTTGCTGGTGGTTTTAAAGCCTACCGAAAACGTTTTGGGATGGATTTAGAAATGGGTACTTTTAATCATGTACTTTCCTGAATGAGGAGCATTCCTATCAATTTACGAAAGAAAAAGGAGACTTCCAAAATAGTTATCAGTTGTTTTATATCCAAAGAAGAACATGCCGAAACCCGGGATCGAACCAGGGACCTTTAGATCTTCAGTCTAACGCTCTCCCAACTGAGCTATTTCGGCCTGTGCTGCTAGTTGTGGAGGTCACTGTTTTGGGAATTTGAAGATGTTCCACATCATAGAAATGCAAAGACATTGTGAATACAATTACAAGAATAACAAAATTTTCCAAACCGGAAGTAAATTTTTTAAACGTGTTGTGTTGTATTTTTGTACATTTATATGGTGTGAAAAGATGCTGAAACCCGGGATTGAACCAGGGACCTTTAGATCTTCAGTCTAACGCTCTCCCAACTGAGCTATTTCGGCCTCCTCTAACAGTAAGCGTGGACACTTTTTTAAAAATTGAAGACACAACAACAGCATAGAAATCCAACTGCATTACAAACCAGAGTCCTCTCCAGCACAAGAAATTTTCCAATTACTTCACAGGAAGCTACATTTCTTTAAATTAGTTGATAAGTATCAATATACTAGCAAGATAAAGCTTAACATTGAAGCAAGGACCTTTAGAGCTTCAGCGAGACCATGGCAAAACCTAGAGATGAGCCAGGTACTTCAAGATCTTCAGTGTAAAGCTCTGCATACTGAGCAAGGACCTGTAGAGCTTCAGCGAGACCATTGCAAAACCTAGAGATGTGCCAGATACTTCAAGATCTTCAGTGTAAAGCTCTCCACACTGAACTATTTTAGCTTGACGAGAGTGAAAAGATGATCTCCCTTTGAAGAATTTGAAGACATTCCATCGTGAACTAAATTTCACAAAGTTACAATACATTTAATATGAACCTTTCCAAAACCCAGAAACTAAACAGGGACCTTAAGCCTAATGCTCTGCCAACCAAGCCATTTGAGCCTCTGAGAAAACGTTTTGTTTTCAATTGAATTATGTTCTATATTTTTCTCAGGACATTTTGAACAATCTGGCAATTTTCAGGCAGCATGGAAATTCTAATAGACTAAGAAAAAACAAAACAAAACCGAAAGACTTTTTAAACTTTCATCAATCACATTGTTTTGGTTACCAAGCATATCCAATATTGGATTTCAAGTAGGGATGTTGAGATTTTCAGTGCATCAGTCCTTGCTGGTGGTTTTAAAGCCTACTAAAAACGTTTTGGGATGGATTTAGAAATGGGTACTTTTAATCATGTACTTTCCTGAATGAGGAGCATCCCTATCAATTTACGAAAGAAAAAGGAGACTTCCAAAATAGTTATCGGTTGTTTTATATCCAAAGAAGAACATGCCGAAACCCGGGATCAAACCAGGGACCTTTAGATCTTCAGTCTAACGCTCTTCCAACTGAGCTATTTCGGCCTGTGCTGCTAGTTGTGGAGGTCACTGTTTTGGGAATTTGAAGATGTTCCACATCATAGAAATGCAAAGACATTGTGAATACAATTACAAGAATAACAAAAATTTCCAAACCGGAAGTAAATTTTTTAAACGTGTTGTGTTGTATTTTTGTACATGTGAAAAGATGCCGAAACCAGGGATCGAACCAGGGACTTTTAGATCTTCAGTCTAACGCTCTCCCAACTGGGCTATTTCGGCGTGTGCTGCTAGTTGTGGAGGTCACTGTTTTGGGAATTTGAAGATGTTCCACATCATAGAAATGCAAAGACATTGTGAATACAATTACAAGAATAACAAAAATTTCCAAACCGGAAGTAAAGTTTTTAAACGTGTGGTATTTTTGTACATTTATATGGTGTGAAAAGATGCCGAAACCTGGGATCGAACCAGGGACCTTTAGATCTTCAGTCTAACGCTCTCCCAACTGAGCTATTTCGGCCTCCTCTAACAGTAAGCGTGGACACTTTTTTAAAAAATTGAAGACACAACAACAGCATAGAAATCCAACTGCATTACAAACCAGAGTCCTCTCCAGCACAAGAAAATTTCCAATTACTTCACAGGAAGCTACATTTCTTTAAATTAGTTGATAAGTATCAATATACTAGCAAGATAAAGCTTAACATTGAAGCAAGGACCTTTAGAGCTTCAGCGAGACCATGGCAAAACCTAGAGATGAGCCAGGTACTTCAAGATCTTCAGTGTAAAGCTCTGCATACTGAGCAAGGACCTGTAGAGCTTCAGTGAGACCATTGCAAAACCTAGAGATGTGCCAGATACTTCAAGATCTGCAGTGTAAAGCTCTCCACACTGAACTATTTTAGCTTGACGAGAGTGAAAAGATGATCTCCCTTTGAAGAATTTGAAGACATTCCATCGTGAACTAAATTTCACAAAGTTACAATACATTTAATATGAACCTTTCCAAAACCCAGAAACTAAACAGGGACCTTAAGCCTAATGCTCTGCCAACCAAGCCATTTGAGCCTCTGAGAAAACGTTTTGTTTTCAATTGAATTATGTTCTATATTTTTCTCAGGACATTTTGAACAATCTGGCAATTTTCAGGCAGAATGGAAATTCTAATAGACTAAGAAAAAACAAAACAAAACCGAAAGACTTTTTAAACTTTCATCAATCACATTGTTTTGGTTACCAAGCATATCCAATATTGGATTTCAAGTAGGGATGTTGAGATTTTCAGTGCATCAGTCCTTGCTGGTGGTTTTAAAGCCTACTAAAAACGTTTTGGGATGGATTTAGAAATGGGTACTTTTAATCATGTACTTTCCTGAATGAGGAGCATCCCTATCAATTTACGAAAGAAAAAGGAGACTTCCAAAATAGTTATCGGTTGTTTTATATCCAAAGAAGAACATGCCGAAACCCGGAATCGACCGAGGGACCTTTAGATCTTCAGTCTAACGCTCTCCTAACTGAGCTATTTCGGCCTGTGCTGCTTGTTGTGGAGGTCACTGTTTTGGGAATTTGAAGATGTTCCACATCATAGAAATGCAAAGACATTGTGAATACAATTACAAGAATAACAAAATTTTCCAAACCGGAAGTAAATTTTTTAAACGTGTTGTGTTGTATTTTTGTACATTTATATGGTGTGAAAAGATGCTGAAACCCGGGATCAGACCAGGGACCTTTAGATCTTCAGTCTAACGCTCTCCCAACTGAGCTATTTCGGCCTCCTCTAAGAGTAAGCGTGGACACTTTTTTAAAAAATTGAAGACACAACAACAGCATAGAAATCCAACTGCATTACAAACCGGAGTCCTCTCCAGCACAAGAAAATTTCCAATTACTTCACAGGAAGCTACATTTCTTTAAATTAGTTGATAAGTATCAATATACTAGCAAGATAAAGCTTAACATTGAAGCAAGGACCTGTAGAGCTTCAGTGAGACCATTGCAAAACCTAGAGATGTGCCAGATACTTCAAGATCTTCAGTGTAAAGCTCTCCACACTGAACTATTTTAGCTTCACGAGAGTGAAAAGATGATCTCCCTTTGAAGAATTTGAAGACACTCCATCGTGAACTAAATTTCACAAAGTTACAATACATTTAATATGAACCTTTCCAAAACCTAGGAACTAAACAGGGACCTTAAGCCTAATGCTCTGCCAACCAAGCCATTTGAGCCTCTGAGAAAACGTTTTGTTTTCAATTGAATTATGTTCTATATTTTTCTCAGGACATTTTGAACAATCTGGCAATTTTCAGGCAGCATGGAAATTCTAATAGACTAAGAAAAAACAAAACAAAACCGAAAGACTTTTTAAACTTTCATCAATCACATTGTTTTGGTTACCAAGCATATCCAATATTGGATTTCAAGTAGGGATATTGAGATTTTCAGTGCATCAGTCCTTGCTGGTGGTTTTAAAGCCTACTGAAAACGTTTTGGGATGGATTTAGAAATGGGTACTTTTAATCATGTACTTTCCTGAATGAGGAGCATCCCTATCAATTTACGAAAAAATAAGGAGACTTCCAAAATAGTTATCGGTTGTTTTATATCCAAAGAAGAACATGCCGATAACCGGAATCGAACCAGGGACCTTTAGATCTTCAGTCTAACGCTCTCCCAACTGAGCTATTTCGGCCTGTGCTGCTTGTTGTGGAGGTCACTGTTTTGGGAATTTGAAGATGTTCCACATCATAGAAATGCAAAGACATTGTGAATACAATTACAAGAATAACAAAATTTTCCAAACCGGAAGTAAATTTTTTAAACGTGTTGTGTTGTATTTTTGTACATTTATATGGTGTGAAAAGATGCTGAAGCCCGGGATCGAACCAGGGACCTTTAGATCTTCAGTCTAACGCTCTCCCAACTGAGCTATTTCGGCCTCCTCTAACAGTAAGCGTGGACACTTTTTTAAAAAATTGAAGACACAACAACAGCATAGAAATCCAACTGCATTACAAACCAGAGTCCTCTCCAGCACAAGAAATTTTCCAATTACTTCACAGGAAGCTACATTTCTTTAAATTAGTTGATAAGCATCAATATACTAGCAAGATAAAGCTTAACATTGAAGCAAGGACCTTTAGAGCTTCAGCGAGACCATGGCAAAACCTAGAGATGAGCCAGGTACTTCAAGATCTTCAGTGTAAAGCTCTGCATACTGAGCAAGGACCTGTAGAGCTTCAGCGAGACCATTGCAAAACCTAGAGATGTGCCAGATACTTCAAGATCTTCTGTGTAAAGCTCTCCACACTGAACTATTTTAGCTTGACGAGAGTGAAAAGATGATCTCCCTTTGAAGAATTTGAAGACATTCCATCGTGAACTAAATTTCACAAAGTTACAATACATTTAATATGAACCTTTCCAAAACCCAGAAACTAAACAGGGACCTTAAGCCTAATGCTCTGCCAACCAAGCCATTTGAGCCTCTGAGAAAACGTTTTGTTTTCAATTGAATTATGTTCTATATTTTTCTCAGGACATTTTGAACAATCTGGCAATTTTCAGGCAGAATGGAAATTCTAATAGACTAAGAAAAAACAAAACAAAACCGAAAGACTTTTTAAACTTTCATCAATCACATTGTTTTGGTTACCAAGCATATCCAATATTGGATTTCAAGTAGGGATGTTGAGATTTTCAGTGCATCAGTCCTTGCTGGTGGTTTTAAAGCCTACTAAAAACGTTTTGGGATGGATTTAGAAATGGGTACTTTTAATCATGTACTTTCCTGAATGAGGAGCATCCCTATCAATTTACGAAAGAAAAAGGAGACTTCCAAAATAGTTATCGGTTGTTTTATATCCAAAGAAGAACATGCTGAAACACGGGATCGAACCAGGGACCTTTAGATCTTCAGTCTAACGCTCTCCCAACTGAGCTATTTCGGCCTGTGCTGCTAGTTGTGGAGGTCACTGTTTTGGGAATTTGAAGATGTTCCACATCATAGAAATGCAAAGACATTGTGAATACAATTACAAGAATAACAAAATTTTCCAAACCGGAAGTAAATTTTTTAAACGTGTTGTGTTGTATTTTTGTACATTTATATGGTGTGAAAAGATGCTGAAACCCGAGATTGAACCAGGGACCTTTAGATCTTCAGTCTAACGCTCTCCCAACTGAGCTATTTCGGCCTCCTCTAACAGTAAGCGTGGACACTTTTTTAAAAAATTGAAGACACAACAACAGCATAGAAATCCAACTGCATTACAAACCAGAGTCCTCTCCAGCACAAGAAATTTTCCAATTACTTCACAGGAAGCTACATTTCTTTAAATTAGTTGATAAGTATCAATATACTAGCAAGATAAAGCTTAACATTGAAGCAAGGACCTTTAGAGCTTCAGCGAGACCATGGCAAAACCTAGAGATGAGCCAGGTACTTCAAGATCTTCAGTGTAAAGCTCTGCATACTGAGCAAGGACCTGTAGAGCTTCAGCGAGACCATTGCAAAACCTAGAGATGTGCCAGATACTTCAAGATCTTCAGTGTAAAGCTCTCCACACTGAACTATTTTAGCTTGACGAGAGTGAAAAGATGATCTCCCTTTGAAGAATTTGAAGACATTCCATCGTGAACTAAATTTCACAAAGTTACAATACATTTAATATGAACCTTTCCAAAACCCAGAAACTAAACAGGGACCTTAAGCCTAATGCTCTGCCAACCAAGCCATTTGAGCCTCTGAGAAAATGTTTTGTTTTCAATTGAATTATGTTCTATATTTTTCTCAGGACATTTTGAACAATCTGGCAATTTTCAGGCAGCATGGAAATTCTAATAGACTAAGAAAAAACAAAACAAAACCGAAAGACTTTTTAAACTTTCATCAATCACATTGTTTTGGTTACCAAGCATATCCAATATTGGATTTCAAGTAGGGATGTTGAGATTTTCAGTGCATCAGTCCTTGCTGGTGGTTTTAAAGCCTACTAAAAACATTTTGGGATGGATTTAGAAATGGGTACTTTTAATCATGTACTTTCCTGAATGAGGAGCATCCCTATCAATTTACGAAAGAAAAAGGAGACTTCCAAAATAGCTATCGGTTGTTTTATATCCAAAGAAGAACATGCCGAAACCCGGGATCGAAACAGGGACCTTTAGATCTTCAGTCTAACGCTCTCCCAACTGAGCTATTTCGGCCTGTGCTGCTAGTTGTGGAGGTCACTGTTTTGGGAATTTGAAGATGTTCCACATCATAGAAATGCAAAGACATTGTGAATACAATTACAAGAATAACAAAAATTTCCAAACCGGAAGTAAAGTTTTTAAACGTGTTGTGTTGTATTTTTGTACATGTGAAAAGATGCCGAAACCCGCGATCGAACCAGGGACCTTTAGATCTTCAGTCTAACGCTCTCCCAACTGAGCTATTTCGGCCTGTGCTGCTGGTTGTGGAGGTCACTGTTTTGGGAATTTGAAGATGTTCCACATCATAGAAATGCAAAGACATTGTGAATACAATTACAAGAATAACAAAAATTTCCAAACCGGAAGTAAATTTTTTAAACGTGTTGTGTTGTATTTTTGTACATGTGAAAAGATGCCGAAACCCGGGATCAAACCAGGGACCTTTAGATCTTCAGTCTAACGCTCTCCCAACTGAGCTATTTCGGCCTGTGCTGCTAGTTGTGGAGGTCACTGTTTTGGGAATTTGAAGATGTTCCACATCATAGAAATGCAAAGACATTGTGAATACAAATACAAGACTAACAAAAATTTCCAAACCAGAAGTAAATTTTTTAAACGTGTTGTGTTGTATTTTTGTACATGTGAAAAGATGCCAAAACCCGGGATCGAACCAGGGACCTTTAGATCTTCAGTCTAACGCTCTCCCAACTGAGCTATTTCGGCCTGTGCTGCTAGTTGTGGAGGTCACTGTTTTGGGAATTTGAAGATGTTCCACATCATAGAAATGCAAAGACATTGTGAATACAATTACAAGAATAACAAAAATTTCCAAACCGGAAGTAAAGTTTTTAAACGTGTTGTGTTGTATTTTTGTACATTTATATGGTGTGAAAGGATGCCGAAACCCGGGATAGAACCAGGGACCTTTAGATATTCAGTCTAACGCTCTCCCAACTGAGCTATTTCGGCCTGTGCTGCTAGTTATGGAGGTCACTGTTTTGGGAATTTGAAGATGTTCCACATCATAGAAATGCAAAGACATTGTGAATACAATTACAAGAATAACAAAAATTTCCAAACCGGAAGTAAAGTTTTTAAACGTGTTGTGTTTTTGTACATTTATATGGTGTGAAAAGATGCCGAAACCCGGGATCGAACCAGGGACCTTTAGATCTTCAGTCTAACGCTCTCCCAACTGAGCTATTTCGGCCTCCTCTAACAGTAAGTGTGGACACTTTTTTAAAAAATTGAAGACACAACAACAGCATAGAAATCCAACTGCATTACAAACCAGAGTCCTCTCCAGCACAAGAAAATTTCCAATTACTTCACAGGAAGCTACATTTCTTTAAATTAGTTGATAAGTATCAATATACTAGCAAGATAAAGCTTAACATTGAAGCAAGGACCTTTAGAGCTTCAGCGAGACCATGGCAAAACCTAGAGATGAGCCAGGTACTTCAAGATCTTCAGTGTAAAGCTCTGCATACTGAGCAAGGACCTGTAGAGCTTCAGCGAGACCATTGCAAAACCTAGAGATGTGCCAGATACTTCAAGATCTTCAGTGTAAAGCTCTCCACACTGAACTATTTTAGCTTGACGAGAGTGAAAAGATGATCTCCCTTTGAAGAATTTGAAGACATTTCATCGTGAACTAAATTTCACAAAGTTACAATACATTTAATATGAACCTTTCCAAAACCCAGAAACTAAACAGGGACCTTAAGCCTAATGCTCTGCCAACCAAGCCATTTGAGCCTCTGAGAAAACGTTTTGTTTTCAATTGAATTATGTTCTATATTTTTCTCAGGACATTTTGAACAATCTGGCAATTTTCAGGCAGAATGGAAATTCTAATAGACTAAGAAAAAACAAAACAAAACCGAAAGACTTTTTAAACTTTCATCAATCACATTGTTTTGGTTACCAAGCATATCCAATATTGGATTTCAAGTAGGGATGTTGAGATTTTCAGTGCATCAGTCCTTGCTGGTGGTTTTAAAGCCTACTAAAAACGTTTTGGGATGGATTTAGAAATGGGTACTTTTAATCATGTACTTTCCTGAATGAGGAGAATCCCTATCAATTTACGAAAGAAAAAGGAGACTTCCAAAATAGTTATCAGTTGTTTTATATCCAAAGAAGAACATGCCGAAACCCGGAATCGACCGAGGGACCTTTAGATCTTCAGTCTAACGCTCTCCTAACTGAGCTATTTCGGCCTGTGCTGCTTGTTGTGGAGGTCACTGTTTTGGGAATTTGAAGATGTTCCACATCATAGAAATGCAAAGACATTGTGAATACAATTACAAGAATAACAAAATTTTCCAAACCGGAAGTAAATTTTTTAAACGTGTTGTGTTGTATTTTTGTACATTTATATGGTGTGAAAAGATGCTGAAACCCGGGATCAGACCAGGGACCTTTAGATCTTCAGTCTAACGCTCTCCCAACTGAGCTATTTCGGCCTCCTCTAAGAGTAAGCGTGGACACTTTTTTAAAAAATTGAAGACACAACAACAGCATAGAAATCCAACTGCATTACAAACCGGAGTCCTCTCCAGCACAAGAAAATTTCCAATTACTTCACAGGAAGCTACATTTCTTTAAATTAGTTGATAAGTATCAATATACTAGCAAGATAAAGCTTAACATTGAAGCAAGGACCTGTAGAGCTTCAGTGAGACCATTGCAAAACCTAGAGATGTGCCAGATACTTCAAGATCTTCAGTGTAAAGCTCTCCACACTGAACTATTTTAGCTTCACGAGAGTGAAAAGATGATCTCCCTTTGAAGAATTTGAAGACACTCCATCGTGAACTAAATTTCACAAAGTTACAATACATTTAATATGAACCTTTCCAAAACCTAGGAACTAAACAGGGACCTTAAGCCTAATGCTCTGCCAACCAAGCCATTTGAGCCTCTGAGAAAACGTTTTGTTTTCAATTGAATTATGTTCCATATTTTTCTCAGGACATTTTGAACAATCTGGCAATTTTCAGGCAGCATGGAAATTCTAATAGACTAAGAAAAAACAAAACAAAACCGAAAGACTTTTTAAACTTTCATCAATCACATTGTTTTGGTTACCAAGCATATCCAATATTGGATTTCAAGTAGGGATATTGAGATTTTCAGTGCATCAGTCCTTGCTGGTGGTTTTAAAGCCTACTGAAAACGTTTTGGGATGGATTTAGAAATGGGTACTTTTAATCATGTACTTTCCTGAATGAGGAGCATCCCTATCAATTTACGAAAGAAAAAGGAGACTTCCAAAATAGTTATCGGTTGTTTTATATCCAAAGAAGAACATGCCGAAACCCGGAATCGAACCAGGGACCTTTAGATCTTCAGTCTAACGCTCTCCCAACTGAGCTATTTCGGCCTGTGCTGCTTGTTGTGGAGGTCACTGTTTTGGGAATTTGAAGATGTTCCACATCATAGAAATGCAAAGACATTGTGAATACAATTACAAGAATAACAAAATTTTCCAAACCGGAAGTAAATTTTTTAAACGTGTTGTATTTTTGTACATTTATATGGTGTGAAAAGATGCTGAAACCCGGGATCGAACCAGGGACCTTTAGATCTTCAGTCTAACGCTCTCCCAACTGAGCTATTTCGGCCTGTGCTGCTAGTTGTGGAGGTCACTGTTTTGGGAATTTGAAGATGTTCCACATCATAGAAATGCAAAGACATTGTGAATACAATTACAAGAATAACAAAAATTTCCAAACCGGAAGTAAAGTTTTTAAACGTGTTGTGTTGTATTTTTGTACATGTGAAAAGATGCCGAAACCCGGGATCGAACCAGGGACCTTTAGATCTTCAGTCTAACGCTCTCCCAACTGAGCTATTTCGGCCTGTGCTGCTGGTTGTGGAGGTCACTGTTTTGGGAATTTGAAGATGTTCCACATCATAGAAATGCAAAGACATTGTGAATACAATTACAAGAATAACAAAAATTTCCAAACCGGAAGTAAATTTTTTAAACGTGTTGTGTTGTATTTTTGTACATGTGAAAAGATGCCGAAACCCGGGATCAAACCAGGGACCTTTAGATCTTCAGTCTAACGCTCTCCCAACTGAGCTATTTCGGCCTGTGCTGCTAGTTGTGGAGGTCACTGTTTTGGGAATTTGAAGATGTTCCACATCATAGAAATGCAAAGACATTGTGAATACAATTACAAGAATAACAAAAATTTCCAAACCAGAAGTAAATTTTTTAAACGTGTTGTGTTGTATTTTTGTACATGTGAAAAGATGCCAAAACCCGGGATCGAACCAGGGACCTTTAGATCTTCAGTCTAATGCTCTCCCAACTGAGCTATTTCGGCCTGTGCTGCTAGTTGTGGAGGTCACTGTTTTGGGAATTTGAAGATGTTCCACATCATAGAAATGCAAAGACATTGTGAATACAATTACAAGAATAACAAAAATTTCCAAACCGGAAGTAAAGTTTTTAAACGTGTTGTGTTGTATTTTTGTACATTTATATGGTGTGAAAAGATGCCGAAACCCGGGATAGAACCAGGGACCTTTAGATATTCAGTCTAACGCTCTCCCAACTGAGCTATTTCGGCCTGTGCTGCTAGTTGTGGAGGTCACTGTTTTGGGAATTTGAAGATGTTCCACATCATAGAAATGCAAAGACATTGTGAATACAATTACAAGAATAACAAAAATTTCCAAACCGGAAGTAAAGTTTTTAAACGTGTTGTGTTTTTGTACATTTATATGGTGTGAAAAGATGCCGAAACCCGGGATCGAACCAGGGACCTTTAGATCTTCAGTCTAACGCTCTCCCAACTGAGCTATTTCGGCCTCCTCTAACAGTAAGCGTGGACACTTTTTTAAAAAATTGAAGACACAACAACAGCATAGAAATCCAACTGCATTACAAACCAGAGTCCTCTCCAGCACAAGAAAATTTCCAATTACTTCACAGGAAGCTACATTTCTTTAAATTAGTTGATAAGTATCAATATACTAGCAAGATAAAGCTTAACATTGAAGCAAGGACCTTTAGAGCTTCAGCGAGACCATGGCAAAACCTAGAGATGAGCCAGGTACTTCAAGATCTTCAGTGTAAAGCTCTGCATACTGAGCAAGGACCTGTAGAGCTTCAGCGAGACCATTGCAAAACCTAGAGATGTGCCAGATACTTCAAGATCTTCAGTGTAAAGCTCTCCACACTGAACTATTTTAGCTTCACGAGAGTGAAAAGATGATCTCCCTTTGAAGAATTTGAAGACATTCCATCGTGAACTAAATTTCACAAAGTTACAATACATTTAATATGAACCTTTCCAAAACCCAGAAACTAAACAGGGACCTTAAGCCTAATGCTCTGCCAACCAAGCCATTTGAGCCTCTGAGAAAACGTTTTGTTTTCAATTGAATTATGTTCTATATTTTTCTCAGGACATTTTGAACAATCTGGCAATTTTCAGGCAGCATGGAAATTCTAATAGACTAAGAAAAAACAAAACAAAACCGAAAGACTTTTTAAACTTTCATCAATCACATTGTTTTGGTTACCAAGCATATCCAATATTGGATTTCAAGTAGAGATGTTGAGATTTTCAGTGCATCAGTCCTTGCTGGTGGTTTTAAAGCCTACTAAAAACGTTTTAGGATGGATTTAGAAATGGGTACTTTTAATCATGTACTTTCCTGAATGAGGAGCATCCCTATCAATTTACGAAAGAAAAAGGAGACTTCCAAAATAGTTATCGGTTGTTTTATATCCAAAGAAGAACATGCCGAAACCCAGGATCGAACCAGGGACCTTTAGATCTTCAGTCTAACGCTCTACCAACTGAGCTATTTCGGCCTGTGCTGCTAGTTGTGGAGGTCACTGTTTTGGGAATTTGAAGATGTTCCACATCATAGAAATGCAAAGACATTGTGAATACAATTACAAGAATAACAAAAATTTCCAAACCGGAAGTAAATTTTTTAAACGTGTTGTGTTGTATTTTTGTACATGTGAAACGATGCCGAAACCCGGGATCGAACCAGGGACCTTTAGATCTTCAGTCTAACGCTCTCCCAACTGAGCTATTTCGGCCTGTGCTGCTGATTGTGGAGGTCACTGTTTTGGGAATTTGAAGATGTTCCACATCATAGAAATGCAAAGACATTGTGAATACAATTACAAGAATAACAAAACTTTCCAAACCGGAAGTAAATTTTTTAAACGTGTTGTGTTGTATTTTTGTACATGTGAAAAGATGCCGAAACCCGGGATCGAACCAGGGACCTTTAGATCTTCAGTCTAACGCTCTCCCAACTGAGCTATTTCGGCCTGTGCTGCTAGTTGTGGAGGTCACTGTTTTGGGAATTTGAAGATGTTCCACATCATAGAAATGCAAAGACATTGTGAATACAATTACAAGAATAACAAAAATTTCCAAACCGGAAGTAAAGTTTTTAAACGTGTTGTGTTGTATTTTTGTACATTTATATGGTGTGAAAGGATGCCAAAACCCGGGATCGAACCAGGGACCTTTAGATCTTCAGTCTAACGCTCTCCCAACTGAGCTATTTCGGCCTCCTTTAAGAGGAAGCGTGGACACTTTTTTAAAAAATTGAAGACACAACAACAGCATAGAAATCCAACTGCATTACAAACCAGAGTCCTCTCCAGCACAAGAAAATTTCCAATTACTTCACAGGAAGCTACATTTCTTTAAATTAGTTGATAAGTATCAATATACTAGCAAGATAAAGCTTAACATTGAAGCAAGGACCTTTAGAGCTTCAGCGAGACCATGGCAAAACCTAGAGATGAGCCAGGTACTTCAAGATCTTCAGTGTAAAGCTCTGCATACTGAGCAAGGACCTGTAGAGCTTCAGTGAGACCATTGCAAAACCTAGAGATGTGCCAGATACTTCAATATCTTCAGTGTAAAGCTCTCCACACTGAACTATTTTAGCTTCGCGAGAGTGAAAAGATGATCTCCCTTTGAAGAATTTGAAGACATTCCATCGTGAACTAAATTTCACAAAGTTACAATACATTTAATATGAACCTTTCCAAAACCTAGGAACTAAACAGGGACCTTAAGCCTAATGCTCTGCCAACCAAGCCATTTGAGCCTCTGAGAAAACGTTTTGTTTTCAATTGAATTATGTTCTATATTTTTCTCAGGACATTTTGAACAATCTGGCAATTTTCAGGCAGCATGGAAATTCTAATAGACTAAGAAAAAACAAAACAAAACCGAAAGACTTTTTAAACTTTCATCAATCACATTGTTTTGGTTACCAAGCATATCCAATATTGGATTTCAAGTAGGGATGTTGAGATTTTCAGTGCATCAGTCCTTGCTGGTGGTTTTAAAGCCTACTAAAAACGTTTTGGGATGGATTTAGAAATGGGTACTTTTAATCATGTACTTTCCTGAATGAGGAGCATTCCTATCAATTTACGAAAGAAAAAGGAGACTTCCAAAATAGTTATCAGTTGTTTTATATCCAAAGAAGAACATGCCGAAACACGGGATCGAAGAAGGGACCTTTAGATCTTCAGTCTAACGCTCTCCCAACTGAGCTATTTCGGGCTGTGCTGCTAGTTGTGGAGGTCACTGTTTTGGGAATTTGAAGATGTTCCACATCATAGAAATGCAAAGACATTGTGAATACAATTACAAGAATAACAAAATTTTCCAAACCGGAAGTAAATTTTTTAAACGTGTTGTGTTGTATTTTTGGACATTTATATGGTGTGAAAAGATGCTGAAACCCGGGATCGAACCAGGGTCCTTTAGATCTTCAGTCTAACGCTCTCCCAACTGAGCTATTTCGGCCTCCTCTAACAGTAAGCGTGGACACTTTTTTAAAAAATTGAAGACACAACAACAGCATAGAAATCCAACTGCATTATAAACCAGAGTCCTCTCCAGCACAAGAAAATTTCCAATTACTTCACAGGAAGCTACATTTCTTTAAATTAGTTGATAAGTATCAATATACTAGCAAGATAAAGCTTAACATTGAAGCAAGGACCTTTAGAGCTTCAGCGAGACCATGGCAAAACCTAGAGATGAGCCAGGTACTTCAAGATCTTCAGTGTAAAGCTCTGCATACTGAGCAAGGACCTGTAGAGCTTCAGTGAGACCATTGCAAAACCTAGAGATGTGCCAGATACTTCAAGATCTTCAGTGTAAAGCCCTCCACACTAAACTATTTTAGCTTCACGAGAGTGAAAAGATGATCTCCCTTTGAAGAATTTGAAGACATTCCATCATGAACTAAATTTCACAAAGTTACAATACATTTAATATGAACCTTTCCAAAACCCAGAAACTAAACAGGGACCTTAAGCCTAATGCTCTGCCAACCAAGCCATTTGAGCCTCTGAGAAAATGTTTTGTTTTCAATTGAATTATGTTCTATATTTTTCTCAGGACATTTTGAACAATCTGGCAATTTTCAGGCAGCATGGAAATTCTAATAGACTAAGAAAAAACAAAACAAAACCGAAAGTCTTTTTAAACTTTCATCAATCACATTGTTTTGGTTACCAAGCATATCCAATACTGGATTTCAAGTAGGGATGTTGAGATTTTCAGTGCATCAGTCCTTGCTGGTGGTTTTAAAGCCTACCGAAAACGTTTTGGGATGGATTTAGAAATGGGTACTTTTAATCATGTACTTTCCTGAATGAGGAGCATTCCTATCAATTTACGAAAGAAAAAGGAGACTTCCAAAATAGTTATCAGTTGTTTTATATCCAAAGAAGAACATGCCGAAACCCGGGATCAAACAAGGGACCTTTAGATCTTCAGTCTAACGCTCTCCCAACTGAGCTATTTCGGCCTGTGCTGCTAGGTGTGGAGGTCACTGTTTTGGGAATTTGAAGATTTTCCACATCATAGAAATGCAAAGACATTGTGAATACAATTACAAGAATAACAAAAATTTCCAAACCGGAAGTTTTTAAACGTGTTGTGTTGTATTTTTGTACATGTGAAAAGATGCCGAAACCCGGGATCGAAACAGGGACCTTTAGATCTTCAGTCTAACGCTCTCCCAACTGAGCTATTTTGGCCTGTGCTGCTAGTTGTGGAGGTCACTGTTTTGGGAATTTGAAGATGTTTCACATCATAGAAATGCAAAGACATTGTGAATACAATTACAAGAATAACAAAAATTTCCAAACCGGAAGTAAAGTTTTTAAACGTGTTGTGTTGTATTTTTGTACATTTATATGGTGTGAAAAGATGCTGAAACCCGGGTTCGAAGCACGGACCTTTAGAACTTCAGTCTAACGCTCTCCCAACTGAGCTATTTCGGCCTCCTCTAACAGTAAGCGTGGACACTTTTTTAAAAAATTGAAGACACAACAACAGCATAGAAATCCAACTGCATTACAAACCAGAGTCCTCTCCAGCACAAGAAAATTTCCAATTACTTCACAGGAAGCTACATTTCTTTAAATTAGTTGATAAGTACCAATATACTAGCAAGATAAAGCTTAACATTGAAGCAAGGACCTTTAGAGCTTCAGCGAGACCATGGCAAAACCTAGAGATGAGCCAGGTACTTCAAGATCTTCAGTGTAAAGCTCTGCATACTGAGCAAGGACCTGTAGAGCTTCAGCGAGACCATTGCAAAACCTAGAGATGTGCCAAATACTTCAAGATCTTCAGTGTAAAGCTCTCCACTCTGAACTATTTTAGCTTCACGAGAGTGAAAAGATGATCTCCCTTTGAAGAATTTGAAGACATTCCATCGTGAACTAAATTTCACAAAGTTACAATACATTTAATATGAACCTTTCCAAAACCCAGAAACTAAACAGGGACCTTAAGCCTAATGCTCTGCCAACTAAGCCATTTGAGCCTCTGAGAAAACGTTTTGTTTTCAATTGAATTATGTTCTATATTTTTCTCAGGACATTTTGAACAATCTGGCAATTTTCAGGCAGCATGGAAATTCTAATAGACTAAGAAAAAACAAAACAAAACCGAAAGACTTTTTAAACTTTCATCAATCACATTGTTTTGGTTACCAAGCATATCCAATATTGGATTTCAAGTAGGGATGTTGAGATTTTCAGTGCATCAGTCCTTGCTGGTGGTTTTAAAGCCTACTGAAAACGTTTTGGGATGGACTTAGAAATGGGTACTTTTAATCATGTACTTTCCTGAATGAGGAGCATTCCTATCAATTTACGAAAGAAAAAGGAGACTTCCAAAATAGTTATCAGTTGTTTTATATCCAAAGAAGAACATGCCGAAACCCGGGATCAAACAAGGGACCTTTAGATCTTCAGTCTAACGCTCTCCCAACTGAGCTATTTCGGCCTGTGCTGCTAGGTGTGGAGGTCACTGTTTTGGGAATTTGAAGATTTTCCACATCATAGAAATGCAAAGACATTGTGAATACAATTACAAGAATAACAAAAATTTCCAAACCGGAAGTTTTTAAACGTGTTGTGTTGTATTTTTGTACATGTGAAAAGATGCCGAAACCCGGGATCGAAACAGGGACCTTTAGATCTTCAGTCTAACGCTCTCCCAACTGAGCTATTTTGGCCTGTGCTGCTAGTTGTGGAGGTCACTGTTTTGGGAATTTGAAGATGTTTCACATCATAGAAATGCAAAGACATTGTGAATACAATTACAAGAATAACAAAAATTTCCAAACCGGAAGTAAAGTTTTTAAACGTGTTGTGTTGTATTTTTGTACATTTATATGGTGTGAAAAGATGCTGAAACCCGGGTTCGAAGCACGGACCTTTAGAACTTCAGTCTAACGCTCTCCCAACTGAGCTATTTCGGCCTCCTCTAACAGTAAGCGTGGACACTTTTTTAAAAAATTGAAGACACAACAACAGCATAGAAATCCAACTGCATTACAAACCAGAGTCCTCTCCAGCACAAGAAAATTTCCAATTACTTCACAGGAAGCTACATTTCTTTAAATTAGTTGATAAGTACCAATATACTAGCAAGATAAAGCTTAACATTGAAGCAAGGACCTTTAGAGCTTCAGCGAGACCATGGCAAAACCTAGAGATGAGCCAGGTACTTCAAGATCTTCAGTGTAAAGCTCTGCATACTGAGCAAGGACCTGTAGAGCTTCAGCGAGACCATTGCAAAACCTAGAGATGTGCCAAATACTTCAAGATCTTCAGTGTAAAGCTCTCCACTCTGAACTATTTTAGCTTCACGAGAGTGAAAAGATGATCTCCCTTTGAAGAATTTGAAGACATTCCATCGTGAACTAAATTTCACAAAGTTACAATACATTTAATATGAACCTTTCCAAAACCCAGAAACTAAACAGGGACCTTAAGCCTAATGCTCTGCCAACTAAGCCATTTGAGCCTCTGAGAAAACGTTTTGTTTTCAATTGAATTATGTTCTATATTTTTCTCAGGACATTTTGAACAATCTGGCAATTTTCAGGCAGCATGGAAATTCTAATAGACTAAGAAAAAACAAAACAAAACCGAAAGACTTTTTAAACTTTCATCAATCACATTGTTTTGGTTACCAAGCATATCCAATATTGGATTTCAAGTAGGGATGTTGAGATTTTCAGTGCATCAGTCCTTGCTGGTGGTTTTAAAGCCTACTGAAAACGTTTTGGGATGGACTTAGAAATGGGTACTTTTAATCATGTACTTTCCTGAATGAGGAGCATCCCTATCAATTTACGAAAGAAAAAGGAGACTTCCAAAATAGTTATCGGTTGTTTTATATCCAAAGAAGAACATGCCGAAACCCGGGATCGAACCAGGGACCTTTAGATCTTCAGTCTAACGCTCTCCCAACTGAGCTATTTCGGCCTGTGCTGCTAGTTGTGGAGGTCACTGTTTTGGGAATTTGAAGATGTTCCACATCATAGAAATGCAAAGACATTGTGAATACAATTACAAGAATAACAAAAATTTCCAAACCGGAAGTAAATTTTTCAAACGTGTTGTGTTGTATTTTTGTACATGTAAAAAGATGCCGAAACCCGGGTTCGAACCAGGGACCTTTAGATCTTCAGTCTAACGCTCTCCCAACTGAGCTATTTCGGCCTGTGCTGCTAGATGTGGAGGTCACTGTTTTGGGAATTTGAAGATGTTCCACATCATAGAAATGCAAAGACATTGTGAATACAATTACAAGAATAACAAAAATTTCCAAACCGGAAGTAAATTTTTTAAACGTGTTGTGTTGTATTTTTGTACATGTGAAAAGATGCCGAAACCCGGGATCGAACCAGGGACCTTTAGATCTTCAGTCTAATGCTCTCCCAACTGAGCTATTTCTGCCTGTGCTGCTAGATGTGGAGGTCACTGTTTTGGGAATTTGAAGATGTTCCACATCATAGAAATGCAAAGACATTGTGAATACAATTACAAGAATAACAAAAATTTCCAAACCGGAAGTAAATTTTTTAAACGTGTTGTGTTGTATTTTTGTACATGTGAAAAGATGCCGAAACCCGGGATCGAACCAGGGACCTTTAGATCTTCAGTCTAACGCTCTCCCAACTGAGCTATTTCGGCCTGTGCTGCTAGTTGTGGAAGTCACTGTTTTGGGAATTTGAAGATGTTCCACATCATAGAAATGCAAAGACATTGTGAATACAATTACAAGAATAACAAAAATTTCCAAACCGGAAGTAAAGTTTTTAAACGTGTTGTGTTGTATTTTTGTACATTTATATGGTGTGAAAGGATGCCGAAACCCGGGATCGAACCAGGGACCTTTAGATCTTCAGTCTAACGCTCTCCCAACTGAGCTATTTCGGCCTCCTCTAACAGTAAGCGTGGACACTTTTTAAAAAATTGAAGACACAACAACAGCATAGAAATCCAACTGCATTACAAACCAGAGTCCTCTCCAGCACAAGAAAATTTCCAATTACTTCACAGGAAGCTACATTTCTTTAACCCCTTAAGGACGCAGCCATTTTACAGCTTAAGGCTCAGCCCGATTTTTTGGATTCTGACTTGCTTCGCTTTATATGGTTATAACTTTTGAACACTGTTACTTATCAAAACGATTCTGAGATTGTTTTTTCCCCACATGTTGTACTTCATTTTAGTGGTAAATTTTGGCAGATAAGTTTTGCGTTTATTTACAAAAAAAAGAAAATGTGATGAATTTTTTGAAAAATTTGCCATTTTCGAAATTCTAAATCATCACGTTTTCAGGCAGATAGATTTACCAGCTAAATAAGTTGCTGAATAACATTTCCCATTTGTCTACTTTACATTTTCATAATTTCTGAAATATCTGGATAATTTATTTTGACGTCACGCGGCTTGCAAATAGAATATCGCTTTTCCGGATTTTCAGAATTGACTATTTTGGGGATAAATACAGTTTTGAATGAAATTTTACATATTTAGCATCAAAACCCCCTATATAACCAACCCATTTTCAAATCTGCACCCCTCAAGCTATCAGAAACAGCTTTTACGAAGATTGTTAACCCCTTGAGATCTTCATAGTAATTGAATCAAAATGGAGGTGAAATTTAGAATGGTCATATTGTTCCCTTATACGTTCATTTAGCACCAAAATTTACACATTTCCAAAATATAAAAAGAGAAAACCCACCATACAATTTGTTCTGCAATTTCTCCTGAGTACAAAGACCCCCCACATGTGGCCGTTACTTGTTTTATGGGGGCACAGCGAGGCGCAGAAGGGAAGGAGGGCGCTGCAGCTGCCAGGAATTTAGTTTCCTCATTGGCCCCTTTTGAAGGCTATAAAATTTTCGCTTTTTCGTTATTGGGGCCATGTGACGGCATTTTTTTTGCGGGATGAGATGCTTTTTCCATTGTTACCATTTTGGGGTTGGTATCACCTATTGTTGAAAATTTAGGAACTTTTTTTGAGGGCAGGAGTAGAAAAGCATCAATTTTGTACTGGATTTTTGACTTTTTTTTTTTTGGTGTTCACCGTATAGACTAATAGTCATGTTATCTTTATTCTATGGGTTGATACGATTACGGGGATACCAGACATGAATATATTTTCTTACGTTTTACTAAATTTGTCAAACAAAACCCTAATGTGGGGAAAAATCTATAATTTTTGTATTGCCATCTTCCAAGTGGCATAACTTTGTTACGTTTTTGGCTACGGAGCTGGTTGATGGCTTGTTTTTTGCGGGACATGTTGTACTTTGCACCAGTATCATGTCTGAGTACATATGGTTTTTTGGTCGCATTTTATATCATTTTTTGTGGGATTGAAAAGGTAAAAATCATAATTTTTGGAGGGTTTATAACAGTTTTTTTTTACGGCGTTTATCGTGGGGGTTCAATAATGATTTACTTTTATTCTACGGGTTGTTACGGACGCGGTGATACTATATATGTGGGGTTTGTGTTATGATTTAGACTTTTTTTTTGAGTTATATGTCTCTTTATATGTTTTGGGGGTTTGGGGCATTTTTAGTGATTTATGACTTTATTTTTTTATTGAATAACTTTTTTTTTTACTTTTTCACTTTTATACCATGGGACATGAAGAAGCAATCTTCTGATTGCTTCTTCATGATAATATTCTGCAATACTCATGTATTGCAGAGTATTATCAGTGTCAGCCTATGCACTTGCATAGGCTGGCACTTTGCCAGTAAGATGACGTCACAGACGCCATCTTACTGGCAATTCTTGCTAGTAACTCTGGGGTCCAGATCGGACCCCAGAGTTACTATAGCAACGATCGGCGCCCCCCGAAAACGGTTCGGGGGGGCCGATCGTGGGGGAAAGACCCCCCAGATACTTGTTAGATGCCGCGGTCGCGCTGACCGCGGCATCTAACGGGTTAAGCATCCGCGATCGGAGACAACTCCGATCGCGGGTGTTACACTGGGGTGCCGGCTATTAGTTACAGCCGGCACCCCGTGTTTCCCGATGCCGGTTCGGCTCTGATCCAGAGCCGAGCCGGCATAGGAGCCGTGGCGGATATATCCGCCACTGTGCGCTAAGTCACTGCGCTCCGTGGCGGATATATCCGCCGCGGAGCGCGAAGGGGTTAAATTAGTTGATAAGTATCAATATACTAGCAAGATAAAGCTTAACATTGAAGCAAGGACCTTTAGAGCTTCAGCGAGACCATGGCAAAACCTAGAGATGAGCCAGGTACTTCAAGATCTTCAGTGTAAAGCTCTGCATACTGAGCAAGGACCTGTAGAGCTTCAGTGAGACGATTGCAAATCCTAGAGATGTGCCAGATACTTCAATATCTTCAGTGTAAAGCTCTCCACACTGAACTATTTTAGCTTCACGAGAGTGAAAAGATGATCTCCCTTTGAAGAATTTGAAGACATTCCATCGTGAACTAAATTTCACAAAGTTACAATACATTTAATATGAACCTTTCCAAAACCTAGGAACTAAACAGGGACCTTAAGCCTAATGCTCTGCCAACCAAGCCATTTGAGCCTCTGAGAAAACGTTTTGTTTTCAATTGAATTATGTTCTATATTTTTCTCAGGACATTTTGAACAATCTGGCAATTTTCAGGCAGCATGGAAATTCTAATAGACTAAGAAAAAACAAAACAAAACCGAAAGTCTTTTTAAACTTTCATCAATCACATTGTTTTGGTTACCAAGCATATCCAATATTGGATTTCAAGTAGGGATATTGAGATTTTCAGTGCATCAGTCCTTGCTGGTGGTTTTAAAGCCTACTGAAAACGTTTTGGGATGGATTTAGAAATGGGTACTTTTAATCATGTACTTTCCTGAATGAGGAGCATCCCTATCAATTTACGAAAGAAAAAGGAGACTTCCAAAATAGTTATCGATTGTTTTATATCCAAAGAAGAACATGCCGAAACCCGGGATCGAACAAGGGACCTTTAGATCTTCAGTCTAACGCTCTCCCAACTGAGCTATTTCGGCCTGTGCTGCTAGTTGTGGAGGTCACCGTTTTGGGAATTTGAAGATGTTCCACATCATAGAAATGCAAAGACATTGTGAATACAATTACAAGAATAACAAAAATTTCCAAACCGGAAGTAAATTTTTTAAACGTGTTGTGTTGTATTTTTGTACATGTGAAAAGATGCCGAAACCCGGGATCGAACCAGGTACCTTTAGATCTTCAGTCTAACGCTCTCCCAACTGAGCTATTTCGGCCTGTGCTGCTAGATGTGGAGGTCACTGTTTTGGGAATTTGAAGATGTTCCACATCATAGAAATGCAAAGACATTGTGAATACGATTACAAGAATAACAAAAATTTCCAAACCGGAAGTACATTTTTTAAACGTGTTGTGTTGTATTTTTGTACATGTGAAAAGATGCCGAAACCCGGGATCGAACCAGGGACCTTTAGATCTTCAGTCTAACGCTCTCCCAACTGAGCTATTTCGGCCTGTGCTGCTAGTTGTGGAGGTCACTGTTTTGGGAATTTGAAGATGTTCCACATCATAGAAATGCAAAGACATTGTGAATACAATTACAAGAATAACAAAAATTTCCAAACCGGAAGTAAAGTTTTTAAACGTGTTGTGTTGTATTTTTGTACATTTATATGGTGTGAAAGGATGCCGAAACCCGGGATCGAACCACGGACCTTTAGATCTTCAGTCTAACGCTCTCCCAACTGAGCTATTTCGGCCTCCTCTAAGAGTAAGCGTGGACACTTTTTTAAAAAATTGAAGACACAACAACAGCATAGAAATCCAACTGCATTACAAACCAGAGTCCTCTCCAGCACAAGAAAATTTCCAATTACTTCACAGGAAGCTGCATTTCTTTAAATTAGTTGATAAGTATCAATATACTAGCAAGATAAAGCTTAACATTGAAGCAAGGACCTTTAGAGCTTCAGCGAGACCATGGCAAAACCTAGAGATGAGCCAGGTACTTCAAGATCTTCAGTGTAAAGCTCTGCATACTGAGCAAGGACCTGTAGAGCTTCAGTGAGACCATTGCAAAACCTAGAGATGTTCCAGATACTTCAATATCTTCAGTGTAAAGCTCTCCACACTGAACTATTTTAGCTTCACGAGAGTGAAAAGATGATCTCCCTTTGAAGAATTTGAAGACATTCCATCGTGAACTAAATTTCACAAAGTTACAATACATTTAATATGAACCTTTCCAAAACCTAGGAACTAAACAGGGACCTTAAGCCTAATGCTCTGCCAACCAAGCCATTTGAGCCTCTGAGAAAACGTTTTGTTTTCAATTGAATTATGTTCTATATTTTTCTCAGGACATTTTGAACAATCTGGCAATTTTCAGGCAGCATGGAAATTCTAATAGACTAAGAAAAAACAAAACAAAACCGAAAGACTTTTTAAACTTTCATCAATCACATTGTTTTGGTTACCAAGCATATCCAATATTGGATTTCAAGTAGGGATGTTGAGATTTTCAGTGCATCAGTCCTTGCTGGTGGTTTTAAAGCCTACTGAAAACGTTTTGGGATGGATTTAGAAATGGGTACTTTTAATCATGTACTTTCCTGAATGAGGAGCATCCCTATCAATTTACGAAAGAAAAAGGAGACTTCCAAAATAGTTATCGGTTGTTTTATATCCAAAGAAGAACATGCCGAAACCCGGGATCGAACCAGGGACCTTTAGATCTTCAGTTTAACGCTCTCCCAACTGAGCTATTTCGGCCTGTGCTGCTAGTTGTGGAGGTCACTGTTTTGGGAATTTGAAGATGTTCCACATCATAGAAATGCAAAGACATTGTGAATACAATTACAAGAATAACAAAAATTTCCAAACCGGAAGTAAATTTTTTAAACGTGTTGTGTTGTATTTTTGTACATGTGAAAAGATGCCGAAACCCGGGATCGAACCAGGGACCTTTAGATCTTCAGTCTAACGCTCTCCCAACTGAGCTATTTCGGCCTGTGCTGCTAGATGTGGAGGTCACTGTTTTGGAAATTTGAAGATGTTCCACATCATAGAAATGCAAAGACATTGTGAATACAATTACAAGAATAACAAAAATTTCCAAACCGGAAGTAAAGTTTTTAAACGTGTTGTGTTGTATTTTTGTACATTTATATGGTGTGAAAGGATGCCGAAACCCGGGATCGAACCAGGGACCTTTAGTTCTTCAGTCTAACGCTCTCCCAACTGAGCTATTTCGGCCTCCTCTAAGAGTAAGCGTGGACACTTTTTTAAAAAATTGAAGACACAACAACAACATAGAAATCCAACTGCATTACAAACCAGAGTCCTCTCCAGCACAAGAAAATTTCCAATTACTTCACAGGAAGCTACATTTCTTTAAATTAGTTGATAAGTATCAATATACTAGCAAGATAAAGCTTAACATTGAAGCAAGGATCTTTAGAGCTTCAGCGAGACCATGGCAAAACCTAGAGATGAGCCAGGTACTTCAAGATCTTCAGTGTAAAGCTCTGCATACTGAGCAAGGACCTGTAGAGCTTCAGCGAGACCATTGCAAAACCTAGAGATGTGCCAGATACTTCAAGATCTTCAGTGTAAAGCTCTCCACACTGAACTATTTTAGCTTGACGAGAGTGAAAAGATGATCTCCCTTTGAAGAATTTGAAGACATTCCATCGTGAACTAAATTTCACAAAGTTACAATACATTTAATATGAACCTTTCCAAAACCCAGAAACTAAACAGGGACCTTAAGCCTAATGCTCTGCCAACCAAGCCATTTGAGCCTCTGACAAAACGTTTTGTTTTCAATTGAATTATGTTCTATATTTTTCTCAGGACATTTTGAACAATCTGGCAATTTTCAGGCAGCATGGAAATTCTAATAGACTAAGAAAAAACAAAACAAAACCGAAAGACTTTTTAAACTTTCATCAATCACATTGTTTTGGTTACCAAGCATATCCAATATTGGATTTCAAGTAGGGATGTTGAGATTTTCAGTGCATCAGTCCTTGCTGGTGGTTTTAAAGCCTACTGAAAACGTTTTGGGATGGATTTAGAAATGGGTACTTTTAATCATGTACTTTCCTGAATGAGGAGCATCCCTATCAATTTACGAAAGAAAAAGGAGACTTCCAAAATAGTTATCGGTTGTTTAATATCCAAAGAAGAACATGCCGAAACCCGGGATCGAACCAGGGACCTTTAGATCTTCAGTCTAACGCTCTCCCAACTGAGCTATTTCGGCCTCCTCTAACAGTAAGCGTGGACACTTTTTAAAAAAATTGAAGACACAACAACAGCATAGAAATCCAACTGCATTACAAACCAGAGTCCTCTCCAGCACAAGAAAATTTCAAATTACTTCACAGGAAGCTACATTTCTTTAAATTAGTTGATAAGTATCAATATTCTAGCAAGATAAGCTTAACATTGAAGCAAGGACCTTTAGAGTTTCAGCGAGACCATGGCAAAACCTAGAGATGAGCCAGGTACTTCAAGATCTTCAGTGTAAAGCTCTGCATACTGAGCAAGGACCTGTAGAGCTTCAGCGAGACCATTGCAAAACCTAGAGATGTGCCAGATACTTCAAAATCTTCAGTGTAAAGCTCTGCACACTGAACTATTTTAGCTTCACGAGAGTGAAAAGATGATCTCCCTTTGAAGAATATGAAGACATTCCATCGTGAACTAAATTTCACAAAGTTACAATACATTTAATATGAACCTTTCCAAAACCCAGAAACTAAACAGGGACCTTAAGCCTAATGCTCTGCCAATCAAGCCATTTGAGCCTCTGAGAAAACGTTTTGTTTTCAATTGAATTATGTTTAGAGATGAGCGAACATACTCGTCCGAGCTTGATGCTCGTTCGAGCATTAGCGTACTGGAAACTGCTCGTTGCTCGGACGAGTATTTCGCCAGCTCGAGAATAAGGCATCTCCCGCCGTTGTGATTTTTGGCGGCCAGAAACAGAGCCAATCACAAGCCAGGAGACTCTGCCCTCCACCCAGCATGACGTGGTACCCTTACACGTCAATAGCAGTGGTTAGCTGGCCTGATCAGGTGACCCTGGAACAGACTAGCCCCTGCCCGCGCTGCTCGGATCATTCTGTGTCTGGATGCCGCTAGTGAGAGAGCTGCTGCTGGTCAGGGAAAGCGTTAGGGTGTTCTATTAGAATAGTGTTAGGCAGGAATGATTCTACAAGAACCCAACAGCCATTCTTAGGGCTACAATAGCGTTATATTTTACTTTTTTTTGGTTTGCGTTTACGTTTATTTCTTTTTATAACTCAAAGTAATCTGGCAAAGCAGTGTGCTTTCACTGTAAGCTAGAAAATAGCCATAGGAGAACCCCAACGGCTTATTTAGGCCTACAATAGCGTTAAATTTTACTTTTTTTTGGTTTGCTTGTGGCTGGGCATGCTGCCACTAGTAGTGCAGTTAGTACCATATTGTGAGGAATTTGCTGGGAGACTTGCGACCGTTGTGTTTAGCTCTTAGTGACACACATATTCACCTCAAACACCGAAGTGGGACAATTTATTAGGGGTTTGATTTGAATTAGGCACAGTCTTCTGATTTATTTTTTTTTACGTTTATTTCTTTTTATAACTCAAAGTCATCAGGCACAGCACAAAATCCAGTTGTGTGCTGTCAGTGTAGGTTAGAAACTAGCCATAGCAATAGGATAGCATCGTTTTGTTTACACTTCAATTTTGAAAATGTTTAACCCGAGGGATAGGGGTAGAGGACGAGGGCGTGGGCGTCCAACTACTGCAGGGGTCAGAGGCCGAGGTTCTGGGCGGGGTGAGACACCACCTGCTGATGAGGGAGCAGGGGAACGCCGCAGAGCTACACTCCCTAGGTTCATCATGTCTCAAGTTACTGGGACTCGTGGTAGAGCACTGTTGAGGCCAGAACAGTACGAAGAGGTGATGTCGTGGATTGCGGACAATGCTTCTAGCCATGTGTCAACCAGTCAGTCTTCCATGCAGTCCACCCATGTCACCGAAATCAGCACTCCTCCAGCTCCTCCACCTCAGCCTCCTTCCCCCAGTCTGCCCCTTCCCAGCAAAATTTTGTATTTGAACCAGCATACTCTGAGGAACTGTTTTCTGGACCCTTCCCACAGTCACAAACCACTTGTCCGGTTGATGACATTATTGACGTAGTGTGTAAAGAGGTGTCGGATGGTGAGGAGACACGGTTGTCAGACAGTGGTGAAGTTGTTGTCAGGGCAGGATGTCCGAGGGGGGAGCAGACTGAGGGATCGGAGGATGATGAGGTGACAGACCCAAGCTGGGTTGATAAGCCGGGTGAACACAGTGCTTCTGAGACGGAGGCGAGTCCTATAGCAGAACAGGTTGGAAGAGGCAGTGGTGGGGCCAGACGGAGAGGCAGGGCCAGAGCTGGTGCATCAGCGCCAAATGTTTCACGTAGTCAAGCTCCCGTGGCGAGGGCTAGATTTTCAGAAGTCTGGAGGTTCTTTAAAGAAACACAGGATGACCGACGGACTGTGGTGTGCAACCTGTGCCAAACAAGGATCAGCAGGGGTTCCACCACTACTAGCTTAACTACCACCAGTATGCGCAGGCATATGAATGCTAAACACCCCACTCAATGGCACCAAGCCCGTTCACCTCCGGCCGGGCACACCACTGCTCCTTCCCCTGTGTCATCTGCTAGTCAGCCCCCTGCCCAGGACCCCGGCCCAAACACCTCCCGTACGAAAACACCATCTTCGCCTCCACGATCCTCCACAGCATCCACCAGCATTCAGCTCTCCATACCCCAGTCGCTGGAGCACAAAAGTAAATATAGTGCAACCCACCCACACGCCCAAGCCCTCAACGTCCACATCTCCAAACTGCTTAGCCTGGAGATGCTGCCCTATAGGCTGGTAGAGACCGAGGCCTTTTTAAAACCTCATGGCGGCGGCCGCCCCTCGGTATTCGGTCCCCAGCCGCCACTACTTTTCCCGATGTGCCGTCCCAGCCCTGCACTAGCACGTGTCAGACAACATCATTCGTGCTCTGACCAACGCCGTTTCTGACAAGGTCCACCTGACCACGGACACGTGGACGAGTGCTGCCGGGCAGGGCCACTATATATTGCTGACGACACATTGGGTTAACTTGGTGGAGGCTGGGACCGAGTCTGACCCTGGGGCTGGTCATATACTGCCGACGCCGAGGATTGCGGGGCCTACCTCGGTCCAGGTCTCAAAGGCCTACTATGCCTCCGCCTCCTCCCACCCCTCCTCCTCCTCCGAATTACCATCCGTGGGCATGGCGCCATCAGTCGGTAGCTCTAGGCACAGCAGCAGTGCCATCGCTAAGCGACAGCAGGCGGTGCTCAAACTGCTGAGCCTAGACGATAAAAGGCACACTGCCCAAGAGCTATTACAGGGTATCACGGCGCAGACCGATCTGTGGCTGGCACCGCTAAACCTGAAGCCAGGCATGGTTGTGTGTGACAACGGCCGTAACCTGGTGGCGGCTCTGCAACTCGGCAGACTGACACATGCGCCATGCCTGGCCCATGTGTTAAATCTCATAGTTCAGCATTTCCTCAAGACATACCCCAATCTGTCTGATTTTCTCACGAAGGTGCACCGCATCTGTGCGCATTTCAGGAAGTCCAGCACAGATGCTGCCACTCTCAGGGCAGCGCAGCGCCGCCTCCAACTGCCCGCTCACCGACTGTTGTGCGACGTGCCCACGAGGAGCAATTCAACATTAACCATGTTATCCAGAGTTTACCAGCAGCGCAGAGCGATTGTAGACTGCCAGATGTCAACTTCCACCAGAACTGGTAGTCGGGTCAGTCAGCTTCCTCAAGTCTACAATGAGGAGTGGACGTGGATGTCTGATATCTGTCAGGTGCTGAGTAACTTTGAGGAGTCAACACAGATGGTCAGTGGCGATGCCGCCATCATCAGCCTCACCATCCCGCTGCTTGGCCTGTTGAAAAACTCACTGGACAGCATGAAGTCGGAAGCTTTGCACTCGTCACAAGAGACGGGGGAAGAAGATTCCCTTGTTGATAGCCAAAGCACCCTCAGGTCTGTTTCTCAGCGCATATCAGAAGAGGTGGAGGAGGATGAGGAGGAAGAGGAGGAGAATGTTGGCGAGACAGAAGAGGGGACCATTGTTCAGTCCTTCACTGTTCAGCGTGTATGGGCAGAAGAAGAGGAGTTGGAGGAGTTGGAGGAGGAGTAAATGGAGAGTCAGGCCAGTGAGGGGAGTGAATTCTTGCGCGTTGGGACTCTGGCGCATATGGCAGATTTCATGCTAGGCTGCCCGTGACCCTCGCGTTCAAAGAATTTATTCCAGCACCGATTACTGGGTATTCACTCTCCTGGACCCACGGCACAAGCAAAATCTTTCCACTCTCATCCCTGGAGAGGAAAGGAGTGTGAGAATGCATGAATACCAGCAGGCCCTGGTGCACAAGCTGAAACAGTATTTCCCTTCTGACAGCGCTAGCGGCAAAGGGCGTACTGCTGCGGGACAAGTAGCGAGAGAGAGTAGGCGAGCAGGCATCTTGTCCAGCACTGGCAGGGGTACGCTTTACAAGGCCTTTGCCAGTTTTATGTCACCCCAGCAAGACACTGTCACCTGTCCCCAGTCTCGGCAGAGTAGGGCTGATCTTTACAGAAAGATGGTGAGGGAGTACGTAGCTGACCATACCATCGTCCTAAATGATCACACAGCTCCCTACAACTACTGGGTTTCAAAGCTGGACATGTGGCACGAACTGGTGCTGTACGCCTTGGAGGTTCTTGCCTGCCCTGCCGCTAGCGTGTTGTCCGAGCGGGTTTTCAGTGCAGCTGGTGGCATCATCACCGATAAGCGTACACGCCTGTCGACTGACAGCGCTGACAGGCTGACGCTTATGAAGATGAATAATGCCTGGATTTCTCAGGATTTCCATTCTCCACCAGGTGAAAGAAGCTCAACCTGAATAATGTATGCACTCCTCCTCCTCATTGTCCTTCTTCTCCTCCTCTTTGTACACTAAAGCATAGGAAACTGGCTATTTTTTGCCAGGGCCAACTGGCTCTAGCTATAGTACTCTATGTATTTCATTTTTCTGGAGGGCCACCTACCCGGTCCTCTGTTTTAAACAATTTTTGGGAGTGCCACACAATCTATTTAATTTTTCTGGAGGACCACCTACCTGCTACTCTGGTTTGAAAACTTTTTTGGACTGCCACATACAGGCACTCAATTTATTTAATTTTTCTGGAGGACCAGCTACCTGCTCCTCTGGTTTGAAAACTTTTTTGGACTGCCACATACAGGCACTATCCAAATTAAATTGTCTCCATAGCAGCCTCCACACGTCGTCTTTTTAGCTGCCTCCACACGTTGTCTCCATTGCTAACTTCACACGTCATCGCCATAGCTGCCTCCAAATGTCGTCCATATAGCTGCCTCCATACATGGTCCCCTTATCAAACGAGCTGTGTCAGGCAGAATTTTGGGTTGTTTTCATGGCTTCCACATCAAACTTGTTAATTTTGTCGCCACCCTGCTGTGTAATCCACAAAATATACTGGCAAACTTTTATCATTTACCGATATTATTTCAGCGCATCTTGCGCATCTGTTTACATTCCCCTCACCCGCTATAACCCAAACTTATAAGAACACTAGAGAACCCAAAAGTATCCCCCCAAAACCAATAGGAGGGAAAAGAGGAGTAACCAGAACAACTATGTGAATTTGCAGACCAGGGACCAGCGCCACTGGGCCGTTATTTGTTTCCCGACTCCCCTAAATCTGATCTTCTGCTATTGGATTCAATGATTTATAAGAACACTACTACACTTGATCTTATACAAAAGGTTTTTAGAAGTGCTGTTTGGGGAGATGCCAAGAGACAGGGGCTTGGATTAGCGAAAGCTCGCCTGGCAGCGGAGCGCCAGCTCCATCCCAAGATCCAACTAACATAGTTTTAACTGCAGCACCTTTAATCTACTACTAGTTCACTGCCTCCATACATGGTCTCCTTATCAAACGAGCTGTGTCAGGCAGAATTTTCAGGTGATTCACCAGATACATAGTGGAACTCGGCCCATCTGTCGCCGCCATGCTGGAGACCTGATGTTGTAATCATAGCAGCGCAATATGGAAGCCCCATACTGTCGCTCTTAATCATGGAACCATTTCCGAAAAAACAATTAAAAATAGAACCACTATGCTATTCCATTATTCCTAGGTGAAATATTCAAACGACCCGGCCTGCTTTGAAAATTATAATTTTTTCAAAGTAAATGCTTCTGGCCCCCAGGCCCATTTTGGGTGAGGAGGAGCCGAGAGACAGGGGCTTGGACAGGCGAAAGCTCGCCTGGCAGTGGACCGCCAGCTCCATCCCAAGATTAGGCAGCTTCAGAGGCATCCATGCATGCTGCCCCTGCTGTTTCCTGTCCATTTTGCCTCCACGATCCTCCACAGCGTCCACCAATGTCTCCATGCGCATCTTTCAACTCTCTATACCCCAGACGCTGGAGCACGAGAGGATATGTAGCACATCATCCCCTTATCAAACGAGCTGTGTCAGGCAGAATTTTCAGCTGTTTCACCAGATACATAGTGCAACTCGGCCCATCTGTCGCGCCATGCTGTAGACCTGTAGTTGCAATCATAGCGGCGCAATATGAATGCCTCATACTGTCACTCTTAATCATGGAAGTTGTCTCCATGGCTGCCTCCACATGTCGTCCCCTTATCAAAAGAGTTGTGTCGGGCTCATTTTTCGGGTGTTTCACCAGATACGTTATGGAACTTGGTCACTATGTCGCCACCATGCTGTGTTATCGACTAAATATACCGTCAAACTTTTGTTCACATAGGAAATCATTTCAGCGCTTCTTGCTCACCTCCTTTGGTGAAACCTGAGTCCATTTAGGGTATGTCGCCATGACACTCTCTAGCCTGCCACTGCAGCCGCTGCCTCTGCATGCCGTCCCCTATAGTGTCAGGGTCAATTATTGCATGTTTTAGATGCTATCTGGCCTCATTTGGTCACTCTGTTAAGGCCATGCTGTTGCCCATAATTGTGGCATTATGGTGCGATTACGCAGCCTCAGAGGCATCCATGCATGCTGCCCCTGCTGTTTCCTGTCCATTTCTGTGGTGTTTCCATCCTTTTGTGAGGTTCCCAGTTGTTTGGCCAAGCTTCCCAGTGCAGAGCCTTGGTCCCCTTGAAAAATGCTCGAGTCTCCCATTGACTTCAATGGGGCTCGTTATTCGAGATGAGCACTCGAGCATCGGGAAAAGTTTGTCTCGAGTAACGAGTACCAGAGCATTTTAGTGCTTGCTCATCTCTAATTATGTTCTATATTTTTCTCAGGACATTTTGAACAATCTGGCAATTTTCAGGCAGCATGGAAATTCTAATAGACTAAGAAAAAACAAAACAAAACCGAAAGACTTTTTAAACTTACATAAATCACATAGTTTTGGTGACCAAGCATATCCAATATTGGATTTCAAGTAGAGATGTTGAGATTTTAAGTGCATCAGTCCTTGCTGGTGGTTTTAAAGCCTAGTGAAAACATTTTGGGATGGATTTAGAAATGGGTACTTTTAATCATGTATCACAGGAAGCTACATTTCTTTAAATTAGTTGATAAGTATCAATATACTAGCAAGATAATGCATAACATTGAAGCAAGGACCTTTAGAGCTTCAGCGAGACCATGGCAAAACCTAGAGATGAGCCAGGTACTTCAGGGAACCCCATTCATGTCTAGAGTAATGAAGGAGATGTGTAAATTACTGCAGGTTAAACAGCTCCGCACCTCTGTATATCATCCTCAGACAAATGGCCTGGTCGAGAGGTTTAACAAGACCTTGAAGGGGATGCTAAAGAGGGTGGTCAGCAAAGATGGGAAGGACTGGGATTGTTTGTTGCCTTATTTGATGTTTGCCATAAATGAAGTTCCCCAGTCCTCCATGGGTTTCTCACCCTTTGAGGTGTTGTATGGCCGTTTCTTACATGGGCTTTTGGATGTAGCTAAGGAGACCTGGGAACAGGAAAGGACCCCCCACCATAGTGTGCTTGAACACGTCTCCTTTATGCAGGACAGCATAGCGGCAGTAATGCCCCTTGTAAAGGAGCACATGACAAGGGCACAAGAGGCCCAGTGTAGGGTCTACAATAGATCAGCCAGACTCAGGGCCTTTAACCCAGGCGACAAAGTGTTAGTTCTGGTGCCCACCGTTGAGAGTAAGTTCTTGGCGAAATGGCAAGGTCCATATGAGGTCATGGAGAAAGTGGGGGAGGTTAACTACAAGGTATATCAGCCGGGGAGGAGGAAACCCGAACAGATATACCACGTGAACCTCCTAAAGCCATGGAGGGAAAGAGAATCCCTGATAGCCGTGGGAGTAGAAAAAGCGTCTGTCCCTAAGAAGGTGACACCGGAGGTAGGTGTACCTGATGCCAAGGTGCCTGAAGTACGGATCTTGGAGTCCCTCTCCAGGGCCCAGATTCAGGAAGCGAAGGAGTTTGTGCTCCGAAACGTTGATGTGTTCTCTAAGTTACCGGGTCGTACTTCAGTCATCAAGCATGACATCATAACCAAACCCCACATCCGGGTACACCAAAAACCCTACCAGGTCCCTGAAGTGCGCCGGCTAGCCATATCCGAAGAAGTCAGGCAGATGTTAGACCTGGGGGTTATCGGGGAGTCTAAAAGTGACTGGTCGAGTCCTATTGTGTTGATTCCCAAACCTGATGGTTCCCTACGGTTCTGCAATGACTTTAGGAAGTTCAACGAGGTATCCAAATTTGATTCTTATCCTATGCCCAGAGTTGACGAGTTGATAGAACGACTTGGACAGGCTAGGTTCTTCTCCACCCTTGACCTGACGAAAGGGTATTGGCAGGTACCCCTTACTGACAGGGCTAAAGAGAAGACAGCTTTTGTTACTCCTGATGGGCTATTTCAGTATGTGGTAGTCCCCTTTGGGCTACATGGGGCTCCCGCCACATTCCAGAGGTTAATGGATCTCGTGCTAAAACCTCACCGGAGATATGCCTCGGCCTACCTGGATGACATCATAGTCTATAGTAACGATTGGGAGAGTCATCTAGCCAAGGTACAAGCAGTGGTAGACTCCCTGAGGTCAGCAGGGTTGACAGCGAACCCCCAAAAATGTGCACTTGGTCTGGAAGAGGCCCGTTACCTGGGGTACCGTATTGGGCTAGGTGTCATCAAACTCCAAGTAAATAAAGTGGAGGCGATACAGCAGTGGCCACGACCTGTGAGCAAGAAGCAAGTGAGGGCTTTCCTAGGCATAGTGGGCCGATTTATTCCCGATTTTGCGACAATAGCGGCGTCCCTGACTGACCTGACCAAGGGTAGCGGGTCGGTAATAGTAAAGTGGAGTGAAGAGGCGTTTCAGCGACTTAAGACGGTTTTGTGCGAGGGACCGGTACTGATCACCCCTAACTTCACCAAAACCTTTATTGTCCACACTGACGCTTCTGACGTGGGCTTAGGGGCTGTCCTGTCCCAAGTAGTGGAGGGTGAGGAACATCCTGTGACATTCCTGAGCCACAAGCTCACACCTCCTGAGAAGAACTATAGTATAGTTGAGAGGGAGTGCTTGACGATCAAATGGGCTCTGGAATCCCTGAGGTATTACTTGATAGGGCGACAGTTTACGCTAGTAACCGATCACTCTCCCCTCACCTGGATGAGTCACGCTAAAGAGAGGAACGCCAGGGTTTCTAGGTGGTTCCTAATGTTGCAGAATTTCAAGTTCACGGTAGACCATCGAGCAGGAAAGCTGCATGGGAATGCTGATGCCCTGTCTCGTACCCACTGTCTGATGGCCAAAAGTGTTCGCCCCCACAGGGTCAAACAGAGGGGTAGGGTATGTGAGACACTGAAGGGGTTAACTGTGTATGGGCGGTATGTTTCCCCTAGGTTTTCCTATTATGCAAGGCCTTAGTGCTGAGGTTGTGTTGTCCAGCACCTTGGACACAGGTGGTGGGAACAGCCTAATCAGCCTGCATAAAGCTGCTGAGCAGAGCTGAGAGTGTTGTCTCTCTGAAAGGAGGCTGGAGACCGCACAGCCCTGACCTCTGTGCCTGGAGCAGCAAAGTATTTTTGCTAGTGGTGAGTTAGAGAATCACTGTATAGTTAGCACCCTGACGGGTAGGATATTATTTGTTTTGATACCTAAGGTGAAGGCTGTTTTATTTTGTTCCTGCTGCAATAAACGCAGGCTAGACCTGTTTTGGACTGTACCTTGGTGTTACTGTCTTGAACTGCATCACAGCACCCCGCTACCACGATCTCTACTGGGCCAAATCTCCCACATCTTGTACAGAAGGAGCAGAATTGAAGTAGTTATAGTCTTGTACATAGCTGCCCCCTATGTACAAGACTATAACTACTTCAATACTGCTCCCTATGTACAAGAATATAACTACTATATTACTGTCCCCTATGTACAAGAATATAACTACACCTGTTATAGTAGCTGTCAAGGCTCGGGGTCAGTGGACCCCCTGGACCACCGTTGGAGGTGGTACTAATCAACGTCTGGGACGTCTGGTCATCACCAGAGCCCGCTAAAAAGCGGGATTGAGTTGCTGTGGCAGGGTACCACCAGGTCATTCCACAGTTCCGACTATCCCGCAGTGGCAGCCAAGGTCGCGGTACAGATTCAGCGGGCAGTCTCGTGGTCAGAAACAGGCAGAAGTTCAAGACAGGCAGCAGAGGTGCAGAGTCAGGGTCACAAAGAGAGGTCAGAACGGGAATGCAGGAAATACTATTAGGAAGTTTTTTCAATGGCATGAAGCTCAAAGATCCGGCAGGGAGTAATGGGAGCCGCTGGTTTAAATAGAAACCTGGTAGTGACCAGCGCCAATCAGCGGTGCACTAGTCCTTTAAATCTCTGAGTGCCGGCTCGCGCACTCTGTCGCTATTTAGAAGGTATATTCATGTACATAGGGGGCAGTATTATAGTAGTTCTATTCATGTACATAGGGACAGTATTATAATATATTTTAATATGGGGAAATATTATAATAGTTAAATTCTTGTTTATCGGATAAGGTATTGTAGTACGTTTTTTAATATATAAGGCAGTATGAAGTTGTGTTCTTTTAAAAAAGGGAGTGTAGGATAACGGCTGGAAAGGTAATAGATGGTGTATATATTCCTTTCAGGTTACTTCCTTACCTGTAGTAAAGGGTTAATGTACTGAGCAGAGACTGCACAACCCTAATTACCAAACGCAGCTGGGGAAAGGGGTTATAAGAGCTGCATCCTGGGCTGGAGCACTGTGTGAGAGACATTGCTCTGGAAGGCTTGCCAGCCGTGTGTCACTAGCTGCTGTGAGTATGCTGTTTTGCTAGAGAGGGACCTGCTGATGTACAGGTAGTGCTCAGGCAAGCCCGCTTTTGTTTTCCACTTTGTTTTATTTTACTTTCCTGTAAAGCTGCATTGTTTTGGCTGCCATTAAAAGCCGCAAGGAAAACGCATTTCTGCTGTCAAGCCTGTCTGTGTTTCTGGACTTTATCACATTAAAACTGACCCCCGCTACATCTTGGTGGAGGATGCGGGCAGTTTCTTAAAGAGACAGTACTCTTAAAGGGACGGTTGCAACAGACAAAGACCTGACTAATTGGCAAACATCAAGGAGCTTATAAAGCAGCTGGTGCAGTCCAACATCAACCTCCAACAAGCAAGCGCTCTGCAGCGACAAGTGCATGAGGAAGCGGTAAAGATGCACCAGACATCGGTGAGAGAGCAACAGCAGCTGAACCAGTCCCTCCAGCAGCATTTACAAGTCTTGGCTGAGAGACAAGTGCCAGCTCCAGCGTTGCAGTCTATGCCACGCCATTTGGTGCGAAAGACTCTAAGAAAGATGACATTGAGGCGTATCTGGGTACCTTTGAAAGGATTGCCGAGAGAGAGAGTCTATCAGTGGGCGGATGTGTTGGCCCCATTTTTGTCAGGAGAACCCCAAAAGGCCTACTTTGACCTGCGAGTGCAGGATGCAAAAGTTTATGCAAAGCTGAAAGGGGAAATCCTGGCTAGGCTAGGGTTTACCTTGGCTGTCCGAGCCCAGCGTGTCTACAGCTGGGAATATGATCCTGACAAGCCTGTACGGTCTTAGATGTATGACCTCTACAATCTCACCAACAAGTGGTTGCAGCCGGAAGCCCTCTCCACAGACCAGATTGTGGACCGTGTGGTCTCTGATTGTTTCATCCGTGCCCTACCAGTGAGGATGCAGCGCGGCCTTGGATATGCAAATCCTAAAAGCATTGTTGATTTGGTTTCTGCAGTTGAGAGGTTCACCGCTACAGAAGAGTACCTGCAGGATGTGCGTAACCCTGGAATCAAAAGAAAACCATCCAGTGGTAAGACTGTTCCTATTGTTAAAGGGATGAGACTGTCTGTTAAAGAGGGAGTTGTCCCCTCAGAGGGCCAAGCCAAAAGATTATCATATCCCCGAAGGGACACTGTGCCTGGTGCCCGGGTACAGATAGTCTGCTGGCGTTGCGGTGGTTTAGGACATATTGATGCAAGTTGTCCAGAACTAACTGAACCCATGGACTGTGATTTGGACAGGTGCAGATCTTCTAGGCAAGATATATATGCTGCCCAAAAAGACATTGTAAGTGAGCGGCAAGTGTGCCCAGTCAAGATTGGATGGCGTCATGTGATGGCCCTGATGGACTCGGGAAGTCTTGTGACTTTGTTGCATGCCAGCCTGGTCGACCCTGACCAAGTTCAGACCCACTGGATGGGGGTGGTGTGTATACATGGGGATTCAAAAGACTATCCCACAGCCTTGGTGAAACTGGAGACTCCATGTGGGTCAGTGAGGCATAAAGTGGGCGTGGTTAAAGACTTGATGCACCAAGTCATACTGGGGTGTGATTTTCCTCTGTTTTGGAACCTGTGGGAAAATAAGCAAGCCAAGGTGTGTAGGTCAAAGCAAAATGTTAAAAATCGGTGTAAACTTTCAAACACGGTGACAGAAGCACCAAAGGAAATGGAGAACTTTCCTTTAGAGGTCCTCGCTGAAGACTCAGAGTTCTCTTCCCTACAAATTGCAAAGGGAAACTTTGGTACAGAACAGTTGAGGAACCCCAACCTAGCTAATGCCTGGAAGAATGTAAAGGTGATCAATGGTGTTTCCCAAGAACCAGGTAGAGAGTTGGTGTATCCACATTTTATGGTAAATAATAATTTGCTGTATAGAGTTAAGAAAACAGACTTTGAGGTTGTGGAGCAACAGTCCCACATAAGCTTCGTATTGGAGCTCGGCTATTCACATGTTCTGGGTGGGCACCTGGGGGCAGAAAAGACCAGGGAACGTATAGGGTGGAGGTTCTTTTGGCCCGTTAATCTATAAGGCAATAGAGGACTTCTGCCAGTCTTGCCCAGAGTGTCAAATACACACCCCTAGACCATACTTCCATAGTCCGCTGATCCCACTACCCATAATTGAAATACCCTTTGAGGACATAGCTATGGATTAGGTTGGGCCCCTACCTAAGTCTGCCAGGGGACACCAGCATATTTTGGTCGTACTTGACTATGCCACACGTTATCCCGAGGCCATCCCTCTCAGAAACACCTCTTCAAAAGCAATAGCAAGGGAACTATTCCAAATGTTCACTCGAACAGGGATCCCTAAAGAGATACTAACTGACCAAGGGACACCGTTTATGTCAAAGGTCACCAAAGAGCTGTGTCATCTCCTAAACATTGCTCAATTACGTATGTCTGTTGTAGGGGTTCAGCTCAAATTTGGGGATCGGCAATGACAAAGCTCTCTTGGACAGCAGGAAACTGTGCATTTATTCCAGCAAAAACAGCAGTAACAAACAAAACATCAAATAAAATCCTTGCCTGTCCGGCTCTAACTAAACACTTGGTGGCCCTTACTAGCCACTGGAGGGCTTCTCCCTGCCAGCATAAAACATACGTTCAGTAACCCTGTGTCACTCACGTGTGGCTCTCACACAGTCCAGCTTCTGTGTCTCCAGGTAGAGAGCCCCTTCTGACTGCTCCACACCCTTCTTTAAAGGAAACCTACCATTTCAAATGGTAGGTTTAAGCTGTAAACACCGAGAACCAGCTCAGGGTGAGCTGGTGCCGGTGCTTAGTTTCGTTAGTGTTAAAACCGCGGCGCTGCGCGCGACCGTGCCCGCGCAACGCCTGCGGCATTTCCTATGTAGGCGCGCGCACGATCGTGCGCACGCAGCGCCGAAGCAGTTTATGCTATAAAGTTTAAAAAGTGTTAAAACCGCGATACCGCGGTTTTAACACTAACGAAACTAAGCACTGGCACCAGCTCACCCTGAGCTGGTGCTCGGTGTTTACAGCTTACACCGACCATTTGAAATGGTAGGTTTCCTTTAAGGGATTGTTCGACTGGTGCATTGCTAGACTCATTAGAAACTGGATCCTTTAGTCTGGAGCAGTGATCACACTTCTGTCTCCACTCCTGCAATTAGAGTCCTGTACCAGATCTTCCCAGAGACCAACACATGGAAAACAGCTTCCAGTTTGACCCAATTCACACTGTGGTCGCTGTCATACACATAAACCTTCATTTTTTTCTCCAATTCAATAGTGACCTTGTCACAATGTATATCACAGTGTATATCAAAGATGGGAAAAACTGGGACCGCCTTTTGCCCTACTTGATGTTCTCTATAAGGGAGGTGCCACAGGGATCCACAGGGTTTTCCCCATTTGAATTGTTATACTGTAGACATCCCACAGGGCTATTGGATATAGCCAAGGATACTTGGGAACAGGAACGCACACCACACCGTAGCCTTATTGAACATGTGGTTGAAATGCAGGAAAGGATGGCCGCCATAATGCCCATTGTGAAAGAGCACATGTTGCAGGCTCAAGAAGCTCAAGCTAGGGTGTATAATAAGTACGCAAAGGTCAGGTCATTTCAACCCGGTGACCGAGTGTTAGTGCTGGTGCCGACGGTTGAAAGCAAATTTTTGGCAAAGTGGCAAGGCCCCTATGAGATTAGGGAAAAACTAAATGAGGTAAACTATAGGGTGTATCAACCAGGGAAAAGAAAGCCACTCCAAATTTACCATGTGAACTTGCTTAAGCCTTGGAAAGACAGAGAGGTGCTTACTGCTGGAAGTTGGCCTAGAGATTCACCTAGTCATGAACTACCATCAGTCCACATATCAGGGACCTCGTCTGGTGTACAGGTACAGGAGGTCAAGGAGTTCCTACAGAGAAATAGAGAGACTTTTTCTGACCTGCCAGGATAGACCAATGTCATACAGCACGACATGGTGACAGAGCCAGGCCAAAAGGTTAGGTTGAGACCTTATAGGGTACCAGAGGCTCAAAGACAGACTATTTCAGAAGAGGTGGGAAAAATGTTGTCTCTGGGGGTTATAGAGAAGTCTAACAGTGGTTGGTCAAGCCCCATAGTTACGATTCCCAAACCTGATGGCAGTCTTAGGTTCTGCAAAGACTTTAGAAAGTTAAATGAAGTTTCAAGATTTGACGCCTACCCTATGCCACGAGTAGGCAAACTGATTGAAAGATTAGGCCCAGCAAGATACATTACCACTTTGGATCTGACCAAAGGCTATTGGCAAGTGCAACTTATTGAAGCGGCGAAGGAGAAAACAGCATTTTCCACGCCTGATGGTCATTTCCAATATGTAGTTCTCCCGTTTGGTCTGCATGGTGCGCCGGCTACATTTCAAAGACTGATGGACCTTATTTTACAGCCCCACAAGGAGTATGTGTCTGCATATTTGGATGATGTGGTTATCTTTGGCCCAGACTGGGAGTCGCATTTAAAAAAGGTCCAAGGGGTGTTCGACTCAATTCGAGAGGCGGGCTTGACAGCCAACCCATAAAAATGTGCCATAGCTCTGGAAGAAGCTAGATATTTGGGATATACCATTGGGCGAGGTGTCATTAAGCCCCAAATGGATATGGTTGAGGCTATAAGGAATTGGCCTAAACCTGTTTCAAAAAAACAGGTAAAGGCTTTTTTTAGGAATAGCAGGGTATTAGAGAAGGTTTGTGCCAAACTTTGCCACAATTGCAGCACCCCTCACAGACCTTACCAAAGGGTCAAAATCTGCTATGGTCAAGTGGGATGAGAAAGCAGACAAAGCGTTCCAACAGTTAAAGGAGGTGTTGTGCAAAAGGCCAGTGTTGATAGCCCCAAATTTCAGAGAAGAATTTGTGGTCCAGGCAGATGCCTCTAATGTCGGTTTGGGAGCTGTCCTCTCACAGATAAAAAACAGGATGTTCTTCTCCATTGACTGAGTAGGAAATTGTCCTCTGCAGAAAAGAATTATGCCATCATTGAGAGGGAAAGTCTTGCGCTTAAGTGGGCCATTGAGTCCCTAAGATATTACCTACTAGGGAGACAGTTCAGGTTGGTGACAGATCATTCTCCCTTAAAATGGATGGCCCAGAATAAAGGGAAAAATGCCAGGGTAACCAGCTGGTTTTTAGCCTTGCAGGACTATAAGTTCTATGTGGAACACCGCCCAGGGTCTAAGCAAGGCTGATGCGTTGTCCCGTGTCCACTCTCTAGGGGCACAAAGTGCTCCTCCCCACAGGTCTGAGCAGAGGGGGAGGGTATGTAAGACAGCGGCTGGAAAGGTAATAGATGGCGTATATATTCCTTTCAGGTTACTTCCTTACCTGGGGTAAAGGGTTAATGCACTGACCAGAGACTGCACAGCCCTAATTACCAAGTGCAGCTGGGAAAAGGGGTTATAACCCAGAGCTGCATCCTGGGCTGGAGCACTGTGTGAGAGATATTGCTCTGGAAGGCTTGCCAGCCGTGTGTCACTAGCTGCTGTGAGTACGCTGTTTTGCTAGAGAGGGACCTGCTGATGTACAGGTAGTGCTCAGACGAGCCCGCTTTTGTTTTCCGCTTTGTTTTATTTTACATGCCTGTAAAGCTGCATTGTTTTGGCTGCCAATAAAAGTCGCAAGGAAACCGCATTTCTGCCGTCAAGCCTGTCTGTGTCTCTGGACTTTATCACATTAAAACTGACCCCGCTACAGGAGGCAGTATGAGTCTCTTTCTCTGCGCTGTACATGTTGATTTAGACCATCTATAAACAGTTGGTGTGGAGTATAGTAACTACACCCACATCACAGGGTCACGCCTACTTGTTTTGACCCTGCCCACAGAATGGGGCCACTTTTACATTTTTTTTCAAGTGCCACTTTAAATTCCCAGTCCGCCCCTGGCTATACAGGTTTTGAGTTTATGTATAGTGCATCCCACATAATTGTAGATTCACAATTAAGGTATTTGTTGATAAAAAAAAGTAGAGTTGGTAACACATAATCTAAAAGAGAAGGTTTTTGACATGTAGCGACAGTTATTAAACCTTTTATCTCCACAGCACACATTACCTTTATATACTAGCACGGTCAGACTGGGGTGCCTGGGGCCCACCAGAGAAATTTATTCTGGGGGCCCACCATACTGCTACCTGGAAATATTACATATTTCACAGGCGTTAACAGTGGCTGCATTGATGAATTTATGCCAAGGCTTAAATATTAGGGATGTAATTGTCAGTGCTCAGCACTAACTTACCAATAAGAATAACTAACAATAACCCTTCATCTTCCCCGTATTCTCGCTGTACCACATAAAGAAGACTAGTCACTGACACTAAGGAAATAGTCTAGATAGTTAGTCAGTAATTACAGTTATTAGACTAAGAAGTGGGATTCAGTACCTTACATGTCACAAGTCTTCTTCTTTGGGTACTGAACTGCAGGACGACTTCTCCCTGTTTTTACTTATCTTCAGATATCTTCAGCTTCGTGTGGCATATCTCCACACTGTGCAACTAAAAGTATCACAGTCACTACAATATAAAGTCGCCTGGATAACAATGTCCCACACTATGCTCCTAAATAATATTTACCCATTACAACACAACTGACCACACGCCCACAAATATACCCCCATAACAAAACCATACTGCCCCCTTTTCCATAAATCAAATATTACATTGCAACTTCTCAGTATACTACAATACACACTATAGCCCTTGAGTAAATAATACTGTAATATCTAATTTCCAATTAAACATTTATACAGTCTTTTAGGGCTCCTACTTATTAATTGTGTTTTATATAATGCCCTCTTTAGTTATTTTTCTTCTTTTGTGTTTCCCTCTTATGAAATATTTTATATATTATATATTGTTTGTAATTAGAGATGAGCGAACATACTCGTCCGAGCTTGATGCTCGTTCGAGCATTAGCGTACTCGAAACTGCTCGTTGCTCGGACGAATACTTTGCCCGCTGAAGAAAATGGCATCTCCCGACGTTTTGCTTTTTGGCGGCCAGAAACAGAGCCAATCACAAGCCAAGAGACTCTGCACTCCACAAAGCATGACGTGGTACCCTTACACGTCGATAGCAGTGGTTGGCTGGCCAGATCAGGTGACCCTGGAATAGACTAGCCCCTGCCTGCGCTGCTCGGATCATTCTGTGTCTGGATGCCGCTAGGGAGAGAGCTGCTGCTGGTCAGGGAAAGCGTTAGGGTGTTCTATTAGAATAGTGTTAGGCAGGAGTGATTCTACAAGAACCCAACAGCCCTTCTTAGGGCTACAATAACGTTATACTTTTTTTTTTTTTAATTTGCTTGTGGCTGGGCTTGCTGGCACTAGTAGTGCAGCTAGTACCATACTGTGAGGAATTTGCTGGGAGACCTGCGACCGTTGTGTTTAGCTCTTAGTGACATGCATATCCACCTCAAACACCAAAGTGGGACAATTTATTAGGGGTTTGAGTAGAATTAGGCAGAGTCTGCTGATTTTTTTTTTTTTTTTTAGCTGTATTTCATTTTATAGCTCAAACTCATCTTGCAAAGCAGTGTGCTTTCATTGTAGGCTACAAAATAGCCATAGGAGAACCCCAACGGCTTACTTAGGCCTACAATAGCGTTTTATTTTCCTTTTTTTGGTTTGCTTGTGGCTGGGCTTGCTGGCACTAGTAGTGCAGCTAGTACCATACTGTGAGGAATTTGCTGGGAGACCTGCGACCGTTGTGTTTAGCTCTTAGTGACACGCATATCCACCTCAAACACCGAAGTGGGACAATTTATTAGGGGTTTGAGAAGAATTAGGCAGAGTCTGCTGATTTTTTTTTTTTTACCTTTATTTCATTTTATAGCTCAAACTCATCTTGCAAAGCACAAAATCCAGTTGTGTGCTGTCAGTGTAGGTTAGAAACTAGCCATAGCAATAGGATAGCTTCGTTTTGTTAAAAAAAAATAAAAAAATAAAAAAAAATAAACACAAATTTTTTTTTTTTTCAAGTTTACACTTTAATTTGGAAAATGTTTAACCCGAGGGCTAGGGGTAGAGGACGAGGGCGTGGACGTGGGCGTCCAACTACTGCAGGGGTCAGAGGCCGTGGTCCTGGGCGGGGTGAGACACCACCTGCTGATGGGGGAGCAGGGGAACGCCGCAGAGGTACACTCCCTAGGTTCATCATGTCTCAAGTTACTGGGACTCGTGGTAGAGCACTGTTGAGGCCAGAACAGTGCGAAGAGGTGATGTCGTGGATTGCGGACAATGCTTCTAGCCATTTGTCCACCAGTCAGTCTTCCACGCAGTCCACCCATGTCACCGAAATCGGCACTCCTCCAGCTCCTCCAGCTCCTCCACCTCAGCCTCCTTCCCCCAGTCTGCCCCCTCCCACCAAAATTTGGCATTTGAACCGGCATACTCTGAGGAACTGTTTTCTGGACCCTTCCCACAGTCACAAATCACTTGTCCTGCTGCTGCTGAGCTATTTTCCGATGCCCAGGTTTTCCACCAGTCGCAGTCTGTGGGTGATGATGACATTATTCACGTAGTGGAAGAAGTGTGTAAAGAGGTGTCGGACGATGAGGAGACACGGTTGTCAGACAGTGGTGAAGTTGTTGTCAGGGCAGGAAGTCCGAGGGGGGAGCAGACTGAGGGATCGGAGGATGATGAGGTGACAGACCCAAGCTGGGTTGATAGGCCGGGTGAACACAGTGCTTCCGAGACGGAGGCGAGTCCTATAGCAGAACAGGTTGGAAGAGGCAGTGGTGGGGCCAGACGGAGAGGCAGGGCCAGAGCTGGTGCATCAGCGCCAAATGTTGCCCGTAGTCAAGCTCCCGTGGCGAGGGCTAGATTTTCAGAAGTCTGGAGGTTCTTTAAAGAAACACCGGATGACCGACGGACTGTGGTGTGCAACCTTTGCCAAACCAGGATCAGCAGGGGTTCCACCACTACTAGCTTAACTACCACCAGTATGCGCAGGCATCTGAATGCTAAACACCCCACTCAATGGCACCAAGCCCGTTCACCTCCGGCCGGGCACACCACTGCTCCTTCCCCTGTGTCATCTGCTAGTCAGCCCCCTGCCCAGGACCCCGGCCCAAACACCTCCCGTGCGAAAACCCCATCTTCGCCTCCACGATCCTCTACAGCATCCACCAGCATTCAGCTCTCCATACCCCAGACGCTGGAGCGCAAAAGGAGGTATAGCGCAACCCACCAACACGCCCAAGCCCTCAACGTCCACATCTCCAAGTTGCTTAGCCTGGAGATGCTGCCCTATAGGCTGGTAGAGACCGAGGACTTTCGAAACCTCATGGCGGCGGCCGCCCCTTGGTATTCGGTCCCCAGCCGCCACTACTTTTCCCGATGTGCCGTCCCAGCCCTGCACAAGCACGTGTCAGAGAACATCCTCCGTGCCCTGACCAACGCCGTTTCTGACAAGGTCCACCTGACCACGGACACGTGGACGAGTGCTGCCGGGCAGGGCCACTATATATCGCTGACGGCACATGGGGTTAACTTGGTGGAGACTGGGACCGAGTCTGACCCTGGGGCTGGTCAAATACTGCCGACGCCGAGGATTGCAGGGCCTACCTCGGTCCAGGTCTCAAAGGCCTACTATGCCTCCTCCTCCTCCCACCCCTCCTCCACCTCCTCCTCTGAATTACCATCCGTGGGCATGGCGCCATCAGTCGGTAGCTCTAGGCACAGCAGCAGTGCCATCGCTAAGCGACAGCAGGCGGTGCTCAAACTGCTGAGATAGGGCGATAAAAGGCACACCGCCCAAGAGTTATTACAGGGCATCACGGCGCAGACTGATCTGTGGCTGGCACCGCTGAACCTGAAGCCAGGCATGGTTGTGTGTGACAATGGCTGTAACCTGGTGACAGCTCTGCAACTCGGCAGACTGACACATGTGCCATGCCTGGCCCATGTGTTAAATCTCATAGTTCAGCGTTTCCTCAAGACATACCCCAATCTGTCTGATTTGCTCACGAAGGTGCGCCACATCTGTGCGCATTTCAGGAGGTCCAGCACAGATGCTGCCACTCTCAGGGCAGCGCAGCGCCGCCTCCAACTGCCCGCTCACCGACTGTTGTGCGACGTGCCCACGAGGTGGAATTCAACACTAACCATGTTATCCAGAGTTTACCAGCAGCGCCGAGCGATTGTAGACTGCCAGATGTCAACTTCCACCAGAACTGGTAGTCAGGTCAGTCAGCTTCCTCAAGTCTACAATGAGGAGTGGACGTGGATGTCTGATATCTGTCAGGTGCTGAGTAACTTTGAGGAGTCAACACAGATGGTCAGTGGTGATGCCGCCATCATCAGCCTCACCATCCCGCTGCTTGGCCTGTTGAAAAACTCTCTGGTCAGCATGAAGTCGGAAGCTTTGCGCTCTTCACAAGAGACGGGGGAAGAAGATTCCCTTGTTGATAGCCAAAGCACCCTTAGGTCTGTTTCTCAGCGCATATCGGAGGAGGTGGAGGTGGAGGAGGATGAGGAGGAAGAGGAGGAGAATGTTGGCGAGACAGAAGAGGGGACCATTGTTCAGTCCTTCACTGTTCAGCGTTAGAGATGAGCGAACACTAAAATGCTCGGGTACTCGTTATTCGAGACGAACTTTTCCCGATGCTCGAGTGCTCGTCTCGAATAACGAACCCCATTGAAGTCAATGGGAGACTCGAGCATTTTTCAAGGGGACCAAGGCTCTGCACAGGGAAGCTTGGCCAAACACCTGGGAACCTCAGAAAAGGATGGAAACACCACGGAAATGGACAGGAAACAGCAGGGGCAGCATGCATGGATGCCTCTGAGGCTGCTTAATCGCACCATTATGCCGAAATTATGGGCAACAGCATGGCCATGACAGAGTGACAGAATGAAGCTAGATAGCATGTAAAACATCCAATAATTGACCCTGACACTATAGGGGACGGCATGCAGAGGCAGAGGCAGCGGCAGCAGGCTAGAGAGTGGCATGGCGACATACCCTAATTGGACTCAGGCTTCAAACCAATGGGTGTCAGAGAGGAACCAAAGGAGGTGAGCAAGAAGCGCTCAAATAATATCGGTACATGATAAAAGTTTGCCAGTATATTTTGTGGATTACACAGCAGGGTGGCGACAAAGTTAACATGGAAGCCATGAAAACAACCCAAAATTCTGCCTGACACAGCTCGTTTGATAAGGGGACCATGTATGCTTACAGTTCATGCCAGTCGCTGCACTGGCTGCCAGTCTCCTTTCGAATACAGTTTAAAATAATAATAACCCTCATCCATAAAGCTCTGTATAATGCTGCACCCCCCTACCTCTCCTCTCTTATCTCAGTCTATCGCCCAACCCGTGCTCTTAGATCCGCCAGTGATCTTAGATTAACCTCTACCCTAGTGCGGACCTCCCACTCGCGTCTCCAAGACTTCTCTAGAGCTGCACCAATTCTATGGAATGCTCTGCCCTGGACTATCAGACTAATACCTAACCTCCAAAGTTTCAAACGTGCTCTTAAAACCCATTTCTTTAGGCAAGCCTATAACACTCATTAACTGCATGAAGTTTTAACTCTTCTACTAACCCGTCCTGTGTCGTCCTCCCATCTGTTATCCAGCAACCAACAGGCACCAGACTTCTCTGCAGTCCCATTCACCCTGGACCTGGTATATAAGATGACGGCTGAGTGGTTCAAGCGACAGCAATTCCATTTATTATATTTTGTTCTATTCCCTAAGAAGAATGGCTTGACCGTTAAATATTCTTTTACCTCGTGTTACCCCATCATCTTCATAAACCGTAAGCTCTGGCGAGCAGGGACCTCACTACTGTTGTTCCATACAAATGTTGTGCTCTGTTACAATACATTTGTATTTGTTTCCTATGATTTGTAAAGCGCTACGGAATATGATGGCGCTATATAAATAAAGATTATTATTATTATTATTATGGAGGCAGTGAACTAGTAGTAGATTAAAGGTGCTGCAACTATGTTAGTTGGATCTTGGGATGGAGCTGGCGCTCTGCAGCCAGGCGAGCTTTTGCCAATCCAAGCCCCTGTCTCTAGGCTACTCCCCAAACAGCACTTCTAAGAACCTTTTGTATAAGATCAAGTGTAGTAGCGTTCTTATAAGTTTAGGATATGGCGGGTGAGGGGAATGTAAACAGATGCGCAAGAAGCGCTGAAATAATATCCCTAAATGGTAAAAGTTTGCAAGTATATTTTGTGGATTACACAGCAGGGTGGCGACAAAGTTAACAACTTTGATGTGGAATGCCCTGTAATAGCTCTTGGGCGGTGTGCCTTTTATCGCCTAGGCTCAGCAGTTTCAGCACCGCCTGCTGTCGCTTAGCGACGGCACTGCTGCTGTGCCTAGAGCTACCGACTGATGGCGCCATGCCCACGGATGGTAATTCGGAGGAGGAGGAGGTGGAGGAGGGGTGGGAGGAGGTATAGTAGGCCTTTGAGACCTGGACCGAGGTAGGCCCCGCAATTCTCTGCGTCGGCAGTATATGACCAGCCCCAGGGTCAGACTCGGTCCCAGCCTGCACCAAGTTAAGTGTAGTAGCGTTCTTATAAGTTTGGGATATGGCGGGTGAGGGGAATGTAAACAGATGCGCAAGAAGCGCATGATGCGCATGGAGCTGGCGCTCCGCTGCCAGGCGAGCTTTCGCCAATTCAAGCCCCTGTCTCTAGGCTACTCCCCAAACAGCACTTCTAAGAACCTTTTGTATAAGATCAAGTGTAGTAGCGTTCTTATAAGTTTAGGATATGGCGGGTGAGGGGAATGTAAACAGATGCGCAAGAAGCGCTGAAATAATATCCCTAAATGGTAAAAGTTTGCCAGTATATTTTGTGGATAACACAGCAGGGTGGCGACAAAGTTAACAACTTTGATGTGTAATCCATGAAAACAACCCAAATTTCTGCCTGACACACCTCGTTTGATAAAGGGACGATGTATGGAGGCAGCTATATGGACGACTTTTGGAGGTAGCAATGGAGACAACGTGTGGAGGCTGCTATGGAGACAATTTAATTTGGATAGTGCCTGTATGTGGCAGTCCCAAACATTTTTCAAACCAGAGGAGCAGGTAGGTGGCCCTCCAGTAAAATGGAATAGATTGAGTGCCTGTATGTGGCAGTCCCAAAAATGTTTCAAACCAGAGGAGCAGGTAGGTGGCCCTGCAGTAAAATGGAATAGATTGAGTGCCTGTATGTGGCAGTCCCAAAAATTTTTCAAACCAGAGGAGCAGGTAGGTGGCCCTCCAGTAAAATGGAATAGATTGAGTGCCTGTATGTGGCAGTCCCAAAAATGTTTCAAACCAGAGGAGCAGGTAGGTGGCCCTGCAGTAAAATGGAATAGATTGAGTGCCTGTATGTGGCAGTCCCAAAAATGTTTCAAACCAGAGGAGCAGGTAGGTGGCCCTGCAGTAAAATGGAATAGATTGAGTGCCTGTATGTGGCAGTCCCAAAAATGTTTCAAACCAGAGGAGCAGGTAGGTGGCCCTGCAGTAAAATGGAATAGATTGAGTGCCTGTATGTGGCAGTCCCAAAAATTTTTCAAACCAGAGGAGCAGGTAGGTGGCCCTCCAGTAAAATGGAATAGATTGAGTGCCTGTATGTGGCAGTCCCAAAAATGTTTCAAACCAGAGGAGCAGGTAGGTGGCCCTGCAGTAAAATGGAATAGATTGAGTGCCTGTATGTGGCAGTCCCAAAAATTTTTCAAACCAGAGGAGCAGGTAGGTGGCCCTCCAGTAAAATGGAATAGATTGAGTGCCTGTATGTGGCAGTCCCAAAAATGTTTCAAACCAGAGGAGCAGGTAGGTGGCCCTGCAGTAAAATGGAATAGATTGAGTGCCTGTATGTGGCACTCACAAAAATTGTTTCAAACAGAGGACCGGGTAGGTGGCCCTCCAGAAAAATTAAATGCATGAAGTACTATAGCAAGAGCCAGTGGGCCCTGTCAAAAAATAGCCATTTTCCTCTGCTTTACTGTACAAAGAGGAGGAGAAGGAGGAAAATGAGGAGGAGGAGGAGTGGATCAATTATTCAGGTTGAGCTTCCTTCACCTGGTGGAGATTGGAAATTCTGAGAAATCCAGCCTTTATTCATTTTAATAAGCGTCAGCCTGTCAGCGCTGTCAGTCGACAGGCGTGTACGCTTATCGGTGATGATGCCACCAGCTGCACTGAAAACCCGCTCGGACAAGACGCTAGCGGCAGGGCAGGCAAGAACCTCCAAGGCGTACAGCGCCAGTTCGTGCCACATGTCCAGCTTTGAAACCCAGTAGTTGTAGGGAGCTGTGTGATCATTTAGGACGATGGTATGGTCAGCTACGTACTCCCTCACCATCTTTCTGTAAAGATCAGCCCTACTCTGCCGAGACTGGGGACAGGTGTCAGTGTCTTGCTGGGGTGACATAAAGCTGGCAAAAGCCTTGTAAAGCGTACCCTTGCCAGTGCTGGACAAGCTGCCTGCTCGCCTACTCTCCCTCGCTACTTGTCCCGCAGAACTACGCACTCTGCCGCTAGCGCTGTCAGAAGGGAAATACTGTTTCAGCTTGTGCACCAGGGCCTGCTGGTATTCATGCATTCTCACACTCCTTTCCTCTGCAGGGATGAGAGTGGAAAGATTTTGCTTGTACCGTGGGTCCAGGAGAGTGAACACCCAGTAATCGGTGCTGGAATAAATTCTTTGAACGCGAGGGTCACGGGATAGGCAGCCTAGCATGAAATCTGCCATATGCGCCAGAGTACCAACGCGTAAGAATTCACTCCCCTCACTGGCCTGACTGTCCATTTCCTCCTCCTCCAACTCCTCCAACTCCTCTTCTTCTGCCCATACACGCTGAACAGTAAAGGACTCAACAATGGTCCCCTCTTGTGTCTCACCAACATTCTCCTCCTCTTCCTCCTCATCCTCCTCCACCTCCACCTCCTCCGATATGCGCTGAGAAACAGACCTGAGGGTGCTTTGGCTATCAACAAGGGAATATTCTTCCCCTGTCTCTTGTGACGAGCGCAAAGCTTCCGACTTCATGCTGACCAGAGAGTTTTTCAACAGGCCAAGCAGCGGGATGGTGAGGCTGATGATGGCGGCATCGCCACTGACCATCTGTGTTGACTCCTCAAAGTTACTCAGCACCTGACAGATATCAGACATCCACGTCCACTCCTCATTGTAGACTTGAGGAAGCTGACTGACCTGACTACCAGTTCTGGTGGAAGTTGACATCTGGCAGTCTACAATCGCTCTGCGCTGCTGGTAAACTCTGGATAACATGGTCAGTGTTGAATTCCACCTCGTGGGCACGTCGCACAACAGTCGGTGAGCGGGCAGTTGGAGGCGGCGCTGCGCTGCCCTGAGAGTGGCAGCATCTGGGCTGGACTTCCTGAAATGCGCACAGATGCGGCGCACCTTCGTGAGCAAATCAGACAGATTGGGGTATGTCTTGAGGAAACGCTGAACTATCAGATTTAACACATGGGCCAGGCATGGCACATGTGTCAGTCTGCCGAGTTGCAGAGCCGCCACCAGGTTACGGCCGTTGTCACATACAACCATTCCCGGCTTGAGGTTCAGCGGTGCCAGCCACAGATCAGTCTGCGCCGTGATGCCCTGTAATAGCTCTTGGGCGGTGTGCCTTTTGTCGCCTAGGCTCAGCAGTTTGAGCACCGCCTGCTGTCGCTTAGCGACGGCACTGCTGCTGTGCCTAGAGCTACCGACTGATGGCGCCGTGCCCACGGATGGTAGTTCGGAGGAGGAGGTGGAGGAGGGGTGGGAGGAGGAGGAGGCATAGTAGGCCTGAAACACCTGGACCGAGGTAGGCCCCGCAATCCTCGGCGTCGGCAGTATATGAGCAGCCCCAGTGTCAGGCTCGGTCCCAGCCTCCACCAAGTTAACCCAATGTGCCGTCAGCGATATATAGTGGCCCTGCCCGGCAGCACTCGTCCACGTGTCCGTGGTCAGGTGGACCTTGTCAGAAACGGCGTTGGTCAGGGCACGGATGATGTTGTCTGACACGTGCTGGTGCAGGGCTGGGACGGCACATCGGGAAAAGTAGTGGCGGCTGGGGACCGAATACCGAGGGGCGGCCGCCGCCATGAGGTTGCGAAAGGCCTCGGTCTCTACTAGCCTATAGGGCAGCATCTCCAGGCTAAGCAATCTGGAGATGTGCACATTAAGGGCTTGGGCGTGCGGGTGGGTTGCACTATATTTGCGTTTCCGCTCCAGCGTCTGGGGTATGGAGAGCTGAACGCTGGTGGATGCTGTGGAGGATCGTGGAGGCGACGATGGGGTTTTTGTGGCAGGGTCCTGGGCAGGGGGCTGACTAGCAGCTGACACAGGGGAAGGAGCAGTGGTGTGCACGGCCGGAGGTGAACGGGCTTGTTGCCACTGAGTGGGGTGTTTAGCATTCATATGCCTGCGCATACTGGTGGTAGTTAAGCTAGTAGTGGTGGAACCCCTGCTGAGCCTGGTTTGGCAAATGTTGCACACCACAGTCCGTCGGTCATCCGGTGTTTCCTTAAAGAACCTCCAGACTTCTGAAGATCTAGCCCTCGCCGCAGGAGCCCTCGCCACGGGAGCTTCACTAGTTGACACATTTGGCGCTGATGCACCAGCTCTGGCCCTGCCTCTCCGTCTGGCCCCACCACTGCCTCTTCCAACCTGTTCTGGTCGAGGACTCTCCTCCGTCTCAGAAGCACTGTGTTCACCCGGCCTCTCAACCCAGCTTGGGTCTGTCACCTCATCATCCTCCGATCCCTCAGTCTGCTCCCCCCTCGGACTTCCTGCCCTGACAACAACTTCCCCACTGTCTGACAACCGTGTCTCCTCATCGTCGGACACCTCTTTACACACTTCCACTACGTCAAGAAGGTCATCATCACCCACAGACTGTGACTGTTGGAAAACCTGGGCATCGGAAAATTGCTCAGCAGCAACCGGACAAGTGGTTTGTGACTGTGGGAAGGGTCCAGAAAACAGTTCCTCAGAGTATGCCGGTTCAAATGCCAAATTTTCCTGGGAGGGGGCAGACTGGGGGGGAGGAGGCTGAGGTGCAGGAGCTGGAGGAGTGGCGATTTCGGTGACATGGGTGGACTGCGTGGAAGACTGACTGGTGGTGGACAAATTGCTCGAAGCATTGTCAGCAATCCACGACATCACCTGTTCGCACTGTTCTGGCCTCAACAGTGCTCTACCACGAGTCCCAGTAACTTCAGACATGAACCTAGGGAGTGTAGCTCTGCGGCGTTCCCCTGCTCCCTCATCAGCAGGTGGTGTCTCACCCCGCCCAGGACCACGGCCTCTGACCCCTGCAGTAGTTGGACGCCCACGTCCCCGCCCTCGTCCTCTACCCCTAGCCCTCGGGTTAAACATTTTTAAAATGAGAGTTATAACTTTATTTTTTTTTTTACTTTTTTTTGTTTTTTTTTGTGTGTTTTTTTTTTTTTGTGTTTTTTGTTTTTTTTTGAGTTTTTAAAACCAAACAATGCTATCCTATTGCTATGGCTATTTTCTAGCCAAGTATCAAAGCACACTACTGTCAGATGAGATGACACTGAGTTAGTGCCTAATTGAAATCCAACCCCTACTAAATTTTCCCACTTCGGTCTTTGCTATGGATATGTGCGTCACTAAGCGCAGAACACAGCGGTCGCAAGTCTCACTAAAAATTGCTCAGAATTGGCTAGTACATGCACTGCAGAAAGTACAGCCACCAGCAGATCAACCAGAAATCAAATATATAGAACGCTACTGTATGCGTAAGTAAGCTCTTTGTATTCTCCTATGGCTATTTTCTAGCCAAGTATCAAAGCACACTACTGTCAGATGAGATGACACTGAGTTAGTGCCTAATTGAAATCCAACCCCTACTAAATTTTCCCACTTCGGTCTTTGCTATGGATATGTGCGTCACTAAGCGCAGAACACAGCGGTCGCAAGTCTCACTACAAATTGCTCAGAATTGGTTAGTACATGCACTGCAGAAAGTACAGCCACCAGCAGATCAACCAGAAATCAAATATATAGAACGCTACTGTATGCGTAAGTAAGCTCTTTGTATTCTCCTATGGCTATTTTCTAGCCAAGTATCAAAGCACACTACTGTCAGATGAGATGACACTGAGTTAGTGCCTAATTGAAATCCAACCCCTACTAAATTTTCCCACTTCGGTCTTTGCTATGGATATGTGCGTCACTAAGCGCAGAACACAGCGGTCGCAAGTCTCACTACAAATTGCTCAGAATTGGCTAGTACATGCACTGCAGAAAGTACAGCCACCAGCAGATCAACCAGAAATCAAATATATAGAACGCTACTGTATGCGTAAGTAAGCTCTTTGTATTCTCCTATGGCTATTTTCTAGCCAAGTATCAAAGCACACTACTGTCAGATGAGATGACACTGAGTTAGTGCCTAATTGAAATCCAACCCCTACTAAATTTTCCCACTTCGGTCTTTGCTATGGATATGTGCGTCACTAAGCGCAGAACACAGCGGTCGCAAGTCTCACTACAAATTGCTCAGAATTGGCTAGTACATGCACTGCAGAAAGTACAGCCACCAGCAGATCAACCAGAAATCAAATATATAGAACGCTACTGTATGCGTAAGTAAGCTCTTTGTATTCTCCTATGGCTATTTTCTAGCCAAGTATCAAAGCACACTACTGTCAGATGAGATGACACTGAGTTAGTGCCTAATTGAAATCCAACCCCTACTAAATTTTCCCACTTCGGTCTTTGCTATGGATATGTGCGTCACTAAGCGCAGAACACAGCGGTCGCAAGTCTCACTACAAATTGCTCAGAATTGGCTAGTACATGCACTGCAGAAAGTACAGCCACCAGCAGATCAACCAGAAATCAAATATATAGAACGCTACTGTATGCGTAAGTAAGCTCTTTGTATTCTCCTATGGCTATTTTCTAGCCAAGTATCAAAGCACACTACTGTCAGATGAGATGACACTGAGTTAGTGCCTAATTGAAATCCAACCCCTACTAAATTTTCCCACTTCGGTCTTTGCTATGGATATGTGCGTCACTAAGCGCAGAACACAGCGGTCGCAAGTCTCACTACAAATTGCTCAGAATTGGCTAGTACATGCACTGCAGAAAGTACAGCCACCAGCAGATCAACCAGAAATCAAATATATAGAACGCTACTGTATGCGTAAGTAAGCTCTTTGTATTCTCCTATGGCTATTTTCTAGCCAAGTATCAAAGCACACTACTGTCAGATGAGATGACACTGAGTTAGTGCCTAATTGAAATCCAACCCCTACTAAATTTTCCCACTTCGGTCTTTGCTATGGATATGTGCGTCACTAAGCGCAGAACACAGCGGTCGCAAGTCTCACTACAAATTGCTCAGAATTGGCTAGTACATGCACTGCAGAAAGTACAGCCACCAGCAGATCAACCAGAAATCAAATATATAGAACGCTACTGTATGCGTAAGTAAGCTCTTTGTATTCTCCTATGGCTATTTTCTAGCCAAGTATCAAAGCACACTACTGTCAGATGAGATGACACTGAGTTAGTGCCTAATTGAAATCCAACCCCTACTAAATTTTCCCACTTCGGTCTTTGCTATGGATATGTGCGTCACTAAGCGCAGAACACAGCGGTCGCAAGTCTCACTACAAATTGCTCAGAATTGGCTAGTACATGCACTGCAGAAAGTACAGCCACCAGCAGATCAACCAGAAATCAAATATATAGAACGCTACTGTATGCGTAAGTAAGCTCTTTGTATTCTCCTATGGCTATTTTCTAGCCAAGTATCAAAGCACACTACTGTCAGATGAGATGACACTGAGTTAGTGCCTAATTGAAATCCAACCCCTACTAAATTTTCCCACTTCGGTCTTTGCTATGGATATGTGTGCCACTAAGAGCTAAACACAACGGTAGCAAGTCCCCCTGCTAATTCCTCACAAAATGGTACTAGATGCAAATTAAAATAAAAAAAGTAGAACGTTATTGTAGCCCTAAGAAGGGCTGTTGGGTTCTTTGAGAATCACTCCTGCCTAACAGTAAGCTAATAGAACACCCTAACGCTTTCCCTGACCAGCAGCAGCTCTCTCCCTAGCGGCATCCAGACACAGAATGATCCGAGCAGCGCGGGCAGCGGCTAGTCTATCCCAGGGTCACCTGATCTGGCCAGCCAACCACTGCTATCGACGTGTAAGGGTACCACGTCATGCTGGGTGGAGTGCAGAGTCTCCTGGCTTGTGATTGGCTCTGTTTCTGGCCGCCAAAAAGCAAAACGGCGGGAGCTGCCATTTTCTCGAGCGGGCGAAGTATTCGTCCGAGCAACGAGCAGTTTCGAGTACCCTAATGCTCGACCGAGCATCAAGCTCGGACGAGCATGTTCGCTCATCTCTATTCAGCGTGTATGGGCAGAAGAAGAGGAGTTGGAGGAGTTGGAGGAGGAGGAAATGGACAATCAGGCCAGTGAGGGGAGTGAATTCTTGCACGTTGGGACTCTGGCGCATATTGCAGATTTCATGCTAAGCTGCCTATCCCGTGACCCTCGCGTTCAAAGAATTTATTCCAGCACCGATTACTGGGTATTCACTCTCCTGGACCCACGGCACAAGCAAAATCTTTCCACTCTCATCCCTGGAGAGGAAAGGAGTGTGAGAATGCATGAATACCAGCAGGCCCTGGTGCACAAGCTGAAACAGTATTTCCCTTCTGACAGCGCTAGCGGCAGAGGGCGTACTTCTGCGGGACAAGTAGCGAGGGAGAGTAGGCGACCAGGCAGCTTGGCCAGCACTGGCAGGGGTACGCTTTACAAGGCCTTTGCCAGTTTTATGTCACCCCAGCAAGACACTGTCACCTGTCCCCACTCTCGGCAGAGTAGGGCTGATCTTTACAGAAAGATGGTGAGGGAGTACGTAGCTGACCATACCATCGTCCTAAATGATCACACAGCTCCCTACAACTACTGGGTTTCAAAGCTGGACATGTGGCACGAACTGGCGCTGTACGCCTTGGAGGTTCTTGCCTGCCCTGCCGCTAGGGTGTTGTCCGAGCGGGTTTTCAGTGCAGCTGGTGGCATCATCACCGATAAGCGTACACGCCTGTCGACTGACAGCGCTGACAGGCTGACGCTTATCAAAATAAATAAAGCCTGGATTTCTCCGCATTTCCATTCTCCACCAGGTGAAAGAAGCTGAACCTGAATAATGTATGCACTCCTCCTCCTCATTGTCCTCCTTCTCCTCCTCTTTGTACACTAAAGCAGAGGAAACTGGCTATTTTTTTGCCAGGGCCAACTGGCTCTGGCTATAGTACTCTATGTATTTAATTTTTCTGGAGGGCCAACTACCCTGTCCTCTGTTTTAAACAATTTTTGGGAGTGCCACATACAGGCACTCAATCTATGTAATTTTTCTGGAGGACCAGCTACCTGCTCCTCTGGTTTGAAAACTTTTTTGGACTGCCACATACAGACACTCAATTTATTTAATCTTTTTGGAGGACCAGCTACCTGCTCCTCTGCTTTGAAAACTTTTTTGGACTGCCACATACAGGCACTCAATCTATGTAATTTTTCTGGAGGACCAGCTACCTGCTCCTCTGGTTTGAAAACTTTTTTGGACTGCCACATACAGGCACTCAATTTATTTAATCTTTTTGGAGGACCAGCTACCTGCTCCTCTGGTTTGAAAACTTTTTTGGACTGCCACATACAGGCACTCAATCTATGTAATTTTTCTGGAGGACCAGCTACCTGCTCCTCTGGTTTGAAAACTTTTTTGGACTGCCACATACAGGCACTATCCAAATTAAATTGTCTCCATAGCAGCCTCCACACGTCGTCTTTTTAGCTGCCTTCACACGTTGTCTCCATTGCTACCTCCACACGTCATCGCCATAGCTGCCTCCAAAAGTAGTCCATATAGCTGCCTCCATACATGGTCCCCTTATCAAACGAGCTGAGTCAGGCAGAATTTTGGATTGTTTTCATGGCTTCCATGTTAACTTTGTCGCCACCCTGCTGTGTAACCCACAAAATATACTGGCAAACTCTTATCATTTACCAATATTATTTCAGCGCTTCTTGCGCATCTGTTTACATTCCCCTCACCCGCCAGAACCCAAACTTATAAGAACGCTACTACACTTGATCTTATACAAAAGGTTCTTAGAAGTGCTGTTTGGGGAGTAGCCTAGAGACAGGGGCTTGGATTGGCGAAAGCTCGCCTGGCAGCGGAGCGCCAGCTTTATCCCAAGATCCAACTAACATAGTTTTAACTGCAGCACCTTTAATCTACTACTAGTTCACTGCCTCCATACATGGTCCCCTTATCAAACGAGCTGTGTCAGGCAGAATTTTGGGTTGTTTTCATGGCTTCCTCATCAAACTTGTTAACTTTGTCGCCACCCTGCTGTGTAATCCACAAAATATACTGGCAAACTTTTATCATTTACCGATATTATTTGAGCGCTTCTTGCTCACCTCCTTTGGTTCCTCTCTGCCACCCATTGGTTTTAGCCTGAGTCCATTTGGGGTATGTTGCCAAGACACTCTCTAGCCTGCCGCTGCTGCCGCTGCCTCTGCATAGTCCCCTATAGTGTCAGGGTCAATTATTGGATGTTTTAGATGCTATCTAGCCTCATTCGGTCACTCTGTCATTGCCATGCTGTTGCCCATAGTTTTGGCATAATAGTGCGATTAAGCAGCCTCAGAGGCATCCATGCATGCTGCCCCTGCTGTTTCCTGTCCATTTCCGTGGTGTTTCCATCCTTTTTTGAGGTTCCCAGGTGCTTGGCCAAGCTTCCCTGTGCAGATCCTTGGTCCCCTTGAAAAATGCTCGAGTCTCCCATTGACTTCAATGGGGCTCGTTATTCGAGACGAGCACTCGAGCATCGGGAAAAGTTCGTCTCGAATAACGAGTACCCGAGCATTTTAGTGCTCGCTCATCTCTATTTGTAATACCCCTGTTCTGTATATATGGGACCAGCACAGTACTACTACCCCTATCCTGTATCTATCATTATAGTAGACTTCTACTACTCCTATCCTGTATATATGAGACCAGCACAATACTACTACTCCTATCCTGTTAATATCAGTATAGTACACTACTACTACTCCTATCCTGTATATATTGGTACAGTACATACTACTACTCCTATCCTGTACATATGGGCACAGCACTTTACTACTACTCCTATCCTTTATATATGAGACCAGCACAGCACTTTACTACTACTCCTATCCTTGATATATGAGACCAGCACAGTACTACTACTCCTATCCTGTATATATGAGACCAGCACAATACTACTACTACTCCTATGCTGTTAATATCGGTAATGTACACTACTACTCCTATCCTGTATATATTGGTACAGTACATACTACTACTCCTACCCTTTACATATGGGCACAGCACTAATACTCCTATCCTGTATATATGGACACAACACGGTACTACTACTCCTATCCTGTATATATGGACACAACACAGTACTACTGTTCCTATCCTATATATATGGGCACAGCACAGTACTAATACTCCTATCCTGTATATATAGGCACAGCACAGGATTTCTACTCCTAACTTGTATATATGGACACAGGACAATACTACTACTACTATTCTGTATCTATGGGCTCAGCACAGTACTACTATTCCTATCCTATATATATGGGCACAGCACAGTACTAATACTCCTATCCTGTATATATAGGCACAGCACAGGATTTCTATTCCTATCCTGTATATATGGACACAGCACAGTACTATACTCCTATCCTTTATATATGGGCACAGCACTACTACTCCTATCTTTCATATATGGACTTTTATATACATTCCTCCTTAATATAAACAATCCTGCAATGGTTTCCCTTATAATTTATAGTACTGTAGTGCCCCCCTTAGTATATATAGTCCTGTTTTGACCCTTTACTAGTATTTATACAATCCTGCCATCCTTATTAAAAGTAGCGCCCCTTTTGTAATTTGTAGTCATCATATAAAGGCCCCACATATTGGCACATTTCGAAACCTATAGCAGCACTCCCATGTCCTTCGCTTCTCTTCTCCCTGCTGCACTGGGACTGTTCACTGAACAAGAGTGCATCATCACGCTGCCGCGCGTCAGGGGTCACAGTCCGACATGTGCTGGGGAAAGTTCCCGGCCGTGTCGCACGCACCGCTGTGCTACATCAGCATTAGGACTCAAGCGGCCGCTAATGCCCGTTTCGAGTACCAATGCTTTCACTGGCAGGGGCCTCTGCTGTAGCAGAGGTACCAGGGCCCACCGGAGGATGCACCGGTGCTCCGGCAGGCCAGTCCGAGTCTGTATACTAACCATGTGGTGTTATTATTCTTGTTTTCAAAACAGCTGAGTGATAATATTTTTCCCAAGGTGGGTGCTTTTTCTTTTTCTCATTATTTCATGTATTTTCATAAACTATAATACATATTTTCATGATTAGCATTAGTATTCTCATTATGGGGCACATTTACTAAGGGTCCGAACGCCGCATTTTCATCGGGTTTCGCAATTTTTTTTTCCGTTTTTCCATAAATTGCCCTGGGTTTTTGGGGCACACAATCGGATTGAGTCACATCGGCCCCGGCTTGCATGCGACACAAATCGGGGGTTTGGTCGTCGGACAAACCGACTGATTCGGACAAACTGCAGAATTTAAAAAACAAATTGGGGCAGATTTACTTACCCGGCCCATTCGCGATCCAGCGGCGCGTTCTCTGCGCTGGATTCGGGTCCGGCGGGGATTTATGATGGTAGTTCCTACGCCGTCCACCAGGTGGCGCTGCTGCGCTGAAGTCCGCTGGAATGCCTCGAAATTAACCAGCCTATCCTGGATGAAGGTGAGTGAAATTTGCGCGACACAATATTTTTTTTAAATGCGGCGGTTTTTCCGAATCAGTCGGGTTTTTGCTCGGCCACGCCCCCCGATTTCCGTCTCGTGCATGCAGGCGCCGATGCGCCACAATCCGATCGCGTGCGCCAAAATCCCGGGGCAATTCAGGTACAATCGGTGCAAATCGGAAATATTCGGGTAACATGTCGTGAACACGTGAATCGGGCCTTTAGTAAATGACTCCCATTGTGTCACAAGATCAGCACTCAAATGCACCGGGAAGAAGAAGGTGAACTCCAGCAGGCCTCAGCGGGGGAAGCGACAGATGCAGGAAATTGGACGCACGATCTTAGTGAATCGTGGCAGACCCAAATCCTTGTCGGACAACGCACGGCGGGGATAGCGTCATGACGGATAAGTAAATGTGCCCCTATGTTTCTTTATACAAACACACACTGTCAGGATTCGGGATGCGTGAATACACTGGACCACCACAGGTGGTGGTACTAGCCGACACCTGGGACCGGAGTCTAAGTGGCACCTGGTCTTCACCAGAGCCCGCCGCAAAGCGGTTTGGACTTGCTGCAGCAGGGTACCACCAGGTCGTTTCACGGGTGGGACTACCCCGTGGTGGCAGCCGAGGTCGAGGTACCTTAGCAGGAGTCTCATGGTTAGGTCCAGGCACAAGGTCAGGGCAGGCAGCAGAGATGCAACCAAGTCCAATCTGGGGTCAGCAACTGGAGGTCCAGGCAGATGGGAACGGGAACACAGGCACACGGGACACAGGACACAGGAACTCAAGAGCAGGAACACACGGGAGCAGGAACGCAGGATACACATTTTTTATAATTTGGCAGAAGGAGCATTTTGGGACGTGGTGTTATCTGACATGTTTATAATTTTTACTTTTTATTTATTTTTATTTATGTTCTAGAGAAAGGTGTTGAAATGTGGTGATTTAAACTTTATACTTTTTATTTATTTATTTTTTACAGTTTTTTTTTTTTTCAGGCAGTACCCCCCCCCCTAAATAAAATAAGTGGTCCCCAGTTATAAACAGCGCTTGTGGTAGCATCCCCATATGTAGTGGCAGGGAAGGAAAGTGGCCCCCAATTATAAATTACAATCACAGTTGTGTCCCACTAAATAGTGGCAATAAAGGAAAGTGGTCCCCAATTCTAAATAGCATTCATTGTAGTGTACCCCTAAGTAGTTAGAGGGAAGGAAAATGCCCGCCAATTACAATATAGGACCCATGGTGACTACCTAAGTTGTGTCAGGGAAGGAATAAAAAAAATAAAATCACTTACCTTCAATGTCGATCCAGCGGCCGCTTCCTCCTACCAGGAGCTTGGGAGCTTCTTCAGCCCACGCAGCACAGCAATCACAGCCTGCAGTGACATCCTGGGGCTTCTCTCCTCTGTACAGGCGGCTGCGCAATGATGATCTAACAGCGAGGTGGATGGTATTTAACCCCTTATCACCGACACTAGTTTTCAGCTCAATGACCAGACTCGATTTTTCAAATCTGACATGTCTCACGATAATTGGTTATAACTTCGGAACGCTTTAACATATCCTGGTGATTTTGAGAATGTTTTCTCGTGACACATTGTACTTCATGTTGGTTATAAAATGTAAGTGATAAGTTTTGCGTTTCGTTCTGAAAAAAAAGTGAAAATTTGGCAAAAGTTTGTAAAAATTCTTCATTTTCCAAGTTTGAAATGTTCTGGTTTCCAGACAGGAAGTAAAACTACCCAAAAAGTTTGATAATTAACATTTACAGAATATCTGCTTTATGTTGGGATGATAATTTATGCTTCCGGTCATTTTTCTAGGATGTTATGAGGTGCAGAACTTTAGGTGCGATTTTTCTTATTTTCATGAAAATTGCCAAAAAGCCATTTTGAGGGACAACTCAGCTTTCAGGTGACTTTGAGAGGCCTAAATAATAGTAAAACCCCATAAATTACCCCACTATAGAAACTTCACCCCTCAACGTATGTAAAACAACTTCTATTAAGTCCATTAACCCTTTAAGTGTTTCACATGGGTTAAAAAATATGGACCTGCGATTTAGAAACTAGAATTTTTTTGGAAATACATTCATTTAGGCCAAAACTGACATTTTCAGAATAAATTAAATGATGAAACGCACTGCAACGTTTGATGCCCAATTCCTCCCGAGTGTACTGATACCCCATATGTGGTGGTGACTGCTGTACGGGCGCACGGCCGGGCATAGAATGAAAGGAGGCGCCATTCACAGCAGATTTGTATTGTCACATTGTACGACCTATAAATTTTTTTTTTTTTTTTTGGTAATGCGATCATATGAGGGCTTATTTTTTATGGGATGAGATACAATGTATAAATAATTTATTTTGGGAGTCTAAAGCTTATTCATGAGATTTTATTAACTATTTCAAGGGGGACACAAACAAAATCATCAATTTTTATTTTGGATTGTTAGCATTTTTCCCCCCCGCTCACTGTAATGTAAAAATAATATTTTATCTTTATTCTCTGGTTCACTACGATTGCGGTGATACCTCATTTATATAGTTTTTCTTATTTTTGCTCAATTTTCCTGAGCAAAACCAATATTGGAGAAAATCGCATTGTTTTTACTATTGACAACTTTTCAGGGCCATAACTTCTGTATTTTTCTGTTGTCAGAACTGGTTGAGGGCTTATTTTTTGCGAAAACAGTTGTTCTTTTCAGTCGTATCATATTAGCGTAACTTTTTTTGATCACTTTTTAGAACATTTTTTGTGATGGTGTTTGATGAAAAATTGTATATTATGGGAAGTTTTTCGAGTTTTTTTTTTACGTAGTTCACCGAGCGGGTTCAATATAGATTTAGATTTATTGTACAGATTAATACGGACGCGGTGATACCACATATGTACGTGTTTTTGTGTTTTATTTACTTTATTTGCATGTTATGTGTTACTGGGGAGATTATGGGACTTTTATTTTATTTATTTATTTAATTATATTATAAAAAGATTAAATTTTTTTTTTTTTACTTTTTTACATTTTCTACTTCTTGGCTTGAATAAGCGATCATCCGATCGCTTATTCAAGCCTTTACACTGCAATACACTTGTATTGCAGTGTATAGTGAAAGTAAGGCCCCTTCCACACTAGCGAGTGTGATGCGATGAACTCGCATCACACTCACAACGCAAGCTGCCGGGAACGCACGGCCCGAACCCTGCACCGCGGGAGTGAACTGACATGCTGAGTTCACTCCCGCGGTGCAGCGTTCGGGCCGTGCGTTCCCGGCAGCTTGCGTTGCGAGTGTGATGCGAGTTCATCGCATCACACTCGCTAGTGTGGAAGGGGCCTAACTGAGCATGCAGCGTGCAAGGGGTTAAACACCCGGGATCGGAGTTTTTCCGATCCCGGGTGTTAGTGCCGGGTCTGGGCTGTGATATCACAGCCCGACACCGGCACCAGCGAGACCCGGTGTCCCGAAAACTTCTTCTGATGCGCCGCCGTAGAAAGGCGTCGCATCAGAAGAAGTACCCTTAATGACCGCCGTAAAAACCCGATAGGGCGGTCATTAAGGGGTTAATAGAGAGGTCACAGCATATAGCTAATACAGGGTGCACAGTATAAATTAAAAAGGGGGACTGCATGTATTCATTCATTATGGGGGTACTGTATACATGTAAATTAGACGGCTCTGTACTTATGTAAAATCATTTGGGGGAACTGTATATATATATACATGGACCGGGAATTGATTCTGCTGTGTTTCTGTACAAAGCTCAGATCTAGTACTGTATTTATGTATTGAACTCCATACTGGTGCTGTATTTATGTACTAAGCTTTGTTCTGATTAAGTATATCGCTATAATAATAATTCATTACATGCACAATATTTGAAAGACATTATACATTTTAAATAAAGGGGGAGACTGTCTATGTTACAATTAATTGGGGGGAGCAATGTATTGTCACAGGTGCTCCTGCGACCCATGTCTCTGGTCACAGGCGCACCAGGGGTCCCTCACTGCGGAAACTGCAGGGTAACTCACCTCGTCCCACTCCAGCAACGGCTCCTGTGGTCTGGGTTGTGTCCCCGCGAAAACTTTGTGAAATTTAAAGGCCCAACCAGCCACTATTTTGAGCTGGTCGGGTGCTTCCTTGATATATAGCCTGCCTCTTCCTTTGTTCCCTGCCAGATTTTTGTGCCCTGTTGCCAGAGAGAAAGCATGTATTGAGACTATTGTGATTTCTCCGTTGTGACCTCTGCTTAGTTTCCTGACCTCGATTCTCTGCTGCCTGTTTTGACCCGCTGCTACATCCCGGACTCTGATAATGTGCTGCCTGTCCTTACCTCCTGCCTGACTACGACTCTAATTGTGCCTGTCGTTTCTGTACTTCTCCTTGGCCACTAACGCAAACAAGTTGTGCCTGTGGAGCGACCTGGTGGTATCCCGCTGCAGAAAGTCCATCCCGCTTTGTGGCGGGCTCTGGTGAATACCGGGTGCCACTTAGACTCTGCTCCCAGGCATCAGCTTACGTCATTGCTCTCAGTGGTCAGTGAGTCCACCACCTCTGATCCTGACATGTATAACCTAACATAGTGGGATAGTGTGGCATATACTATAATCCATACATAACTGCATGTCTCTAATATTAAGTTTAAAGGGGTATTCCCATTTCAACAAGTAATTGATATTTTTTAAATAATGAAAAGTTCTACAAATTTCCAATATACTTTCTGTATCAGTTTAGTTTCTGTGTCACCTTAGGGTTTTCTAGATCTCTGCTTACTGTTCATACTATAGAAAGCTTAATTTTTATTTATTGTTATTCCCAGTGGACAGAAAACTGACCATTGGTCACGCAGCTGCAAGTCTCGTTATAACACACAGCTCTGATTACTCTCTATTATACTAACAAACTGTGCACCTGTGTGACCATGGTCACATTTCTGTCCACTGGAAGTAAACAAGCTGTCAGAACTGGCAAATTGTTCTGATGGGATCAGATTTCAGGCTTCTGTGCTGGAAAACCGCCAGTGTTCCCTAGTGCTCTTGCTATTCTGTGTATTGACCTCTGCTTTGCCTACCGACCATTCTATTTGCCATACGATCCTGTACCTTTTCCACCATCTTGGTTTTGACCCGGTTTGTTTGACCCCGCTGGATTGTCTGAATCTGTTGTTTGTCCCTCGGTGTCATTTATCTCCCAGTTTTACCCCACTTCACTGTCTCAGACTTGTGTTGGTTCTGTGTATCAGTGTGAACACTGGTCTATTTCTGTATTCCGCTTACCTGTCCACTCCACCATCCAGCAGCTGCCAGACGAAGTAAGTCTTCCCTGTCACCTTGTAGGGTAACTCAGGGACCACAAGTTTCCTGATAGCGGGGTCGCCCTTATCAGGGAGGTATCTGCTTTAGGCAGGGCCTTAGCCCGCAGGGATGTCGCAGGGTGAGTTTGCCTCCATTTACCTAGTCTGACTGCTAGCGCTAAGCCTGGTTGTGGTTGCACGGTTGCTGGACAGGTTCTGACAGAAGCTTTCTATGGGAGGACAGGAAGCAGGGATATAGATACAGAGAAAGTATATTGGAAAATTGTAGTATTTTTCATATAAACAATAACATTAATTTGCAGAGTGGGAATTCTCCTTTAGGACGCAGCCAATTTATAGCTCAATCCCATTTTTTGTAATTTGAAATGTGTCACTTTATATGGTTATAACGTTTGAACACTTTAATGTATCAAAGTGAATTTTGAGTTTTTTCCACATGTTGTACATGTAAAAAAATTTTAAAATTGAAAATTTTTGGAAAAATTTGCCATTTTGAGTATTCTAATTTATCTCATTTTCAGACAGATAGTTGTACCACCAAAATTAGTAACGAAATAACATTTCATATATATACATTCATAATTTTTTAAATGTTATGGATTATTTTGATGTTACACCGCTTACAAATCGATCATTGGTTTTCTGTATTTTCAAACTATCAGAAACAGCTTTTACAACTTCATAGTAATTAAAACAAAATGCTGGTGTAACTTAGAATCATCCAATTTTGTTGGTAATATATTCATTTAGCCCTACAATTTACACACAAACGCTAAAAAGAGAAAACCCATCTCAGAATTTGTTATGCAACTTTTTCCGAATTCAGAGCCACTCCACATGTGGATGTTACTTGCTGTATGGGCGCACAAAAAGGTGCAGAAGGGAAGAAGGACCATGCATTAGCCAGTTTTGCCCTATAGAATTTAGTGGTTTTTAGTTGGTTCATGGGCGCACTTTGGTGAGCTATAAAACAATGTGCTTTATTTCATTAATGTTGCCAGGTAAGAACTTATTATTTACGGAATGAGATGAATTTTTCAGTGGTTTTATAATAGGGTGGCTATGCCCTATTTCTGAAAATGTATTAACTTCTTTTTGTGTGTTTGGGGGAAGAGGGGCTGTAGAGAAAACATAAATTCTGTAATAGATTTTTGACTTTTTTTTTTTTTTTTGGTGTTCGCTATTTACTCTAAGTAACATTAACAGTATTTATTCTATGGGTCAGTACAATTACCGCAATACCAAATTTATGTATTTTTGCTTACATTTTACTATAATTTTTGCATCACCAATTTCCAAGTAGCATACCTCTTTTAATTTTTGGTCTATATAGCTGGATGAGAGTATGTTATTTGCAGGACATGTTCTGCTTTACAACAGTGCTATGTTTGTATTTATCCCTTTTTATTGCGTTTTATGTGGAACAAAAAAATCATAATCCATAATTGTATGGTAATTTTCAACTTTTTGAAACTATATGTAAGTGTAATATGTGACGGGCTGACTCTCTGCCTGTAATGTCTCGGCATTTACGAGGGCTGTTCAATAAGTACCCATGTTTGAGGACAGAGGGCGTTCCTGAGGGAAGTTGGTGTTATCATCTTGTGCTGCCATCTATCAAACGACGGCAAAACAAATTGCAGACTGATTGATTGGTTAATTTGGATTTGGCAGCCATTTGAGTAAGACGTGTTTCTAGATTTTCGCTAAGATGGAAATAGACCAGTAGTGTTCGGTAATTCGCTTTTTGTTTTTGAATGGGAAAAAATGCAAGGACATAAAAGCAAAGTTGGATGCTGTTTATGGGGACACTTCCTGATCTATGACCACAGTTAAATAGTAGATAGGTAGTCTCAGCACAAGCCTCCCAGTAGATAGGTAGCCCCAGCACATACCCCCAGTAGATAGGTAGCTACAGCACATACTCCCAGTAAATAGGTAGCCACAGCACATGCCCCCAAGTAAATAGGTAGCCACAGCACATGCCCCCCAGTATATAGGTAGCCACAGCACATGCCCCCCAGTATATAGGTAGCCACAGCACATGCCTCCCAGTAGATAGGTAGCCCAGCACATACCCCCAGTAGATAGGTAGCCACAGCACATACTCCCAGTAGATAGGTAGCCACAGCACATGCCCCCGAGTGGACAGGTAGCCACAGCACATGCACCCAAGTGGACAGGTAGCCACATCACATGCCCCCAAGTGGACAGGTAGCCACAGCACATGCCCCCAAGTGGACAGGTAGCCACAGCACATGCACCCATGTGGACAGGTAGCCACAGCACATGCACCCATGTGGACAGGTAGCCACAGCACATGCCCCCAAGTGGACAGGTAGCCACAGCACATGCCCCCAAGTGGACAGGTAGCCACAGCACATGACCCCAAGTGGACAGGTAGCCACAGCACATGCCCCCCCAGTGGATAGGTAGTCACTAGAGATGAGCGAGCACTAAAATGCTCGAGTGCTCGTCTCGAATAATGAACCCCATTGAAGTCAATGGGAGACTCGAGCATTTTTTAAGGGGACCAAGGGTCTGCACAGGGAAGCTTGGCCAAACACCTGGAAACCTCAGAAAATGATGGAAACACCACGGAAATGGACAGGAAACAGCAGGGCAGCATGCATGGATGCCTCTGAGGCTGCTTAATCGCACCATTATGCCAAAATTATGGGCAACAGCATGGCGATGACAGAGTGACCGAATGAGGCTAGATAGCATCTAAAACATCCAATAATTGAACCTGACACTATAGAAGACGGCAAGCAGCGGTAGCAGCGGCAGGCTAGAGAGTGGCATGGCGACATACCCCAAAAAATTCCTTTTGGCGAGGATAACGTGTAGCACTGTATGTATCAGTATTTTGCCTAGTTAAGGCAGCAGAGAGGAACCAAAGGAGGTGAGCAAGAAGCGCTGAAATGATTTCCTATGTGAACAAAAGGTTGACGGTATATTTAGTCGATAACACAGCATGGTGGCGACATAGTGACCAAGTTCCATAACGTATCTGATGACACAGCTTGTTTGATCAAGGGGACAACATGTGGAGGCAGCCATGGAGACGACTTCCATGACTAAGAGTGACAGTATGGGGCATCCATATTGCGCTGCTATGATTGAAACTTCAGGTCTCCAGCATGGCGGCGACAGATGGGCCGAGTCCATTATGTATCTGGTGAAACACCTAAAAATTCTGCCTGACACAGCTTGTTTGATAAGGGGATGATGTGCTGTATATCCTCTCGCGCTCCAGCGTCTGGGGTATAGACAGTTGAAAGTTGCGCATGGAGACATTGGTGGACGCTATGGAGGATAGTGGAGGCGAAATGGACAGGAAACAGCAGGGGCAGTATGCATGGATGCCTCTGAGGCTGCCTAATCTTGGGATGGAGCTGGCGGTCCGCTGCCAGGCGAGCTTTCGCCTGTCCAAGCCCCTGTCTCTCGGCTCCTCCCCACCCAAAATGGGTCTGGGGGGCAGAAGCGTTTACTTTGAAAAAAATTATCATTTTCAAAGCAGACGGGGGCTACAAACAGCACTTCTAAGAACCTTTTGGATAAGATCAAGTGTAGTACTGTTCTTATAAGTTTTGGTTATGGCGGGTGAGGGGAATGTAAACAGATGCGCAAGAAGCGCTGAAATAATATCGGTAAATGATAAAAGTTTGCCTGTATATTTTGTGGATAACACAGCAGGGTGGCGACAAAGTTAACATGTGGAAGCCATGAAAACAACCCAAAATTCTGCCTGACACAGCTCGTTTGCTAAGGGGGCGATGTATCGAGGCAGCTATATGGACGACTTTGGGAGGCAGCTATGATGTTTGGAGGTAGCAAATGTGTGGAGGCAACTATAAAGACGACGTGTGGAGGCTGCTATGGAGACAATTAAATTTGGATAGTGCCTGTATGTGGCAGTCCCAAAAAGTTTTCAAACCAGAGAAACAGGTAGGTGGCCCTCCAGAAAAAATTAATACATAGAGTACCTGTATGTGGCACTCCCAAAAATTGTTTAAAACAGAGGACCAGGTAGGTGGCCCTACAGAAAAATTAAATACATAGAGTACTATACCTAGAGCCAGTTGGCCCTGGCAAAAAATAGCCAGATTCCTCTGCTTTAGTGTACAAAGAGGAGGAGAAGGAGGAAAATGAGGAGGAGGAGTGCATACATTATTCAGATTGAGCTTCTTTCACCTGGTGGAGAATGGAAATCCTGAGAAATCCAGGCTTTATTCATCTTGATAAGCGTCAGCCTGTCAGCGCTGTCAGTCGACAGGTGTGTATGCTTATCGGTGATGATGCCACCAGCTGCTCTGAAAACCTGCTCAGACAACACGCTAGCGGCAGGGCAGGCAAGAACCTCCAAGGTGTACAGCGCCAGTTCGTGCCACATGTCCAGCTTTGAGACCCAGTAGCTGTAGGGAGCTGTGTGATCATTTAGGACGATGGTATGGTCAGCTACGTACTCCTTCACCATCTTTCTGTAAAGATCAGCCCTACTCTGCCGAGGCTGGGGACAGGTGACAGTGTCTTGCTGAGGTGACATAAAACTGGCAAAGGCCTTGTAAACCGTATCCCTGCCAGTGCTGGACAAGCTGCCTGCTCACCTACTCTCCCTCGCTACTTGTCCCGCAGAAGTACGCCCTCTGCCGCTAGCGCTGTTAGAAGGGAAATACTGTTTCAGCTTGTGCACCAGGGCCTGCTGGTATTCATGCATTCTCACACTCCTTTCCTCTCCAGGGATGAGAGTGGAAAGATTTTGCTTGTACCGTGGGTCCAGGAGAGTGAATACCCAGTAATCGGTGCTGGAATAAATTCTTTGAACGCGAGGGTCATGGGATAGGCAGCCTAGCATGAAATCTGCCATATGCGTTAGAGTCCCAACGCGCAAGAATTCACTCCCCTCACTGACCTGACTGTCCATTTCCTCCTCCAATTCCTCCAAATTCTCTTCTTCTGCCCATACACGCTGAACAGTGAAGGACTGAGCAATGCTCGCCTCATCCTCCTCCGATATGCGCTGAGAAACAGACCTGAGGGTGCTTTGGCTATCAACAAGGGAATCTTCTTCCCCCGTCTCTTGTGACGAGCGCAAAGCTTCCGACTTCATGCTGACCAGAGAGTTTTTCAACAGGCCAAGCAGCGGGATGGTGAGGCTGATGATGGTGGCATCGCCGTTGACCATCTGTGTTGACTCCTCAAAGTTACTCAGAACCTGACAGATATCAGACATTCCCGTCCACTCCTGGAAGCTAACGGACCTGACTACCAGTTCTGGTGGAAGTTGACATCTGGCAGTCTACAATCGCTCTGCGCTACTGGTAAACTCTGGATAACATGGTTAATGTTGAATTCCACCTCGTGAGCAAGTCGCACAATAGTCGGTGAGCGGGCAGTTGGAGGCGGCTCTGCGCTGTCCTGAGAGTGGCAGCATCTGTGCTGGACTTCCTGAAATGCGCACAGATGCGGCGCACCTTCGTGAGCAAATCAGACAGATTGGGGTATGTCTTGAGGAACCACTGAATTATGAGATTTAACACATGGGCCAGGCATGGCACATGTGTCAGTCTGCCGAGCTGCAGAGCCGCCACCAGGTTACGGCCGTTGTCACACACAACCATGCCTGGCTTCAGGTTCAGCGGTGCCAGCCACAGATCAGTCTGCACCGTGATGCCCTGTAATAGCTCTTAGGCGGTGTGCCTTTTATCACCTAGGCTCAGCAGTTTGAGCACCCCCTGCTGTCGCATAGCGATGGCACTGCTGCTGTGCCTAGAGCTACCGACTGATGGTGCCATGCCCATGGATGGTAATTCGGAGGAGAAGGTGGAGGAGGGGTGGGAGGAGGAGGAGTCATAGTAGGCCTGAGAGACCTGGACTGAGGTAGGCCCCGCAATCCTCGGCGTCGAAAGTATATGAGCAGCCCCAGGGTCAGACTCGGTCCCAGCCTCCACCAAGTTAACCCAATGTGCCATCAGCGATATATAGTGGCCCTGCCCGGCAGCACTCGTCCACGTGTCCGTGGTCAGGTGGACCTTGTCAGAAACGGCGTTGGTCAGGGCACGGATGATGTTGTCTGACACGTGCTAGTGCAGGCCTGGGACGGAACATCGGGAAAAGTAGTGGCGGCTGGGGACCGAATACCGAGGGGCAGCCGCGGCCATGAGTTTGCGAAAGGCCTCAGTCTCTACCAGCCTATAGGGCAGCATCTCCAGGCTAAGTAGTTTGGAGATGTGGACGTTGAGGGCTTGGGCGTGTGGGTGGGTTGCACTGTACTTCCTCTTGCGCTCCAGCGTCTGGGGTATGGAGAGCTGAACACTGCACATGGAGACATTGCTGGATGCTATGGAGGATCGTGGAGGCGAAGATGTGGTTTTCGCACGGGAGGTGTTTGGGCTGGGGTCCTGGGCAGGGGGCTGACTAGCACAGGCAGCAGATGACACAAGGGAAAGAGCAGTGGTGTGCCCGGCCGGAGGTGAACGGCCTTGGTTCCATTGAGTGGGGTGTTTAGCATTCATATGCCTGTGCATACTGGTGCTGGTTAAGCTGGTAGTGGTGGAACCCCTGCTGATCCTGGTGTGGCACAGATTGCACACCACAGTCCGTCGGTCATCCGGTGTTTCTTTAAAGAACCTCCAGACTTCCGAAAATCTAGCCCTCGCCACGGGAGCTTCACTACGTGAAACATTTGGCGCTGATGCACCAGTTCTGGCCCTGCCTCTCCGTCTGGCCCCGCCACTGCCTCTTCCAACCTGCTCTCGTCGAGGACTCGCCTCTGTCTCAGAAGCACTGTGTTCACCCGGCCTATCAACCCAGCTTTGGTCTGTCACCTCATCATCCTCCGATCCCTCAGTCTGCTCCCCCCTCGGACTTCCTGCCCTGACAAAAACTTCACCACTGTCTGACAACCGTGTCTCCTCATCTTCCGACACCTCTTTACACACTTCTTCCACTACGTCAACAATGTCATCATCACCCACAGACTGCGACCGGTGGAAAACCTGGACATCGGGAAAGAGCTCAGCAGCAACCAGACAAGTGGTTTGTGACTCTAGGAAGGGTCCAGAAAACAGTTTGGCCGGTTCAAATGCCAAATTTTCCTGGGAGGGGGCAGACTGGGGGGAAGGAGGCTGAGGTGGAAGAGCTGGAGGAGTGCTGATTTCGGTGACATGGATGGACTGCGTGGAAGACTGACTGGTGGACAAATGGCTAGAAGCATTGTCCCCAATCCACAACATCACCTGTTCGCACTGTTCTGGCCTCAACAGTGCTCTACCACGAGTCCCAGTAACTTGAGACATGAACCTAGGGAGTGTAGCTCTGCGGTGTCCCCCTGCTCCCTCATCAGCAGGTGGTGTCTCACCCCGCCCAGGACCACGGCCTCTGAACCCTGCAGTAGTTGGACACCCACGTCCTCGTCCTCTACCCCTAGCCCTCGGGTTCAACATTTTCAAAATTAAAGTGTAAACTGTAATTTTTTTGTGTGTTTTTGTGTGTGTTTTTTTGTGTTTTTGTTTTTTTAACAAAACAATGCTATCCTATTGCTATGGCTAGTTTCTAACCTACACTGAAAGCACACAACAGGATTTTGTGCTGTGCCTGATGACTTTTAGTTTTGAAAAAAAAAAAAAAAAGAAAAGAAAAAGCAGACTATGCCTATTTCAATCAAACCCCTAATAAATTGTCCCACTTAGGTGTTTGAGATGGATATGTGTGTCACTAAATATAACGTTCGCAAGTCTCCCTGCAAATTCGTCACAATATGGTACTAGCTGCACTACTAGTGCCAGCAAGGCCAGCCACAAACAAACAAAAAAAAAATATATAATTCTATCCCTAACAAGGGCTGTTGGGTTCTTGTAGACTCACTCCTGCCTAACAGTAAGCTAATATAACAGCCTAACGCTATCCCTGCAGCAGCAGCAGCAGCTTTCTCCCTAACAGCATCCAGACAGAGAATGATGCGAGCAGCGCGGGCTAGTCTATTCCAGGGTCACCTGATCAGGCCAGCCAACCACTGCTATCGACTATCTGCTGGCTTGTGATTGGCTCTGTTTCTGGCCGCCAAAAATCAAAACAGCGGGAGATGCTATTCTCTCGAGCTGGCAAAGTATTCGTCCGAGCAACGAGCAGTTACGAGTACGCTAATGCTCGAACGAGCATCAAGCTCGGACGAGTGTGTTCGCTCATCTCTACTAGTCACAAAAAAAAAAAATGAATATTCACTTACCAGCGCTCCCTGCAGCCAGCTCCTCATCGCTCCCACGCTCTTCTCTTTGACCCAAGCTTAGACGATGGCGGCGATAGCACCTGGGTCGTACAAAGGAGGTAGGCAGCGATAACATCGCTGCTTGTGTCCAGTGATCAGTCTAAGAGACACACAGCAGCCATCATTATTTATTAAAGATCTGTCTGAAAGCCATATGCAGCCAACAAAAGAGCCATATCTGGCTCCCGAGCCATAGGTTCCCTACCCCTGGTGTAGCACATCCTAAAGTAGTATAGTGTACTGTATATGTCCCCTGTAATTCCACTAGGAAATCACTTTTTTTACATGAAAAGTACAGGCTTCTCACACATACAGCACAGCTTTAATATGTTCCTGTGGCTATTGGAATAATATAGAATGGATTTTTGTCCAAGAGTTGATTCTGTATGTTATCTGTAGCTTCACGTTAGGCAGTTCCATTTTTGGAACATTTCTAATATTGGAAGAAAAACCTTGCACAGCTCAATACATACAAATTATTTCCAAGATGTGAAAAGGCCCACACACAATGCTAGCAATTAGTAGAAAAAAGGAAAAAAAGGGACGTGTGTATAAGGCCAAAAAGATATACAAAGTTTATTTAACTCCTCTCGGACCGCCCGCTGACTTTAGACGTCAGCGGGTGCAGGTCCGGAGTCTGCAGTGACGTCTTTAGACGTTTCTGCTGCTCCCACGCTCAGAGGCACCCGGAGACCCTAGGGAGAAGGGAGATGCGGTTCGTTACTGAATGAGCGCGATGCATAGAGGAGCTGAGCGGCGCGGCTGCTGGCTCCATAGACTCGGCTGTCACGTGACCACCAGGTCTAAAAGGGTTAATCAGAGCTGCTGGGTCTAGACCCAGTAGACCCAGTACAGCTCTGATCACCTGTCCCCAGTGACAGGTGGGCATTTACCCTATAACTGAGGCTCTTATAGATGCCTCAGTTACAGGGGAAAACTTGTAATAGAAAAAAAAGTTAAATGTGAAAAAAAAAAAAAAAAGTGAAAATGTCCCCCAGGGGTCTTTTATGACCTCATGGGGGACATAAAGTAAAAACACACTCACACACACACACACACAAAAATTATCCCCTTCACGCTCTGCATCCGATATATCTGACGCTGAGTGCAGTGACTTAACGCTCAGCGTCCGATATATCGGATGCGAGCGCTACTTGCATGGCATGGCAGCAGGCGTAGTGTGGAGGAGCAGGCGTAGCGTGGAGGAGCAGGCGTAGCGTGGGGGAGCAGGCGTAGCGTGGGGGAGCAGGCGTAGGCGTGGGGGAGTAGGGGTTCTGTGGAAGAGTAGTAATAGGATGGAGGAGTAAGCGTTCTGTGCACGAGTAGGTGTTCTGTGGTGGAGCAGGCGTAGCGTGGTGAGCAGGCGTTCTGTGGTGGAGCAGGCGTAGCGTGGAGGAGTAGGCGTTCTGTTGAGGAGTAGTAATAGTGTGGAGGAGCAGGCGTAGCGTGGAGGAGCAGGCGTAGCGTGGAGGAGCAGGCGTAGCGTGGAGGAGCAGTAATAGCATGGAGGAGTAAGCGTTCTGTGCAGGAGTAAGCGTTCTGTGGTGGTGCAGGCGTTGCGTGGGGGAGCAGGCGTTGCGTGGGGGAGCAGGTGTTGCGTGGGGGAGCAGGCGTTCTGTGGTGGAGCAGGCGTAGCGTGGAGGAGTAGGCGTTCTGTGGAGGAGTAGTAATAGTATGGAGGAGTAAGCGTTCTGTGCAGGAGTAAGCGTTCTGTGGTGGAGCAGGCGTTCTGTGGTGGAGCAGGCGTAGCATGGAGGAGTAGGCGTTCTGTGGAGGAGTAGTAATAGCATGGGGAGTAGACGTTGTGTGGAGGGGCAGGCGTTGTGTGGAGGGGCAGGCGTTGTGTGGAGGAGTAGGTGTTGTTCTGTGTTGTTCTGCATAGGTTGTGTACTACCCCCCCCCCCATGTCCCAGAAGTCATACACTGACTTGGAGGTATATAATTATATGGCCTCCGATATGGAGTCTGCTAGTGGGGACGAGTGTGGGGACGTTTTGTTTGTGTACCTCTGAGGAACCCCCGAGAAGTCGCTTTCGTAGTAGTGCTGAAGTACCTAGGTACAAGGACAAGAGAGAGGTTGCATCATGATTCTTGGGGTGTTTGTCTCCCGTGGCAGGAGCTGGGCACAAGATGACATAATAGATATTTAGTACTATCCATTATGCATCATCCTTGGGGTCCACCTGTGGGGTTAAAATGCTCACTACACCCCTAGATTCATTCATGGAGGGATGTCGTTTTCAAATAGGGTCAGTTCTCAGGGGTTCCTACTGTACTGATCCATAAGGGCATCTACAAATGTTTCATGGTGCCAAAAAAAATGTAAATGTCGGTACTCCAAATGCCATTCTCTTCCGAGCCCTGCCCTGTCTCTATCTTTTAGATTATTGGCATGTAGCCGGGAGAACTTGCATGATGATTTTTGGGGTGTTTGCCTCCAGTTGCATGAATTGGGTAAAATACTTTTAACAATACAATTACAAATTTAGAGTAATTGCAAATTTTCAATTTGTGTTACATTTGAGCCAGGATCTTATGGGTTAAAATGCTCATACAACCCTAAATAAATTCTTTGAGGGTTGCTCTTTCCTAAAATGGGGTCACTACACTGGGGTTTCCATTGTACTGGTACCTCAGGGGCACCCCAACACCAGTCTAGTGAAATGGGTGCTCCAAAAGCTAGATTTTGCTTGTCCCTTCTCCGGCCTGCTGTGTTCCCAGCCTATAGACTATTCCTACACATGGGGCATTGCCATACCCGAAGTAACCCACTGAATGATTTTTAGGGTGTTTATCCACAGTGGGATGAGTTTGGGCTGAATACATTTCTTCCTATTTTGGCACATTTGAGAAAACAATGCAATTTTTACACTGCCCCCATCATTTTGTATTACATTTGACCCAGCATCTCAGGGGTTGAAATGTTCAAACAACCCTAGATAAATTCTTTGAAGGGTGCCCTTTCCTAAAATGGGGTCACTACTTGGGGGTTTCTATTGTACTGGTACACCCCAACACTAGTCTAGTGACAAGGGTGCTCCAAAAGCAAAATTTCGCTCCTTCCCTTCTCAGCCCTGCTGTGTGCCCAGCCTGTCAATTTTTGGCACATGTGTGGTATTACCGTGCTCGGAACAACCCAAAGAATTATTTTTGTGGTGCTTGTCTGAAGTATACAGTATATTAGGTGCTAAAATGACATTTTTGAGATAAAAACTCAATTTTAAAATGCACCATTTACTTTGCATTAAATTTTGACCATCATGTTGGGGGTTAAAATGCTCACCACACCCCAAGATAAATTAAATTCTTTGAGGGGTGTAGTTTCTAAAATGGTATAATTTCTTGGGGGTTTCTATTGCACTGGTACCTCACGGGCCCTGCGAACATGACATGACCCTCTAAATCCAAACGTGTGAAAGCGGAGCTGCAAAATCAAAATTTCGCTCCTTCCCTTCTCTGCCCTCCCGTGTGCCCAGCCTGTCATTTTTTTGGCACATGTGTGGTATTGCCATACTCGGGACAACCCAAAGAATGATTTTTGGGGTGTTTGTCTAAAGTGGCATGGGTTGGGCACAGTATATTAAGTGCTAAAATGACATTTTTGAGATAAATACGCAATTTTTAATATGTACCATTTACTTTACATTCAATTTTGACCATCATGTTGGGAGTTAAAATGCTCACCACACCCCAAGATAAATTCTTTGAGGGGTCTAGTTTCCAAAATGGTATAATTTCTCAGGGGTTTCTATTGCACTGGCACCTCACGGGCCCTGCGAACATGACATGGCACTCCAAATCCAGACAGGTGAAAATGGAGCTTCAAAAGCAAAATCTTGCTCCTTCCCTTCTCATCCCTGCTGTGTACCCAGCCTGTCAATTTTTGGCACATGTGTGGTATTGCCGTACTCGGGACGACCCGTATGATAATTTTTGGGGTGTTTGTCTAAAGTGGCATGGGTGGGATACAATATATTAGGCAGTAAAATTACATTTTTTAAAAACACATTTTTTACTCTGCACCATTTACTTTGCATTAGATTTTGGCCAGCATGTTGGGGGTTAAAATGCTCACCACCAACCCCAGATAAGTCTTTGAGGGGTGTAGTTTCCAAAATGGTATAATTTCTCGGGGGTTTCTATTGCACTGGTAACTCACAGGCCCTGCGAACATGACATGGCACTCTAAATCCAAACGTGTAAAAAACTGAGCTGCAAAAGCAAAATTTCGCTCCTTCCCTTCTCAGCCCTGACGTGTGCCCAGCCTGTCAATTATTGGCACATATGTGGTATTGCCATACTCGGGACAACCTGCAGAATGACTTTTGGGGTGTTTGTCTAAAGTGGCATGGGTTGGGCACAATATATTAGGCACTAAAATGACATTTTTGAGATAAAAATGCATCTTTTACTCTGCACCATTTATTTTGCATTAGATTTTGGCCAGCATGTTGGGGGTTAAAATGCTCCCCCCCCCCCAACCCCAGATAAATTCTTTGAGGGGTCTAGTTGCAAGAAAAGATGCTGAAAAATAACATATAACTACATGATAGGAATGAAAGAGATGGGCTAAATAGGTAGAAGGCAATGTGTAGGAATACCCCACGCATTCCGTCGCAAGCAGCAATTGCGTTCTACCTATTTAGCCCTTTTTGGCCCCATGGACCTTACGTTTTTGATGTGGTAATTACAATCCAAAGCGAAGTGCTAGATCTTTTTAGGTTGTGCCATCTCTATCATTCCTATCATGTAGTTATATGTTGTTATTTTTCAGCATCTCCTCTTGCACATTTATGGGGCTTGTGGCAATATCTATTGAATCAGTTATTATTCATGCAATGTGATGTGTCTACTTATCATGGTGAGATACACTGATCTTTGTAACATGTACTTATGTACTTTTTAGATGGTTTTAACTGTGTTTTGTTTGGTACTGTGTTATGTAATTAAATAAACTTTGTATATCTTTTGGCCCTTATACACACGTCCCTTTTTTTTCCATTTTTCTACTATTTTTGGAACATTTGTCGTTAAGCCTCCAGCGAGGGTTCGTCTACTTTCTTTATCTCAACAGTGTGCCACACAGAATCAATGAAGTGATGACTTTCTTTCTGCACGCCAGAATCATCCCTTTATCTATTTGTGTATTAGCTCTTTGAGGCCATGGCATTTCCCACACATGGCGTTGCAATTGGGTTTTTAAATGCAGTTGAAAGGCTCCATCCCCCATCAGACATGGAATTAACATTGTGTTTCCTGCATGTTCACTAAATGTTTAAAAACGCAAAGCCCCATATGTGAATGCAGCCATAGGGGCAGGCATCTCTAGTACAACACCTATAGGGGCACATTTACTAAGCTGCATTTTTCTGTCACACTTTGCACGTTCCTTCTAGTGCAAGCTGCTTGCACAGGTATTTAAGTGCCTGTGCCACACGTGTCGCACGCAACCGTTTAGTGGTACAGATGCACTAGGAATCATGCAACACAAATTAGAGGACATTCCGGTGCTCAGTCTAACCGTGCGCCAGATTTAACATGTAAAGTCCGATAGAATTGCGTTGCACACCCCATGTTAAAGGTGCACCAAAAAAAATGTTATGCACTTTGTCGGAGTTATGTCGGAGCAGTGCAAGGAGCGCCAGATTCATGAAGAACTTTCTCCAGAAATCCTGAATCTGTGCAGTTTGCCCTGTTAGTCAATGTGCCCCACTATGTACATAAGGTTGTAGTATTGAATGCAGTACTGCAGCTCTGACACCAGAAGCTTTTGGTTTTATGTAGGCTATTGCAATTGTTCTATATATAGTCTTAAATGGTAGACAAGAATTGTATTCCCATTCTGTCACACAGCCCCAACCCAATGAATTCGCAGTAGAAATAAGACATAATAAATGAGATAATTGAAAGTTCTTGGTTTATTACACGAGCAGCAAAATATAATTGTAGAAGGCAATAACTGACAGAACTCGGCCCACACGCTGATCTGCCCTCCTCCACTACGAGCAGCCCCTCTTCCCCCGCCCGGTCATGTGACTTCGAGGCAGATTGAGGAAGTGGACAACATGCAGAGGAGATTCAGTCTGTGAGCACAGTGCGGCTATGGCAGCTGTCAGGCTCCTGCTCCTCTCAGAGCTGCTGCTCAGTGCCTACGGGACTCCATGGTCAAACCTCACGAACGTCTTTGTGTTTAGTCTGAACGGGCAATGGACTCTCCGTAACTCGAACAGCTCTATACAGCTGCACAGTGCAGTGCCTGGATGTGTGCACACCGCTCTATTCACCTGCGGCATCATAAAGGTATAGTATCTATCATGGGTGCCATTAGGGTCCCTATGGGAATTGATACATGTGCCCAATCTCATACCTTCTCAAAATGGTTTCTTTTAATAAGGTTTTCTGGAAATACACGTTTTTATTGAGGGTTTATGAACATTGTATATAATTATTATATTTCTGCTGTTCTTATTTGAGCCACACACTTTGTTGTTAGAGAGACTCATACTGCCTCCCTTGTACAGGAATAAAGCCATTTTTACTGACATATATATTACTACAATACCTTCTCTGATAAACAAGAATCTAACTGCTATAATACTGCCACTACGTTAAATATACTATGATACTACATTTTATGTACAAGAATATAATACTGTCCCCTATATAGAAGTATACAACTACTATAATACTGCCCCGTGTACAACAATAGAACTGATTATATTACTGCCCCCTATGTACAAGAATATAACTACTATAATACTGCCTCCTATGTACAGGAATAGAACTACTATAATACTGCCTCCTATGTACAGGAATAGAACTACTATAATACTGCCTCCTATGTACAGGAATAGAACTACTATAATACTGCCTCCTATGTACAGGAATAGAACTACTATAATACTGCCCCCTATGTACAGGAATAGAACTACTATAATACTACCCCCTATGTACAGGAATAGAACTACTATAATACCGCCCCCTATGTACAAGAATAGAACTACTATAATACCGCCCCCTATGTACAAGAATAGAACTACTATAATACCGCCCCCTATGTACAAGAATAGAACTACTATAATACCGCCCCCTATGTACAGGAATAGAACTACTATAATACCGCCCCCTATGTACAGGAATAGAACTACTATAATACCGCCCCCTATGTACAGGAATAGAACTACTATAATACCGCCCCCTATGTACAGGAATAGAACTACTATAATACCGCCCCCTATGTACAGGAATAGAACTACTATAATACCGCCCCCTATGTACAGGAATAGAACTACTATAATACCGCCCCCTATGTACAGGAATAGAACTACTATAATACCGCCCCCTATGTACAAGAATAGAACTACTATAATACCGCCCCCTATGTACAAGAATAGAACTACTATAATACCGCCCCCTATGTACAGGAATAGAACTACTATAATACCGCCCCCTATGTACAGGAATAGAACTACTATAATACCGCCCCCTATGTACAGGAATAGAACTACTATAATACCGCCCCCTATGTACAGGAATAGAACTACTATAATACCGCCCCCTATGTACAGGAATAGAACTACTATAATACCGCCCCCTATGTACAGGAATAGAACTACTATAATACCGCCCCCTATGTACAGGAATAGAACTACTATAATACCGCCCCCTATGTACAGGAATAGAACTACTATAATACCGCCCCCTATGTACAGGAATAGAACTACTATAATACCGCCCCCTATGTACAAGAATATAACTACTATAATACTGCCCCTATATACAAGAATATACCGTATATTCCGGCGTATGAGCATATTGCAGCAAAGGCTTACCGGTAACACCCGCAATCGGTGCTAGCAAAGCTGCCGGCCTCAAAAAGATAGCGGTGCCAATTTTTGTGTCTCGCACTGCTTGCTTTCTTGTGCCCATGTCAATGCACAAGCACTTTTTAACTTTGAAGAATAAAAATTTTGCAATTACTTTTTAAACAGTCGTCTACCTTGAATTCTCTGTGTACGGATGCTGGATTCCCCGCTTTTCTTTTTGCTTTTTAAGCCTCTTGCCAGAACTACTGTAATACTGCCCCCTATGTACAAGAATATAACTACTGTAATACTGCCCCCTATGTACAAGAATAGAGCTACTGTAATACTGCCCCCTATGTACAAGAATATAACTACTATAATACTGCCCCCTATGTACAAGAATAGAGCTACTGTAATACTGCCCCCTATGTACAAGAATAGAGCTACTGTAATGCTCTCCCACCATGTACAAGAATAGAGCTACTGTAATGCTCTCCCCCCATGTACAAGAATAGAGCTACTGTAATACTTCCCCCTATATACATGTATACAGCCAGCCAGCCCCTCTAGTATATTACCAGTGTTGGAAAGGTGAATACATTGTTTATTATTTTCAGACCAGCCCCAGACAAGTTGGCCCACCGTTATATGGTCAGTCCGCCCTTGACAGTTTGCCCACAGCAGTGTCGGTGAACATTTTAAAGAATCACTGCCCAATGCCCACACTGAACAGAAATCAAGCTTTTCATAGGTTGCCAATGAACCATGCCTCCTTCTTTTGACTGTCGGCTCTGTGACTCTTTAAATCTCTTCCTGGAAGTCTGTCTCTTTCTGTCTTTTCCAGAATGCTGTCACTCTCACTTGCATGGTGAATTTAGCAGTGAGCGCTAAAGATCCTCAGGTGATGGTGAGGTCCTCAGGTGGCCATGGCAAACATAGACTAAGGCAAAAAAAAGTTTGGGGAACAATTTAATTAAGAATAGTTTACCACTAGTTCCACTCATAAATGCATATCTGATTATAGTCCGCTTACAGAAAAAACTGTATAGTAGTTTTTGCACAAATACCATGTTTTCCCATAAATAAGACGTTGTCTTGTATTAATTTTTGCTCCCAGAGATGTACTCGGTCTTTTTTCAGAAGATGTCTTACTTTTTCATCAACAAAAATGTAAATTGGACAAAAGCAAAACTTGAGTTAATCAGCTCACTTGCGTATCTTCATTCACAATCAATGGCGTGGTGGAGGTTGCACGGGAAGCGATGAAGCTGTGGCGATCAGCTGAAATAATCCAAAGGAAGGGAGAAACTAACTTGGCATCCAGCACTCCAAAGAAAAATATTAGTTAAAAAGTAATTTTTATTCCATCCATTAAAAGAGGTAAGATCGTCAGATGCGTCCTTCTGTAATGACCTACATGTTTCGAACGAACCTATCTAGTTCTTAGTCATGGTCTGACTAAGGACACATCTGGAATAAAAATTACTTTTTAACTAATATAGGAATTTTTCTTTGGAGTGCTGGATCCCAAGTTCGTTTCTCCCTTCCTTTGAATAATTGTAAATTGTTACGTTTTTTTATACTTGAACTAAAGAAACCACAATATTTGTTTATATATAGTAGTCAGTCACCACATAAAGTGGATAAGGAAAGTTTTCAGACCCCTTTACATTTTTCACTCTTTGCAGCCAGTTGGTAAGGTCAAAAAAATCAAACAAGAAAAACTGAAATAGTAGGTATTCTCCTTAAGGAGACATTGCCAACTAAGGCCACCTTAAAGGCATGTGGAGACTTAAAGCCATAGATGCCCCACTAGGGAATTCTGGGAAGAATGCAAATAAGTTTTCCAAGGTGTTGAATGGAAAACCATACCTCCTTTTGCTACCTTGAAAGGCAGCCCCCTTAACATCAATTATGATTTACAAGAAGTCTAAAAACATGATGTGGGATTAAGCCAAACCAGTAGACTGCCTTTCAAGGTAGCAAAAGGAGGTATTGTTTTCCATTTAACACCTTGGAAAACTTATTTGCATTCTTCCCAGAAATCCCTAGTGGAGCATCTATGGCTTAAAGTCTCCACACGCCTTTAAGGTGGCCTTAATTGGCAATGTCTCCTTAAGGAGAACACCTAGTCTGACCCTAGTCAATAGCCTCCCACATAGCCAAATCAGTTTCCTACGCTGTACTGACGAGACCCAACCAGGTTGAAACAGTGCTGTCTACAGTTGGGAGTCTGTGTTTTTTTTTATGGAATAGATATACTGGTTTGGCTAAATCCCACATCACGTTTTTAGACTTCTTGTAGGTCATACTTGATGTTAAGGGGTTGCCTTTCAAGGTAGCAAAAGGAGGTATTGTTTTCCATTTAACACCTTGGAAAACGTATTTGCATTCTTCATAGTCATAAGTATTCAGACTGTATGCTATGACACTTGTATTTAACCCACATGCTGTCCATTTCCTTCTGATCCTCCTTGAGATTGTTCTACTCCTTCTTTGCAGCTGATTGGACTTGATTCAGGAAAGCACACGTCTGTCTATAAAAACCTGAGAGCTTACAGTGCATGTCAGAGCACATGAGAATCATAAGGTCAATGGAACTGTCCAAGGACCTCAGAGGCAGAATTCTGGCAAAGCACAGATCTGGCCATGGTTAAAAGAATTTCTGCAGCACTCAAGGTTCCTAAGAGCACAGGGGCCTCCATAATCCTTAAATGGAAGAAGTTTGGGACGACCACAGCTCTTCCTTTACCTGGCCGTCCAGCCAAACTAGGCAATCATGGAAGAAGAGTCTCGTTGAGAGAGGTAAAGAAACCCCAAGATTACTGTGGCTGAGCTCCAGAGATGCCATAGGGAGATAAGATAAAGTTCCACAAAGTAAATTATCACTGCAGCCCTCCACCAGATGGGGCTTTATGGCAGAGTGTGCAGACGGAAGCCTCTCCTCCGTGCAAGACATATGAAAGCCCACAGACAATCTTCAAGAAAACGTATGAAGGACTCCCAGACTATGAGAAATAAGATTCTCTGGTCTAATGGGACAAAATGAACTTTTTTGGTGTTTATTCTCAGCAGTATGTGTGGAGAAAACAGGCATTGCTAATAGCCTGCCAAATACAATCCCAACAATGAAACATGGTGGTGGCAGCTTCAAGGTATAGGGGCAAGAACAGATTGGCTGGTTGCAATTGAAAGAAAGCTGAATGCAGTCAAGTATAGAGAGATCCTTCTTCCAGAGTGCTCTGGACCTCTGTCTTCATCAAAGGTTTAGCTTCTAACAAGACAAAGACCCTAAACACATAGCTAAAATATCAAAACAGTGGCGTAAGAACATCTCTGTGACCATTCTTGACTGCCCAACCAAAGTCCAAAGCATAATTGAGCTGTTTACCAACGTTCAACTGAAGAGGAACTTGAGAGGATCTGCAAGGGAGAATGGCAGAGGATCCCCCAAATCCAGGTGTGAAAAACTTGTTGCATCATTTGCAAGGAGACTCATGGCTGTACTAGCTCAAAAGGTGCTTCTACTCAATACCGAGCAAAGGGACTTAATACTTATTACCATGTGATATTTCAGTTTTTATTGTTTAAAAAATTTGCAAAGATATTTACATTTCACTTTTTTTCTGTCAAGATGGGGGTGCAGAGTGTACATTAATGATCAAAAAAATGAACATTTTTGATCTTACCAATGGCCTTCAATGAAAGAGAGTGAAAAATGTTAAGGTGTCTGAATACTTTCTGTACCCACTGTACATCAGCATTATCATCTTAATTCCATCAAGAATGTCTTGTGACTCTATTTTCATGTACAACAATCTATGGTACATTTAATAATCCTGGTACCGTGTTTCCCCGAAAATAAGACAGTGTCTTATATTAATTTTTGATCCTAAAGAGGCACTAGGTCTTATTTTCAGGGGATGTCTTATTTTTCCATGAACAAAAAGTAACATTTATTAGCGATTAAATCTGGTTCTGTATCTGTGGTGCTGCTGCAGCACATATGTACTGTGTCACCTCCCGCTGCCCTATCGCTAAACTTGGTGGCTGGATCTGCTGCACAGATCACTGGCGCGGTGGTCATGGAGGACTGCCGGCAATGCTTTTCACCCGTGCAGTGTCGATCCGTAACGGGAGCTGCTCCCACACGGCGTCCACCTGAAGCAGCCGCGACATTAGAGCTGCCAGCAGTTCAATTTTCCCGGGCAGCCACTGGGAGGGGAGGAAGTGTCAGCTCCCCCTTACAGTAGCAGGCACACAGACACCGGGGAACTTTCTGGGAGATGTGGCAGCTGCCCGAACATCTCCTGCAGCGGGTCACTTCAGTGGCAGCTGCCTCCAACAAAAGGTAACAGACATACGGGGATGGTGGGGGCGGGTGGTCGACGGGGGACAAGGTTTGGGAGGCGGATCGGTATCTGACTGCCACTAGGTCTTACTTTCAGGGGAGGCCTTATATTTGCAAACCTACTAAAAACGGCAGTAGGTCTTCTTTTCGGGACATGTTCTATTTTCGGGGAAACGTTATTTATGAAGAAATGTCACCATTTTTTATGTAACTCATTTCCGTTCTAGGACGTACTATTATGACAGGGAGAGTGTCAGGTCACGCTCAATGTCATGTTAAGTACGTAATGGACCCGATGACGGATCAGTTCTGAACCTTGGTAATCTAAACCTGACTTTCCTGTGTAACACCCACAGTCGGAGAAAGCTCCAATTACGGGTGTTAACCTCAGGGCCGATTCTTGCATTGAAAATGCTGCCCCCCCCCCCACCCCGGTGCCCAATGATGCTACCTCACACACTAGTAGTCACTCAATAGACACAGACATTAGTGACCTCTAGTAGTATCAGGTATGATCTGCTCCATCAGAAAGAGGACTTCTTTACAATAACTCCCAGGTTTGGTTCATCTCTGTTGAATTCAGAAGCGTTCAGCCTCCACGTAGCACAACTCCACACTGCATCCATAAAAAAAAAACACAGTCACTTACAATATAATGGAGCGTGTCCCTAATATATATTATCCTCACAACACAACTGAACACACTATTTCCCACATAAAGCATCCGTTATATTCCGAATAATTTATATTATCTACAGCTCCCACAACTTGTTATGTATAACAGTGCATGAGAGGGCATGGAGGTCCCAGTGCATGGAGAGGGCTCGCGGGCCAAGGATCGTCACTCCCCGTGACGTCATCGGGGAGCGTCGATCCGTCGCCATGACAGCCTGGGGTCTTCAACATTCAATATTTCAATATTTGCAGATGATACTAAGCTGTGTAAAGTAATTACTACTGAGGCCCATTGTATAGCATTACAGAGGGATTTGTGGAAGTTTGAGGAGTTGGCGGAGAAGTGGTTGATTAAATTTAATGTACTGTAGATAGATATAAAGTTATGCACTTGGGCCATGGAAACAAAAAGTATAATTATGTTCTAAAAAGTCAATTAGTTACCTGCCCCGATGTCTCTATCCCGGTAGGCAGCCCGCTCTCGCGATGGAAACCTCGTGGTCACTGCACAGAGTATGTCAATACCAGTGAGATCTTGCGGTATGTGACATCACTTGCACGGGATTTTGATCCCGGTGCACTGAGTGATACTACCAGGACGCATGTGTTTTCCCAGGCATTATGCATTACAATTAATTTAATTTGGCTTTGTGATAGGTTGGTATGTACGTAAATTAGTGATGTACTGTTTACTTGGCACTCCCACAGAAGAAGCCTTGGTGGTGAAGCACATGTCGGGGTCCGTGTACATACTTTGGTCTATATTTGTTACTTGCGTTTTCTCTGGTTTTACCAGCATTATTTAACCCCTGCCAAACCTCCAACTACCTTGGGGTGTTTAGGTTTTTATGATGCTGCTACGCTCCATTATGTGATTTTTGTGCTGTAGTTAAATAATGTTTTGACTTATTGTAGTCCTTTATCTTAATTAGCACATTTTAATTCTCTTTTAGAGATTACGCAACTAATGATTATGTTTTACATCCGGGCATTGTATGTTAGTCTGTCTGTTGCTCCTGTGTTGTCTATTTTATCCCTATGGGAAGTTTTCAGTCACTCAATAAAGATCATTTATTTGTTACCCATTTGTATTACATTTTTTATACAAATTTAGTAGGTGTTTTATATTGAAGGGGGTGGTTGTGCTTAGCCCAACGCGGTCATCTCCACAATCTGTTGGTGCACAGCCAATTAGTTGGTAAAACTGATGCTGAAAAAGACTTTGGGGTATTGGTGGATGGTAAACTTAATTTTAGCCAGGCAGCTGCCGCTAAAGCAAATAAAATTATGGGATGTATCAGGAGAAATAGATTCTAATGATAAGGACATAGTTTTGCCCTAATTTAAATCACTGGTCAGACCACACATGGAATATTGGGGCATATTTATCAAGCAGTCTGAAAGTCAGAATATTTCCAGTTGCCCATGGCAACCAATCACAGCTCCCCTTTAAAATACTCATGAGTACTGGTGAAATGAAAGCTGAGCTGTGATTGGTTGCCATGGGCAACTGGAAATATTCTGACTTTCAGACTGCTTGATAAATATGCCCCATTGTGTAGAGTTTTGGGCACCAGTGTATTTACCGGTTAAGGACCCAGGCCCTTTCCTGTTTTTATTATTTCCATTTTTCACTCCCCACCTTCAGAAATCTATAACTGTTTTATTTTTACACATAAAGAAGTCTGTGACAGCTTATTTTCTGCGTATCAAATTGCACTTCATAGTGATGGTATTGAATATTCCATGCCATGTACTGGGAATAGGGAAAAAAATCCTAATGCACAACATTTTGATCACTTTTTATAGCTTTTTTTCGACTTTGTGCCATTTTCGACTTTGGGCACTATTTTCCGTTACGGGGTTAAATGCAGTGAAAAACTTTTATTATATTTTGAAAGATCGGGCATTTTCAGTGTCGATACCTAATGTGTTTATGATTTTTACTGTTTTTTTATTTATATTTAAATCTGTTCTAAAAAGGGAATTTTTAGGGGTTTTTTATTACAAAATTTTTTTTTCTACTTTTTTTTTCTTTTTAATATTTTTCAGGCATTCTAAAGTATAGCACTTTGTAATGAAAGGCTTAAAACGAGACAGCCTTGGGTGTTCGGAAGACCCGAGGCTGTCATGACGACAGATCGCCGCTCCCCGATGACCTCACAGGGAGCGACGATCACGGGTGTTACTGGTAAGTCTTAGCTGCAATATGCATCGGGACCCGATGGTCATGAACCCGTTAAAAGAAGATAGTAGAACTGGAACTGGTGCAGAGGAGAACAACAAATATTATTCGGAGAATGGGGGGACTAGAATACAATGATATATTACAAAATTTGGGATTATTCAGTTTGGAAAAAAGACGACTGAGGCGAGACCTCATTACAATATACAAATACCTGAAGGGGCAGTACAAGGATATCTGCAAAGATTTTTTTTTATACCTAGGCCTGTGACCAGGACAAGGGGACATCCTCTACGCCTAGAGGAGAGGTGATTCTACCATCGCCATCAACAAAGGTTCTTTACTGTAAGAGCAGTGAGACTATGGAACTCTCTGCCGCAGGAGGTTGTTATGGCGGACTCTATGTACATGTTCAAGAGAGGCCTGGATACCTTTCTGGAGAGCAAAAATTTCACGGGTTATGGGGAGAAAAAATTTGTTTAATTCTTAGATTGTACTTGATTGACTTGAGTCTTTTTCCAGCCTTATATACTATGATACAATGATCCTTATAACTGTCCAAACTCTGAATTTCATGCTGAATTTCTTGTGACTCCATTTATAGTACAAATATTGGCCCCAATCTCTCATGTTTGGCACTTTCTTTCAATGAGCACTTTTTGTCCGGGTAGCTTATTGTAGCCCATTTTCAGTGCAACTGTCAGTGATCCTGATGAGATTCTGATCTTAAATATCATACCTTAAAGGGCATCTACCACCAGGATGAAGGACTGGATGCAAATAAGCCTGAGGGGCTCCAGGCTACATTTGCATACAGTCTTTCATTCTGGTGGTAGATAGGGTGTCTAAAGTAAACCCCTTCAGCCTCTGAGAGTGACTCTTCTCAGGCAATGAAAATCTGCAATATGCTGAAGATCATGATTTTTTGAGATCTATGGTACTAAAGTAGTAGAAGCAGAGTTCAGGCAATTTTCATGTACAGCCTCCAGAAACTAGTCTTAATGTAGACAAAGGTCATGCATATTGTCTTGCTTGAACTTGATTGGAGTCTTTGCTTTGCCAGGGAATCCATGGCCTGAGCATACTGTTACGGGCAGTATGTCACCTTATAAGTTTGGCTTTAGGCTAACATACAAGTGTTTCACATCACTTTTAATCTGATCTTTGCTTTGATAAGAACACAAGGTTGCTAGATCTCCCCCCGAGAGTAGTCTAGCTGTAGGTGACTTTTTAAACTAGGCAGGTCAAAAAACACAACGACACGTGTAGTAAGGCAGATAGTATTCAAAAACAGTCTATGTAGGGCGGCGGAAGGCAGCGCTGAAACCATAGCTCATGGTAAGCAGCAGACTTCAAGGTACAGGCAGATGTCAGCCAGTAAGATAGAGATTAGTACTGAACCCTCAAAGTCAGCATGGAATGATTGAGAGTCATGTTACATTGCAATTTCATAGTGCATCTAAACTTATTTTACAAATTTTCAATGATGTGGAATTTCAGTGTATTCAGCGTTTAAAAACACAGCAAGGTATTCTACAAAAATATTAGCAGAAAATTTGTGCTGGGGAATTCTTTACAAATGTTAGCATCACTTAATTTCACTGCATTGTTCCTAGGAGCCAAAAGTGCCAATTATTAAAGCAACGAATGGTAAAGTCCTTTCCTAATTTAACCCTAAACATTGCACGCAGTAATATTAGACTACTATAGTGCAAACAGTAATAGACCCTGATGGAGTCAAATACCAATGCACTACAATACAGTAACACTTTGCCTTTTTTTGTTTTATGAAGGATCCTTACATAGGATTTAATGACATCAATTACAAATGGATCGTACAAGATGAATGGACATACAGCAAGAGCTTCACACTTCCTTCTGAAATGAGGTATTCTGTTTTTCTAAGAGGTGGTTGATTTGATACTATATAAGGGAACTCTTTAACAGTTTTTAGCCCACAAGGTAGGGTATGAAAGTTTAAAAGGGCTTGTAACATGTTTCCATCATTACCTCTTTTATGTTAAATATAACCCTTTTACCCTTAAAAAAAAATCTCCTCTACTCATCTGCATATGGCTTTGAAAGAAGAGTCACTTTTGGCGTATCTATTTTTTTTAAAGGGTCTAACATGGGAGCATAACTTAAGATACCCATATCTTTCTATAGTCCATAGACGGTTATGAATTCAGCTCCTTCGTTTGTTTTTCCACAGCTCACATTCCCAGCTGTTTCTTTATCTACCCAGTTCTGTAACTCGCATAACCACAATCCTAATGTAAGTTGATGAATCATAGATGAAATGCGAGATTCTAATCTTAAATGTGATACCATAAGCACTATAGGGCCCAAGCAGAGATGTCCTAAAGTGATGCTTCCCCTTACCCTGGGTTCTTGGGCTCTCATCAACTCTTCATTTCTCATTTGCATCTGACTTTGGAGGTGACTTTTTGAAACATAAGCAACAATTAACAAAAAAAGGGAATTCTCAAAAGGATATTTTATACCATATCAAAAACTGTGTCCCTTTTTAGTATGCCATTGAATAATGTTATTTAATCAATGTATTTATCATAGACTTTAACAGTGGCTGCATTTTCTGTTTCATAGTAAATGAGATAGACCAGTCACAATTAAGAAAGTTGGACTTGTTGGGTACTGTACTGTACAGGGCAGAATTCATGTGTGAATGATGATCTCAGGTGTTTGAGGTGTGTTATGAGCCTAATTACCACATGTAACCATGCTGTAACATGTCAACTGTCAACAATTTTTACATTCACAGGAGTAGATGTATTTACTCTGTAACATTAGAGGATATTGTATATAAGGATAAGAGGATAAATGTGAAACCTATTTAGACACCTTTGGCTTGGGCGCTGTTCACACCTGTCTCTGATGTTTCCCTCCATCATAGAAGAGTGTAAAGGAAACAAAATGCTAAAGCTGAACTAAAGAAGGTCTTGCTGCTTTTAGCTACTTGCAGCTTCTCCTTCTGCATCACCGTTCTCGAAAGAAATAAAAAGACAGAGGCCCAGATTTACTAAAGGCTGTGCACCAGTTTTCTGTCTGCCTTTGCATGTTCTTTTATGTGCAAACTGCTTTCATATGTATCTAGGATGTGTTCGCAATATGTATGTGACGCATGCGAGGCTTTTATGTCGCAGCTACACTATACCCAACGTGACACAAATTTCTCCACTGAAAAGAAGGTTCCAGTACTCGGTCGGACCATGCGGCACATTTAACATGCAGAGTCAAGCAAAAGTGTGTCACACACCCTTTGTCAAAGGTGCACCAAAAAAAAGTTAGTCCACACTGTTGAAGCAGTGCATTGGGTCCCAGATTCATGGAGAACTGGTGCCACAAATCGTGAATCTGGTGACCTCTGCACACTACACAGGCATTGTAGTGTTTTTAGTAATAATGGGAAAATCGGAAGAATTATTGTTGGTCTTATGAATATATATATATATGTATATGTGTGTGTGTGTTTTATTTTTGTAATCTATTTTCCTGCCAGGTGTACCTCACCACAAGTTAGCTCAATTTTATTATTCAGGACGAGAAGGGGAAGAGAGGGGAAAAAGTGGCAGTAAAAAATAACATTTCTTATTTTAAAAAGTAATATTTCATATTAGGTATAGTAGAAAATATTAAACTCAAGAACTGATAGTGAAAGTTTTGGGGATATTCTTCCCCTACATGCAAATATAGACCCCTATAATTTGGTTTGCATGTGATCCCCTAAATTGAGGGATTTGTAGGAAGGTTGGCTATGTTCTTATTCCACCATTCTTTGTATTAGTAACTCATACAATGTGTAACCTCTATTCTTTTTGTTCTGTACGCACTTGTATTTATATTGTTTGCCTTTCTTGTTTAGAGATCAATCATGTTTGCACACATCAATAAAGAAACAATGTTGCATTTCCATTTCGTCACCTTGGAGGCCCCACTGAAGGTTGCTTCCCCTTCCTCTGTAGGGACAGGAATTTGAGAGCATTAAATAGCCCCTCCCTCAACCTCCCGGGTTACGGAGCGCGAACCGGAAGTGACGTCAGAGACCTCAGCGTCTCGGCCTAGGAGACAGGCCATTAAAGATGACGTCAGACGCCGGAAGGTAAGCAAGGAGAAAAACTTCCACCAAGTCTGCAGGTCTGCTGAGGTCTATGTGGAGCAGTGAATATCCCAGCATGGATGAGGCTGAATTCTGTTCCTTAACCCTGGGCTCTGTAAGTAGGACATTAGCTGAACGCCAATAGGTTTTGGCACTATATGCTGTGGGGAGTCAGCTTCTAATAAGCAATACTCCTTTTTCTTTTTCTAAAACAACAGGAGAAGGATATCCCTGTAAAAGAAAAAGAAAAAACCAAAGTGTGTGATAAAGAAAAACCTAAGAAGGCACCATCCAAACGTTGCCACATTTGTAATACAAAATTGGATATTAATAATTATAAGAAAAGTTTATGCAAAGATTGTTTGGATAAAGTGTTAAAAGAGGAAAAGTCATCATGTTGTTATGCGTGAAGAGATTAGGGCATCAAAGAGCCCACCGCATAAAAAAGTCAGGCAGAACCCTGTATGTCTGGATTCAGATGATGAACAGCCCTCTTGTTCTTATGAGCTAGACATGGAAGAACAGGATATGGTGACGCATCAATCGATACCAAACGACCCTAGCCATATGAAATTTTTTACCAAAAATTGTCTCAAATTTCCATAGGAACCAGGAAATAATCTTACCTACGTTTTGCCATCATCCAAAAAATCCTGTGGAAGAGAAGTGCCATCTACTGGATGTAAGACGTACTGTTCTTAAATATCTCGAAGCATCCAATCCTTGGAGAAAAGATTTAAATTTATTTGTTCAATTTGCAGGAAGAAATAAAGGCAAGAAAGCTTCAAAAGCCACTATTGGATGCTGGATTACAGATACCATCAAAGAATCAAAGGTGTTCCACTACCTCTCTCCGTTAAAGCCCATTCCACTAGGGCCATGTCTACATCTTGGGCTGAGAGAGGAGGGGCATCCATTGAAGAGATCTGCAAAGCCGCTACATGGAGTACAAATGTCACATTTGCAAAGCACTATAGGCTAAATGTCTTAGCTGCCAAAGATCTGGCATTTGGCCGAAAAGTGCTTCAGGCTGTAGTCCCTCCCTAAACTGGGCATAAATTTGGTATGTCTCCAGTGGGGTCGTCATGGTGACGAAATGGAAAAAAGGAATTAGTCCTTACCGGTAATTCGATTTCCATAAGTCCACCATGACGGCCCTGATATTTCCCTCCCATATATATAAAAGTATTTTCTTTTTTTGGATCTTTGCCTATGTATGTGAAATTTAACATACTAAATAAAATTATGTTGCAACCTATACAGGTGTAGTTATTTGATAAACACTGGTGGGAGGTTGAGGGAGGGGCTATTTAATGCTACAGAGGAAGGGGAAGCAACCTCCAGTGGGGCCGTCATGGTGGACTTATGGAAATCGAATTACCGGTAAGGACTAATTCCTTTTTTCATTGTGCTAAGTGTGTCTTTTCATTCACCCCTAGATGAAGCCGCATCAAGGCGGCGAAACGGCCGTAGGGTTTAGTAGGGAAAGTTTTACAAATGAAAATGAGGGATAGATAGTAACTCTGTGTTATGAGTAACCGCTGTCATGAGCCAGTAAGAGCGGCGATAAACCCCGCTAGTGTGGGGAAACTATTGAAGCGCAACGCCTTAGAATATAGACAAACCTGAGAGCGCTCTTCTGTCACCACGAGATACGTGGATGGTGACTACCTGCTAGCGTACATCCCGCTAGTGTGGGGTAACAAGTGAAGCGCTACAGCGTCTCATAGTTTAGACATAACCTGTGAGCGTTCTTCTGTCATGAGATCCGAGGATGGTGACTACTTGACCCGCTAACTGATCGCGGGACTCTCGAGCTCAGATAAGACCACAGAGACTCTTGTAAGTAGGGATAATATAGCCACAAAAAAAGAAAAAAACAGAGACTTTAATAAATGGTGATCAGACAGTGCTATAAGTAATAAACATACATATATGCCTGTGACATCAAATCTTAACACTCCACATCGTACTCCGCTAAGTGAGAAGAATCAGCCTAATGTGTATGTGAATGAAAAGACACACTTAGCACAATGAAATGTAACATTGTTTCTTTATTGATGTGTGCAAACATGATTGATCTCTAAACAAGAAAGGCAAACAATATAAATACAAGTGCGTACAGCACAAAAAGAATAGAGGTTACACATTGTATGAGTTACTAATACAAAGAATGGTGGAATAAGAACATAGCCAACCCTCCTACAAATCCCTCAATTTAGGGGATCACATGCAAACCAAATTATAGGGGTCTATATTTGCATGTAGGGGAAGAATATCCCCAAAACTTTCACTATCAGTTCTTGAGTTTAATATTTTCTACTATACCTAATATGAAATATTACTTTTTAAAATAAGAAATGTTATTTTTTACTGCCACTTTTTCCCCTCTCTTCCCCTTCTCGTCCTGAATAATAAAATTGAGTGTTTTTAGTAAATGTGTCCCAATGCTATGATATCCAATTATATTTTATTCTTTCAGAAAAAACTGAATTGAGCATATATCAATCAACTACAAGATGTAGCAGTACATAAGATTCACAAATCACATATTATTATTATTATTAATAATCTCTTTATATAATGTCATCCTATATCATAGGACTTTACAAACACATAAATAAGTTAACACACTAAATGAGGTGTGGTTTTTTTCTTGAATGACATGTCTTTGTGCCAATGAATGGTCCAGTTGTGACTTGCACAATGAAAACCTGTTACTTAAACATTGCTGCATTTGAGTTTCACAACCCCTTTAAATGATATTGAGATTTATTTGATTAATTAATACAATTATATTGTTCTTCTCTAACCAACCTTATTGCCTTTTATTTTTTAGACATTGGCAGAAAGTCATTTTGGTTTGTGAAGGGATTGACACAATTTCTACCATTTTACTAAACAGAATTCCTATTGCCAAAACCCAGAACATGTTCAATAGATATGTGAGTATAAAAATTACATGTATGTTTCCTGTTAAATTGAACAAGGAATGCATTAGATGACTGCAGGCCTGAAATTAACTAGTGACAAAAGTTTAGAAGAAGAATTGTCAGGTTGATTTGGGGTCCTAAATCAACTACAGGTCCTTATGGTATCCCCATGATCGCACTGACCCAAAATATAAAGTAGACGTCATTTGGGGCGCACAGTGAAAGCTGGACAATCCAAGCCCACAAGAAAACAGTGCAAATGCGTTTTTTTTCACCATTTTTACTGCATTTGGAATTTTTTTTCCCGCTTCCCAGTACACGGCATGGAATATTAAATACCGTCACTATGGTGTGCAATTTGTTACGCCGAAAACAAGCTCTTATACAGCTCTTTACATGAAAAAATAAAAAAGTTATGGATTTTTGAAGGTGGGGAGTAAAAAATGGAACTGCAAAACGGGCCCCTGTGGGACGAGGTCAATGGATTTACTAGTTTAGCAGTCATTTAAGCTACGTAAATAACTTTAACATGTACAGTAGCTGTTAGACAACACTGAAGCAAGGTTTGGATTTTAAATTGTCTTCCAATGTTTTGAATTAAAAAAATGTGTAATGCATGTATTTCTGCTTTTCTATGTACAGACTCTAGATGTAACCAAAATAATTAAAGAGGAAAATGACATAGAAATAAGGTTTCAGTCTGCTGTGAATTGGACAGAACAGAAGAGCACAAAGCATGCCTACGCCATTCTTCCAGACTGTCCGCCAAAAGTACAGAAAGGAGAATGTCACGTCAATTTCATAAGAAAGGTGATACCCTATCGTCATAACATTCAGCTGTTATGTACAGGCATTCATTTAGTTTTATTGTGGACAATAAATTAATTTGCCAAGTTCACTTTTACATTGTGTTTTATAGAATATCTTGAATACAATTTTATCTGAGGCAAGAAGACCTGTATATTGTAATGAAAGATCTTCACTATGATGTGCAGTGATCACTTTTAGACATATTCTTGTGACTGCTTTAGCTCATCTCTTGGCTGTTTTCCCCTTTTTATCTTGCCGCAGGCTCAGTGTTCATTTAGTTGGGATTGGGGCCCTTCATTCCCTACACAGGGCATCTGGAAAGATATAAGAATTGAAGCATTTAATCTAATTAACCTTAACTATATTGCTTATACTTCTGTGTTTGGTAAGTCTTTTTGACATGTCATGTAAAGTTTTTTGCTTTGTCGAAGCATAATGTCCAATTTTGTATTTGTATAGGAAACATATTATACTATGTTCAAACAGAACCGAATTCTCAGAATTTGAGTAGCATGCCTTATGGAGCTATATGTAGAAGCCTAGAAATCATTCATGGGTTTTTCCCACAAAGACTAGTTAGGCCCTATCCGTGGGATAGGGCCTAAATTGCTAATCAGTGGGGGTCTCAGTATCGAAAACAAGGAGTCCGACCCACCCCTCGCCGCTCCTTAGACTAATGGAGCAGACGGCCGTGCATGACTGTTCTGCTCCATTAATCTCTTTCTCTCTGCTCAATTAGTCTGAGGAGCGGCGAGGGATCAGTCGATCTGTGGGGGTCTCAGCACTGAGACTCCAATGATCAGCAAGTTAGGCGCTATCCCGTGGATGGAGCCTAACTTGTTTTCGTGGGAAAACCACTTTGAGTGAGTCTAAAGTGAGGGAAACAAATGTGTGAAAAACGTGAATGATTCAGTAGTACACTAGATATGGGGTGAACTCTGATGCTTAATGGTCTTGCTTTCACTTTAATTTAACATTTTGTCAACCTTTTGTTGATGTCTGTGAGTTGTTGGTTACTAATAGACTCTTTTGCCAGGGAAACATTCGGAAGGACCTCAAGAAGGGACTTTTTTCACAAAAAATATCTTATCCATATATCTGTCTCCATCACACCGGTGTCTACGCGCCATTGATAGCTGCCCTCTCTGGCTTTCCTATTCAGTTGCATCGGCGCCTGTTAGCGACATTCTCTGTATGTTTACCTGGTCCTGATAAGTTTGTTATATTTGAAATTGCCTTTTCTGTTCAGATAGTTCCCAGTGGTCTGTTGTCATTGAGCCTGTGTTTGATGCAGTCACCTTGAACATCCTCCCAGGACATGTAGTCATCAGGATACCGCAACTTCAGATTTACCAGTCTCAGGATTTAAGTATTGTTCCTGGACAGCAGTCTTATAGAATTATTGTAAAAATTAATAAGGTAATTCTGATAATATAACATGCTTTAGTTTCAATGCAGATAAATTTTGCAGTTAACATGTTTTCTTTGAGCTGCTCCTTTGACATCTGATACTCCTAACACCCTAACGCAACTGTACATCATGGTGATGTTTGGAGAGGGCTCTCTGTGATTGTACTGACCCACAAAATAAAAGGGATGCACAGTAAAATCGTGCAAATGTGTTTTTTTTTCCCAAAATTTCATTTTTTTTTTCATTACATAGGATATTAAATACTGACACTAAAAAGTGCAACCCCCAATAACCAAGCCCTAGTACATCTCTGAAAAAAAAAACAGTCAAAAAGTTACAGTATGTTGTGTTTTTTTTTTCCCCTTCAAATATATCACTGCTGGTCACTTAACCCCTTATCACCGACACTAGTTTCCAGCTCAATGACCAGACTCCATTTTTCAAATCTGACATGTCTCACGATAATTGGTTATAACTTCGGAATGCTTTAACATATCCGGGTGATTTTGAGAATGCTTTCTCGTGATACATTGTACTTCATGTTAGTTATAAAATGTAAGTGATAAGTTTTGCGATTTGTTCTAAAAAAAAGTGAAAATTTGGCAAAAGTTTGTAAAAATTCTTCATTTTCCAAGTTTGAAATGTTCTGCTTTCCAGACAGGAAGTAAAACTACCCAAAAAGCTTGATAATTAACATTTACGGAATGTCTGCTTTATGTTGGGATGATATTTTATGCATCCTCTCACTTTTCTAGGATGTTATGAGGTGCAGAACTTTAGGTGCGATTTTTCTCATTTTCATGAAAATTGCCAAAACTCACATTTTGAGGGAAAACACAGCTTCCAAGTGACTTTGAAAGGCCTAAATAATAGTAACACCCCATAAATGACCCCACTATAGAAACTTCACCCCTCAACGTATGTAAAACAACTTCTATTAAGTCTCTTAACCCTTTAAGTGTTTCACATGGGTTAAAACAATCTGGACCTGCAATTTAGAAACTATGGAATTTTTTTGGAAAATACATTCATTTAGGCCAAACTGACAGTTTCAGAATAAATTAAATGATGAAACGCACTGCAACGTTTGATACCCAATTCCTCCCGAGCGTACTGATACCCCATATGTGGTGGTAAACTTCTGTACGGGCGCACGGCCGGGCACAGAATGAATGGAGGCGCCATTCACAGCAGATTTGTATTGGCACATTGTACTACCTATACATTTTTTTTTGGTAATGCGAACATATGAGGGCTTATTTTTTACAGGATGATATACAATGTATAGATAATTCATTTTGGGGGTCTATAGCTTGTTCATGAGATTTTATTAACTATTTCAAGGGGGACACAAACAAAATCATCAATTTTTATTTTGGATTTTTAGCATTTTTTCCCCTCGCTCACTGTAACATAAAAATAATATTTTATCATTATTCTTTGGTTCACTACGATTGCGGTGATACCTCATTTATATAGTTTTTCTTATGTTTGCTCAATTTTCCTGAGCAAAACCAATATTGTTTTTACTATTGACAACTTTTTAGGGCTATAACTTATGTATTTTTCTGTTGTCAGACCTGGTTGAGGGCTTATTTTTTTGCGAAAAGAGTTGTTCTTTTCAGTCGTATCATATTAGGGAACGTAGCTTTTTTTTTTTTATCACTTTTTAGAACATTTTTTGTGATGGTGTTTGATGAAAAATTGTATATTACAGGAAGTTTTTTTTTCGTCGTTCACCAAGCGGGTTCAATATTGATTTAGATTTATTGTACAGATTAATACGGACGCAACTGGGGAGATTATGGGACTTTATTTTATTTATTTAATTATTATTATAAAATGATTTAATCTTTTTTTTTTTTTTTTTTTTTACTTTCACATATTTTCCACCATTTGGCTTGAACAAGCGATCATCCGATCACTTATTCAGGAAGGCAGAACCCGGTGAGAAGAGGAGCCGGAAGCCTCGGGTCACTCGCTGGACCCGGGGGGCAGCGTCGGGAGGGATCGGATCCCCCGGTAAGCTCACCGGGGGGTCCGATCCACGTGGGACACGCTTGCACGCCACTGTCATACTTGACCGCGGCGTGTAAGGGTTTAAACACCCGGGATCTGAGTTTTTCTCCGATCCTGGGTGTTAGTGTCGGGTCTGGGCTGTGATATCACTGCCCGACACCGGCACTATACTGATCCGATGGCCCGAAATCTTCGTAGAAAGGCGTCGCGTCAGAAGAAGTACCCTTAATGACCGACATAGATTCCCGATAGGGCGGTCATTAAGGGGTTAAGAGAGCAGCCTTTGTCTACTGTATCAATGCAAGGTACAAAGCAAAGATCATTATTTTATCCTCATTTATGTTCTACTTAAAGCAAATAACAAATTTTGAACAGATTGTACTGTACATAGTAATGTGGTTTGTTACAGATCAGTACCGATATAAACAGTGCAGACAGAGCTTTGTATGAGTCACTGCATCCCCCACCTCCATCACAATGTGTATCACAGTCCAGACAATTACCAGAGGTCCATTTGTAACTAGGGGTCGTCTGTAAGTTGGGTGTCCTTAAGTAGGGGATTGCTTGTATATAATATAATCGGTTATGTTGTAAATCGCCATTACTTAGTGATAATTAATCTGTAGATCATTAAGAAAGCTTTTCATCTTTTTTATATTTTTTTTTTTTTCATTTTTATGTGGTTTCAGAATACATCTGTAGATTTGTGGTGGCCAAATGGTTATGGACTTCAAACCGGCTACAATATGACCACCACTTTTCACTTTGATGAATACATTATTGAAAAAACAACTAAGGTTTGTAGAAAGAATTATTATTTTCTCCACGTCTTCTCCACAATCTCAAACATTTTCTGCTAATCTCATTCACTATTTAATTTTATATACTGTGCCCCAGAGTAGAAGCAGTTTGCCGTGTAAACCAGAATGCATTTTTGTATATATTTTTGAATAAAATTCGCAAAATAATAATAATGTGTATACTGTACATTAGTTTCTGAAAGTGCTGCCCTTTAAACAAACTTTGAATAAATCCTTAATCCAGTCTGTACATACATATACACCTATTGTTTTAAGCTGATCTCTTGGCAGTCTTCCACTGTGGACTCTATCTATAATTGACAGTCCTCACTGTGCTGGTAGGAGTAGGCAAAGAACAGGTGCAAGGCTTTCCTTTACACCATACCTCCTGTGTGGTCACTGGAAAGACTTGAATCTGTTGAACCACACCTAATTTTAGATTAAAATAATTGAAGGAAATGACTACAGACCCAGATGTGAACTGGGCCTAAGCAAACTGAATCCAGAGAGAGACGTAATCTATTATTGACTGAGGAAGGATAATAAGGGAAAAGTGAGAGAAGCTATTTCCTTTAGTAGGTTAGTACAAAGTTTTTTTTTTGTGTGTGTTCAGTTCTTCTTTTGGCTTATGCAATATGTATTGAAAAGTTAAGTGGCAGTTTTGTGTAATGTGACAATGCATACATTTCCATATAAATTCTGGTAACAGAACAAAACGCAGACCACAAAAGGTCATAGCATTTGCCATCTTTTTCAAATACTCAATAAATGGCATCTGCCGTTACCTCCAGGTGGGTTCAGAGGCCTCAGATATTTAGGTGCGAATCAATGCCATTGATATACTACAGATTCGTATATCCACAGCATGCTGCTTATTTAGAATTAATGCTGCAGACTGATGTGCTATGTGTAGCTGTTGCTGAAGAATTGATGCAGATTTGATGCAAGATTCATGGTTGAAGAACCATTTTGGACATATTTATTCCTTCTTGCACAGTGGCATTGGATGGAACCCACAAAATGACACTAAACAGTTATATATATATATATATATATATATATATATATATAGTTAATAATATAGATTTTAAATTTATTTTACTCATTCAGTGTGAAACCTGGGCCTGTTTCGATAAACACAAAAGGGATATCCTGGCAGGAATGGTGGAAAGACACACAGGAAGCTCTTCCCCAACAGTTCTCAGTTTCTCCCTGTTTTTAGTATTTGGTGCTGATTATTATGTGGCTCATATACTGCAAAATAAAGGGGTACAATGAGAAGTACTATGGCCATGAGCATATGAGCTGGTACTTGTAGTACTCCAGCCTCATGACTATAGTATTTCTCATTTTACATTTCTCATTGTTATATGCAGTATACTGCTGGAGTACTAAAAGTACCAGCTCATATGCTGAGTATTCTGCCAACAGTTCATATACTCAGCCAAAAGCTCATATAGTCAGCATAATTGGTGGGCATTACCTTGGCGGTGGGCAAATGCCAGAGTCTCTCCGCTCTCAGGATGATGCGCCGGCCTTGGTGACGTCATTTTGTTGTGCGAGGTTCAAAGCTTGTGCATGTGTTATTGTACACGTCTCCTACATTGTAAGAGGCCATGGCTGCGCATCGCTGCGAAACAAAACACCAGGGGCACCATAGTTTGGGGAACTTTCCCCGCGGCACACCCGACCATGTGTCGCGGCACACTAGTGTGCCACGGCACACTGGTTGAAAATCACTGGTTTAGAACACTTGATTTATTATAAATGCATTTTTTAAGTTTTTTTTTTTTTTTTTGTTTCCCTCTAAATTATAAGTTGTTTATTATCTTTCTTTGCAGATTTATTTTCGCACTGTTGAACTTGTTGAAGAACCAATTGATGGCTCTCCTGGATTGTCTTTTTACATTAATATCAATGGAATTCCCATTTTCCTCAAAGGATCAAACTGGATACCAGCTGACTCGTTTCAAGACAGAGTTACTCCTGACAAGTAATTATCTTGTTTAATATAATGCTAAACTATTTGGATACATTCAAGGCATGGGCATTTGATTGATAAATTTGTACCTTTTAATGAACACATACATATGTATATATACATAATGGAGCTTATTTACTAAACGTCCGCGGCCGCAGTTTCGTCGGATTTTGCAACGTTTTCGGGATTTGTGCCGCTGTGACGGGTATTTAACTGGGGATTGTGTTGCACACAATCGAATTGTGGCGCGGCTGCGCTGGCTTTCATGCAACAGAATTCAGGGGGTGGCCCATTGGAAGGTCCGACTGATTCAGACTGAGCGCGGGATTTAACTTTCAAATTATGTTGCAAGATCAAGCATTTACATTCACCAAGAAGAAGAAGGTGAACTCCGTTGAACCTGAGCGGGAAGCGACACATGCAGGATATCGGGCGCACAATCTTCGTGAATTGCGTCAGAGTGCATTTCGGTCGGACGTTGCACTTTCCCCACTGTGTGTGTGTGTGTGTGTTTGTGTATATATAATATTGATGATTACAGTGTTTATATACATACAAATTTTTAGGTCTTTAAAACTTTCTCATATCTCTTCTCTCCTATGGTATTCTGTTGCCATTATTTTCTAACAAAGATCTTATCAATACCTGCGCATGCCATCGTTCCTTATCAAGCTAAAAGGGAAGGTAAAGGACAAGGAGAGAAATAATTCTGTTTTAAAATACTGCTTCTAGAATCAGGATAGTGTAAACAGAGGGGGAGCAGAAAGAACCCCCTTTGTCTGCCTGGAAGAGGGATGTTCCTTATCTACACATAGATAAAAAGCTGTCACAGAGGAGCACTTTGCAGCCTCATTCTTTATAAACCAAGCAGAATTATGAAGTATATTAGAAAAATGTACACTACAAATTACACAAACTCTTAAAAATGATTTGAAATGAAAGGTAATCTTTAGTTGCTGCTGTGCATCATTGGGCAAATTAGCGATATAGATGTAATTGTATTTCACCAATTATACAATCCTTCCCATTTTACCATTTACACCAATGTATTTTACAATAGGCTTCATAACTTACTACAGTCAGCGGTTGCCGCTAATATGAATACTCTTCGTGTGTGGGGTGGAGGAATATACGAAAGCGATGAGTTCTACAATATTTGTGATGACTTGGGAATAATGGTAACCCTCTTACTTGTTATATAACAGTATTGACTTTAATATTTAAAATATAAGCCATTAAATAATTCTGCATTTGATGGCCCCCAAATACTTGTTAAAGTGTAAACGTCATTCTGAGCAAAAAAAACTAAAAAAGGTGTCCCTGGGAATCATTCCTCAAAGTATGCCTCTCAGTCCTCATTTAGTACCTTTTTTGGACTTGGAGAGTGTCTCCTGCTGTGGAGTGTGAGGTGAAGCGGGAGGGGGAGCTGTGATCGCTCTGCAGTTTGTGTCTGTGTGGATTATTTGTTTATATACAAGTGTAGGGAAAGCTGAGGGAGAGATGAGTCTAGGTGTTTTGTTTCTACTTTAGTTAGGGCTTCTCTCTGCACATGACTGACTACTGGAGCAGTGAGACATGAGGTAATCAGCTGTGAGCAGAGGATAGGTGGGTGTCTCTCTCCCTCTGTAGTCAGCTAATCAGTGAAGACTGAATGTGCCCAGCAACAGCAATATGAGTGATAACTGACATCTAGGGGAAGTCTGCAGAATACAAGAGGAAGGAGCAAGATTTGGGTAACTAATCCAGTTGCAAAAGGGCTTAAAATTACCTGCCCTACAACATATCAAAAGTTTTTTGAAATGGCGATTACACTTTAAAAGGAAATCAAGCTCTGAAGAAATTTGCTGATTGATAAATCTGCCCAAATATATTTTTAATCTGTTTATTTGCACCAAAAAACTGCCTCTGCAGAATGTTCGATGAAGGGTTATGTAGGTTTACAGGTTTACAACCTTTGTATTCATGTACATTTTATATATGTATGTGTATTCTTTGCAGGTCTGGCAAGATTTTATGTTTGCATGTTCTCTTTATCCTACTGATGATTGGTTTCTCGATACAGTCAAGGAAGAACTTATTCAACAGGTACATTTTCACATGTGAAATCAATCTTTTGAAACCTAAAAAAGTAAAATTATCATCTTAACCCCTTGCCGCAATATGAAGAATCATGGTGCAGCAGTGGGTGTATGAAGTAGACTCACAGATTCCACAGTCACCCCTTCTCTAGGGCATTATGGAGGTTCGTGCAAATATCCCCATATAATTCAATACAGTAGTAATGAAGTATTTGTTAGTATTGATCAGACCCCCTAGGGTTCAACCTTTTAGATGGTCTAAAAATAGTAAAATAGTAAAATAAAAAGGTTGGAAAAAAAATAAAAAATTTTACCCCCCTTTCCTAAGAAGTGAAATCATAAACATGTATAGGTATCGTCACATCCAAAAATATCCTCGGTGATAGAAAAATGGAGCCAAATGTCCACTCCAATTTTTTTCATAAAATTTTAGCACCCAATTTTATTAAAAAGTGATCAAAAGGTCGTACAGTCCCAAAATGATAGCAATGTGAATATCATCTCATACCGAAAAAAAAATACCTCTCCATACAGTGATGTATGAAAACGTTATAGGCCTCAGAATATGGCAAAACAAGAGTTCTTCGGGTTGGTACGAACAAAAAAGTTTTTGGTGTTCAAAAAAGAATAAAGGGGAGGTGTCATTTGTAGCTTAAAAGCAGAGCCCAAAATATAATGGTGCAAATGTGTATTTTCAATCCGTTTCAATTAGGAAGTACAAATTGTTACGCATAAAACCAGCCCTAATACATCTCTGCACGTGGAAAAATAAAAAAAAGTTATGGATTTTTTGAATTGGGGAGTGAAAAATGGAAACCCAAAAAAGGCTGTGTCCCTAAGGGGTTAATCTTGATTGTAATGTTATATATTATTGCTATAAAGTTTATATTGCCGGTACATTAGGAGACCAGTTAGCTAATTCAGTTCAAGAGGGAAAACTGAATAACCACTAACACTAAAAACATTAAGAAGATGGGAGGGAAAAAGGATACCGGAACATTTTTCTATGTATTTTTATAATATTATGATGATGATCATCATAATCATCTGTAATATTATATTGAGTTGTAGTTTGCCTAACTGATTTTTGGTAGATTTTCTCATGGCACCCAATGTAGATGGTTCATTTTCAAAGAAGGGTGCGTCATCCAGGCCATGTCGTATTTGATTTTGGAAATTGACCATCCAAATATTACAAAGATTGCTTGATTGCCAAATTTTACCACCTTGACTAACAATGCCTGAGGATAAAGGGTTACACGTCCTCCCCATATCACCTTAAGATGCAATACCTCACTGGCAGCTAATTTAATTACAGACGTTTTTCTGATATGCAAATTTAGCTTTCTGACTCTTTCTGACTTTCTCGCTCCTAGGCTGCCAGTGAACCACGCCCCATTATGCTGATAGCTCTGAGTCTCTTCAAATCACTGCTCTGCCTCCTCGTACTTAGGGACTGTCTGCTAATAATTAAGTACAGACATATAAAGCTCTACTTGTCTAATTTTTTTTTTACAGTTTAGTGTTAAATTCATGTCATATGACCAGAGTGACATAATCGCAGATCCTTTAGCCTTCTAACAATAGCAAGTTGTTCACCATGTACGTGATCAAATGAAATCACATCAGCCTCCATGGAGGATTAGGAGGAGTAGAAATCCCTGGAGGCTGCTGTGACTTCATGTGGTCAGATACATACATGGTGTACAGTTTGCTAATGTTAAGAGGCTAAAGGGTCTGAGATGATGTTACCCTGGTCACATGACATGAATTGCATGAACTGAATAGTAATTAGGCATAAGGACTAGATGGGAGGTGCCAGCTGAGCAGGACACTCCCCCCTCTAATGCCAGCAAATATAAGATAGATGGTGAAAAGGGAAACAATTTTAAGCTAAAGGAAAGGTGTCCATTAACCCCTTAAGGACGCAGGGTTTTTCCGCTCATTTCTCGCTCTCCAACTTAAAAAATCCATAACTTTTTCATTTTTACGTGTACAGACCTATGTGAGGGCTTATTTTGAGCGTAACAAATTTTACTTTCTCGTAATGTTATTTATTTTAACATGCCATGTACTGCGAAGCTGAAAAAAAATTCCAAATGTGGAAAAATTTTTAAAAAACCGCACGTCACGTTCTTGTGGGCTCAGTTTTTAAGACTTTCACTCTTCTCTCCAAATAACACGCCTACTTTATTCTTTGGTTCGGTGCAATCGCGGTGATACCAAATGTATATAGGTTTTATTGTGTTTTAATACATTTTCAAAAATTAAACGAATGTGTACAAAAAAGAAAAAGCCACTGGCTCATTGTAACGAATCTCCTGAAGCCATGTAGCCTCGTATCAAAAGAATACCCGAGGCTACCATGGCAACCGATCGCCGCCCCCGATGGCGTTCGGGGGTGCGGCGATCGTAATAAAAATGGCGGCGCCCAAAGTTGCCGCCGGCGTTGAGAGGGTTAATAGCCGCGATCGGTGCAAGCACTGACCGCGGTTATTAGCGGTGGGGGTTTTCTGCAAAATGCAAAAACCCCCACCTTTGTATGAAGAGGACTCGTGAGCCCGTGAGCCCTCTTCATACACTCCTTATACCTCTGCGCCGTAGAGCTACGGCGCAGAGCGTTAAGGGGTTAATAGGGCTCTATAGGAACCTGTCACTGGCTGCCTTTTAAGGTTTAGCTCTTCTCTGGCAACTCCTAGTACTCTTTCTGCTCATAGGGGCTCTCTCTGCTTCTTTTTTGCGGCAACAGGAGTGTGAAAAATTTTACTTCTATTGTAGCTAGACTTGCAGTACTGTGCAGTGAGAATAAGTTTTAAGAATTTAAGACATTCACTATCTATATTCCCCAGTAAAAGATAACCTTTTCTTAGCTGATTCTTAACAAGCTAGTTAAATAGTCACTTGGATAAGTGCCCTTGTATCTTGCCTGCTCACAAACCTTGGTCCCACACATTGAACAGCCATTGTGCTAAATATTAGTGGGGCTCTTTGTATTGATGTCTTGCTGATCTGCTATTGATTACATATCAGTGGATTGATAATCCTTCTTTAAATCCTGGAAAGCCTCTGTAAGGCTATAGTAGAAGGAAATTGTCCCATGCTGAAGCTGGTCATGAATTTTAAGTCCTATGAATGCGAAAGCAGGTAATTGAAAGCGTAATTCTGATTTTAGCCAAATTGTCATATGAGATTCCCCCTTTAACCCCTTAACGCTGAAGCCACTTTTCACCTTCCTGACACGGCCCATTTTTTCAAATCTGCCCTTTGTCACTATAAATGGTTATAACTTTGGAACGCTTTAACATATCCAGTTGATTTTGAAATTGTTTTTTCGTGACACATTGTACTTCATGTTCGTTGAGAAATTTAATCAATATGTTTAGTATTTCTTTATGAAATAAATGGAAATTTGGCAAAAATTTTGAAAAAAACTATGTTTTCCAAATTCAAAATTTTCTACTTTTTGGAAAGTTGGTCATATCACTAAAATAACTTGATAACTAACATTTTCCATATGTCTGCTTTAACTTGGCATCATTTTTCAAACATCTTTTCCTTTTTTTAGGATGTTAGGAGGCTTATAACTTTAGGTGCAATTTTTTAGATTTTCACAAAAATCATCAAAACCTACTTTTGGAGGGTCAATTTAGTTAGAAGTGACTTTATAAGGCCCACATGGAAACCCCCACAAATGACACCATTTTAGAAACTACACCACTCAAAATATTCAAAACAACCTTTGGGAATTTTGTTAACCCTATGAACGTTTCATGAGGGTGAAAGATAAATAAAAGTGAAATTACAGAAATGTAATTTTATCTTGCTATAGATTCATTGAACACAAAAATTTGCACCTTCACAATGGGTTAAAAAGGAAAATGCATTTTACAATGTTGAGGGCAATTCCTCCTGAGTATGCCAATACCCATTTTGTCACTGTAACCTGCTGTACGGGCACAGGGGGGCACTTGGAATGGAAAGAGCGTTGTTTTGTTTTTGGAGGGCAAATATGGCTGAAAAAGTTTTCATGTGACAGGATGCATTTGGAGAGCCATAATGGTACCAAAACAGAGGAAAGCCCCAACATGAGACACCATTTTGGAAAGTACACCCCTTGGAGAGTTTAGCAAGGTGTAATTTGTGTATTTGCCCCAACAGGTGTTTGATTCAATTAGGCCCCAAAAAGGAAAAAGGTGAAAATTTTCTCAAAAAAGTCACTTTTACCCCAAATTTTTGTAAGCCACAAGGGATAAAAGATGAAACAACCGCATAAATGTGTAAAACTATTTCTCCTAAGCACAGAACTGCACCACTTTTGCATATAAAGTGTTGTATGGGTATGCAGTGAAGCTCAGAAGGGAAAGAGGGGCTTTGGCCTTTTAGAAGCCAGATTTGACAATCATCCTTTACATGTGTCAGGATTCATTTGGAGAGCCCTAGTGGTACCAAAACACAGGGGAACCCCAACAAGTGTCACCATTTAGGAAAGTGCACCCTTTGGAGAATTTAGCAAGGTGTAATATGTGTATTTTCCCCTACAGGTGTTTGCTTCAAATAGGTCCCTAAAAGGAAAAAGATGAACATTTTCCCAAAAAAGTCACTTTTACGGCTAATTTTTGTATCCCATAAGGCATTAAAGATGAAACAACCCCAAAAAATGTGTACTAGCATTTCTCCCAAGTATAAAATTGCCCCACACATGCAAATAAAATGTTGTATGGGTACGCAGTGAAGCTCAGAAGGGAAAGAGGGGCGTTGGACTTTTAGAAGCCAAATTTGACATACATCCTTTACATGTGTCAGGATGCATTTAGAGAGCCGTAGTGGTACCAAAACAGAGCGCAACCCCAACAAGTATCACCATTTTGGAAAGCACACCCCTTAGAGAATTTAGCAAGGTGTAATATGTGTATTTGTCCGTAAAGGTGTTTGATTTAATTAGGACTTAAATAGGAAAAAGGTAAAAATTTTCCTATAAAGGTCATTTTACCCCTAATTTTTTATAGCCACAAGGGATAAAAAAATGTAATAACCCCACAAAATGTGTAAAGCTATTTCTCTCGAGTGTAGAAGTACCCCACATGTGTATATAAAATGTTGTATGGGCGCACAGTAAAAGAAAAGGGGGATATTTGCCTTTTAGAAACCAAATTTGACAGAAATGTTTGACATGCATTTGGAGAACCCTAGTGGTATAAAACAGATAAGAATCCGAAAAGTGACCCTAATTTTTGAATGCACACCCCTTAGAGAATTTTGCAATGTGTAATATATGTATTTGCCCCTACAGGTGAATGATCCAATTAGGCCCTAAACATTAAAAAGGTGAAAATTTTCCTATAAATGTCACTATACCCCTAATTTTTGTAAGTCACAAGGGATAATATATTAAATAACCCCGAAAAAGGTTTAAAACTATTTCTCCCGAGTGTAGAAGTACCCCACGTGTGCATATAAAATGCTTTATGGGCGCACAGTAGAGGAAAAGAGGGATGTTTGTCTTTTAGAGGCCAAATTTGACAGAAATCCTTCATATGTGTCAGGATACATTTGGAGAGCCGTAGTGGTACCAAAACAGAGGAAAACCTGAAAAGTGACCCTAATTGTTGAATGTACACCCCTTGGGGAATTTAGCAAGGTGTAATATGTGGTGTAGTGTAATACACGTGGTGAAATGAGCATTTTGAACATACAGGTGGTTTCCAAATATCATGTGCAATGGAGTCCGAGATGGAAAATGCAATTATTTCTGGAAAGTTCAGTGCCCGTTATGTGGCGCCCTTATGAAATAATCGAGGGGTATAGGGAGCAACGTGACCCAACAGTTGTTACAATTATTCATTTTACCGAAATTAATTTACAACAGGTTGGGCGTGAATTGTGAATGTGTTGTGTATAAGGAGGTAGTATATACCAAGGGACCAACTAAACTTTTGTCACTCTGGAGGTGTCGCAGGTCTTTTAGTAGTATGTAGTGTCCATCCTTAGTATATAGTGTCCATCCTAACTCCTCTTTTGGAACAGACTCTTTATTGAGTCCTACTTTTAGAAGCAGCAGAATTCACCGGGAAAATGCTGTCCTGGCAAAACACAGGAACATCTAAACCAGAGCGACTGGGGCCCCGTCCTTCTTGTCCCAATATTAGTTTCCTAATGTCTTCCTCTTGAAAAACGGAGAAATGATACGGCAGGACCTGCACATTGGAACAGCACGTAAGAGTTGTATACCATAATCTGTACAATGTGCACGGCCAGCACTTTTGTACCAAATCTTGGTTTTTTGTAGGGAAATTATCGCCAAGTGTTGCTCTTATTCACCCTAGCGATGCCCATTGTGACGAATATTGCTGCTTTTGGCTGGACCAAATCGACCAGCCAATAGCGGCAAACATGGACAGAGGGGGGCAACAAAACCCCTCTGGACCGCAAGGCAAAATTGGTGGCTGTCAGGAACAGCCGCCACCCTACCCCGATCACCGTGTCTACAGACATGGTGATCGGTATTACTGACGTCATAAGTAAATTCGCTGCTATTGGCTGGTCTGAATTGATGAGCCAGTAGCAGCGATCATGTGGGGGGGACGTAACCCTTCTGGTCCATGGGGCAGGATGGATGGCCGTCGGGAACAGCCGCCATCTTGCCCCGATCACTGTCTGAACCGTGTTGGCAAGTCACTACCCGCCGCACCGTTCTAAAACAACGTGCGTTGGGAATAGGCTATACAATCTTTATTTATTTTTTAAGCAATTTAGACACATAAGGGCTTATTTTTTGCGAGATGAGATGCACTGTAAAAAAACTCTTCATTTTAGTGGGTTTTTAGCTTATTGAAGCAATTTTATTAACTTTTTACGTGTGGAGGAAAATAAAATCATCAATTCTTGTTTTGGATTTTTAGCATTTTTTGGGGGGGGTGTTCACTGAAGCATAACAATAATATATTATCTTTATTCTACGGATCACTACGATTACGGTGATACCTCATTTATATAGTTTTGTTTATATTTGTCCAATTTTATTGAAGAAAAACTAGAATAGAAAAAATTGCATTTGTTTTAGTATTTCCATTTTTATAGCAGCATAACTATAGTATTTTTTGGTTGACTGAGCTGGTTGTGAGCTTATTTTTTGCGTGACAAGTTGTTCTTTTCATTGGTATCATTTTGGTGCTTGTAACTTTTTCGGATAACTTTTTAGAACATTTTTTGTAAAGCAATTTGATAAAAAGTTTACATTTTTGGCAAGTTTTTGGGGTTTTTTTTTACCACGTTCACCGAGGGGGTCCAATTATGTTTAGGATTTATTGTACAGATTGTTACGGACGCAGCGATTCCAAATAAGTGGGTTTTTTTTTGTGATTTAGTGTTTTTTATACTTTATTACTTGTGTACAGGGAAATGTGGTGTTTGGGGGGACTTTCACTTTCTTTTATTATTTATTTTTATTTTAAAAAACCTTTATTTATTTATTTTTATTACAGTTAATGACATCTAAGCTTGAACAAGTGATCTTCTGATCACTTGTTCAAGCTCTTTTACAGCTTACACAGTGCAATACAGATGTATTGCTCTGTGTAATGTAAGGCACTGAGCATGCTGCGCATGCCCAGTGTCTTACAGCCGGGTCCTGCCAGAAGGCAGGGACCCGGCTTCCGGATGAAGATCCCGCAGATCTGCGATCGGAGCAGCGGACCCCCCCCCGGTAAGCGCCGCGGGGGGGTCCGATTCACGTTTACTAAACTTTAAATGCCTGCTGACCGCGGCGTGTTAGGGGTTAACACCCGCGATCGGAGAAATCTCCGATCGCGGGTGTTAGAGGCAGGTGTCGGCTATAATATATAGCTGACACCCGCAGCTTCTGGCCCCGGCTCAGTTCAGGAGCCGGGGCCAGAAGCTTGACGTAATAATACTGCATTTTGCAGGAACGCACCTCCCGCCATGCAGTACTATTACGTCAAATGTCGGGAAGGGGTTAAAAACAAACAATAACCATACTATGTTCCTCACCCTTTTCTATCCAGAGTTATGGCATTCTCTATTCTGAAGCTGCATGTCAAAAATCTCTCACCAGCAGTGGAGCTGGCAGATACTACATTTTTTTCTGTATTATCCCTGAAGCTGAGTCAAATGTATTCTGCCCTTACTTCCCATGATACTTTGTAAAAGGGAAAAGCGTTAATGAACCGCATCCCCCTTCTCCCTAGCGAGACACCTGGAGACCCGGTCCTACTAATAACATGTATCCCTGATCTTTATATGAATTGCATAGGTTACGGCTACGGTACACAAATGCCACTTAGGTCAGTATTTGACTACAGTGGTTGTACGCAAGGCGTCCCCACTTAACCTCTGCATACTAAGTGAAATTGCCATACAGGGGGTATTGCGCTGGACTGTTGATGAGTACAGAGGTTCCTTAGTTTTCTTACAGCTACCCCTGCCACTAGTATAACAATCATTTATCCCGTATAATGTATACTGATAAATGCTATAGCATAAATTGTATAAATTTGTATATTTAACTTATGCTTACTCTTACAGATCAGAAGACTTAAATCTCACCCCTGTATTATTGTTTGGAGTGGCAATAATGAAAATGAAGCTGCCATTGCCACTGACTGGTTTTCAATTCCAAGCTACATGAAGGAGGTTTATGTAAAGGATTATCTGACACTTTATATTACAACCATCAGAGCGTTTGTCCTCGAAGTAAGTGATTAGCTTATTAGGGGCTTGTGTTAATAAAATAACTTGCAAAAATAAAGAAAAAAAAAGTGATTTACTTATGTTTGCAGTTTTTCTTATACCATTCCATAATTTGCCTTTCATTTTGTGTTGTGTATCAAAATACAGTGTAACTACTGGAGTTTTGACATTGTTCGGCACAAACAGATCGATCCAGGTCAATTAAAAAAATAGGATCATCATTCATAGTCTACAGCAAAAGTACAATTTACAATTCGCCAAAAAGACCTACCGTTTATACTTGAGTATAAGCCTAGTTTTTCAGCACAAAATTTGTTCTCAAAAGCCCTAACTCTGCTTATACTCGAGTCAAGAAAAAAATAGTCAAAACTCGCCTTTCCGACGTCACCCGTAGGTCCTATGCTTTATTTGATGCTCCGGTGCTGCCGCTGGTCCTTCAGATCCTCTTCGGGTCCCCTCGCGATGCCGGCGGCTCACAAACAATGAGGTCGGCAAGCAGCTGACGTACTTCTGTGTGCTGGCAGACACTGACTGTGGTAATATTCTTATATTTGTTATCCATGCTTCCTTCCGTCCCTGTAGAATAAAGTTTTAATACTATGCTAATGAGCCTGAGGAGCTCTGATAAGTGTTTCTAGAGCCCCTCAGTGCTGCAGTGTCACAGGCTGTTAGAATGAACAGAACATGTCTCCCTTCTTCCTCTGCCTGTGTAATCTAGCAGCAGCAGGAAGTGTAGAGGGAGGGGAGACCTCCATATTCTGTTGGATCTGGGCATCAGAACCCAAACCTTTCTTAACTGTAGAATATGGCTTCCAGTTTTGGCTGTAATTTACTACAGTACATATGGCTATGGATGGCCTGGGGTGCCAAAGACTAACTAGTAAATGATAGGGCCCACTACATTCACATTTAATGTAATTTATATTCCTTGTACATACATTTTTTTTTCAATCTCCTTGTTTCCTAATCTGATTTATTTGCTTGTTTAATAATTTATCTGGTTTATTATATGGCTGCCTCGGCTGATAGAGTTGCTTGGTCTATTTGTGTGACGTACAGTGAGTGCATTGTGCCTTTCACAACTTATGCAGGGGTCAAGGGGGCCACTGTGGTTGAGGGGCTAATCGGTAGCTTCCCATTTTCCCCCTTCCACCATTCACTGCTAAGAGGAAGTCTTGATCCACTGATCAAAGCTTTATATAGTTTTAATGATGGATACTTTTTAACTATTGTCCTTTTTGGCCAAACTAACTCCTAAGTACGCTGTTTGCCAATATGTTTATATCCATCGCTGCTTCATCCGTCAGTCTTTCATTTTCTTCTCAATATTTTGTTTGTTTTCTTTTTAGATAGATGGAACACGTCCATTCATTGCTTCAAGTCCTACCAATGGGAAAGAGACTGTTGAAGAAAATTGGCTTTCCAAAAACCCCTATGACAATCACTATGGTGATATTCATTACTACAACTATATGACTGATTGTTGGAACTGGACATCATACCCAAAACCTCGCTTGGCTTCAGAATATGGCTTTCAGTCTTGGCCATCCTTTAGTACAATACGTAAGGTACAGCATTCTTACAACTATCTAAAAAAGGGACTATTATTGAAAGCTCAAGGTTGTAGGTTTAGAATTTGTTTTTACAATCATCAGAAAGATGACATATTCTGATAATTAATGGTTTAAGGGGAGGAGAAGGAACAAATTGATTCATTTAAGTCATATAAAAATGTCTGTCTAATTTTCTAATCCCAGAACATCCTGCTGGCAAAGATTTACTCTACAAATTACACAGATAAGATAAAATCTTTATAACAGGGGAATGAGGTATAGCAGAGCTGACTGTTCGTGTTATAGCTGAGATGTAGCTGTGCATCTTCTCTTATCTCTGCTCTGTGTTATCTCTCTTTTTCTGTGTGTCAGATAGTAGTAAATGTTCAGAAGCTAAATGAAAATGTAGTTAAACCTTGTGCCCTGATAATCTAATCACTTTGGTAGCACACAGCATCTCATAGCCCAGAGCAGGGGTCAGGAACCTTTTTGGCTGAGAGAGCCATGAACACCACATATTTAAAAATGTAATTCTGTGGGGAGCCATACAATATGCACTTGCCCCCCAGTAGATAGGTAGCCACGGCACTTGTCCCCCAGAAGATAGGTAACCACAGCACATGGCCCCCAGTAGATAGGTAGCCACAGCACTTGCCCCCCGTAGATTGGTAGCCCAAGTACATGCCCTCCAGTACATATGTAGCCCCAGCACATCCACCCACATAGACAGCTAGCCCCAGCATATGCCCCCAAGTAGATAGGTAGCCACAGCACATGCCTCCCAGTATATTGGTAATCACGGCACATGCCCCCCAGTAGATGGGTAGCACCATCACATGCCTGCTAGTAAATAGGTAGCCACAGCACATGCCCCCTCCAGCATATAGGTAGCCACAGCGCATGCCCCCATTAGATAGGTAGTCATAGCACATTCCCCCAGTAGATAGTTAGCCTCAGCACATGCCCCCTGTAGAAAGGTTGCCCAAGCACATGCCCTCAGCACATAGGTAGCCATAACACATGACCCCCCTGAAGATAGGTAGTCACAGCACATGCTTCCCAATAGAAAGGTAGCCAAAGCACATGCCCCCAGTAGATAGGTAGTCATAGCACATGCCCCCAGTAGATAGGTAGCCACAGCAAATACCTCCCAGCAGACAGGTAGCCCCATCACATGCCCCCAGGTCCCAGTAGATAGGTAGTCACAGCAAATGCCTCCCAATAGATAGGTAGTGCCAGCACATATTTCCCCAGTAGATAGGTAGCCACAGCACATGTTCCCCAGTAGATAGGTAGTGCCAGCACATATTTCCCCAGTAGATAGGTAGTGCCAGCACATATTTCCCCAGTAGATAGGTAGCGCCAAAACATGCCCCAAGTAGATAGGTAGTGACGGCAAAAAAAAGCAACTTGTGTGTCTTAGATGTACACACTGCCGATTACTATTAATCAATGATTTGTCTGAGAGCCAGATGCAGCCATCAAAAGAGCCACATATGGCTCCCGAGCCATAGGTTCCCTACCCCTGGCCCAGAGGGATCATAATGTGTCTGCTAAGAGAGTCCCCAGACTTACTCTGTAATCTTAGACTTAGCTCCTTTCATTCAGTAATGGTCAAACACCAATAAAACTGAGTAAAATTGTAAAGTAAATAGTTAAAATGATCTTTATTGTGTGATCATAACTAGAGTATTAAAATTTGAGAACTTTCTTTCATGGGCAAACACCTTCAAAGGAAATCTACCACTTATTGGCTAGTAGGGTTAATCCACCACTAAATAACAGCCATGTCTAGTAGGTAGAGGACTCCGTTTGCCAGATTGGCTGCACAGCTGGCAATATATCAGGGTTGCGCACATCGGCCCTAAACCCTGGATCTGAACTTCCAATGGAATCCCTCTCCTCTCTAGTAGATTTTCTAACAAATAACAACAGCAGGTTAGTTGCTGTCATTTTCATTTCAGGGGAATCTGTTGGAGCTCTGGTTTAGCAATTATGTAGGGCATCCCTACTCAATTTCTGGTGTTGGAATTAAGGGATATGATATTGTCTTGCTATGTTAATATTTAAAATGTGTCACGAATGCGTTGAAGCAATGCAAGATCTGAAAAGACACCTGCCAAAAGTGCATGACAAAATCACAGTGCACTAACTTTCAAGGACAATCACAATGCAAAAATGTCATTTATTTACAACTATTTACATATGTAGCTTTTCTGTAGCCCCTTTATTTATTTATTTATTTTTTTAATAAAGACAGACAACAGAAAAAGGGGCTACAGAAAAGGGGACACTATAATACTATATATGTATACATATATATATATATATACACACACACATACATACATACATACATACATACATACATACATACATACATACATACATACATACATACATACAGTATTATAGTGTCCCCCTTTTCTGTAGCCCCTTTTTATAAAGACACACAACAGAAAAAGGAGAACTATCAGGAGGGGGCTACAGTAAAGGGGCATTTCATGAAAGGGGGCATTTTAGACCGAGGGCTAGCATGGAGCACGTGTGACCAGCTGTTTGTGTACCTCAATTGAATATTACCACTAAAAACAGTATATACCTCTTTGAACATGGGGTTGGGGGCGCCTTTCGATAATCCGCCTCAGCGGCAGAGAGGCTATACTGATTCCATTGAGATATTACAGACGTGTCAAGATCTTGAGCTGTATCTTTAGTTGTCTCCTTTTGAAAGTCTGTAAAATCTGAATTGATGAAAAAGGATAACCTATAGCAAATCTTCCCACCTGTAGGCATATGGAATGTCTTGGTTAACTTTGCAGGGTTGTGAACACAGAAATGTTATCAGACACAGATTCTAAGTATTTTATTTTTCCTAAGGTGTCAGCACCTGAGCACTGGTCTTATTCTAGCAACTTTAGTGGCCATCGTCAACATCACGATTCGGGAAATGAGCAAATGATGTTCCAGGCTTCACTCCACTACAAGATGCCAATGAACATGGATCCCTTGAAACAGTATTACGATACTTTGTACCTGACTCAGGTATTCCGATTTTTTTTCTTCTTTCTCTGACTTTTTGTGAGGGGGACTTATTAGTGGATGTACATTTTCAAACATAATTTAGATGTTTAAATCCTAATCCTGGAGCACCCAGGATGGACTCAAAAGTTTGTGGGACTGATTATTTTTGGAAGGGGGGTTTCTGCTAAGCATACCTCTTTTTGACCCAAATCTCCAAAATTGGTTTCTAGACAGTTCTGGCAAATTCAGGATACTTAGCAAGTATGTATTCAAAAGGAATGAATGTATGTATTCTTATAACAGTTTCCAAGAGCAAAACAAAACATTTATACTTCGCCTGTTGGACCTAGACATTATCTTTCAGGGCCCAAAAATATATTTTCGGGGAAGATTTATTATGCCGTGTCTGCCAGTTTTCTGGTGGTGAAGGCACATCTCTGCCAGTTTGGAGAGTTTTTTTCATTCTTGCATGCCTGTGACGGTTTGGAGAACAGGATGGGCAGTGATGTGAATCACCTGGCCCGCAACATTTACCATAGCCTTTGTCAGAATGACTGAATTTTTTAAGGAATATTCTTTATTTAGAATCAAAAAGGAATATACCCATCTTTGGTATTTTTATCATTATTAAGTTGTCTTGTGGGGTAAACAGCACAGAATGTATCTAGTTGGTGTTGTGTTTTTTGCCATGGTATCTCCAGGGATGTTATCATTTGGATTTTCTGAGAAAAAAAGAAAAAAAAGTTCCCAATGTTTAGAAAATCCATTCTGGATTTGACTTTTTGTTAGATTATGCATTACAGTTGCTGGATTTTAGTTTGAAGTGGAGCTTTTAAAGGTAGCCTATCGCCTCCACCAATCTTATAATCTTCTTGCAGCATGTTGTAGAGAAATGCACTGTGATTTCAAACAAACCTGTATTATTTCTGTTTTTCTAAGATATTCCCTATGAAATCTATATGCTGATGAGGCAGTTGATGCACCTAGGTCGTGTTCTAAGCACCTGAAGCAAATTCACTTCACCCTACTAAGACAGATATGCTTATCTTTTCTTGTTCTGGATACATGACCAGCAATCTGCACAATTCCAACAGATTATAATGCTTTGTGCTATTGGTATACTCCATTTGATGATAATTTCAGTTAAGATATTTTATAGGGGTTTTTTGTCTTTATAGCAAGAGGTCCCATGCCAAGAAAATCCCATGCCAAGAAATGTCATTGAATGATAACGTTATGCATTAGTTATTTCTGTGGTTTAGGATGATTTATGGAGTGATAGATTACAGATGGTATACTTCCTGATTGTCCTAGTAATGTACACTCAGGGTCACATTGCCCTGTAACATGCTAAATGTGGCCTATCCTCATGGAAGTAATTAAATAAGGTTATTCTGCAGACCTTAACAGATAAGAATAGAATTAACTGTTTTACTCCTTTCCAGGTGATGCAGGCTCAGTGTGTGAAACTGCAGACTGAATTTTACAGGCGCAGTCGGGGTGAAATTGTAAATGGAGAAGGTTTAACAATGGGTGCTCTCTACTGGCAACTAAATGATATCTGGCAAGCTCCTTCTTGGTCTTCAATAGGTATGTTACAGTTTGATAAAGGAAGCAAAACGAAACATGTGAGGGTTGCAGGCTTTTGCATCTTACAGTTGCCCCTTGCTTATCATTGGTAATATACCCAATGCAACATTCCCACCAGTGCAGACAGCATGTTGGGGGCGGCAGGAGACTAGGATCCAGAGTGGCTTGCTAGACAAAAGGGGTCACGGTAGCCTGGGTCCCTTGATAGGCCTTATTCATATCAGTCTGGGGCTGCAAGAAGCGAGGGAGGCAGTTTAGCTATAAGGTTATCTTGTGCATGAAAGATTGTATTTGTACTTGATAATTTCTCATAATAACTTTGGATACTTCTATATTATGTGATGATGAACTTAAAATACCATTTCATTTTATTTTAGAATATGGAGGCAAGTGGAAAATGCTTCATTATTATGCCAAAGACTTCTTTGCCCCTGTAGCAGCCAGTGCTGTTGAGGATAATAATACTTTAACTATTTATGGAGTGTCTGATTTGCTAACTGATTGTTCTTTGAAGCTAACCGTAAGTTTTACCAATAATCTATGTAACCTGACTAAAGCATTTAAGTGAAGATCTTATGGAAATGTGAACTCGGTCTTATTGTTTGTTTTTAAGAAGACTGCACTACTGAGCAACACATTAATACATCTACCCCAAAAAGTAACAGTGTAGATCTAGACCAGTCTAGTACTGTGCCAGATTTATAGTATAATTTTTGGTACTATAACACCATATTGGTGCGGATACATTTCTTCTTTTTCTTATTTTCTGACTGTTCTGGCAGCACAAAAACAAGCAGGGACAATTGAATTCCCTGTCTGTTGTAATGCACTGATCGGTTGTATTTAAATATTGTGATGCAAAAATGCTAGTCACTTTTGAAATGAGAATGTAAAATGAAGATATATGAGATAAATTTAAAAAAATTTGTATAGAAAGAGGCACTATTCATTACAAAAGGAAAAAAACACACACACACACACCAAACTTTATCTTCAATTTTATTGTAACCTCCTTGCACAGGTAGTGCACCGCACACTTTAGTACTCATTAACACATACATGTCCGTTGCATTCATTTGTAGTCCATATTGTGTTTTTGGCCACATTTGTGTGCATCCTTCACCCTTCCATGGCTGCCAAAAAAATTCTGATCTGCAATCATGGTCGGTCCCTTTTCCTTTGAAAATCAGCTGTTGTGACAAAGTCAGAAGACCCTCTTGCTCATTAGAAATATTGGCTGTTATGTTTTAGTCTTCCAGGATACTGTAGATAACAAATGGTTTGATTCATTTTGAGGTCAAGTCAATTGCCAAAGACATCTCTTAACTTGTAACTAACTAATTTATTTCAGATTAAAGTCTACAGATGGGACTCCCTGGTACCAGTCTGTGAAAGGGTGACAGATGAGTTTGTTTTAGATGCAAGCAGTTCTAGAGTCATCTACAAGGAATCTGTCTCAGAACTTCTCAATAGATGTGGGAATATCTCTAGGCAGCACAGTGTTGTTGTCTTCTATTTGTTACACAATGGAAACCTATTTGGGTCAAAAAACTGGCATTATTTAAGCTCACTAAAAGATGCACAAGGACTAATAAAGTCGAATATTACTGTAAGTACTACTTAAATGTAAGCACTTTTTCCAGGTCAGATTCAAGACCTGGAATGGATTCATACCACTTTTAAGTCATTTTGAAGATATTATCAGGTTTTCATATGTGAATAATTTGGGCAGTCAATCAAATTTTTTTTTTTTTTTTTTCTATATACACGTCATTTCTGATTTTATTTTATTTTCTCTTCAGGTTTTTATCTCCAAGGATGATGCAGTTTATGTGTTCACGCTGATGAGCCCCAACCCAGCTGCTTTTGTTTGGCTGGATGTCTGGGACATAGCAGGAAGGTTCAGTGACAATGGCTTTCTTCTCACTGAGGAGAAGACAGTAGTTTATTTCCATGCCTGGGAACCTACAACTGTTGATGAGCTGAAGAAATCACTCCAAATATCCACCATACGGGACATTTATGAAGAATAGTGACTGTGTGTGAAGGACTACAGATCATCTAAAACAGTGATGGTGAACCTTTTAGGGTGCCCAAGCTACACCAAAAACCCACTTATTTATCACAAAGTGCCGAAACTGCAATTTATTGCTCCCTGTTCTGTCATGGCTTTCTATCGTATTGGTGTCTTGAGGACACCAGTACTGTTGAAAGAAGGAACAATTTTTTTTTACTTCCCACCAACACCAAGAATCGTGAGGCAAGAGCTCCAAAAATTATCCAGCCCTGTCCATACCCCCTTGAAACGTTCTGAAGTGCAGAAGGAGGCCTTGAGTCACTCAACCTGTATGGTAAATTCTGTGCCATAGGTTTGCCACCACTGATGTAGCAGTACATTGGAGAAATAGCCATGGTCATGTGGCAAAAAGTGTGAAGGAAGGCTTAATTTTACCACAGGTCTGTAATTTTGTGATTTATACATGTAAATATGTAAATTGGATGATCACATTGTCAAAATATAGAAGAAACAATGCCGGCGGGGTTTTACAATTTTATTATAAAACGCACAATAAAAAAACCTTTCTGAAAATGTATAATATTATGAAAAAAACAAGGACATGGTTACAAGGTGTCAGCCTTGGTATGTATTCCACTGCAATGTGTATATAATTAAGTAGCAAACCCTTCTACTGACGGGTAAGTGGAGAAATTGCATAAAATCCTCAATCCTTTCATTGTTAAGTGCAACAATTCCTAAAAGGTGCAACTGTCCCTGCTCTATGACAAAAACATAGAAATGCCAGACATTCATAATCTTTGGTTACACACTTTGAAGTGCTATATATAACAACAATAATAATAATAAATCTATACATTGACTCCATGCCTGCAGCCTTTTAGTGGCTCTAGCGTTTCCAGTGTAAATCGGCCGCGTTCAGAAAGCACAGTTATCTTATCCCTAGTTATTGCAGAGTAGATGATTGTCAAGTTCAGAATGGAGTTCAGAGAGTTCTGAACCTTCTTTTTGGAAATCACAATGTGTAAGGTTCAGCTTTCTAAAGGATGTTTCCACCCCACTGTCACACATGCTTTCATGGTACTGCTGCTTGTATTCATCAGGTGTTGCTGACTCGGGATCTGCAAAAAAGAGAATGAAAAAGGAATTCAGTGCTCAGGAAAAAATAAATCTAGAACAAAGAACCATAAAGGGGTTGTTCAGGTTATGGCACAATGTAGCCAAATCAAGGAATTTGTTGAAATAACCAGCAACTATCTAACAATCTCCAGGATTTGTTGTTATTTAGTCATCACCACTGACGATCACTGGCCTCAACCATTTGTTAATGAGGCCTGTAACCGGGTTTTAGCAGTGGTGTGTATAAATGGACACATCAACACTGAACATATGAAGAAGGTGGAGTGGTTGTATTCAGTCATCGTTTACATAAATATAGCTTAGTTATAAATGCATTATGCATATCAATGTAATATCCAATAACATCACAGTTCACAAGTATTTAAGGAAATTTTAATTAAAACAACACAAAAAACGCTGGTTTTTACTTTTAAATAGTTTCCAAAAGTAATGCATTCACAGATGTTAAGGACTCTTGGGGGGAAGGGAAGTCTGTCTATAATAAACGTTTTGCTGCCCAGAAGATAAGGCCTTGCTAGAGGTTTCTAGGAGTGTTTTACTCCCCTCTTCCCATTAAAAACCTGCAGGATAAATGCCAGAGTATACATGTGTATACCAAAGTGTATGTGTTTGGCCCACTGCTGATAAAGGTGCATCTTCACATACTACACAACCTGCATGTTATCAAGGACTGTGGAGAAACGCATTGCACAACCTATAAAATAAATTGTTTGCAAGTTACACCACTGAAGGTAAAGTATCCACTATTGATGTAGTCTTAACCCAGCATCAGTGATGGTTCATTATTGTTGCCCTACAATCCATCAGTATTCTCACCTGTTTCCTGTGTCTCAGGTATAGAATCAGAGAATTTATGTGTAGGTTTATTGCTTGGCTGTGACTCCTCAATGACATCAATAGCTTCCGTAAATGACATTGTTTTCAGGGCAGAAATAAGCTCTGCGACTGTTCCTCCAGAAACCTGAGACAAAAATTGATTTGGGTAACAATAGTTGTGGAGCATACACAGATGTTTAAAGGCATAGGGGGAGATTTATCAGAAGCATCTGAGAGCAGAACTGTTCTAGTTTCCCATGGCAACTCCTCAAAGCTTTGCCTTCATTTTACCACAGCTATTTATAAAATGAAAGCTGAGATCTGATTGGTTTTCATAGGCAGCTAGAACGTTTCAGCTCTGACACTTCCTGTTTAATATACAGTACATTAAGAAACAGTGGGGATGTATGAAATGGACTGCACAAAGGTACATTATATTAAATATAGGATAGGAAAGATTTATGAAAAAGAAAAATGTTAAAGGAAACCTACCACTTAAAAGTGGTAGGTTTATACACATATACATGGCACAAGCTCAGGGTGAGCTGGTGCCAGAGGATATTTTTGTTAGGTGAACAAAGCTCCTATCGCAGAATTCTAAGTTATATTAACTTATAACTCGGCGCACCGCACTTGAGCACGGCGCACCATGCGCGCGCCGGATTCTAAAGTGCTGGAGAGCCAGTGACGTCACCAAGCTCTCCGGCACACGCGTGCCTGCGCAACTTAGCACGGCCTGTTTCCCCAGTGCTAAGTTGCGCAGGCACGCGTGTGCCGGAGAGCTTGGTGACGTCACTGGCTCTCCAGCACTTTAGAATCCGGCGCGCGCATGGTGCGCCGTGCTCAAGTGCGGTGCGCCGAGTTATAAGTTAATATAACTTATAAATCTGCGATAGGGGCTTTGTTCCCCTAACAAAAATATCCTCTGGCACCAGCTCACCCTGAGCTGGTGCCATGTATATGTGTATAAGCCTACCACTTTTAAGTGGTAGGTTTCCTTTAAGTTGTAAAAATCCATGACTGTAAACCTGCATTTGTAATATAAGCAAACACACTACATTTTGCTGTGTCACTTAATTTTTGAAATAAGAGGCCAAACGTATGCCGTTCTCACCTCAAAGTTGTCCAGTAATGTTTTAGAAGGGGCAGGGCTTAACCTGAAAGCATTGTTTAAAATTCCCAAACCAAGGTGCTGTGCTAGTGTAGACCAGTTCTTGTCTGCATCTTCACTTTGTAACAACGAATAAAGTTTCTGCTTGGAATCTTCACAGATGGTGTTCATATCTCCTAGACAATACAAATATTTGTCACTCAACAAAAGAAACCATTTGAATATCACACTCTTGTCTACCAGCCATAGCAAACTGTGGCTATATGGTCTGCCATGTACTTGCAATTGATGTGATTTTACATTGTCAATGCTTTGGAATTCCCCATCATATTTTAACTACTCTGTAAGCAGAAAGATACAGTGTAATTGGCTTAGCCCCGGGGCCTTTCAATATTCGTGAAGTCTGGAAAACAAGGCATGTAGCCATACACTATGCAAAATGTATCTTTTTGTGGTTTTACAACTTTGTTTTTTGGGTTATCTGTGATGAAATAGAAATGGGTAAAATTTTTGCAGAATCCAAAACGGCCAAAAATAAATATTGAACTGTTGAAAACACCACCCACCAATGCTTCTACTCTCATGCCCCCTGGTTTGTTTTGATATCATGCTGGCAACATTTAAAGCAAATAACCTCATGACAAACTGTAAGGAAAGAAGCTGCTGGAGGAATTAAGAGGTAAGTAATGCTTTCTTTGTTATCTTTTACCCCATTATGTCTTTGCCCTGATTTTATTCGATCTTTAACATACAGTTATATGGTACTCTACTACATAAATTATATATGCATCCTTTAAATAAAAAATAAAGCACTTTTTTAGAAAATACATTATTCTTTCCAATCCCTTACACATGTCTTGATTTCTCATGGGCTACTTGCTTACCATGTGTAGTCTGATCCTAAATTCTAATGTCTCTCTAGAGCCTTTTCCCCCTCTTCTACTGTTTAAAGTTTTAACTAATTTATAGCAACCACTGAAATTCTGGCGTATGCATCAGTGTTGTAGTGTTCTTATGTTTGATTACAAAACATACCTTGTAAATAGTTGTCTTCAGAATTAACTGGTGATAGATATGGCTTTCCACTGAGTATTTCAAACACCTATGGTACATACCGTGTGAGAGACCAAATCAATAAAATAAAAAAGCAGATATCATTCTACATTTAGGTCCATACTTCAAGCTGAAGCCAAGAGAATTGGAGTTGGCAACTTCATGATAAACATGCTTCGCCATTGGGTTTCCATTTCTATATAAATGCATATAGATTTTCCCCTCACATCCCAGTCTTTGAGTTTCGGATACACAGGCAAGATTCTTTTTTCAATTACACCCCGGCTGATCATACATAAACCAGTCAACAAAAATCTACATTGTCAGAGCGTTCTTTCCATGACCAGAAAGCCTCTTTAGACTTTTGACTGACCTTTCTAATTTGCATAATCAGCTGTAGGACACAGGAAAATTTCTATAGTAAATAGTTGCCTTTTACAGCATTTCCACAAAAAACTATCACTTACCTCTTCACTTGTAGCCATGTCTAGGGGCTTTGTCCCATGGACAATTCCTTCATCTATGTCATTTCCATCTTCTCTGTTCCCATCAAGGTACAGGGGTTCAAAATTTTCAATGAAAGAGTCAGCGCCTAGACGGAAAAAAAAAATGTAAAAAGAAACTATAGCAGAATTTGAGAATTCAAAATAAGAAGTAACAGTAAGACTTCCATGGAGAAGATCTTCTTGAGTCCATCAATCCATCACACTTTGGTAAGGGCTGTACATTCCTGTCATTGAGACCATGCAACCACCATTTAAGGACCCTGTTGCCATGCTTACTGCTTGTCTACAGTCTCTACTCTACGGAACTCTATTCCATCTCTTTGGTGACATGTCTGCTTGATTGATGTGTTGCCTGTTAATTTACTACTACAAGGTTGAGTTAACCCTCCAAGAGACTAAAACATGTCAAACAGTAGACAGAAAATTGCCATGAGCAACCAGAGCCGTTTTGTGTTCAGACACCACTGATAAATCTCCCCAGCTTTGTGTTTTGAGAAAATTTAGCACCTTCCACGCTCTGGACCAAAGAAATGGGCGCATGTGGAGGGAAATAATGTGATGCCACCTGGCTGTTTGCCTGTTTTCCCTCTATGGCTTTTACCAGCATCCCCCGTGTTACAGAACCACTATACTTTCATGACTATGATCTGACGGCTTGCCAATTACACAGGCAACCATGGATATCACTCATAAAAAAAGTCATATATGAGACTGCCCGGCTGTACCTGCTGCTTTCAAGAGTGCAGTTAGTTTTGTGGAGCCTCTCCCAGCTGCTATGTGGAGAGGTGTATTTCCATCATAAGTTGTACTGTCCACGCAGGCATCCCCCTATTAGAAAATAAAATACAGTAATATCAATAAAAGAACCATCATACAGGGTCTGCACATTTAGGTAATTTTAGGGATATAATTAATCCCATTGCTGAAGTTAATCATAGCAATAATTTATTAGCATAATATAATAGAAATATAATAGAATTGTTTAGTCTTGTTAGGTTTGACTGTCTAGTAAATAATTATCTACATCATGACTAGCTCCATCCACAAAAAAATTTAGATGATAAATTCTGTGTACAGAATGCTGAGAATGCTAATCATTAATAATTTGGGAAACTCTTTAATACTAGAAGCTTTATTTAAACTCAAAAATATCAAATCAGAGACAAATCGCTAAATCTCACCTCAAGCAGAAGACAGCCTGCCAGAGAAATGTTGTCCTGCTCCACCGCTAGGTGGAGGGGGCTTCTTCCAGACTTTTTCTCCTGTGCATTCACATCTGCTTTTGCTGATATCATTAGTCTAAGACATGCCATACTATTTGCCATAACTGCTTCATGAACTGCATTCAATCCTGCATGCAAACAGTGTATGTTTATTAAAGTCATAATAAAGCATCACCTAAGTTACCTGGACAAAAATAGTTTGAAACGAAGGGTCGGGCGTATGCCTCTTTGGCTCAAATTTTTTAAATGAAAAGCGCTGTTTTACTTTCATACTTGTGAGTATAATAGAAAGAATTTTATACTTTTAAAACTAAGATCTATGCCATGAATCTCCTTTTATCCCATTTTAAAATCTTGGAGATCCGGCTGACACGGAGAAAGTTTGCTGCTCGAGTAGTGTGAACAGGACACGAAAGAAATTATACCGGAGAAGCGAGGGCAGATTGGATACTTGTCTGTGTTATATTTGCAACATAAGGAAGACACTGTGGTTTTTTTCTGTGATTAATCTGGACAACAATTGGAGGTAGTAGCTTGTTTTTTTCACTATTACATAGCTAAAACAACTTTCTTAATGCTTGTTGTATTTGAGTAATCTCCGCAGTAAATATGCACATTGCCTTGTGTGTGTTGAAATGCAACATGCTCCATACTTTTTTTCTATAACAAAGTCCAACAGGCCTAACTTGCTGTTGAGATCATCAGCAAGTTAGGCCTTAAAGTGTAACCGTCATTCTGAGCAAAAAAAACTAAAATACATAATTCTGCTCCAGGTGTCCCTGGGAATCATTCCTCAAAGTATTTTCCCTCTTGGTCCTCATTTAGTACATTTTTTGGACCATAGCAACCAGGGTTTCCAGCTCTCAAAAAACCTACAATCAGCAAGATGGAGAGGCGGAGCCTGCCTCCTGTCACCTCATCACAAGCACCTGCTGCTGACCAATGAGACCATAGCTATCCATCTCATATCTATCAATCTATCTCTTATATCTATCTAATATCTATTTATCTTCTATCTATCTTATATGTATCTATCTATCTATCATCTATCTTATATCTATCTGTGTATATCTAATCTCTCATATCTATCTATCTATCTATCTCCTATCTATCTAGTATCCATCTATCTATCTATCTATCTATCTACCTAAGTAATACTCCAGCAGAGCACATGAGGGCACAGCTTGGAGTCTCTCCTCTCCTGCCATTTCCTGTGTGTGTGGGGGGAGGGGGGGGCAGCAGTTTCTGTGTGGATTATTTGTTATACAGTATACAGGTGTAGGGGAAGCTGAGGAGAGATATGTGTTTAGGTGTTCGGTCACTATATTAGTGAGGTCTTCTCCCTGCACATGGCTGAGTGCTGGGGCACTGAGCCATGAGGTAATCAGCTGTGTGCAGTGAGCCATGAGGTAATCAGCAGTGTGCAGGGAGAGAGATGTGTCTCCTGCCCGTAGTCTTCTTTATGAAGACTGAATGTCCATAGTAACAGCTATCTGAGCATTCACTGCCATCTAGGGGAAGTCTGCAGAATACAAGAGGAAGGAACAAGATTTGGGTAACTAATCCAATTGCAAAAGGGCTTAAAATTACCTGCCCTACAACATATCAAAAGTTTTTTGAAATGACGGTTACACTTTAAGTACTTGGGTACCTGTGGGTAGCTATCATTCAGATTTATTGGCTAAAAAGAAAGCTTCCTTTTGCCAAGAATATTTTCCACTATTTGGGTATCTCATGTTCCTTTCAGGAAGTATTGTGGTAATAGGTACTCACCCTCATTGTTTGGATGATCAATGATCTCAGTTGTCTTTGGGTGTTTAAGGAGAGTCCTTAGTGTCTCTGCATCTCCTTCTTTGCATGCAAGTTGCAGAGCAGAATTTCCATTGCGGTCTAGCATTAATGGGTCTCCTCCTGCTTTTAGGATTTCTTGAACAATATCAGCTTGATGAGTGATGACAGCCAAATGTAATGGAGTCTACAAATGTTCAAAGATTTATATAACTGACTTTCCATTTAAGCTTTATTTAAAAGTAATGTAATTTATAGTAATGCTATCATATTTAAAGAGGTTCTAACAAGTTAGGAATTTATCCCCTATCCACAGGGGATAGTTGTTGAGGGTCAAACTGCTGGGACCCTCCAATCAAGAAAATAGGCCACCAGCAATCCAGAAGACAGGGGTCCCGTTCTCGGTACCTTAATTGATGGAGCGGCAGGTCAAGGATGTTTCCTGACGCTACATTCAATAGTATGGGAATGTGGAAAAAATCGGATATTGTCGAGCACTATGCTCGCCTATGTCTGAATGCTGCTCAACCCTATAGTGAGAACAGAACCTCCATTCTCTGGATTACTAGGGGTTCATTCTCATGATTGGTGGGGTTCCTGTAATTGGACCTTCACCGATCACTTTGTTATCCCCTACTCTGTGGATCTGGGATAATTTGCTAACTTGGTCCAACACCTTTAAAGTGTATTGTTTTATATCTTTAACCTCTTTCTTAATATCAGATTTGTGATATTCCAACTCCCAGCAACTCCATCAATCAGCTGATTAAATGGCCCATGGCACTCTGATAAGCATTGGGATCTAGGGCTGGGTACTGCCTAAACTGTTGTACCTGGTACTACAGCTTACTACAAACCAGATTCATTCAAATGAATTGGATTGAGTTACAGTGGGTACAGAAAGTATTCAAACCTCTTTCTAATATTCACTACTTGCAGGTGCGTAACTACATGGATAGAAGCCCACAGTCAGAGAGCCCTGGTATCTGGGGTATTGGGTGTGCTGTACGTGTGTAAGCGCGGGGTGTACATACTGTATGTGTGTGTATATGGTTCTGTGTATATGCTCTAGATGTGTTTGAATATGTGATGTGTATATGCTGTATGTCTTTATACACCTATTCAGGTGCATACAAAGTAGTGTGTGTATGTTGTTTATATGCTGTATGTACACTGTATTTATATTTGGTGTGTATATATTGTATGTATGCTTATGTTGCATATGTGGAAATAGTGTGCATACATAAGTATATAAATGTGTGTGAATGTTACTCACATGTGTGAGTATACAAAAAATGTCTATTTTGTTAAGTGGAAGGGGGGGACTGATTTCAGAAGTCTGCTGATTGGTGTACACTCTGCATCCCATTTTGACAGGAAAAAAACTGAAATGTATATATTTTTGCTAATTCATTTGAACAAGAAAAACTGAAATATCACATGTTCATAAGTATTTAACCCTTTGCCCAGTATTGAGTAGAAACACCTTTTGAGCCTTGAGTTTTCACACCTGGATTTGGGGATCCTCTGCCATTCTTCCTTGCAGTTCCTCTCCAGTTCCGTCAGGTTGGATGGTGAACTTGGTGGACAGCCATTTTCAACTCTTCCCAGAGATGCTCAATTGGGTTTCGGTCAGAACTCTAGCTGGGCCAGTCAGGAATGGTCATAGAGTTGTTCTGAAGCCACTGCTTTGTTATTTTTCAGCTGTGTGCTCTGGAAGAGGTGTTCATCCAGGATATATTTTGTACTTGGCCACATTCATCTTTCAGTCAATTTCAACCAATTGTCCTGTCCTTGCAGTTGAAAAAAAACCCAGAGCATGATGACCCCATGTGTTTGGCATGTTATGAGCAGTGCCTTGTTTTCTCCACACATACAGCTTAGAATTAACACCAAAAAGTTCAATCTTCGTCTCATCAGACCAGAGAATCGTATTTCTCTTAGTGAGGGATTCTTTCATGTGCCTGTTTGAAAACTCCAATGAAGGAGTAGAACCATCTCAATGAGGATCAGAAAAAAAAATGGACAGCGTGAGTTAGATGAGTGTCACAGCAAAAGGTCTGCATATTTACGACCATGTGATATTTCAGTTTTTCTTATTTAATAAATTGGCAAAAATATCCACATTTCAGTTTTTTTGTTATTTTTTTTTTGTGCACAGTGTACTTTTTTATCTTACCAATTTGCTGCAATGAAGCAAAGAGTGAAACATTTTAAGGGGTCTGAATACTTTCAGTATCCACTGTACCTGTATGACACTATGACATACAAGTATTAAAACAACAATTTACATTTAAAACCGTCACATACTGTATTACAAAAACATTTCATTTTACAAAACCCATATAAAACTAATAAATAATGCCATTTAACATGCAAGCAGGGTGTATATTTGTAATATTTTATTTAAAAAATATGAGAATTTTTCAATCATTTACATATTCTTTGAATGTTCCCTGTATTGAGTACTTAAAATCTTTGCACAACATGATTAGTGTCCGCCAGATCACATAATTCCATACACTTTTTTTTTAAATTGCCACCTTTAAGCACATATGAATGAAAATAAGTACTTAACTGGTTTGTGTTGAACTGGTAACATACCTGATACAGATCATTTCGTACATTGATAATATCTTCACATAGAACTCCTGAAGTTATTTCTAGGAACATCTTAACAAGTGCAGATTGTAGATGGATGACAGCCAGATGAAGAATACTAAAACAGAAAAAAATCACAGTCCGTTTCTGAATACGCATAACCGCCCACTAGAAAGCGCAAGCATAAATTTAAACTCATTGTCGTAGGGGGTCATCTATCTTAGATTTTCTTTTTTTCTCTTTCTTTGTGCCTTTTTGTTTGCTTTGCACCTTATTTGCACCTATTTCATAGGTTGTTTAAATGTAAAAAAATTTCTTTTGCTCCCTAAGGTTTACCTTGTTTATATTAGCTTTGCAGATAGATGCTCTTATTAGTTTTGCGCAAGGTGGTTGAATTGCGCCAAATTAAGTGCAAACTAAACCTTTAGCATTAGAAAGTTTCTTTCATGGAAAGAAGAAAAAGCCACAAAAAGGTGAAAATTGCACCAAATGAGAGGCAGGAATGGAAAGATTTAACACAGTAAAAAAAAAAAACTTGATAGTATTTAATGATAAATTAGACCAAAAAACAAACCGGAAAAAAAGAAACAAAAACAAAGAGAACTATCTATGATAAATGGCCCCCATGATGGTATTTTCTTACTTGTCTCCGTTCTCATCTTGAACTGAAGCTAGATGGCGCTGCACTGCCAGTAACTTTCTAACATCCCCTGTTACTGCATAGTCAAAGAGAGAAGCTGCATGGCGCTTTGCAAGTTGCACAGTCTTTTTGAATAATATACAACCTGAGGGAAAAAGCATAGACGTCATCCTCTCTGATCTCTGTGAGCATTTTGTATCCTTCCTTTTACAAAGTCACAGTACCCTACCCTGTGCCCTGCTACTCCTGTGAAACTGGAAAAGAGAGGCGGTACACCAAAATGAATATATTTGGACATAATTAAAGGGAAACTGTTATCAGGAGCCCTTTTTCTGGCTTTCCCACATCCCCATAGAGAATAGTGTACACATTGCTAAAGTGTTTTTATAGTAAAACTGTCTTTTTCCAAAAAAAAAGATAAGTTAGATGAAAGTTTACCTTTCTGTATGTAGATCTGTGTCCCTAGTGCCATGGGAGTGGCCAATGAGGAGGGGACTAGGGACACAGTTCTGCATGCAGAAAAGTTTGATCTAACTTTTTTTTTTTTTTTTTGGAAAAAGCCAGATTTACAATAAAAACTCTTTGACAATGTGCACACTTTTCTCTATGGAGACATGGGGAGCCTGAAAAAAAGGCTCCTGATGACAAGTTCCCCTTAAGATAGGACACTTCACCTACAATTACTATATATTTATTGATGACCCTTGAGTTGACCGATTCCTGTCGAGGACATAAAGAGAAAAATAATCACATTTTTCTCTAGCAGACCATGTGATGCTGTGCTGAGGCATAATGAGAAAGATGACAGATTACACCAGATTTGTCATACCCTGTGCACCATTTTGACACATTTGGTACCTTTGGACATATGTTATTTCTACTGAAAAGTTGTTCACTGTGTACATATGCGTCTATATAAATGCTGCATACAACATTTTTTCCTCTGGATTGGAGACATCCTGTGCAATAGTGGATGCCACTGACATCACAGGGAATTAGAGGGGCTTTGCAGGAGGCTGTTTACTATATACTTTATCCATAGCTCCCAACCGTCCCGATTTTGCCGGGAAAGTCCCATCGGCAGCAGTGAGCAGGGACCACGTCATCAGGTTCAGATCAGCATCTGACCATATATGGTCTCCAGGACTTCCCCAGACACAAGCTCTTTATTTAATTAAATTAAATAAAGTTTTGCCCAGGCTGAGATTCGAACCTGGGACTCTCTGCACTGTAGACAGGAGCCTTAAAGAGGACCTGTCACCTGATCAAACGCCGCAGTGTTAGAGTGATAGCGTTACCGGAAACCTCCGGTAACGCTATCAAACACTGTGGTGGGGTACAATGTAATTGTTGGACAGCTCAACGTATTCATGAGGGGGCGGGGTTGGGGCGTGGCCAGGGGCGGTGACTGCCGCCTAGCATGCGGGGCGGTCCGGGGAAGAGGCAGCGCCTCGGACCACCCCCTCATGAATACATCGGACAGCTTTGCAAGCTGTATGATGATTACACTGTACCCGCTGCAGTGTTTGATAGCGTTACCGGAGGTTTCCGGTAATGCTATCACTCTAACACTGCAGCGTTTGATCAAGCACTAGGAGCTGCTTACTTTAGTAAGCAGCTCCTAGTGCCGAAAATTTAGGTGACAGGTCCTCTTTAACTAACTGAGCTATAAGCCCAGTGATACTTAGTTACCAAAAATCCTTTATTAAGAAGTGTTATCTGCCACTGTTACACTGTGACACAGACTTAATGCACTGATAGAGAGGGATCTTCTCAGAGATTATTATTGTAATTATTGAGACTATTATTATTATTATAAATTTTATTATTATGGAGACGATTATTAATAATAGTAAAAATAATAATAATCATGCCGCCATTTTGTCCCTCTTTCCCTTTCACAGATGTTGGGAGGTATGCTTATCATATTTGATTAAAAGCAATAGTCTCTCCAACAAGCATGGAACTGCATTCTGCTTACACCACAATTCATGGAATGTATTTGCATATCAGACACAGACACACCCAGAAACATTAAAGCAAAATGTTTTTTGGTAAGAGTTGTGTACCCTGGTAAGAGTTAACATTAAATCAAAGTAATTTCTACTGATTTGTTTGCATTTACCAGGTACTTTGCAGGTTTCTACTTCCTCCCTTTGTGAGAGTGACGCCTCCATGTGCTCGCAGCTAGTTTCAGTCTCTTTTAACATGGAGAGCTCAGATTCCACCCCTTCCTGGTCTCCACTACAAAAGGGCTGTGAGGCTGTGTAGACAAATCATTTGCATATTAGATAATCCAAACACCAGGACTTCCTTATGTTTAATAACAGGTTCAACTGTATTTAGCTGACAGTGTCAGTACTCTGTTAGGACGTGCAGGAATGAATATGGAATTCAGAACATACAGTAACAGGAGTGTGTATATATATATATATATATATAGAGGAAATAGCGCAGCACACCGGATGTAGTAATCTTGTAGTTTTATTCCATGTTCAATAACACAAGCGACGTTTCGGCTACAGGTAGCCTTCCTCAAGCTTGTGGGCTTGAGGAAGGCTACCTGTAGCCGAAACGTCGCTTGTGTTATTGAACATGGAATAAAACTACAAGATTTTTTCACTTCATCCGGTGTACTGCGCTATTTCCTCTATATATACTACTAAAGGATTTAAGGCCCAATCCTTAGACGCTTGCACCCACCAACAAGACCTCTCTGAATGTGCTGCTTGGATTTTTCTATACGTATATATATATATATATATATATATATATACACACACAAATAATTTGGAATATTTAGTGATAATATGTAACTATATGCTTTGGCCACATGTAAAGCATAATTTGTTCACTTATCTCCCTGTACCTGTCTTCCACAAACTCCAGGTCAACAATATCAAAAAAGTAGCGGTCCTCAATGACAGCACATATTGGGTGCTATGGAATCATCAATTTACTGTATCTATAATCAGACAGTTCTGGACAGAACTGAGTGATAAAGTCCCTACTCCTCCAGCACCAATGGCCTCCTGATGTATCCGGCAGGGCAAATGTGCCTGGGGTAGAATTCCCCTACAGCCAGTGAATTTTCACTCATGAAACTTTGCAGGGTGCAGCGAGTGCACAGGTGTTGGACAGGAATGCCCCACGCCGGCCCACCCCACCTCTGCCTACACCCCACCTCTGCCTACACCCACCCCTTGGAGTGGGAATGGCGTAAAGGGGATAATTATTGCAATGCCTGGCAATATACAAGATATTGCGATTATTTCAGGGCTTGTACGCTAGAAAACTGGTGTTCAAGCCCTGATGAATCTCCCCCTGTGTATTGCTGTGGTGGAATACTGCAGCTTAGCTGTGTCCGCTGAGTAGTAACAACGCCACAGGGTGTAGCCACACGTTAAGTTTTTCAGATGCAGTTTTTGGAGCCAAAAGCAGGTGTGGATGATAATGTGTTGAGACAAATAATATAAAGGTGCTTCCCCTACTTTTACTCCATTCCTGGTTTGGGCATCAAAAACTGCATCTGAAAAACTGATCGTGTGGTCGCACCCACATCTCCTGATATAATTTGATGTGTAGGGGTGCTTGATGTCAGATTCCCAATGATATTTATATTTGTCTATTTATCTTTTGCCAGTAAAAAAACCTATTTTTACTATATAAACATGTGTCCTTACAAGAAAGAACATATTACTATACAAAGCTATATTTTTTGTAAATCTACCATCCACTGTGACTGTGGTGATCTACTTATATTTGTTATCCATGGCCTCCTTCCTTCTAAAATCGACAGTTAAATTTATGCTAATGAGCCAGAAGGGCTCTGGGTGGTGTTACCAGAGTCCCTCCGTGTTGTAGCATCACAGGCTGTTTTTCTGTCTGCCCTTTCTCCTCAGCACTTCCCCCCACCCTATGTCCTATTAAATATCACTGCAGCAGAGGATGTTGCAGCACACAGTGTAAGGGGCGGGGGTAGTGCACCACAGTGCATACTGTAACAGCCTGTAAGCTACTGTAAGGAGGGGCTTTAGTATTAGCATTATTAGCATAATTTTAGAAGAAAGGAGGACATGAATAACAAAGAACATTACCACAGTCACTGTGCCTGGAACTAGTGTCCCTAGTTTATCATGCTTGATATATTGGACGCAGAGCTGATGCCGATTTAGCTCGAGATTCGAGCTGAGCCGGCATTGGAATATACTGGGTGCAGCTGTAGCCAACGGCTGATACCCCAGTGTAACACCCGCGGTCGGAGAGGGCGTCGATTGTGGGTGTTTATCCCAAACAGTGTCAGCCTATGCATGGTAGCTAATACCCTGCAGTATATCTGTATTGCACGGTATTGTCATGAACAAGCAATCTGATGATTGCTTGTTCATGTCCTATGGGTGAACTGATCGAAAAGTAGAAAAAAAAATTGTTCTTAAATAAAAATAAATTAATAAAACTGCCCATAAGCCCCATAACCATATAAAGAGACATATAACGCAAAAAAAAGGCTAAATCATAACACAAACCCAACATATATAGCATCACCACATCCAAAACGACCCGTAGATTTAAAAAAGATCATTATGGAACCCGCTTGATGAACACAATCGAAAAAAATCTTTAAAAACCCACCAAAAATTATGATTTGAACCTATTTAATCCCACAAATAATGCAATAAAAAGTGATATAAAAAAACATATGTACTCCAGAATGATACTGTTACAAAGTACAACATGTCCCGCAAAAAACGAGCCAACAACCAGCTCCGTAGCCAAAAAAGTAATAATGTTATGCCACTTGGAAGACTGCGATGCAAAAATGATAGATAATTTTTCTTACGTTTTAATAAATTTTCCAAATAAAACCCTAATGTGGGGAAAAATCTAAGTAAAATGTGTCATCGTATAAATAAAAAGACGAAAAAAACAGTACTCGAATTGATGCTTTTCTGATCCCGCTCTCAAAAAAAGTTCATCAATTTTCAACAATAGGGGATACCAACCCCAAAATGGTAACACTGGAAAAAGCATCTCACCCCGTAAGAAAAATGCTGTCACATGGCCCCAATAATGAAAAAGCTAGATTTTATAGCCTACAAGTGGTGTCAATGAGGAAACTAAAATCCTGGCAGCTGCAGGTCCCTCCTTCCCTCTTGCGCCTTGCTGTGCGCCCATAAAACAAGTAACGGCCACAAATTGCATAACAAATTGTAAAATGGCGTTTCTCTTTTTATCTTTTGGAAATGAGTAAATTTTAGGGTAAAAGGAGCGTATAAATTTTACCATTTTGATTTAATTACTATAAAGATCTCAATGGGTTAACAATCTTCCTAAAATCTGTGTCTGATAGTTTAAGGGGTGCAGATCTGAAAATGGGTTGATATATAGGGGATATTTAATGTAAAATTTTCATTGAAAACAGTAGTTATCTCCAAAATAGTCAATTCTGAAAATATGGAAAAACGATATTTGATTTGTAAGCTGCGTGACCTCTAAATAAATTATGCAGTCATTTAAAAAATTATGAAAAATGTAGACATATAAAAAATGTTATTTGCCAACTTATTTAGGTGATAAATCCATCTGCCTGAAAACGCAATGATTTTAAATTTTAAAAATGGCAAATGTTTCAAAAAATTCATCATTTTTTTATCTTTAAAAAAAAACGTAAAACTTATCAGCCAAAATGTAACACTTAAATGAAGTACAACATGTGAGCAAGAATCTCATTATCAGTGTTCAAAAGTTATAACCATATAAATCGACACATGTCACAATACAAATAACGGGGCTGAGCATTAAGCTATAAACTGGTCGCGTCCTTAAGGGGTTACAAGAGCTGCTAGACTGAGATTGTATCTTACCTGTGTTGGAGTTCATTGTGCCATGGAAATTAAGTCCTCCATAACTATTTGTATAGTTGAATGAGGGGTAACTGTAACCTGCAAGTAAAAGTGAGTTCAGTGTTTATAATGTTTCTTGTATTTGCTCTGAAATTAGTTTTGTTTTTTGCTCATATTGAAAAAACATTGACACCGAAACCTAATTATGGTCTGCTAATTACAGAGGATTGTTCAGGTAAAAGCAATAGCATTGTTTTGTCGTCAGTATGCTATGTTACAATTCACATACATGATTAAAAGCATAGTAAATATATTTGTTTTATTTATAATAAAATTGAAAACTTCTGCACATTACATGTAATGTCATTCAATAGATTCTCCATTAATTGTAATGTTCCATAAATTGCTTAACATGTGAAGGGATAAGAAAAATAATATAAATAAAGTAGTAGTATGTAATAGTTAAGGAATTAGGAAAAGAATAAAGTGCAAGTCGTCATTGATAGCTATTTTAATGTGCATTCTTCAGTTACAAAATACAAGCTTAGACATGTATAAGACTGGAGTTTGAGTAGGAGAGAGCTATGTATCATCTTCCTACAATATTCCTGTGCTATGATTCAGACTTCTGGGATTTTATACTGTGTTTCTAATGTAACCACAAGCCTTACGATAATACTATATGAATACACACAAAAGGGGGATTCATCAGAATTGTCTGAGAGCAAAGCTGTTCTAGTTGCTCATGGACACAAATCAGAACCCAACTTTAAGTTCTGATTGTGCGTAAAAGTTTGACCAGACACTTCAGATAAATCTCCCCCAAAGAGTCAAATTTATTAACACTGGCTTGTATTTCTAGCTTCTTGGTTTACTTTGCTCCAAACTTTTGTTACACGCTCTTGCATTTAAAGGAAACTTGTCAGCAGAAATGAACCTAATAAATCCCTTCGAGCACCTTATCAAGCAGAATACATTCCCCAGATCATGTTCCTTATTTGGCCCCGGATGGTGATATCATACATAAACTGAACATGGAAGTGCTAAGGAAATTAGTAATGTAAAGGAGGCAGAGTGTTCCATACTAAAGTCAAGTTCTCCCTGCTGCCGTACACCTTCTCTGACTCAAGAGAGTCTGGTATTGTCATCTAAGGGAACAGAGACATCAGTCACAGCAGAGGAGAGGCTCTGAAGTAGGGAGTGCTTGACTTTAGCGTAGAGCTCTCAACCTTCATTACTTTATAGAACTAAGTTACATTTATCTTTTAAGTTGATATTATAGATGATACCACCATTATGGGTCATGAAACATGACAAGGAATTTGTAATCTGCTGGAAAAGGTATTCCCTTTAAGGCACAACCTTTCCATAAAGTCACCATTGTCTAGGATAGAACAAAAAGTGTCTTAAATATAAAGTTGATCATGTATGTTACTTTTTGGGTATGGAATATGGAATACATCATGATCATCAGGATCCTAAGAAATTAAGTAGTCACATTTATATTGTACAACTTCTGGCTGTTAGCTTTGCACTGTTACTAAATGTGTGCAAACATTTCCAAAATTTCTTCAGATTAAAAATGTTTTTCCAGTATATGCTACACTTCTTACAAAGTTTCTGAACATCTTATTGAAAAAACACGATCGAGACACAAAAAGTAAATATATGGCTTTCATTAGGTTTCCAGTACCTCCTCCTGTGCCCGAACCTCCAGCTCCACTTCCATAAATGCCACCAACACCCCCTCCTCCTCCTCCAGTTCCTGTCCCACTTCCACCAAAGCCATCAGAGAAGTTTGGCATAAGTTTCAGGCGCTTTCGTTGAACTTCTTCTTTGTCTAAGTTAGAAAGTGATAATAGAACAAAAGTCTTAAAAGCCGAAAACATAAGAGCGAAATATGAAAATGACGAAAAATTAGGTGTGCATGGCTGTATAAGAAAATACCAGTTATTGATTACACCGGTAAATGGTGAGACAAAGATGCTCAGTATTTTATAATAAGAGTAGTTTATACCAAATTAATTGGTATTTATATGTCAGAATCATTTGCTCCTCTTACCTTTTATTTCTGGATAGTAAAGAAATGGTTTGGGTTCACTAGTTTCATAATCAGATTTTCTTCGAAGCTGTACAAATACAGAGGCAGGCCTTATAATGTTCACATCCTTGTACTTAGGAGTTTTGAATACAATGGCAAACTAAAAGAAAAATAACAACATGTGGGTCTGATTTAAAATATTCTGTATATCACATCAATTTATACTGTACGTTAGATGTTGGTTTGTCATTCATAGACATGAGACCAAGAGCAAATATGAAAGCCATCTTATCAACTAATAGGGACAACTGTAGTCTGGATATTTCTAGCTTAAGAAAATCATTATTTCAGATAAAGGAGTCATTGGGGGTCATGTATCTTATCTCTGTTTGTTTTGGCCAGTTTTTGCCTGTCTTTTTTCCATCTGCTATTTGGTAATTTAATCAATCTCATTTTTTCCTTGTGTTAAATGGGATTTTTTTAGATCTCTTTTTGAGACATTTGTTCACATGTCTCAAAAATCTCACACAAATGTCTCAAGTCAATTAATTAAATTTTCTAAGTTTTCCTTAAGTATAGTTTCCTCTGGAGTTTTTTGCGGCAAAAAATTTTTTTGCTAATTTTTGACAATTTGAATTAATAATGTTATTTGCGACATTAAGCACATGTGGAATAGAAGATAAATGTTCTTACTGACGAAAAACAAATATCCGGCGGACATTGCATTTTTCCCCTTTTGGGGACATTATGAAATGTACCCAAAACAGTGTAAAAAATAAAGAAAAAACAGGAAGAATAAAGATAAATGACTTCCACTGAAAGCAGTTCTCTCCATCATAGACCATGTTTCGTAGCCACCAATCACTCGCCCAGTGGGATTATCTATTTATTATCTATCCTGTGGATAAGTGATAAATATTGTTTGCGGGGGAACCCCTTAGTACTATGCATACCTGTCTGTGCACATCTGTAGGTGAAAAGTCGCCAAATCCTTCCCAGATATGTCCATTTTCATCCTCTTCATAGAAACGTACTTGAATATCATCTACAGCATGCAATATGCAAAAATATTATAATACATAATATTTGTGCATTTTTTTGTTCATTAGAATGCCTTCACATTCCCTATTCTTTGACTACATGTAATTTCCTTTTTGCCACAATGTCTCTAGTGTACCACAAACATATAAAACTTTCAACCTCTCTCCCAAGCTTTCTGGGAAAGCTTGCTTGTCTCTTTGCATAACACTTATATACAGATATGTGCAAGAACTTTCACTTCTCTCTAAGTTTGTTTTAGGAATCTGTCCATGCTATATGGGCATTCTATGACCCTGTAGAAAAGTAATGGAGCTCCCTGGATATTATGTGGCATTAAGTAGGCAATCTGGGCAACATTTGCCTCTTTGTGGGTATAAATTGGCATTGTTTTTCTGAAAAATTGGAAATACACTGATTTATGTGAACTTTTTGGCACCATTTCAATATGAAATTTCATAATTGAGCAGCATGTTTGTTCAATGGTTTGGTATACTGTCTCTGGGTGCAATTTTTGCCATATTTTCCAGAGCAGTATATTGTTTTATGGTATGGAATAATGTCTTTATGTGCAATTTTTACTAGATTTCATTAGGTTGTATACAGATAAAGTTGGAGTTTACAGGTCACCGTTAAGCTATAAACATGACATTTTACTTGACAACACATTAAATTAAAATGTGTCTGATTCAAGGAAAACTTGTTACATATCTTTAGTAATATTCCTTTTTCTTCAAGCTATTCTTGCCCTATATTCTACCCTTGTAGCTTATTAAGAAAACTGTTAAAAAAATGGTGTTTATTTTGTGTAGCATTATAGCACCTTGGAATGTTCGTATTGACGAATATCACCTTCAGAAGATTTAGCATGAGTTCTTGTGAAACTAGAAATATGTACTTACCTTTTTGAACTTTATCACACAGAAGATAAATCTCTTCGCCTCCTGTAACACAGCCAGAAGTTCTATCCATCCGCACAATTTTTAAATTGGATGCATTGGGTGCTTCTATAAAACAAAAGGGAGGGAATAAGTTTATACAGTTAAAAGAATAGGGATATGAGGGACATTTATAAGGGCTTGTTTGCAAATTTTCTGGTGTACAAGCCCTGAAATAATCGAACTCGACAGGCATTGTGATCATTTTTCCCTTTACGCCACCTCCATGGGATTGGAGGGATGAGAAGGGGGGCACGGCCAGTGGTGGAGAGGGCTGGTGCGGGACATTTGTGCCCTATGTCTGCACACTCATTATAGCCTGTGACTGTACAAGCCATGAATGGTCGCTGATATTGGTGCAATTCTACACCAGGCAGGGCCTGGCACAGAACTGTACCAAAGTGCTGCCAAATTCATCAGGAGGCCAGTCTCCTTGTGTATCCAGTGGTGTATGATAAACGGCTACCTTAATTGCTAAATCCTCTGTAAGGAAAACTCTTACTTCTTTACCCTAGTCAAAGGCCTCTCACTCAGCCCAAACCCTACACTGTACTGAAGAGGAGCAACCACATTCAAACAGTGCCATCTACAGTTGTGAATCAGTTCCTTCTGGAATGCCTTTTTGCTCAGGGCCTGTTGAAAGCCCTGGAACATGAACTCCATCATTCTGTGCCAAGGAACACTATGATTTGCCATGCGGTTCTTTATGGACTGTTCCAAGGCACCCACACAGGGGGCTATCTAGGATGCCTGGTGTCTTTATGAACTGCTGTGATGAAATTAATTCATGTCCCCTAGATAAGGTATTATACCTACTCTGTTGAGGGCTTCTTAATGCTTATATACATAGGTATCATTATTCAGAACACTGAGGTCTCAATGATTGTGTCAATGATTGCTACCACAAATAACCTTCTCTAGGGACATACTTTATTTATGAATTATCTAAAACAGTAAATTCCACAAGTTTGACTGAATTTTACATACAGTGGAGCTATGGTATATACATTATATCCCATTCCAAGCTCTATATGCAACTACTTTATGAAGTAGTTGGCAGGCAGCTGGCAAGGAAAGTCAGACTAGGCATGGGAATGAGGAAATTGTGCAGAGGATGATGGGATATAGAGTTTTCACGAGCCAACTGGTAATATTGGTACTACCCTGTAGATAGAAATTGCACTTCTACAACTTCTATCTACCTATACTTGTAGAATTTAAATTTCAGAAATAATCAAGGATCAATTTTGCAACTGATCCAGAGACAAGTATTTCTTTTTTTAAGTGTGTGTGTGTGTGTGTGGGGGGGGGGGTGTAATTCCCATATGTCTGTCTGCATTTATGAAATGATTCTATGTTTAATTATCCAATTTACCTAAATGTGAGATATGCCATCCAGCTTATGATAAATCAATCAATTCATTCTATTGTTTCCAAACTGTATTGGCACACATATAGTATAGCATACCAGAATGCTACTTACTACTGTCAAATATGGGAACTGAGAGGACAGATTCAAGTCGTCTTGTAAAACCCCCGTTGCTGTCTGGCAAGAAAGCTGTGAACATCAGGCGTACCACACTGAGGTCAATGTCCTTCGACTGTTGGTACGCTGCTTGTCGAATCAGGTCTCTTTCCCGCTCTGTGACACAAAACATACAATATAATTAAATGAGTAGAAAAACAAATACAAAACACATTTAACCCCTTAAGGACCCCTTAAGGCCTATTTAGGCCTCTAAGACAGGGTCCCATTTTTCAAATCTGCCTTGTGTCACTATAAGTGGTAATACATTTAGAACAATATAAGATATCCAGGGGATTTTGAGACTTGTTTCTTGTGACAATTTGTACTTAAAATTGGTTTAAAAATTTAGAGGAAATCTTTAGTGTTAAGTTATAAAAAAAAAAAATGAAAATTTTTAAAATTCTTAATCTTCAGAATTCTCCACATTTGAAGCATATTGTTATAGCAGCCAATTTAATTCATAACTTACATTTCCAAAATGTCTACTTTATGTTGGCATAGTTTTCTAAGATTCTACGTATTTTATTACAATGTTATGAGGCTTAGCATTTGGGTGCCATTTTTCACATTTTTTGGAAAATGAATGAAACCTGTATTTAGATGGACCTGCTCAACATTCAATCGACTGTGAGAGGCCCAAATAATAGTAAGACTCGTAAATTACCCCATTATGGAAACTACACCCCCTCAACATATGAAAAAGCAAGCATGTTAATTAACCCTTAAAGTGTTTTATAGAGGTTATAACAAATTGGAGGTGCGTTCTACAAATTGTAGAATTATGTATTTTTGGACAATACATTAATTTTGGGCAGAAAATTAAACATTCACAAAGTATTAAATGACAAAAAGCTCCACAAAGTTGAATACCCAATTTCTCCCGAGTGCACTGATACCCCATATGTGGTGGTAATCTTCTGTACGGGCGCATGTGTATTTGTGTTTTTTATACTTTATTAAGTCTTGGGAAAGTATTAAGTATGGGAAAGTGACATTTTAGGGGCTTATATTTTTATTTATTTTTTATTTAAATGTTTTAAACTTATTTTTTTTAAACTTTGTTGTTACTAATACAAACAGAGGCACAGGGGATCCGATCTTTAGGGGGAAGACCGTTGCTTCTGGTGCCAGCTCTGTTAGTGAGCTGGTGCCAGAAGCAGGACGTAACATAACATCCTGGTGCGGGAAGTACCTTCCCGTAGGGACATACTATTATGTCCTTGTGCGCAAAGGGGTTAAGTAGGAATAAGTGTGGCAAATTTATTTAGCTAAAATATATGTATTATACTGGTTACTATCAATAAATTGAAAGCCAAATAAAAATTTTATTAAGTGAATACAAATTTCATTTATACATAGTGTAGAGGCAGTTAGATTATATTTCATTTAAAGGAAATCTACCATCAAAATCAAACATGGATAAACCAGAGACACAGAGACAATCATAGACCAACTTACTTCTAAAATAAACTTTTACACTTATGCTACTGAGCCTGAGGGGTTACGGTGGGTGTTTCCAGAGCCCCTAAAGTGCTGCAGTGTCACAACAAGCAAAATATGTTTTCCTTCCCCTGCTCTTTCCGTCCTCCTTCTGCAGGGGGAGGGAAGTGCAGGGGGAGGGGAGACCTGCTCTGCTCATTGTAACAAACAGTGGAAAGACATCACTGAGAGGCCCTGGATACACCCACCAGAGCCCCTCAGGCTCATAAGCATAATTTTAAAAGTTGATTTTAGAAGAAAGAAAGCGATGGATAACTAATGTAAGAAGATTACCACAGTCATGATGGATTTTCTATACATTAATTCCAAAAGGAAATATACTGTGGATTTGTGATAATGCATTTTGTTATTCCAGTTGTGCTTATTCAAAAACTTTACTTGTTTAATGGCGTAAAAAAAACTGCACAGCGGACATGAACTGCAAACTTTAGATCAAGGGAAAACCCTGGGACTAGTTGGGTGCGGGGAATGTCAGTCAGAAGTTGGGATTCAGATTCAGCTCAACCCAAACCCCCCCCCCCTGGCAAATAACACCTGCGATCGGCTTTGCCTTTGGAATTTAATGGGTTAATATCGGTTATTGGTGCTAGAAATTATTGCGGAACCAACTGGGATGGGTGGGAGGGCTGGTTCCATTGTAATATATGTTAATACAGTTTTGACTCTAAAGTCTAAAAGGGTTTATCAAGGTTTTTTTTTTTTTTAATACTACCCATGAACTAAGAATGTTATAGCCAAACATAAATATAATTGCCTCTTTAAAGTGTAACTGCAGTTTGATATTTTTAATATTATGTTGGTTGGAGCGATGTAAACATTTTTCAAATAAACTAAGCTGATAAAAAAATCAGCTTAGTTTGTAAAGAATCAGTTCCATAGAGCATGTCTATGGAGGCTGACTAAAAGCTTACATGTAATTTCCTGTGCTTGTTTATATAGTTCTGAGCAGTGAGGATTAACCCTTTCTGCTTCCCGTCTCACTACAGGATTCTACAGTATGTGCACTATTTTCTAACAGAAGATCTTATCAATCCATGGTCAGCCATGCTCTTTCCTTATGTGAAAAGTAAGTGTAAGTAAGAGGCAAGGAGAGAAACAATCATGTTAAATAGTAATACTCATAGAAAACTTTAGCCGGAGAGATAGCAGAAATGGTTAACATTTACTGCAGGATTTCTTTATAAAGTATATTAGAAAAATGTTCACTCCACCCTACACAATTTTAAAAATTATCTCAGGTGACAGTTACTCTTTAACCCCTTAACGACTTGGCCTTTTTTAGTTTTTTCACTTCCATTTTTCACACCCCACCTTTAAAAATCTATAACTTTTTTATTTTTCCACATAAAGAGCTCTGTTATGGCTTATTTTCTGCGTAACAAATTGCACTTCGTAGTGACGGTATTTAATGTTCCATGGCGCGTACTGGGAAGCGGGAAAAAAATTCCAAATGCAGTGAAAATGGTGAAAAAACACATTTGCGACGTTTTCTTGTGGGCTTGGATTTTACAGCTTTCACTGTGTGCCCCAAATGACAGGTCTACTTTATTCTTTGGGTTGCTACGATCACAGGGATACCACATTTGTACAGGTTTTATAATGTTTTCATACATTTAAAAAAATTAAAACCTCCTGTACAAAAATTTTTTTTTTGATTTTGTCATCTTCTGGCGCTAATAACTTTTTCATACTTTGGTGTACGAAGCTGTGGGTGGTGTCATTTTTTGCGACTTTTGATGGCGTTTTCATTGCTATCATTGTTAGGACTGTGCTACCTTTTGATCACTTTTTATAAATTTTTTTATATTTTCCAAAATGGCAAAAAAATGTCATTTTTTACTTTGGACGCTATTTTCCGTTACGGGGTTAAACGCAGTGAAAAACCGTTATTATATTTTGATAGATCGGACATTTTCGGACGCGGTGATACCTAATGTGTTTATGATTTTTACTGTTTATTAATATTAATATCAGTTCAAGGGAAAGGGGGGTGATTTGAATTTTTAGGTTTTTTTAATATAATTTTTTTTTTTTAAACTTTTTTTTACTTTTACTTTAACTATTTTTCAGACTCCCTAGGGTACTTTAACCCTAGGTTGTCTGATCGATCCTACCATATACTGCCATACTGCAATATGGCAGTATATGGGGATTTTACTCCTCATTCATTACAATGTGCTGATAGCACATTGTAATGAATAGGTTAAAACGAGACAGCTTCGGGCCTTCGTGAGGCCCGATGCTGTCATGGCAACGGATCACCGCTCCCCGTGACGTCATCGGGGAGCGAAGATCCGCGCCAAGATGGCGGCGCCCATGCGGCGCCATCTTTTTGAAGCCTCCGGCAGCATTGCCGGAGGTGATCGCGGTGAAAGCACCCGCGATCGGTGCTAGCACCGATCGCGGGTGTTACCGGTAAGCCTTTGCTGCAATATGCAGCAAAGACTTACCGGCTATGGAGAGGGCTCGACCCGCGAGCCCTCTCCATGCACCGGGACCCGGCGCGCGCCGTACTAGTACGGCGCGCGTCGGGAAGGGGTTAAAGAAAATATAACAACAAAATCAAGCATGGATAAACCAGGGGCACATACTCATAGATCCAGGTAATCTATTAGTAATCTTCTTATTTTTGTTATCCATGGACTCCTTTCTTCCAAAATCAACTTTTCAAAATTATGCTAATGACCCGGAAAGGCGTATGCAAATGGAAAATGAGGTTCAATGTGGATAAATGTAAGGTTATGTACCAGGGGCTAATAATCCACAGGCAACATATGTCCTTGGGGGAGTAAATCTGGTAGAGTCTCTCGTAAAGAAGGACCTTGGTGTACTAGTAAATCATAGATTAAATAACAGCATGCAATGTCAATCAGCTGCCTCTAAAGCCTGCATGAACTTGTCATCTATCAAAATTGGTATGGACTCTGTACAGGGATATAATATTACCACTGTACAAGGCATTGGTTCGGCCTCACCTGGAATTTGCCGCCTAGTTCTGGGCATTAGTCCATAAAAAGGATGCCCTGGAGCTGGAGAGGGTTCAATGAAGAGCCACAAAAATGATAAGGGGTATGGAGGGTCTTAGTTATGAGGAAAGATTAAAATGACTGTCAATCTGTGGAATAGGCAGCCTCAGGCGCTGGTCACAGTAGGGACAGCAAAGAGTTGCAAGAAGGGCCTAGATGCCTTTTTACATCTAAATAACATTGACGGTTATGTTATATAGAGTTGTTTCCTTAATCCCTTCCTCATCCAATCCCTCCCCTGACCTTGATGGACATGTCTTCGACCATATAAACTATAAAACTAGATCATTTAAAAAGTTGATTTTAGAAGGAAGGAGGCCATGTATAACAAATATAAAATTACCACAGTCGCATTGCCGGGATCTATGAGTAAGTGTACATGGTTTATCATGCTTGATTTTGATGGTAGATTGTCAACAATAAGTCATTATTGACTGCTTTGATGGACCTCAGAAGTTTACATTTGCTGGTCTGCACCCAATCAGGCCATAAAGGTCATATGCAATAAGTGTGAGCACCACTGCAAGGCATAAGTACTCAGCATAGATTGCAGAAGCAGAAACACAGTAGCGTGGGATTAAACAGTTATATACATCCTTGTTCTACTTATGGTGAATAAAAACAATAATCAAATGATTTTTCACTAAGCAGTGCTGACACAATATAAAATATCAACTATAACATGATGATAACCATAAGTCCTCTATTTACCATCTGTTCCTCACCTGTTAATGGCCTTTCTGCTGAATATGAATAAGTTAACTCAGGGTGAACCAAAAGACCAGCATTATATCCCTTCTTAAAAGCATCTATCATACGCGTCTCCAGTACCTCCATCACCTTTTTCTTTGTTACATGAAGAATTCCTAAGTTGGGAAACCTATTGATACACCAACATAAAAATAAAATATTTACTTAAATTTACTGCTATCAATACAAATATAACATAATGTACCGAAAATATAGCATGTGCTTTATCAATATATAAATACATTTTTTGTAGTATGTGTTATTCATTCATGCAGTTTTTTTTTTTTCTACCCCAATTTTACAATAGCTACCAAAGTAATAGTTCTGCGGTAAAGAAAAAAACTATTGCAACCTTCTCCTTCATGATAAATAAAATGACATACATTATTCATTTAATATCACCGGCCATAAACAATTTGATATAGGCATCTAAAGGAGAATTTGAAGGAGATTTTGTACTGGGAAAAGATGGATGTTTCACACAAAATAGGTTATTCTAGAAAGTACATTTCATACTCTTCCTGAGGGAGCTTATAAATCTGGAAAAATCTGGTGGCAGGCTCCCTTTAAGGACCTAGCAACAGGTGATCAATCATTTTTTGCATTTTCAAATCTTTTATGAGAAATAGGTTTTCATTGCTTGTAGACGGTTTTCACACAATTCAATTAAGTGTACTATTAGTTTTGTTCCAGGCACGTCCTATTCAAATGCTAAAACAATAACAATTTAAACATAATCATATTTATGCCAGCACATGCACTGTGACAACAAATACCACTGTGAGATGGAATCCATATAAAACACTTAAAACACTGCTATATGTACACAGGCCTTAACATTTCAGAAATTGGGTGTGTAAATATCAGCACTTGCAGTCATCTAGTGTGGGAAGTGTGATGTCACAGCACAAAAACCTCAAATGAATGTCATGCATATGTGAAACGTGCTGTGGTTTGGAATATCTGAACAAACCAAGCATATAGGCTTATTAGTTATTTCCTGCTGTCTTGTACTTTACATATTTGCCCAGAATCACCTGTAACAATACAGTAAAATAAAGAACAGCTCACCCAACAATATTGTCTTTAGGTCCCACATTTACTGAGCAGATTCCATCTTCACAATGTTTTCCCACTAAGCTGTGCGCATGTAGCCGGACATCTTTTCCATTGGTTACCAGCTGTACTATGATTTTGGCTTGGCCAACGTAGTTGTTTATCTGCAAGAGTTACAAACAATAATTTATAGACCACAATATAAAATAAGTAGGAAATCCTGTAAATCCGATTAATAATCCTGTAAGACATTTTCTCTCAGGGAAATCTGAGAAATAGAGAATAGCTTGTAAAATTTTGTGCTGACCTTTTTAATGCTGTTGTTGTTAGCAATGTACCTGCAACCGTAACTACTTTGTCAGCAAAGCTCGCTTCCACAAAGGTGTTATACAAGCAAAATCACTGTTTTTCACAATCCAACCCCTATACAAGGATCACTAGGCCACTTTCTTTGCTTCTTGTCCAGGAGTAGGTGATGACCTGCCTATGACCAGGGGAGTAACTAGGAGAGGCAAGGTCCCATAGCAGACTTCCCATATATATATATATATATATATATATATATATATATATATATATATATATATATATATATATATATATATATATATATATATATACACACATATTTATTCACTCTTACACACATACGCATATATATAGAGTATATCATATATGCACAGACATACAGTGCCATATACAGAAGTACAAGCAGTGAGACAAACAATAATAGGAAGGCATAAGTATATTCCTTTTATTATTTTTAAAGTTCCCCTCCCCCAGCTATATATAAAAAGTTTTATATACATGGAAACCCCTTTTAAGTTAAGGGTCACGCCAAAGGTCAGGGAAGTAATTCAAGAGCATAAACAAACAACAAGCCAGGGAAACAATCAGCAGGTAGAATACACAAAATACTTCTGCAGGTAATAATGAGCGACTAAACTTTATTTTTCAGGCACCTTTCCAGTGTGATTTATAATTACTTTAACTGTAATTTATGTGGAGGAGAGGGCAGAAGATGCGCAGGCACGTGGGAATCGCTGTTCACCAGTAATGGTGAGGAACCTTTTGATCATGGCCAGAGGAGGGAACAGGAAGCTGTGGTCAGAGCTACAATACATCCAATCATCTACCACCATACAGCTAAAAAAATGAAAACATGGAGAATTTCATTCAGTTTTTCAAACTATTTTTGGGATTTATATATTCCCATTCTATTCTCCAGTACCGTACAGATCATTGTATAAATATACAAATAAAATAATTGAACCGCACTCCACAAAAGAAGCATGCACGCTTTATTTTGGTGATAAGGTTATCTCTTATTCACCTATAGAAAAAGTTACTTTATCTAAGGCTGAATAAAAAAAAACACTTCACCATCACAAAGATAATTTGGGAAAGCTTCTTTATTACACTGGAGGGCTGCTGGATTATTTCACACACAGGGATTCTTTGGTCAGGTCTGTTGAAAGATCCAACTGCATTGGGATTGGATCCCTTTTTTAACCCTACCTGAACCTTTGTTTTCCAGAGTAGAAAATAAAATATTACAGAGTAATATGATAACAAAAGGCTTGACGGCCCTGCTTACAAGATCTTACCATCTATTAGACATCTCAGGTATTTGGTATTTTTCTTTAACTGTTACTCTTTATTTACAAACAATACAACAGTAAAATGCTGAAACAAACAAAACAATCTGCAGCAATTCCAATTACTTATAAGCAAAACATCTCATGCACTATAAAATAAGAAATGGTACAGAAATAGAAATAACCCAAAATCTCTGCACACTGACATGTGTAAACAGTAGCTTCAGAATAAATTGGTGCATCTGGAAGGCAGCCAATGCATTTCTAGTTCTCTGTAATGGAAAGTACACTAACCGGTCCATGGAAATTCCCAAATCAACGTGCAACAAATGAAGCTGTAAGTAATAAATGCTCTGGCCATAAATATGCTCTAACGTGAAAGGGATTCCATTAGATATATTAGGGAGAACTCTACTGTTACACTGCATATTTCCCTATTATTACAGACCAGCTGTAGTACCTGGTGTCTCCCAGGATAATATATAATAAAAGTAATTTGCACATGAGAATTACAAACCAAAGATAGAAATTGTATTATGTAAAATCAAAAAGTAAAGTATTAGAATCATTTCACATCAAAAATTCAGCACCACAGATATGCAACACAGATTAACTGAATGATTACCCAAGTAATGTGAAATACTTTATTTGCAATTCCGGAGGCCTAATGTTAAATGACACACTCAGCTTTATATATAAGTTGATAGCGGTGTCCAGCGCCACCTCAAGACAGCGGGCCTGCTGCCTTGGGGTTAAGGTGATCTCACAGAGATGGTCACGGTTGGGTCAGTTAGTAGATTAGTATTAAAAAAATTAAGTTTCAAGAAGAGAGAGGACATGATGTTAGAGACAGAGAAGGTCACTAGTCGATGTTACGTGCAGAAGTATACAGCTGGGTGTCATCAGCATAAAGATGATACTGGAAACCAAAACTGCTTATGGTTTGTCCAATGGGGGCAGTATAGAGGGAGAAGAGAAGAGAACCTAAGCCCTGAGGAACCATGATAGTAGAGGAGAAGAGAGAGAAAAGGAAACACTGAAATTGCAGTCAGAGAGTGGTCAACAGTATTAAATGCTGCCGAAAGATCCAGAAAAATTAGGAGAGAATAGTCACCTTTGGATTTAGCAGAAAGGAGATCACTGGAGACTTTAGAAAGAGCAGTTTCAATAGAGTGCATAGTATGAAAACCAGATTATAGGGGGTCAAGGAGGGAGTTAGCAGAGAGATAACCAGTAAGATGAGAATAGACCAGGACTTTGAAGATGAAAGGTAGATAGGAGACTGGTCGGTAGCTAACAGCATTGGATGGGTCCAGTGAGTTTTAATAGGAATGTTAAAGTCTTCAATGATGATGGTTGGAATTTCACAGTATAGAAAGTGAGGGAGCCAAGAGGCTCAGTGGTCAAGGATTGATCGGGTGAGGGCCAGGAGGACAGTATAATACAGCCACACAAAAAGAAAATGGGCAGAAAAGCCTGTGGGTGTGGATCTCAAAAGATGGGAAGATGAGAGAGTATACAGGAGGAATGATCAGGAAAGCGCATTGTGGAGAAAGGAGTATGTCTACCACTCCTCCCTGCCTATTCTCAGCTCTGGGGCAGTGAGTAAAGTGTAAGGCACCATAGGACAAAGAAGCAAGGGAGGCAAAGCCATCCATGTTTCAGTAATGGCAAACAGGTCAAAGGACTTAGAAAGAAAGAGGGCATTAACAGATTCCAGTTTTTTGCATTTATTGCATTCCATAGGGCACATAAAAAAGGAGTTATGGGAGGAGGAGAAGTTGAACAGGAATGGATATAAGAGAGACAAAAGACGCTTCGGAGATTTATAATAGGAACTGTTTTATCTTTGCCATTAAATGATTTAATACTCCACTCACTTCCAGAGTAGTAGTCTTTTATCTGCCACTAGATTATCTCTAATACTCCAGTCACATCCAGAAATGTTATATAATTTCTGCTACTCCAGCTACATCCAGAGCGGCAATATTTAATGCTATATCATCCCTAGTGACTGCAGCTATAGATTTTTCTGAAGTATCAATCTTCTGTTATATCAGCTTTGTTACTCCAATCACATCTAGAGCTTAAGTCTGATAACAGCAAATAATTCTTGAGTCACTTGTGATGTAGAAGAAGTGACATCCTGGTACCAAGCCATCAGTGCTGAAGACTGGAAGCCTAAGAACACATTCATTTTTTCGGTCAACTCTGCTTCAGTGCTGTGGGGTTTCTCCAAGATTCACCTTTAGATCTTACCTTCATTTAAGTCTATCAACAAAAATCTAACCTTAATTTGTGGATAGGATTTCTTGTTTTTCTCACTAGAAGCTCCAGGAAGTCCACCATGTGAAGGTCCTTCACACACATATCGAAAACGAAAGCCTCTCTGCAAAATAATAAAAATCTAATTTTAAATACAATAATTATTACTAATGATGTATATTTTTTAAAATGTAACTATTGGTTTTCAAAAGTGCTAATGACAGGTATCATTAATCACTAATTTTGCATTGCTAATATAAGAGGGATCTTTAAAAAGTTTCTGCACTTTATTCAGTACTTCCAAAGGTTAAAACCTTGTGGCAATGAATCCAGACTATCAATTGGTAGTTCCTTAAACTCCCATTTCATTTGTCTTAGGGCTTTCAATGTGTGGGCTGCAGTGTGGATCCAGGCATTGTTGTACAGCACAATTCACTTCAATAATTTTCTTTTCTGTTAAAGAGGATTTCAGGTTTCAATCTCTAGGACTATCTGCTCATTTTAAACAGTATACTATCGGTTTATAATTGTCCCAAAATCTTTGTAATATACACTGTCGAGCAAAAGGGCAACTAACTTTTGAAATTTTGGCTTTCAGGTTCCATATCTCACCATCCACTAAGTCTTTGAACAACAGACTATTATCATGGTAAAGACAAAATTCTTGTCTATCTCATACATAAATTTTTTTTGCAACCACCGGTATTTGGCATATCCTTAGTATACAGGTTCTTGTCATGTAACTTCATTGTTAAACTTTTGCTCCTGGTGGCAAAACTACAAATTACAACCTGTCCTCACATTACCAAAAATCTCTGTGTTTTTGTCACGGGTACTTGGGCTCACCCTTGCCCTTCTCCCCCCATCAGCACAGCGCCTGTGCCACTCACCTGTCCCCGTTCCTGTTCCGGCGGCAGTGTGCGCATGTCCCCGACTTCTAGGGCCCGCGCAGTGTGGCTCGCCAGTTCACTGCTCATTGGTGCGGATCTTTGTGCTCTATGCCGTTGATAAAGCTTGTGTCCCTGTCTTGTGCTTGTTTGTCAATTTCCCGATGTGAGCCCGGTTCTGCCTGTCTCCCACTCCAATCCCGTGGTTCCCTTCCTGACCTCCTGCCTTTTTCTGACTACGATTCTGCCTGACGTCTGTTATAAACTAGCAATAGTTATAAACTAACATTTCTCCAATACACATTCATACACTATATTGTGGCTGTTTCTCTGCTAATCCTCTGCTTTTATCCTCTATATCCCTTGGCATGCTGGTGGCTAAGAACAATCTGTAGAGTGAAAGAGGAAGGAACAGGAGATGCAGGTTTGGACTAAGGGGTCACTGAAGGGAGAGGAGTTGGAGCTATGCACCGTGCTAGTTCCGGTCTCTGTTCAGTAATTACAGAAGCAGCTTGATCATGTCTGCTCTGTCTACACTCAGCAATTATGTTTCCACACACAGAGAACCTCCTTCACCTCGTGCTACTCAATTTAATAAAGAATCTGTTACCATCTGTAAACATTCCCTGCACACAATCAATTTCTCTCCAGGTTTTAACAAGGCTATATTCTGCGGTCAATGAAAAAAGGGGTTTGCACAGCAGTGTGATACATATGATAAACAACATTTACTTTTGTGTGTACTATGTCTTCTCTGTTCTCTGTACTCCCAATATCCCAGAGTGATAGCATCTGCTGAATAGCTTGGCTGACACATCCATTATAGTAGGTAGTGTATATAGTAGTCATAAGGGTGTAATATATGTCTACCTGTGTAACAGTGCATAGATGTATACATGTGTGCTTAATATTCTGTGTGCTAGAACTGCAAGTGGTAGAGACTTATGGAGAATTATGGAAAGTGAAGGAAGCTACTCTGGCCTCAGTGCTCTTGCAATCAGCTGATGTTGCAATCAGAAACTGCCCGCCCACTTCAGGAGAAGCTGAAGATGATTTTATTGGAAGGGCTTATAGATATAACAGGATGGATCTCAGGCTAGGACGAAGCCAGCAGCATGACATAGGTATATTTGGATTTATTATCAAAGGCTTTCTCCAGCTGTACTAAAACTGTTTTCAGTCAGGTAACTTTATAGCTTATTAAATTTGCTTATGACAAGCCATAAAAAAAGAAAAGAAAAATGCACAAAAATTGTTATTTCTTTACCTGTTTAGGTTGCTCTACAATTTCGAGATATGGTCCATCAACTTAAATAAAAAAAGATAACATTTAGAAGCATCACAGTACAGGCGGTCCCCTACTTAAGAACACTCGACTTACATACGACCCATAGTTACAAACGGACCTCTGGATGTTGGTAATTTGGTTGGTAATGTTGGTGTTAATATTGATTCTTATGACAACACAACATTTTTAAAATCCAATTGTCGCAGAGACCAAAAAAGTTCTGGCTGGAATTACAATGATAAAATATACAGTTCCGACTTACATACAAATTCAACTTAAGAACAAACATACAGACCCTATCTTGTATGTAACCTGGGGACTGCCTGTACCTTGATTATCATACCACCATGATACCACTATGAATACTGATGTGCTCATTTGGATTATACATTAAATAAATAAATAAATAAATGCTTATTATGGTCAATTCATTTATTATCTAACAACACAGAGATTTTGCATTGCAATCCTTTATTCACTCTACCCTGTAGAGCTTGGTAACATCAGAATTTAGCTGGAGTTACCAGAGGCAGATTATATTTTTGTTAGCTTTTTACTGGGATACATTTTCAGTGCACCTGGAACAAAAAACATAGAACTTTGTACTAGCCAGTTGAAGGACATCATAGTGTAACTTTGATGGATCGCATTAAATCAATGTCCATCAGACAGCGTTCTTTTCCATAATACAACTGATCTAGTGGTTCTGTTATTTTTATTGTTCACAAATATATGATGGACCATAACAGCATAAATAAATAAAGATATAAACTTTAAATGATGGGATTTAAATGATGTTACAAAACAATTTAGTTACAACCCTCTGTTTGTAAAAAATTTTTTACATCAATTAATAGGAATAACTTCATAGTTTAATGCAGATCATAACACTGCCATCAAGCAATTGAGCATTCTCAATAAAAATCAAGAATCCACTATATTCTATCAATACTGCAAACTGTGCCCCATCCCAGGAATCATATGGGCATCCATTTCTCCCAGTATCTTACTAACCTGCCAAATCTATTTAGCAAGTATAAGAAGACAATTGGATGATAACATCAGTGAACACACTGGTTTGTTTAGACAGTAACTCACTCCCAGAAATAATCTGCTTGTTTTGAACCAAGGCTAGAGTTATCGTTTTGTTTTGAGTTGTGCAACTACAACTCATCTAAACCAAAAACCTTTGCAAATATTCAATTAAGTAACTTTTGACCAAAGCAATTCAAAAAAACATTTAAGATGCATTTCTCAAAAATGTAATTCTTAAAAAATTCCAGTCCTTTAAAATATTGAAAACACAACAACAGAATCCAGTAGTGAAAAATTAAAGGGGTTGAACATCATTAACAAACTTTACTAGGGTAAGTAGAAGATCCTAACAGAGTCAACCATGTTGTATATACCTCGAAAAAGTCTGTCTGTAGCGACCTGTCAGCAGCAGGACTCGGGACTTCCTGTGATGTCCTGGGTCCTACTGCCTTCCAGCAGAGGAGGGGTCGTGCAGTCATTACTGTGAGGTTGTGCATACATAGTATTCTCTATGGGGACAATGGGGGAACCAGAAAAAGGGCTCCTGATGACAAGTTCCCTTTAAAAGTTAAAAATTTACTTTGTAGGACAAACATAACCAGGCTCATATGCCAAAGTATGATGTGAAAGATATTTTTAGATACTGTAATAACATATATTCTATACCAGAAGTTAACTTAGGTACCATATTTCTTACCATTCCTATGTGGTGTATCGTGCGGTATGATTTGTTCATCATATAAATAGGCAGAACCTGTTGTGAAGTAGGCTTCAAGCATCTGCACAAAAGAATAAAAATGTAGGAGGATAGTCATTCCCATTGAAGTTTTAGATTAGTTTTCCATTATTTCTTTTTTTAGAACCTGTGACCAGGTATAACTTGATGTATTGTTTTTAAAGGACCATCAGAAATTATAGCTCTACCTATTAATGTAGAGCTGATGGTAGCAACCTTCTAAGCCCTAATCAACATTTACCTAATCCTATAATACACTACACTTTATCTACTTAATATGTTAATTTACGGCAGAGGCTAGTGGACCATGGCCTTGCCTCTCCGGGCAGAGGGAGCAAAGGTTACTGCAACCCCCAGTAGTCTCTGCAATCCCCCCATAACTGTGTGTCCTCACATTGCTGCTGTGGTCCTAGTTCCTTCAGAGTTCTGCACATGCATAGTAGCTCTGATGGTATCGCCGTTATACGTGTGTGCACCAGCTACACTGCGCATGGGCAGAGCTCCGAAGCGCTATCATACTTTTCAAAGAAGGGGAATGAAGGGAAAAGGGCTGCAGTGTTAGGGAGGTTTAAGGCAAAAAAAAAAAACTGACAACACTACAATGATACATCCCCAATGTTTTTTTTGTTGTTCCTGGTGGTACATATGGGATTCCTACATATCATACAATTTTTTTTGCTATCCAACCAGGTGCACTTAAACCTGTGTATTCTTGTTTTTACACAGTGTGGTCTAAAGCTTTATGTTTCACTTTTAAATTACTTCCTCTTTAAACATCCCGCATCACTTTCACAGCAGTTTACCTATGTCACAGTAAATCATATATAACACAAGCCATACAACTGTATATTTTTCAATGTGGTTTATGACTGTTCATCAGACTCATAAGAACATATACTCACAGGGTCTCCCATGTCAAACACGTGTTTCGCCATATTTGCCTGCAAAACAAAAGTTCATTGTTGTCTATCAGATCATTCTAAAATACAGCAGCAGTAATGACCCCAAGTTGTGGGAGGAGTCTCATTCATGCATGGAAGGCGTGATCACTTATCAAATTGAATCATGTGAATGTAAAACATCAGAGGATATATTACCTCCTCTACAAACTAAGACTATATTCACACTGCCGTTGCCCGCCCGTACCGTACCGTAGCGGGCAACGGCAGTGTACGGGGAGAGGAGGAGGAGGTGAGCGCAGCTCACCCCCGCCCCTCTCCATAGCAACCTATGGCGCACGGCGCCGTATTACGGGAAAAGATAGGACAAGTCCTATCTTTTTCCTGGGTACGGAACGGTACGGTGCCGCACGTGTGCTGCACCGTACCGCTCCCGTAGGGTGCCGTGCGCCCATAGAAGTGTATGGGGGACGTATATCGGCCGTATATACGTTGGCCGTATATACGTCCCCCATACGTTAGTGTGAATGTAGCCTAAAGAGATGGGTAGCAGAATGGCAGGAAGGCGATATCACTGTGTCAGAAACCGGAAATGCAGTAAAATATCTACGGAGGACATAACGTTGCAGGAGTGCCCCATGTTTCATTTGTACACCATGTTTCGGATGAAGAAGTATGTGTTACTTTTTCCCGGTACTGAAGATTGACTGCATTTCACTAAAATGGGCTGTATTGCAATTCTATAATCTGCCCATTGACAAAAAAATCTGCCCATTTTTTCTGGAAAATGAAGTATTATAGAATCCCCCTAAAGTACAGTATTTTTTTCAAAGAACTCATTGAAGTTCACTGAGAACTCTAAAGATGGATAAGTGTGAAAATTGTGAAAAAAAAACTTGGACTCACTCACTGGACGGCATTTCTCATTTATCTTTCATTGTACAGGCAGTCCCCGGGTTACATACAAGATAGGATCTGTAGGTTTGTTCTTAAGTTGAATTTGTATGTAAGTCGGAACTGTATATTTTATCATTGTAATCCCAGCCAAAACTTTTTTGGTCTCTGTGACCATTGGATTTTAAAAATGTTGGGTTGTCATAAGAATCAGGATTAACAATGAAGCTTCATTACAGACACCTGTGATAACTGTTATAGCTGTTTATTGTAGCTTAGGACTAAAGTACAATAAATTACCAATATCCAGAGGTCCGTTTGTAACTAGGGGTCGTATGTAAGTCGAGTGTTCTTAAGTAGGGGACCCCCTGTATATCTTGATCTACTGGTGTCTGGACTCTCATATTTGCCTTGTTTTATTTCTGAAATAGTTACTTGATATTGATACATTTGTGCAAAATGTTTACAAAAATCAGCTGAACTTTGCGCAATTGAAGTGGAGTTAATCTCCTCACTTGGAATCTAGGAGAGGAGACCTTCAGTGTAAAGATTCTATTAAATAAAAAATATGCCACATCCAGTTTTTTTAGACAAAAATAAAAATATTAGGCATAAGTCAGAAAAAAAAAAAAATTATGCCAAAGCCATCAAAGTTTTTAAGTTCACCTGATAAATTTTCCCTATTGTCTTTAAGTTCTATTCATATACCTTACCTTATATACCTATACTTTTCCACATATTCCTATGGAAACATTTTAATAACTTATTATACTGCATGATGAAGTCTGACATACAGTTATGGAATAAATCAAGACCACAGCTCTCTAGTATAGAACATATAAAGGTCCCGTGCTCCTAAACTGTTTTCCATTAAGCAGTACAGTGCATTTTTTCCCATTTTAAATCTTTTTATTTATCAAAAACAAGACATTGCAAGCCATTAATAAAACCTTCTGCAATAAAATGCTCACATATCATTTCCAGTATTAGGCATTACTTTATTTTACAAGCTGCCTTAAAGTCACAGGCCACGATCTAAAATATTTTCCTGTATTATGATATTAGAAATAAAGGAAATCTACCTTCAAACTCAATCATGATAAACAAGGAGCAATTACTCATAGATCCAGGCACCGTGCCTGTGGTAATCTTCTTATATTTGTTATCCATGGCCTCCTTTCTTCAAAAAAATCTACTTTTAAAATTATGCTAATGAGCCTGAAAGGCTCTGGGGTGTTTCCAGAGCCCCTCAGTGCTGTAGCTTCACTGCAATGAGCAGAACAGATCTCCCCTCCTCCTGCACTTCCTGCTGCTTGTAGATTAAACAGGAAGAGGGAGGAGGGAGAGAGCAGGCGGTTGGGTCCCAACAAGCCAGAGAGTTGAACTGATCCTTCAGAGTTTAGTTGTCTGTGAATGGGCTTTGGCTGTGTGTCGGGGGATGGGCAGCTTGCACTGCCTCATGATCTGTATTTATTTAGGTGAGTGATTGTGGGACAGAGCTTCTTTGTACTATAAAGACACTATACACAGTTGCACCCGCAGAGAATATAGCAGAGGTAGACAAATCACATTTTTTCCAGAGGCCGAGGTTAGAGGGACCAACTGATGCACACAAGCAATATATGTTAACAATCTATATGTTAATGCTTTCTTGTCTAACAGCCACTTAACAGCAAAGAAGCAATCTGATTTCTGATTTTTGCATTTATTAAGGGTGGCGTCACAGGGGGCGAATATATTGTGTTTAGAATTTGTTTACATTCAAAACACCGGTTGCTTGTTACCGATCGCACATGTTTCAATGATGAGACAGAGCCCGGTCCCTGAAGGTTTGCATGGTGTTTCTAAATGCAATGTAAAAGCAGCCTAAACATTTTGAAGCCGACCCGAGTATAAGCCAAGACCCCTAATTTTAACACAAAAAACTGGAAAAACATATTGACTCGAGTATGAGCCGAGGGTAGGAAATGCATTGGCGACAGCCTCCCCAGTATACAGCCTGCCAGCCCCCCGTTGTATACAGCCTGCCAGCCCCCCGTTGTATACAGCCTGCCGGCCCCCCATTGTATACAGCCTGCCGGCCCCCTGTTGTATACAGCCAGCCAGCCCCATGTTGTATACAGCCAGCCAGCCCCATGTCGTATACAGCCTGCCAGCCCTCTGTTGTATACAGTCTGCCAGCCCCCCATTGTATACAGCCTGCCAGCCCCCCATTGTATACAGCCAACCCACAGTAGTAAATAGCCTGCCAGCCTTTAAAAATAATAAACTCAGAACTCACCATTCCGACGGCCCGGGCAGCTCCGCTTCCATCTTCATGTCCGCAGCGGGTGCGCGGCAGCTCCGTCTGCAGCGCCTCTTCTTCTTCAGGCCGGCACTAGGACCACAACATCTCCGTGTGCACAGCACGGCCGGTACACAACTGTGACACCACAGTTGCTGACAGCACCGCTGTGTGCCGGCAGGGCCGTGCGCACGGAGATGCCGTGGTCCTAGCACCAGCCTGAAGAAGAAGAGGCACTGCAGACGGAGCTGCCGTGGACCCACCGCGGACATGAAGATGGAAGCGGAGCTGCCCGGGCCGCCGCAATGGTGAGTATTGAGTTTATTTTTTAATATATCCGTGTATATACAGTATAAGCCGAGTGGGGAATTTTCAGCACAAAAATTGTGCTGAAAATCTTGGCTTATACTCGAGTATATAAGGTAATTCTTTTCTTGAAAGTATTGTAGAAGTTTGTAGTATCATGATACTACTCCAGATATCATATTACACTCAAAATTCTGATATCAACGCAACCCATAAGCTAGATAGCATATAGACCCAATGTTTGTGATGTGTCTAATAACTTGCTAAGGGCCATAACCCTTCAAGTTAGCGGAATTTTGGGTGGCCAGAAGAACCAGAATTAACAATAAAGCTTATTGGCAGACACTTATAACTCCTACAGCTGTTCATTGTAGTCTAAGCCTAAAGTACAGTAAATTACCAACATCCAGACGTCCGTTTGTAACTAGGGATCGTTTGTAAGTCGGGTGTTCTTTAGTAGGGGACTGTCTGTACAATATAACTTGCTATACAGCATAGAAAAGGCATGGCATTGTGAGGCTTACTCAGAGCTATAAACTGGGTAACACTTATAACCTTTGTTGCCCTTTGTGCTTAAACTAAAAGCAACTAGGCTGAATATAAAGGGAATGCCAAATGTTCTGCATTCATTTTTTTCCATATACATAAAATAGTAACAAACATATCTCATACAATACATAACTCTGTCTTTTTCATCTCTTCTTCCTCTATCTCTTATTGCTAGGAGACTGGGGGTCTCCACAGTCTATATTTGCTTGTATATTTAAAAAAAATAAATAGAACAATAAGAAAAAAAAATAGGAAACAAGCTTTTTGAAAATGACTGCAATTCTTCTTCCCTCTAGTACTTTTGATACAGAGAGAAAACATCTTTCTCAGTATTAGAATATTGACCACAAACACGTAAGTACTACATATGCATTGTTCTCAGCCACTCTGAAAGCAAATAAAATGGAAAGTGTTTTCTGTAGACATCCACTGTAAAGCCAACAAGCAATAGAAAAGAAGGAGTATCATGCTTCTTGAAGGAAGCCACAACTATGAGCATTTGTCAACGATAGTAGTCCAAGTGCAAAGCATATACCCTCTGGCAGCAGGGCAAATTGCATGCTTCAAAAATTGTTACAAATCTAGTACTTTCTAAAAAATGTAATTCTTTACTGTACCGCCGCGGGGCCGCCATTGCCGTCTATGGGGATGTATATGTGGCCGCATATACATTCCCCCAGACGGCCGTGTAAATGAACCCTTAGAATGCCACACTTTGCTCTTACAGAACGATACAATTACCAAATGCAGCGAAATATATATAGAATATGCCTCTGAAGGGCCAAATAGTTCTCATATGACTTATAGCTAAACCAAGACTACAAAGTGACACACAGATTTAAAAATTTGTTCTCACCTGCACCAAAAGTTAAGGTGTGGAAAACATCTTGCGCTACATTAAACAAGGGTTTAAGATTTTTACAATTTCCTGATTACAGTTTGGGGGAAGGGGGGAGACTGCTTTCATTATACAGCGGGTCCCCAGAATACATACAAGATAGTTTCTTTAAGTTTGTTCTTAAGTTGAATTTGAATGTAAGTCGGAACTGGTGTATTTATCATTGTAACTCCAGACAATATACCTTATATACTCGAGTATAAGCCTAGTTTTTCAGCACAAAAAATGTGCTGAAAAACCCAAACTCGGCTTATACTCGAGTCAAAAAAATAAATAAATCAAAACTCGCCTCTCTGGCAGCACCCGTAGATCTTCTGTGCGATCCATCCGGTATTGTTGTGCTGCACGACAGGGAAGGCTGGCGGGCTATATACACTGGGGCAGGGGCTGGCAGGCTATATACACTGGGGCAGGGGCTGGCAGGCTATATACACTGGGGCAGGGGCTGGCAGGCTATATACACTGGGGCAGGGGCTGGCTGGCTATATACACTGGGGCAGGGGCTGGCTGGCTACATACTGGAGAGGCTGTGACCAATGCATTTCCCACCCTAGGCTTATACTCGAGTCAATAGGTTTTCCCAGTTTTTTTGTGGTAAAATTAGGGGCCTCGGCTTATACTCGGGTCGGCTTATACTCGAGTATATACGGTACATTTATTGTCCCTGTGAAAATAGGATTTTCAAATTTTGGGCAGTTATGAGAACAAGGATCAACAATTAAGCTTCGTAACAGAGACCTTTGATATAACCTATATTCAATAATTGCAGCCTAAGGATACAATGGACAGAGAGGTCTGTATGTAAGTAGGGGTCGTCTATAAGTCTTGTATATCACTATGAAGCACAGAATCCTGGCTTCTGCACTGTGGACAGTCTGTAAGTCTGACGGCCGTGTGCACGCCCATTTATTTGAGAGCTGCGCTATTTCAATAGCTCCTATTTACCTCTACGCAAATAGTGTAAAACAGCTGTTCCTGTCTGTTATTGTAATTCTCAACAAGTGGTCAGAAGCTGCAGCTCTTAATACTATCTTGCTGAAAAATACTGCCATGTAAATAGAGGCTTTATTTTTTAGGGATTTTAATGTTTTCGTGGGCTTTTTTTAAGTGAGAACAAGTGGCAACTCTTAGGGGGGTGAGCACTAATCCCCCCTCAATTGCAAGCTGAGCAGCTGCCTGGCAAGGTCATGGTGTAGTGAGACACTAAGTGCTCAAAGCATGACCAGGTGGCACTGGCCTGAGGGAAGGATTTTGCAGCCGTATGACCTGCCACCATGTGGTCATGTGCATGGGGCCTAATTTAGTTCTGAGTGTGGTATATTTCATCTTAACATTACTGCTTTAATGACTGAAATCTAAGGAATCTTAACGGATATAACCAGAGCAGTTTTATTTTACAGATTTATTCCCAATAAAATAAAGCCAACAAGACCATGTGCTCAGCATCATATATATATATATATCGCAGGTATTTAACCGCAGCATTTAAACTGCCTTCAGGGGGTCTTTTCCCCCACGATCAACAATAAGGGATACAACCCCAAAATGGTAACAATGGAAAAAATCTCATCCTGCAAAAAAAATGCCGTCACATGGCCCCCCAATGTACTATGCAAAATACTGAATACATGTGGTAAATATTGTGACAATTTGGTCCCCTACTTAAGAACACTCGACTTACATTCGACCCCTAGTTACAAACGGACCTCTGGATATTGGTAATTTATTGTACTTTAGTCCTAGGCTACAATAAACAGCTATAACAGTTATCACAGGTGTCTGTAATGAAGATTTTTTCTTAATCCTGATTCTTATGACAACACAACATTTTTAAAATGCAATTGTCACAGAGACCAAAAAAGTTCTGGCTGGGATTACAATGATAAAATATACAGTTCCGACTTACATACAAATTCAACTTAAGAACAAACCTATAGACCCTATCTTGTATGTAACCCGGGGACTGCCTGTAATACTAATACATTGGCTATGAACATTTGTACCTCAATTTGGTCCTACACTGTTAGGTTGTTTAGATTGTGAGCCCCATGGGGACAGGGACCAATTTGACATGCTTTGTGCAGCGCTGCGTAATCTGTGGGCGCTATATAAATAGAGAATTATTATTATTATTACACTGCTTTTCACCAGTTTCCACCATATCTTGTTCCTCCAGTAATAGTGCTAAGTTAACAGCTGGTAAATCATGTTACCTGCTAATCTGTGTCTCTAGGATTTCCAGATGTTGATACCTTTGGTCTAATGCGCAACCGCCTGAATTGTGCATTCTAGTCACTTGGAGTCAGTATTCTTTTTGGAGGCAGAATCCTGGAGTGCAGGGATACAAAAGTCTACATCTCATCAAGAGTCTTATATTTCACAGCAGGACAGTACTTCTCATAATATCCTGTATGATCCTGCTGAGTGAGCACAACCTCTAGTCTTTGTGTTCTGTCTGTAGGATGCATCTTAACAGATAGTTATACAACTGAGAATTAAAGTGGTCATTTATGAATTCATGTGAAGTCTTTCATGGACTAGGTTTTGAAATTTATGTGCACAGTTCTGTGTGACTTTATGGATAATACACTATATTAATAAAGTGCAATATTTCTCATCACAAATTGTCACAAATAAATGCCACCTCCACCCTATCTTCAAAGACCAGTAATTTTTTAACACCATATCATGTGACTTTTTTGTGTCATTTTGTAAATTCTGTTACTTCTCATGTAATATTCAGTTTGTTAAAACATTAGGCACACTTTAAAAATTATTTATGAGCTACAGAAAGTAAACGGATGTGGATAAAATAACTGTCATGTCATCTATATATAAATCACAATACTTTAGCAATACTTTTAGTAAGTATGACACAATAATGTGTGAATAATGTATCAGCACCAGAAACAGCTATACTAAACTGAGTAAGGGAATGGCTCAGAAATTACATACACCAGAAATGATGTGTCGGTACCAATCTATAATTCATTTTAAAAGCCAAAAAGATACTGCACATATCAAAAATATACAGAAACTAAAATGTATTTTAAAACCATTAAATCCTGAGGCGCCCGCTTCCCAAGAAGTCTCCCTTACCTACTTTGTAGGCCCAACCCTGTTTAGCTTCCAAAATCAGATTCAGGGCCAATAATGTATCAAGGAATTAATGAAAATAAAGTCTCATGTAGATCCAAAGCAGGGTCACAAAAAAACTATAATACAATATTGATAGCTAGCACACCATATATTTTGTGTAAAGATAAATCTTAAACACTCAGGAGGTAAATCAATAGCACTGTGGGATTAGACCAGAAGCACTACAAGTAGCCTAGATACCAGTCCATTTCAGACTATGTAGTCTTATGTAGCACCTGGAAAGTAACCACTGATATGCACAATAAAGTTTATACGGTACACATGTCCATCAAGTTCAACCAAGAACGGGAAGGGATCAGATGAGTAAGGGAAAACAATGCTATATTGTAATATAACCGTCAATGTTATTTTGATGTAAAAAGGCATCTAGACCCTTCTTGAAGCTCTCTGCTGTCCCTCCTGTGACCAGCGCCTAAGGCAGGCTATTCCACAGATTCCACAACTGTAAGTTGTACTCCCGCTCTCCGGCATTGAGTGCAGCACCGACCATCATCAGGCGCCTATGATTGTATGCAGAGTATTAGGGGTTCAGTATCATCAGCTGCACACCCACTACAGCATGAAGCAATATGCTGTAGCTTGTGTGTGGCAGTCAATGTGACATCACGGCTGAGTCTCTGTATACAAAAAGAGGCCGCCGGTGCCAGGCAAGGTGACTTCAATTGGTTTGTTATTTTTATAAACCCCCCTGGGCCCTTTTTAAAATGAAGTTAAAAAGAACATGATCCCGGACAACCCCTTTAAAGATCAAGATTTAACTGCAAAAGAATCCTTTCAAAACATAAATCTGAACTAAAAACTAAAGCATCCCCAAAGTGTAACATCACACACTGCAAACTATATAGGGTGATCACAGCTTTACCCCAGTGAAGCACAGCTGGGGTAAGTTTGTCTAAAACCACACCATATTGCTTACCTATTGGTGAAAAATGTAATAGAATTGCTAGATTAAAGTAAAACAATACTACTGTATCTTCACCCTAAAATATGGTCCTAAAAACTGAGCCGAGGGAGCGGATGTTTACAGAACCGATTTGAGAGACTATGAACATTAGATTCATAGTAGTGATCTGTGTATATTAGATATGGGTAGCACTGTCAACTATCAAAGACTTCTGACAAACATAGTACACTAAGAGGAAGTACTAAGTATGGTGACATGTTCAATGAGAAGTTCCAGGGGAATTTCACATAAATGACATTTCTTGTCTCTAACAACGGATTAATAGAATCAATATTACACTATGGGATAGGGGTGTGCTCCCAGGACTATGGCCCTAAGGGCAAATGCACATGAAAATACTTTTTTTAACAAATCAGGACCCAAGACCCTTATTTTAATGGATCTTGTGACCAATCCATTAAAGAGAAGAGCATGTCCTAGCCAGGACAGCTATGCAAGGATTACTCTAAACTATAATTTATGAGGATAGGTGAAAAATGGATGCAAGACTAATATGTTAGGTAACATCCATTTCTCATGGCTCATTTTGGGCACCTGTGTGTGCAGGAAGCCTTAGGGGTCCCTAAAATGCCTCTTCCCTACATGTTAGAGCGCCGTGCTATGGTTCCAAGGCAGCAATTTACGAGTTAAGAGTTGAAATTCATGTGGCCTGTCTAATACAGTAGACACCAGCCTTCCAGGGAGAGGGCTCAGCTCCCCTGTGATGTAATGACACATCGTCACGTACATCATTTAGTGTGTATATCACATAAAGTGTCTAAGTGCCTGGCAGGAACAGAAGCATTCCACCAGGCACAGATTTGTCAACACTTCTTTTAGGACGTCTACGGGATGCAAGTTGGCTAGAATGGCTTTATTGAATATTGTTTCATAACTTTTATAGACTCATAGTGCCATGCTACTGCAGCTTTAGAGAAAGAGATATGACTGAGAAAGTAGCCTGTTGTGTTATTCTGCAACGTGGTTACACAAAGAACTCACTAATGACTTTATCTCACTACCGGGCAGGGCTGTAGAGTCGATCAGAAAAAACGTCAAACTCCTCAATTTCCCCAACTTCGACTGCGACTCTAGTTCAACTAAAAATCCACAACTATGACCCCACAGTCCTGTTTTCTTGGCCACTCTAGCATTGCTAAGATTCCTTCATGGTGCCTTATTCCTCTACAAAGCATGAACATAAATTCCAGCACACATACATCTCAATAAAATGCATGTAAAGGATGCACCACCAATACCGACAGGCCACATGCAGACTCTCAAGCCATAAATTGTGGTCCGCACCCGGCTGACAGTCAGAGTTCAATGAACGCTTACATATCTGATGAAAGCATTCAATGATACAGAAGGCTGGGTAGTGGTGAGTACAGATGAGTCCTTACTGTTCCCCCTGATCTTTTCATGCGGCTCTGCTTTGTACCCTAACTCCTGACACTAGTTTTATGCGTTGGGCTAAGGACACTGAGCCGAACAGCCTCAGGAGCAGGAAAGAACAAAGGAATTTTGTGCTGTATTGTGGTTGTTGGGGTGCCAATTACTGATGCAGTGTCATAAAAAGTTGGACTCCACCAATATGGTCACCAACTGAAAATCCACAGCCCTGCTATCAGGATTTCAACAGTTTAGGACAGAAAGAGATTTGCAGTTGGTTGGCAAATCAAAAGAGGGAGGACAAGTGTTAATTTACTGGCTATGTTACAGTAAAGGAAAGGTTCTAGAGTAATAATATAGAAATCTTATTGGTAGACCCTTTTTTTCCTACTAATAATCCAAGAGAGTTTGATATTACCTATGTACTATCAGTTTATGTTCCACCCTCTGGGAACTCAATCACTGCTGGTGACATGTTAGGGGTCAGAGTTAGTTATATCCAGAGCAGCATGCACATTTCTGAATTTCATACTTGTGGAACTAGTGGCCCTAAGGTCTTAGATAGAGTTTACATGAACCGAAGCAGGCATATAAATTTTCTGCTTTACCCACCCTGGGAAATTTAGATGACTACGCTACACGGCAATGTGTGTGTTATTTTCTTGTGGTTAAAGGAAATCTACCACTGGTTTATAGCTGTATTCACTTTTAATGCTGCTGGGTAGCTCCCAACAGGGTGAACATGACCGTTTTTTTCACAGGGCGGGGCGTGCAACTGTCTGGGCACCGACCATGTGCATCAGGTGGGGGTGCCAGTCTCCATCCTACACCTACTTCAAGTTGCATAAGAATCAATATCATCGGCATCTTTAAGACGCGGATGCCATTCATAATTAATGCACAGCATGTGTCTCTGAGCTCCTGTGTTTCGCACTCTCTGTGGCATCAAAACACTGTATGAGTCATCAGCAGATACCGGGAGATGGGTGGCAGCAGCAGGAAGAAGAGGAAGCCGGGGGAGCACAGGAGAGGTAAGATTTTATTATATATATATTATGTACCGTATATATACCTGAGTATAAGTCCAGACCCCTAATTTTAACACAAGAAACTGGGAAAACCTGAATATAAGCCGAGGGTGGGAAATGAATTGGTCACAGCCCCACCCCCAGTTTATAGCCTGTCAGCCCCTGTAGTATAGAGCCTGTCAGCCCCTGGAGTATATATCCTGCCAGCCCCTTGTAGTATATAGCCTGCCAGTCCCACTAGTATATAGCCTGCCAGCCCCTGTGGTATATAGACTGCAGCCCCCCCCGTATATATTCTGCAGCCCCTGCCACCCAGCATATAGCCTGCAGCCCTGCCCCCTCAGTATATATCCTGCAGCCCTGCCCCCCCCCCCAGCGTATAGCCTGCAGCCCCTGCCCCCAATATAATGCCTGTAGTGTACTGACCTTCCGACACCCCCTGGCTGGTCCTCTTTATCCATCGATGCTCCGCAATCGGCTCCGTGTCCCAGAATGGTCTGTCGCAGACATCATGACATCAGCCACAGGTGGACATCATAGTGTGTGTCAGGGTGCTGCTGAAATCAAGATGCCTGCGACGGAACACGCCAGGACACGGAGCGGATGCTGGAGCATCAAAGGATAGAAAAGGACTGGCCGGTGAGGTGTCAGAAGGTGAGTACACTTCTTTTTTCTTGACTCAAGTATAAAGCGAGTTAGGGCTTTTCAGCACAAACTCGGCGTATATTCAAGACTAAAAGTTTGGATACACCTTCTCATTCAAAGAGTTTTCTGTATTTTTATGACTATAAAAATTGTAGATTCACACTGAAGGCTTGTACCTCTCTGTAATGGGGCACAATAGGCATCCCTCTACAATGGCTACCGAAAAGACATGGATTATGGAAGGAGAAAAGTGAAAAACCGATACACAAAGACGCAAAAAACGTGCAGTCACTAGTGCACTGTTCTGTGTTGACCATATAAGATAGATCGGATATAGTATGGTTACTTTCTCAGCGTCTTACCATAATATCCCAGGCCCTTCCTTGAAGTGCAGGTCCCAAGGGGGAACATTTTCATATTATATGAGTAGAAATAGCGGGTATGCAAGGATAGGTTCCCCTTAATGGTGAGCAGAAAGTTGTCTAGCTAGCCAACAGAGAACAAGTTGACAGCTATAGCCTTGCTTCTTGCTTAATATCAAAGCTTGCCTTGCAGTGGTGGGGTCCTGGGTTCAAATCCCATCCAGGTCAACATCTGCAAAGAGTTTGCTCTCTCCATGTTTGCGTGGGTTTCCTCCCACACTCCAAAAACATACAGGCAGGTTGATTATATTGTGAGTCTCATGGGGACAGGGACTGATATGGCAAGCTCTGTGTATTGCTGCGTAATCTGTGAGCGCTATATAAATAGAGGAATTATTATTATTAAAGCTCCTTCCTCATAGTGCTTGCCTAAGAGGGATGCCTACTACATTTTTCTCATTAGTAGGCTAGACCTTGCCTCTGGTCCTCTGAATAGCCTGCTGATTGCTTCCTACTTTGGACTCGAGCCCCTTTAGATCTGTGAGCCTGAGTTACATACTCAAACGGGGCAGATGGCAAAAAATAATTGGCTAAGGGGTTCATGGAGTTACATCAATAAATCAAAACACATTGATGGATGATGCTGGCTGGACTTCCGCTGCTTGATGTTATCTTAACTGTAAAATGGTGTGTGGACATAATCATAAACTATGTACCATATTTTACACTCTGCCAGTCGCTCCTGCAGATGTTTAGTGGCAAAGGCCCAACAGGGGATCACCTGCGCCACTGGTGTAACCCTGCCATTACAAGAACACATGCTTTTTCAGACACAAAAACCGCATGCATTTTTTGAAAACACATGCATTTTTGACCAGTTTGAATTAAGGTAATTGGTCAAACTTGTCAAAAACGGATGCTTTTTCAAAAAACGCATGCGTTCTTGAAAATAGCATGCGTTTTTTGACGGACTGCTTGAAATCGGGCCAAAAACGCATTCAGAATGCCACGTGAGGCATCACCCTTATAGATGCCTCAGTTACAGGGGAAAACTTGTAAAAGAAGAAAAATAAAGTAAACATTTTTTTAAAAGTGAAAATGTCCACCAGGGGTCGTTTATGACCTTGAGGGGGACATATAAAGTAAAAATACACACACAAAATATTAAAAATATTCATAAAAATACATTCACATTTCTCCATATAATAAAAAAAAAAAAACGCTAAACTTCAAAAAGCATCGCCATAGTCACCCTGTTTGCCCGAGACTATACATATTATATATCAAAACGACCTAAACAAAATAGGGAATTCATTAATAATGTTCATTTTGAGTTAATTTGAAAAGTTAAAAAATCTACTATAAATTACAAAAAAGCCTTTTTTCCACTTTTAACCCCAAATAAAAATGAAAAAAAAACATGTTTAAACTTTCATTACCTTTTTAAAGGGGCTTTCCCACAAAATAAAATTCTCAAATTTCTATCCCCTAGTGATGTTAACACAATAAAGATAATTTTAACCTTTACCTTACAATTTTACAGTTTTATTGCTGTTTTAGCTCCTATCACTCAGTGCAAAATTGCAGGGTGTGGGCGGGGCCTCTCTAAGCAGACATTGCATGACCCATCTAGTTGTGTGGGGTGAAAATGTGGTTAGATTAGCACGGTACAAGGTGTATATGCACTTTCATCTGGCTTCTGACATTGTACTAACACATAGAGAGATGAGACAGATCAGAGATGCATGAGATCCATTAGATGCCTATTACAGAGTCAGCTTTGCTACATCTGTACATATTTGCCTGCATTCCCCTTCCCCCGGATAACTTATCTCCTTGTAGCTTGTAGTTTGCTGCTTGTCTCTCCTCACAATCTCCTGCCAGGAAGTGAATCAGTGTCTGTGTCTGTGAGCTACAGGCACAAGACACAGTAATCTCATCTGCACAATCTCATCCAAGATGGCGCCGGACCTTAAGTCTGCAGTTACAGGGTCGGATCTAGGGGCAACTAAAATCATGTACAGCAGGACTGATAGAGACAGGATGGACTATTAACAAAAATGCATCATTCCACAGATTTGAGAATGTGTTATTTAGTTATCCTGAGTACATATAAGAAACTTATCTTTGTTGGAATACCCCTTTAACTAGCACCACGGGGCACATTCACTATTGGTCGCGTGCTGCCCTTTTCTTCTTTCATGGCTAAAATGGATTGCACAGGAGAAGTGTGTGTGCTGCGAATGAGAAGCACCTGAACCTTTTGTGGCGCAGCTGTGCTAGCTTCCATGCGACAAATATTAGCGGACAATCGGATCGAGCTCCGTATTTCACTTTCAAATTGTGTCACATGCTCTATGTTAAAGATGCACCACAAAAAATATGGTAAACTCTGTCGGACCATTGCGGGAAAGCGCCAGATTCATGATTTCTGGTGCACAATCTTAATGAATTGCCGCTTTATAGACAATGGGGCAGATTTATCAAGCTGTCTGAAAGTCAGAATATTTCTAGTTGCCCATGGCAACCATTCACAGTTCAGCTTTCATTTTACCGGTGCTCATGAATATTTTAAAGGGGAGCTGTGATTGGTTGTCATGGGCAACTAGAAATATTCTGACTTTCAGACAGCTTGATAAATCTGCCCCAATTTACTTTTAGTGAACTTGAGTGACTTTGTAAGTAAATGTGCCCCAATGTGTCCCAAAAAAGACTGCAAAAAATGAAAAAAAAAAAAAAAAGATAGCATGCGAAAAAAAAAAAAACGTTATGGCCCTTAAACCTGCACTTACAAAAATTCGCTAAAAATGTTCGGTTACTAAAGCCTTTTCAGGCCACGTCAATGAGGGGGTTAATAAATATGGCCCATTGTTGGGTGATATTGGGAAGTGTGTATTGGGACATTACGTTGTGTGATAACATTAAGTGTGACATTGTATAGTGGAACAGTATATACACTGTGTATGGTGTGAGGCTGTATAGTAGAAGATTATGCAGTGTGATATTGTATAGTGGAACAGTATATACACTGTGTATGGTGTGAGGCTGTATAGTAGAAGATTATGCAGTGTGATATTGTATAGTGGAACAGTATATACACTGTGTATGGTGTGAGGCTGTATAGTAGAAGATTATGCAGTGTGATATTGTATAGTGGAACAGTATATACACTGTGTATGGTGTGAGGCTGTATAGTAGAAGATTATGCAGTGTGATATTGTATAGTAGAACAGTATATACACTGTGTATGGTGTGAGGCTGTATAGTAGAAGATTATGCAGTGTGATATTGTATAGTGGAACAGTATATACACTGTGTATGGTGTGAGGCTGTATAGTAGAAGATTATGCAGTGTGATATTGTATAGTAGAACAGTATATACACTGTGTATGGTGTGAGGCTATATAGTAGAAGATTATGCAGTGTGATATTGTATAGTAGAACAGTATATACACTGTGTATGGAGTGAGGCTGTATAGTAGAAGATTATGCAATGTGATATTGTATAGTGGAACAGTATATACACTGTGTATGGTGTGAGGCTGTATAGTAGAAGATTATGCAGTGTGATATTGTATAGTGGAACAGTATATACACTGTGTATGGAGTGAGGCTGTATAGTAGAAGATTATGCAATGTGATATTGTATAGTGGAACAGTATATACACTGTGTATGGTGTGAGGCTGTATAGTAGAAGATTATGCAGTGTGATATTGTATAGTAGAACAGTATATACACTGTGTATGGTGTGAGGCTGTATAGTAGAAGATTATGCAGTGTGATATTGTATAGTAGAACAGTATATACACTGTGTATGGTGTGAGGCTGTATAGTAGAAGATTATGCAGTGTGATATTGTATAGTGGAACAGTATATACACTGTGTATGGAGTGAGGCTGTATAGTAGAAGATTATGCAATGTGATATTGTATAGTGGAACAGTATATACACTGTGTATGGAGTGAGGCTGTATAGTAGAAGATTATGCAGTGTGATATTGTATAGTGAGACATTATTTTGGATGATATTATGTATTGGGACATTATTTAGTCTAACATTTGATCATTAGTTTGACAGTGTATAGTGGAACAGTGTACATGCAGTGTGTATGGTGTGAGACTGTATAGTAGAACATTATGTAGTGTCATAATATATAGAGAGACATTATTTTTGGTGATATTGTGTAGTGTGTATTGGGACATTATGTAGTGTGATAACATAAAGTGAGACATGTGATACATACAGTGTGTATGGTGTGATACTGTATAGTAGTAGAACATTATATAGTCAGATATTGTATAGTGAGACATTATTTTGGGTGATATTGTGTAGTGTGTATTGGGACATTATGTAGTGTGATAACATAAAGTGTGACATGATGTGATACATACAGTGTGTATAGTGTGTATAGTAGTAGTATGTAGTGTGATATTGTACAGTATAACATAGTGTAGTACATGGTTGTTGAGTGTGGCCCTCTGAATACTCCCTCACAACCTCATTACAAGTTATACAAAGTCTCTATAAATGACAATGTCTGAATGTATGACCCAGGAGCTGGTCCAGCGCTCACCTGACAGCTGCCCACTGCGCCTGTAGCATCCTATAGATGTATCACAGCCGCGCACCGAGACATCATTTCCTCTCCTCTTCCTCATGTGCAAAGTGTTTGAGGAAGTGTCTGTAGATTTAGCAGCATGTCCTGGGCATACAATGTGCTAGGTACAGACATTGTACAGCTATCCGGACATGCTGGGCTTAGTAGTTCCACAGCAGCTGGGGAGCCACAGGTAGTAGGCAGCTCCCTGAGGGTTAAGTGTACTTACCTGTCAGCTCTTCTCCTCTGGTCACATCCAGGTCCCGCTCAGTGAGGCAGACCCTCAGGAGACAGTCTCTGTCCCTAGCTGTCCATTGCCCTGGGGCTCCTTTCAGTTTCCTTGTTTTCTCCGTGCTCTGGGCGGGTGTTTGGGTGAGCTCATCACTTCTCTGATGGTTCCTCCTCCTCCCAGGCTGGAGGTGTGTAGATTCTGCTCTGAAGAAGTCGCTCTTGTTCTCACTTCCTGACTGGAAATTCCCATTCAGTGCAGTGAGAGGAGGCCGGGTGATAGACTCCTCGCTGTCACTAGTGACACGACGTCATGGGGATTTTAGGTGCTGTGGTCTGCCACATTGACTGTCTGAATAGATGCCCCGTACTTTTTAAGGATCCTGATATCATCAATATCATTCTCTAAGCAAACCATATGAGCTGTGGTAACTGAGGAGTAAGAAGAATTACATTTCTTATAAAATACACTGAGCTGTAAGGCCTGTCCAGACTGGTCCTGAGCCATAGCTTCCTGCAGGGTCATATACAAAGGAACATACATACTGGTGTAACAGAAAGACTGGGTCTACACAGAGAAATCCCATGGTCCTACTTATACAAATTAAACAGATTTACATCTGGGGCCATCACAAGTTCTTATTGTTAAAGATACATATATAGTCTAGAGAGATACATATCAAGATATTCATGTTACAAAGTGACAAGGTTTACACCTGGGGCCATACCAATATCTTATTGTAACAGAAAGACCTGGTCTCTATAGAGACATATCAAGATCCTTGCGTAACTGATAGTGTACAACACATGGACACTTGGGTTCTTACCGAAATCCTAATCAAATATAAGGACCAGCTGTACTCTAAGAATCCTACTAAGATCCTATACTATATTACATAATAGGGTCATACTAAGTTGAGTGGAGTTTTTTTTCACTCACCTGGGTGATTTGTGATGTAATCTTGGTAAACTGAATACAATTGCATGGGTCACTATAAATTAATAAGTCGGACCTGTATGTGGGGAGAAGGCAATGCTATATATAAATCAAAGATGGGTTAGCTGTATGTTAAAATTCGGGATGCGTGGATCCACTGGACCCCCACAGGAGGTGGTACTAGCCGACACCTGGGACTGGAGACTAAGTGGCACCTGATCTTCACTAGAGCCCACCGCAAAGCGGGTTGGACTTGCTGCGGCAGCGTACCACCAGATTGTTCCACAGGTGCGACTAGCCCGCGGTGGGAGCCGAGGTCGTAGTACCTTAGCGGAGACAGTCTTGTGGTCAGGTCCAGGCACAAGGGCAGGCGGCAAAGATGCAACGCCATGTCCAATTCAGGGTCAGCAACGGGAGGTCCTGGCAGAAGGGGATGGGAACACAGGCACATGGGAGCAGGAATGCAGGATACACAGGAACACAGAAAGACAGTCCGTATTCAAATGCAAGAAAAATAATGTGAGTTTTTTTGTGTCGCTCACCCCATAACTCCAACCAGCGCTGCACGTCAGGGATTCCGCACGGACCACTGCGTGGATGAAGACTTGAGAAATAGAAGAAATAATCCAGCGTGCTGCATCCGGATGGTAAAAAACTTCTTGACTTTATTGTGGACCCGTAGTCCAAATCACAGAAAAATTATTGATAAAAATACGACTACCGTCGTAGTCACAGCTCAGCAAGACGGTAAAGAGTATGCTAACTTACTGTCTTGCCATGCTGTGACTACGACGGTAGTCGTATTTTTATCAATAATTTTTCTGTGATTCGGACTATGGGTCCACAATAAAGTCAAGAAGTTTTTTACCAACCGGATGCAGCACGTTGGATTATTTCTTCTATTTCTCAAGTACACAGGAACACACAAGAACACTGGCGCACAGGAACGCAGGAGACACAGGAACAGAGGAGAATCGCAAGGGATTTTTTTCTAAGGCTGTGAAGGTCATAGATCCAGCAGGGAAGACAGGAAGGGGCTGGAAATTTATAAAGAAGGGTATCTGGCCAGCTCCAATTATTGGTGCGATAGCCCTTTAAATCTGACATGCACTCCCTATGCGGCGGGGACGCGCGGAATCTCTGAAGTACACAACGCTCTAGAATATTGTCTTCTGGCTCCCAAGACCTCTCCTCCAGCCCGAAACCCTTCCAGTCAACAAGAAATAACCAGTTCCCTCTGACTGACTTCATGCCCAGGACTTCTTTCACCTCATAAACATCAGAGGAGTCCGCCTCTGGATCTGGCGCTGGTACTTGCCAGGAGAAGGGGTTCAGGATGACAGGCAACAGAAGGGAGACATGGAAGGAGTTCGTTATGAGCATGGTGGGAGAAAGGCACAGCTTATAGGCCACGTAGCTGCTGCGTTTCAGCACTTCAAATGGACACAGATAGCGAGGACCAAGCTTGTAGCTGGGAATCTTCAGACGGACATATCTTGAAGACAGCCACAATTTATCACCCGGGGAGAAGACTGGAGGAAACCTGCGTCTCTTGTCGGCCTGGGTCTTGGTGTAGGTGGATGCCTGAAGTAGAGATTGCCGTGTTTGCTCCCAGATGGATCTGAGGTCCTGAACCTATTCCTCCACAGCAGGAACATCAAATGGCACTGACAGAGGAGGAGGTGGTCGTGGATGTTTTCCAACAGATATTCTCCAACGGATGAATCCCCATGACTCAGGTTCAGTAGTGTGGACTCAGCTGAAGACGCCCAGGCAGGTTCCACGAAGACAGACCGGAACTCAGCGAGGAACGTGGAGAGATTAGCCGTGACTGGATTGTTCTTGTCCCAGAGTTGCCCATGCCAGGGCTTTTCTGGAAATAAGGCTGATAACAAAAGCAACCTTAGCCCGCTTCGTGGTGAACGTCGTAGGCATGAGTTCGATATGTAGAGAGCACGGAGTAATAAAGCCCCTGCATATTTTGGCCTCACCATCATATTTGGAAGGCATGGATAGACGCAGCCAGGGTTCAGCAGGAGACAATGCAGCCGTAGTAATGGGAGGTACTGCAGGTACTGGCCGCTGTTGCTGAGTAGCCAACAGTTGCTGCAGGGTGGCGGTGACTTGTCCCAGTTTCTGTCCTTGGGCGGATCTACTGTCAGAATTCATGATGTGCGGATCCACTGGACCACTGCTGGAGATGGTACTAGCCGACACCTGGCACCAGAGCCCGCTCCAAAGTGGGTTGGACTTGCTGCGGCAAGGTACCACCATGTCATTCCACAGGTGCGACTAGCCCGGGGTGGCAGCCGAGAACAAGGTACCTTAGCAGGAGACCGTCTAGTGGTCAGATCCAGGCACAAGGTCAGGGCAGGCGGCAGAGATGTCACATCAAGTCCAATCCGGGGTCAGCAATGGGAGGACCAGGCAGATGGGGACAGGAACAAAGGCACACGGGACACGAAACTTCATGGGAGCAGGAACGCAGGATACACAGGAACACACAGGAACGCTGGAGACATAGGAACGCAGGAGAATTGAAAGGGAGGTTTTTCTAAGGTGGTGAGGTACATAGATCCAGCAGGTAAGACAGAAAGGGACTGGAAATTTATCAAGAAGGGCATCTGGCCATCGCGCAATGGCCCTTTAAACCTGACAGAGCCGACAAAGGGAGACACTGCTGGAGCCCAGCGAGGTGAGCCGTGCGGTGAGCGCAGCAGCCCGCGTGGAGGTGATACTGTACAGCTGAAATGGATTGCTATGAATTAAAGAAGGGGCCCCGTATCGCTGTGGGGGAAGCTCTCAATGGTAGGGGAATGGGGAACATTTATAGATATTATCACGGGGGGGGGGGGGGGGGGGCATTGGGGGAAATGTTTTAATGAGTCAGTCTATAGACCAGTGAGAGTAAAACTAGACAATTCTCTGCTGTGCCAGATTAATTATTGTTGTGTGTGATGCTGGATGATTAATCTTGTGAAGTATAAGACTGGTGAGTACTTTGCACCTCCTAATAGTTGGTTTAGTTTGCTGCAACACAATATTGAATTCTCTGACGTATGGACTATTATTACCAATGTCAGACCTCTTTTTCAGGGGTAAGTCAAAAAACTACCTAAAAGTATTTTGTTGTAGATATATTGATAAATCTCCCCCATTGTATATACATTAATAAAGGAGACTGTATGGTAAGGGCTGGGGGTTCACTGTATAACATTTTTTTTAAAAGATGCCGCTGCATGGCAAGGGTGGGAGACTAGTAGATACATTAATATGGAAGTACTATAGGAGGGGCAGAGGCATTTTATAGTAAGAGGACATTGGGGGTTCCAGTGTAAATTAATGGCTTGTTGGTGCTGCATATCAATTTATTAGGGGGTGCTATATATTAACTAATCATATCACTGTATAATTACTGGGTAGTAATGGGTATGATACAATTAACTTGGGAGAGCAGTGGGTTGCAATATATAATATAATTTAGGGGGATGGTGTACACTATAATTTAGTGTGAGGTGCTGCATGTAATTACTTATGTAATTGAGACTGATTTGATAATATGTGAGATGCACAAATTGTGCCTGTATGGGCCCCTGAAACTCCTAGCATCACACTCTGGATCCTGGGGCAATGTTCTATCCAGGGTCCTTAGTGTAAGGAAATGCCCTATTAAAAAATCAGATGATGCACCTGAAACCATTAACCCTTTCATTTTTTTTAAAGGACATCTACCAGCTGGATGAAAGACTATATGCAAATAAGCCTATGGGGCTCCAGGCTCCATTAACACCTATCGAGTCTGCAGCCCTTCATGTTCATTTGCATACAGTCCTTCGTCCTGGTGAGAGATGCCCTTTAAGTTGAAGGGATTTTTCAACATCTGCAAATTAATAAGTATTTTTGTTAAACATATGTAATTTTTATATGTGAGATATTCTCTGCATCAATTAGTCATATTGTAACTGAGAAAACATTTTTTGTCCCTTTAACAATTGGATTTTCCCCATTTTGTCCCGTCATGGGAAGAAGGATTATCAATAAAGCTTTATTACAGACACCTTACAGCTTATCATAGCCTGGGACTAAAGAATAGCATCCAGACAGCTTCAGCAGAGCTCACAGTGGGCAGAGAAGGTCCTCTGTAAGTCGGGTGTCCTTAAGTCGGGGACCATCTGTATACATACATATTTATTATTAAAGTATAACATATATACAGGCGGTCCCCTACTTAAGGACACCCGACTTACAGACAACTCATAGTTACAGACGGACCCCTCTGCCCACTGTGACCTCTGGTGAAGCTCTCTGGATGCTTTACTACAGTCCCAGACTGCAATGATCAGCTGTAAGGTGTCTGTAATGAAGCTTTATTGATAATTCTTGGTCCAATTACACCAAAAATTTTGAAACTCCAATTGTCACTGGGGCAAAAGAAAAAAAATTGTCTAGAACTTCCATTATAAAATATACAGTTTCGACTTACATACAAATTCAACTTAAGAACAAACCTCCAGACCCTATCTTGTATGTAACCCGGGGACTGCCTGTAGTTTGAATCAACCCTTTTATTAATTAAGCAAAGAAACTGGTTTGTTTACTTGACTCTGTATGAAAATGAATTAATTAATAATTAAACCATTTCTATGGTTATTTTCTCTCCCACCTTTAACCTCAGGGTTTATAACGCTCATGAATTCCTGAGGTTTACATATGTGTATCGCTGAGGTTTACATTTTTCAGTTTTGTACACTTAATGCGTTTGTATTATGCAGTATATACAGTTCTTTTGGAAATAGATTATTGTTTTCTAGCTGCTTTATGTGTTTAGTGTTTTGTGAAGACCATACTAATATCCAATATTTGGCTATTCTGTGGCCCTGTTCTTAAAGCTTAACCTGTGTGTCCCTGGCTGGTATGTCCCTGAAGGTCACGCACGGAAGGTGTGGCGGAATGAGGCTGAGTAGTGTGTAGAGGAGGAGAGAACCTGACTGCATGGTTGAGCTCCCCTACCTCTGTGACTTTATATTAAAGGAGTTTTCCCACAAAAGAAATTTCTCAAATCTTGATCCACTAGTATGTTTACACAATAAAATAATTTTAACCGCTTACTTTACAATTTACTCAGTTTTATGTCTGTTTTAGCATCTATCATTCCCTAGACTGGTCAGTGTAAAATTCCAGAGAGTGGGCAGCGACTCTCTAAGTAGACACATCATAATCCATCCAGTTCTGTGGGGTGACAATGTGATTAGAGTATCAGGGTACAGGTGTATAGTTTGCAGCTTCTCTCTGCTCATGACGTGATGCTGGCAGGAAGTGAATCAGTGAGTGTCTGTTAACTCTGTGCTGTACTGCAGGGGGCGTGGCTACAGGCACAGAGAAGAGAGAGACAGAAACTCAGCTGCATGAAGTCACACAGGAATCCAAGATGTTGGCCACTCGACCCTAAGTCAGAAGTTATAGGGACTAGGAGCAACTGAAATTGTATATGCCACGACCGATAGAGACAGGTTGTACTTGTATCTGTGAAATGCTGTATTTTTGTTAATAACAGTGAATTAGAGAATCTGTTATTTTGTTATCCTGAGTACATATAAGAAACTTGTCTTCTTGGGAATACCCCTTTAACTAGATGACAGGAGGAATAAGACTTGTTTTTGCAACAAAGGTGGAATCTGCAGGAGACATAAGAACACCAATCTGACACGAGCAGTAAACAATAAGCTATTGTTTGCGGTTTAAGGGACAGGTTACAGCTGTCAGGTTCCCTGTAAGAGTATGACTCCATGAAGGCAGTGGAACGCACCTAATGCATTGCACAGATACAAATCTCAAGAAGGATTTCACATACATTCATTTATTTATGATAATTTGGAAATAATGCTATTACATAAATAAGTACATACAAATATAGACAAAATTATATTTCATGTTTGTTGTAGGGTACATGTCAGCTATGTACTGGTTAATCATGTTGTTTTGCAACAGGTACAGTGGGGGTGATTTAATTGGTTTCCATGGGCAACTAGAGCAGTTGTACCTCGGACACTTCTGACGAATCTTCCCCAGTATCTTTATATAGACATGTATACAGCATTAAAAACAACTGGTGTGGAATGCTGGCTTGACTGACACATGCATGGCCAGACAGCACAATGGTATTATTATTTGGCAGGAGCAGTCAGTGTGTAGGCAGACTTGTATCATGCATGCTAACCCTGTATCCGTGGCATGTTTGCAATGAATTCCAAATCTTTTATGCATTACCAGCTACACATCAAAAGGTTTTCTAGTTTTAGATGACAAAATAATAATTCATTGTAGGAATGAAAGGTTTGACAACTTTCTAACATTTAGTGGTGTAGAGTCCTATAGGTGGATTATAATAGTTATCCTTCAGAAAATTCATGTTGTATATTGCTCTGGACGCATTGGAGAAGACACGTCACCTATTCAGTGACAAAATGGCGGTAATTTTGTGTACAATTTGGGGCTAACAGGAAAAAGTTTGGTATGGGATCCAATCAATCCTAGATGTCTTACATTTCCATAAGCCAATGTCACTATGCTGGAGTCAAAATATCATCGCTATGCCACATAGAGAAGAGTATGGGGTAAATCATGTCTTTTGTACATGTTCCTGTCTAACCTGCAGTCAGTCTAGAATAGAAATTGCTAAGTTGTTTGACGTATAATTTTGTGAGAGGTTGCCATTTGTTGATTCATATCTGCCCTTACTTTAGGCATGAGTCTTAGTGGTGGTTTTGGTCTCATGAAATGACTGGTCGCCTTTCCTGCATTCTTTACCTTTGCCGAATTTTAAAACCATAACTAGAAATCTGCTTTTAACACATTAACCCATCTCATTCACTTTTCTCATCTTTTCTTTATTTCCGCTTACATACTCTGTGTGCTTTGTGAGCACTTTCTGAAAATATATAGAACAGAAAACGGAACATGCAAAAGAAAGATATTTTCTGATACTGCAAAGTGTTACGAAAAATGAATAATAAAACACATGATTAATGCTTGGCGGGTCACTCAATATTTATATTGTATTTAAGAAACAACAGCCCGTACAGCCTTACAGTTAACCACAACAGACTACTTCCTTCCTAGGACTTAATACCCGTCTCATAAAATAGATTATTTCACTAAGCAGTATAAAAGTCTTTTGTGCCTCTTGGTAAATAAAAGGTCAAACTCTGAACAATCCAACATTCCAAAATATATATATCTATTGCTTAATCACAACCGGATGACTAGCTGTCTTTGTGGACCAGATAATGAACAGACAATGTAGAACAGAGGTGGGCAATTAATTTACCCATGGTGCCACATGGGAATTTGGAGTGGTTTTAGAGGGCCAAACCAATATACTTAACTCAGTTCTACCCATTAACTATTTACTGTATATCAGTTTCTAACCTATTCCTATAAAAAAAAAACTGTAAATAAAACATTACAATGATTTAATGAAAATTTGGAGGACCTAATTGCATAATTATTTAATGACTGGGAGGGGATTGCCCATGTCTGATTTTGAAGGACATCCAATAAAGCACAGTTGTGATATACAACACATTGGGGCACAATTACTTACTTGGTCCAGCCGCAATCCCGCGTCGCGTTTCCAACGAGGATTTGGGTCTGCCGGGATTCTCTAAGGTCCGTGCGCCCGATATCCAGCAGGTGTTGCTGCTGTGCCGGGGTCTGCCGGAGTTCACCATCTTCTTCCTGGTGCATGTAAGTGCTTGATCTTGCGACACAAATCGTTTTTTTAATTCAGTAGTTTTCCTGGGGGAATTCGGCGCAAAGCGGAAATATTCAGGAAACCTGACGAAAGTGCGGCGTTCGGACCCTTATCTGACAAGACAAAAATGTGGCTTCCCAGCCATACAGGTTGTTGAGAAGAGATAATTTATGATTTATCAGTGAAAGTCTAACATCTCTGCTGATATTTGCTTGGTGTATAAAGACAGAAGAAGAAGGCTCCATACACTTTATAGAGGCCTGCCATCAATATTACTGTTCATCTCTCCTTCAAAAAGAATAGGAGAGTAGCTGCAACAGCTCAGGACGGACAGCTTATCTGTGCAGTGAATGTGTGTCAGATTCCTCCAGTATCCAAATAGTGACCTACATTAAAAGGGCTTTCTATGAATTCTGAAAAAAAACGTTGGGGACCAGGAAAGGGGAGGCAAAAAAACCTAGGACTTGGTTCAGCTGATAACTGGCCTCATTGGATCACGGAATGTCACAAATGAAAAACCCAAAAGAAACCCCAATTTAAGGGTAGCCCACTTATTGTATGTCCAAGACAACCCATTTAAGGGATAATCATATCTTTTATGGACTGGTATAGTTAATAACCACAAACCTCATTTATTGAACGGTATCATATGTTTCAATGACAAGACTATTGCCATACAGATGGGGTCAGATGGCATCTCACAGATTATTGAGACCACAACACAACAGCCCCAAGAATTTATACTTCCTGCAATTCCTATGGCTGTAATGTTAAATTTCTAGCATCCTGTCACAACAGGACTCCTTTCACTTTTACCATGACCTGATGCTGCATCACTGTTTTCGCTAAATAGCTGATTTATAGCCGTATCCTAAAAAGCAACATAAATCATATACTGTTTGAATTTATATTGAAAGTGAGGTACATTGTTGTTTTTTGTTGATTTATCAGTTAATATTAATAACCGCATGCTCATAAAAAGCTAGAAATGAGCAATTATTGAAAGTGCAAGTAAAATAGAAAGCAACCTAAATAATACAGAGATTTACCAAAGAATTCACACATTGACTATAGCTTCTTTTTCCCCTTTCTGTTTTAAGTCAAAACATATAGAAAGAAAGCATATAGTTGTATACTGCAGATTGATACCTATTCTTAAATTATGTTCTTAGCCCCTTACCATATTTAAAGATAACCTTCCCATTGACATTAACCCACCATACATTTATAATTCATTAAAAACTATGATTAATGGTGGTAGGCATTTTGTTTCACATCAGTGATTTTTCACTGGAGCCATTTTGGCCTATGGATACATACAGATTGGGAGTCATTTACTAAGGGTCCGCCGGACGCATTTTCGTTGGGTTTCCCGACAATTTCCGTTTTGATGCACCCGATTGGATTTTGGCGTATCAGTGCCGGCTTATACGCGACAGAAATTGGAAGGGAGGGGCGGGACGTCAGACAACCCGACTGATTCGGAGAGACCACGGAATTTAAAAAAGAATTTGTGTCGCAAGATCAAGCACTCACATGCACCGGGAAGAAGCAGGTGAACTACGGCGCACATTGGCGCAGCAGCGACACATGCAGGAACTCGGACGCACGATGTTAGTGAATTGCGCCGGGCCCGAATCCTCGTCGTACAACGCACAGCGGGATCGCGACGGGACGGGTAAGTGAATCTGACTCATTGTTTTTCTCTTCCTGGCTTCAGTGATTTTTCATCAATGCCTTACTGACCCATTCTTTCAATGGACTTTTCATACTTTCACAGTTTTTTTCCACTAATCCAAAGCTGTCAGTGAACACAGAAAGAGCAGGTAAACTGATCACTGAAAAAAACTAAAAGTGAAAAAGCCCATTAAAAATGGTTTAGTAAGAAATCATTGAAAAATCACTGAAGCCTGGGAGAGAAACATCTGTATGTGTCATAGGCCAAAACGGCTTCAGTGAAAAATCACTGATGGGAAAAAAGCCAATGTGAATCCACCCCAAAGCATTTCCCTAAATGGTTCCATTCCATGGCCACAGTGTTAAAAAATATCAATATGCAAAATCATCTGACGGGAGTCTAATGACACCAAGTAACTACAATGAAGCCCTGCATATTTAGTGGTTACTGCACTGCCTGGCCTCCTTGTTCCTGTGAAGTCTTAGTTCTATGATATGAAGCTATATTGAAATTGCCTAGTCAGAAAACTGGTGTACAAGGCGAAATAGTCCCCCAATGTCTTTGGCAGTGGTAAATGCATTTGAATTGCGACATATTTCAAGACAGTAACTCCTATATAAACAATATCCAGTACAGGTATATGCTATATCCCCACAACTAGCGGTAATTCCCATGCATTCTGTTTGGGGTATCTACAATATTGTCTTTTTAAAGGGATTGTCCAGCATTAATTGAAACATTACTGGTGGTGGGGGGTTGCTGGGAAAAAAATAAACATACTTGCCTCTCCTGGCGCTCCCGAGGTAGCGCGGCAGTTCCACTCCGACTACGGAGCAGGTCTGGTTCTTCTACCCGTCTCGATTTTCCAGTGCTGTAGCAGATGCTTGGACAGCTAAATAAACTACAGCTAAAATCTGCTCTTCTGCAGCACCTTACACCCACTCAACATCTCCACCACTTTTAGCTGTAATATTTGTATCATAATGTGTGGAAGGTGCCTAGCTGATCATATTCCTGGGTCATTGGCGGGCCAGGTGTAGGAGCTACAACAAAGAACCAGCCATAGATGGTGTGGCACAGCTTTTAAAAGCTGAACTGGGGTTTTATATGCTACAGACATGGTCCATCTAGGCCAAAATAAAATGATGAGTTTAAACACCTTTCCATTGCAAATTTCTGTTCCACAGCAAATATGTGACATGTTAGCTGTGGCAAGATCTTGGCTGGTTCCTGATGCATGAGCTATGACTGCAGACTATTCATTGGTGTAAATCCAGCAACAATTACATAATCGTATTAGTTACTCCTAAATGATCAAATTAATATATAAATACATTCAAGGAAATGAGCCATGTTGATCAGCTTATAGCCGCAGTTCTTGTGCTTAAACCTTTGGAAATTATGCTTATCATTCAAGGAAGTTGCAGTATGATATAATCAGATATACTTTCTACTGGCTTTCCTCTGTTGCTAATATAAGAACATCCCAGAATTGTGAGGAAATATACTTGGTAAAGCTAGTTTAGTAATATTGAGTCAGGTATTTTCCCATGTAACATGTTCACCAATAGATGTAGTCCTGCAACTTAAAAACCAAACCATTTCTGCGGGAAAATGAAGTAGATTCTTCGCAATACTATTTGAGGCCAGCAAGTGGCAATAAAAACCATGTTTCTGCACAGTGATACAACTATAGCACACATCTATCTACAATCCGCATGAAGTTGTTGAATATAAAGAGTGAGGTTGTAATAATTAAAAATAACAGTTGAATACAGTTTAGTATTACCTAGGTGGTAATTTCCAACTGTATTCAGGTATTAAAATATACTTATAATAAAATAAAAGGTTAAAACGGATTGTATCACACTAACTTTTAATGCAGATGTCCTTAGCACTCCCCTTCAACCACTGATGACGGAGGGCGAGTGTACAGTAATGACTGCATGACCCTCTCCATCTGCAGGACATAAAATGTGACAAGAGACTTCCTGGAGTCATGTTACCCATCGCTCCGGTGGCGAGCGCCAAACTTTACCCTATTAGAATCAAATGCTTACCCTGTTAAAGTTTTATATATGTAGCCAACCCCTTTAAACTCCAATGGAGCATCAAAATAGAACAATTTATAGAGTCCACACACCACTACATAAGAATGCATGAAAAAAAGGTCTTAAACTTTTAGATTACTTTGGTGTTTTCCCTCTCTTTATCTTAGTAGCATTGCGAAATGACACTGGGATGTCCCTTCCTGCTTTCACTAATGTCATATAGGAGAAGTGGAATGTCAGAGGTTACCTTTGTAATAATGCACTTGGCCTATGGAACATCAAGGCAAAATGCCAGAATGAGGGTTCTAGCAGATAATCGTGGCATACTGACCTGCAATTACAGTGCAAAAGAAGAGACTCCCTGCAAAGGAAGCAATTTCTTCTTACCTGTAAAACAGAAGCACAGAATGGTAATCATGGTTCATGGAAACCATAATTGACTATTTTAGCCCTGACTCTTTTCTGCCACCGTGACTCCTCACAGATAATTTTACACATTAGTGAGCATGATGCACCCAACTCGCATCATTCTGCGATTGTGTTACGAGTTGGATGCATCACTCTTGATAGTGTATAAGGGGCCTTAATCTTCAGGATTATAAATAGGCATTATTTGGAGTTGTCCATTCTCCTGGTAAAAAAAAAAATGCCGTTTCATAACTGACCTACCACCCAATAGTCATTCCTTGATTTCAGTAGGAACTATACTGCGTCATTTGCCTCATGTGGGAAATCTAAGACTTCCTGCTGGGTTCTTATGCAGATCTCATACTGATTACATTTGAAAATATTTGCTTTTCTCAAAAAAGGGAGACAATAACAAAGACGTAGAAAGCATAAAATAACACTTAATTAGAGTAAAATTAATCCATTTAAACAACATACATAGAAAAAGTCCTCCAATAGCCAAATAACTAAATATATATGATAAAGAGATCACAGAAGATCTGGGGTTGCTGGTTGGTTGACACAGGTAGACACCACCCAACATGTGTTTCGCCTTGCTTCCTCAGAGGTACCCATGAAGCTAGGTGAAACACATGTCAGGTGGTGTCCACCTTTGGCCTGTATATACCTGTGCATGTATTGGGTATGTGTAATCCTTTTTTCTAAGCAAATACTTTGCCTTGTACAGAGGACAAAAATACCTTCTATATCTCTATATAGGTCATTTGTGATCTATTTATCATGTATATTTCGTAATTTGACCATTGGTAAACTTCATTTGATCTAATAAAGTGTTATGTTATGCTTTTTAAATCTTAGTTATTGTTTCCCGTTTATATGATGTTATTTGATTTTGGGAACAATCTATTTAATCTAGTGGGTGTACATTGTACCTGTGCCCCCTGTTACTTGTATCTGTGTTAATTTCTGAAATAAATATAAAAGTATGTAATGTCAATATTTAATGCTCCCTATGACTAAAATAAATGTATGACACTGTGGACTGACTGTATGTAGGAGAGAATTGGATACATCTGTTCATATTTGAAGAGTTTTCTTGGTGCCGTTGAATCCTTCTTCCCACACAACTGGTTAAAAGAAAATCCCAGCATCCTATTTCCATGTTTCACCTGTGGCACCTCTGCTATCACATCTTTGAAGTGTATGAAAGGGTCAAATCCTACACTCATAATACAGCTAGTTGAGGCCTTATGTATATATGACAGCTGACAGATTACAGGCAGTGTATGTTACAAACCAGAAATGGAGTGTGGGGGATTGTAATGTGTCGTATTTGATTATCTCAAATCATCAGAACATAAAGTGCATTGCTATGTAACGCATGGAAGTCTTTGCAGAGGTGTTGGTTGTGTTGGGGTGGGGTAAACGCTTCTGTGAACTGTATGACAGGAACCAACTTGCAGTAATAAATGAGCTATTTTTACAGAATATTATCAGATGGAGCATAGATGGAGCAAGATAAATATTCCTTCCTGTATGCACCCATATACAACGAACAGGCACAAATAATATATATTTTTTTTAAATTTAACATCTTTTGCTGATCATGGAATATGGAATATTTAAATATTTAACTGCTTACATGTATTGGATAGTGTAGATTACATACATATAGAAAACACATTTTTTTAAATAATATTTTTACATCTGTCACAGACTTTATTCCACTTAGGAATTTGTCAAATGGGTGGCTATTTAACCTTGTACAACAATGATTTACAAACATGCCCAGGTTCATTTTTCTTCCCCTCTTCATAAATCTTTTTTGTTAATACCGTATGTACTCGAGTTTAAGCCAAGTTTTTCAGCACCATTTTTGTGCTGAAAGTTTTCCACTCAGGTGATACTCGGGTATATATATATATAAAAAAATTAAACTGAGTACTAAACCTTCTGCCGCCCCAGGCAGGTCCACTTCTTACTGTGCCAGCGCTAGCTCCAGGTCAATAACAGGTCCGTGCACACGGTTGGCACACAAACTATGATGTCAGCACATGAAGTAAGAGGAGGACATGCCCAAGGTGTCAGAATGGTGAGTATTCAGTTTATTTTTTTATGTGCTGGGCATACTGGGAGCTGGCAGGTTATATTCTCCAGGGGGCTGGCTATATACTACAGGGGGCTGGCTATAGACTACAGGAGGCTGATAATATACTACAGGGGCCTGGTAATATACTACAGGGGGCTGGTTGGCTATATACTACTGGGAGCTGGATATATAATACAGGGGGATGGCTATATACTACAAGGGGCTGGCTATATACCAGGGGGCTGGCTATACACTACAGGGACTGGCTGGCTAAATATTACAGGGGTCTTGCTATATACTACAGGGGTCTAGTTATACATTACAGGGTTCTGGCTATATACTACAGGGATCTGGCTATATACTACTGAGGTCTGGCAATATAATACATGGGGATGGCTATATACTACAGGGGGCTGGCTATATACCAGGGGGCTGGCTATACACTACAGGGACTGGCTGGCTAAATATTACAGGGGTCTAGTTATACATTACAGGGTTCTGGCTATATACTACAGGGATCTGGCTATATACTACTGAGGTCTGGCAATATAATACATGGGGATGGCTATATACTACAGGGGGCAGGCTATATACTAGGGGGGCTGGCTATACACTACAGGGGTTGGCTGGCTGTATATTCCAGGGGGCTGGCTATATACTACAGGGGGCTGGCTATATACCACTGGTGGCTGGCTATATATTACAGGGGACTGGCTATATACTACAGGGGGCTGGCTATCTAATACAGGGGGCCGGCAGGCTATACACCACTGGGGACTTGCTGGCTATATACTTGGGAGGATGTGACCAATGCTTTTATGCATTTATACTTGAGTCAGTTTTCTGCTATATAATAAAGGGGGCTGGCTATATACTACAGGGGTATGGCTATATACTACAGGGGACTGGCTATATACTACTAGGGGCTGGCTTTATACCACTGGTGGCTGGCTGGCTATATATTACAGGGGGCTGGCTATATACTACAGGGGGCTGGCTATGTAATATGTAATACAGGGGGCCGGCAGGCTATACACCAATGGGGGCTTGCTAGCTATATACTCGGGATGATGTGACCAATGCATTTATACACAAGTCAGTTTTCTGCTATATACTAAAGGGGGCTGGCTATATACTACAGGGGTCTGGCTATATACTACAGGGGGCTGGCAGGCTGAATAATACAGGGGGCTGGCTATATAATACAGGGGGTTATATACTGGGGAAGATGTGAGCAATGCATTTCCCACCCTAGGCTCATACTCGTGTCAGTTTTCCCAGTTTTTGGTGGTAAAATTAGGTGCCTCAGCTTATACTAGGGTTGGCTTATACTCAAGTGCAGTGATGGCAAACCTTTTAGAGGCCAAGTGCCCAAACTACAACAAAGACCGCTTATTTATTGCTAAGTGCCAACACAAAAATTTAATTTGTGATTTATACTGCCTTCTCTGTCACTGTTTTCATTGATACCAGCACCCTGAGGATACCAATAAAGCAGAAAATAGTCCCAGGTAGCACTGTCACTTTAAAATAGCTTTGTGCACAGCAAGTCCTGGGCTGTCTGGGACTGCAGGAAGATACCTGGAGTCATCTCTGGTGATGGCCTGAGTGCCCACAGAAAGGGCTCCGAGTGCCACCTCTGGCAACAGTGCCATAGGTTAGCCATCACTGCTCAAGTGTATATGGTATCTTTACACCAATACAATAATTTTCTAATTATACAAAAAATATAATAACACAGAACAGGGCCTTTTTAAGGTAAAGAGGGGCCCCTCATGAATTATATACACTGCCCCTTCATGATTTTAATAAACTCGGCACCCTCATTGTGTACACTGCCCCCTTCATGAATTTTATATACTGGGCACCCTCATTATGTACACTGCCCCCTTCATGAATTTTATATACTGGGCACCCTCATTATGTAAACTGCCCCCTTCATGAATTTTATATACTGGGCACTCTCATTACATACACTGACCTCACCTTAAATTGTATATACTGGCCCCCCCTCTTGAGTCCAGACTGCCAGCCGACACCAAACCCAGTGATGTTCTGTGCAGGGTTCATAGCTACATTCTTTAAAGGAGCATGTGCTTTGTGAGTTGTGCAAAGGTGCTCAAGGCATCATTCCGGGGGTTGAACCTGACCTCTCTAGTACCACTCTTCAGAAGAGAAGAGCCCTCAAACCACTGCTTGAGCTTCTCTGCCAACATCAGATCTCCAACACTCGGGGCTTCCCCTTCCGTTTGATGATCTGAAGCAGAGTTACCAGCATATTGCTTTATTCTCCTGAAGATATCCCGGATTTTGTTGCTTGTCTGCATCATCCTATGGTGTCTATCCTGGACTGGCCCTCAGTTCTGTCCTTCTATCCCAGAGCACCCCCATGTCCGTCGTTGGAGCAATGGAATGAGGATCTGCTAACGCTTTTAACCCCACAGTACAGCTTCTTCTTCTCACACGGAAAATACAGATGATCAAGATAATGAGCCAGTCTTTCTGCCACCCTCAGAATTATGCAACTTGATTGTTTCTGAGTTCGGAATTTCAGCCAGTCCATGTTCTGATAGACTGTACTGTCTTTTCTTTTTATTGTATGTGTTTGTTACCTTTCAATTTGCATGGCGGAAGAGTGTTGTTTTTTTGTATTGAAAGCCTGTTTCCAATTCGGGTATCTCTGTTGCTAACGTTTTGGTTTAGCCTTTCTACCGAAATAACAGTTACCTTCACTACAAACAAACAGTTGGTTTTTACACTCTTTTATAATGTCTTTATGTACTTTTTGTCTTTCTCCCTCCTATTTTTCTTTGGCTTCGTTATTTCTTCTATTTCTCCATCACCTCCCACTCCATAACCAACTCCCCCCTCCTTTCCCTCATTTTCTCTCTCTCTGCCCTCCCCCCCCCTCTACCAGAGATGGCACTTATTCATTTTTGCTCTCTTAATGTGCGGAGCTTCAATGTCCCATAAAAGCGTATCCAAGTCCTTAACCAGATTCACAGATTTATATGCAGAAGATTCATACCCTTATTTTACATGAAACTTGTTATGAACCTGTCCAGCAAACAGTGTAACTACAACCAGACTTGGCACAAGCTGTCAGACTGGGTAAGCGGTGGCTAACTAACCCTATGATATCCTTGTGGGCTAATTCCCTGCCTACAACAGATAAGACCACCCTGATACGGGCAAACCTACTTTTTTGATCATAACTAATGGTGACCCTACAAGGTGACAGGGAAGACTTACTTCATCTGGCAGCTGCTACATGGTGGAGGGGACAGGTAACAGGTGTTCACACTTGTACATTAAAAAGTGCCAAGCCAATAGTAAACAAAGCCGAGACAGGGAAATAAGGGTAAGACCAGGAGATACATGACACCGAGGGATAAATAACAGATACAGACAGACAGGGGGTTTTGAACAGAACAGGTTCAAAGTAAGATGGCAGCAAAGGTACAGATTGAAAAGCGATAGAACGGTCGATTAAACATAGCTAAAGTCTGATACACAGAATAGCAAAGATAGCACAAGTAAAGATAAGGCAATGACTACAATAGCCAGCACCCTCTGAAGGGAATAATGGGCACTACCTGCAACACTGACAGTTTCAGCTGTCCATCACTCAAGCCACAGCTGCACACAAAACTAGGAATTCTGGTCCCGTTCAGAGTAAATATCAAGTCTTATAGTTATAGGGGAGACTTCAACGTTACAATGGACCTAGTTCTAGACTCCTCTTAGGAACCCACTTCCCTCAGTTGCAGCAACTTAAACATTTGCAGATGGTTGATGTGTGGAGGGTGCTTAACCCTTAGGTACGGTATTATTCATAATTTTCTCCAGCACATCAGTCCAGCAGTAGGATTAACCTGTCCTGGCTTCAGGTGGCCTCTTTTGATCTGATGGTTTGGTCTGACCATGCTGTGGCCCTCCTCACATTACATCTTGATAACCTTCCCTCTAGATCATGGTCCTGGAGGTTGAATAATAACTTGCTTAAACTAACCATCAGATCAATGTTTGCCTTTGGTAAAGTGGGAGGATTTCAAATGCTCCTTTTGAAGGATTTTCATTAGGTACAGCTCGCATCTTAAGAAGGAAAAGTCCTAAAAGACTTTAGATCTCTTGAATTGCATTTGTTCCACTGAATCAGCCCACAAGAGAGATAACTTCCCATAATCTCCTTTTGAGCAGGAAGGAGCTCCACCATCTCCTGGACCAAAACTACCCCAGAAATTTTGGTACAGACACTCTAAGTGCAGTTTCTTCACCCGAGAACCAATAAATCCTACATCCCACATATCCTTACTCACATTTAAATATTCGACTGCTTCAGTTCTTACTAACAAAAGCTCCTCCATAAAGGTCCAGTTTGATGATATGTCCTCTGAAGACAAACATAATAAACTCATGTCCTATGTTAAGAAAAAAGCCCCACCGCCAATCTCGACTGATACCAAGGAGACACTAAAAGCCCTGTTTACGGAAGAAGAAATTGTACATGACATAAAACAATCTCCGGTGTGTAGAACCCCAGGTCCAGATGGGTTCATATCTCGGTTCTGTCGGTAGAGAGGGTCTGTCTACATTCTTGGCTGAAAGCTTCAACAGAATCTCTGACTCCACCCCCTATGCTCCTCTCAACAAAGGTATTACAGGCATCTTCAAACTGGGAAACAATTCATTGCAATGTTCCAACTATCGCCCGATCTTACTAATCAACCTGGACTTTAAAGGGAACCTGTCATCAAGAGCCCTTTATCTTGCTCTCCCATGTCCCCATGGAGAATAGTGTACACATTGCCAAATAGCTTTTATAGTAAAACTGTCTTTTTTACAAAAGATACATTAAATCACAGTTTACCTTTCTGTATGTATAGTTGTGTCCCTAGTCCCAAAGGAGTGACCAGTGAGGAGTGAGGCAGACATGTATGATCCTTTCAGCGGGGAAGCGTTGGGGATAGGAGATATGGGGGACGTTGGAGTTTTTCTAATTGAAATTGATGCATGATGGAGTGGTTCTCACTGGGCACTCCCATGGGACTAGGGACACAACTCTGCATACAGAAAGGTAAACTCTGTCCCAGGCAGAGAGGCTAGGGCAACACAAACAAGACCGTTCTACTCCTATTTAAGGCTCAATCTGCAGACATCCCGATCTGCCTCCTAACTGTCAAAGCAGAGAAAGCCTCTACCCATGTCGTCTAGGGGTTTCCTGAAGGCAACTTTAGAACAGAATGGCCTGGGTCCAGCTTTTATCACTCATTTACTATCTCTCTTCAACAACCTTACTGCTATGGTCTGGAAAAATGGCCTTTTTTGGAACCCTTCACTATGTCCACGGGGCTAGACATCCATGCTTTACGTCCTTACTAGGGAACATCTGTCTGTGGCCTTGAGAGGGAACCCTAGTGTGTGCGGTCTACCCTTCCACCACAGGAAATTAAGGCTGATGGATGACCGTGTTGAAGCAGGTATGGTCTGCCACACAGGATATCTGGTCATGTGCTGTAGGTGAATTATGCCACAACGGCGGAATAAGGGAGCTCAACAGGCAGTTGTAGAACTCAGTCAAACCCCTTTATTTATACATGTTTGAGCAGGGTGTACTTCTTAACTATTAGCATGATTGGTTATCATACATTTGAACAATAGCTTATGATTGGCTATTAAAATAACACCTCTGGTTAATTTTCAATCCAACTTCTGATTGGTTACAAGAATATTCTAATACATTTGATAGGTTAGTGATCAGCGCCCTTATGCATACTTTTCCTAATGTATATCTGCTATTTTTATTTATTGCTGATAGGTACACAGATTATCTAATCCTTTAACATAGCTACTAGCTAGTAAAGTTGAACAAAGCATTGGACAATTGGCCTGTTAAGACAGGAGGCATCTTTCTGTTTGGATATAAGATTGATATTCTTCCCAGTATTCTATATTTTTTCCAGGCACTCCTGATCTCGCCTACAAATTCCTTCTTTTTTCAATTGCGTTCTGCTTTGGGCGATTTATCTGCCTATGGTTCTGTAATGGATATTAGACTGGAAATACCATGGTGACTCAAGCATTGGGTCAATATTGAAGCGTCTCTTTTGGCTTCTAAAGTATGTCATTTGACATGGCTTCTCAGCAGGCCCTAGGCAGACCCAGGACTATTCCGTAAGGAAAACCTTTTTTAATCTTTGGGAAAAATGCCTGTGTCAAGATATCCTTTCTTCCAAACTGGGCCCTTACAGCAAATAGGTTTCTGTCATATGACTGGTTGTCTTCTGAGAATGTTAGGGTTTACTATTTTCTGCAGAACACCTCCCTGCCTACATGGCTGGAACTGAAGGCAGCACACCTGACACCTGTTTGTCGTGGTTGGCCTATTATCAGTTATCCTTTTTTTTTAATAATGTTGGTTATCAGTTTTCTAGGGAACTGGCCCCCTTTGAGTCCTTTGTGAGTGAACCGCCCCCCCTTCTTGACCTCTATCTAAAAATCTACAAGATGATAATTAATGCTTATAACTCGGCCTATCCAAGCTTCACTGAGACGTGGAATAAAGAATTGCATCTCCCATCACCAATGAGGAACTTGATAGGGCATTCATGTTGTCTCATAAATTGCCATTGCCCTGTGCACCCAAGAGAAGAACTTTAAAATGCTCACAAGGTGAGCATTTCTCCTTCTCTCCTATCCTAAACTCCCAGATAGCTGGCATTGTGAAACTGACCAAGGAACAATGCTGCACATTTGGTGGGATTGCCAGAAACTGAAACCTTTTTAGGATAAGGGTTATGGAATGTACTTCCAAATAAATGGCAATACTGGTTTGGCGAGCCCGCAGCTTGCTCTTCTGTCTGTCCTGCCTGCCCCCCTAAAATTAGTAAAACAGGAAATCCTGACATTTCCTGACCACGGCTCAGGCAGTGATCCACAGACACTGGCGTTGTCTGCACCCTCTGAGTGTGGTGGAGAAGGTTCACAAGGTTAATGCCATTCAGTGATTGGAGAAAGTAATTGCAGCTGAGTTGGGCTATTCCAACAGTTTTTTGTCTCATTGCAGCTCTAGCATGATTTTCAGGACTCTCAATCCTTCCCCATTCTCGTGAGGTAGATGCCTCTTTGGTGCCTCCCCTTTGTTCCTCTTCTTCTTATTATTCACTTCAGAGTGGTTTTATGGGTCTCCCAGCTACTCCCTTAGGGCGGTTTCACATAAGTTATTTTTTCACGGAGCCCTTTTTGACTACTTAATGTACTGCATGATTTGCATTATATTGTTCCTTGCTATTGTTTTTTGGTCAATGCTGTATATTCATTGTTTTTCTCTTCTTTCCCATTGCATTTTATTTTTGTTCCCTCTCCATTGATGCTTTTTTTATATTTTTCAAAATGGCAAAAAAGTGTCATTTTCAAATTCGGGCGCTATTTTCCGATATAGGGTTAAACGCAGTGAAAAACGGTTATTATATTTTGATAGATCCAGCATTTTAGGACAGGGTGATACCTAATATGTTTATGATTTTTACTGTTTATTTATGTTTGTTACTGTTTATTTATATTTATATCAGTTCTAGGGAAATGGGGGTGATTTGAATTTTTAGTTTTTTTTGTTATAATTTTTCTTTTACTTTTTTTTAAAATTATTTTTACTATTTTTCAGACCCCCTAGGGTACTTTAACCCTTGGTTGTCTGATTGATAATACCCTATACTTCCATACTACTGTATGGTACTATATGGAATTTTTATCCTCATTCATTACAAAGTGCAATTAGCACATAGTAATGAATAGGTTAAATCCAGACAGACTGTCATGGAAACCGATGGCTGCTCCACGATGATGTCATGATGCGATATGCAGCAAAGACTTACCGGCTATGGAGAGGGCTCAGCGCGTGAGCCCTCTCCATGCACCCGCAGCCGACCTGTGACGTGCTATTACGTCACGGGTGGTTAAAGGGTTAAATGAGTTATCAATGTATTTGTAGTGACCCATAGAATAAAGATATGTATTTAAGATATTATTTTGATGATACGGTGAGCAGCCCAAAAATGATAAAAATTGAAAAGCAGCATCAATAATTTTATTTTCTTCCACCCAGAAGGAGTTTTTATCTCATCAATAAGCTTTTAATGCCCCAGAATAATGTATATATCTACATTGGTTAAGATAACATCAGGGTATACTCAAGGCTATATTCACACGAAGGTATGGGGACATACTGTATATATGGCCGACATATATACGGCGTATATATGTCCCCCATACATCGCCATGGCCTCGCGGCGCCGTTCGGGATAGACATGTCCTATCTTTTTCCGGAATACGGTGCCATGCCATATTCCTATGGAGAGGGGCCTCCTTTTCCCAGGCAACTGAAGTGTGAATGTAGCCTAAGGGTCACATTTAGGAGGTTATTTACATCTGTTAATTCTAGATTAAGAGCTGACTTTACACACTTGCCTAAGGTGAAATGGCATTTCCACCTCATGATTGTGTGTAAAGTCAGTCAGTGAATTAAGTGTGTAATCTAGTGTGCAGAATTTTCACATTGAACAATCCCACTACATGTGACCCTAATTTTATGTCCAGAAATAAGACTAAGGCTGCATTCACACTACAGTATGGGGGGTGTATATATGGGCGACGTATATGCGGCCGATATACGTCCCCCATACACTTCTATGGGCTTGCGGCGCCCTACGGGAACGGTACGGTGCAGCACACGTGCGGCACCGTACCGCTCCGTAGCTCGGGAAAAGATAGGACATACATCCGGCCATACATCGCTATGGAGAGGGGTGGGGATGAGCTGCGCTCACCTCCTCCTCCTCTCCCTGCGCTGCCGTGTACCCGCCGTGCAGTGTGCATGTAGCCTAAGGTTTCAGAGAAAATAGAACGCCATTCCCATTTTAGGCATAGCGTTGTCCTTTACAATGCATTGGCAGTCAAATCCATAGCCTTTGAGATGGAATAAATAATGTAGTAAAAAATCTTGTAGAAATATCACTTTTAACGTTGCACCAGTTTATAGAAGGCATCTGTTATTGTACCATACATTATGTGCATGGTGCTCTGATCCATCTCATATTTTCCGGTAAATTATTGTAGCCCTTGCTGTTTTTTTTAATCCAGAAAAACAGTATAACAACTAGAGAGAGGATTTTTTATCCTGGCACAAGTTAAATCTAACATATTGGGCACTAAAATGTCATATTTGTCAAAAAACTACAAATTTCACTTTTTTTAAAGCTCCTGCAGTGTTAAAATGGTTGCTAGACATCATAATAAATAACCTGAAAAGTGTATTTTTATAGTGGGGTACCACTTTATTCTATTTTGTAATCTCAGGTATTATTTATTTTTGACAAAGAAACTGAAAAATATTTTAAAGAAATATTACTTCCAAAAGCAAAGCACACTTTCACATTTCAGACCACAATGTGCCCCTACAGCAGTTTAATGATATATGTTGGATATTAATGTACAGTGGGTACGGAAAGTATTCAGAGCCCTTAAAATGTTTTACTCCCTTCAACTTCACGGAACTGGAGCAATACCGAGCAATAAATTAGCAAAAATATCAACATTTCAGTTTTTTTCTTTTAAAGTGGGTGTACATTAACCCCTTACCGCATTTGGACGTTACTGCACATCCCGTAGCAGAGGGAGGAGTATGCAGCAGGCTCATGGGCTGAGCCCTCTTCATACTCAGCTAGCACCGATCGTGGGTGTTATCCCTTTGATCGCTGGGATTATGAGCTATCGGCTCGTGGGTGCCACCACCTTGGCTCGGAAAGTCGCCCCCTGTGACGTCATCGAGGAGCAGTGATCCATTGCTATGACAGCCTCAGGTCATAAAGAAGTTATAAAAATTTAATTAAATTTAAAAAAAACTAAAAATTCTAATCACCCCCCTTTCCGTAGAACTGATATAAATATAAATAAATAGTAAAAATCAATGCCCCATCCCAAAATGTCTGATCTCTCACAATATAGAAACGTCATACTGTCATTTAACCCTGTAACGGAAAGTGCTAAGTCGAATGAAATTCATCAAAAGACACAAAAAATTACACCCCCCCCCCCACAGCTCCGTTCACTAAAGTATGAAAAGTTATTAGCACCAGAAGGTTTTTTTTGTAGAGGAGGTTTTAATTTTTGTAAATGTATGAAAACATTATAAAACCTATACAACTTTGGTATCTCCATGATCATAGTGACCCAAAGAATAAAGTAGACATGTCATTTGGGGCACTCAGTAAAAGCTGTAAAATCCAAGCCCACAAGAAAATGGCACAAAGGTTTTTTTTCCTTAATTTTCACTGCATTCAGAACTTTTTTCCCACTTCTCAGTACACGGCATGGAATATTAAATACAGTCACTATGAATTGCAATTTGTTATGAAGAAAATAAGCCATCGCAGAGCTCTTTACATGGAAAAGTAAAAAATGTATAGATTTTTGGGAGTGAAAAATGAAAACGCAAAAATGAAAAAGGGTCTGGTCATTAGGGGTTAATGAGAAAAAAAGAACTTTTTTGATCTTACCAATTGGCTGCAATGAAACCACGAGTGAAAAATGTAAAGGGGTCTCAAAACGTTCCATACCCACTGTATTCAGGAAAAATTGCCTCCTTTACCTGTTGAAAAAAATGAACAATTTGTGACAAAACCTTAAATGGCTTGTCAGGGCTTTGCAAAAACTATACAACCAGACTGGGGGAGCTAGAAAAATAAAAAAAAATGTTATGCTTAACTCCTCAGTCACTCAATCATGCTTGGCCTAGGAAAGATTTATCTACATATGGGTACTATTTCTACCTAAGTGAAAGGACTTGCCATGATTTCATATTACTGCTCAGACCTGAGAGGAACCTGTGCACAGATCACTACTCAGACCTGAGGGTCCACAGGATAGGAGGGTTGGGGGCAAAATATTAAAGGGGCCTACAAGACAAGGATGAGGGGGCCCAAACGTTGAGGGGTAGATTAGAGAGTGAGTGGAGGGGCCTCAATGTAAGACGGGACCAGCAAATTGAGGTGGACATGAGAGGCCACAAGAGGAGGGGACCCAAAAGAGGAGGGGTCACAAAATGAGGAGATGAGAGGTCACAATGTAAAGGGGAGATGATGGGGAACACAATATGAGGGGGATATGAGAGGAAACAATATGAGGTGGAGATGAGAGGGGGCCACAATATGAGGGGGAGATGAGAGTGGCCACAACAGGAGGAATGAATGAGAGGTCATAACTTGAGGAGAAGATGAGAGGGGCCACAATATGACGAAGATATGAGAGATGGACACAATATGGGGAAGAGATAAGAGGTCACAATATGGATAGGAGATGAGAGGCATCAATATGAGGGTAGGGTCCACGTTCACAAGATTGCCTGTGCACAGATTATTGCTCAGACCTGAGAGAAGCCTGTGCACAAATAACTACTCAGACCTGAAAGGAGCCTTTGCACAGATTACTGCTCATACCTGAAAGGAGCCTGTGCACAAATAACTACTCAGACCTCAAAGGAGCCTGTACACACATTACTGCTCAGACCGGAAAGGAACCTTTGCGCCGATTACTGCTCAAACCTGAGAGGAGCCTGTGCAAAGATTAATGCACAGACCTGAGATGAGCCTGTGCACAGATTACTGTTCAGACCTGAGAGGAGCCTGTGCACAGATTACTTCTCAGACCTGAGAGGAGCCTGTGCACAGATTACTTCTCAGACCTGAGAGGAGCCTGTGCACAGATTATTGCTCAGACCTGAGAGAAGCCTGTGCACAAATAACTACTCAAACCTGAAAGGAGCCTTTGCACAGATTACTGCTCATACCTGAAAGGAGCCTGTGCACAAATAACTACTCAGACCTGAAAGGAGCCTTTGCACAGATTACTGCTCAGACCTGACAGGAGCCTGTGCACAAATAACTACTCAGTCCTCAAAGGAGCCTTTGCACAGATTACTGCTCAAACCTGAGAGGAGCCTGTGCACAGATTACTGTTCAGACCTGAGAGAAGCCTGTGCACAGATTACTGCTCAGAAATCAAAGAAGCCTGTGCACAGATTACTGCTCAGACCTGAGAGGAGCCTGCGCATAGATAACTGTTCAGACCTGAGAGAAGCCTGTGCACAGATTACTGTTCAGACCTGAAAGAAGCCTGTGCACAGATTACTGCTCAGGCCTGAGAGGAACCTAAGGACACATTACTGCTCAGACCTGAAAGGAACCTATGCACAGATTACTGTTCAGAGCTGAGAGGAGTCTGTGCACAGATAACTGCTCAGACCTGGGGGACCAATGCACAGATTACTTCTCAGGCCCGAGAGGAGCCTGTACACAAATAACTACTCAGACCTGAGAGAATCCTGTGTACAGATTAATACTCAGACCTGAGAGGAACCTATGCACAGATTACTGCTCAAACCTGAGAGGAGCCTGTGCACAGATCAATACTCAGACCTGAGAGAATCCTATGCACAGATTACTGTTCAGACCTGAGAGAAGCCTGTGCACAGTTTACTGCTCAGACCTGAGAGGAACCTATGCACAGATTACTGTTCAGAGCTGAGAGGAACCTATGCACAGATTACTGCTCAGACCTGAGAGGAGCCTGTACACAAATAACTACTCAGACCTGAGAGAATCATGTGTACAGATTAATACTCAGACCTGAGAGGAACCTATGCACAGATTACTGCTCAAACCTGAGAGGAGCCTGTGCACAGATTACTGCTCAGACCTGAGAGAATCCTGTGCACAGATTGATGCTCAGACCTGAGAGGAGCATGTGCACAGATTATGTTTGTTTCTAAATGTTATTGTATTACTTAATATGTCCCCCATGAGGTCATAAATGACATTTATACAATTTTTTTTACTTACTTTTTTTTCCATACAAGTTTTCCAGAACTGGGGTATCTATAAGAGCCCCAGTTACAGGGGAAACGAAAACCTGTGAAAGGACCTCCTGTGAAAGGCAGAAAAATCTGGTCTAGCTAGTTTGTTTAACCAAAAAAATGCAGTACATTGAAAAATGTTAATAGCCTAGAGAAAAATATATCTATAGTGCCTAAGGGTAAACTTCTCCAAATGTCCAATGTAAGCTTTTCTCTAGGAATTTTTTATTACACATATAATTATCCCTGTACATGCCTTTAACACCTTAAAAATCTATAACTTTTGTATTTTATGTACAGAACTGTATGATGTTTCCTGCATAACGAATTGTACTTCCTATTGCAATACTTTTATTTTCCATTCCATGTTCTGGGAAGATTGTAGAATAAAGAAGCTTAGGACCAGAACTACTCAAAGTAAATGAGAAAACCTATGACATGCTACAAAAAACAAAGAAACGTCATTTAATAGATCTTCTCTTTATACAAAGGCAATACAAAAACATGTACTAGGAACATGGCATGAAACTGGGAAAATCCCCAGACACCTCTCTTAATTCTTTGGTTTGGTACAATCACTTGGAAACTCTATCCTACACACATACATCAATAATCGCTGGATAATTGTAGAATTTCAGAGCAAGTAACTCCATTTATGTAACACGGAGTTTGTTGTTAGTTGGAGCATATTGTTTACACTTGAACATTTTAACATTGTTTTAACCCCTTATTATGCATTAGAGATGAGCAAGCACTAAAATGCTCGGGTACTCGTTATTCAAACCAAATTTTCCCGATGCTCCAGTGCTCGTCTCGAATAACGAGCCCCATTGAAGTCAATGGGAGACTCGAGCATTTATCAAGGGGACCAAGGCTCTGCACAGGGAAGCTTGGCCAAACACCTGGGAACCTCAGAAAAGGATGGAAACACCACGGAAATGGACAGGAAACAGCAGGGGCAGCATGCATGGATGCCTCTGAGGCTGCTTAAGCGCACCATTATGCCAAAATTATGGGCAACAGCATGGCCATGACAGAGTGACCAAATGAGGCTAGATAGCATCTAAAACACGCAATAATTGACCCTGACACTATAGGGGACGGCATGCAGAGGCAGCGGCAGCAGTGGCAGGCTAGAGAGTGTCATGGTGACATACCCTAAATGGACTCAGGTTTCACCAAAGGAGGTGAGCAAGAAGCGCTGAAATGATTTCCTATGTGAACAAAAGGTTGACGGTATATTTAGTCAATAACACAGCATGGTGGCGACATAATGACCAAGTTCCATAACGTATCTGGTGAAACACCCGAAAAATGAGCCTGACACAGCTCTTTTGATAAGGGGACGACATGTGGAGGCAGCCATGGAGACGACTTCCATGATTAAGAGCGACAGTATGGGGCATTCATATTGCGCTGCTATAATTGCAACTTCAGGTCTCCAGCATGGCGGCGACAGATGGGCCGAGTTCCACTATGTATCTGGTGAAATACCTGAAAATTCTGCCTGACACAGCTTGTTTGATAAGGGGATGATGTGCTGCATATCCTCTCGTGCTCCAGCGTCTGGGGTATAGAGAGTTGAAAGTTGTGCATGGAGACATTGGTGGACGCTGTGGAGGATCGTGGAGGCAAAATGGACAGGAAACAGCAGGGGCAGCATGCATGGATGCCTCTGAGGCTGCCTAATCTTGGGATGGAGCTGGCGGTTCGCTGCCAGGCGAGCTTTCGCCTGTCCAAGCCCCTGTCTCTCGGCTCCTCCCCACCCAAAAGCGTTTACTTTGAAAAAATTATAATTTTCAAAGCAGGCCGGGTCGTTTGAATATTTCACCTAGGAATAATGGAATAGCATAGTGGTTCTATTTTTAATTGTTTTTTCGGAAATGGTTCCATGAGCGACAGTATGGGGCATCCATATTGTGCTGCTATGATTGCAACTTCAGGTCTCCAGCATGGCGGCGACAGATTGGCCAAGTTCCACTGTGTATCTGGTGAAACACCTGAAAATTCTGCCTGACACAGCTCGTTTGATAAGGGGACAATGTATGGAGGCAGTGAACTAGTAGTAGATTAAAGGTGCTGCAGTTAAAACTATGTTAGTTAGATCTTGGGATGGAGCTGGCGCTCCGCTGCCAGGCGAGATTTCGCCAATCCAAGCCCCTGTCTCTCGGCTACTCCCCAAACAGCACTTCTAAGAACCTTTTGTATAAGATCAAGTGTAGTAGTGTTCTTATAAGTTTGGGTTATGACGGGTGAGGGGAATGTAAACAGATGCGCAAGAAACGCTGAAATAATATCGGTAAATGATAAAAGTTTGCCAGTATATTTTGTGGACAACACAGCAGGGTGGCGACAAAGTTAACAAGTTTGATGTGGAAGCCATGAAAACAACCCAAAATTCTGCCTGACACAGCTCGTTTGCTAAGGGGACGATGTATGGAGGCAGCTATATGGATGACTTTTGGAGGCAGCTATGGCGATGACGTGTGGAGGTAGCAATGGAGACAACGTGTGGAGGCAGCTAAAAAGACGACGTGTGGAGGCAGCTATGGAGACAATTTAATTTGGATAGTGCCTGTATGTGGCAGTCAAAAAAGTTTTCAAACCAGAGGAGCAGGTAGGTGGTCCTCCAGAAAAATTAAATAGATTGAGTGCCTGCATGTGGCAGTCCAAAAAAGTTTTCAAACCAGAGGAGCAGGTAGGTGGTCCTCCAGAAAAATTAAATAGATTGAGTACCTGTATGTGGCACTCCCAAAAATTGTTTAAAACAGAGGACCAGGTAGGTGGCCCTCCAGAAAAATTAAATACATAGAGTACTATAGCTAGAGCCAGTTGGCCCTGGCAAAAATAGCCAGTTTCCTCTGCTTTAGTGTACAAAGAGGAGGAGAAGAAGGGCAATGAGGAGGAGGAGTGCATACATTATTCAGGTTGAGCTTCTTTCACCTGGTGGAGAATGGAAATCCTGAGAAATCCAGGCTTTATTCATCTTGATAAGCGTCAGCCTGTAAGCGCTGTCAGTCGACAGGCGTGAACGATTATCGATGATGATGCCACCAGCTGCACTGAAAACCCTCTCAGACAGCACGCTAGCGGCAGGGCAGGCAAGAACCTCCAAGGCGTACAGCGCCAGTTCGTGCCACATGTCCAGCTTTGAAACCCAGTAGTTGTAGGGAGCTGTGTGATCATTTAGGACGATGGTATGGTCAGCTACGTACTCCCTCACCATCTTTCTGTAAAGATCAGCCCTACTTTGCCGAGACTGGGGACAGGTGACAGTGTCTTGCTGGGGTGACATAAAACAGGCAAAGGCCTTGTAAAGCGTACCCCTGCCAGTGCTGGACAAGCTTCCTGCTTGCATACTCTCCCTCGCTACTTGTCCCGCAGAAGTACGCCCTCTGCCGCTAGCGCTGTCAGAAGGGAAATACTGTTTCAGCTTGTGCACCAGGGCCTGCTGGTATTCATGCATTCTCACACTCCTTTCCTCTCCAGGGATGAGAGTGGAAAGATTTTGCTTGTACCGTGGGTCCAGGAGAGTGAATACCCAGTAATCGGTGCTGGAATAAATTCTTTGAACGCAGCCTAGCATGAAATCTGCCATATGCGCCAGAGTACCAACGCGCAAGAATTCACTCCCCTCACTGGCATGACTGTCCATTTCCTCCTCCTCCAACTCCTCTTCTTCTGCCCATACACGCTGAACAGTGAAGGACTGAACAATGGTCCCCTCTTCTGTCTCGCCAACATTCTCCTCCTTTTCCTCCTCATCCTCCTCCACCTCCTCCGATATGCGCTGAGAAACAGACCTGAGGGTGCTTTGGCTATCAACAAGGGAATCTTCTTCCCCCGTCTCTTGTGACGAGCGCAAAGCTTCTGACTTCATGCTGACCAGAGAGTTTTTCAACAGGCCAAGCAGCGGGATGGTGAGGCTGATGATGGCGGCATCACCACTGAGCATCTGTGTTGACTCCTCTAAGTTACTCAGCACCTGACAGATATCAGACATCCACGTCCACTCCTCATTGTAGACTTGAGGAAGCTGACTGACCTGACTACCAGTTCTGGTGGAAGTTGACATCTGGCAGTCTACAATCGCTCTGCGCTGCTGGTAAACTCTGGATAACATGGTTAATGTTGAATTCCACCTTGTGGGCACGTCGCACAACAGTCGGTGAGCGGGCAGTTGGAGTCGGCGCTGCGCTGCCCTAAGAGTGGCAGCAACTGTGCTGGACTTCCTGAAATGCGCACAGATGCGGCGCACCTTCGTGAGCAAATCAGACAGATTGGGGTATGTCTTGAGGAAACGCTGAACTATGAGATTTAATACATGGGCCAGGCATGGCACATGTGTCAGTCTGCCAAGGCATAGTAGGCCTTTGACACCTGGACCGAGGTAGGCCCCGCAATCTTCGGCGTCGGCAGTATATGACCAGCCCCAGGGTCAGACTCAGTCCCAGCCTCCACCAAGTTAACCCAATGTGCCGTCAGCGATATATAGTGGCCCTGCCCGGCAGCACTCGTCCACTTGTCCGTGTTCAGGTGCACCTTGTCAGAAACGGCATTGGTCACGGCACGGATGATGTTGTCTGACATGTGAATTAGACTGTGCCTAATTCAAATCAAACCCCTAATAAATTGTCCCACTTCGGTGTTTGAGGTGGATATGTGTGTCACTAAGAGCTAAACACAATGGTCGCAAGTCTCCCTGCAAATTCCTCACAATATGGTACTAGCTGCACTACTAGTGGCAGCAAGCCCAGCCACAAGCAAATAAAAAAAATATATATAACGTTATTGTAGCCCTAAGAAGGGCTGTTGGGTTCTTGTAGAATCACTCCTGCCTAACACTATTCTAATAGAACACCCTAACGCTTTCCCTGACCAGCAGCAGCTCTCTCCCTAGTGGCATCCAGACAGAGAATGATACGAGCAGCGTGGGCAGGGACTAGTCTATTCCAGGGTCACTTGATCAGGCCAGCCAACCACTGCTATCGACGTGTAAGGGTACCACGTCATGCTGGGTGGAGTGCAGAGTCTCCTGGCTTGTGATTGGCTCTGTTTCTGGCCGCCAAAAATCACAACGGCGGGAGATGCCATTTTCTCGAGCTGGCGAAATACTTGTCCGAGCAACGAGCAGTTTCGAGTACGCTAATGCTCGAACGAGCATCAAGCTTGGACGAGTATGTTCGCTCATCTCTATTATGCATGTATTGTCCATTTATGTATTGAATAAAGACTTAAGCTACAGTAAGCTATGACATACAGTTTTTTTATTAGAAAAGTGAGGTGGCTGACAGTACATTTTTGACTGTGGAATTTGTATTCCTGTGTAGATTTTTTTTTTTTTATCATTCGTAGAGAAAAGGTTAAAGGGATCTAAACAACACATTTATGGTGGACTAACCATGGCCAGAATAAAACATGGATTATATTGAGTGTCATCCGTGGACAAGCTCCACTAACACAACGAAGATAATAGAAATAGACTGTCCGGAACACAAACTTGTGCAGGAATAGGACCTGGCCTATCTTTTGCATCTCATGCAGTTGGATCATGCACAATGCAGTGGAATCCATAGCGGTGTGCATTAGCCCAAGGACGTGTGCTAGAACATCTGTGCTCTTGGAGAAAAGTCTGCGGACTTGCAGGATTTTCTTCCTCATTCATTACAATGTGAAATGTGCATTCAAGCACCGAGGCTGTCATAGCAATGGATCGCCGCTTCCCGATGTCATCACGGGGAGCCACGATTTTCGGCATGATGGCGATGTCATCTTTTTTAAGCTGCCAGCACTGATCCCGGGTGTTAGCGGTAAGTCTTTTCTGCACTATGCAGCAAAGACTTACCGGCTATGGAGAGGGCTCAGCTCGTGAGCCCTCTCCATGTATCAGCACCCGACGTAAAGTGGTTAATTCTTAAAGGTTGGTCTTGTGTCTTTTTCTAACCTTATATACTTCAGTACTCATTGTCAGAATCTATTCTCCTTCTAACTAAAGTGATGGGTCATAGTGCTAAGCAAAAGAGGCATAGAAATGAGTGTTCCTGTATTTTAAGTTCATCTTGTGCTATCATTTTTAGCAACAGTGCTTAAACATTGATGCCATTTTACCTCATGTTTTTATATACAACTAGTCACTAGGTGGCAGTGTTGTATGTCTGTTTGATATACTGGCAGGTTCATTCAGAGAATACCATAGGGCTCATCCACATGGTCAGTTTCTGTCTCCATGCAACCACTGTTATCTGTAACTTCAGTTGCTGATATAATACAGTGGCATATTGAGAATTTTTGTTGTTATTGACGTTGGGGGAACTTGTAAGAATTTGAGTCTATAAAGGATTACACTGAAATATTTAGAGAGTTAAAGTGTAAGGCCTCTTGCACACTAGCGTTGCGTTTCACGTCAGGGTGCAATGCGTGAAAAACTGACGTTTTTGCTGCGTTTTTGTTTCATTTTTGTTCGCGTTTTTTTGCGTTTTCGGTGCGTTTTTCACGCGCGTTTTTTTAAGTCAATGGGACTTTTTCAAAGGGACCAAGGTTCGGGAATAAAATGTTTTATTTAATTGAAAAATAATGTCTTCTGATAAGTTGCAAACATCTGCGATCTATTCTTCACTGTTCCGCGTGCACAGTGAAGTTTCCATACATCTGCAATGTCTTCTTCACACATATATATTGTTCTTCACATGCTATTTTGTTCGCACCGCTCCGCGCGTATCTCCCGACAAGTAAGCAGATGTGCCGAACATCTGTAATCTATTCTGCACTGTGTTCTGCACTGTGTTTTTATCTTAAATGATCCTGTGTTCACTGTGTTCACTGTTTTTATTCTATTCTTCACTGTTCTTCATTGTGTTTTTTTAATTAAATGATCGTTCGCGAGCAGGGGAAATACTGTTATACTGGTCACCTAGCAACCCTTACGTTTAAAACGCATTGCACTCGCATTGCACTTGCAATGTTTGCGAGTGCAATGCGTTTTTGATACGTCCCCATAGACTTGAATGGGGCGTGAAAAATGCGCGTGAATCGCAAAAATAGAGCATGCTGCGATTTTGACGCGCGTGCAAACGAACGCAAGCACGCGCGTTGAAAACCACGCAAATGGAGAAAGACCCATTGAATACAATGGGACAGAGTGCAATGCGAGTTCTGAGCGTCAAATGCACGCGCAGAACTCGCGCGTGAAAAACGCCAGTGGAGAAGGGGCCTCACTCTCAGTTATAAATTGGTTTTGTAAAGTAACTAAAATGTCAAATTGACATATCAATGCAGTGGGAACCAGCAGGGAAACCATTAGCTCTCAGATGTTAATTTATATGTGTGTGTGGATTTTGTTACATATGTGAGGTCTTGCTGAGATATACATGATGTCCTATCCTTAACTTCTTTGCAGGAGGTTATGGAAAAGACAACAGCGGTAAATCTGTAGTTGCTTTGCTTTTCTCTCTTGTGTTTTTGTATTGAAATGTGTGATTTAACGCCATAATGACCGCCGTATCGACTGTTTACAGCAGTCATTAATGGTACGTCTTGCGACGTGACGCCTATCTACATCGCTGCGTCAGAAGAAGATTGCAGCATATCTGGTCCTGCTGGTGCCAGGGCTTGGGCACTGACACCCAGGACAGAAAAAGCTCTTAATCCAGGTGTTCATCCCCTTAGACAATGGGGCTCATTTACTAAGGGTCCAAAAGCCGCACTTTCGTCGGGTTTGCTGAATATTTCCGATTTGCGCCTAATTGCCCCGGGTTTTTGGCACACGTGATCGGATTGCGGTGCATTGGCGTCGGCATGCACACGACAGAAATCGGGGGGGGGGGGCACTCACATGCACCAGGAAGAAAAAGGTGAACTCCGGTGGACCTCGGCACAGCAGCGACACCTGGAGAAACTCGGGTGCACAAGCTTAGTGAATCCCGGCAGACCCAAATCCTCGTTGGACAACGCAACGCGAGATCGCACTCCCTCATGGTTTATAAATATCAACCACAATTCCCCCAGTACATAGGTATCCAGCACACTTCTCCTCAGTATAGAGGTATCCAGCACACTGCCCCACAGTATATGGTATCAAGCACATTGCCGCCCATGTATAGGTAGCAAGCACACTACTCCCCAGTATATAGGTAGCCAGCACACTGCTCTCAGTATATAGGCATCCAGCACGTTGCCCCGGTATATAGGTAGCCAGCACACTGCCCCCCCAGTATATAGGTATCTAGCCGATTGCCCAAGTATTAAGGTAGCCAGCACACTATCCCCTATTATAAAGGTAGCCAGCACACTTCCCCCAGTATATAGGTAGACAAAACACTGTCCCCTAGTATAAAGGTAGCCAGCACACTTCCCCCCAGTATAAAGGTATCCAGCACTTAGCCTTCCAGTATATAGGTATTCAGAACACCGTTCCCAGTATATAGGTAGCCCAGCATTCTTTACCCCGAGTATATAGGTGACCAGCACACTGGCCCACCATATATGTATCCAGCACACTGCTTCCCAGTACATAGGTATCCAGCATTATGCCCCCCCCCCATTTATAAGTATTCAGCACATTGCCCCACAGTATGAAGGTAGCCAGCATACTACTCCTCAGTGTATAGGTAGCCAGCTTACTATGCTGCCCAATGTTATAGGTATGTAGCAAATTACCCCCAAAGATAAGTAGTCAGCACACTGCCCCCAGGATACAGGTAGCCCGAACACTGTACCACAATACATAAGTAGCTGAGCACACTTCCCCCTGAGAATATAGGTAACCAGCACACTGGCCCACTATATATGTATCCAGCACAATGCCTCCCAGTATATAGGTATCTAGAACACATCTCCCAGTATAATAGACAGTCAGCTTTTCCTATGATTACTACTTTGCACAGTCTTGGCATTCTCTTGATGAGTTTCAAGAGTCACCTGAAATGGTCTTCCGGAAGGATGGAATTGCATAATTCCCCCATTTATTACTACCCAGTATATATATAGCCAACAGACTGCCCCCCTGTATGTAGGTAATTGGGAGCCAGCACACTGCCCCCAGTATAAAGGTAGGCAGCATACTGTCCCCAGTATAAAGCTATCCAGCACATTACCCCCAAGTATATAGGTAACTAGCACACTGTCCCCCAGTGTATAGGATCCAGCACATTGCCCCTGAAGATAGGTAGCCAGCACTCTGCCCCCGAGTATATTGGTAGCAAGCCCACTGCCCGCAGTATATAGGAAGCCAGCACACTTCCCCCCATTCTCTTGATGAGGTTTAAGAGGTAGTCACCTGAAATGGTCTTCCAGATGGATGGAATAGCATGCCGCTGCAAGATGCTGTGGTAACCATGCTGGTTCAGTATATCTTCAATTTAAAAAAAAATCCCTAACAAAGCACACCTACACCATCACACCTCCTCATCCATGTTTCACGATGGGAACCAGGCATGTAGAATCCGTTTGTTCACCTTTTCTGCATTGCACAGAGAATGGTGGTTGGGACCAAAGATCTCAAGCACAAACTTCCACTGGTCTACTGTCCATTCCTTGTGTTCTTTTTGTTTAGCCCAAACAAGTCCCTTGTTGCCTGTCCATAGCAGTGGTTTCCTAGCAGCAATTTTACTATTTTACCAGTTGTTGTAGAGATGTGTCTACTGCTAGAATTCTATGTGGCATTAACCTGGTCTCTAATAACATAGATCCGGAACGTTGGATAGTCATTGGGGATTAGATATGCTAACATATATCTAAACATATATAGTAGAAAGCACTCGGAGCAAAAAGAGGAAGGTTGGAACAGCACCGTGTAAAAACCGGGTGCAAATCTTCTCAGCGGGTCTGACGTGACTCGCTTAACACAGTCAAAAAAGAATAGGTAGAAGCAGCACTCCAATGTGTAGTGAAAACAAAAGAATTTAATCCACCATTGATGCGACGTTTCGCCTGATCATTACAGGCATTTTCAAGCATAGTGTTAATTCAAAAACAGCTGACTTAAATAGGCGGCGTTACTCAACGCCGGAACACGTGACATATCATACAGAGTATCTTAAAACACATTAAACATTGTTTAAAACATTATCAAGATATACATTGTGTGTAGTGACACCATAAAGTGCATATTATCAATAAAGTGCATGATTATTATAAAGTGCAAGAATTATCAGGGACGCTGTCAGCAATTGTGCAGGGTTTAGAGCTATTCCAAAATGCATCCCCGATCGTGTAAAACCCAGTGTCCATATAAATACAAAAGAATGATCCACATAGAGGCATCCAGGAAAATATTTTAAAAGAACAATATACGCTCACGGACCCAACAGGTAAGGCTGTATCCCGTGTATAGAGTCCGAGGTATGCGCATGCGTACAAGGGTTGTGAATCCACGTAGTGTTCATCTTCATAATGGGAATTCAGCCCAGCTCCTATGCAGCTGAAAACTCACGGACGGACTTTGACAGACCAAGCGGGACTTGTAGAAGGTGATGCACGGGGAGGTAGGAGATAGGACCCAGGACATTCAGGACGAGGGGCGAGAGAACACTCAAGTTGCCACACGGGCTAGAGTGAACCAGCCCGTTTAATATGTCCCATCCGGGATCGTGGTCCCGTCCAGGGTATCCATATTTTCCAAAGTAGCCCAGTCACCTGTGTGTCACCGCATCCAGGAGAGTCATATAAGCCCACATCGTGGTTCAATTGCTGCTGTGGAGCAAAGAAGAGAGACAGTAAGTGTGGATAATTCAACCCGCAACAGAGAGTTAGCCATGGAGCCCCAAATGGTCTATATACATCAAATTGTTAATAAACATATAGTAGTAGTATGATATATAATGGCCACTGACACAGAATCAGAAGAAAACAGAAACACGGTCCACTGCGAGACAGGAGAATCAAAGAAATACATTCAGGGGGAAATCCTTGTTTAAACCCTTTGGGTTCAGGGAACTAAGCTTGTGTATCCACTGTACTTCCCTACGTTTGAGTAATAATTCCCTATTACCTCCCAGGGGTAAGGGTGGCACTCTGTCAATAATGACAAATCGGAGATCATCTACCTTATGACCAGCTTCATGAAAATGGAAAGGAACTGGGAGATCAAGTTTCTTGGTGCGTATGCTTGATTTGTGATTATTAAGACGCAGTCTGCATTCAGTGGTAGTCTCTCCCACGTAGAGCAGATTACAAGGGCACTGTAAAACGTAAATCACAAAATCACTTCTGCAAGTCATGATGGATTTGATTTTGTGTGATGTCCCAGTGGTGGGGTGAACAAACACCCCACCCTTGAGCATCAAAGCACAATTATCGCAGGACATACATGGATAACAACCTGTGCGTGAGGGTTTAGTCATTCCAGGGAGCGATACATTAGTTCTAACCAGTCTATCCTTTAGATTCCTGTTCCTCCTATATGAAAACAACGGGGGAGCCTGGAACTCAGGTATTTGTTTATAGAATGTACTCAAGATACACCAATTTTTTCGAATAATGGAAGCAATATTATGGCTATGGACAGTATAAGTCGAGACCATGGGGATACGTCTTTCTACCTTAGTGGTCTTAGTCTTAGAAAGTAACTGAGTGCGATCTATAGTTTTAACTGTGTCTAATTGTTTATTTATTAATGACTTGGGGTAGCCTCTATTGATGAATTTGTTTCCCATGGAGCGTAACCCCGTCAGTTGTAGGTCCTCATTTTCAACAATCCGCTTAACCCTCAAAAGTTGGCTATAGGGCAGAGAGCGGATCATATTTTTAGGGTGGTGACTGTCAAATCTCAGGAGAGTATTACAATCGGTTTTTTTAGAATAAAGGTCAGTACTGAGTCGATTGTCAACTATGGAGACCTTGGTATCGAGGAACTGTAAGTAAGTATCCCCGACCACCATCGTGAATTTTATGTCGGGGTCTACACTATTGAGGTAGTCAAGGAACAGATGTAATGAGGGGAGATCCCCTTTCCAAATGGCAAAGACGTCGTCTATGTATCTCCACCACTCCAGTACAAAGCTGAAGTGGTGGGACACATAGACCCACGCCTCCTCCAAGTCTGCCATCACAATGTTGGCATAGGCTGGGGCCACATTGGACCCCATAGCCGTGCCACATAACTGCACATAAAACGCATTGTCAAACATGAAATAGTTACAAGTAAGAATCATTTCCAATAGGTGCAATACAAAATCTTTGCTCTCATTCGAGAGGCTAGTGTGAGCCAGGGCTCTGCTGACACTCATAAGGCCCCGTTCATGGTTAATAGATGTATAAAGACTGGTTACATCAAAGGATGCTAAAATCGCACCCGTAGGGACCGAAACAGTGGAAATTTTATTTAGAAAATCAGTCGTATCTTTAATATAAGATTTAGCCCCCATTGCATGCTCCCTAAGGATCTTATCTAGGAAAATAGCCGACGGGCTGAACAGGGAGTCGCGTCCAGATACGATCGGTCTGCCCGGAGGGGCTGATAAACATTTGTGTATCTTAGGCAAACAATATAGGAGGGGGGTCCTGGGAAATCTAGGTAATAAAAAATCATGTAGGTCTTTGTCTATGATATCCATAGCAAGTGCATTGTCTACCATAATCCTCAACTTCTTAGTAAAGATATGTACTGGATCTGAATCAACCTTTCTGTATATTGACTGGTCCCCCAGTTGTCTGTAGACCTCATTCATGTATTGAAGGCGATCCATGACGACAATCCCACCCCCCTTATCCGCGGGTTTAATTATGAGGTTGTCGTCATGGACCAAACCCTCAAGTGCCTGTTTTTCAAGAAAAGAGAGGTTACCTTTGACCCTGGGGGAAGAAGAATTCTCCTTATATCCACCAATATCCCTAAGTACAGATGTTATAAACGACTCAACTGCAGGAGAACCAGATGGAGGGCAGAAATTGCTTTTAGTATAGAGACCACAACTCTTTAAGGAGAAGTCATAGGTTGTGTTGCTAACCCCAGAATCAATTATAGGTGCAGCGGGTCTATCCGAAAACCAAGTCTTCAGTTTAATTGTTCTGAAAAAACTGTTAAGTTCAATGTCCAAAGTCAGCCAATCCATTGGTAGAATGGGGCAAAAGGACAATCCTTTACTTAATACCTGCAATTCTAAATTAGATAGAGAACGGGAAGATATATTTACCACCGGGTGTTGTGTCACTTCCTCTTGGTTGTTTGTGGTGGTGGCCTCAAAGTCTTGCCACCTCGTATTTTTTGACCATCGACGATGTTTGCGTCCCCCACGTCTCCTTTTGCGTCCGGTGTAGCTGTTGTATCCAGATTCGTTACCCCTAAAAAATCGCTGGTTGTTGTTGTAGAAGGGGAAGCAGCTACTGTTGCTTTTAAATCACTGCGTTTCCTTTGGTTATCACGTTTGTTTCTCCTTGAAGAGAGCGCATCATCCGGTTTCCACGTATAAATACGCCCTGTCGCATAATCCTCCTTGTCCCTCGTCCACTTATGTCTTTTGGCTTCCTCCTGTTCCTTTTGGAATTTCAATAATATAGTGTTAGTTTTTTCTTTATAACTGTTAAACTCAGAATCCCCCAAGAGATCACGAAGCTCCGTCTCCAATTCCACTTGTTTCAACTGGTTAGAAATTAAATCTTGTTGTATGAATTCGATGTTAAGTAAAATGATGTCAAGAGCATATTTATTAGACAAGCCTTCAAATCTTGTACAAAAGTCCGTATTAGAGGGGAACAAATTGGGTCTCAACTGTGATCTGAGGCCACGAGGTATAATCTTGTGTTTGTAATACTGGCATAGTAGAGATAGATGTAATTGAAAGTTAATAAGTCTCCTTGATACGAATTCATACTTGCGTTTTAAATCCGCCTTAGCTGGTCTGTCAAGAAAAGTCCCATCTCCCAGGGGGCCGCCTAGGATCCTGTCAACGTCTTCATCTGTGAAAGCAAATAGATTTGGTGGTGTTTTGTTGGTATCCATCTTAAATCCAAAAAACACGTGCAGCGTTCCTGGTCAAACACTCGGAGCAAAAAGAGGAAGGTTGGAACAGCACCGTGTAAAAACCGGGTGCAAATCTTCTCAGCGGGTCTGACGTGACTCGCTTAACACAGTCAAAAAAGAATAGGTAGAAGCAGCACTCCAATGTGTAGTGAAAACAAAAGAATTTAATCCACCATTGATGCGACGTTTCGCCTGATCATTACAGGCATTTTCAAGCATAGTGTTAATTCAAAAACAGCTGACTTAAATAGGCGGCGTTACTCAACGCCGGAACACGTGACATATCATACAGAGTATCTTAAAACACATTAAACATTGTTTAAAACATGATCAAGATATACATTGTGTGTAGTGACACCATAAAGTGCATATTATCAATAAAGTGCATGATTATTATAAAGTGCAAGAATTATCAGGGACGCTGTCAGCAATTGTGCAGGGTTTAGAGCTATTCCAAAATGCATCCCCGATCGTGTAAAACCCAGTGTCCATATAAATACAAAAGAACGATCCACATAGAGGCATCCAGGAAAATATTTTAAAAGAACAATATACGCTCACGGACCCAACAGGTAAGGCTGTATCCCGTGTATAGAGTCCGAGGTATGCGCATGCGTACAAGGGTTGTGAATCCACGTAGTGTTCATCTTCATAATGGGAATTCAGCCCAGCTCCTATGCAGCTGAAAACTCACGGACGGACTTTGACAGACCAAGCGGGACTTGTAGAAGGTGATGCACGGGGAGGTAGGAGATAGGACCCAGGACATTCAGGACGAGGGGCGAGAGAACACTCAAGTTGTTTTCTTCTGATTCTGTGTCAGTGGCCATTATATATCATACTACTACTATATGTTTATTAACAATTTGATGTATATAGACCATTTGGGGCTCCATGGCTAACTCTCTGTTGCGGGTTGAATTATCCACACTTACTGTCTCTCTTCTTTGCTCCAGAGCAGCAATTGAACCACGATGTGGGCTTATATGACTCTCCTGGATGCGGTGACACACAGGTGACTGGGCTACTTTGGAAAATATGGATACCCTGGACGGGACCACGATCCCGGATGGGACATATTAAACGGGCTGGTTCACTCTAGCCCGTGTGGCAACTTGAGTGTTCTCTCGCCCCTCGTCCTGAATGTCCTGGGTCCTATCTCCTACCTCCCCGTGCATCACCTTCTACAAGTCCCGCTTGGTCTGTCAAAGTCCGTCCGTGAGTTTTCAGCTGCATAGGAGCTGGGCTGAATTCCCATTATGAAGATGAACACTACGTGGATTCACAACCCTTGTACGCATGCGCATACCTCGGACTCTATACACGGGATACAGCCTTACCTGTTGGGTCCGTGAGCGTATATTGTTCTTTTAAAATATTTTCCTGGATGCCTCTATGTGGATCGTTCTTTTGTATTTATATGGACACTGGGTTTTACACGATCGGGGATGCATTTTGGAATAGCTCTAAACCCTGCACAATTGCTGACAGCGTCCCTGATAATTCTTGCACTTTATAATAATCATGCACTTTATTGATAATATGCACTTTATGGTGTCACTACACACAATGTATATCTTGATCATGTTTTAAACAATGTTTAATGTGTTTTAAGATACTCTGTATGATATGTCACGTGTTCCGGCGTTGAGTAACGCCGCCTATTTAAGTCAGCTGTTTTTGAATTAACACTATGCTTGAAAATGCCTGTAATGATCAGGCGAAACGTCGCATCAATGGTGGATTAAATTCTTTTGTTTTCACTACACATTGGAGTGCTGCTTCTACCTATTCTTTTTTGACTATAGTGGAAAGCATTGATGCCAGTACTATGCAGGTGTGAGGGACGCCAAACCTTTAAAGAATTAACTCCTTCCCTCAGCCAGCATGATTGGTTTACCTGTGCCCAATTCCCACTGGCTCATTTGGATACACCGTCCTCTTACTATCTTTTCGCCCAATCCCCAACCAAGCGGGGTAGGAGCTGTTGACATCAACAGGAGAGTTCCCCACATTCAACCACCAGGCCAAGTACTCCGCTGCATCAGCAATGCCATCACCAGTGACATTAGCAGACAATGGACCCAAGTGAAAATCCACCTACCCGCCGACATCACCAATGACACATGCCGGACATGTCCTTAGCTCAGAGCCAAAGCAGCCCCCCCCATCTGCGTTATTCGCCATCATAGAATGCATATGCATAAATTGTACATGCTTAGCATTACAAACATGACAGCAACTAAGCACTTAAAGGGGTATTCTCGTCTCGGCATTCACATTCAGTTTCATTAATCTGCCATATATAAACATTTCTTCAATTGGATGTTATTAAAAAAAATGTTCCTGTGTGAAGATAATTTCTCATAAATGTAGTCCTGTTGTCCCTTGGAAACGAGATAGCTTCCTCGGATACGACCACGTCACACTCTGGCAGCGGTGGCCAGACTTGCGCTATAGGGTCCTGCCGGACTACCAGGATTCAGCAATCATTAACACAGGATGGCTGTGGGTCCTGTAGTAACTCCCGGACGTTTTATATACAATAACCTTTTGTTTCTTTGTGCAATCACTCTAGCAGAGGTGGCCGTATCCGAGGAAACTATCTCGTTTCTAAGGGACCACATGACTACATTTATGAGAAATTATCTTCACACAGGAACATTTTTTTTAATAACATCCAATTGAAGAAATGTTTATTAATGGCAGATTAATGAAACTGAATGTGAATGCCGAGACGAGAATACCCCTTTAATGTATTATAGATGCAAGATGCACACTCACAATGCTGTTGCACTCAAGAAATAGATAATGTAGTAGAGATCTCAAAAGATAAATAGAGCGTGTAAAAAACAAAGCAACTTATATTTTAGATGATTTCTTTTTGGTTTGTTAATAGTACCTGTGCCTCTTTTTTCGGTACAATGCCTGCAAAGGAATTTTTAAAAACAAAAAATAAACATTGAACAGAAAGAAGAAAGGTATATCATGACATTCTTTATCTAATACATCAAGTCCTTGGCATGAATCATCACTCTGGATGTGTATGATTTCTTCATATTTGCTTATACTCCAAAATTAATTCTCTGGTTAGTTTCACAACGATCACACTATTGCCTATCCCATAAATATTTGGGACACAAGATGACAAGAGCTGTAATTATAACAGAAAGAATATAGGAAATGGAAATAGTAGGAAGAGCAACAACATAAAATGTGTAGTATCTTTATATTGTACTTGTGTTTTAGTTACATGTAGGTCAAACTTGTAAAGTAAGAACATAAATTCACTGTTTACAAATCAGAAATACTGTATATGTTATGTATGTCAAATTAATCAATTTATGTGCAGCCATATAGCTTGCAGAGACCTTTGTCAATGTCCATAAATCAGTGGTTAGAAGAGGTAAGTCTAGCAGTGCCAGCAGTCTTCACCAGGATTCCAGGATTTAGTGGTACTGTATTTTTGAATTTTTTTTAATTGAATGTTAAACTGGTTGCCTGCCTTAAAATTGTATCCACAGCAGAAATCCAAAGTAAAAAGGTAATTCCAAGGGCTGCTCATAGACTTGCTGCACCAAAGCTCTAATTGAGTGATGGGATTAAATCTTGTTTTGAAGACATCAAACAATGTCAGATTGTATAATGAAAGTTTATTGTTAAAGCTGTGTAGAGCATTATCATAGCTCAGACAACAAGTACAAGTTTAGTATATTTAATAAATAAAGAATAAAACGAAAAAAACACTCCAACACTCCAAGGTACCATGGCCTTATTCCAGGTTGTAATCCGGGTGGCCACAATACCGGAAAACTAGAATGACTAGAATGATTAACCATAATAGAAGGCACGGTACTCCCCTTTAATCCTCTGGGTTCACATGTAATGATACAAAAACATTTCACACACAATTAGCCACTCATGTATTCTCTATAAGTAATTCAATACACTTCCAGGTTTTGCATTTCCTTATTTACTTATTTCATCTGGCAGGTTTGTTCTTCATGTAATGCTTCTTAATATTCAAATGACAGGATAATCTTTTTCCCTATGTTCAGTAGTTTAAAAGTGGATAGTGACATTACATAACATCGAATGATAACTAAGGTGTATTATGTTGTACAAGTTTCAGAGCTCTGTGAGGCCCTGTTGCTACAATAATATCTCACTGTTAGGAATCTGCAGCATATGCTGATAAGATGTCACTATTTGTGTCATGAACAAGTAACCTGGGGCAGAATAACAATCAATAACCAGGGGATGGCAAGCATCTGTATAAATACAAGAGACATTTACTTTCTGGTTCCAAAGGTTCCAAAACTGGGTTTTGTATAGAAAAGTTGAACTGACACTACAATTTTTATGGAACACTTCCTGATATTGAATAAATGCAATCACCCATTGGGGCTCATTTACTTACCCGGTCCTATCGTGGCGCATTGTCCAACATGGATTTGGGTTCTGCCGGGATTCACTAAATTCATGCGCCCGATATCCAGTAGGTGTCGCTGCTGCGCCGAGGTCCACCGGAGTTCACCTGCTTCTTCTCGGTGCATGTAAGTGCTTGATCTTGCGACACATTTCGTTTTTTAAATTCTGCGGTTTTTCCGAATCCATCAGGTTGTTCAAAGGCCACGCCCCCGATTTCTGTTGAGTGAAAGGCGCCGCGATTGCGCCAAAATCCGATAGCGTGCGCCAAAATCAGAGCGGAATTAGACGCAAAATGGAAAAATTCTGGAAACCGACGAAAGTGCAGCCGCGGAGCCCTTAGTAAATGAGCCCCAGTGAATTTGTACAGTTACCAAAATATCACAACTTTATGATAATTTACAGTCATTTCTATTCTAGGCAACTGTCTATGATGCATCAGTAGCACACGTATTACCTAGTCTAGTGATGGCGAACCTATGGCACTAGTGCCAGAGGTGGCACTCAGAGCCCTTTCTGTGGGCACTCAGGCCATCATCCCAGGACTGAGTTCACCAGACAGAAACAAATCCATTTAATCTTCCTGCAGTCCTAGGCAATTTATGAGATGCTGCGCTCAGCACTATTTTACAGCGACACTTCATTGGATGTTTAAAACTGCTTGAAAATTGAGAAGGTGTTGAAAGAAGTGCATTATCTTTGGAGGTCTTCCTGCTGGACCCATCATTCTTCCTCTACAGAGAGACCCTGGAGAGAAGCTATAATGAGAGTCTGAATTTGCCCACTTTCTTTCAACTGTATTGGTGGCCTCAGGCGGCCGATACAATTAAAGAAGTGGAAGAACAGGTAGCAATACGTTACTGCTTAAAATGGCACATCAGATTAAATAAGTGATGGTTGTAGTTTGGGCACTCGGTCTATAAAAGGTTCGCCATCACTGACCTAGTCTATAGTTTGCTTCAATGTAAATAAGGTTTATTGTAATGGACTTCTTTTTCAGTTCTGCAGTGAAAAATTGTAATGCCTAAAAAAGTTAAATGGTCACTAACTTTTTAAAAAACTTTTTCTAACATAAGAGAACATAAAAATTAGTATTATATCCATCTCCACATTGGCTCTGATTGTCCTTCTTCAGTTGTTACCCCCTAAAATCTATGTCTCTAGCAAGACAGACAGAGGGGAACATCTACTTAGACATTCAGAAAATGCACCAATTGTGCTATTTCCATGTATAATGCTTCGTGCTGCGATTCACTAAGATTGTGCACCAGAAATCATGAATCAATCGCTTCCCAGCACTGGCCCTAAAGAGTTCACCATCTTTTTTGTGGTGCACCTTTAACATAGGGCGTGCGACACAATTTGCAAGTCAAATCGGTCGGACCGACAGACGGCACACCCCCTAATTTGTGTTGCGTGGAGGCCAGGGCAGCTCCGCCACAAAATGGACACATGCAACACAATAGCAGCACAGACAATTCTTAAATACCTATGCAAGCTGTTTTAGCCTACAAGAAGGTGCACAGTCTGACAAAAAAGCGGCACAAAAGCCTTTAATACATGTGCCCCAGAATGTCAATGGGGAGTCACATTATATAGCAGAGCTGTTAGAAAATGTACACTACTTGTCACATAGGGGCACATTTACTAAGGACCTTGCACCAGTTTTCTGTTAGACTTTGCAGGTTATTTTATGTGAAAACTTTTTGCAGATGTATTTAAGAAGAGTCAGCACCACATACAATTTGTCCTTCCAAAAAACAAGACCCCAGAGCTATAGTTACAGAAAAAAGTTATAGTTCTAGGAGGCATTAATGAAAAAACAGACAAATAGCTTGGTTATTAAGGTGCAAAACAAGTGCAGAAGTAAGGGGTATGTACAGTGGTAGAGAAAGGATTTAATACCATCACCAATGTCTTATTAAAGGAAACCTACCACTTGTAGTGGCAGGTTTCTGATGGAAATACCGTGCACCAGCTCAGGGTGAGCTGGTGCCGGAGCTTATTTTTGTTAGTGTTTTAAACCGTGGTATTGCGGTTTAAAACACTTTTTAAACTGTATAGCCGGCGCATGGAGGTACGCGCTCGGCGCTTACCATGCGCGCGGCTCTCCTTCACTTCCTATGTAGTCGCGCGCATGGTAAGCGCCGAGCGTGTACCTCCCTGCGCCGGCTATAAAGTTTAAAAAGTGTTTTAAACCGTGATACCGCGGTTTAAAACACTAACAAAAATAAGCTCCGGCACCAGCTCACCCTGAGCTGGTGCACGGTATTTCCATCAGAAACCTGCCACTTCAAGTGGTAGGTTTCCTTTAATCGGTGCCAGATGCACATGAATTTTTGTAAGGTTCTGATCTCTTTATAATTCCAGATTCCACATGGTAGGTTTCCTTTAACTGTCATTTAAGGGGGTTTCTCATCATATATTTAAAGGCAGTCCCGGGGTTACGTACAAGATGGGTTCTGTATGTTTGTTCTTAAGTTGAATTTGTATGCAAGTCAGAACTGTATATTTTGTAGCTGAGATTATACAATAGGTGCTCTTATGGAGTTGATTGGAAAATGCCTGAACAAGTGAATGGGTCAGGGCAGACTCTCCATTGATCCTAGCTTGTAGTTAATGGTGAGTGGGACAGTCGACAATCTTTCTCAAGATAGGTGCGGGTCCCAGAGGCAGGACCTACATCTATCATAGATTTTAGGACAAATCATATGGATATGTCAAAAATAGTCTAAATGGGGAAACCCCTTTAAACACACAGGCAAGCCACAACTGCATTTTCAGGGTACTAATATCTAACTTCCTCTAATACTCATTAGATGTGAAAAAAGGTCAGAAGCATCTAAAGGGTTAAATGCATGGAAAGATTTTATTTTTGTTCCTAAATACTTTTGCAGAAAATACTGTTCGCTCTGAATGAAATAGATGATAAGGTTCCTTTCTGGTTTCAGATAACCTTTGTAGCTAAACACAACTACAAATTATAATGTCAAAAGGTACCACAATATGTAAGTGGAAGGACGGTATGTTACTCCATACAAGATGTGTACATGAGTACTTGCACATATGTGGTGGCATCCTTGGGGAAAGTGAGTCCATTTGAACATTTTAGCTGATGTATCACATAGTTTTGCTTTAGACAATTTCACATGAATGTTACAATTCTATTATAAAAGGGAATTTGTAGAGTTTGTGTCAGCAATCTTGATTTACAAGAAGACATTTACAGCAATGGTTATAAAAATGGTTTACATGTGGTTTAATGTTTTCTTTTTTAATTAGTACTTTACCTTTGTCTGCAGATTATGAACCACTTTTATCAAAACTAGTGCAGTATGTACTATATGCAGTTTGCCTGTGTGCAGAGTGTCTCAGATTCATCAAAACTGGCTCTGGAAGTGTGGACTATTTTCTTATGGTGCACTTTGTTCATGTGGCAGAATTGTGGTGCAGACAGAATTGTGTCAGTAATAAATGTGTCCCAAACTCCAAATAAGCACTAACACGTCCCTTTAGGTGCACATCTTTTCTGTCTTGTCAGACAGTGCAGCCACGGTACATAACTAGTGCATGTATTATAACTGTTTAACATTCTATTCAGTGCAAAGTCAGACAGAAAACTGGCGCATATTTTGCCATCTTTCTGTTTTTCACTACGGGCATTACCAGGGTTACGTACAAGATAGGTTCTGTAGGTTTGATCTTAAGTTGAATCTGTATGTATGTCGGAACCGTATACTTTATAATTGTAACCCCAGACAGAATTGTTGTGGCCTCTGTGACAATTGGATTTTAAAAATGTTGGATTGTCATTAGAACCAGGATTAACACTTAAGCTTAATTGAAGACACCTCTGATAACTGTTATAGCTGTTTATTGCAGTCTAAAGCTAAAATACAGTAAATTACCAATATCCATAGGTCCGTTTGTAACTAGTGGTCGTCTGTAAGTCAGGTGTTCTTAAGTAGGGGACCACCTGTATATTTTTGCTTTGTATATGATATCTTATATGATTCTGTGCATTCATCTCTTTTGATATAATTATAATTTATAATTGTCAAGGAGATATTAATTGTGAATGTATAAGATTGGTTTATCTATAGGGTAATTACAAACTTTGTTGAAATATATGGCACCTATTGAAGCATCCAGGCCTCGTTTACAACATCCTGGAGATCCTTACAACCGGATAAACTCTGACCTGCAGAATGTTCTGTGGTGACTGCAAAGGCCATTTGGTCACCTCTCCTCTGCACCTACCCCCACCCCTGCATCTAGGGATTTGGAAACAAAGAACTGTTAAATATTTCTGGACTCTCCCCCCCCTCATTAACACTTTGCCCAATCCTGAATGACCCTCTGGACTAATTAATGAATGGGAGGTTCTGAAACCTGAACCAAACTGAGAAGAAATAAAACAATATGAAATCCAGGAATTGGTGTTCACATTTTTGGGGGCTGCTTGACAAGCTGACTGTGTTCCTTATTTCTCCCACCTCCAGGGAATCAGGATTTACTTTAAGTTGTAAGTTTCTGTTATTCTTCTCCCTTTTTATTTTAGAACTGTTTTGCCGTGTTGTGTGTCATTTTATTCTGTGGTGTTTTTTTTTTTAACATCTTTTTTTTATGCACTGAACAACTTTTGTAATTAAAGCTTTTCACTTTAATTTTGGTCCCTGTATGCTCTGCAACCTCATAGCCTTGTAAAGTGTGGTTAGCTGTATGACTGCTAGAGTGCTGAGTGTGCATGTCTAGTGGTGTGACAAGGTGACTGCTTGAGAGCAAGAGTTGATGTAGAGTGGGATACTTATTGGTCCCAGTATAAATGCAATAAGTGGTGGCAGCGGATCATATCTGGAGTGCTAGAGCTGTATGAGGTGTGATTTGTGCTCAATTTGAGTGAAAGGTGAGCGCAAGTTTGAGTAGGCTAAATTAACCCGTACAGTTGCACCCCACGTCACGTGACGAGGCGGCGGCGTCCTCGCCGTGACAATAATAATATAATTTAATAAGAATCTTACATCTTCACTTGAAAAAGCCCTACTTCGCTAGCCTAAGAAACACAAAAGTTAGTGCCATTAAATAACGTGTTCAAAAATGAGTATTCCCTACAGTACCTTCACTTTGGCCTCTGTGCCTTGCATGCATAATATTTTTTCAGTTTTCTCTGATGTGAATGACACTAATAAAAGCAATGTTTTAAAGGAGATTATGTCAAATATAGGGAATTACTGCTTCCTAATGCAGGTTTTAATTCATAATAATCAATTCAGCCCTTCACACCTCTATTTCATTGGGACATTAATTGTTTTGTCATATAATAATGAAAAAATGACATGTATTGAACAATTGAAGAAAGAAAGGAGCAAAAATCCAGGGAAAGTCATGTCACCAGCTGAAGTGTATTAGTAATTATAATGCAATTATTTCAGCAGACTCTACTGATTGCCTGAAAAAGATGTCTCATTACCAAGGTGCTACAAAAACACCTCACTATGGGTAATACCTCAAAACCCTTGCAACTTGTTTCAAAACATATTAATGACATTTGTTACAGAAGAATTTCTAAACTACATAAGGCTTCAGTGAGCATAATCCAGAGGTGGAAAGAACATCATTTCACCAGCCATGATTAGATGTTTCTTGCAAGATTTCAGACAGAGGAGTGAAAGGAATGATTTCAAGAGTTGTTATTTCCCCACTGTGGGACTAATAAAGAATTATCTTATCTTTGAGAGCCAAGTACCACCTGTGGAGAGCATTAGACAGTTCTGTAATCAGCAGGTACATTCCTTGCAACAAAAACAAACCTGTATTCATGTAGAAACAATGAATGGACAGATGTACCTAGACATTCTTGATAAAAGAACCAAGTACCAGGATGATAAAAATGAAATAAGTGTGACTACGTGTGTAAATAAGTGTGTAAACAAGACAATTATTCCAAATACACAGCCAAGGCAACTCTCAACCGATTACGAAGAAAATAAAGCTGTTGGAATGACACTGACCATAAACTAATAAAAAATCTATGGAAAAAACCAAGGCTCAGAGTTCATAGAAAGAGCCCATAGAACCCTCAGGGTTTGAAGAGTATTGTGTGGAAGAATGAGCCAAAATCACACCTGAGCACGTGACTAGTTTCTCCGCAAAGAAGGTCTTGAAGCTGTCATCAGCAACAAAGGCTTTTATACAAATACAATACATTTCAGTAAGCGTGTTCAATGCATTCTCTCGATTTCCTTTCTCATGATTGTGCATAACCTAATTTATGGACTTCTATGGTGTGATTTATTTTGCAATGTGGATTGGATGGGTTGTTATCGGCATCTGGTAAGAATTTCATGTCAATAGCACCTCAAGAAATGTATTAACGGTACATTGAAAATTGCTAGTGTGTTCAATAACTTCGGAGCCCGCTACAATAAAATATGTAAAAACATAAGAACCTGGGTAAGAAAAATAGGTCATGGTTCATGTAACACCTTGCTTATAAACTTACCTGTGCAATCATTTTCTCTCTATCACAGCTATTACCAGCTATCTTTATAGAAAGGATTTTACATGTTATGCTATTTCCTCATCAGAATCACACCCATGTTGCTACACCATGGCCTTCTGTATAAACCTCATGATTTATTAATAGTTTCCTTATAAAGATCAATTACTGAAAACATATGCAAAACATTTGAAAGAGCAGCTCTGTGATTGGAGGGGAATCAATCATTTAAAACGATAAAAAATTTCAAAGAACAAAACCGTAAAAATGAAAGAGCACTCTAGTGTGACTTCTTTATGCAGGCTTAAATTTGTTCATCCAAAGAGCTTGAGGCAGAGTGGGCCACATCTCGTGCATGAGTAGTGAATGGCACAGTACACATACTACACTACAGGGTCAGTGTACAACATATTAACAAACCTAAGCATCTATATAATAAACAGGATATTATTTAATAACTAACGCAGTTTATAGTTACTTGCTGTACATGCATAAGACATACAATTAAGAAGCCAATCACTATACTCCCTTACCAGGCCACAGGTCAGAGACAATGGCTTGGCAGTAGGCTACTACAGAGAAAAAGGTTAGGCACATTTTCAGTATTTTGTGATATGGTTATTGATAGAATTTGCGCAGTGGGACTCCAGAACAAACCTTACGGGTGGGCCTTGGCCTAAGTAGTACACAAATATGCCATCTAAACAAAAAAAGATGGCAAACCATAAAGTGATGCTTGATTTTCCAGTGTTTAACTGCAGAAGACAGCCCCCAGGTAAAAACCCAGGTAAAGTATTACTGACACTCAAGAAGATCACAATATTTGAAATAAACATACAAGAATGGTGTGGATAACTTATTAAGAGTTAAAAAATTCATTAAAACAATCAAAAATTATTTTATTCTTTAAATATACAACAGAGTATCAAAAATACATCCACATTCATGGTAAATAATAAAAAAAATTTTAGTTTATAGTGGTTGGTCCGGTATTACCATTCCAAACTTATCCTTAGGATAAACCATCATTAGTTGAATGGGGTTATAGCTTCTGGGTGCTATAGAGACGTGGCTTCAACTGCTTCTGGCTCTGTACCTTGTGTTTAGTTGGCACCAAACAGTTAATCAGCGATTTACTATAGTTTTTATGTTATATCTATACTAGAGATGAGCGAACATGCTCGTCCGAGCTTGATGCTCGGTCGAGCATTAGGGTACTCGAAACTGCTCGTTACTCGGACGAATACTTCGCCCGCTCGAGAAAATGGCAGCTCCCGCCGTTTTGCTTTTTGGCGTCCAGAAACAGAGCCAATCACAAGCCAGGAGACTCTGCACTCCACCCAGCATGACGTGGTACCCTTACACGTCGATAGCAGTGGTTGGCTGGCCAGATCAGGTGACCCTGGGATAGACTAGCCGCTGGCCGCGCTGCTCGGATCATTCTGTCTCTGGATGCCGCTAGGGAGAGAGCTGCTGCTGGTCAGGGAAAGCGTTAGGGTGTTCTATTAGCTTACTGTTAGGCAGGAGTGATTCTCAAAGAACCCAACAGCCCTTCTTAGGGCTACAATAACGTTCTACTTTTTTTATTTTAATTTGCATCTTTTACCATTTTGTGAGGAATTAGCAGGGGGACTTGCTACCGTTGTGTTTAGCTCTTAGTGGCACACATATCCATAGCAAAGACCGAAGTGGGAAAATTCAGTAGGGGTTGGATTTCTATTAGGCAATAACTCAGTGTCATCTCATCTGGCATAGTAGTGTGCTTCCTTTGATACTTGGCTAGAAAATAGCCATAGGAGAATACAAACAGCTTCTTGAAGCCTACAGTAGCGTTCTATATATTTGATTTCTGGTTGATCTGCTGGTGGCTGTAGTTTCTGCAGTGCATGTACTTGCCAATTCTGAGCAATTTGTAGTGAGACTTGCGACCGCTGTGTTCTGCGCTTAGTGGCGCACATATCCATAGCAAAGGCCGAAGTGGCAAAATTCAGTAGGGGTTGGATTTCTATTAGGCAATAACTCAGTGTCATCTCATCTGGCATAGTACTGTGCTTCCTTTGATACTTGGCTAGAAAATAGCCATAGGAGAATACAAACAGCTTCTTGAAGCCTACAGTAGCGTTCTATATATTTGATTTCTGGTTGATCTGCTGGTGGCTGTAGTTTCTGCAGTGCATGTACTTGCCAATTCTGAGCAATTTGTAGTGAGACTTGCGACCGCTGTGTTCTGCGCTTAGTGGCGCACATATCCATAGCAAAGGCCGAAGTGGCAAAATTCAGTAGGGGTTGGATTTCTATTAGGCAATAACTCAGTGTCATCTCATCTGGCATAGTACTGTGCTTCCTTTGATACTTGGCTAGAAAATAGCCATAGGAGAATACAAACAGCTTCTTGAAGCCTACAGTAGCGTTCTATATATTTGATTTCTGGTTGATCTGCTGGTGGCTGTAGTTTCTGCAGTGCATGTACTTGCCAATTCTGAGCAATTTGTAGTGAGACTTGCGACCGCTGTGTTCTGCGCTTAGTGGCGCACATATCCATAGCAAAGGCCGAAGTGGCAAAATTCAGTAGGGGTTGGATTTCTATTAGCCAATAACTCAGTGTCATCTCATCTGGCATAGTACTGTGCTTCCTTTGATACTTGGCTAGAAAATAGCCATAGGAGAATACAAACAGCTTCTTGAAGCCTACAGTAGCGTTCTATATATTTGATTTCTGGTTGATCTGCTGGTGGCTGTAGTTTCTGCAGTGCATGTACTTGCCAATTCTGAGCAATTTGTAGTGAGACTTGCGACCGCTGTGTTCTGCGCTTAGTGGCGCACATATCCATAGCAAAGGCCGAAGTGGCAAAATTCAGTAGGGGTTGGATTTCTATTAGGCAATAACTCAGTGTCATCTCATCTGGCATAGTACTGTGCTTCCTTTGATACTTGGCTAGAAAATAGCCATAGGAGAATACAAACAGCTTCTTGAAGCCTACAGTAGCGTTCTATATATTTGATTTCTGGTTGATCTGCTGGTGGCTGTAGTTTCTGCAGTGCATGTACTTGCCAATTCTGAGCAATTTGTAGTGAGACTTGCGACCGCTGTGTTCTGCACTTAGTGGCGCACATATCCATAGCAAAGGCCGAAGTGGCAAAATTCAGTAGGGGTTGGATTTCTATTAGCCAATAACTCAGTGTCATCTCATCTGGCATAGTACTGTGCTTCCTTTGATACTTGGCTAGAAAATAGCCATAGGAGAATACAAACAGCTTCTTGAAGCCTACAGTAGCGTTCTATATATTTGATTTCTGGTTGATCTGCTGGTGGCTGTAGTTTCTGCAGTGCATGTACTTGCCAATTCTGAGCAATTTGTAGTGAGACTTGCGACCGCTGTGTTCTGCGCTTAGTGGCGCACATATCCATAGCAAAGGCCGAAGTGGCAAAATTCAGTAGGGGTTGGATTTCTATTAGCCAATAACTCAGTGTCATCTCATCTGGCATAGTACTGTGCTTCCTTTGATACTTGGCTAGAAAATAGCCATAGGAGAATACAAACAGCTTCTTGAAGCCTACAGTAGCGTTCTATATATTTGATTTCTGGTTGATCTGCTGGTGGCTGTAGTTTCTGCAGTGCATGTACTTGCCAATTCTGAGCAATTTGTAGTGAGACTTGCGACCGCTGTGTTCTGCGCTTAGTGGCGCACATATCCATAGCAAAGGCCGAAGTGGCAAAATTCAGTAGGGGTTGGATTTCTATTAGCCAATAACTCAGTGTCATCTCATCTGGCATAGTACTGTGCTTCCTTTGATACTTGGCTAGAAAATAGCCATAGGAGAATACAAACAGCTTCTTGAAGCCTACAGTAGCGTTCTATATATTTGATTTCTGGTTGATCTGCTGGTGGCTGTAGTTTCTGCAGTGCATGTACTTGCCAATTCTGAGCAATTTGTAGTGAGACTTGCGACCGCTGTGTTCTGCGCTTAGTGGCGCACATATCCATAGCAAAGGCCAAAGTGGCAAAATTCAGTAGGGGTTGGATTTCTATTAGGCAATAACTCAGTGTCATCTCATCTGGCATAGTACTGTGCTTCCTTTGATACTTGGCTAGAAAATAGCCATAGGAGAATACAAACAGCTTCTTGAAGCCTACAGTAGCGTTCTATATATTTGATTTCTGGTTGATCTGCTGGTGGCTGTAGTTTCTGCAGTGCATGTACTTGCCAATTCTGAGCAATTTGTAGTGAGACTTGCGACCGCTGTGTTCTGCGCTTAGTGGCGCACATATCCATAGCAAAGGCCGAAGTGGCAAAATTCAGTAGGGGTTGGATTTCTATTAGCCAATAACTCAGTGTCATCTCATCTGGCATAGTAGTGTGCTTTGATACTTGGCTAGAAAATAGCCATAGCAATAGGATAGCATTGTTTGGTTTTAAAAACTCAAAAAAAAACAAAAAACACAAAAAAAAAAAAAAAAAAAAAACACAAAAAAAAACAAAAAAAAGTAAAAAAAAAAAAATAAAGTTATAACTCTCATTTTAAAAATGTTTAACCCGAGGGCTAGGGGTAGAGGACGAGGGCGGGGACGTGGGCGTCCAACTACTGCAGGGGTCAGAGGCCGTGGTCCTGGGCGGGGTGAGACACCACCTGCTGATGAGGGAGCAGGGGAACGCCGCAGAGCTACACTCCCTAGGTTCATGTCTGAAGTTACTGGGACTCGTGGTAGAGCACTGTTGAGGCCAGAACAGTGCGAACAGGTGATGTCGTGGATTGCTGACAATGCTTCGAGCAATTTGTCCACCACCAGTCAGTCTTCCACGCAGTCCACCCATGTCACCGAAATCGCCACTCCTCCAGCTCCTGCACCTCAGCCTCCTCCCCCCCAGTCTGCCCCCTCCCAGGAAAATTTGGCATTTGAACCGGCATACTCTGAGGAACTGTTTTCTGGACCCTTCCCACAGTCACAAACCACTTGTCCGGTTGCTGCTGAGCAATTTTCCGATGCCCAGGTTTTCCACCAGTCACAGTCTGTGGGTGATGATGACCTTCTTGACGTAGTGGAAGTGTGTAAAGAGGTGTCCGACGATGAGGAGACACGGTTGTCAGACAGTGGGGAAGTTGTTGTCAGGGCAGGAAGTCCGAGGGGGGAGCAGACTGAGGGATCGGAGGATGATGAGGTGACAGACCCAAGCTGGGTTGAGAGGCCGGGTGAACACAGTGCTTCTGAGACGGAGGAGAGTCCTCGACCTGAACAGGTTGGAAGAGGCAGTGGTGGGGCCAGACGGAGAGGCAGGGCCAGAGCTGGTGCATCAGCGCCACTGTCAACTAGTGAAGCTCCCGTGGTGAGGGCTCTTGCGGCGAGGGCTAGATCTTCAGAAGTGTGGAGGTTCTTTAAGGAAACACCGGATGACCGACGGACTGTGGTGTGCAACATTTGCCAAACCAGGCTCAGCAGGGGTTCCACCACTACTAGCTTAACTACCACCAGTATGCGCAGGCATATGAATGCTAAGCACCCCACTCAGTGGCAACAAGCCCGTTCACCTCCGGCCGTGCACCTCAGGACCCTGGCACAAAAACCCCATCGTCGCCTCCACGATCCTCCACAGCATCCACCAGCGTTCAGCTCTCCATACCCCAGACGCTGGAGCGGAAACGCAAATATAGTGCAACCCACCCGCACGCCCAAGCCCTTAATGTGCACATCTCCAGATTGCTTAGCCTGGAGATGCTGCCCTATAGGCTAGTAGAGACCGAGGCCTTTCGCAACCTCATGGCGGCGGCCGCCCCTCGGTATTCGGTCCCCAGCCGCCACTACTTTTCCCGATGTGCCGTCCCAGCCCTGCACCAGCACGTGTCAGACAACATCATCCGTGCCCTGACCAACGCCGTTTCTGACAAGGTCCACCTGACCACGGACACGTGGACGAGTGCTGCCGGGCAGGGCCACTATATATCGCTGACGGCACATTGGGTTAACTTGGTGGAGGCTGGGACCGAGTCTGACCCTGGGGCTGCTCATATACTGCCGACGCCGAGGATTGCGGGGCCTACCTCGGTCCAGGTGTTTCAGGCCTACTATGCCTCCTCCTCCTCCCACCCCTCCTCCACCTCCTCCTCCGAACTACCATCCGTGGGCACGGCGCCATCAGTCGGTAGCTCTAGGCACAGCAGCAGTGCCGTCGCTAAGCGACAGCAGGCGGTGCTCAAACTGCTGAGCCTAGGCGACAAAAGGCACACCGCCCAAGAGCTATTACAGGGCATCACGGCGCAGACTGATCTGTGGCTGGCACCGCTGAACCTCAAGCCGGGAATGGTTGTGTGTGACAACGGCCGTAACCTGGTGGCGGCTCTGCAACTCGGCAGACTGACACATGTGCCATGCCTGGCCCATGTGTTAAATCTGATAGTGCAGCGTTTCCTCAAGACATACCCCAATCTGTCTGATTTGCTCACGAAGGTGCGCCGCATCTGTGCGCATTTCAGGAAGTCCAGCCCAGATGCTGCCACTCTCAGGGCAGCGCAGCGCCGCCTCCAACTGCCCGCTCACCGACTGTTGTGCGACGTGCCCACGAGGTGGAATTCAACACTGACCATGTTATCCAGAGTTTACCAGCAGCGCAGAGCGATTGTAGACTGCCAGATGTCAACTTCCACCAGAACTGGTAGTCAGGTCAGTCAGCTTCCTCAAGTCTACAATGAGGAGTGGACGTGGATGTCTGATATCTGTCAGGTGCTGAGTAACTTTGAGGAGTCAACACAGATGGTCAGTGGCGATGCCGCCATCATCAGCCTCACCATCCCGCTGCTTGGCCTGTTGAAAAACTCTCTGGTCAGCATGAAGTCGGAAGCTTTGCGCTCGTCACAAGAGACGGGGGAAGAATATTCCCTTGTTGATAGCCAAAGCACCCTGAGATCTGTTTCTCAGCGCATATCGGAGGAGGTGGAGGTGGAGGAGGATGAGGAGGAAGAGGAGGAGAATGTTGGCGAGACACAAGAGGGGACCATTGTTGAGTCCTTCACTGTTCAGCGTGTATGGGCAGAAGAAGAGGAGTTGGAGGAGTTGGAGGAGGAGGAAATGGACAGTCAGGCCAGTGAGGGGAGTGAATTCTTACGCGTTGGTACTCTGGCGCATATGGCAGATTTCATGCTAGGCTGCCTATCCCGTGACCCTCGCGTTCAAAGAATTTATTCCAGCACCGATTACTGGGTGTTCACTCTCCTGGACCCACGGTACAAGCAAAATCTTCCCACTCTCATCCCTGGAGAGGAAAGGAGTGTGAGAATGCATGAATACCAGCAGGCCCTGGTGCACAAGCTGAAACAGTATTTCCCTTCTGACAGCGCTAGCGGCAGAGTGCGTAGTTCTGCGGGACAAGTAGCGAGGGAGAGTAGGCGAGCAGGCAGCTTGTCCAGCACTGGCAAGGGTACGCTTTACAAGGCTTTTGCCAGCTTTATGTCACCCCAGCAAGACACTGTCACCTGTCCCCAGTCTCGGCAGAGTAGGGCTGATCTTTACAGAAAGATGGTGAGGGAGTACGTAGCTGACCATACCATCGTCCTAAATGATCACACAGCTCCCTACAACTACTGGGTTTCAAAGCTGGACATGTGGCACGAACTGGCGCTCTACGCCTTGGAGGTTCTTGCCTGCCCTGCCGCTAGCGTCTTGTCCGAGCGGGTTTTCAGTGCAGCTGGTGGCATCATCACCGATAAGCGTACACGCCTGTCGACTGACAGCGCTGACAGGCTGACGCTTATTAAAATGAATAAAGGCTGGATTTCTCAGAATTTCCAATCTCCACCAGGTGAAGGAAGCTCAACCTGAATAATTGATCCACTCCTCCTCCTCCTCCTCATTTTCCACCTTCTCCTCCTCTTTGTACAGTAAAGCAGAGGAAACTGGCTATTTTTTGACAGGGCCCACTGGCTCTTGCTATAGTACTTCATGCATTTAATTTTTCTGGAGGGCCACCTACCCGGTCCTCTGTTTGAAACAATTTTTGTGAGTGCCACATACAGGCACTCAATCTATTCCATTTTACTGCAGGGCCACCTACCTGCTCCTCTGGTTTGAAACATTTTTGGGACTGCCACATACAGGCACTCAATCTATTCCATTTTACTGCAGGGCCACCTACCTGCTCCTCTGGTTTGAACAATTTTTGGGACTGCCACATACAGGCACTCAATCTATTCCATTTTACTGCAGGGCCACCTACCTGCTCCTCTGGTTTGAACAATTTTTGGGACTGCCACATACAGGCACTCAATCTATTCCATTTTACTGCAGGGCCACCTACCTGCTCCTCTGGTTTGAACAATTTTTGGGACTGCCACATACAGGCACTCAATCTATTCCATTTTACTGCAGGGCCACCTACCTGCTCCTCTGGTTTGAACAATTTTTGGGACTGCCACATACAGGCACTCAATCTATTCCATTTTACTGCAGGGCCACCTACCTGCTCCTCTGGTTTGAACAATTTTTGGGACTGCCACATACAGGCACTCAATCTATTCCATTTTACTGGAGGGCCACCTACCTGCTCCTCTGGTTTGAAACATTTTTGGGACTGCCACATACAGGCACTCAATCTATTCCATTTTACTGCAGGGCCACCTACCTGCTCCTCTGGTTTGAACAATTTTTGGGACTGCCACATACAGGCACTCAATCTATTCCATTTTACTGCAGGGCCACCTACCTGCTCCTCTGGTTTGAAACATTTTTGGGACTGCCACATACAGGCACTCAATCTATTCCATTTTACTGCAGGGCCACCTACCTGCTCCTCTGGTTTGAACAATTTTTGGGACTGCCACATACAGGCACTCAATCTATTCCATTTTACTGCAGGGCCACCTACCTGCTCCTCTGGTTTGAACAATTTTTGGGACTGCCACATACAGGCACTCAATCTATTCCATTTTACTGGAGGGCCACCTACCTGCTCCTCTGGTTTGAAACATTTTTGGGACTGCCACATACAGGCACTCAATCTATCCCATTTTACTGGAGGGCCACCTACCTGCTCCTCTGGTTTGAAAAATGTTTGGGACTGCCACATACAGGCACTATCCAAATTAAATTGTCTCCATAGCAGCCTCCACACGTTGTCTCCATTGCTACCTCCAAAAGTCGTCCATATAGCTGCCTCCATACATCGTCCCTTTATCAAACGAGGTGTGTCAGGCAGAAATTTGGGTTGTTTTCATGGATTCCACATCAAAGTTGTTAACTTTGTCGCCACCCTGCTGTGTTATCCACAAAATATACTGGCAAACTTTTACCATTTAGGGATATTATTTCAGCGCTTCTTGCACATCTGTTTACATTCCCCTCACCCGGCATATCCTAAACTTATAAGAACGCTACTACACTTGATCTTATACAAAAGGTTCTTAGAAGTGCTGTTTGGGGAGTAGCCTAGAGACAGGGGCTTGGATTGGCGAAAGCTCGCCTGGCAGCGGAACGCCAGCTCCATGCGCATCATGCGCTTCTTGCGCATCTGTTTACATTCCCCTCACCCGCCATATCCCAAACTTATGAGAACGCTACTACACTTAACTTGGTGCAGGCTGGGACCGAGTCTGACCCTGGGGCTGGTCATATACTGCCGACGCAGAGAATTGCGGGGCCTACCTCGGTCCAGGTCTCAAAGGCCTACTATACCTCCTCCCACCCCTCCTCCACCTCCTCCTCCTCCGAATTACCATCCGTGGGCATGGCGCCATCAGTCGGTAGCTCTAGGCACAGCAGCAGTGCCGTCGCTAAGCGACAGCAGGCGGTGCTGAAACTGCTGAGCCTAGGCGATAAAAGGCACACCGCCCAAGAGCTATTACAGGGCATTCCACATCAAAGTTGTTAACTTTGTCGCCACCCTGCTGTGTAATCCCCAAAATATACTTGCAAACTTTTACCATTTAGGGATATTATTTCAGCGCTTCTTGCGCATCTGTTTACATTCCCCTCACCCGCCATATCCTAAACTTATAAGAACGCTACTACACTTGATCTTATACAAAAGGTTCTTAGAAGTGCTGTTTGGGGAGTAGCCTATAGACAGGGGCTTGGATTGGCGAAAGCTCGCCTGGCAGCGGAGCGCCAGCTCCATGCCAAGATCCAACTAACATAGTTTTAACTGCAGCACCTTTAATCTACTACTAGTTCACTGCCTCCATACATCGTCCCCTTATCAAACGAGCTGTGTCAGGCAGAATTTTGGGTTGTTTTCATGGCTTCCATGTTAACTTTGTCGCCACCCTGCTGTGTAATCCACAAAATATACTGGCAAACTTTTATCATGTACCGATATTATTTGAGCGCTTCTTGCTCACCTCCTTTGGTTCCTCTCTGCCACCCATTGGTTTGAAGCCTGAGTCCATTTAGGGTATGTCGCCATGACACTCTCTAGCCTGCTGCCGCTGCCTCTGCATGCCGTCCCCTATAGTGTCAGGGTCAATTATTGGATGTTTTAGATGCTATCTAGCTTCATTCTGTCACTCTGTCATGGCCATGCTGTTGCCCATAATTTTGGCATAATGGTGCGATTATGCAGCCTCAGAGGCATCCATGCATGCTGCCCCTGCTGTTTCCTGTCCATTTCCGTGGTGTTTCCATCCTTTTCTGAGGTTCCCAGGTGTTTGGCCAAGCTTCCCTGTGCAGAGCCTTGGTCCCCTTGAAAAATGCTCGAGTCTCCCATTGACTTCAATGGGGTTCGTTATTCGAGACGAGCACTCGAGCATCGGGAAAAGTTCGTCTCGAATAACGAGTACCCGAGCATTTTAGTGTTCGCTCATCTCTAATCTATACCTATGGTTAGATTGTATCCCTTATTATAGGTGGTAACATGCATTAAATGCATTACTACACTTTCTGATGCTATATTAAATATTTACTCATGATATGCACTGAGCACTTTACTACAGTTTGTGATGCTATATCTAAAATATCGTATTATAGGTGTGACCTTGAAAAATAGCACCCACTATTAACTAATATTTGTTAATAGCACACCATGGTACATAAATAGGAGGTACGGTGACTGTTTTTGACGCTAGCCCTGCCCCAATGTTGTTGTATGTCCCTCCATTATAGTGTATATTATTATATACATGTCTGTTTCTTGGATTAAATTATTTAATAAAATTTGATGTAAATTTTTATTGAATTGTGGTCAATGTCTGTTTTTTAAAAATATAGGTTGTATATTCATTGCCAGTTGTGTAGTTTTATTCTGTGGAGTAGTGTTATATGTAACTAATGTGGATGCAAATAGAAATCTGTATGTTATCCTCCTTTCTGGAGTTATTCCATTTATTGTTATTGCTTATTGCTACACAGCCCAATGAAAAGAAAAAAAATAGTCTCCCTATAACTTGCTTTCAAAGTTGCTGACTACCACATGGGGCATTATTTTCAAGGTGTTTGGGGCATTGTAGAATCTGCTCAGCTTTGGGGTGTCAGTTAATATTAAATTAAGAACAATAGCGAATGGATATTTAAAAGAGTATTTGTTATGGGTACACTGCAGGGTACATTGTATACTACAATATACATTAAAGGTAAACTAAGGAACCGAGACAAAGGAAATGTACCGATAGAGGATAGGTAAGGAGGTGCCTAACTTATGATCTACATACAATCTTGCATAAACCGGACACACTCACGCGCATAGCCAACACTTTGCCCATCCCTATACCTCCACAATTGCCTAGCCCATCGGACGATAGTGTAGAGGTCAATGGGTGGCATCTTTTACTCCAGAGATATATGTTCTTAGGTAATTAAACCAACTTGCTGGACAAGAAAGTTCATGTAAGATTTTGCTGCCCCTCAGAGCTGGGAGAATCCCCAGGAGGTAATGACATACAGATGCCCTCAGTTATATTCTGTCATGATGGCTTTTGACCCTCCAGGTGAAATAGCACTTCCCATTGTTACCAGATGCAGTTTATCCAGTTTATGCTGTTTATCTATATTAGGAACATTTTAGACATTTACGGCCTATTTCTCCTTCTGCTCATAAAGACCCTTACATTGTCTCAAGTCATATCATGTTGCACATTTCAACAGACATTATTTTTACTTAAAGGGGTTGTCCAGGCTTAGCAAAATCTAGATAACCGGCGTTCAGGCAGCTTATTACCTCAGTCGCTCCTGTTTCCCGGCCCGCCAGCCTTCAGTGCCTTCTAGTAGTCAGACTGGAGAACGCCTGCCTCCGTAAACAAACAGGGTCACAATGGTGCAGGACAACAGGAGCGATGGAGGAGGTAAGCATAACCTTATCCCAGACAAACTTTTTAATACAACACATGTATTTCTGGCCTGAAGAACACTCCTGTTAATTATGAATGGTGCACCATTTGGCCACTGCAGTGTTATTAAGTCCATAACAAGATACAAAGTGCATTACCTAGTAAATCTTTCAGGTGGCGCAATTGCTAGCCCCTCTTCTAAGCTGAAAAAAAGACCTTTAAAGTAAGGCTCCTCAAGGCTAGGGAAGGAGATATCAGCTAGTCTGATGGATTTCCTGATCATGGCATTCTGCAACATGCTATGTAATGTACTTCATTGCAGCTGCAGAAGCCAAACAATGCAAAATAACAGTATAGAAAAGTATAAAATTGATCACATAAATACTTTTTAGCTAAAAATACTTGCATTATATTAATCAAAAATAATGTTGTAGCATTTGAGTTGTACTTGATTTCTGGTAACCATCAACCTTGATTATACGAATTAGACCTTTATGGTTAAACTTTAACTATTAGAAACAAAACATTTTGCTATTCTCAAGAATGTGCTGAGACAATGTGATTCTGGCAGGTTTTAGGCTGTTTCTTGTAAAACCCTGAAGTAATGGAAGGAGGAATCATATACTGCATGTAACACGTCACAACCAATTTACATAGCTCTGCAGATTTTTTTTTTTTTAACAACGTAGTTATTATGGTAACTAATGAGGATAATGACCAACCATGTGACCTGTTCTGTGCCTTTATTAACCTGAACAAAATCAGACACAGTAGGGGACAGGAAAGGGAACAGGTGAGACAACACGTTCTGAGACTGACATGTGTCAGTTACTGACTTGAACTGATCCCGAATGTGCAGGATACTATATATATAGGGATACATTTCTGTACTTATGGTAGCGCTATTAGAAGGTATGGAGAAGTGCAGGTTAGATATAATCTTTTTCTTTCTCATGGATATGGAGTGTGTTTGTTTAGATAATACATGGTTTAGCCATATTATATCTATTTTATTTGGTTATACATAAAATATTTATAGCCAGTTAATTATTGAGGTGATTATGCAGCCATGTGTTCATATGTGGATTAGAAAACTGTGAAATTGTGACAATTCATGGCAATCTGACAGGTCTCTTGTCATGGATACTGACCTAATGGTTAAGTGTAAACATTGCTTCATGTAGAGGGCATTGTTTTATTTTTATATATAGTATTTGTTCCTGAAAACATAATGCAATTTTAGTTAAATATATTTGTGTAATGGTTGATATTTTATATATTTTAAATAGTTTCAGGCATAAGCCATACAATGTGGTTTTGAAGGCAAACAAGCCTAGTGAAGGCAAAAAGGTTTTATGTCATGAGATATGATATGGTTAATTTACCTATTTTGTGCTGGGTTATTATTACTTAAGATTTATTCACCCATTTATATAATATCTCTACCAGAAGTAAGTCAGAAAAAGTGTTAAAATGAAATATAGTATAGCTATGATCATGGCCACCATTTCTCTGGACACTGCCATCATTTGTGCCAGTGCTGTGTATGAATAAGTACAACAAATCATTCTAATGAATGAAATCAGCCCAGCTAGTACTCGACATCCTACCTCACTATGCCTCAACCACAAAACCACTATGAATCTTTCAGACGGTTTCACTGGATATTTTATCTAGTCAATTATACTGAACTGAAAGAGAACCTGTCAGCAGCTTTTATATGACTATCAGCAGCCTGATAGAGTATGAAATATCCTTTATAGCATTTATGTTAAAGCTCCCTCATTTACCTATAAGGAGGGTAAGCCCTGGTGATTAAAATCCCCTTCTCAGTGCTGCTACAATTGTACCTTTAATTAAAGTAAAAAGTACAAATGTAGCAGTGCCCAGAAGTCTTCAATTTGAATCGCTGGCATTTTATGCTACAAATGCATCAGATACACACCCAGGCTGGGTGTTGTTTCCTTGCGGCAGATCTAGACACTGAGACTGTGCTCCAACCTTTAAAATCTGGTGATAGAGTCCCTTTAAATTTAAGAAATGTGATGGAAACTGCATTATGACAAACTAACAATATGGTCATCAGATCATCAGTGCCAATTTCCACATCTCACATTCAATTACTTCTTTGATGTGTTTTTCATTGACATCATGGCAGTTAAGTTCCAACATGGCGACTGATGAATTTACACATGCATTAGCATGTTTCACTGAATAGGACTGTGCATGGCATAGGAAATTTGGGGATTTTGCAATGCCCTGCACAGTGCTACTCAATAGACACTCTTTTGGGAATTCAGCCATGTTGAGTCAGTGAGTACCATGTAGGGCAGTGATGGCTAACCTATGGCACTGGTGCCAGAGGTGGCACTCAGAGTCCTTTCTGTGGGCACTCAGGCCTTCACCAGAGATGACTCCAGGTATCTTCCTGCAGTCCCAGACAGCCCAGGACTTGCTGTGCACAGAGCTATTTTAAAGTGATAGCTCTACCTGGGACTATTTTCTGCTTTATTGGTGTCCTCACTGTGCTGCTATCAATGAAAACTGTGACAGAGAAGGGAGCATAAATCACAAATTACATTTCCATGTTGGCACTTTGCGATAAATAAGTGGGTCTTTGTTGTAGTTTGGGCACTCGATCTCTAAAAGGTTTGCCATCACTGATGTAGGGGGTCATCTATCTTATCTCTGTTTGTTTTGGCTGTTTTTTCCGGTGTTTTTTTCTGTCTGGTTCTTTGGAAATTTATCAATTTTACTTTTTCCTTGTGATAAATGGGTGTTTTTTTTAATCAGATCTCCTTTTGAGACATTTGTTACAAATGTCTCAAAAATGTTGCACAAATGTCTCAAGCCACTTCTTTACATTTTACAAGTTTTCTTTAAGATAAATGTGTCTTATAGATGATAAACAAATGTCCAGTTGTCATTTCAAAATTTCCCCAAAAAGCTCAAAAAAATTTCAATGCGCCAAAAAAAGTCTCAACAAAGAAAGAAAAATAAAGATAAATGACCCCCCGCAATGTATCAATTGGGCTGTAAAGATTATAACAGTAAGGTAGTAAATTGCTGCAAAACTTTTTCACGTTTTATTAGAGTTGTCCTGTTACTGCTAAAATAGCTCATTTCATATTTCCCTATGACTGAATAAAAATTTATTTTGTTATTATGCAGAGAGGCAAATGAACATATAGGGGCAGATTTATCAAGCAGTCTGAAAGTCAGAATATTTCCAATTGCCCATGGCAACCAATCACAGCTCCCCTTTAAAATATTCATGAGCACTGGTGAAATGAAAGCTGAGCTGTGATTGGTTGCCATGGGCAACTGGAAATATTCTGACTTTCAGACTGCTTGATAAATCTGCCCCATAGAGTTGACTAAGTTTTGATGATATTTAATGACTTTATTGAAGAGATACCCCACATGTGCTGGCACCTCTTTACAGGGAATTGCATCATTGGTTATGTCTATGGCTTGCATCTTTTATAGAATTTCTACTATTTTGTATACACCATAAAAATATTTTGTGAGAAAACTACCTAGGCTTTCACTATTGTGTAAGAAAAGAACTTGCTCATTCCTAAGATTACAATATTTCAAGGGAGGCAGCAACCAGCCAAAAGTGCTATTTACTACAGTGTAACAGTGTTATAACAAGGCCAAATGAAAAAAAGAGCAAACAGTACATGTACAGTGCTGAGCTCCACAATAACCCATTTAATGGAAGAACTTGGCCCGCTTCTATTTACCGGTTACATGATGCCATCCAATATCCGAAGTAGTTAACAGAAAGGAAATCCCCATTGACAAAGGAATTAAAGGAAGGTACACACAGTACACTGGACTCTATAAAGGAAATGCATATTTGGAGTGATTTATTTTATTACATTGTATGATGTAATATTTACGGTTCAATTAATTTGTATGTTTCTTTTTTTTTACTATACAGGTTGTATAGACATTGAGACGTTGTTCCCTTATCTACCACAGACTGGGAAGAGCTAATACTGTCTGGTATCAGAGGGCAGTTCCTATGCATAATACTAGCTGAGTTATCACTGGGAGAGCACAAGTGAAAGAAGATAGATACACGCTTAGTCTTCACCGCAGGAGGAATACATAGCCAATGCTAATAACACTCACAACTGGCTATTGCTGTTATATGCTCTGTTTATAGTCACTAACCAGTTTTGCAAGTTTTGAGTAGTTAGAGGCCGGCTGCCTGGTCTGATAGCATAATCCAGTGAACACATACAGCTTCAGTATCATGGGTACTAGAGGGCACTATGGAAGTATATGGGTTTCCATAGCACTTGCACTAAATTTATGGTTAGAAATGGCTCATTCCCAAGGAGAACACAATATAACCACAGGGCAAGAATTTATTAAAGCCATACTGGACACCTATGGAGTGAATGGGAACCTCAACGCCAGTCACGTCGAGAAGATGCAGCATGGCTGTAGTGGACTGGAAGAGATGCATTCATTTTTCAATAAGGTAAGAACTTCGTGGAGATTCTCCTTTACTTTATAAATGTATATTGTGTTGTTTTGAGGTTAAAGCTTGTTAAATAAAATATAGTGAAAATGCAATTATTTGAGCAGTTTTTTTTCTAAATATCCTTTTTAGACCATTTTAAGTTCTTTAGATTTCTTAGTGAATTTTTTGCCTAGTTATAAGGGAGCAAGGGGTGTATCATTGCTGATGGATATAATATCTATAGCCTACTTAAAAACAAAAATTCCTAGAAACTACCAGATCTCTTTATAAATGACTGATTTGGCAAGCTCTGTGTAGCGCAGTGTACTCTGTGAGTGTTATATATAAATATAGAATTATTATTATTATTAATGTACTTAATTTTTGGTTTGTAAGTGTAACATTCAACAACATCAAGTCCATCTAAAACTTTTCTGATCAGCAATAGCAAAATGTAAATATTACCGAAAACCATGTTGTCTTGGATATGTGCATGATTTATATATTACCTATTGTAGAATACATGTGTAAAATGAGTATTTTCAGTACCTTGGCAGAGTGGGTATTGGCAGAGTAATGCTGACAGTATGACAATTGTCATTGTCTGTTGGTTTCTGGGATGACGTACTGACAGGTTAAGTAATAAACTTACGTTTAACATGTATTCTATTGCCAACTACACTCAAGCTCTTCAGAGGTTTCAACACATGTCTGCAAAGAAAAAAAGGAGAAAGTAGAATCCAGTTCAGGCTACAAGTTAAAGCTGAAGACTATACACATAAATCAAATATAATATTACAAATACTATAAAAACGATGCTGTGAAAAAGTAACACAGTCACATATTCCTGAAAAAAACAATGCTGTATTGTGCCTATATAATGGCACCAAAAAGTGTCTGTAGAAAAGTACAACTAGATTTTGAAGCCTGGGAACTGCAGTGAGTTTTCATAGGTTGGTGTCCCCTGGACTGTGGTTGGCATGCATCTTGAATCAATTTTGCCCCACCTGTAACCCAATCAATGGCACTGCACATTACACATTACATTATTACTTTGCTTACTCAGCTGCTCATATACAAAATGCCAAGCTAAACCAAAATGTTTAACTTTTGAATTTGGCAAGTTTCTTTTTATTGGAATTAGTCAAGCAATCATCTTGATGGTTGGATATAAATTCATGTGATAGTATTTTTGAGCTATATATTTGCTGTGGTAAAATGGTTCAGCTTGTATTCAGCTTGTTGATATAAAGTTTGCATTTGCCTTGTTGAATTGTTCAGCTATAACCTAGTTCACACCAGAGTCAAGTAAAATAATTATGTAAAAAAGTGCAAAATTTACATTAAAAATAGAAGGTCTTCCGTTACCTATAGACATCAATGTATGCAAGGTTACTATCAGTTACAATGTTGTTATCAATAGCGAAAACAGGGGTGTTGCTAGACCCCAATGACTATGCATGGAATTTTCAGAAGCGTCTGCTCCTGTACATAAACCCCCCTCCTCACATGTGCCCAGCACTAAATAAGTTTCCCAAGTAAGGCCCACAGCCTCCATTAAGTAATGTCCCTTGCTGCCCCCAGTTGATTATGTCCCCTATAGCCCACATCAAGTAATGTACCCCGCAGATCCCAGTAAGTACTTTCCTCCACGGCCCCTTCTAACTAATGTCCCCCACAGCAAATAAAGATCTTACAGCAATTAATATCACAGCCCTCTGTAAGTTCTGGCTGCCAAATGTATGTTGAAAGTCTATAATTATGACGAATGCCCATTAAACTAAGTGCACCAAAAAAACTGGTGCACTCAGTTTAACCCCTTACCGATGTGTGACATATCTGTAAAGTCTAATGTTGTCTGCGGGTGTATGGAAAGGGCTCACGTTCCAATTAATTATTTTGGTCACTTTCAGTGAAATGGTCAAAATTATTAGCATCTCTTTGTTCCTTTGCTTTAAAACATATACCGCAAACAGAAATTTACAGTTGAATGGTAAATTCAGCTTGAAACCGTCTTTGCATTTGAAAAAGGCTGTTAAATAGTTGGCATCCAGACTGTTAGCTAATTTACATACAATTCCAAACATGATGACTTAATTGCATTTAATAGTAGACTGCAGCCAATTATCAATTCATATTAAACTGAATAGCAAAAGGACTCCTGTATACATCTGTATAGGGAATATTATCATTATAACTTAAAAAGTTTCTCCTGGCTTTAAAAAAAAAAAATTACATTAATACTGGGGGCGCTATAAAAACAATACAAATTTTATACTTACCTCCTCAGTTGCTCCCATTGTTCCGCGGAACCGCCCAGCATCGATGTGCCATTGTTTGTTTACTACTTCCGCACACCTGATACAAATTGAAAGTGATGCTGTATCAGCCGCTCCTGAGTGGTTGGATGGCAGAGTCTGTCTCTGTAAACAAACAAAAGCAGAGATATGAGACAATGGGAGTGCTGGACAACCCCTTTAAATGGTTTTTCTGAAGCTTTCTTCCAAATACAGATCTTCTCCTGACCACGGGTAGTGTGTAATGTTGTAACTAAGCTAAATTCCTTCTTATTCAATAGAGCATTAATAGCATGTGAGGTGCAGCACAGTTTTTGGAATAAAAGGACAACCTCTCTAAGAAGGCCATATACAATTTAAGTGGAACCTACTGACCATCTGGGTTTCCTTACATCCCTTCCCAAACAGCAGATGTTATATACAGAATATAAGCCTCTACTAGAGGATCCTGTAAACAGCTTATTTCTGAGCATACACTTGTAAGAGAGGGACAGAAGGAATAGCTGTTGACCAAATGAGCTAAGGTTAATATTCACCCATGAGCATTTATATTATATTCTCAAGTATACCATTTATATTTAAAGGGGACAGGTTTTCCTGAGAATCATATATCAAGACCAGAGGCGTCTAGTGAACCTTAAAGGGAACCTACCACCACAAATCTACCTATAAAGGTAGATCGGGTGGTAGGTGGATCAATGGGACGTGAGGATAGCCCTTTTAAGGGCTAATCCTCACGTCCCCGCACTTTTTTAGTAACTTTTATTAGACTTTTATGCTAATTTTATTATGCGGCTACTGGGGCATGGAGTAGCCGCATGTGAGGTTACACGAGGCGGCTACTCCACGCCCCGGTAGCCTCTTTTCTCCTCCTACTCACCATCTTTGGCACGCAGCTGCGCGCCCTCGTCCGACGATCCTGCAGTCTGCGCATGCGCAGAACAGCAGGCCCGCGCCTGTGCAGCCCCGGCTTCGGAGCAGTGACCGCGCAGGCGCGGGCCTGCTGTTCTGCGCATGCGCAGACTGCAGGATCGTCGGACGAGGGCGCGCAGCTACGAGCAGCTGCGCGCCGCAGATGGTGAGTAGGAGGAGAAAAGAGGCGTGGAGTAGCCGCCTCGTGTAACCTAACATGCGGCTACTCCACAGCCCAGTAGCCGCATAATAAAATTAGCATAAAAGTTTGATAAAAGTTACTAAAAAAGTGCGGGGACGTGAGGATTAGTCCTTAAAAGGGCTATCCTCACGTCCCATTGATCTACCTACCACCCGATCTACCTTTATAGGTAGATTTGTGGTGGTAGGTTCCCTTTAAATTATTGAGTTTAGTGGATATTTGTAACATCTCCACTGAGTTCTGTAGGTGGGAATCAGTAAGTGTGGAAAATCAAACACCCTTTCTTTAGGTAGGTGAGGGCCTCAGAGGTTGCATGCCCTATATTAAAGGTGCACCAAAAAAAAAAGTTGGAGCAGTGCAGGGAGTGCCAGATTCTGACTCTGACCTCTGACCCTGACTCTGGCGCCCCTTTGCACGATACATATGTAAACTGCACATAGTACAGACTGCACTGTTCTTAGTAAATGTGCCCCATTATTTTGTTAAAGGACACCTGTCATCAGGTCTGTGTCACTTGTCCTGGCACCTCTACCTGTTGGAGCAGCTCACAAGGATCCCATCCCAGCATTTATCTAGTTATTTCATACATTATTCATTGTAAAATCACATATTCTTTATCATGTAAATGAGGCTGGTCACATGGTCAGAGGCAGTGATGTCACCCCTGTTACCCCTCCCCTCTCCTCCCCCTGCTCATGTCTGTGTGTAATGTATAGTAAAGCATGGCTAGTGTGTGTGCTGCATCTGCTGACATGCTGCATCCTCCTAATATACAGGTGAGAGACACAGACATCAGCTACACATGAATCTGACATGTTCTGCTGTAACATGGCTGCCTGGAGCTGTTGTATCTCTCCTAAACACACACACACACATGCACACACAGGCTGCAGGGGGCGTGGCCAGCAGCACCAGGAAGCACATCATTATACAGCCTCACATCATTATACAGGCTGTCAGTCATGCACTGGGGGTGTGGCTGTGCCTCCTACTCATGAATAGAGTGGACAGATTGAATATGCTAATGCTTCATTGGACATTTCACAGGTCATTTGCATACAGCTTTAGGACCTCATTGCTTAAGTTTACAGGCATGTAGAGGGACAATGAAGGGATAGAGGCAATGCTCTCTAATGGCAGTTTATGAAAATATATTTAGTTTAGGGGGGTTATTTTGCATGACGGGTTCTCTTTAATATATTCATTTCTGTGTTTGACTAAAACACTTAATCAAAGACTACCATAAGTCTTATTCCAGGACCCATTATTTTATAATAATGTCAGCAAAATCCCCACAAAGCCAATATAGTTTCTTTCCGAGTAATATTGTCTGCAAATTGCCCCCCAAATAAGTGTACTATTCAGAGTGCCTCTATAGGGCCGAAATGAGTGTTCACAATAGCAAGTGCCCCCACACACTGTCCCCTACAACAAGTGCAAGAGCACACCAAGATAACATTGTCGCAGAAAAGTCCTATATGGTGTACCAAGTACAATGCATTTACATACAGTACAGCATACAGTATATAAAAAAATATTTTTTTACAATTTTTTTATATATTTTTATAAAAGCAAATTTTCAGTGACTTTTCAGTTCACCATGGACCTTCTTCAAACACTACACATTATAGAGATATAAGAAATGTAACAATATTTACATACTTACAAAAAGATCAAAATACAATAATAGATGAACTATTATTACATCAATGAATTCTAGTCATGTAATGTTATAGGTAAATGGCTGGAATGGCATATTAATTATTATGGCAAAGGTATTAATAAAATATAACTAATGGACAATGTATACTATTATATAAACCTGACATTAGCATACCTCCAGAAATTATATAGTGGAAGAAAGTTAGGTCCAACATATGGCTTGGGTGACTCCAGTGTAGATGAGATATATAAATCAAGACCCCAGGCTGCAGACCTCATTTGGAAATGATAGTGACCTGCATTACACAGAACCAAAAGCTCCAAAGCTCCTCTACAGTTTTAAATTTTAGTCCTAACCCTTGCATAGCATGTGGAAACATAGGGCCTTGCCAGAGATCCAGAATCCAGGTCATGAACTTTTGGTCTTGACAATCGCACTGGATAGTCATAAGTTCCTGCTTCATTTTAGTGGTATACATTTTATGTATATGTATAAGTTGCATACAAAAATGTTGAGGCTCAAACTTATGACCATATTATGCGTGTCTGCAAGATCAAGTTTTACTCCTATATGGCACCTGTAGACACCTACATGTTCTGCTTCAACTTTCTTAAGCTTCCCCAATCTACCATTCAATTCAAGTATGACAAACCAGGGACACTTACTCATAGATCCAGGTGCTTGACTGTGGTAATCTTCTTATATTTGTTATTTGTGGCCTCCTTCTATCTAAAGTCAATCTCCGTGCTGCAGATTCACTTACTGTTACATTCTGAAGGAACACCTCCACCCTCCCAGCAGAAGTTTATTTTAGGAAGAAGGAGGCTATAGATAACAAATATAAGAACATTACCACAGACACAGTGCCTGGATCTACGCGTAAGTGTCCCTGGTATATCGTGCTTGTTTCTGATGGCAGATTTCCTTTAAGCTGCCATTGGCTAAGCTTCATAGATCACAGTTGTCACACTTGCAACTTAAGCTGGCAGAAGTTATATAAGGCAATATACACTCACCGGCCACTTTATTAGGTACACCTGTCCAACTGCTCGTTAACACTTAATTTCTAATCAGCCAATCACATAGCAGCAACTCAGTGCATTTAGGCATGTAGACATGGTCAAGACAATCTCCTGCAGTTCAAACCGAGCATCAGTATGGGGAAGAAAGGTGATTTGAGTGCCTTTGAACGTGGCATGGTTGTTGGTGCCAGAAGGGCTGGTCTGAGTATTTCAGAAACTGCTGATCTACTGGGATTTTCAAGCACAACCATCTCTAGGGTTTACAGAGAATGGTCCGAAAAAGAAAAAACATCCAGTGAGCGGCAGTTCTGTGGGCGGAAATGCCTTGTTGATGCCAGAGGTCAGAGGAGAATGGGCAGACTGGTTCAAGCTGATAGAAAGGCAACAGTGACTCAAATCGCCACCCGTTACAACCAAGGTAGGCAAAAGAGCATCTCTGAACACACAGTACGTCGAACTTTGAGGCAGATGGGCTGCAGCAGCAGAAGACCCCACCGGGTGCCACTCCTTTCAGCTAAAAACAGGAAACTGATGCTACGATTTACACAAGCTCATCGAAATTGGACAGTAGAAGATTGGAAAAAGATTGCCTTGACTGATGAGTCTCGATTTCTGCTGCGACATTCGGATGGTAGGGTCAGAATTTGGCGTCAACAACATGAAAGCATGGATCCATCCTGCCTTGTATCAACGGTTCAGGCTGGTGGTGGTGGTGTCATGGTGTGGGGAATATTTTCTTGGCACTCTTTGGGCCCCTTGGTACCAATTGAGCATCGTTGCAACGCCAAAGCCTACCTGAGTATTGTTGCTGACCATGTCCATCCCTTTATGACCACAATGTACCCAACATCTGATGGCTACTTTCGGCAGGATAATGCGCAATGTCATAAAGCTGGAATCATCTCAGACTGGTTTCTTGAACATGACAATGAGTTCACTGTACTCAAATGGCCTCCGCAGTCACCAGATCTCAATCCATAAGAGCATCTTTGGGATGTGGTGGAACGGAAGATTTGCATCATGGATGTGCAGCCGACAAATCTGCGGCAACTCTGTGATGCCATCATGTCAATATGGACCAAAATCTCTGAGGAATGCTTCCAGCACCTTGTTGAATCTATGCTACGAAGAATTGAGGCAGTTCTGAAGGCAAAAGGGGGTCCAACCCGTTACTAGCATGGTGTACCTAATACAGTGGCCGGTGAGTGTATGTCCAAATATCCAGGACTGGCATGTTGAAGGAAAGTTAAGATATCCATTATGGATCCCCCATGTGTATTAAACCTTGTTGAGTTAAAAAAAACATGCTTTACTCAAACAGACTTGTGTGTGTTTTAGTGGTTTTAGACATTGTATGAAATACATGTGGACAAAAGGATTCTTACGTGTTCTTCTGTTTGAGGACAACGTGTTAAAACTAAAGAGCAAATAAGGAAATTCCTTACCTCACTTTGCATATAAACTAAGATAACAGTTGAATCAATTTTCAATTCCCATAACATCAACTTTGATAAAAAAAATATTTAACCTAGATGTAAAATGTCACTCCATGTCCAGGAATATAGTACCTCTGTGTTATGCCTCCTAAGGAGAAAACCTGCATAATACGGCATATGGTACACGCTAGAAGGATTTACAATATATACTTAAATATGTCCATCCAATGCATTTTGGTAGTTATTGCACAGTTGCCTGACATTTTGTGAGGATCAAATGACTCATAATAAGGTACCAGTATAATAAATAACCATTGTTGGAAGGGGGTTTGTTCAGGGGCATAACTACAGTAGTAACAGCCATAGCAATTGCTATGGGGCCCACAGTGTCAGGGGGCCCCGTCATCCAACCTAAGACTAAAGAATACAGGATGTGCAACATTATATACATATTTTGCTGCACATTGTACATTATAATATGTATATAACATATATGTGATGTTTATGTGCTTTGTGTATATATGCTGTACGTCTGTATATGGCACCATATGTGGTTGTATATGTGATGTGTATATGCTCTATATGTTGTAAGTGTATAAATGTGAGTTTGAGTGAAGAACTGTATGTTTATGTACATGAATATATGTATTTATATGAGTGTAATATTTAAAGTGGGAAGGGGGGCCCCAATCTGAAGTCTGCTATGGGGCCTTGTCTTTCCTAGTTACGCCACTGAGTTTGTTATATATTATATATTTATATATACACTTCTAATTTGGTTTCAGTGAATCTCTGCATGCTGTCATTCATTGTTTATTTTTAGCAGACCTTGGTCATGAGATGGAAACACAGGTCCATGGTGCGTTACATGACCATGGGCTGATTTTTAACAGCAGGAAGCAAACAATGGATGACAACAAGTAGAGATCTTGGAAACCGTAAGAATTTCTAAGAAAGCTACATTATATTGTAAAACTATAACTTTTCATCATGCAAACAGTAGCATTTATTTCCTTGAACTGTTCACCCTCTTTAAATTTTGCCATGTTGTTTTTTATAATATGAACGTATAAGCTATATTTGACTGACAAAGTGTACAATATGTAAATTTAGGCCCATACTTCACTTTTAGTAACAAAATGTAATCTTGAGTTTCAGGAAGCAGAAGATACTTTCCTTCACAGCAGAATTTTCTGTTTTACCTCTCGGGCATGTGTTTGCACCATAGGGCAGAGGTTATCACTGTATACTTAGGATGAATCACACATTTTTTCCTCAGATCACAGTGCTCCACAATACAAAAAACATTTTGCTAGTTAGAGTCCTGAAAGTATCTAGTACACAGCTCCAGCTCACAATAAACTGTATGTATCCAGACATTTAATATCCAATATCTAGTAAGTCATTGGTATATATTCCGTTCTTGTAATTGTTCTTCAAAGGATCTATAGTATGTGCTGATCTGACAACAGATACATTATGTTGAAACCCTTGGAACTTCTTCCTACAGTAATTGTGCTTGGATTTCAGCCTCTTTACTCGCCATTTTATCTATCTTTTAGGGAGTATTTTACATACTTCACAGTAGGGAACCTGTCACGAGGAGACCCATTTTTAGCACTCCCCCAGTCCCCACAGAGCATAGCACATACACTGCCAAAGTTTTTTTGTATTAAAAATTGGTTTTACAGAAAAAAAGATATGTTATATTGTACCTTTCATTAGCATGTGCTGTGTGACTAGGCAGTTGCCAATTGGGAGGGGATGGAAAGGAGCACTTCCCCCCCACCCTTGGGGAACAGCTTCTCCATGTGACCTCTTCAAATATATGAAAACACCCATCACTGGGCTTAGCGACGCCCCCTGCTCCTCTACAGCCAATCCCGAGTGAGGGGAGTTATTCATATATTTGAAAAGGTCACATGTTTCCCAAGGGTGGGGGGGAACTGCTCCTTTTCAGCCCCTCCCAGTGGACGAGTGCCTAGTCACACAGCAGATGCCATAACCTTGCCTGAGAACAGACACAGCTGGCAGTCAGAGCTTTGTGTGGTGGATGGGTAGAGTAATACTGACCTGGCAGACGTGAGAAGCAATGCAAGTTGAGTGACAGGTCAAGTAAGACCTATGTGTGCGAGGGAAAAGCCTGTGGCAACTCCTGTTGGACAAAAAGAATTTGGGAGATTTATCAATCTGTCTGCACCAGAATTCTGGAGAAATTTTCACCTGCAATGGCTTGCACTGCATTTATTAAGAGTTTCAGACCATTTTCTAGAAAAGGCAAATGGCTTAGTCTGTGAGTCAGAAAACTCAGTTGGTGAAAATTCAGTCTTGTAGACTCCACAAGCATTGGCTACTCCAGATTAATCAAACAGCATGATTTATCTGGTGCATAATCATATTATGTAGTCTAACTCTGCACCGGTCTATTCACCAACACTTTCATAACTCTCCCAATGTGTCTAGAGATGAGTTGCCTAACCAATGTAGCATAGCCAGCGTCATACCACAGGCCCAAAGGAAATCTGCGGACTTTACAAGCTGGACTCTTTTTTATGTCCTGTGTTGTTTGCCTTGCATGACTTTTGGTTGACATGCTTTTTGTCATCAGTAAAGTCCATCTTCATCATCTCCAATAAAACTCATGCACAGAACAATGCTCTGCAGATAACAACACTAAAAATAGGTCGAAACTACTTAAATGTTGCAAGTTATATAATATCATGGATATATTAGGAAATTCCTATAAATGAACTTATCTTAGACAGGAAATCCAAATCAAATTAGAAGGAAAACATACAAAGGTTATAATGGATTTGGAATGAACTCATAAGAGAAGGTTATTGTATCTAAATGAGCACAACTATACCAATTTCAATTATTTCAGATTCCGAACATAAACTAAAATATTTTCATGTATTATTCTTAAGATTGCTGGCCACATGAATTACAGTACAGTTTTAAACAAAAGAAAAGCTGCTTGAATCCATAGATGTGGGTGTATTTAAGTTGGATCAGGCCTCCAATCAGCATTTTGTATGTTTTGCCTGTTTTAGCTGAGCATTCATTTCCTCCAGCCTACTTTAACAGGAAGCTTCTGCTCGTGTAAATAAGTGCTTTGTGAGTGAATGTCAGGTTGTAGACTGGGACATTTTTTGCAAAAAAGATATGCCTGGGGGCCACCCTAATGCAAATATCAGCACAGACTATAGCTAGCTCCAGGACCCTATATATTAATAATAATAATAATCTTTATTTATATAGTGCCATCAAATTCCATAGTGCCTTACAAATTCTGGGGAACATATACGAATATAAAAAGGACTTACAGAGTAAAGCTACATTCACACTAACGTACAGAGAGGAGGGGGTAAGCGCTGCTCGCCCCCACCCCTCTCCATAGAGATACAGGGCACAAGGCGCTGTAATATGGGGAAAGATAGTACATGTCCTATCTTCTCCCGGGTACCGCTTCATGTGCCCTTTCCCGGCCTATGGGGGATGTATATACAGTGGCCGTATATACGTCCCCCAACGGTCATGTGAATGTGGCCTAACAACAGTCATATGAAACCGTAGGAGTGAGGGCCCTGCTCACAAGAGCTTACAGTTCATGGGGATGAGGGGGTGACTGCACTTATTGACAGCAACTTAAGCATGGATTGGTGTTACCTAAATGTTTGTGTTCAGAGCACTGTCATCAACGAAGAAAACAGTGACCTGGCACCATCCGACTATGAAAATATATATCCCCAGTGGAACCCGGCAAGGATCTTGGCAGGGTGGTTAGGCCTACTTGCACAAATTTGTAAAGCGGTGGTGCTCAGCAAGAGCAAAGGCAGTCCATAATGCAAATATAGAATACAGCGGCACTCTCCAACTCGGTGCGAAGAAATCTTTTTATTGAGGTGCGTACAGAAATAGAGCGGGGCCAGGCGACGGACCGTTTCGCGCTAGTCTAGCGCATTATCAAGCCAAACTTTGGTGAGTGCCGCTGTATTTTATATTTTCGTTCAGAGCACTGTGTGAATGTTAATAGAAGAGTAGAGCATCACTAATCTTTTGGGACCCACATCGTTTTGTGTGGGCTTGCTGCAGCATGAAAATGATCAAATTCCTTAAAAATGTATTAAAATATGACATTTTCTGGAGATACCTTTTCTTTTAATTATACCTACATTAATCAATAACATACAAAGGTTATAATGGATTTGGAATGAACTCATAAGAGAAGGTTATTGTATCTAAATGAGCACAACTATACCAATTTCAATTATTTCAGATTCCGAACATAAACTAAAATATTTTCATGTATTATTCTTAAGATTGCTGGCCACATGAATTACAGTACAGTTTTAAACAAAAGAAAAGCTGCTTGAATCCATAGATGTGGGTGTATTTAAGTTGGATCAGGCCTCCAATCAGCATTTTGTATGTTTTGCCTGTTTTAGCTGAGCATTCATTTCCTCCAGCCTACTTTAACAGGAAGCTTCTGCTCGTGTAAATAAGTGCTTTGTGAGTGAATGTCAGGTTGTAGACTGGGACATTTTTTGCAAAAAAGATATGCCTGGGGGCCACCCTAATGCAAATATCAGCACAGACTATAGCTAGCTCCAGGACCCTATATATTAATAATAATAATAATCTTTATTTATATAGTGCCATCAAATTCCATAGTGCCTTACAAATTCTGGGGAACATATACGAATATAAAAAGGACTTACAGAGTAAAGCTACATTCACACTAACGTACAGAGAGGAGGGGGTAAGCGCTGCTCGCCCCCACCCCTCTCCATAGAGATACAGGGCACAAGGCGCTGTAATATGGGGAAAGATAGTACATGTCCTATCTTCTCCCGGGTACCGCTTCATGTGCCCTTTCCCGGCCTATGGGGGATGTATATACAGTGGCCGTATATACGTCCCCCAACGGTCATGTGAATGTGGCCTAACAACAGTCATATGAAACCGTAGGAGTGAGGGCCCTGCTCACAAGAGCTTACAGTTCATGGGGATGAGGGGGTGACTGCACTTATTGACAGCAACTTAAGCATGGATTGGTGTTACCTAAATGTTTGTGTTCAGAGCACTGTCATCAACGAAGAAAACAGTGACCTGGCACCATCCGACTATGAAAATATATATCCCCAGTGGAACCCGGCAAGGATCTTGGCAGGGTGGTTAGGCCTACTTGCACAAATTTGTAAAGCGGTGGTGCTCAGCAAGAGCAAAGGCAGTCCATAATGCAAATATAGAATACAGCGGCACTCTCCAACTCGGTGCGAAGAAATCTTTTTATTGAGGTGCGTACAGAAATAGAGCGGGGCCAGGCGACGGACCGTTTCGCGCTAGTCTAGCGCATTATCAAGCCAAACTTTGGTGAGTGCCGCTGTATTTTATATTTTCGTTCAGAGCACTGTGTGAATGTTAATAGAAGAGTAGAGCATCACTAATCTTTTGGGACCCACATCGTTTTGTGTGGGCTTGCTGCAGCATGAAAATGATCAAATTCCTTAAAAATGTATTAAAATATGACATTTTCTGGAGATACCTTTTCTTTTAATTATACCTACATTAATCAATCTGTAAAATATTATATTTCTCTACCAACAAGATGACATGGAGATCTACTTTAAAGGAAGTCTACCATCAAAATCAGGATAAACCAGGGACACTTACTCATAGATCCAGGCACAGTATCTCTGGTAATCTACTAATATTTGTTATCCATGGCCTCCTTCTAAAATCTATTTTTTTAAATATGCTAATGAGCCAGAGTGGCTGCCCTAGCCCTCTGTGAACTGGCTTTATAAACTATTACACTGTCTCACCATCCCATTGCTTTCACAGCACTTCTGCAGGGAGCACTTTCTTCTTTCCAATTTCTGCTCACTGCACAAGTGCTGAGGAAGCAGGGTGATGGTGAGACAGTGTACCAGTCTGTAAAGCCAAATCACAGAGAGGCAACTGCTCAGGCTCATTTGCATACATTTAAAAGTTGACTTTAAAATGAGGCCATGGATAACCAATATAAGAGGATTACCATGGCCACAGTACCTGTATGTGTACGTGCCACTGGTTTATCATGCTTGATTATGATGGTAGATTTCCTTTAAAGGGGTTTTCACACAAATCAAGTTATGGCCTATCCACAAGATAGGGTCTAACTTGGTAACCGGTGGGGGTCTCAGTGATGGGACCCCCACAGATCATTAGAACGGGGGTCCGATGTATCCTTTGGATAAAGTTTAAATTTTCATGGGAAAACTCCTTTAAACTGTAACCATCATTTCACAGCTGTGAAAGAAGCTGTGTTCTCTTCACAGCTGTGAGTGTTAACCCTTTATGCTCTCTACCTGGCTGCAGTATGCTTTGGTTGTGAAGATGAGCATTATAAATTATGCTCAGAGTTGTTTAATCAAACACAGGGAGGTTAGATGTGAGCTCATGCAGCCTCCATAGACACACACTGTACAGACTGGAATATGCATCTCTATGGGAGGGAGTAGCTTGATTTTTTAACTAACAAAGTTAAATTTATTAATAAAGTGTATTAGAAAAATGTTCACTACATTCTCCCATACACATAATACATATACATACAAATAACAGTTACACTTTAAGTACAGAGCAATTGTCAGCTTTTACCCACATGAGCACCAGGCTAATAATTGTATTGTCAAATAGACAGCTCTAAATAAACATGGAATGACATAAATGTAGTTATAGAAAAATATATTCTTTTCAATAACCTTTAAAGTTATTTTGCATTGGTGTTATTTAACTAATTAAAACAGATTTTATTTTAAGTAGCTTGTAAAAAGTGAAGTGGAAACCTCTGGGTAAGTTTTAAGGATGGCCTCATTGGTTGTCACCACATTTTCTCATAACCAGTTGTAGCTCAGAAACTGCTGTTGTTATTTTTTAACAATGTAACTAAAGAGGAAAACTCTGAATTCTATTGGCAGGTTGTGGACATCAGTATTTTTGTAAAGGTCTGTAAAAGGCAAAAAAGGTCAATAAAATACTCTGCTTATCTTTTTAACACTACAAGCAGACACATTCAAAGAACTGTTATCTTCAAAATGGTCCCAGTCATCAGTTTTTAACACTTTCTAAAGTTACTCCCTTCTACTGTATCTGATGCTAGAGGAAGGGCACTTATATACACCCAGTTATCTCACCTCAAACACAATTTACTTGGTTTCAATTTTCAAATCCATACTTAAAGAGATGTTTTACTATTTTGAAGACAGGAAATATAAAGTCAATATGAATGCCGTTCTGTTGTATAATATTTTATTTCCAAAAATTCTTTCTTTTCTGTCTTTTAGTGCTACTCTAATGAAGAAATCTTTGCTGATTATGGAAACCAAATTACAGATGTAAACTTTCGAGATGCCTGTCCTGCCCTTCTATATCAAATTTTTACTCATCCATGCACACATGAGGAAGAATCAAATGAAAGGCCTACCCCTGCTCAAGGTATATTCTGGAGATATTGTATATACCGGTAGTAAAAATGCTTCATTTATTAGTTTTCAGCGTCTACATGTTTACACCTAAGCTATAAGCTAAAAGTCCATACAACTGCCTTACACAAAAGTCTTTTAAAAATAATTGAAGACGTCAAACCCTACCATAGCTCGTAATCGTGGGCACCAGGATATTAGAGGGTCCAATTGGTTGCCACAGTTGGGATTTTCTTAGAGGCAGGCTGTAGTAGAAGAGAATTATATTCATAATAAAGTCAATACATTATTGATTAGTGATTAGACCGATAATAAATTATCCCATAAAAAAATAAACAAAACTCCACTTTCCCGTTTTGCCACCCATAAAAATAGTATAAATTAAAACATCAAATCATCCTGCAAAAATCACACCTTAGACAGCTGCGTATACTGAAAAGTTATTTTTAAAAGTATGCAGAATATATATAGCTATATAAATTTTTTTATCTCCATGGTTGTAATGACCTAAAGAAAAATAGGGTGTATCATTTGGTCTGCCATGGTAAGCCATAAAAACAAAGGGCCAGATCTATTAAACTGGCTGCACCATTTTTCTCTTTGCCTTTACAGTAGAAAGAACGTTGCACATGTATTTAAGTGTATGCGCCAGTTTTCTTCCCAGCTTCCCATTACACTGCCCAAAATATTAAATGTTGCCATTAGGAATTACAATTTGTCCTGCAGATAATAAGCCCTCATATAATAAGCCCTATATAAATGGAAAAAAGATATGTTTTTTTGTGATGCAGAAACATAATAAGGCCAAGTCCTCTAGGGGTAAACTTAACTTAACCCTTAACGGGAACTTGTCACCGCTGTTTGAAAAAATTAAGTTGCGGGCATGTTCCCATAGAGCCCTTATAGCATAAGGGCAACCTTTCTTCAGCTAATAAAATTGTTGCGCAGAAAAAGAAAAAATTACCAGAGTCTATCGAGTCGAGGTGGGCGGATACATACATGCGAGTCCAGCGGCATGCTCACACCTCCTTTCCCTACGTCATCCGGCTGTCGGCTGAATTATAACACAAATGCCTATGGTGCATGCGTGGCTTTACTGCTTCCGCGCATGGCAGCTGTAGGCATTAGTATTATAATTCAGCTGGATGACGTAGGAAAAGGAGGTGTGAGCATGCCGCGGGACTTGCATGTATGTATCCGGCCACCTCGACTCACTAGACTCTCTGCCTGGTTACCAGGCAGAGGATAAATGTAAATTTTTTCCTTTCCTGCGCACCAATTTAATTAGCAGAAGAAAGGTTGCCCTTATGCTATAAGGGCTCTATGGGAACCTGCCTGCAACTTAATTATTTCAAACGGGTGAAAGGTTCCCTTTAACAATTAAAAAGCAAACTATTAAGATGATTGGATGACCAATTAGCTGACTATAGTTAAATTACATACTCTAAGGTAGTGGAGGCAGGGGCTGATTAAGCCATAGGCTTTGGGCTGTATGAATATTATAGCCCCTACAAGTCTTGAATTCACTTACTATATATGGTACTAGAATCAAGCTTCTTGGTGGATACGTCCCTTTTGCCTACTTTCAATCTGCAATTTTACAATCCTTGGAGGACCTTCAAAAGCCCTGAAATAGCTCTCATGTATTAAGAGCAAGAACAGATATATGAGGATTTAATTGGTCCTTCTCAGTATGAAATATTTTGCATGGCTTGGGTGGCCATGTGCCCCCTAGAAGTCCTGGGCCCCAAGCTTCCGCCCAGCAGCCTATGTTAAAATCCAATACTGAGAGGAGGAATAACTGACTAGTATGTAAGGTGTTAGGCTACAATACTAGGGCCGGCAACAGAGCCTTAGTGTGCCACACTAACTATCCCCAGTAGCCACGCTCCCACCTCAGTAGCCACACTGTCCCACCCCTGTAGCCACACTACCCCCCAAAAAGCCATATTGTCTCCACAGTAGCCACACTTTCCCCCAACCACAGCCATACTGTTCCCCCTGTGTAGCCACATTGTCCCCCCTACATAGCCACACAGTACCCCCCTACGTTACCACACTGTGAGCTCTATGTAGGGCCACACTGTGAGCCCTATGTAGTCACACTGTTCCCCCGTATATAGCCACACTGTCCTCTCTAAACCACATTCCATAAGCCACACTTTCCCCCCCTACATAGCCACATTGTCCCCCCATAACCACATTCCATAAGCCACAATCCCCCCCCCCCCGAGCCACACTGTCCCCCCCACTCTAGGAGAAAAAACCTCACCTTTTCTTGCTTCCCCAAAGCAGCCCCAACAGCCTCTGTATGCGATGGCTCTGTAGCCGCAACACATGATATGATGACATCTTCATGTGCGCTGACATTAGAGCCATTGTGCACAGTGTGGAGCATTGCTTCTGGCTCTATGCTGCACTCCCAACAAGTGCAGCATTAAGGCAGTAAACTACACATTTGTACCAGTGTCTTAAAGCAATGGTTTTTTTTTTATTGCTGAGTGGGCCTCACCAGCACCCTTGGGCCCCAGAACTTGCCCAGGTAAGCCAAGTGCTGGCGCTGGGCCTGTACAGTTCCATCCATTTAAATGGCTGTATTGTCCACCAAACCATACCGTAAGCAAGACGTAAAAAATAAAGATCATATCCTATTTTCTCCAGCAATTTTGTTCCGTAAGCCCCATAGAAGCCTATGGGAATGTTTAAAATATTTGTTGCATACGTGCTGCATATGGTTGTGCACCATATGTTGCCGTACATACGTGCATTATCCAGGGAGACCAGAACTAATGGGAGGTGCATTCTGTCAGCCAGCCAATAGTCAGCCAATAGTCAGCAATCTATCAGCCAACTCTCTTTTGCCATATGATACGGATACAGTAATATATGCTCACATATGGATAAATTAAGTCATGTATATACAGATTTATATGGCACAGAAATACATGACTGAAGAAATCATATGTTCATGTGAAAGGGGCCTAAGTGATACTTGTGCAAGAGATCAGGTAGGCATTTGGTGTTTTCATTTCATTGGGTTCATATAAAAGGCATCTTTTAATCATGCTGTTATGCACTTATAAAACTGAAATAATCAGTGCTTGTTATGAACCTACTTGCAACATATGCAAGGGTTTTATTGGACACAGTGCGACATTTCTTCATGACATGTCAATTTCATGTTTACAGGACAATACATGCCAAAAGGTCAAATCTAGACATAAAATGATCCTGTAAAATCCAAGCGCAAAGCCAGCAGAAATTTACTATACCATAAAAAGATACTGTAATAAGGCAACCTATCTGTATGATCACATTGTCCTTAAAAACCTGACTTTGCAGAACTACATTAAAGTTTTGCTAGTCCAAGCAGAAACAAAACTGACTTTTTAACTGACCACTCGATGTCCACTAGTGTAGCAGGAACTGTTCCTTTAGTGTGTTTTTATTTTTTTTTACTATATTAGATTACGGTAGATAAGATTTTATAAGATAGTTGGATACAATCTCAAATTATTTATTATATCATTTATATTAGATTCCTGGGTACAACAACAGGCACCCTACCAATTGGCTAGTAAGCACTCTGATTTCTTCACAGCCTACACAGCATTGTTAATTTCGATTCACTTTAACAAGATGGAATTACAAACAGGTATCAATAGATATGACATCACCAATTTGCAAGTTCTCCCACTTAAAAAGAAGAGAAAGGCCTATAATTGACGTAGGTAGACCTTAACTTTAAGAGACAAAATGTTAAAAAAGAATCCAGAAAATCACATTGTCTGATTTTTAAAAAAATTATTTGCAGATTAGGATGGAAAACAATTATTGGTCACTTACAAATAAGCAAGATATATGGCTTATTCTTACATTCATGTAACTTCTTTAAGAGGCTCCTTTGTCTTCCAGTCATTACCTATAGTATTGGCTCCTGTTTGAACTTGTAATCAGTATAAAAGACACCTGTCCACACTCCACTATGGTGAAGACCAAAGAGCTGTTTAAGGACTTCAGAAACAAAATTGTAGACCTGAACCAGGCTGGGAAGACTGGATCTGCAAAGGCAAGCAGATTGGTGTGAACTATGGGAATAATTAGAAAATGGAAGACATACAAGACCACTGAAAAGCTTCCACGATCAGGGTCTCCATGCAAGATCTCACCCTGCGGGGTCAAAATTACCACAAGAATCGTAAGCAAAGATTCCAGAACCACTCGGGGGACCTAGTGAATGACCTGCTGAAAGATGGGATGAACGCAACAAAGGCTACTGTCAGAAACACACTACGCCACCAAGGCCTAACATTGGATGTGGCAGAAGAGTACTGGGAAAATGTCATATCACAGAGGAAACCATGAACTGTTTGGTAGAAGGAGAGTGAATGCTGAGTTGCTTCCAAAGAACACCATACCTACTGTGAAGCATGGGGTTGGCAACATAATGCTTTGGGGCTGTTTCTCTACAAAGGGACCAGGATAACTGTTCTTTGTACATGAAAGAATAAATTGTGCCATGTAGTGTAAGACTTTCAGAGCAAACCTCCTTCCATCAGCAAGGGCATGAAAGATCAAATATGGCTGGGTCTTTCAGCATGACAATGATCACAAGCACACTGCCTAAGCAATGAAAGATTGACTTCATAAGAAGCATTTCAAGATCCTGCAGTGGCCTAGCCAGTCTTCAGATCTCAACCCTATAGAAAACCTTTGGAGGGAGTTGAAAGTCTGTGTTGCCCAGCTACAACCCCAAAACATGACTACTCCGAGGAGATCTGCATAGAGAGATAGAAAAACATACCAGCAACAGTGTGCGCCAACCTTGTGAAGACTTACATAAAATATATAAGAACTTTTGTTATTGACCAAATACTTTATTTTCCACTAAAATTTGCACACAAATTCTTTAAAAAATCAGTCAATGTTATTCTAGCACAATTGGTGGCTGACTAAACACTTTTTTCCGCACTGTATGTCACAAACAATTTAGTTTTTTTAATTTTGGAAATTTTTGGAAATTACAGGATAGTTTTATAATGCACATCTTTAGAATCTTAAATATTACCATAACAAATGACGACTGCAGTTTTAGAATAAAGAAAGTTTGAGAACAAGTTGTGGCCCAACTAAATATTCTGTTTTGAGAATAGATCCATTAGGCTTTTGTGTAGCACTGTTCTAGCGGCTAGTCAAAATGGTAATGAGTCAAGTTGTAAGACATCTCTGTCTTTCTTCCAGAAGTCAAAGGTCTCTAACATACAGTACTTTCTTGCAGGTGCAATGGAAGACATTTGACTGGGCAGAACTACTTAATCACAGTGTGCCCAGTACTCTTCTTTATGTATCTTTTCATTCGAAGGATTTGCAGTATCATCTTTTCAGTTAGAGTAGCATTCAATCTTGCAAAGCCTCTTTTCTTGTCGTTACAGTGACTTATTTTCAGCATGACATGTCCATGTAGATGGGTTTGGTGTAACTTCTACTACAATGTTACTTTATTCTTATAGAATTTATTGATGTATTATGTTACTAACCAAATGTTTGGATAAATGGGAATCTTTTTCATTTTGGCTGAGTGGGTCACTTTGTAATGTTACAGTGTAGTCATCCAGCTCGTGCCAATATGGGTCTTTACAGGTTTAAGAGTTACAAATTGAAATCAAACAATCCTTCTCCAAAAGGCAAACAACTGCTTCTACCATTATCTACTTGCTTAAATTTCTATAGCTTTTTCTATTAGGGATTACAGACCAGTGTATCACATATTTAAATTACTGCTATCTTATTTGCTTTAATATTTTTGAATTTTCTATTTTTTATTTATTTTTTTCAGTTTGGGGATTTAGCTTTCTCACAGTAACTATCATTAATTTGACTTCACTGGTCGGTCTATTTATTACCCCTCTGGTAAAGAAGCCTTATTTTCCAAAAATATTAACTTACTTTGTGGGATTGGCCATTGGAACCTTATTCTCAAATGCTATATTTCAACTTATTCCAGAGGTAAGTGGTTTCTACAATCATAAAGAATAAGACATGCACAACACAGAATTAATGAAGGTTTAGGTCCAAACCGTAATAAAAAATTGAAAACTTTATGTTCCACTGTCAGCTCCAAATCTGTTCAATACAAGCAAAGGGGTATTCTGCTCACTTAAAGTTCCACATGATCTGGATAGCCTTATGGTTAGTCGGTTCCAACCTCTGGGACCCCCATCAATCATCAGAAAGCAGGTTTCATCAAGGAACCCTTCTTATTTTGACAGGTGGGAGATTGGCAGGTGGGGGAACAGAATTTGGCAGTTTTGATTAGCTCTGTTATTTTTCAAAATCTCTTTTACATATGGGTCTCTAAATACATTGAAACTATCCCATACACATTTTATATACGCATCTCATATCTAAAAATACATTTAAAAAACTTGCAAGAACACATTTTAACATTTAGTAGAGTGCCAAAATAGACCGGACAGAGTGTCTTTGTATTAGATTGAAAGTAACTCCATTATGAAAAGAGGCTGGAGCTAACAGTTGTGTATCTTGTTGCAGGCATTTGGATTTGATCCTAAACATGATAATTACATTTCAAAAGCAGTGGCTGTCTTTGGAGGCTTCTACATACTGATGTTTGTTGAGAGAATATTGAAAATGTGTCTTAACATCTATGGCGAGGTAATTGATACAAACCTTCTGGGGTGTGAAGCTGACTTGAATCACCCATTCCAATGTATATATTTTATCTTATATTGTATTTCAGGGTGTTCACACCCACTTAGAAGTTGACCAACCCCCTCACCAGGAAATTAGCAAAGAACATCAAACAAGCAAAAATACAAATGGAGCCACCATGTTTGTGAATTCAGCCATAACAGAAGTAAATGGTGCAGTCAATCCGGATCAAGTCAGTGTGATTTCATCCAAGGTATCCTTCATTTGATTTAATATTCTCTTTTTTGTGGTATTACAATTGCGATATATTTTTTTTTACAGTATTTGAAAAAGATAATGTCTCAATGAACATTTTTTTCCTATAAAAACTGTAAGCTGCACCTCTGCAAAATGGTTAGGTGAATGTTAGGAGAATTCATATGGTGGATGCATTATTAAAAAGTATTTATTTATTTCCTGGTTTAACCACTTAAACAGCTCTGCAGAATGCAGATGTCCGTACATGGTAGCTGGGGCCTAATTAAGGACCCCACATCTACCTTCACAATATACCTATTACGTTGGGCCAGTAGCACAGACTAATGCAATGAGTGCCGGCGCTGCAGTGGAGGATGCTTTACTGCTTCAAGAAAGGTGGTCTTCTTAAAGAAGCTCACCAGTAAAATATATGGTAAAACTGAATATGTTAACAAAATCTGGTCTAGATTAGGGGTCTTTTTCTCAATGAGTTGGCTTTTTAGAGATATTTCACAGTAGTTAATATTCTTTCTGTAGCATGTAGCATGTACATCTGTAATCATGCACATTCAGAGAATTTTGCATACTATCCCTGGTAATAAAAGTGTGAAATCAAATTGTACTGATAGATTTACACATTTGCAGGTGAGGAATTTTAAATCCTCCATTTTATTAGATTAAATTGGCAATTTTAGTAACAGAAATACAGTTTTATTTTCCTCTGGCAGATGATAATTAGAAAAATGAAATATTGTAAATTTGTTTCAAGAATGAGGCAGCATTTATTATCTCAAATAAAGCCAAAAAATAAAAAATGATACCTAATTCTATCTGATGTGTCTGTGGTGAAAATAATACAGAGTTGTACCGTATATATCACATATCACATAATAAGGACACTAATACGTAGACCAAGGAAAAAGGATAAAAAATTACATGTATACAAGTAACACCCACCACAGGGCTTGGAGGTAGGTTATACAATCCATCAATAAAAAGTGGCACAAAAGGAGACATGAAAGTATTGGAAACTCATAAAGCCAAACCTATACCCATTATTATTTTGTTAGTATACCATACCAAAAAAGAGGAGTATGTGGCGTGTACTCCTCTTTTTTGGTATGGTATACTAACAATCTAATAGTCGATTGCGCTGGTGGTGCACAGGCCCTCACCGCCGGCCCTTTAACTTTTTGTGTATAGAATCATGACACAACAGATATATAAAAAGCTATAATGGCTCTCAATATGAAAACTATCCTACTACAATATAGTTTCAGATCTGTAATGTAAAGTAGTGCATTTCCATTTTACTGAAACATTTATGTGTGATTTTAGTGTATGCTGTGACATAAATATATACATTATTATGCTGGAACCAATTACCAACCAATTATTTTATAATGTTACAGTAACATTGATGTACTAATGTCTGGTGTACACCTGTCCATTGGAAACATTACATTAAAAGAGATTAATATAATCGTAAAATTTTCATAATCTTGCTGCTTAAAGTGGTTGCAACTTTTCTTTTAAATATCTAAAAAAATACATGCTACATACATTGGCTATTTGATAATTAAGTGTTATAATTCATCACATCAGTTTAAGAAAATACTGTAAGCCATTATATGTTTGCCTCAAAGTATATTGCTAGACATGGGGGTAACTTAGCATCAAGGGTAGAGGCTTTCAGAGCCTGACAGATGTTGAGAGCTAAAGAAATAGCAACCCTAGCAACCTTCATTACGCAAGAAACTGCAGGACACATAGCGCTGCCATACTGTGAGCTCTTTATCTCTAGTTGGCCAGAGACTCATGTGGTGAAGTTCCTTTTCAATGCTGTTTTTGGGTTACTCTTAAACATCTTCTAGATTTACACCATTACACTATCTACAAATAAAATTTGATATCTCTTCACTACCTACTACAACTACTCTTCACCTATTGGATGACACCAGCCAGTTAAAGGAAATCTACCACATGGATACAGTGCTTCTAAACCAAGCCTACTTACATGCTAGTGTGTGCCTTCTAAAACAGGATCCCTTATTTTTGTTTCTAATAGCTAAGTTCTAAAAGTATGTAAATGACCCTCAGGGGATCCTGCCTACATCATAGGATCCTCTTTTGGTTCCGTCATCTGTTAATTAATCATGATTATCTATTCACTTTTACTTGCTTTTCTCTATCTACTAGCCTCTGATATTCTAGTCTAGGTGTCATTTTCAGACTCTCTCATCACATATGTTAATCTCTATGGAGGAGTAATTCTCCCTTCATATCTGCAGGAGGTCTGGATACAATATTATTGAAGGAAAATGCTATAGAGAAGTATAATATGCCTAGTTTCCAATTAACTGCAGACAGCCCTCCTTTAGAAGAGCTAAGGCTGTCTAATGAAAAAACTGGCTGGCTGACTTTAACCACTTCTAAGATGCATAATTGCTATATATAAGTCAACACCATTTGCTGGATTAATAAACTTAGCATATCTCCACTACTTTCTAGAACCTGTGATTTAATACGGAGTTTATAATGAAGATAAGCTTCCAGGAGTCATTCCAATTCAAGATTTACAGTAGACTTGAGAAAAGGTTTATAGGTGTTAAATTCTCTTCATAGATCCTATAATTTTAGAAATGTGTCACCAAATATGTTGCTAAAGCAACTTTATTATACATCAGAATTTGCTGGTGCAGCTAAATCACTCATATAAAGTAACTGTGTCAGAAATCACATACAAATCTGGTAATTCACTGTAGTTGTGTAAAGTTTGCATGTTGACAGTTCAGCTTGTTCATAAATGTATATATGTACACTTTGCCCTTTCACATCCATGTCTACGTGTAGGCTGCATTCATAGGTGCTGGCTTCTAGGCTCAAGTGGTAAATAACTACAACATACTGATATTTCATCAAGTAGCTATAGGATGTGTATAGTTGCATTCAGGGCCGGCTCCAGGTTTAAGTAGGCTCCTTGCAACAGAACCTTAGTGGACCACTTTGGAGTGAACTGATTGGCAGTATTAAAAATTCAGAAACTAAAAGATTCCCTAGTTTATCATTCCCAAACTGCCCTGTCATGGTTATTTTATATACAGCCCCCTCATAGTTTAACTACATACAGCCCCATCATGGTTTGATTTAACTATATACAGCCCCCCATGAATTCATTATATACAGCCCCCTCACCAGGCGTGGCCAGATATGTGGTGCTGCCAATGCCCCCCTGTGGTAGCCATTGTAACTGGGCTCAAGTGCTGAGGGGTACCAATGGACCCTAATAGACTATGATTGTAAATGATGCGTATTATAAATGACAAATGTGTATTACATATTCTATATTCTGCAATAGTGCCACAGTGCTAGCTAAAATCATGGACTTCACATTTTGCAACTATACTCGCTCATAGAAAATTTGTTGTTTTACTAGATGAAAAAATAATTTAATGGTCACTTTGGTTACTTTTCATTACAACAACCACAATGGGCACCTCACTTGTCAAAGGGTTTCAAATGGTTAGTGAAATGCTGCATTTTTATGAGAATGCAAAGTTGCAAAAAATACACATCTTAAAAAAAGTGTCCATAATTTTGGCTCCCAGTATGCACATTAGAAGCTTTTCTGAGAAACTGTACTAACAAAGATTCTACGGGAGAAAAGAACATTTCTGCTATCATTTATCTTCTCTTTCCCATTACCATATGTTACAGGACTTAGATGAAGGGGCTCATTGTTGCAGAGTAAGGAAATGGACACCACTTAAGGATATTGGAACACTGGCATGGATGATTACATTGAGTGATGGCCTACATAATTTCATTGATGGACTTGCTATTGGAGCTTCATTCACTCTGTCACCTTTGCAGGGGCTAAGCACATCTATTGCGATTTTGTGTGAAGAGTTTCCCCATGAATTTGGTAAGGAGTGATTTCTTAAATACACATTTTAATACTAAATCTGCTAGCTCTCTGATTATACAAAGTATATACGCAATGCATGTACATACTACTATACCAGTCAACCATGTTCTCAGATTTGTGAATGGCAAATCAGCCTACATATAATATGGTGTGATATGGAATGGGAGGGTGTAATAAAAATAATAATAATCTTTATTTATATAGTGCCATCAAATTCTGCAGCGCTTTACAAATCATAGGGGACATATACAAATACGATATTACATTACAGAGTAAACGGTAATATGGAAAATAGGAGTGAGGTAAAAAGTATTGGCATATATACTCGAGTAAAAGCCTAGTTTTTCAGCACAAAAAAAAATGTGCTGAAAACCGAAACCTGGCTTATACTCGAGTAAAAAAAATATAGGTTTTTACCAGGTTTTTGTGGTAAAATTAGGGGCCTCGGCTTATACTTGGGTCGGCTTATACTTGAGAATATACGGTATATCATTTATAGTTACCGTAAAAATTGTAATGATAAACAAGAAAACACTGGCTAATTCGTAAAGATGTTACAAAAAAAAAAGAAAAATACCACTGAAAGCCCCTGGGCTAGTGTTCTGGAGAAAATAAATGTTGTACATTTTTATGTAACCCTATTTTAGCCCAACAATGTGTGACTTTTATACAATTCAAGTAGTCCACACAATTCCATTAGAGACGGAACATATCTTGGATGGATATAATGTGCTTGTATACTATTCTAATTTTAGACTGTATATGCATTTTACAGATTCACACTGGGTTGCACTGTGTGATGTGTTAATAGCATATTGACCCACATACCTCCAGTTTTTGGTCTGAGTTTGCATGTTTTCAGTGCAAACTGCTAACACTTGTATTTATAAAGTGTCTGTGACACATTTGTGTCGTGGCTGCACTATACCCGACACAACACAAAATTCTGCATATAAAGGGGTGTTCCAGTGGACAGTCAGACTGTGAGCCATATTTATCATGCAGTGTCCGACAGAATTGTTATGCATGCTCTATGTTAAAGGTGCACCAGAAAAAGTCAGAGCACTGCAGGGAGCACCAAATTCATGAAGAATGTGCGCCACAATTCATGAATCTGACGCATCCTGCACACTTCACAGGAAACCGGACCTAGTGCACTTTTCAGTTTTTGATCAATTTGGGCCATTAAACTTTATTTACTTAAAGAGTTACAGACATAACAATAAATAATGCTCAGACCACAATAAATTACTGGTAAAAGTAAATATTGCATTTATAGGTCTTAAAAAGTTCGTACCACTGAACATGATCAGCGATGTTTAGAGTTTAGGACATGATCACATTTTTTTCTTGGTGATTAGTGATATATAGATTTAATGTCAGAAGATAACATGCCCCAAAAGAAAATATTTTGCCACACAATGGAGCACTGATAGGATCAGGGTGAGATCTTTAGTCAGCTTCATGTTCCATGCACACAACTGTATGGGAGTGCATGAGACAATTTGCAAACATATCACGGCCCCCTTAAAGGTTTGTGGCACCCAATCACAGTGCGGTGAGCACATAGTGTCTTGCAAGACCATGACCTAGCCAGTGATGAGGTTAGAGTATGTTGTATGTTCCACTGTCCACTTGAGAAATTCTATTTGAGCAATTAAGGGATCACTGTTAAAGGTTGTATGTTTATACACCTGTATAATTGTGCATTATATATATATATATTATATATGCATATGTATATACATATAAAGGCAGTCCCCGGGTTAAATACAAGATAGGGTCCATAGGTTTGTTCTTAAGTTGAATTTGTATGTAAGTCAAAACTATATATTTTATAATTGTAGTTCCAGACAAAATATTTTTTAGACATAGTGACTATTGGAGTATTAATATTTTTTGCTGTACTGGGTCCAAGAATTATTAATAAAGCTTGAGTGCAGACAACTTACAGCTGATCATTGCAGTCTGGGACAATAGTAAAGCATTCATAGAGCTTCACCAAATGTCACAGTGGGAAGAGTGGTCCGTCTGTAACTAGAGGTCATTTGTAAGCCGGGTGTCCTTAAGTAGGAGACCGCCTGTATATGTATGATATTACTATATTATTATATCACTCTAATGGCAATAATATTACTGAATGGGGGAAATATGAATCACTGTATGGCAGTAATCACTGTATGAGGGTAATTTTACTTTATGATAATAATATTAAAGGTCACTAGTCCTGTCAATATTAGCTGTTGGAGCAGCTCACAAGGATTACATCCCAGCCTTTATCTAGTCAATTCATACATTAATCATTGTAATATCATATTTTCTATATTATGTAAATAAGGCTGATCACATGGAGAGAGAAAGTGATGTCACCCCTGTTACCCCTCCCCTCTCCTCCCCCTGCTTCTGTCTGTGTGTAATGTATAGGCATTGCTGGTTCCTATGCTTTATCTGCTGACATGCTCTCCCTCCTAATACACATGTGTGAGACACAGACATCAGCTACACAATTATCTGACATGTTCTGCTATACACATGTGTAAGAAGCAGACATCAGCTACACAAGTACTTGACATGTTCTGCTATATACATGTGTGAGACACAGACATCAGCTACACAAGTACCTGACATGTTCTGCTATACACAAGTATCTGACATGATCTCTTCTCCTATAAAGATGTGAGAGACAGACATCAGCTGCACAAGCACCTGACATGTTCTGCTATACACAACTACCTGACATGTTCTACTATACACAAGTACCTGACATGTTCAGCTATACAGATGTGTAAGAAGCAGACATCAGCTACACAAGTACCTGGCATGTTCTGTTATACACATGTGTAAGACACATATCAACAACACAAGCGCCTGACATGTTCTGCTATACACATGTGAGAGACACAGACATCAGCTACACAAGCGCCTGACACGTTCTGCTATACACATCTGTGAGACCCAGACATCAGCTACACAAGTACCTGACATGTTCTTCTATAACATGTGAGAGACACAGACATCAGCTACACAAGTACCTGACATGTTCTGCTGTACACATGTGTGAGAAGCAGACATCAGCTACACAAGTACCTGACATGTTCTGCTATACACATGTGTGAGAAGCAGACATCAGCTACACAAGTACCTGACATGTTCTGCTATACAAATGTGTGAGACACAAACATCAGCTATACAGGTACCTGACATGTTCTGCTATACACATGTGTGAGACACAGACATCAGCTACACAAGTACCTGACATGTTCTTCTATACACATGTGTGAGATACAGACATCAGCTACACAAGCACCTGACATGTTCTTCTATACACAAAGGTAAGACACAGATATCAGCTACACATCAGCTACGCCTGACATGTTCTGCTATACACATGTGTGAGACACAGATATCAGCTACACAAGTACCTGACATGTTCTGCTATACACATGTGTGAGACCCAGACATCAGCTACACAAGTACCTGACATGTTCTGCTATACACATGTGAGAGACACAGACATCAGCTACACAAGTACCTGACATGTTCTGCTGTACACATGTGTGAGACCCAGAGATCAACTACACAAATTGCAAGCTGTCAGTGCTGTAGCTTTAACAGAGATCCCTTTTATTGCTCAGATAAAATTCCTCAAATGGACAGTGGAACATTCCACCTGCTCTAATCTACCCACTGCTAATCAGTGACTTGTAAAATGAGCAATTTATTTGTTGTCATTTAGATATATAGTGGTCCGTTTGTAACTAGGGGTCGTATGTAAGTCAGGTGTTCTTAAGTAGGGGACCACCTGTATAGAGATATATCCCGTAAAACCCATCTCTATCTAACCATGCATTGGGCTTGGTATTTAATCTCTTAGTTACTAAATCCTCCTGTAAGCAACATCTGAAGTTATGGTTCAGTAGGTAATGTTCTTGACAGTCATGTTCAGGGGTTCAAATCCTGTCTGGCTTGCACAACACTGTTAAGCTCACATACTTATATAATATTAACAAAGAAGCAACAAAGTTTAGAAAATATACTGAATAGTAATGTATTCTGATATGTACATTACCCACAATGGCAGTCTAAAGTTGTATAAAGTATACAACTATCAAACACTGTTAAAGGTATTCGAACATAAAGTATAAAAACATGAACAATGTGTGATCTAATCCTGTTACATGTTACTTTTTTCAGGTGACTTTGCCATTTTGCTAAGCTCTGGAATGAGTATTCCCCAGGCATTATTCTTCAATTTTACTTCAGCTTGCTCATGCTACCTTGGAATGATAATTGGGGTTTTAGTTGGAAATAACTTTGCACCCAATATCATCTTTGGTTTAGCTGGTGGCATGTTTCTGTATATCGGACTGGCAGATATGGTAAGTAGCAAAAATTAATTACTTTGCCATTAAAAAAAGAATTGATGTGTTACTTACACTATGGTAAATCTGCAGCCTTGCTGCAAGCTACAAAAACAGGCTGACCCATTCTATACACATAAGATTTCTTGTGGAAATCCTTTCTGACAAGTATTTGTATGCAGCATGCTAATGTGCATCCCGGCACAAAAATTGTGTACATATGGCATGCATTTTATCTTCACACCAAAAATAAATGGTGTATCGAAGATACTGGAGCTTTTGGTTACCGCACAAGAATAAACAAAAGAATAATCCACAATGAATATAAAGTATGTAAAAAAAAATATATATATATATTTCATAGTTATAAAAGCTGCACATTTTAAGGTATTTTTCTACCTCTTCCTCAGGGTGCGGTCACACGTCGCGATTAACACATGTTTAAAAACGCATTGCAACAGCTGAAGAGAGATTTGCCTAATTACTCAGCTGTTAACACTTGCGTTTACAGAATGTGAATGTTAACACTTGCATTAATGCATACACATGTGTCAACATAACATTAACAATGTGTTAACAGTTGCTTTTTGTAATCGCAAGTGTTAACAGCTGTTTAATTAGGCAAATCCCTCTTCAGCTGTTGCAATGCGTTTTTAAACGCATACATTAAATGCTACGTGTGACCGCATATGTCACATATGTGAGCCTGAAGAAGAGGAAGTCATAATACCTACTCAGTTCAGCTGTAACCACCACCCAAGGACTCCCAAAATAAGTGGCCTACTGATTCCCAACATTAACGTCCAAGTGAAAGAGTGAAAACCAACTTGAACATTCTCTTCCTGCTGTGTTTTAGGATAAAGGATAGCTCTTTGTAATAAGGGGTCAGTTAATATTTCATTCTTCTTAAGGCTCAGGTCTACCCAGTTAAAAGATAAATTAAATGCTTCACGCTCAGGGACTGATATATTAGTCACTGAGCTGATGCGAATTCAACACGACATTGAAGCTGAGCCGGCATCGAGAGAATCAGGGTGTCAGGTGTAACTTACAGCTGACACCACAGTGTAACATTCGCAGTCATAGTGAGTTGCAATCGCGGGTGTTTAAAGGGGTATTCCCACGAAGACTAGATTCTTATATGTACCCAGAATAACAAAAAAACACATTCTCTAATTCAATATTTTTACAAAACTACAACATTTCACAGATATCATTGTCTCTATCAGTCCTGATGTGTGACAGGATCTTACAGTCATAGGCCCACATTTAGCAAAAACAGTGCAAACTGACTGTGTGCAGGGTTCGCGAGAATTATGAATTGTTGTACATGGTCTTCCTGAAACTGACGCCCTCTGCACTGCTCCGACAGAATACTCCATTCTCTATGGTGCATTTTGCTTTGTTGTGCAGACAGAATTGTGGTGCTCTGACTACACCCCTTTTAGTGCACAATTTTTCTGTCTTGTTGGACACAGTACAGCGGCAGCACAAAACTAGCGCAGACACTTTATAAATACATGTACAAGCAGTTTGCACATTCTTTTTAGTGAACAGTCAGACAGAAAACTGGCGCAAACACTATTATTGAAGTGCCCCTTTAAGATCATGGCATTTAATTTTGATTCATCGTTTTTTACATCTGTTTCTTTTGTCCTTTAGTTTCCTGAAATGAATGAAATGCTCAAAGAAAAGATTACAGGGAGAAAATCAGACATGGTGTATTTCATCATTCAGAATGCTGGTCTACTGTCTGGATTTACCATCATTTTATTAATAACCCTGTACGCTGGAGAAATCAAACTAGCATAAGAAGGATTCTTGTGATGGCTTCATATACCTAGGAAGATACTTTAATGGCTTTTACCTAATCTTTCTTCAAACCTAAAGAAGTGATGATGAATGATCAATGTTAATGCACACTTGGATTACAAGACACAATGGAAAAAAAATCAAAAAACTGTGGAAATGGATTCAAGGCGTGAAAAACAAATTGCTGCTACTTTAAAAGAAGCAAATATTTATATGTATATTTATTGAATGCACCAGGCATTACCTGTACAGTGTTATAGTGAGCCAATGGTGTTACAATATATGAAACATATACAGTACCGGCAGCTCTTGCCTCTTTATTCCATGTGATTTTGGAAAATAAAAGAATCATGGGCTCACGACCAAATCACATTAAAAATTGTTTTTCGAAAGGTTTTTGTATTGGGAGATCTTTTGATAAAAAATGCATATTTTCTGTCTTTTGTCATCAATTTTTGTATTTTTTTGTTGCACTTGAAAGCAAAGGGCAAGTGAAGGACTATGGGATATCATTATCTCAATATTTTTGTACGTGTTTTAATGCAAGCGAACCAAATAAATTGCTCATTTAAAGTTTAAGTTGATTTAAGCAGCATGATTTGAGTTGATGTGAAATGTAAGTTTCAAATTACAAGTTATAGTGATATCACTTTAAGGCTGTGTCCACAAAGACCATACATCCATAGCAATATCTTATATGGCTATTTAGATATTTTATCCTAGGCGGTTGTGTAGACTCTGTGATTGCTCCTTTTCCTATTTTTTATTACTAATTACTTTATTATTAATTAGCTGTAGCTCCTGGCTTTGCCCAAGATAGTAAATAACTGCTCTTAATTATAACAAAATTGAATAGCTTAACAAAAAAATATTTTTTTTTATATCTTTTTATATCTTAAGACTTCTTAGAGACGATCTGACTGATTCGGACTGAGCGCGGGATTTAATATTCAAATTGTGTCGCAACCAATGCACTTACATACACCAGGAAGAAGATAGTGAACTCCGGTGGACCTGAACTTCAATAGTGAACTTTGGGCGGGGCCAACGGAGACAGTTTGGGTGGGGCAGTGTTTGGGAGGGCATGGCTGGACAGACTTTGGGTGGGCAGGAGTGGCTGAGTTTGGGTGGGCGAAGTCTGCGCTGGGCGGGCTGGCCAGCCTAAGTTTGGACGGGCCAGTGTTCTCCCCCTGTATATGTAAGTGGTTTTGGAAAGTGTGGGGTGAAAATTTTGGCTCAAAACCTAGTAAATTATGTTCCCTGAGTCACAGAGAGCAACTGTGCAAAATTTGGTGACTGTAAATGCCACAGTACAGATTCCTTAACCCCTAGGCGCACCAGGACGTTATAGTACGTCCCCGGGGCTAGATGCTTAGCGCACGGGGACGTTCTATAACGTCCTGCTTCTGGCACCGGCTCACGAACGGAGCCGGTACCAGAAGCAGCGGCTGTCAGCTGTCTAGTACAGCTGACAGCCTGCGCTAACACCCGCGATCGGAGCCGGCTCCGATCGCGGGTGTTAACCCCTTACACGCTGCGGTCAAACATGACCGCGGCGTGTAAGGGTGTTAGCGCTGTGGATCGGATCCCCCGTGCCGCTTACCGGGGGATCCGATCCTCTTCCGGGCAGCTCCGAGGACTGGCATGTGCCCCGGAGCTGCCCGGTCTCCATGGCAGCCAGACCCCTTCCGGGTCTGGCTGTAAACTGTCTGAGCATGCGCAAGCTTGCTCAGACAGTTTACACTGCTCTACAATAAAATAGTATTGTAGAGCAGTGTATTGAACTTAAACCAGTGATCAGAGCATCACTGGTTTAAGTTCAAGTATGTATAAGTAAAAACATGCAAAAACAGTTAACACTACACATTATAATAAATAAAAAATTAATACATAAAAATATAAGCCCCTAAAATGTCACTTTCCCATAAAAAAACTTAATAAAGTATAAAAAACATAAAAACACAAAAAAACCCCGCATATTTGGTATTGCCGCGTCCGTAACAATCTGCATAATAAAACAGAATTGTTACTGGACCCGCACGGTAAACGCCGGAGGAAAAAAACGCAAAAAACATTCCGAAAAAAGATAATTTTTAATTAATACCCTATAAAAAATGCTCTAAAAAGTGATTTAAAAATGTTATGCACTCCAAAATAAGCCCACTAAAAAGAACAACTGTTCTCGCAAAAAATAAGCCCCTAACAAGATTTATCTGCCAAAAAATAAAAAAGTTATGCATATAAAAAGATGGTGATGCTAAAATGAATAAGATTTTCTCCAAATTAGTTTTTATTCAGTACAATTGAATAAAATACACAAAACCCCCACATATTTGGTATCCCTGCGTCCGTAACAATCTGTATAATAAAACAGAATCGTTATTAGATCCGCAAAGTGAACCCCGTAAAAAACAACCTAAAAAAACTCTCTCTGATAAAGATGATTTTTTATTAATGCCCTTTAAAAATGCTCTAAAAAAGTGATTTTAAAAAGTTACGCAATCTAAAATAAGACCACTAAAAAGAGCTATCATTCTTGCAAAAAATAAGCCCTTAAACAGATTTTTGAGGTGAAAAATAAAAAAGTTATGCATATGAAAGACGGTGATGCTAAAATTAACAACAATTTTGCCAAATTACTTTTTATTCAGTAAAAATGGGAAAAAATAAAAAAAAATATATAAATGAAGTATTTTCATAAACGTGGCGACCCAAAGAATAAAAATAATATACTATTTTCATGGTATGGTTAACGGCCAAAAAAAAAAACGCATAAAAATTTTCCTAAAAATTGATGATTTTCATTTCCTCCACCAACAAAGAGTTAATTAAATCTCACCAATTAGCTATAGATGCCCCAAAATTATGTATTAGAAAAGTGCATCTCATGTGGCAAAAGAAATAAGCCCCTATAGGTCCACAATAAAAAAAGAAAAAAAATTATAGCCTGTACAATGTGACATAGCAAATCTGATTTGAATGGCGCCTCCTTCCCTTCTATGCCCGGCCGTGCGCCCATACAGCAGGTTACCACCACATGTAGGGTATCGGTGTACTCGGGAGAAATTGCGTATCAAACTTTGTGGAGCCTTTTTTCATTTTATCCATTACAAATGTTTAATTTTCCACCCAAAATGAGTGTATTGTGAAAAAATATTACAATTTGCAGACTCCACCTCCATTTTGTTTTAACCCCTATAAAACACGTAAAGGGTTAACAAACTTCTTAAAAGTGGTTTTTCATACGTTGAGGGGTGTAGTTTCCACAATGGGGTAATTTACGAGTCTCGCTATTATTTAGGCCTCTCAGTGTCAATTAGAAACTGTGCAGGTCCATCTAAATACAGGTTTTGGCGATTTTACAAAAAATGTGAAAAATGGCACCTAAATTCTGAGCCTCATAACATTCTAGTAAAATATGTGGAATCTGAAAAAACCATGCCAACATAAAGCAGACATTTGGGAAATGTAAGTTATGAATTTATTTGGGTGCTATGACTTTCTGAATCAAAAGTAGAGAATTTAGAACGTTGAAAATAAAGAATTTTTCAAAATTTTTGCCAAATTTTGTTTTTTTTCATAACTAAACGCAAAAGATTTCATCTAGAGATGAGCGAACATACTCGTCCGAGCTTGATGCTCGATCGAGCATTAGCGTACTCGTAACTGCTCGTTGCTCGGACGAGTATTTCGCCCGCTCGAGAAAATGGCAGCTCCCGCCGTTTTGCTTTTTGGCGGCCAGAAACAGAGCCAATCACAAGCCAGGAGACTCTGCACTCCACCCAGCATGACGTGGTACCCTTACACATAGATAGCAGTGGTTGGCTGGCCAGATCAGGTGACCCTGGGATAGACTAGCCGCTGCCCGCGCTGCTCGGATCATTCTCTGTCTGGATGCCGCTAGGGAGAGAGCTGCTGCTGCTCAGGGAAAGCGTTAGGGTGTTCTATTAGCTTACTGTTAGGCAGGAGTGATTCTAAAAGAACCCAACAGCCCTTCTTAGGGCTACAATAACGTTATAATTTTTTTTTTTTTTTATTTGCAGCTAGTACCATATTGTGAGGAATTAGCAGGGGGACTTGCTACCGTTGTGTTTAGCTCTTAGTGACACACATATCCACCTCAAACACCAAAGTGGGAAAATTTATTAGGGGTTTGAGTAGAATTAGGCACAGTCTGCCAGTTTCTTTTTATTTTACGTTTATTTTTTTCATAACTCAGCGTCATCTCATCTGGCATAGTAGTGTGCTGTAATACTTGGCTAGAAAATAGCCATAGGAGAATACAAACGTCTTAATTACGCCTACAGTAGCGTTATATATATTTGATTTCTGGTTGATCTGCTGGTGGCTGTACTTGCTGCAGTGCATCTACTATCAAATTGGGAGCAATTTGGAGTCAGACTTGCGACCACTGTGTTTTAGTGACGCACATATCCATCGCAAAGACCGAAGTGGGAAAATTTATTAGGGCCCGGGGTTGTATTTCAATTAGGCACAGTCTGCCAGTTTCTTTTTATTTTACGTTTATTTTTTTCATAACTCAGCGTCATCTCATCTGGCATAGTAGTGTGCTGTAATACTTGGCTAGAAAATAGCCATAGGAGAATACAAACGTCTTAATTACGCCTACAGTAGCGTTATATATATTTGATTTCTGGTTGATCTGCTGGTGGCTGTACTTGCTGCATTGCATCTACTATCAAATTGGGAGCAATTTGGAGTCAGACTTGCGACCACTGTGTTTTAGTGACGCACATATCCATCGCAAAGACCGAAGTGGGAAAATTTATTAGGGCCCGGGGTTGTATTTCAACTAGGCACAGTCTGCCATTTCCTTTTTTATTTTACGTTTATTTTTTTCATAACTCAGCGTCATCTCATCTGGCATAGTAGTGTGCTGTAATACTTGGCTAGAAAATAGCCATAGCAATAGGATAGCATCGTTTGGTTTTAAAAACTAAAAAACACAAAAAAAAAACAAAAAAAAAAAAAAAAGTTAAAAAAAAAATACAAGTTATAACTCTCATTTTCAAAATGTTTAACCCGAGGGCTAGGGGTAGAGGACGAGGGCGGGGACGTGGGCGTCCAACTACTGCAGGGGTCAGAGGCCGTGGTCCTGGGTGGGGTGAGACACCACCTGCTTATGAGGGAGCAGGGGAACGCCGCAGAGCTACACTCCCTAGGTTCATGTCTGAAGTTACTGGGAATCGTGGTAGAGCACTGTTGAGGCCAGAACAGTGCGAACAGGTGATGTCGTGGATTGCCGACAATGCTTCGAGCAATTTGTCCACCAGTCAGTCTTCCACGCAGTCCACCCATGTCACCGAAATCGGCACTCCTCCAGCTCCTGCACCTCAGCCTCCTCCCCCCCAGTCTGCCCCCTCCCAGCAAAATTTGCCATTTGAACCGGCATACTCTGAGGAACTGTTTTCTGGACCCTTCCCACAGTCACAAACCACTTGTCCGGTTGCTGATGAGCAATTTTCCGATGCCCAGGTTTTCCACCAGTCGCAGTCTGTGGGTGATGATGACCTTGTTGACGTAGTGGAAGAAGTGTGTAAAGAGGTGTCCGACGATGAGGAGACACGGTTGTCAGACAGTGGGGAAGTTGTTGTCAGGGCAGGAAGTCCGAGGGGGGAGCAGACTGAGGGATCGGAGGATGATGAGGTGACAGACCCAAGCTGGGTTGAGAGGCCGGGTGAACACAGTGCTTCTGAGACGGAGGAGAGTCCTCGACCAGAACAGGTTGGAAGAGGCAGTGGTGGGGCCAGACGGAGAGGCAGGGCCAGAGCTGGTGCATCAGCGCCAAATGTGTCAACTAGTGAAGCTCCCGTGGCGAGGGCTCCTGCGGCGAGGGCTAGATTTTCAGAAGTCTGGAGGTTCTTTAAGGAAACACCGGATGACCGACGGACTGTGGTGTGCCACATTTGCCAAACCAGGATCAGCAGGGGTTCCACCACTACTAGCTTAACTACCACCAGTATGCGCAGGCATATGAATGCTAAACACCCCACTCAGTGGCAACAAGCGCGTTCACCTCCGGCCGTGCACACCACTGCTCCTTCCCCTGTGTCAGCTGATAGTCAGCCCCCTGCCCAGGACCCTGGCACAAAAACCCCATCGTCACCTCCACGATCCTCCACAGCATCCACCAGCGTTCAGCTCTCCATACCCCAGACGCTGGAGCGGAAACGCAAATATAGTGCAACCCACCCGCACGCCCAAGCCCTTAATGTGCACATCTCCAGATTGCTAAGCCTGGAGATGCTGCCCTATAGGCTAGTAGAGACCGAGGCCTTTCGCAGCCTCATGGCGGCGGCCGCCCCTCGGTATTCGGTCCCCAGCCGCCACTACTTTTCCCGATGTGCCGTCCCAGCCCTGCACCAGCACGTGTCAGACAACATAATCCGTGCCCTGACCAACGCCGTTTCTGACAAGGTCCACCTGACCACGGACACGTGGACGAGTGCTGCCGGGCAGGGCCACTATATATCTCTGACGGCACATTGGGTTAACTTGGTGGAGGCTGGGACCGAGTGTGACCCTGCGGCTGGTCATATACTGCCGACGCCGAGGATTGCGGGGCCTACCTCGGTCCAGGTGTTTGAGGCCTACTATGCCTCCTCCTCCTCCCACCCCTCCTCCACCTCCTCCTCCGAACGACCATCCGTGGGCATGGCGCCATCAGTCGGTAGCTCTAGGCACAGCAGCAGTGCCGTCGCTAAGCGACAGCAGGCGGTGCTCAAACTGCTGAGCCTAGGCGATAAAAGGCACACCGCCCAAGAACTATTACAGGGCATCACGGCGCAGACTGATCTGTGGCTGGCACCGCTGAACCTGAAGCCAGGCATGGTTGTGTGTGACAACGGCCGTAACCTGGTGGCGGCTCTGCAACTCGGCAGACTGACACATGTGCCATGCCTGGCCCATGTGTTAAATCTGATAGTTCAGCGTTTTTTCAAGACATACCCCAATCTGTCTGATTTGCTCACGAAGGTGCGCCGCATCTGTGCGCATTTCAGGAAGTCCAGCACAGATGCTGCCACTCTCAGGGCAGCGCAGCGCCGCCTCCAACTGCCCGCTCACCGACTGTTGTGCGACGTGCCCACGAGGTGGAATTCAACACTGACCATGTTATCCAGAGTTTACCAGCAGCGCCGAGCGATTGTAGACTGCCAGATGTCAACTTCCACCAGAACTGGTAGTCAGGTCAGTCAGCTTCCTCAAATCTACAATGAGGAGTGGACGTGGATGTCTGATATCTGTCAGGTGCTGAGTAACTTTGAGGAGTCAACACAGATGGTCAGTGGCGATGCCGCCATCATCAGCCTCACCATCCCGCTGCTTGGCCTGTTGAAAAACTCTCTGGTCAGCATGAAGTCGGAAGCTTTGCGCTCCTCACAAGAGACAGGGGAAGAAGATTCCCTTGTTGATAGCCAAAGCACCCTTAGGTCTGTTTCTCAGCGCATATCGGAGGAGGTGGAGGTGGAGGAGGATGAGGAGGAAGAGGAGGAGAATGTTGGCGAGACACAAGAGGGGACCATTGTTGAGTCCTACACTGTTGAGCGTGTATGGGCAGAAGAAGAGGAGTTGGAGGAGTTGGAGGAGGAGGAAATGGACAGTCAGGCCAGTGAGGGGAGTGAATTCTTACGCGTTGGTACTCTGGCGCATATGGCAGATTTCATGCTAGGCTGCCTATCCCGTGACCCTCGCGTTCAAAGAATTTATTCCAGCACCGATTACTGGGTGTTCACTCTCCTGGACCCACGGTACAAGCAAAATCTTTCCACTCTCATCCCAGGAGAGGAAAGGAGTGTGAGAATGCATGAATACCAGCAGGCCCTGGTGCACAAGCTGAAACAGTATTTCCCTTCTGACAGCGCTAGCGGCAGAGTGCGTAGTTCTGCGGGACAAGTAGCGAGGGAGAGTAGGCGAGCAGGCAGCTTGTCCAGCACTGGCAAGGGTACGCTTTACAAGGCTTTTGCCAGCTTTATGTCACCCCAGCAAGACACTGTCACCTGTCCCCAGTCTCGGCAGAGTAGGGCTGATCTTTACAGAAAGATGGTGAGGGAGTACGTAGCTGACCATACCATCGTCCTAAATGATCACACAGCTCCCTACAACTACTGGGTTTCAAAGCTGGACATGTGGCACGAACTGGCGCTCTACGCCTTGGAGGTTCTTGCCTGCCCTGCCGCTAGCGTCTTGTCAGAGCGGGTTTTCAGTGCAGCTGGTGGCATCATCACCGATAAGCGTACACGCCTGTCGACTGACAGCGCTGACAGGCTGATGCTTATCAAGATGAATAAAGCATGGATTTCTCCTAATTTCAAATCTCCAGCAGGTGAAGGAAGCTCAACCTGAATAATTTATCCACTCCTCCTCCTCCTCATTTTCCTCCTTCTCCTCCTCTTTCTACAGTAAAGCAGAGGAAACTGGCTGTTTTTTGACAGGGCCCACTGGCTCTAGGTATAGTACTTTATGCATTTAATTTTTCTGGAGGGCCACCGACACGGTCCTCTGTTTTAAACAATTTTTGGGAGTGCCACATACAGGCACTCAATCTATTCAATTTTTCTGGAGGGCCACCTTTCCGGTCCTCTGTTTTAAACAATTTTTTGGGACTGCCACATACAGGCACTCAATCTATTCCATTTTTCTGGAGGGCCACCTACCTGCTCCTCTGGTTTAAAAACTTTTTTGGACTGCCACATACAGGCACTCAATCTATTCCATTTTTCTGGAGGGCCACCTACCTGCTCCTCTGGTTTAAAAACTTTTTTGGACTGCCACATACAGGCACTCAATCTATTCCATTTTTCTGGAGGGCCACCTACCTGCTCCTCTGGTTTGAAAACTTTTTTGGACTGCCACATACAGGCACTCAATCTATTCCATTTTTCTGGAGGGCCACCTACCTGCTCCTCTGGTTTGAAAATTTTTTTGGACTGCCACATACAGGCACTCAATCTATTCCATTTTTCTGGAGGGCCACCTACCTGCTCCTCTGGTTTGAAAAATTTTTTGGACTGCCACATACAGGCACTATCCAAATTGAATTGTCTCCATAGCAGCCTCCACACGTTGTCTCCATTGCTACCTCCAAAAGTCGTCCATATAGCTGCCTCCATACATCGTCCCTTTATCAAACGAGGTTTGTCAGGCCGAAATTTGGGTTGTTTTCATGGATTCCACATCAAAGTTGTTAACTTTGTCGCCACCCTGCTGTGTTATCCACAAAATACACTGGCAAACTTTTACCATTTACGGATATTATTTCAGCGCTTCTTGCGCATCTGTTTACATTCCCCTCACCCGCCATATCCTAAACTTATAAGAACGCTACTACACTTGATCTTATACAAAAGGTTCTTAGAAGTGCTGTTTGGGGAGTAGCCTAGAGACAGGGGCTTGGATTGGCGAAAGCTCGCCTAGCAGCGGAGCGCCAGCTCCATGCGCATCATGCGCTTCTTGCGCATCTGTTTACATTCCCCTCACCCGCCATATCCCAAACTTATAAGAACGCTACTACACTTAACTTGGTGCAGGCTGGGACCGAGTCTGACCCTGGGGCTGGTCATATACTGCCGACGCAGAGGATTGCGGGGCCTACCTCGGTCCAGGTCTCAAAGGCCTACTATACCTCCAAATCCTCCCACCCCTCCTCCACCTCCTCCTCCTCCGAATTACCATCCGTGGGCATGGCGCCATCAGTCGGTAGCTCTAGGCACAGCAGCAGTGCCGTTGCTAAGCGACAGCAGGCGGTGCTCAAACTGCTGAGCCTAGGTGATAAAAGGCACACCGCCCAAGAGCTATTGTAGGGCATTCCACATCAAACTTGTTAACTTTGTCGCCACCCTGCTGTGTAAGCCACAAAATATACTGGAAAACTTTTTTCATTTACGGATATTATTTCAGCGCTTCTTGCGCAGATGTTTACATTCCCCTCACCCGCCATATCCCAAACTTATAAGAATGCTACTACACTTGATCTTATCCGAAAGGTTCTTAGAAGTGCTGCTTGGGGAGTAGCCTAGAGACAGGGGCTTGGATTGGCGAAAGCTCGCCTGGCAGCGGAGCGCCAGCTCCATGCCAAGAACCAACTAACATAGTTTTAACTGCAGCACCTTTAATCTACTACTAGTTCACTGCCTCCATACATCGTCCCCTTATCAAACGAGCTGTGTCAGGCAGAATTTTGGATTGTTTTCATGGCTTCCATGTTAACTTTGTCGCCACCCTGCTGTGTAATCCACAAAATATACTGGCAAACTTTTATCATGTACCAATATTATTTGAGCGCTTCTTGCTCACCTCCTTTGGTTCCTCTCTGCTACCCATTGGTTTGAAGCCTGAGTCCATTTAGGGTATGTCGCCATGCCACTCTCTAGCCTTCCGCTGCTGCCGCTGCCTCTGCATGCCGTCCCCTATAGTGTCAGGGTCAATTATTGGATGTTTTAGATGCTATCTAGCTTCATTCTGTCACTCTGTCATGGCCATGCTGTTGCCCATAATTTTGGCATAATGGTGCATTTAAGCAGCCTCAGAGGCTTCCATGCATGCTGCCCCTGCTGTTTCCTGTCCATTTCCGTGGTGTTTCCATCCTTTTCTGAGGTTCCCAGGTGTTTGGCCAAGCTTCCCTGTGCAGAGCCTTGGTCCCCTTGAAAAATGCTCGAGTCTCCCATTGACTTCAATGGGGCTCGTTACTCGAAACGAGCACTCGAGCATCGGGAAAAGTTCGTCTCGAATAACGAGTACCCGAGCATTTTAGTGCTCGCTCATCTCTAATTTCATCCAAATTTTTAAACTAATTTGAAGTACAATGTGTCACGAGAAAACAATCTCAAAATCCCCTGGATATCTCATAGCGTTCCCACGCTATAACCACTTATAGTGAAACAGACCAGATTTGAAAAATGGGGCCGCGTCCTTTAGGCCAAAAGATGCTGTGTCCCCTAGGGGTTAAGTGGACATACATACATGCACACACACACACATACACTCAGCTTTATATATTACATGAAAGTATTTTTTGCTCTACTGAAACTGAAGGGGTGGGGGATTGCCATTAAAAGAAACCTTCAAATTATGTTTTAAATTGAAAAAAATAGCTTTCAAGCTAAAGCAAGCAGTGTAGGGGACTGCATAAGCTTTCAGGCATAGAATTTTCCATCTTTCATAGAAGAAATTCCACTTTTATCTTAATATTCCTTAATGCGTTTGTCAATACACCAGGAGTGTGACTGCTGGTGCACCCATTTTCTCCTTTCAAGAGGAGATGTCAATCATTGTGGAGAGAGAAGGTGGTTAGTGGTGTTAGGCAATGAAAAGAGTATAAAGAAGATGTCCCTGTACATAGCAGATAATTTGCATAGAGATAACAAATAACATTACAATTTCTCATTTAGAAATATGAGAAAAATGAAGGTCATTTAGGAACATGCAAGGTATTTCTGGAAGAATGTGTCTTTACAGGACCTTCCGGCTGGCACTCTTTCTTCAATAGTTGTGTGGTAATTAACCTCAAGACTGGTAATAGAGCCCCGTGCGACCTGACGAAAATGCCAGTTCACCGCTGAAATGTGTTATAAAACCCCTGATATTATAAAATTCCAATTTATGGGCATCTCTCACCCAGCAGCACAAATTTCACCCTTTTTTACCCTGTTTCTTTTTCTTTTTGATATCTTTGGTATTCCTCACAGTTAAGCTCCACCCTACATACAGAGAGTAGAAGAATAGTTCTCATGTCTGCCCTTTTCCCCATGATTGTAAGTTGCTCTTGTTTAGCTGTGATCAGACATCTCTTCTGTGAGCCCCCTTGCAGCTGAACCAGCTGGATAGTAGGTATGATGAGATATTGTTATTCAGTTATGCGAAAGAGCATAACTTAGGGTACAGCAGGCCCCTCCTGCTGTTTCACGAATGTTGCCTTTAAACAGGACCTCATAATATGATGATAAATCTGCTTTAAGGGAAGCAGTTATATATCAAACAAAACCTTGCACTGTTTATTAAATGGGTTGTCCACTTTCAGCAAATAATTGACATGGGGCCAGATGTCTCACTCGTTTTTTCTGTTGTTTTTGCGCCTTTTCAGGCGCACCGTTTTTGCCCCATTTTTGCGACTAAACGCCAAACTAGCTGCGCAGAAAAAATAACCAGCTTTCCCTCATCTATCTTACCAATCCAGATGTTTCACTGCGCCTAATGATATTAATCACTTGCAACATTTTCATTTAGGTGCAAAAACGGGCGCAAAAACACTCCAGCCCGAAGGTGGCGTTAACTGAGAAGAAAGCACTGAGCCCCTTTGCAGAACAGCTCATTTCTAGCAGCAAAGCTCAGCCAGACACTGCAGACACTAGAACAGATCATACAGACATTAGATACTCTGCAGACACTAGAACAGATCATGCAGACATTAGATACTCTGCAGACAGGAGCTGCAGACTCTATTTACAGTTCATCACCTTCTATTTACAAAACATTCTGCAGAATCCCGAGCTCACAGCAAGAGTTTGGAACTTTGCAGAATGTTGCAGATACTACAGACAAGTGCCCCCCATGTAATTCTGCACAGTATCACCAGTGTGTCTGAGGGGGATACTGTGCAGAATTACAGGGGTGCAGCAGGAGATCAGCACTGGGGGATCCCCTCCAGGAGAAGCCCCTGCTGAGGAGGTAACTGGGTGCAGGGTGCCACACACCTGGGTGCTGCTGTGAGTGTTGTAATCATTCTGGGATGTGGGAGAAGCAGAGAGGAGCTTGTAGCAGGATCACATGTAAGTGCCTGAATCTAACATTATGCTGAAACTGCAAAATTGTGCCTAAACTGTGTTAAAGTAAAGTGATTAATAAGTGGCAGGAAATTACCTTATCACAGATGGTTGTAGCTTGTAATAATTCTGGCAAAACAGTGCGCCAGAATTTAGGCGCAACTACTACACTTAGGCGCACAAAAGTGATAAATGTGGCCCACGGTTTGTATAATGAAAGGTTTTACAATTTTCCATCATACTTTCTGTATCAATTCTTCATGGTTTTCTAGATTTCTACTTGCTGTCCTTCTAAGGAAATTTTCTTTGTTTACTTCCAGTGGAAATCTTTCCAAAGCCATGAGATGTCACACAGGTGCACGGCTCATTAGTTTTACAGAGAGTAATCAAGGCTGTGTGTTATTATGAACTGGGCACCTGTGTAACATCACATGACCAGGGGCAGATTTCTATCCACTGGAAACATAAAAGCTTTCCATAACAGGAGAGCAAGGAAAGATCTTGAAAACCATGAGGAATTGATACAGAAAGTATATTGGAAAATTATATAACTTTTCATTAAACAAACAATATCAATTGTTAGATTTTAAAGGGCACCTACCACCACGATTCTACCTATAAAGGTAGATCGGGTGGTAGGTGGATGAATGGGAGGTGAGGATAGCCCTTTTTTTAGCCCTTCCTTTAAGATGCACCCACAGGCCTGCGTTTTCTTAAAGATAGCCGGGACGTGAGGATTAGCCCAAAAAAGGGCTATCCTCACGCCCCATTCATCCATCCAGCCTAGCCCAGTTTACTAGCCTAGCCGGGCACTGGGAGCTAAGGCTACTCCTCTTTTTACTTAAATAAAGTTTTTAACAAGTTAGGTTAGGTTCCATTACTATTAAATTCCAGATACAGGAGAAATCTACTATTAGATCTAATTGTAATAGTAAATACCAAAAAGAGAAAACCCAATACTAGGTAAACTACTCCTATTACCAATCCAAAACATATAATACCAATAGAGGTATATAGGACCAAAATATTCCCAATCAAGTAATACTCATTACCACTTAATTAATGAAAACATTATACAAACTTTATTATTAAGTATGGCCATCAAAAATAAACCATTAAAAGCATAAAATAAAATCCACAAGAACAAGAGTGCGGCGATGGTCAACAGTCTTTCAATACGTAACAAGCATTATCAAATGCACAAATATCAATATGATCACAGTATATCCAATTTTGGTTGTAACCCAGCATATTACCCACCCGGGTGTTGCATAGTACCAAAATTGAGAGCCAATGAATCACGACCACCGCCACAGCACCCCGACATACGTTTTGCCATCGCTTCCTCCAGGGGGTGTGCTGTGGTGTGGTAGATGCCTAGCATATATACCAAGTGTTTCATACCTGATGAGCAGGTGGACGGCTAGTGTGTGTATTGGCACATCGCCACGGTCAGCACGCACCCATCAGGAGGCGGGACCGGGTTCCGGAAGACGCACAACGCGCATAGTGTGCGCGTCATCATGAACCGGAAGTCCAGGGCCGCCGCCAAGATGGGCGCATGCGCCGAAGCGATGCGCACCACTTCGCCATCTTGAGTGTGGGCCAAGGTATGGGCAAGTATAGATGAATGGATAGAACTACAGGTAAGTTTTTAAAGAGAAAAATGGACGGCTTATGGACCATAGACTAGAAAAGGATGATACATCCCATAACATTCAGCGCTGCATCCTGAATACTGGAATACAGGGATGACTTTCTCATAGTTTCCACTGGATAATATAAATAACAATATCATCCATGAGGGATATGTGGAGATACAAAAAAGACTCGAAGTGCTCATATGCAATATTTGCAAATAAATATGGAGCGCTAATGCTTGCTCATCTATAATAAGGATGACAAGGATGGCAGAAAATATAAGATAATAAAGTGCATGAGTGCACCATGAAATATATATAGTGAGTATATTAAGACTGAGTGCTAGGGTACAAGTCCCTAGATCAGTGATGGCTAACCTATGGCACTGGTGCCAGAGGTGGCACTCAGAGCCCTTTCTGTGGGCACTCAGGCCATCACCAGAGATGACTCCAGGTATCTTTCTGCAGTCCCAGACAGCCCAGGACTTGCTGTGCACAGAGCTATTTTAAAGTGACAGTTCTACCAGGGACTATTTTCTGCTTTATTGGTGTCCTCAGGTGCTGGTATCACTGAAAACTGTGACAGAGAAGGGAGTATAAACCACAAATTAAATTTCTGTGTTGGCACTTTGCGATAAATTAGTGGGTCTTTGTTGTAGTTTGGGCACTCAGTCTCTAAAAGGTTCGCCATCGCTGCCCTAGAAGAATAAAGTGCTGAAGTGCAAAATACTAGAATCACCGTGAATGAAATGACCAGCAATTAATTTAATATTTATAATTTAAAGTTATTTAATACCATAAAGTGTGTACTTGCATGAGTACAAAAAGTGGATAAAGTGCAAAACACCACATGCAACACAGTACAAAAGATAATAAGGTAAGAATCATCACACCTTATAACTCCCAATGGAGAGAAATGAGTATGATTTTCGAGCGCTTCTGGCCCATACTCCAATCTGATCCAGAAATTAAAAAGCATATTACTAACAGGTGGTCTCAAAACGGACAGACACCATCAGCAATATGTTGGTGAGGAGCCACTATGCACCCCCGAAATCTAAAAACTATATTTTTGGATCAAAAGGCCCTGATTGGGGATCTTTTCCCTGTGGACACTGTAAAGTATGCCCCCAGATTGTGAAAACTAAGACATTCCAGGATTCTGAGGGCCGACGTAATTTTAATATTGTGCATTTCATAAATTGCAGTTCCACGGGTGTAATTTACATCGCTTGCTGTCCCTGTGGATTGAAGTACGTAGGCATGACTACACGAGAACTAAGGCCCCTTCTACACTGGCGTTTTTCACGCGCGAGTTCTGCGCGTGCATTTGACGCGCAGAACTTGCATTGCACTCTGTCCCATTGTATTCAATGGGTCTTTCTTCATTTGCGTTGTTTTGCACGCGCGTGCTTGCGTTCGTTTTCACGCGCGTCAAAATCGCAGCATGCTCTATTTTTGCGATTCACGCGCATTTTTCACGCCCCATTCAAGTCTATGGGGACGTATCAAAAACGCATTGCACTCGCAAACATTGCAAGTGCAATGCGAGTGCAATGCGTTTTAAACGTAAGGGTTGCTAGGTGACCAGTATAACAGTATTTCCCCTGCTCGCGAACGATCATTTAATTAAAAAACACAATGAAGAACAGTGAAGAATAGAATAAAAACAGTGAACACAGTGAACACAGGATCATTTAAGAGAAAAACACAGTGCAGAACACAGTGCAGAATAGATTACAGATGTTCGGCACATCTGCTTACTTGTCGGGAGATAATATACGCGCGCGGAACTGTGAAGAATAGATCGCAGATGTTTGCAACTTATCAGAAGACATTATTTTTCAATTAAATAAAACATTTTATTCCCGAACCTTGGTCCCTTTGAAAAAGTCCCATTGACTTAAAAAAACGTGCGTGAAAAACGCACCGAAAACGCAAAAAAACGCGAACAAAAATGAAACAAAAACGCAGCAAAAACATCAGTTTTTCACGCATTGCACCCTGACGTGAAACGCAACGCTAGTGTGGAAGAGGCCTAAGGGTCCGTATCCAGGAACACATGAAGGACATAAGAGCAGCGGCTAAACTCCTTCCCACGGATCATGAACAAATAATGAAGTTGAAACCGATTCCCAAACACTTCTTGGAAAGCCATGACAGCAGGTGGCGTGATCTGCGGGTGTATGGCATAGACAAAATTATCCTGGGTGGACGTGGTGGAAACACCTTCAAGAAATTGGAGAGGATCGAACTTAAATGGATATTCGAACTGGCTACGACATCCCCCCAAGAATTAAATGAAAAACTTTCTTTCTCCCCATATATATAACATCAGCTCCTGGTCGCTAATTTTAAGCAATGTCTATATTGGTTTGTCTTTATAAGAATTTTTAAGTGGTTTGTTGCTCGGGTTTACCTTGTGGTACTCTTGAGGTGGACGTGAGGTCATCAGTTGAGGGCGGTCCAATTACAATTGATGGGTACTCCATTTTACCTTTTCTGACTTGAATAATTTCCAAATGGACATATACCATGGCTGGTCCATATATGATTTATATGGTTTCATTATGATCTCTACGCGCATCGCTTCCTTTCTTGGGGTGCAATGAACTCCTTTTATTTTGTGGACATTTTCCACAATACAGCTATTACCCTGGTGCCGAACACTTTAGCATCACCTTATATTTATTTTTAAATATTTTTTATATATAAGAAACTTTTTAATATTTTTCATTGGGGCATGTGTGGGATTTATTGATATTTATGGGTATATTTCACTATTTAGACACTTTTGTGCTGTGTTGCATGTGGTGTTTTGCACTTTATCCACTTTTTGTACTCATGCAAGTACACACTTTATGGTATTAAATAACTTTAAATTATAAATATTAAATTAATCGCTGGTCACTTCATTCACGGTGATTCTAGTATTTTGCACTTCAGCACTTTATTCATCTAGGGACTTGTACCCTAGCACTCAGTCTTAATACACTCACTATATATATATTTTAAGGTGCACTCATGCACTTTATTATCTTATATTTTCTGCCATCCTTGTCATCCTTATTATAGATGAGCAAGCATTAGCGCTCCATATTTATTTGCAAATATTGCATATGAGCACTTCGAGTCTTTTTTGTATCTCCACATATCCCTCATGGACGATATTGTTATTTATATTATCCAGTGGAAACTATGAGAAAGTCATTCCTGTATTCCAGTATTCAGGATGCAGCGCTGAATGTTATGGGATGTATCATCCTTTTCTAGTCTATGGTCCATAAGCCATCCATTTTTCTCTTTAAAAACTTACCTGTACTTCTATCCATTCATTTATACTTGCCCATACCTTGGCCCACACTCAAGATGGCGAAGTGGTGCGCATCGCTCCGGCGCATGCGCCCATCTTGGCGGCGGCCCTGGACTCCCGGTTCACCATGACGCGCACACTATGCGCGTTGTGCGTCTTCCGGAACCCGGTCCCGCCTCCTGATGGGTGCGTGCTGACCGTGGCGATGCGCCAATACACACACTAGCCGTCCACCTGCTCATCAGGTATGATACAATTTTATTGGTTTCAACATAACATCTGACCTACAACACTTGGTATATATGCTGGGCATCTACCACACCCCCTGGAGGAAGTGATGGCAAAACGTACGTCGGGGTGCTGTAGCGGTGGTCGTGATTCATTGGCTCTCAATTTTGGTACTATGCAACACCTGGGTGGGTAATATGCTGGGTTACAACCAAAATTGGATATACTGTGATCATATTGATATTCGTGCATTTAAAAATGCTTGTTACGTATTGAAAGACTGTTGACCATCGCCGCACTCTTGTTCTTGTGGATTTTATTTTATGCTTTTAATGGTTTATTTTTGATGGCCATACTTAATAATAAAGTTTGTATAATGTTTTCATTAATTAAGTGGTAATGAGTATTACTTGATTGGGAATATTTTGGTCCTATATACTTCTATTGGTATTATATAATTGTAATAGTAGATTCCTCATGGTAATTTTCCTTTAAGTCATGATATTTTTCTTTTAAGGGGTACTGTGCTGGCACTACCTTTTACAAATAGCACTACATGCGATCCGCCAACTTAAGGACACTTGATTTACAAGACAGATGACCCCTAGATCCCCCCAGTGAGCTCTTTGCCCACTATGACCTCTGGTGAAGCTCTCTGAATGCTTTACTTTATCAGCTGTAAGGTGTCTGTAATGAAGCTTTATTGATAATCCTTGGTCCCATTACAGCACAAAATTTTGAAAATCCATTTGTTACTGGGTCAAATAATTTTTTTTGTCTGGAGTTACACAAACTTTACCAGTTCTGACTTACATACAAATTTAACTTAAGGGCAAACCTAAAGAATCTATGTTGTATATAACCCAGAGACTGCCTGTATTAGGTATTAAAGGGGAACATTGCTGACACTTTGCGGGTATTTAAAAGGCTTGTGCACCAGATAAAGTTGCATGACCAGGAGTTGCAACTATTTCCCCCCTTACACCACCTGAACACCAAGTGCATGACTGCAAAATAGGGCCGACGGGGGCATTCCTGCCCTTATTATGTACCAGGCAGGTGCTGGCATAGAATTAACCTGCCACTGAATATAAAAAGAGGTCAAAGCACACAATAAATCCCCTTTTTTTGTTTTACATAGAGTTCTCTGATTATAATCTGTTGTCTTTATTATAGGAACTTGGGTTAGGAAGGTGCGGACTGCAAGGCGAATAGTTTCCAGACCCATAGAACAATCCCATTGAAAACTGACACCTAACCTCATATAGTAGCTGCTTTATGATCTCTGCCTTGGGCAAAATAGACATTGGGACAGTTATCAGTGTTTTTAGCATTCTCATGTGGCTCTTTATCATTGTCGCACAAGGCAACATGTTCATATCAGATGCTCACAGTGTGCATTTTCAGACAAATACAAATACTAAGAAAAAAAAACTCAGATTGATATTAGAAAGATAACATGTCATTTATTTACCAAAACTGGGGTGTATATATATATATATATATATATATATATATATATATAGGCAGTTATGTACAAGATAAGTTCTGCAGGTTTGTTCTTAAGTTCAATTTGTATGTAAGTCGGAACTGTATATTTTATCATTGTAACCCCAGTCAAAAATGTTTTGGTCTCTGTGACAACTGGATTTTAAAAATGCTGGGTTGTCATAAGAACCAGGATTAACAATAAAGTTTAATTGCAGAAACCTTTGATAACTGTTATAGCTGCTTATTGTAGCCTAGGACTAAAGTACAGTAAATTACCAAAATTCAGCGGTTTGTAAGTAGGGGTCGTCTGTAAGTCGGGTGTTCTTAAGCAGGGGACCGCCAGACACAGAGTAAATGGAATTGCAGTCTTTTTTATTGAACTATATAAATGTCTAGAAGGATTTGGTAACTTGTGTGTTATTAATTGTATATGTAAAAATATATATTAGGTTGGATAAATTCTACAAAGGAAAGAATCTCTCTATGATTACTTCTTGTAAAGCAGCAAGGATAAAGCTTAAGGGGGTTATTTTTCATTAGAGCGGCTCCTTGTGACAGTTCCGTGGGGGGTTATTTATCATTAAGTTGGCTCCTTGGGACAGTTCTATGTCTATTTTTGGAGCTCTGCTTAAGGTGGCTTTGGCCCTTTAACCTCTGCCCACTCAAAAAGCCCCCAAAAAGTCTTAAAACGCATAAAACTATGACACTTTTTATTGAAATTTTTGTGTAGTTGTATCTTTCTTTTAAATAATAAAGTGATGAAAATAGTCCTGTGAGACTTTTTAGCGGGTTCTCTCATTTAAATTTTTTTTTTAATAAATTGCTTTATTGGTAGCAGGAACGCAGTCCTCCTCACATCAAATCGTATACATGAGAAAAAAAGTACCTAATAGGTAAAATATGGAACATGAATAACAGCGCACATCATGTATAGTCAATTTAAATATCATACACAATTCCAGCCTCCACCGCCTGCGAGCCTATTTTATATTTTAAGGGACAATGGGAGAGCCCAGTGACCCCTCGGGGTCTCCAGAAAGGGCTCTCCAAGGTAATATTAATAATAATAAAAAGAAAACCAAAAAAAGAAATCAAAGGCTAGAAATAGAAAAGGAATGGTGGAGGGAAGGAGGAAACGGTAAAGAAAGGGAGGGGAATGGAAGAGTGAAAGAAGGTGAGAAGGGGGGAGAGAAAGGGGGCGTCTAGGGCGGGGAGAGAAAAGGAGGGGGAAGCATGAGAAGCCATGGTTGCCAGGTTTTATGAAGAGGTAAGGGCCTTCATATACATAAAGTAATTTACTTATCCCACATGGCTATTGTAGGAGGAGGAGTTTTTTTTACACAGTATAAGAATGCAAGATGCCACAATAATAAAAAACCGTAGCAAAGAACGTTGTCAGTGTCAAGATGTCGCAGTGATGGTGGATGAGCAGAGGAGGGTCCAACCTTATCGAGTCTCCACAGTTTGAGGTCCTGCCAAAATGGGGTAAGAAGCAAGCATGACCAGAACAAATAAAGGAAGGATCCCGCATCTCCAACATGTGGTGGGTACGTATGGAAAAATAGTATGCAACCTGCTTGGGACCTGGTATCATCTGGCCATTAGTTTATATCCTGATAGCATGAGCTTACCAAAGTACTGTGACATAACTCAAAAATCCACATCTTTCGATCTGGTGAAGAAATGAAGAAATGTTCAGGTCAGTTTCCAATTGTGCCAGGTACGGTAGGCCAGGGACGTCAGGGATGAATAGAAGACCCAAGTATGCAGTGGAGAGAGTGTGGTGGAGTGTCCCTATCCTGGAACTAAGGCTTTCAATAGAATTTTGATTTCTATAGGAGTTCAAACAATGCCGTAGTTATTAAGCTTTCCACTAGCCCTCTGAGGAAGGGTCTGTGAGATCCATGAGCTGTTGAGTTGACAACCAAGCAGTCTCTAATGAAGTGCTCTGCTCTGTATTTTTCTTCTCTTCTCCACTGTTTGACAACAATGTCCTAACAACCTGGAAGAAAGTCAGGATGGCCTAAGATCGGAGTAAATGGGGAGTGTCAGGGCACTAAATATTTCCTCACTACTTCCATCTGACAGTAGAGGATGGTCGGGCCAATTGTGGGATAAGGTTTTAGGCTAGCATCTTGTGGGGTATAACCACAACATGACCTGTAGTGGGCCTGGGGTGAAGGACTGTACCAGTCTTATCCAGTGTTTCAGGCTAGAATTACAGCACCTATCTAAGGCTCTGGCCAAATGAGCGGCCATATGATAGCCTTTGAGGTCTGGTAATCCAATGCCCCCTGACATTTTTAAATGCTACAGGGTGCTGCGCTTGATTCTGGCCGGCCCAAATAAATTTATACTAGATAGCATTCAAAGATCTGAAGTATGCCTTTGGTAGTTTGATTGGGACTGCCTGAAAAAGATAGAGAAAGTGTGGTAATATATTTATTTTGAAGATGGCGCATCTGCTAAACCATGAGAAGCAGAACCCTGGAGCAGTCCTCTTGTACTCTTTTAAGTTTTGGTAAGAAATGTAATATGTAGAGTCTAGATAGGTTTGCTGGCAACTGAATTGCCAAATAAGTAATACTCTGGGATGCCCATTTAAAGTTGAATGACGCTTCCAATGTTTCATTAAGATTTTCTGATAGGGAGACATTTATAGCCTCATTCGAATGAATGTATCTCCCACATTAAATTGGGAAGAGAAATCTGTGAGACTGGGAGAGGACGTAAAGCAATGGGAAAAATGGGCACCGCTGCCTAGTGCCGTTTCTTATGTCAAAACTATCTGAAAGCGTGCCATTCACTCAGACAGATGCTGAAGGGTGGGAAAACAGGAACACGATCCAATCAAACATTCGAGTACGAATGCCAAATTTGCGAAGGACTTCAGACATATAGGACCATCTTATTCTATCAAATGCCTTCTCAGCATCAATTGACAGTAGTATAGGTGTCAGATGTTCCATTTGGCCTTTATAAATCAAAGTTATTGGTTTTGTGGTATTGTCTCTATCCTCTCTTCCGAGTATATAGCACTAAGGAGGAGAGAAGTAAGCCAAATTGTTATGTCTTTTGTGAACAACTTAAGGTCCTGATTTAACAATGAATTCGAGCAGTAATTGCAACATAGACTTGTGTCTTTAACTGGTTTGGACAGCACATCTATGTTCACTCTCAGCACATCCCTGGGAAGTGAGGCACTCATGGCTGTCTCGTTGAAAGCCTTTGTCCAGTGGGGTCAAGCAGGCCAGAAAATGTATTTAACCCCTTATCACCGACACTAGTTTTCAGCTTAATGACCAGACTTGATTTTTAGAATATGACATGTGTCACAATAATTGGTTATAACTTCAGAACACTTTAAAATATCCAGGTGATTTTGAAAAAGTTTTGTCATGACACAATGTACTTCATGTTAGTTGAACAATTTAAGTGATAAGTGTTGTGTTTCATTCAGCCAAATAGCTTGATAACTATGTTTTGGGAATGTCTGCTATATGATGACATAGTTTTTTTATGCATCCTCTCATTTTTCTAGAATTTTATGAGGCTTAGAAATGTAGGTGTGATATTTCTAATTTTCATGAAAATCTCCAAGAATCAACTCAGCTTTAAAGTGAATTTGAGAGGCCTAAATAGACTGTAAACGATACACATAGAAGCTACACTCCTTAACATATGTAAAACAACTCTTACAAAGTCTGTTTACACTTTAACACAGGAGTTAAAACAATATGGGCATATTTTTGGGGGGAAATACCGTATATACTTGAGTATAAGCCGACCTGAGTATAAGCCGAGACCCCTAATTTTACCACCAAAAACTGGGAAAACCTATTGACTCAAGTATAAGCCAAGGGTGGGAAATGCATTGGTCACAGAACACCCAGCAAACCCCAAGAAGTATATAGCCTGCCCCCTGTAGTATAGCCAGCCCAGCCTGCTCCCAGTAGTATACAGCCAGACCAGCCTGTTCCCAGTAGTATACAGCCAGCCTAGCCTGCCCCCTGTAGTTTACAGCCAGCCCAGCACGCCCCTAGTAGTATACAGTGAGCTCAACACTTCCGCGCCTGTCTTCTTTCTTCGGTAACATTCTGCAGGGAGCGGCCATTTTTCTCCCCGCCGGCGCATAGTATGACGTCAGCAGCGGCTGCGTCATAGTATGCACCTGCCGGCTGAGAGGAAACATGGCCTCGCCCTGCAGGATGTTACCGAAGAAAGAAAACAGGCGGGGAAGCCAGAAAAGAAGCGGCGCTGACATCGGGGAGGCGCGCTGTGCATCAGGGCCACCGGAGGGTGAGTATAAAAGTTTTTTTTTCTTTAAGTGCTGTATTAACTCGTGTATAAGCCGAGGTGAGGATTTTCAGCACATTTTTTGTGCTGAAAAAATTGTCTTATACACGAGTATATATGGTACATTCATCTAGGCCTAAACATTAGACTTTCACAATTAATTAAATAATGAAATGCTCTCCGAATGTGGCCAGACATTGAATAAAAGCAGCGCCATTCAGAGAAGTTTTGTATTGTACTATAATGCAAACATATGAGGCCTTATTATTTGCGGGATGAGTACACTGTATAGATAATTCATTTTGTGGGTCTGTAGCTTATTCTTGAGATTTTATTAACTATTTCTAGGGGCACACATAGAAAATGATCAATTTTGGTTTTGGATTTTTAGCCCTTTTTTTAGTCTGCTCACTGTAACATAAAAATAATATTTTATCTTTATTCTCTGGATTACTACGATTACGAAGATACCTCATTTATATATTTTTATCTTTGCTCAGTTCTGTCTTTTTTTTGTTCACCGAGCTGGTTAAGGGCTTGTTTTTCCATGCGTGTTCAATATTGCTTTAGATGTATTCTACAGATTGATATGGATGGTGTGATACCAAATATGTATGTTTTTTGTGTTTTATATGTAACTGGAGTGATTAGTGGACTTTAATTATTTATTTTTTGTTATACAATTATTTTGACATTTTTAAAACTTTAAAAAAAATTTTTTTTTACACTTTAGCTTAAACAAGCGTTCGTCCAATCGTTTGTCTCAACCAGCAGAGCAAACAACAACTTTTGGGCATATGCCGTACCCCGGGGTTGCAGCATTATGGATCAGATCCTCCGTTTAGCTCACCGGGGGGATTAGATCCATGGGGAATACACGTACACACCATGGTCATGCTGTTCATTTCCTCTCTCGTACAATTGTACCGGTGATGATCAGTCACCAAGGTCTGTAAACCCCTAGTCACTAGGTCTCCCTCTCCTCCCCCTTTTTCCAGGTTAGCCAGAAGGGTAACTCCTCGAAGAATCTTAACTTGTATCCCTAGTTTCTTACACTTTTTCTCTTTCCGTTTTTTGAAAAATTTATGCCAACTTAATCGTCTTTCAAAATGGCAAAGATCTTTCACCCATTCATAACCATGGGCATTTGAGGTGGGGGACAAATGAAAAACCCTTCTTTGATATATTCTTTTCAGTTACTGAAAGGGTCTTATTTGATAGATTTATCACCTGGGGATGGGATGGTTTGTGGTTAGAGGTCTGTTTCGATTTAACAGGGGGTAGGTGGGGACTGAGGGGGTCCACGTTTCCTTCATACATCTTTGTAATGGGATATTTATGTCCCAAAACATTAACACCCCTTTGGTTCTGATAACCTCAGTTAAGCCTCTGATGATTGCCTATGGGGATAGAGCACATAATAGGGTCAGAAATGGGACTGCCCTTATAAGGGCGGGAGCAACTTTTTTTCTGAGGTCAGGTCTTAAAAGGGACAAATAAGGATCATCATCTTTTGGCCAGTATCATCCTATTGTACCTCTCTGAGAAACACTACATGACGTGGGCCCCCATAATCATCTACAGTAATGGTAAGAACGTTCCATGCTGTATAGTCGCATTGTTTGATTGTGGACCTTTTGTTGCTTCCTGTCAGCAACAAAACAATGCTAGTAGGTAATGAAGCACATTTACTTACCCGTCCACTTTAGTTCACAGAAAGTGTATTGTCCGTGTATAATGTACTGGCCACGATTCACTAAGATCGTGTGGCCGATATCCTTCAAGTGTTGCTTCCCCACTCAGGTCCGCTGGAGTTCACCTTCTTCTTCGTGTTGCATGTAATGCATTGTCTTGCGACACAATTTGAAAGTTAAATTCCGTATTCAGTACGAATCAGCCGGATCGTGAGATGGCACGCCCCCTAATTTGTGTCGCATGGAAACCAGCGCAGCTGCGACAGAAACCGATCGCCACGACACAATCCGAGTGCAGTCACATGTTAAATACTTATCCAAGCTGTGCAATACCCCCAAACGACGAATAGTCTAACCAACGGGCAGTGTGCAACCCTTAGTAAATGAGCCTCAATGTTTAAGTATGTTACACCAGAGATAATACCTAGATAACCAATTAGCATTTAAGCTTTTTGAATTGAAGTTACATTTTTTTTTTAAACTCGTTTTATTGAAAATAAACAAGTCCATACAAGCATACATTGTCATGGAAAGCATTACATAAAGTACTGTATATTTTCAATACAAGGTGGTATAAACAGATGTAAGCAACACATGTGATGAGTTGAATACAGGTATGACATTGCCTGGAGGTGTATTTGACGATATCGCTTTAATGGACAAAAGTTGTTCATTCACTTAAGCTTGGTAATGCCATCTAGTAGTAATAACATGTACAAGTCTCAACATACAGTAGGAGTCTTATAATCTATCTCTCACCATCAACGGGGTTCACTCAGGAATTGGGCGGTTATCAAGCGAGGAGGAGATTGCCATGGAGGAGTATTGCGTTGATGGGGATTCGCACCATTTTCCTCAAATTTTATCAAATTTATCTATACTTATATAAAAGTGGCTCGGGAGGAACAACGGCATTAACCAGGGATTTCATTAGAGATGACCGTCTGCACAGCACTAATAATTGTGGGGGAGGCGGAGTTTCTATGTATTAGGTGGGTTAGGAGGCTACTCGACTGGTTACCCTGCTCAAAGAAAAGCTGTTTTGGAAAAAACATGCGACACTTACCCATGAAGTTACATTTTAAATGAGAGAACTCACTAATGCTGCATGTATTCTTATGTAATTGAATTTCTAGACCTTGGATTTAGGTGTGGAGGTTATTGATATTTTTGTGAGACATATTAGAAATGAAAAGTTCCAAAAAAAAAAGTCCCCAAAAACCTTTTATGCCAAAAAAGCCAAGGAAAACCAATGATAAATACATTTATTTAAATTTATTAAAGTGGCTTTGGTCCTTTAATAAATGTTTGTTTGCACTAATTGCTGCGTGCATAAAAAGTCCCGGCACATATGAGACTTTTATGGGAATCATGATGTCTTTGCATGGTGTTGCACAGCGTTGCAGTAGCTCTGTATTTAAGTGAGATAAATTACGGAAATAGCCCTGTCAGACTTTTGAGCAGACTTTTTTTAATGCTGAAAAATCCCAGCAAAACTAGTGATAAAGAACCTCCATAGATTCTATAATGGTGGATTATGTCAAAGAACTGTTAGTGTGATGCGCAACCTGTTATATGGACAAATGGGGGATGTGGAATGGTAAGAATTATGACCACACAAGTGATTGGCAATTTTTCTACAATTACACCATTTTTGTGCCCAATCTGTTGTACTGGTGTCTCTGTGAAGAGTCAGTTTTCCCGTTATTGTGCAGCGTTTTTCGATTTTTTAAACATCCTACGTGTGGCCCTGAACTTTTGCCAAATACAATCTTGCTCAAGAGTGAAAGAGTACTATGGGCATTTTAGGCCTAATTTTGTGACTTATACATCTTACAACTCTGGTGGACAATAGCAGAGCCTCTGAAGTGAAATTAGAAAGTAAACCCCCATCAACTTACTCATTTTGGAAACACCAACTCTTAGGGAATTCATTAAGGGGAATAGTGACACCGTGGGGGGGGGGGCAAATATCTTTCACCATTTTTTGAGACCTTAAGTCTAATTCAAATATGTCTCAACTGGGACAAATAATAGTAAAAGAAACCAGATGATGTGTGATAAGTCCAGTGACCAGTGATATGTCGCCCCCAAGAAATTTTCAAAACTGAATTCATACTACTGATGCAATTTGTACAATTGCTAAATTTCTAGAAATTAGCAATTTTAGCAGCTAATATATTGCACCCAAGTTATGATTCTGCAAGAAATCAGCTATATAGTTATTATGAAGTGTTCCCTGATTTTAGAAAGACCACCATATTCATACCTGGTCATTTACATCACAGTTGCAAGCATTTGTAGAATCTCAAACATGCAATAAAAAAAAGTATAAACCATTGAAATTTCACAAAATTACAACTGTAAAGGAATTTTCCAAGAGGAGAAACTTCAATTGGGCATCAATTAGAGGAAAAGGGAAGACCTATGCATTTAGAACTGAACTGTTGGTTCTTGATCATGATTAAAAACCAACTGTTAGGTCATATGTCAGTTTTGCCTTTTCCTCATGTTGTACAAGATTTATATGGTGTGTTTTTAAATAAGGTAAAATTAAAGGAAACCTGTAGGCAGATTTTAACCCACTAAACCGGCAGCACCTTCATATAGGGTAAGATATATTCTTTGTAGAATTTCTGTTTTGTGTCAAATATCACCCATTTATCTAAAAAAAATAACCTCGAAAAGCATATGCAAATCAGCAGAGAAGAGTTATCTTTTGCCTGCCTTTGAGTCACTTTTAGAGGCTGAAGAGGGCGTGTCACTTCAGAGGCACACATCTTGGGTTCTAGTACCACGCTTTTGGTATAATAGATAAGACTTCTTTCAAATTGTGATTCTATGAGCTACAGAACCAGGGATATAGACAGATAAAGACATAGGGGGTTAGTTATCATTGGTTTTGCTGGGATTTTCTTGTGTAAAAAAGTCACAGGGGGATATTTATCATACGCTGGCGCACGAGCCCCGCAGCTGCAAATTCGCAGACCGTTACATCAAGAGGCTTCTGCCTCTTGATGTATCGGGGCGGGAGGCTGTGAAGCATTTATCCTGGCCTGGCGTAGAAAAAGACGCAGCCGGCAGCAGTAACGCCCCGCGCCGGGCCAACTCCCGTCCGGCCGCAACCCCCCCCCTTCACACCCCACTGGTGTCGCGTGGCGCAGAGGTCCTGATAAATATCCCCACAGTGTAGTTTTTCTGGAATTTTCACTGCTAAAAAGTTGCACCGGACTATTTCTGCTACTTCTTTAATCTGCCATAAAACTACTGCTAGTGCAACACCGTGCAAAGCCAGATTCAAAACATATTGAATATTCATTCCAGTCCCCTGCTGGCATAGGCTTTTTATGTATTTTGTGACAACTTTTTTACTTAAAAAAAATCTCAGTCAACATGTGAAGCATAACAACATTTTTTAAAGGGCTAAAGCTACTTTAATGAGTCTAATGGACAGCGGAGCTCCAAAAACAGACATAGGGCCAGATGTATCACAGTTGTGTTGCACTAGTTCTGTTTTTGCACCTAAATGGGGAGCATTATTGAGCCTGAATTTTCACAAGCTACAACCATCTGTGATGAGTTGAGTTGATACCTCTTATTAATCACTTAAGAGGCATCCATGATTTCTGACTGCATTTTATTTTAGGCACAATCTTTGATTCAGGCACTTACTTGTAAGCCTCCTACAAGCTTCACTCTGCTTCTCTCCCACACCCCAGAATGAAAATGACTCATACAGCTCATGTGTCTGACAAGTTACACCCTGTGATCCTCCTTGGCAGGGGCTTCTATCATATCCTTGAGGGGATCCTCCACTGCTGATCTTCTGCTGCCCTCCTGTAATTCTGGACAGCATTCCACATCAGACACACTTTTTTCTATCCTGCTTTGAGCTGCTGCTTTTGCAGAATATTTGTAGACAGAAGCTCAAGAACTGTAAACAGAGGCTGCTTTTAGTGTAAACACTGGCTGAGCTCTACTGCGTTAATATACAGGTAAGGGTACATTCACACGTGGTATGCCGCCGTGTGCTGGAGGTGAGGAGGAGCTTGCTCTATCTTTTTGCGGTGTGCGGCCCGGATCGGTGCCACAAATGTGTAGCACCGGATCCCCGCCGTGCCGCTATTGCCGTCTATGGGGACGTACATGTGGCCGCAAATTTGCGGCCGCATGTACGGCCCCGCAGACGACAGTGTGAATGAGCCCTAATAGGCCCCTTCCACACTTGCGTTGCAGATCACGTCAGAGTTTGATCAGGGAGCGATCAGTGTTTGGTCAGTGAAAAACGCACATTTTGCAATCAGTTTTCAGTCAGAGTTTGTTCAGTGTCTCAGTTTTTCACACGCGTTTTTGATGCAATTTCAATGCAATTTCAATGCGTTTTTCACGCGCAGAAAATAAGCGTGAAATGGACTCAGGGCTGAGCTCTATCTTTTCTATGGCAAATGATGCATGAAAAACGCATTGCACTTGCATTGCACTTGCAAGTGTCTCAGAGTGCAATGCGTTTTTGATGCATCTCCATAGACTTGTATGGTGCGTTTTTCACACGCGTGACTTGCAAAAGTAGAGCATGTCGAGATTTAAACGCGCATTAAAAAAAACGCGCGTGTGTGCGTGAAAAAAAATGCAAGTCTGAAAAGACCCATTGATTACAATGGGTCAGAGTGCAATGCAAGTTCTGCATGTCAAAAGCACGCGCAGAAAACGCACGTAAAAAACGCAAGTGTGAAAAGGGCCTTACTCTGCTGTGCAGAAGAGCTCAGGCCCTTCTCAGTCTACATTATCTATGAGCTGCAGTGTTTTTGCACCAAAATTGCGGTTAAATCAAAAAGTCGCTAATGATGAATCATTAGCAGGCGAAGCAAAACTTATGGAATGATAGGATGAATGTGAAAAACATGGTTATTTTATTCTATGACAAAATGAAAAGATACTAAAACAAAAATCTTCCTAAGGAACTGGCCTAATGATAAATTACCCCCCATAGTGGGGAATTTGAGAAGTGGATAAAAATCTAATTCCTGTCTTTTTCTTTAACTAGAACCATACTGTACATCTTATGTATTTAAAAAAAAATGAGTTTCTTATCATAATAATCCCTTTTCCAAATCCTACATATGCAAATTTCCCATAATAGTACATCTTTGTCTGATTTACATCTTACAGTGCCCCCCGTATGAATTTCCTCCTAAGTGAAATATTGCACCTTCTGGTTCCCCCTTCTGAAAATCCCCCATATATTGCTCCTTTTTTAAAATTCACCACATAAGAAATGAGTTCACTTATAGAGCCCTCTTCTAAAAATTCTTCCTATTAGTGTCCCCTTTCTGAGAATTCCCTCTTATAGTGTCACCTTTCTAAATATTCCTACTTATAGTGCCCCCTTTTGAAAATGTCCCGTATATGACCCACATATTGCCTAATATGGTCTTTGGGCATTGTGTAGCACATTGCCAAGGAGCCTTTGGCTGTCGGCCTCTTAACATTATCAAACATAGGTCCTGGTCGGTATAAATTTTCTTCCGGTTCTTCAAACTGGTTGTTATTATAAAAACCAGTTTAGGGATAGTTGAGCTAGCCAGCTCCTAACCCTGTGTACTCATTGTCCTGACCAAGAACATTGGCTAAGAACTTTGTGAACAACAAGTTTGAACATTTTTGTAGATTTTCCTTTTACACATGCAGGACATCTAGTGGTGATTTATAAAAGTGCAGTTTTATAAAAGCTGCTTAAATTCCAAGGCAATGTAATGATCTACTGTATAAAAAGGTCTAAATGCATAATCATGTATAATGAGATACATTATCCTTTATTCTCTATGCTATGTCAATAGGTATCATTATAATACCATCAGAGACTTTGTATGGTATTTATCAATTTGGGCCTACGGTGGTACTGGAAATGTGCTATATTTCCAGTGTGATTCAAGTTTGTGGCGCAAGGGATTAATGAATTGGCGCACAGACCAAAATATTAAGAACTGTCTCCACATTGATGAAGGTGTCCATTTGTGCGCCAAAAATTGTGCCACAAAACTAGTCGGAAAAATATAAACACCAGAAAAGTGTCAGATTCAAAAGCTGAGGCACAATTTTCATGAATCGTGAGTATCGGAAAACCACCAAAATTGTGGCACGTACAATTCATACATTAGGCTCAAGAGGCCAGTTTTCTGTTTGAAATTTTGTCCATTGCTGAATATTCTTGCTTAATGGTGCCATAAAATTGTAAAGTGCATAGTATCAGTCCCTCATGGGTGGCACCCAGAGTTTTAGTAAGCAGGGGGCAAAGTGGGCGTTTACTTCTGGCCCAGAAACTTAATGGGGTCCACCCTTGGTGTTAGTGCTCTCCAGCAAGCAGACAGATTTGCAATAATTCTTTCTCCTCTGCCGCAGTTGGTTGATAAAAATTGTGTCCAGTAGATGGCAGCAGAGCTTAATGTGGCTGCCTCCTTTGATGCCATGAATGATATGGACAAAGAGTGGTTAGGTGTTGTTAACTCCTTGATGATGCAGCCTGTTTGTAAATTTAATGCTTAAATTTGACCAGTGTCTCTTTCTGTGGTAATAACTCAACACTTTAAGATATCCATGTGATTTTGAGGATTGTTTTCTTGTGAGACATTGTACTTTATGTTAGTATTATCATTTCAGTGATCAGTTTCTATTTTGGGGGGGGGGGTAAAAATTTAATAATTTAGGAAAAATTTGAAAAAATGACAATTTTTTAAGTTTCAAATCAAATGTTCTGCTTTTTAGACAAAAAGTCATACCACAATTTTTTTTTTGTAGACACCTTTTGCCATTGGTCTTCTTTTTATTTCCATAATTTGTTTTACATTTCCAGATTTTCAAGAGATTTACATAAAGGCTTCTGTACTATATACCCCCACAAATAACACCATTTTATGAGCCCAACATCGCAAACTATTCAAATCAGCATTTGAGAAGTCTGTTAACCCTTTAACCCCTTAGCACTCTGCGCCGTAGCTGTACTGCGCTGAGTCCCGCGAATAGCGCTCAGCGCAGTACAGATACTGCGCAGTGACGATGCCGGTTCAGCGCTGTATAGCAGCCGAACCGGCATCGTTAGCCGCGGGATTTCAGCGGTAATCTACCGCTGACATCCTCGGCTAACACCCGCGGTCGCGACCGCGGCATTTAACATGCCTTCTGGAGGTCTTTACCCCACGATCGCCCCCCCCCCCCGACGGCCCCCCCGGCGCCGTTTTCGGGGGGGGGGGGCGATTGCTGCTATGGCACCTCTGGGGTCCGATCATGTTAAAGGCAAAGTGTCAGCCTATGCATCTGCATAGGCTGGCACTGCTAATACCCTGCAATACATCAGTATTGCAGAGTATTATCATGAACAAGCAATCAGATGATTGCTTGTTCATGTCCCATGGTGGATCAAGTAAAAAATGTAAAAAAAAATGTTTTTCAATGAAAAATAACTTTATAAATCACTAAAAATGCCCATAAGCCCCAAAACATATAAAGAGACATATAACGCTCAAAAAAGTCTAAATCATAACACAAACAATTTATCAGGGGTTGTGGTGAGTATTTTAACCCCCAACATGCTGGTCAAAATCTAATGCAAAGTAAATGGTGCAGAGCAAGAATTAAGTTTTTATCTCAAAAATGTAATTTTAGTGCCTAATATATACCACCCATGCCACTTTAGACAAACACCCCAAAAAGCATTCTGTGGGTTTTCCCGATTACAGCAATTCCACACATATGCCAAAAATTGACAGGCTGGGCACAAAGCAGGGCTGAGAAGGGAAGGAGCAAAATTTTGCTTTTGGAGCACCCTTGTCACTAGACTGGTGTTGGGGTTCCCTTGAGGTACCAGTACAATAGAAACCCCATGAGTAGTGACCCCATTTTAGGAAAGGGCACCCCTCAAAGAATTTATCTAGGGTTTTATGAACATTTTAACCCCTGAGATTCTGGCCCAAATGTAATAAAAAATGAAGTGTAAAAATTGCATTGTTTTCTCAAATGTGCCAAAGAAGGTAGAAATGTATTCAGCCCAACTCATCCCACTGTGGATAAACACCCCAAAAATCATTCTGTGGGTTACTTCGGGTATGGCAATGCCCCATGTGTAGCAATAGTCTAGAGGCTGGGGACACAGCAGGCTTGAAAAGAGACAAGCAAAATCTAGCTTTTGGAGCACCCTTTTCACTAGACTGGTGTTGGGATGCCCCTGAGGTACTGGTACAATAGAAACCCCCCAAGTTGTGACCCCATTTTAGGAAAGGGCAACCCTCAAAGAATTTATTTAGGGTTATAGGAGCATTTTATCCCATAAGATCCTGGCTCAAATGTAACACAAATTGAATGGTGTAGAGTAAAATTTGCTTTGCAATTTCTCTAAATTTGTCATTGTAGTGTCAAAAGTATTTTTCCCAATTCATGCCACTGGAGACAAACACCCCAAAAATCATCATGCAGGTTCCCCGGGTACGTGACAATAAACTACAAGATGGAGACACGGCAGGGCTCAGAAGAGAATGGCATTTGGAGTACCGACATTTACATTTTTTTTGCCACCATAAAACACATATATATATATATATATATATATATATATATATATATATATATATCGGACGCTGAGCGTTATGTCACTGTACTCAGAGTCTGATATATCGGATGCGGAGTAGAGCAGGTTAATAATTGTGTGTGTGTGTGTGTTTTTACATTATATGAGGTCATAAAAGACCCCTGTGTCAGGTTCTCTAGGGAGAATGCTGGGACTTCTGGTTCTTCTGGTGGTGCTAGCAGCGTTCTCCGACCTCTGGCTCGTGTCCGCGCAAACTCCACCTCTAGTCCGCTACCAGCAGTCTCTGGCGTGCGCCCTGGGCAGTGGCTGCTAAGATCTCGCGCTGTCTAAGAGTTGTTTTCAGAACTGCTGGGACTTGTGGTACCTCTGCATGGTGCCTGGTTATTCTGCACCATGAGTGGTTAATTCCCGAGCTCCTGTCAGGTTCTGGAGGTGGGGTTCTGGCTGCATAAATTGCAGCCTCACTAGTCACCTGTGCATTAAGTTGACTTGCTCTGTATCTATATTGTTGTGACCTCGGCTAGTTTTTTGACATTGACTCTTTGCCGCTCAGCTCCTCTATGCATCGTGCTCATTCAGCTCGATGCACGGAGGAGCGGAAATGGGAGAAGCGGTAACGAACCACATCTCCCTTCTCCCTAGGGTCTCCAGGTGTCTCTGACACCCAGAGACCGGGTCCTGCTCCCGTGATTAGTGCAGCAGAAAACTGTGCCCGCTGATGTCTAACTGCGCCCGCTGACTTTAGACGTCAGCAGGCGGTCCGAAACGAGTTAAAGCTATATATTAAAAAAACTCATGGTTCTTTATTGAACAACCAGCATACCTCCCAACTTTTGGGCTACAGAAAGAGGGACAAAAGCCCCTCCCATTTCCCTAAACCACACCCACTGTCCCACCCCTTGCCCGCCCCCAAAACATAATATCGACCTTAACGGCCCACACAAAGTATAATGCACCCGTCGTGTGGCCAACCCCCAAAGGACCCATATAATAGCTCCTATTGCAATTCAGCAACATATAACCCCTCTTTAAGGTTTTCTTCAATTTACAATAATAATCTTTATTTTAATCTTTATTTATATAGCGCCATCAAATTCCACAGCGCTTTACTTCACATTTTTTCCCACTTTAAATTATCTCCTCAAAGTGGTAGTATAAAAAACAATATGGATACACTTCACATATTGAAAAGCAAATTAAGTCCTCATAGGGAACCTTTCACTCCTGTTTGAAAAAATTAATTTGTGGGCAGGTTCCCATAGAGCCCTTATAGCATTAGGGCAAGCTTTCTTCAGCTAATAAAATCGCTGCACAGAAAAGGAAAAAATTACCATTTATTCTGTGCCTGGTAACCAGATACATACTTGCGAGTCTGGTGGCTTGCTCACACCTCCTTTCCATACGTTATCCGGCTGTCGGATGAATTTTAACACCTATGTGTTATAATTCAGCCACAACTGCAGAGAACACAAGCAAGTGGCTAGGAGGGCACAAGGCGCACACGACATAGTGGGCAGGGGGCACAGAGGGCTCAAGACGAACAGATGGCACAAGGCGCACAGAGGGCATGGGGCATAGAGGTCACAGGGCGAACAGAGGCCACCGGACGCAGGACACAGGGTGCACAGAAGGCACGGGGCGCATAGGAAACAGAGGGCAAGGGACACAGTGAGCACAGAGGGCAGCAGGTGTACAGGGCAGGGGGCACAAAGAGCAGAAGGAGTACAGAGCAGGGGGCACAGAGAGCAGAAGGAGTACAGGGCAGGGGGCACAGAGGGCAGAAGGAGTACAGGGCAGGGGGCACAGAGAGCAGAAGGAGTACAGGGCAGGGGGCACAGAGAGCAGAAGGAGTACAGGGAAGGGGGCACAGAGAGCAGAAGGAGTACAGGGCAGGGGGCACAGAGAGCAGAAGGAGTACAGGGCAGGGGGCACAAAGAGCAGAAGGAGTACAGGGCAGGGGGCACAGAGAGCAGAAGGAGTACAGGGCAGGGGGCACAGAGAGCAGAAGGAGTACAGGGCAGGGGGCACAGAGAGGAGAGGGTGTACAGGGCAGGGGGCACAGAGGGCAGAAGGAGTACAGGGCAGGGGGCACAGAGAGCAGAAGGAGTACAGGGCAGGGGGCACAGAGAGCAGAAGGAGTACAGGGCAGGGGGCACAGAGAGCAGAAGGAGTACAGGGCAGGGGGCACAGAGGGCAGAAGGAGTACAGGGCAGGGGGCACAGAGGGCAGAAGGAGTACAGGGCAGGGGGCACAGAGAGCAGAAGGTGTACAGGGCAGGGGGCACAGAGAGCAGAAGGTGTACAAGGCAGGGGGCACAGAGAGCAGAAGGTGTACAGGGCAGGGGGCACAGAGAGCAGAAGGTGTAAAAGCAGGGGGCACAGAGAGCAGAAGGAGTACAGGGCAGGGGGCACAGAGAGCAGAAGGAGTACAGGGCAGGGGGCACAGAGGGCAGAAGGAGTACAGGGCAGGGGGCACAGAGGGCAGAAGGAGTACAGGGCAGGGGGCACAGAGGGCAGAAGGAGTACAGGGCAGGGGGCACAGAGAGCAGAAGGAGTACAGGGCAGGGGGCACAGAGAGCAGAAGGTGTACAGGGCAGGGGGCACAGAGGGCAGAAGGAGTACAGGGCAGGGGGCACAGAGGGCAGAAGGAGTACAGGGCAGGGGGCACAGAGGGCAGAAGGAGTACAGGGCAGGGGGCACAGAGGGCAGAAGGTGTACAGGGCAGGGGGCACAGAGAGCAGAAGGAGTACAGGGCAGGGGGCACAGAGGGCAGAAGGTGTACAGGGCAGGGGGCACAGAGAGCAGAAGGTGTAAAAGCAGGGGGCACAGAGAGCAGAAGGAGTACAGGGCAGGGGGCACAGAGAGCAGAAGGAGTACAGGGCAGGGGGCACAGAGAGCAGAAGGAGTACAGGGCAGGGGGCACAGAGGGCAGAAGGAGTACAGGGCAGGGGGCACAGAGGGCAAAAGGTGTACAGGGCAGGGGGCACAGAGAGCAGAAGGTGTACAGGGCAGGGGGCACAGAGGGCAGAAGGAGTACAGGGCAGGGGGCACAGAGGGCAGAAGGAGTACAGGGCAGGGGGCACAGAGGGCAGAAGGAGTACAGGGCAGGGGGCACAGAGAGCAGAAGGAGTACAGGGCAGGGGGTACAGAGAGCAGAAGGTGTACAGGGCAGGGGGCACAGAGGGCAGAAGGAGTACAGGGCAGGGGGCACAGAGGGCAGAAGGAGTACAGGGCAGGGGGCACAGAGGGCAGAAGGAGTACAGGGCAGGGGGCACAGAGGGCAGAAGGTGTACAGGGCAGGGGGCACAGAGAGCAGAAGGAGTACAGGGCAGGGGGCACAGAGGGCAGAAGGTGTACAGGGCAGGGGGCACAGAGAGCAGAAATTGTACAGGGCAGGGGGCACAGAGAGCATAAGGTGTACAGGGCAGGGGGCACAGAGGGCAGAAGGTGTACAGGGCAGGGGGCACTGAGAGCAGAAGGTGTACAGGGCAGGGGGCACAGAGAGCAGAAGGAGTACAGGGCAGGGGGCACAGAGGGCAGAAGGTGTACAGGGCAGGGGGCACAGAGAGCAGAAGGAGTACAGGGCTGGGGGCACAGAGGGCAGAAGGAGTACAGGGCAGGGGGCACAGAGGGCAGAAGGAGTACAGGGCAGGGGGCACAGAGAGCAGAAGGTGTACAGGGCAGGGGGCACAGAGAGCAGAAGGTGTACAGGGCAGGGGGCACAGAGAGCAGAAGGAGTACAGGGCAGGGGGCACAGAGAGCAGAAGGTGTACAGGGCAGGGGGCACAGAGAGCAGAAGGTGTACAGGGCAGGGGGCACAGAGAGCAGAAGGAGTACAGGGCAGGGGGCACAGAGAGCAGAAGGAGTACAGGGCAGGGGGCACAGAGAGCAGAAGGTGTACAGGCCAGGGGGCACAGAGAGCAGAAGGTGTACAGGGCAGGGGGCACAGAGAGCAGAAGGAGTACAGGGCAGGGGGCACAGAGAGCAGAAGGAGTACAGGGCAGAGGGCACAGAGGGCAGAAGGAGTACAGGGCAGGGGGCACAGAGGGCAGAAGGAGTACAGGGCAGGGGGCACAGAGAGCAAAAGGTGTACAGGGCAGGGGGCACAGAGAGCAGAAGGAGTACAGGGCAGGGGGCACAGAGAGCAGAAGGAGTACAGGGCAGGGGGCACAGAGAGCAGAAATTGTACAGGGCAGGGGGCACAGAGAGCAGAAGGTGTACAGGGCAGGGGACACAGAGGGCAGAAGGTGTACAGGGCAGGGGGCACAAAGAGCAGAAGGTGTACAGGGCAGGGGGCACAGAGAGCAGAAGGAGTACAGGGCAGGGGGCACAGAGGGCAGAAGGTGTACAGGGCAGGGGGCACAGAGAGCAGAAGGAGTACAGGGCTGGGGGCACAGAGGGCAGAAGGAGTACAGGGCAGGGGGCACAGAGGGCAGAAGGAGTACAGGGCAGGGGCACAGAGAGCAGAAGGTGTACAGGGCAGGGGGCACAGAGAGCAGAAGGTGTACAGGGCAGGGGGCACAGAGAGCAGAAGGTGTACAGGGCAGGGGGCACAGAGAGCAGAAGGTGTACAGGGCAGGGGGCACAGAGAGCAGAAGGAGTACAGGGCAGGGGGCACAGAGAGCAGAAGGTGTACAGGGCAGGGGGCACAGAGAGCAGAAGGAGTACAGGGCTGGGGGCACAGAGGGCAGAAGGAGTACAGGGCAGGGGGCACAGAGGGCAGAAGGAGTACAGGGCAGGGGCACAGAGAGCAGAAGGTGTACAGGGCAGGGGGCACAGAGAGCAGAAGGTGTACAGGGCAGGGGGCACAGAGAGCAGAAGGTGTACAGGGCAGGGGGCACAGAGAGCAGAAGGTGTACAGGGCAGGGGGCACAGAGAGCAGAAGGAGTACAGGGCAGGGGGCACAGAGAGCAGAAGGAGTACAGGGCAGGGGGCACAGAGGGCAGAAGGAGTACAGGGCAGGGGGCACAGAGGGCAGAAGGAGTACAGGGCAGGGGGCACAGAGAGCAAAAGGTGTACAGGGCAGGGGGCACAGAGAGCAGAAGGAGTACAGGGCAGGGGGCACAGAGAGCAGAAGGAGTACAGGGCAGGGGGCACAGAGGGCAGAAGGAGTACAGGGCAGGGGGCACAGAGAGCAGAAGGAGTACAGGGCAGGGGGCACAGAGAGCAGAAGGAGTACAGGGCAGGGGGCACAGAGAGCAGAAGGAGTACAGGGCAGGGGGCACAGAGGGCAGAAGGAGTACAGGGCAGGGGGCCAGACATAACCAAGTCTCAGACATTACCTGTAGAGTGTGCAGGTACATGAGGAGACAGGTAGAGACTTGCACTGCCCGCTGTGTGTCTACTGATGATAACTTCGGCTCTGAGCTGCATGCTGCCAGGCACATAACAGGAAGCAGTGTGAGCTGCAGTCACGTGACACCCAAAGCTCTACTCCCGGAAGTGGAGAGGATAAAGGTGTACTGGGCGGAGTCTGCATGACTGCACTGACTGTAAAGTGGGAACAGAGGATTGGCTAGGCGGAGGAGGTGGGTGTGGACAGGGGATTGCCTTAATGAAGATGGGTGTGGACTTTACCGAGTGCTAGGATTATGTAAATGAGGCCGTCTATTCATAGTGAAAGTGTGAGAGGGAAGATCACGTTGCAATAGAGTAGATGTCCCGGGCCATGACTCTCGCCGTGACGGGCAGTGGGGCAGACCATGAAAAACGGGACTGTCACGCTGTATCCGGGACGGTTGGGAGGTATGCAACCAGTAGCAGGCAATGGCCCAAAACAGTCAAATAAAAGATTTTGGTACTGGAATGGTCGTGGAGAGTGGTCCGCAGAATAAGGAAGTAGCCTGATGGTATATGCTGGCTGGGATAATGGCAGTGGAGCTGTGTCCAAACTGTGGAAGCTGCAGCTCTGGATTAAGTTTCTGTGGCAGCACTAAAGGTGTGCTACACACTAACTCTCTGTTCTCTCTCAAACTCCTGTAGTCTGGACTGGACCAGCTAAGACCAAAGACCATGTGCTCCCACTGCACAGGGGTTTTATACTCCCACTGGTCAGGTGGTAGCAACTGTTGCCTTTCCAGGCAGAGGCTGCAGCTGCTATTACATAATCTCTCACTGCTAGAAACTGACTAGAGGTTTCATGTTTCATGTTCAGGTTTCACCTGGAGAGGGCGCTATTCGCAACTACCAGCCTGCTTATGTATTGGCAGGAATGTTGCACATATAATCTCTCCACTAACAGCTGCAGACACACATAATGGTCAACATCTGCTTCAGTTATAGACAAGATGCCAGAAACCCTTCCTCTCTGCTGAATGTGGAAATAGCTAAGTAAGTACAAGGAGGCAGCAACACTTTACAAGCTTCATTTCTCCTTTCCAAGTGAAATTCGCAGAACCATAAGCCCAAAAGCGGATACAGCATATGCTAGAAAAAGCCTTCATATAGAGAAGGTAAGAAATGTTATGCAACTGGAAGAGGAGGATAGAGGCAAAGAACACCTAAATAGCATGTCTCCCAGTGCCACTAAACTCTGAACGGCATCCATAAACTAGATAAGACAAAAACATAATGGAAAGGGTATGTTAATCTTCTTATATCTATTTGACACTGTTTTTGCAGTTATTTCCTGAAGTCTTTAGATATTTATTGTCATTCCTCCTGAATAGATTTCTTCTTATTTCTGACAATGGCCTGCTTGCGAATTCAGCTTGCTGCAGGATCTCTTTTAGCTACTTATCACTTTATGATGCATATGACATTGTATTGTAATAATTTAAAAGGGTATTCTGTAAATCACCCACTGTGAATCATTAAATAGTGATCAGGGTTGTACCAAGCCTGTCTGCTGCTTGAGGCGAGACATAGAAAGACGCCCCTCCCCCATATATGTAATATACCAGATACAGAGTAAAAAATAGATAGAGCATGGCGCCATGTAGCATAAAATGCATACAGCATGGCGCCATGTAGTATAAAATACATACAGCATGGCGCCATGTAGTATAAAATGCATACAGCATGGCGCCATGTAGTATAAAATGCATACAGCGTGCCGCCATGTAGTATAAAATGCATACAGCGTGCCGCCATGTAATATAAAATGCATAAATATCACCAATACTGCATAAACATAAAGGATATATACACACACATACAGTTTATACAACATCTACACACATACTGAGTATACATACAGCAAATACACATATACAAACAGTATATACACACACTGCACATACATACAGCAAATATACACACACACCATATTCAGAATATACATATGTATACATACATACTCACTTATACATATATACATACACATCTATACATATATACTTACATATACATAAAAGGTACCTTATTTTTTCTTTTTCTATGGTCCTGGCTGTTCGGTCTTTATCTCCAGAGGGGGGATGTGGACCAGAGCCGGGGGGACCAGAGTCGGGAGGGGTGATGGGACAGGAGCTGGGTAGGGGGGGAGGAGACCGGAGCCGGGTAGGCGGGGTAGGAAGCAGCAGCCGGGAGCGGAGGGAAGTGGGGGAACCCGGAGTGGACAGGTGGGGCTGCGGATGGTTATGGGGCTGTGCAGGGTGGGAGGGTGGATGTGCCAGCCGGCTGTCAGGGTGGGAAGTGCCCGCCAGCGGGAGGGTGATGCCATGTACATGTACCGGGGTGCGGGCAGAGGATGTGCCGCAGGCATGTACGTGCACATATCGGAGCAGTGCAGGCTGGCAGGCATGTACTTGTGCAAGGGGGTGGGCGGAGGACATGGCGCCCGGCGGGACGCATGTAGCAGTGCCGACCGGCAGGCATGTACATGTGCCGGGGGGTGGGCAGAGGATGTGCCCTCCGGTTGGACATCACATGAAAGTGCCTTCTGGCAGGCATGTACATGTGCCGGGGGTGGGGTGGGCGGAGGATATGCAGGCGGGATATCATGGGGAAGTGTCGGCCGCCAGGCAGGTACGTATGCTGTAGGGTGGGTAGGGGATGTGCCGGTAGACTAGAGCATGTGGCGGACAGGAGCCAGATGACGCCCCCTCGACCAGCAGGAGGTGCGCCGCCTGAGGCGAGATTCTCAACTCGCGTCATGGCAGGTTCACCCCTGATAGTCAAATGTAACTTCCCTCACTGAATGACCATCAGATCAAATGAAAACATAACAAGCGGTGCTGTAGTACTTGATGCACACAAAAGGATTAGGGGTCCATAAGCATATATAAGATTAGTTGATCCAACTACAAAAAGTCACAGGTCAATCATTAAAGCTCCAAGGTAAGCGTGACAAAGTATACCGAGAGTATATGCAAAAAATGCATAAAATACGACTAGTATATCTCCGCTAGTGGACTGACATGCAGTCAGAGGAGGTACCCGTGGACAGGGGCGACAGGCTACCCACGCGTTTCATCGTATAGGAACTACTTCCTCAGGGGTGTGTAGCCTTTTGCTGAATGTATTATTTCATTGCTCTGTAATGTCTTATTTTATTTGCATATGTTCCCCAGATTTTGTAAAGTGCTACAGATGGCACTATATATAAGATTATTATTATTTCATATTCAAATGAGTCATTAAATATAAGCTAATGTGTAATTAGCTGTTTTTTTTAATTTTTTGCAGAAAAATGTTGTGGAACTAAACTATAATGAAGAATTACAAAGCTACTGGTCCTTTAACCACTTCCATACTGATGTATGACTATATACGTCGTGCTGCAGTAAGGGGAGTATGGAGAGGGCTCATGAGCTGAGCCCTCTCCATACGTGGCAGGTTATAGTTGTATTACCAGGACTGATAGCGGCAGTTAACTTGTTAGTTAACCTAACAGTGCTTCCGATTGGTGTCACCATCTTTGATTGCCGATCGGTGCCCTTTGTGGCATCATCAGAGGGCCCCGATTGGTTGCCATGACAGCTGGGAGCCTGCTTAATTCTCCCATAGCTGTCATTCATCGATCCATATTTCAGTCTGTCAGAGACAGACTCTAATTCACAAGCAGTATATTCACACTATATTGTATTGCAGAGTTAAACTACCCTAAGGAGGTCTGAAATAACGGAATAAAAAACGGAAATGCAAAACTGGAATAATGCCCGGTAATGAAATGATTAAGAAGTCTATTGATTTTGTCTTGTGGAGGAGACACAGAACAGCATGTGCTTTTCACATGTACACATCACATGAACTGCAACTGCCTGGGCAGGTCATGTGATCACCACTATGTTTGGCTGTAGTCTTTTGGTTGCAGTGCATCCAGTATCCCCAGTGTTGTGATGATGGCAGTTACACATCATTACTATGGTAACAGGACAGTATGTTAGATCTTCACTGGGAGCAGAGCATAAGAGGGATGTGATGTTACTGAGGGATTAGGTAGATGTAGCATCCTGAAACAACTGTAACATTTTCAGTGATAATATTTTAAAAAATTCCCCAATACACCGTTCATGGCATAGGCTAATAATTTATATATTTTGATACATCAGATATTTTGGGATGCCGTGATATCTAACATGTTTGTGATTTTATTTGTTTATTTATTTTTATAAGATTTTTTTTTTATATTTTCTTACTGTTTTTAAGCCCCATGGTATTTTAACCCTAGGGGTCTGATGACTCACACAGTATACTGCAATGATACTGTATTGCAGTGTATGTTGTGAAGTCTTACAGATTGCATTGAATGACAGACCTGAGAGTTTTGGAGAGACTCCCGTCTGTCCTGACAACTATTCAAGTTCCTCCAATGATGTCACTACGGACACCTTCCCTGTATGGAGAAGGCTCAGCTCATGGGGAAATCCGTCATCAGTTTTGTCCATGTAAAACTGCAGATAGTGTGAGGAAGCATCCTAATGGTGGCCCCCACCAGCAGAAAAGGTATGGTTAAGGCGTTGTTCCTATTTAGTCCAGGTCTGACCTGGTGGAGATTTTAGCTGTAGTCTCCACCAGTTTTCTGGAAAGGACTATAGTAACTATGGTGGGCTGGTGCATTCACAACCCCATGTGTCTCCCAGCTGCCCTATTCCCACCCTGCACTCCTCCATGTCACATCTTAACTGACAGCTAGTGCTGAGCCTACTTGGCAAATTTAAGGTTTGCTGCATGTCACTCTTATGATGTCATTGGGGAACAACAATCCTCCCCAAACTGGCAGCGCCCTGTGCCTCCAGCTTGCTAGTGCGGACACTTGGGGCTTAGCCATTTAAATGCCAGAACTGATTGTGAGTGTTAACAGAGCAAAGCTTGAGCCGAAACCATAAAGTTCGGTATGAACCTAAACTTTGTAGTTTGGGTTCTCTACTGGTCTATATTTCCAGTTTTCACTGGCTTTGCAAAAAGGGTGTTTCAATCCAAAGCAACTGAAACCCTCCAGCAGGAGGTTGGGAGAGATCCTATCAGTCATAGCAAGAGAAGTTGGTGATTCTAAGTCTATGATTTCTAGACTATTGCATCTTTAAAACATCACAAACTCATTCAAGTCTTCCAAGAAGGTTGGTCACCCCCGCAAGACAAATGCAAGGACAGGATAATGCAGAGAATCTCCATGGGGAAGCTTTTTTTTTCCTGTTATACATTGTGTTGACGTTTAACAGGATTTGGACGAAAATCCTACTTTATGGTGACCATTAGCAGAAAGAATCAAAATGCTATTTGGATCTGATGGGAAACATTGCGTTCATCAATAAACTGGGGAAAGACTTACCCAAAATGTGTAAAGAATTTAGTGAAAGGTGGTGGTAGAAGTGTCATGATTTGGAAAATGTTTTGTGAAGCAGGAGTTGGACCTCATATACATGTGTGTATCAGATGTGTATCAGAACCTTCCTCAACAACATGTGGTTCCTTCCTTGCATTCATCACTCATTCAGTCTCTTCCTACATTGACAGAACTTTGCAAGAGACTGGAAGAAGAGCGACCCAAAATCCCACCAGAGCAGTGTGAGAGACTACTGTAGTGATGTCCTGTGGCCTCAGAAGTGTGGATGTCAGCAAGCGGCTGCTGACATCAGAAAATTGAGCATTGATTTTATTTTTTATAGACTCGAGTATTAGCCGATTTGAGTTTTTCCAGCACATTTTCTGTGATGTAACATTATGTCACATGTCATTAAGTTGTTAATAAATGTAGTGAATAGAATTTCATGCAGTTTATTTGGCACAAATATTGACAGAATTCTATCTCAGACAGTTTGATAAATCTCCTCTAACTTTTTGAAAATCTCTAACTTTTTGAAATTGTATTTATTTTGGGAACTTGTAATGTAATTGTGAATCTGTATTTACTTTGAACTTAGTCCGGGGTTTGTTATTAAATTTGGTTGTGGCAGGGATGCAGTAACCTTGCTGTGTTTGAGGGCATGGCCAGAGTAATTACTGAAGCTGCTGGGAACAAAATCTGTATCAGACCTCATAAATATATTGTCTAATGTTAAGTGCTGGTCCCTTTACATGGATCCCTAATGGTTATGGAAATTACATTTTCCCTGCGCTACCTACTGCTACCTCTCTGGGAATATGATATCTGAATTGCACACACATTCTTCTATGATCATCCACCTTATGATCATATGCTGTCAGAAAATTGGAAGATAAAGTCACCACCACCACAAAGTATACAAATGTGGGGCATGTGAGTGTAAATGTATAGTACAGCATACTATACCCTGCATAGTGTGTATTGTATGTGTGCTTCTTCTGTGTGTAACCCTGTTCTTGACAGTGTGTAGGCGTGACTCACAATCCACCTGTCACTAGATGTCCACACAGCAAACCTGCAGGTTGCAGATTTCCAGGTTTATCTGAAATCTGAGGAGGTGAAAATCAAATTATGTGCAGCATAAATTATTTTTTATTACAATAGCCTATTATCTTAGTTAGTCACAGTCAATTGATTAAAGTTAAAGTTTTCCTATTTTTTATGCCAGGGCTTAGTTTTCAATACAATTTTTATGTTTCTTCTTTAGTCTCCTGTAGTTCTATTCCACACTTCCTGACTGTAACTGCTCACATTCTTTTGTCCATGACTCACATCTCCAAGTTTTTTTTTGTTTTTGCTTTATTTATAATGCTGAGAATGAAACCATTCCACTGTTGCCAGGCTGGTCACATGCTCCTTATTTGCTTTCTTTCGAGCAGGATGAAAAGTTTACATGCTATTTAAGCCACAAGCAAACCAAGGGAACGGAACAAGATTTATATTACAAAGTCCATAGGTAATGTGTAGGAAACTGGTTTAAGCAGATGTATCCTTGTTAAATCTTTCTGTGAATTCCAACGTTACGGTGACATCAGTGGGGTGTGTCAGATGAATGGAGAATGTCCCACACTTGGAAAAAGTAAGTGACACAGAAAATACATTCTTTTATATTTCAGAATGTCTCTAGCCTGCAACACAGGACCATGGATTCTTCCTGCCAACCAATACATCATGGAATTGCAAGGTTACTATAGATCCACCAGGAAGATGACAAATGAATAGCTCACATACAAGACCATACATGGGAGAGGAGATGGTGACCACTGAAAAGGGTGACACTGTGTTAAACATCTTGAGTAATAAAAGGTAATGTGAGAAAATTTCTGAATTACGAGTATGTTTTTTTTATAAAACTTTTTAATATTAACTTCCTAACAAGTTGGCACTACTTTGTTTTTGTGTCTCCATTATATTCTCCCCACATTAAAAGATCCATACATTTTTAATTTTTCCATGTACAGATATTTATGAGGGCTTGTTTTTTATGTAACGCTGACGGTATTTAATGTTCCATGCTATGTCCCGGGTAACAGGAAAAAAAATCCAAATGTGGTAAAATTGCCAAAAAAACTGCTCCATTTTGTATTTACGGATTTTACTTTTCTTTCCAAATGACACCAATTTATTCTTTGGACCTCTGTGTTTGCACAATCATGCGAATACCAAATATTATATAGGTATTAATATGTTTTAATAGTTTTTAAGAAATAAAAATCTATTCATTTTACCATGTTCTATTGTTAATAACTTTTTCATTCTACAGCGTACAGACTCATGTTTGACCTCATTTTTTGCGGGATGAGATGTTTTCATTGAGTTGTGAAATGGAAAAAAAGTTTCAGTTTGCACCATTTTTGTATTTTGATAAATTTTGTATTTCGATAGACTTTTTGAATACTATTATACCTAAACACAAGGGGCAGATTTAAATGTTTAGCTTTTTATAATTTTTTTTTTTATATCTTTGAACTTTTAAAAAATATTTTCAACTACTTCAAACCCTGAGAGCCAAGATGATGGCACACATGCCCCGACAGGATTCTTATGCCCCTGCCAGCTTTGGAAGAGGCATTTAAATGTTAAACACCTGCTATCCATGCCAGAAATATGCAGCAAACACCAACTTTGTATGCAGAGGGCACTGCCTGTGATTCTTCTCCATACCCAGTTTCAAACCCTTTGCTGTAATAGTACGGCGTACATCAGAAAAGGGTTAGCAAAAAAAAATGTAATCAACATTGATTTATATAAAATAAAGCATATGCCATCGAGCTTATGATCACAAGTGGCCTGACCTCTAAAACACCTACCATGTCCTATGGCTACAGAGCCTATGATTAACTTTCCCTGCCTGGTAGCTCTCTGCCTGTTAACCCTGTTGTAGTTGGAACTCTAACCAGAGGAAATTGATGTTGAGGGCACAAAACTGTATCAGCATTACAATTTGCAGCACATTTATCATTTTACTGATATAACGCCACTTTCTTAAGTAGTAAAACCCCTTGAAAAGAAAAGAGAGAAGTTTATTTTGAAATAAGAATTAGTCAGTAATAAAAGCAGGAACTGAAGCACATGGGTTTAATTACCAACTATATATACTATATTGTATTTTTTCTGTAGTTTGATGAAAATGTGAATACACAGTATTCACTCCAGCATGCTTTCTAGGAACATATTTATACTGTCACAGTAAGTGACCTACTTTTATTATCACATTTGGACATTGCTTGGCTGAATGTAAACATATTATTATAGAGCGTACCTTTATTGAACTTAACAACATAGGTGATTGATCATGTAAATAGAATCTGACATGTGGCTTAGATCAGTTTACAAAAGGTAGAAATAGGGAAAGTCTTTCGTAGCATGAGATATGTTCACTAAAATACAGCCCACATGAGGTGACTAATATTTAACTATAAGCAGTGGTTAATCCCAAGGTGGTAGGAAAAACCTGTTAATCTATTACCATTCTAAGTGAGATTACATTAAGTGTCAGATCTAGTGAGCACTTCTGCTTTCTGAAAAGTTCCTGTTTACTTAGCATGCCTGATGAAACACTTTAAGTATGTGAGATCTGCAAACAATTCACCTTTATAGAGGAGAGAAGCAGCAGTAGTACTCTTTAAGAGTTCTTTATTAACCAAATGTGCAATGTTTTGACAAGAAGGTTTTATCAAACATGATGTTTGATAAAAACTTTCTGTATAAATGTTGCACATGTTTAGTGAATAAAGAATTCAGTTTTTTTTACTGAAATTCATGAAGTACTTTTGCTTCTCTTCTCTACAAATAATTACTTGGATACTGGCAAGTTGGACCATTATCTACGGGCACCCAATAATGCATGCAAACCCTGTAAAGTTATATTGAGTGCTGTCCCACCCCTACCAGGGGCAAAACCATACGGTAAGCAGTCATAGCAATTGCTATGGGGCCCACAGTGTCTGCAGTAATGGATGTATATTTGGGAGTGTATATGCAGTAAGGTGGCCCATTCAGATGTCTGATATGTGGCCCTGCCTCTCCTAGTTACGCCACTGATTCCTACCTTTAGCTGAATCACAAAGAATGAGGAATGTTTTTCTTGTTAACAACGTGACCAAACTTTGTTTTTATTTGTACAACTTCCACCATGTTGTTTAAGCTTCAGTTATAACAGATATATTGTGATATTATGTGACCAGGCACCTGACAGCCTTTATAATCCATTGGCTTCTCAAGATATGTTACACTGTGCTGATGGGCAGACAAACTGATGAATACCCCTGATGAATCTGGCATTTCTGTCATTTAATGGGTCAGAGTTGTGATATGAGCCTGACTGTGTTGTACAACCAGGATGTTGCTGCTGATCACCTAACAAGGCCCTGCACTATTCACTGCTACAGCTCTGGTCCCTCAAGGTTCTAGCAAGAGGACTGGGGACAACAAGGGAAACAATGAGCCTCCAACTGCTAGACCCCCCCACAATCAAAAGAATTTACTATATGTCTTGTTCTCACTAATGGGTGGAGCATCCAACTGCTCTATTCAATTCTATGGGAGTAGAAGATTGCTCCTCATAGTGCTTGGCTACCACTGGCACTCCCATTCACTGTCAACAAGAGTGCCAGATATAGCCATCAAATCATGTGATCATCAATTTCTAACACTCAAATACTACTGGACTCAGAACACATGCTCCTGCTGCTCCACTACTAACAAAGTGGACTAACCTAACATATTATCAACAATACAGGCAGCCCCGGGTTAGGTACAAGATAGGTTCTCTAGGTTTGTTCTTAAGTTGAATATGTAAGTAAGATGGAACCGTATATTTTATAATTGTAACCCCAGCCACATTTTTTTTGGCCTCTGTGACAATTGCATTTTAAAAATGTTGGATTGTCATAAGAATAAGGATTAAAAATAAGGCTTCATTGCAGACACCTTTGATAACTGAAAAATAGAACGAGACACGGGCGGCGCCCCTAGTGCAATAGGTCACTTATAAGTGAGATGAGGTATTAGAGAGTATCTGCTCACCTGAAGACACCTTGTGTCTTATGCGTCTAGAGTAGATACTTTTTGTTCTCCGGTAGCTGTGGCTAGGGTGTGCTGTGTCTTCCCAGGGTCCGGTACAGTGGTAGTGCCGGATAGGGAATCACAGGGATGTAAAGGTTTGAAAAAACCGGGTTGGTATAAGACGCGCTGCCCCAATTGAGTTGTATCCGACACGGTAGTGGAGTGCAAGATATTATTTATTTAGAGGATAAAAAGGACTACGCGTTTCGGGGGTGGTCTACCCCCTTCCTCAGGTCCGTGATAATTGCTAGACAAAACAACATGATAAAAACTAGTTTAGAGTATATATACATATAAAAGAAGATGTTTGTTTTTTTCGAAAAGATTATATAGAGAATAAAAACGTGTCTATAAAGTACAAGTCATTTCGTCGTTTCTTGGTGGAATAAATTCATATCGTACAAGTATTGACAAAAATAATTCATAATTGATAGTATCAAAGGAAATACATTACTATGAATTTCCTGTTTATGTATTTCCTTTGATACTATCAATTATGAATTATTTTTGTCAATACTTGTACGATATGAATTTATTCCACCAAGAAACGACGAAATGACTTGTACTTTATAGACACGTTTTTATTCTCTATATAATCTTTTCGAAAAAAACAAACATCTTCTTTTATATGTATATATACTCTAAACTAGTTTTTATCATGTTGTTTTGTCTAGCAATTATCACGGACCTGAGGAAGGGGGTAGACCACCCCCGAAACGCGTAGTCCTTTTTATCCTCTAAATAAATAATATCTTGCACTCCACTACCGTGTCGGATACAACTCAATTGGGGCAGCGCGTCTTATACCAACCCGGTTTTTTCAAACCTTTACATCCCTGTGACCTTTGATAACTGTCATAGCTGTTTATTGTATCCTAGGGCTACAGTACATTAAATTACCAACATCCAGAGGTCCGTTTGTAACTAGGGGTTGTCTGTAAGTCAGGTGTTCTTAAGTAGGGGACCACCTGTACATTGATTGGTTTTTATATGTCAAAATGGGATTTTGAATAATATAATAATTTTATTGCATAATACTTTTATGCATTTCTAGGTTACCAGCACTGTTGTTTCTGCAGACATATCGAGTACAACTGGTGAATGAATTGGAATATTACATTGTCTCCATTCTTGATCAGGCTCTGCAACAACAGTTACTATCAAGGGATGATTATGAAGAAGTTTACTATGAACGTGGGCCTAGAAATCAAGTGAGAAAATTATTAGATTTAATATATTGTCTTGGAGAAGAAAATGCTTCGATATTTTGTGAACTCTTTCTGAAAGTTAAAGCATCTAGAACACAACAAAACAATGTCAGTGGTGAGTATGTTTCTAAAATATAAAACGCAATGCAAAATTTCGAAAATCCAGAAGTTTATCGGAATAAATTATGTGTAGTCAGATGTGCACAGATTTTGGCATAAGGAATCAACATAACAACATGTATGTAGACGGTAAAGTTGCATCATTTTTACTGTAGGGCATAGTGTGTCACTACACTGATTGTAATGGCCATTATGTATTATTTATTTTTCCTGTAGTGCTACTGTAGGATAAAGGTTTTCTGCCAAGTTTCCCTGTAGATTACATCGGATCATTGTGGCTCATAAAATCCTTATAAAAGAGCTGCATAGATATAATTTTATGAAATCATTTGCTTTTCACATACTGATATAAGAACTCAATAGGATTTTTCCAAAATTCTTTTTTTTCAGAATATGCAAAAATTATTCACAAACACAAACAGGTCCTCGGACGTAGAAGTGATTTCATTAAATTCTATAACTCTAGACATGGAGAAAAGTTCTACTTTTCGGACTATTTTGTGAACCTTCTGCTTGTCAATGGGCACTACAGCTTGGAAATAAAGAAAAATGAGCTACTAACTTTTGGTCAACAACGAATACACCTCCAAAACAAGAAGGAAGATAAATGTAAGTTAAGACTTAATCAGCTTTTTGATCAGCTAAATGAGAAGAGGGTGCCAAGGACAATCCTTGTGAGTGGTGTGGCAGGAATTGGAAAAACAGTTTTTGTTCAAAAACTCTTGCTGGACTTCTCGAGCGCAGTACAGTACCAACACTTTGACTTTGTGCTAAACTTCACTTTTCGGGATCTTAACCTAATTAATAAGCCAGTAACGTTGCGAGAAGTAATATGTAAAAAACATGGACATTTGTCACAAACATTAGATAATATTTTCAAAAATAGTCACAAGCTTTTAGTAGTCTTGGATGGGTTTGATGAATTTAAGTCCTACAACCAACTAGACTTGGAGCAGTATGTTTTTCATCCAGATGAAGAAACCGAAATCCCTCAGCTAATTGGTAGCTTAATAAAAGGAGAACTTCTTCCGGATGCCACTATTTTGCTCACAAGCAGGCCGACGGTCATAAATCACATTCCCGTTGAGTGCATAGAACGCTTTGTGATCATCACTGGATTCTCTGTTACTGAAATAGAAGATTACTTTCAAAAGTTTTTTGGTGACAAGCAATTGGGAAGTGAACAGTTTGTGGTAGTGAAGGAGAATCACTTTCTGTTTACATTATGTTATATCCCAGCTTTTTGTTGGATAGTGTGCAGTGTTCTAAAAGACATCTCAACACTTAACACTGAGCGTCCAAAAACAATGACTGACATTTACTGCCATTACCTTCTAGTCTTATTAAAACATCATGCGCATCAAGTCTACAGCATTAAAGATGGTGCTGTGTTACATGGAATTCTTGCTTTAGGTCATATTGCCTACCATTCCCTTCTGAAGCATGAAACTTTATTTTATGAGAAAGACCTTGAAATGTTTCATACACTACCGAAAGACATTGTAAACAGTTTTCTGGATATAACATGTGTACAGGAGCTTGGATATACCGAAAATGTCCTTTCATTTACCCATTTTACCATACAAGAATTTTTTGCAGCTTTCTATTATGCCCATGCAGAGAACATTAATGAAGACATTATGGATATTGATTTACAGAAAAGTCTGGGTATTGGATCTGGATATTTGGATTTATTTCTTAGGTTTCTTTCAGGATTGATATCAGTACGAAATCAGGACATTCTTTCAAAGCATCTGAATCTTTATGAAAGCAAGAAATCTCAGATGTTCACATCGTGGTTAGTAAAGTCAATTGTTGAATACTGCGAGTCTGGCTCCTACATCCTAAATCTACTACACTGTTTCTTTGAACAGCAAAGGAGCAGTTTGGCAAGTAGGATAACCCCATCTGTGTTACGTCTTAATGTGAGCGACAATGTTTTCTCACCCATTGACTTTGATGTAATAGAATATTTCCTGGACCTTGTTCCCATGGAAATTGAAGAACTTGATTTAACAGCTACACATGTAGATGCAGCTTACTTGAAAAAGTTGCAGCCATACCTTTATAGGTGTAAGAGATTATGGTAAGTAAGCTACTTCCACCTTACTTTTAGTAACTAACTTCAGTCACAAAATGCTGATAATCATGTTAAAGGAATCTACCATTTGTTTTATGCATTGTGCACCAAACATACCTTGAGAATGCTGTAGAGACAGTGATGCAGAAACATTTCCAGTTGTCAAAATTCACACTCTTCAATATTTTGACTAAAATGTGAAGCTGTACAGAAGAAGCAGTTTTTGACATGTGCAATATACACCAACATACCTTTCTTTAGTTTTATTATATCCACCCCAGTAACTTTTAATTGTTATGTGACAAGGTTCTAGCAGTAGTAATTTGTGACCATTGTGTTTTAATCCCTAGGCTTGGTGAGAATAACCTTGATATTGATGCAATCTCAATTCTCTCCAGTGTTTTAATGTCTCCAGAATGCAAGATGGAACTTTTGGGGTAGGTTCTAATTCTTTCCTTTTATATATGGATTTACAAAGCTATTCAAAAGGCATAACTTGGGGGTTATTTTTCATTAGACTAGGTCCTTGGGAAAGTTATATGTCTATTTTGAGCTCTGCTGCCATTCAGATTCAATATAGTGGCTTTGGCCCTTTAATAAATGTTCTTATGGTCTATTTTCTGCCTGGGTTTTTTTTTCAAAAAGTCCCAATAAAGTCTTAATCTTAAACTTAAACTTAATCTTAAACTTCTTTATGGGCACATGGCCGGGCATAGAAGGGAAGGAGGCGCCATTCAGAGCAGATCTGCAATGTCACATCTTACAGGCTATAAAATGTTTATTTTTTTGTAATCTGGAAATATGGGGGATAATTTTTTGGTGGATGAGATCCACGTTTCATTTACATCATTTATGGGGGTTCAATAGCTAATAATCAGATTTTATTAACTCTTTGTTGGTGGTGGTTAAAAAAAATCATTAATTCTTCTTTATGGTTTTTAGCACTTTTTTCCCCGGACGTTCCATACAACGTACCATAAAAATAATGTGTCAACTTTATTCTATGGGTCATCACAATTACAGCAATACCACATTAATATGGCTTTTTTATGGTTAACTTATTTTTCAGAATATAGAACTTTTGTGAGAAATTTGCTTGTTTTTGCATCATCATGTAACAATGGGCAGAATGTTTATATTTTTTTGTTTTACAGAGCTGGTTTAGAGCTTATTTTTTGCGGGACAAGTTGTACTTATTTTGGTATCATGTTGGGGTAAATTTAACTTTTTGATCACTTTTTATGCACTTTTTATGTGGTCAAAATGTGAAAATTTCATAATTTCTGTGCAGTTTTTTTGTTGATTTTTTACGGCGTTCACTGTACGGGTTTAGTGACAATTTTATTTTATTGTACGGGTTGTTACGGACGTTGTGATACCCAATATGTTGTGGTTTTTTGGTGATGTTCACTTTTTTTGTGTTTTATTTGATTACTGCATGGGACAGGACTTTGGGGGACTTTTATTCTTTTTTTAATAATTATTTTTAATTTCACTTTTATTTATTTATTTATTTTTTTTACTGTTTTATTTTGTCCCAGGGTGGGACATGAACAAGTGATCATTTGATCACTTGTTCCTTGTAATATACTGCAATACTAATGTATTGCAGCATATTACATAGTCAGCCTATGCATTTTGCATAGGCTGACAGCTGCACTGTTAGATCGTGCACAGTGCACGCTCATAGCAGGCAGCTACCATAGGCAGCCCTGGGGACCTGATCGGTGGGTGCCGATCGTCGCACCAATGCACCATAGACGCTGCTGTCACTATGACCGCAGTGTCTATAGGGTTAAACAGCCGGGATAGCAACTATCGCGATCCTGCCTGTTACAGCGGGATCCTGGCTACCACGTATCGCCGGGATCCCGCGGCGATCGCACAGGCTCAGCTTCTGAGCCCGGGTGATCGCCGTGACGTGATACTTCGCCAAGGTGCGGGAACGACCCACATCCGATGACGTAGTATCACGTCAAGGTGCGGAAAAGGGTTAATGAAGAGGTGTATATAGTCCTGTGTGACTTTTTAGTAGTTAAAAGTCTCAAACACCGTCAATGTGACTACTTTGAGACTTTTTTTTCGCCAAAAAAGCCTAGAAAAGCCAATGATAAATATAGTGGTAACATGTTTTATCCATTCTTTTATTCTTCACATTGTTTTTGGCCTCAGTTTTTTGGGGTACTGTATATGCTCGAGTATATGCTGATCCGAGTAAAAGCCCAAACCCCTAATTTTAACACAAAAACTGTAAAAACCTATTGACTCAAGTGTAAGCCTAGGGTGGGGAATGCATTGGTCACAGCCTCAACAGTATATAACCAGCAAGCACCCTGTAGTATATAGTCTGTCAGCCCCTGTAGTATATAGCCTGCCAGCCCCTGTAGTATATAGCCTGCCAGCCCCCTGTATTATATAGCCTGTCAGCACCTGTAGTATATAACCTGCCAGCCTACAGTAGTATATAGACTGCCAACACCCTGTAGTATATAGCCAGCCAGCCCCCTGTAGCATATAGCTTGTCAGCCCTCTAGTATATAGCCTGCAGCCCCTGCCCCCAACATAATACCTGTAAGAAAAAAATAAACAGTGTACTCGCCTTCCGTCGTGGCTCCTTGTCCCCGGCGCACACAGTAGAACTTCAGGGAGCAGCTGACATCACGATTCCTGCGACGTACGGACAGACAGTCATTAAAAGCAAATTATTTTTGGTGTAATTTATAGACCCCCTAACATCTCTGAGGAAATAGAGGGTCACCTATATAAACAGATGGAGCGGGCTGCACAGGAGGGGACCGTAGTGATAATGGGAGACTTTAACTTTCCAAATATAAATTGGGGTCAGGGCTCGTCTTCATCTGTGAAGGGGAGACATTTTATGAACATTCTTCAGGATAATTTTATGTTGCAGCTTGTAGAAGGTCCCACAAGAGGTGACTCATTGTTGGACCTTGTGATTTCTAACAATGCGGAGATTGTCCAAAATGTCAGTATCCGGGAACCCCTTGGGAACAGCGATCATGATATAATTATTTTCCTCTTAAACTTTAAAAAGCAGAAACAGGTGGGAAAATCGAAAACTTTGAATTTTAAGAGGGCTAATTTCCAAAAATTCAGGGCTGCAGTACAGGATATAGACTGGGATCAGATACTGTCACATGGTGATACTAATGTTAAATGGGAGAAATTCAAATCTATCCTGGGTTTTTATACTTTTAAATTTATTCCAATAGGTAACAAGTATAGACGGGCTAGATTACACCCCTCGTGGCTTACAGCTACAGTTAAAAGGGCAATTAATGAGAAAAAGAGGGCATTTAAAAAATATAAATCTGACGGGTCACCTGAGGCTTTCAATACTTACAAAAAACTTACCAAAATCTGTAAAAAGGAAATCAAATCAGCCAAAATACAAAATGAAAGACAGGTGGCTAAAGATAGCAAAACAAATCCCAAGAAATTTTTTAGGTATATCAATGCAAAAAAAAATGGGTCACAACAGGTTGGACCCCTTTATTCTGAAAATGGGGCATCGGTGACTGGAGACCAGGAGAAGGCGGAGATACTTAATAGGTTTTTTAGCTCCGTTTATACAATAGAAGAGAGAACTTCTGACTTGGGTGGTGCCAGTGTGAGTCATGCACCCTGTAATATAGTAGACTGGCTGAATTTAGGCATTATCCAATCTAAGCTAAATAAAATCGATGTGTACAAAGCTCCTAGACCAGATGGGTTACACCCCAGAGTTCTTAAAGAACTCAGTTCTGTTATTGCTGTACCACTGTCTAAAATCTTCAGGGATTCCGTAATGTCTGGTGTGGTGCCAAGTGACTGGCGCAAGGCAAATGTGGTGCCAATATATAAAAAGGGCTCTAGAACTTCGCCAGGCAATTACAGGCCTGTAAGCTTAACTTCCATTGTGGGGAAAGTGTTGGAAGGGTTAGTAAAAGACTACATACTGGAGTATGTGACATCAAATATAATAATAAGTGATAACCAGCATGGGTTTACTAAGAATAGAAGTTGTCAAACTAACCTTATCTGCTTCTATGAAGAGGTGAGCAGGTGCCTGGATGGAGGAGCAGCTGTGGATATTGTGTTCTTGGACTTTGCAAAGGCATTTGACACTGTCCCTCATAGACGCCTGATGGGTAAAATTAGGGCTATTGGTTTGGCAGAAATCATTTGCAATTGGATTGAAAACTGGCTCAAGGATCGTATCCAGAGAGTTGTGGTCAATGATTCCTACTCGGAATGGTCACCAGTTATGAGTGGTGTACCTCAGGGTTCTGTGCTTGGCCCTCTACTATTTAATATATTTATCAATGATATAAAGGTAGGAATTAATAGCACTGTGTCTATTTTTGCAGATGACACCAAACTGTGTAGTGTAATACAGTCTATGGAGGATGTTCATAGGCTGCAGGGTGACTTGGACAAACTGAATGTTTGGTCATCCACTTGGCAAATGAGGTTTAATGTGGATAAATGTAAAGTTATGCACCTGGGGGCCAATAATCCAAAGGCAAAATATATCCTTGGGGGAGTACAACTGGGAGAGTCCCTTGTTGAGAAGGTCCTGGGGGTACTAGTAGATCATAAATTGAATAACAGCATGCAATGTCAATCAGCTGCCTCTAAAGCTAGTAGGATCATGTCATGTATCAAAAGTGGAATGGACTCTCGTGATAGGGATGTAATATTACCACTATACAAGGCACTGGTTCGGCCACACCTGGAATATGCTGTCCAGTTCTGGGCACCGGTCCATAAAAAGGATGCCCTGGAGCTGGAGAGGGTTCAACGTAGAGCCACAAAACTGATAAGGGGTATGGAGGGTCTTAGTTATGAGGAAAGATTAAAACAACTAGATTTATTTAGTCTGGAAAAGAGACGACTACGAGGGGACATGATTAATTTATATAAATATATGAATGGTCCATACAAAAAATATGGTGGTAGGATTGTTTCCCCTAAATCCCTTCCTCATCCAATCCCTACCCTTCCTTGGTTGAACTTGATGGACAAGTGTCTTTTTTCAACCGTATAAACTATGAAACTATGAATATGGGTTTAACCGGTTAAGGACAGGGCCCTTTCCTGTTTTTTCATGTCCATTTTTCACTCCCCACCTTCAAAAATCTATAACTTTTTTATTTTTACACGTAAAGAGCTGTGTGACGGCTTGTTTTCTGCGTAACAAATTGCACTTCATAATGATGGTATTAAATATTCCATGCCATGTACTCGAAAGCGGGAAAAAAATTCCAAATGCAATGAAAATGGTGAAAAAACGCATTTGCGCCATTTTCTTGTGGGCTTGGATATTACGTCTTTCACAGAGCGCCCCAAATGACATGTCTATTTTATTCTTTGGGTCTGTGCGATTAAGGGGATACCAAATTTGTATAGGTTTTATAATGTTTTCATACATTTACAAAAATTAAAACCTCCTGTACAAAAATAATTTTTTTGATTTTGCCAACTTCTGGCGCTAATATCTTTTTTATACTATGGTATCCGGAGCTGTGGGTGGTGTCATTTTTTGCTAAATTTGATAATATGTTCAATGATATCATTTTTAGGACTGTACAACCTTTTGATCACTTTTTATAGATTTTTTTAGATTTTTCAAAATGGCAAAAATGTGCCATTTTCGACTTTGGGCGCTATTTTCCGTTACGGGGTTAAACACATTGAAAAAACGTTATCATATTTTGATATATCGGGCATTTTCGGACGCGTCGATACCTGATGTGTTTATGATTTTTACTGTTTATTTATATTTATGTCAGTTCTAGGGAAAGGGGGGGGGGATTTGAAATTTTAGGGTTTTTTATTATAATTTTTTTTTTAACTTTTTTTAATTTTTATTTATACTATTTTTCAGACTCCCTAGGGTACTTTAACCCTAGGTTGTCTGATCGATCCTATCATATACTGCCATACTACAGTATGGCAGTATATGGGGATTTTCTTCCTCATTCATTACAATGTGCTATCAGCACATTGTAATGAAGGGGTTAAAACGAAATAGCCTCGGGTCTTCGGAAGACCCGAGGCTACCATGGAGATGGATCGATGACGTCACGGGGAGCGGCGATCCCAGGTAAGATGGCGGCGCCCATGCGCCGCTATCTGTTTGAGGCTGCCGGCAGCTTTGCCGGCAGCCCATGTTGTGAAAACACCCGCGATCGGTGCTAGCAATATGCAGCAAAGACTTACCTGCTATGGAGAGGGCTCAGCCCGTGAGCCCTCTCCATGCAGCGCGACGCGACCGCCACCGTGAATACACGGCGGGCGGGCGCGAACCGGTTAAAATAACTATAACTTGTTATAGAAAGAGAATCAGCTGAGTGAATGTGTAAAAAGCAGAAGTATAAAAGACAAACAGGAAATGAGTTGCAATAGAAGTGGTTAATGTTACTAGACATCAGGATCAATACAACTACTACTATGATGTTTAATCAGATCTAAATCTTACAATACACATGTTCCACATTTATAAAAAGGAAAGAAATCTGTACTATGTGCACTTTGCCTGGGAGTGTGCAGAGGCAGATTCATTAAAAATGTTGTGCGGTTTTCATGAATCTGGCACCCCCTGCACTGCTCTGGAAGTGTGCATCATTTTTTTGTGTGCACTTTGTTCATGCTGCAGAATTATGGTGCAGACAGCAATAAATATGGCACATGTCAGGCCCTTTGGATGCACATTTCTTCCATCTTGTCGGACACAGTATAACCACGCCACAAAACTTGCGCGGCCATTTATAAATATACAGCATGCACAAGCAGTTTGCAAGTTCTTTCAGTGCAAACTCAGACATAAAACTGGCGCAAGCACTCTTATAGTCACCTTCTCCCGTCTTAAATTCACTACACATAAAGCCTGATAAAATAAATACCGCCGAGTGTGCATGTGTACAGGAGAGTTGGTTTAAATAACTACCGTATATTCCGGCGTATAAGACGACCTGGTGTATAAGACGACCCCCCTACTTTCCTGTTTAAAATATAGAGTTTAAGACTACCCCTTTTCCAACGCATACAACACCGGTAAAAATTAAAAAAAAAAAACAGATTTGAATTTAACATGGTCCTTTTTTTAATGTAAATTCTTATGACATGCAGGTATATAGCAGGAAAACTGTCGCTCATAAACATAAGGCATACAACAACAACATTACCATTACAGCACAGCCCCCAGTAGTATCATAGTATCATAGTATCATAGTATATAAGGCTGGAAGGAGACGCAAGTCCATCAAGTCCAACCTTCAAGAATTAAATAAATGTTTTATCCCCATAACCCGTGATATTTTTTCTCTCCAGAAAGTCATCCAGGCCTCTCTTGAACATGTACATAGAGTCGGCCATAACAACCTCCTGCGGCAGAGAGTTCCATAGTCTCACTGCTCTTACAGTAAAGAACCTTTGTCTATGGTGATGGTAGAATCGCCTCTCCTCTAGGCGTAGAGGATGCCCCCTTGTCCTGGTCACAGGCCTAGGTATAAAAAGATCTTTGGAGAGATCCTTGTATTGTCCGTTCAGGTATTTGTACATTGTAATGAGGTCTCCCCTCAGTCGTCTTTTTTCTAAACTGAATAATCCCAAATTTTGTAATCTGTCATTGTATTCTAGTCCCCCCATTCCCCTAATAATCCTGGTTGCTCTCCTCTGCACCCGTTCCAGCTCTACTATATCCTTTTTATATACTGGTGCCCAAAACTGTACACAATATTCCATGTGTGGTCTGACCAGGGATTTGTATAAGGGCAGAACTATGTCTTTATCATGAGAATCTATTCCTCTCTTGATACATCCCATTATTTTATTTGCTGTAGCAGCAGCCGCCTGGCTCTGGTCACTAAAATTAAGTTTACCATCCACCAATACGCCCAAGTCCTTTTCAGCTTCAGTTTTACTAAGTAATTGACCGTTTAGAACATAATTATACTTTTTGTTTCCATGGCCCAAGTGCATAACTTTACATTTATCTACATTAAACCTCATCAACCATTTCTCTGCCCATCCCTCAAGCTTCCACAAATCCCTCTGTAATGCTAAACTATCGACCTCAGTATTTATTACTTTACACAGCTTAGTATCATCTGCAAATATTGAAACTTGGCTGTGTAAACCCACTACAAGGTCATTGATAAAAATATTAAAAAGAAGTGGCCCCAATACTGACCCCTGTGGCACTCCACTGGTAACATCAACCCAATCTGAGACTGTGCCATTAATGACCACCCTCTGTTTTCTATCACTAAGCCAATTACTTACCCAGATACACAGATTTTCTCCTATTCCCAGCAGTCTCATTTTATATACCAACCTTTTATGTGGCACGGTGTCAAATGCCTTTGAAAAGTCCAGATATACAACATCCACAGCGTCCCCCAGATCCAGTCTTGAACTTACCTCCTCGTAGAAACCAATCAGATTAGTCTGACAGGACCGATCTCTCATAAACCCATGCTGACGCTGGGTTATAAGGTTGTGCACAGTGAGATACTCCAGGATAGCATCTCTAATAAACCCCTCAAATATTTTCCCCACCACAGCAGTTAGACTTACGGGTCTGTAGTTTCCAGGATCGCTATTTGATCCTTTTTTGTATATTGGTACCACATTTGCTATGCGCCATTCCTGTGGAACATAACCAGTCCTCAGTGAATCTTCAAATATTAAAAATAACGGTCTGTCTATCACCGTACATAATTCATGCAGAACTCGGGGGTGTATGCCATCTGGCCCAGGTGATTTATCTATCTTAGTGGTTGCGAGGCGGCGCCGTACCTCTTCCTGGGTTAAACTGTTGACATTATAAAAAGAATTTACATTATTCCTCATTGTGTCTTCCACCAGGGGATTTTCCTGGGTAAAGACAGTTGAGAAGGCGACATTCAGTAGATTGGCCCTTTCCTCATCTCCTTCCACCATGACCCCCATGTTATTTCTAAGGGGACCCACACTCTCTGTTTTTAGTTTCTTATCATTTATATACTTGAAAAATAATTTGGGATTATTTTTGCTCTCCCTGGCAATATTTCTTTCAGTCTCTATTTTTGCGGCCTTTATCTGTTTTTTACAGGATTTATTTTTCTCTCTATAATCCTGTAATGCCTCATCGCTACCTTCACGTTTTAGCACCTTAAACGCTTTATCTTTCTCGCTTATTGCTTTCCTTACAAGACAAGTTAGCCACATAGGCTTTTTCTTGTTCCTTTTATGCTTTTTCCCATAAGGTATGTGTTTCTCACAGGACTTTTTCAGAATATATGAGAAAAAGTCCCATTTTTGGGGGGGGCTTTTGTCTTTGAGAGCATTATCCCAGTCTATGCCTTTAAGGTCTTCCCTTAGTTGATGAAAATTTGCCCTCCTGAAGTTTAGAGTGTTGGTTGCCCCTTCACTAACGTGCTTAGTAAAGCGTAATACAAAATCAATGATATTATGATCACTATTCCCCAGGTTCCCCCCAACCTGTAGTTTTGATACCCTATCAGGTCTGTTGGTAAGGATAAGGTCCAGCAGTGCCCCCCCTCTTGTTGGCTCCAGGACTAGTTGCGACAGGTAATTGTCTTTTGTTGTTGACAAGAACCTGCTACCTTTGAAGGACCTGCATGTTTCTGCCCCCCAGTCAATATCTGGGTAATTGAAGTCCCCCATGATAAGTACTTCACCATGCTTTGAAGCCGCATCCATTTCACTTATCAGCATTTCCTCTGCTGCCTCCATTATATTTGGAGCCTTATAACAAACCCCTAGTAATATTTTATTATTCTTTTTCCCTCCTCTTATCTCCACCCATAGGGACTCCACATTTGCGTTACTGATGTCATCTCGCAAGACGGGCTCGAGGCAAGAATTCACATATAAACAAACCCCTCCCCCTTTTTTATTTATACGATCCTTTCTAAAAAGACTATAACCATCTATAGTAACAGCCCAGTCATAGCTACTGTCCAGCCATGTCTCGCTGATACCCACTATATCATATTTCCGTTCCAACATCATGAGTTCCAGTTCCTCCATTTTGTTTGTGAGGCTTCTGGCATTTGTGTACATACACTTTATATGGTTTTCCCTGTCCGTATTCCTTTTGTCCTTATTCCCCAATCTCATTCCAGCCCCCCTTCCTCCCCCATGGACTATGGCTCTTCCCAGCTCTCTATGTACACCGTCTATTTGCCCTGCACAAGTGTAGTTGCCCTCCCCCCAGGTCTCTAGTTTAAACACTCCTCCAACCTTCTAGCCATTTTTTCCCCTAAAACAGCAGCCCCCTCCCCATTGAGGTGCAGCCCATCCCTACTGTAGAGCCTGTAGTATACAGCACAGCCCCCAGTAGTATACAGCACAGCCCCCAGTAGTATACAGCACAGCCCCCAGTAGTATACAGCACAGACCCCAGTAGTATACAGCACAGCCCCCAGTAGTATACAGCACAGCCCCCAGTAGTATACAGCGCTGCCTCCAGTAGTATACAGCACAGCCCCCAGTAGTATACAGCACTGCCCCCAGTAGTATACAGCACTGCCCCCAGTAGTATACAGCACAGCCCCCAGTAGTATACAGCACTGCCCCCAGTAGTATACAGCACTGCCTCCAGTAGTATACAGCACAGCCCCCAGTAGTATACAGCACAGCCCCCAGTAGTATACAGCACTGCCTCCAGTAGTATACAGCACTGCCCCCAGTAGTATACAGCACAGCCCCCAGTAGTATACAGCACAGCCACCAGTAGTATACAGCACTGCCCCCAGTAGTATACAGCACTGCCCCCAGTAGTATACAGCACTGCCCCCAGTAGTATACAGCACAGCCCCCAGTAGTATACAGCACTGCCCCCAGTAGTATACAGCACTGCCCCCAGTAGTATACAGCACAGCCCCCAGTAGTATACAGCACTGCCTCCAGTAGTATACAGCACAGCCCCCAGTAGTATACAGCACTGCCCCCAGTAGTATACAGCACTGCCCCCAGTAGTATACAGCACTGCCCCCAGTAATATCCAGCCCGCCCAGCATTAATAGAAAATAATAAACTTATATACTCACCCTCCGGTGGCCCCGACCTGCAGCGCTGCTCCCCCGATGTCCGCATGCAGCAAAGACTTACCGGCTATGGAGAGGGCTCAGCCCGTGAGCCCTCTCCATGCACCGGGACCCGCCGTATAAGACGATTACCGGCGTATAAGACGACCCCAGAGAAGACAGAAGATTTTTCTGTCTTTAAAAGTCGTCTTATACGCCGGCATATACGGTACTTGTGAAAAGCAGTGGGCTGACAGTTATCAAAAGTGTGCAAGGAGCTTTACTGCTCTCCCATTCTGCACTTATTGCAGTAAATTGTAAAATATGCGTATTGGGGGTCAATGCTCCTTGTCACATGAATATAATCTCATTTTCTCTGTAGTGAAAGGTGGTTTCCTATTTAACAATGTGGTTTCCTTTTTCTTTATGTATTGTGAAACTATTAACTGTATTGTGAAACCATGTAGAATTCAAAGTAATGAATTTGGAGAAATCTAAAATAGCCATTTCTGTGAATTTTTTCTTTATCTAAAAATATTGCAACCAATCACCAAATCAAGAGAGGTAAATGGGACAGAATACTCAGCAATATTTGGCATTTGCTACTAGCAGAAAGGTCTTTATAGCAGAGCTGACTGTGAGGTAAGGGAGCAAAGCTGACTTTGTGTTTTATTGATAACATAAGTTTGTGAGTGTTGTGTTTTATATCTATCTCCTGGATTTCCTCATCTCTCATCTTTAGGGGATTAAGATTTGAGAACCGTCTTTCATGGGTAAACCCCATTAACCCCTTCCTGCCATGCTCCCTTGGGTTCTGGTGAATGGAGAGGGCTGCATATTGCAGCAAAGACTTACCGGTAACACTCACAAACGGTAAAAAAACCAAAAAATTCAAATCACCCACCATCCCTAGAAGTCATATAAATCTAAATAAAAGTAAAAATCATAAACACATTAGGTATCACCTCGTCCAAAAATGCCTGATCTATCAAAATATAATAACATTTTTTCACTGTGTTTAGCACTGTAATGGAAAATAGAGCCCAAAGTCAAAAATGGCACTTTTTGCCATTTTGAAAAATATTAAAAATTAAAAAGTGATCATAAGATTGTACAGTCCTAAAAATGGTAGCATTGAAAACGTCAAAAGTTGCAAACATCAAAAGTCACAAAAAAATGACAATACCCACAGCTCTGCATGAAAGTATGAAAAAGTTATTTGTGCCAGAAGTTAGAAAAATTTAAAAAAATTTTTTAAAGGAGGCTTTCATTTTTGTAAATGTATGAAAACATTGTAAAACCTATACAAATTTGTTATAAAGTAGACAAGTCATTTGGGGCTCACAGTAAAAGCCATAAAATCCAAGCCCACAAGAAAGCGTTTTTTCACCAATTTCACTGCATTTGAATATTTTTCCCACTTCCCAGTACACAGCATGGAATATTAAATACCATCACTATGAAGTGAAATTTGTTACGCAAAAAATAAGCCATCACAGAGCTCTTCACAAAGTGAGAAATGGAAATGGAAAAAAAAGGGCCAGGGTCAGGACAGGCAATTTTATAAGATGACAATAAAACCAAGAGCAAAAGCAAAATAAATGCAAAAAAAATCTGTTTATGTGGCTACTGCTACAAAAGCACTGATAAAGACCAAGAAACCTGGACCCTGGAAACCTGGACCCACCTTGGAGTTAAAGATGCAGTATTGTATCTACTTCACCAAATAAACTCCTATACTGAGGTGGCATACTCAAAGGTGCACCTGATGTTCTTCAACTTCTCAAGAGCATTTAAAGCGGTATTCCCATCTGGGCATTTACATTTAATTAAATTCATTTGCCACATGTAAACATTTCTTCAATTGGATGTTAATTAAAAAAAAATGTTCCTGTGTGAAGATAATTTCTCATAAATGTAGTCATGTTGTCCCTTAGAAACCAGATAGCTTCCTCGGATACGGCCACGTCACACTCTGGCAGCGGTGGTCAGACTTGCGCTATAGAGTCCTGCCGGACCACCAGGATTTAGCAATCATTACCATAGGGTGGCTGTGCGACATGCAGTAACTCCCGGACATTTTATATACAATAACCTTTTGTTTATTTGTGCACTCAATCCATCAGAGGTGGCCATATCCGAGAAAGCCATCTAGTTTCTAAGGGACAACAACATGGCTACATTTATGAGAAATTATCTTCACACAGGAACATTTTTTTAATAACATCTAATTGAAGAAATGTTTATATATGGCAGATTAATGAAACTGAATGTGAGTGCACAGATGAGAATATCCCTTTAACATTCAACCTGGCCGGTTGTGTGTGAAGCTGTGGGCTATGAATGTCCCAGAGGGGCTAATTGATTGGAAACTATTTAGTGGGTTGCCCTCAGGTAGTGCAATTAGGGTCCAATATGTCATATATAAGCATTAATAACATTGTGTGCCCCTCAGGGCAGTGTTCTGTCGCTTTATGTTTTTGCCCCATATACTACAGATTTTAAGTATCATTCTCCATTGTGTCATCTACAAACATTTTCACATAACAGCGCTATTATTGCTAGGGTGGGCTCTGAAGGGAAATTAGTATACTGGGATTTGGTGGAAACTGTATCATTAGTAATCACAGGAAATTGATTAAAATTGTTGATACCTATAAGTATCTTGGTATCTATATAGAAAAGAAATTAAACTGGGAATGTAACACAGAAAAAGTGAAAAAGGCGAATTTGATGCTTTTTCTTACGTAAATTGAAATCATTTAATATCAGTAATTATCTCCTACATGTGGTTTATAAGATGACCAATGCTAGTACTATTTGGGAGGATAATAGGTTTGGACCATGACAGTTACATGGCTGTGTTGCTATGTAGGATCCTGTTAATATTTTGTTCAATTTTGGGAAATCCTGTATATCCACTGTATTCAGTTATTCCATTCTAAAAGAGAACTCAGGACAGGACATATAGAGAACGGTGTAGGAAGTCCTTCCTTTCCGTAGCAAATAATTTGTACGTTTTTTGTATTGTATGTTTTTAATTGTAACTGTAATTTGATGGATATGTTATATGTGTTGTATATATATATTACACCGACATTAAACATTGTATGGAGGTGAATGTAATGAGCAGCAGTCTGTGAACTGAAGAAGAAGAAAAAATTGGGTGATATGGACAATATGAAAATGACTTATAAGGGTAAATGAATTACACAATGGTTGAAAAGTAGATTAGGATGTACTCTGATGTATGGTATGTTCCGATACAGCTATCAATTTAACACTGCTTTTACTGGGGTAGGGATAGGGAGCTGCTTATTTTAGTAAGCAGCATATTCGGGTGACAGGTCTTCTTTAAATTTCTTCATTTATTTAGTTAAAAAAGCCTCTAATAAAACCCAATAGAACACCAGCACCCCAACATGGCCGGAAGAAGCTGCTGCCAGGCAAAACCCAGGGTCAGGCGAGGACACTGCTGGTTTTCTATTGGATTTGATGAGAGGCCATTTTATCCTAAATATTTTATGGTTATATGGAATTAAATTGATATTACTCATATCAGATATTTTATTTGTGCATTATGCATATGCACCACTTGGTGGCACCATATCTCTGTCTATAAAATGCATAATATTGGTAATAAAATAGGAGGTTTGAAACAAATATGAATATATTATTGTTAGTATTATTTAAATTTTCTTCTGTTTTGTAAACTATCTATGGGACTCTCTCATTCTGAAACACTGAATGCTTTTCTAGCCTCGTCGAAAGCATTTAGATTGTCCCTATAGCAAGTCTTATGCGTATCTATTCGCAGGTTTCTTGATTTAGTGATATTTCAGTAAACTTTCATCCTACATGACTGTGTTATGTTTTTATATATTTACATATCCCGTTCACAATTTTATATAGGGACACTAACTTTTGAAAATACACCTACACTGCAGCCTTCATTTGTCTCTTTATTGAAAACTCTTAATTGCCGGCCCTAGTCAAAAGCTTCTCTCTCAGCTAAATCAGATCCCTACACTGTACTGAAGAGATGCAAATGCATCAAAACAGTGCAGCTGGGAATCTGTTCATTTTGGAATATATATACTGGTTTGGCTGTAATGCTTGATGTTAAAGGGGCTGCCTTACAAGGTAGCTAAAGAGGCATTGCTTTCAAGGCTATAATGCCATCAATGGCTATAAGTCTCCCCATGCCTACAATTGACAATGTCTCAGTAAGGAGAACTCTTAATTCATGACCCCAATAATCTGATTCCTTATGTGGCAAAGACATACTGTACATCTGTACATGCTTTATATCACATAAACTAGCTGTCTTAGACATTTTCTGAGAGAATCTTTGGAGTTATCCAAAAAGGAGGTGGGATGAACTAAAGGTGGAAGGACAAAAAAGGAGTAGAGTCAGCAATTTATCACACTAGTTGTTGGAAGAGTAGACTAGAGAGACTAAAGATGCATCAAATGTAGCTTTTGTGATAAATCTGGCAATTTCACTTTCTAAAACTTAGATAGCTATTGCAAATTTGTCCTACTACAAACATGCAATTGTAAATCTGCTGGCAAGTAGTGCCTTAGCACACTGTTAAATCTTTAGATGCCACGGTCATAGCACCCACTGTGTTCTTAAAGGAATTAGGATTTTTGGTCTACAAACCACATTAATTGGGGATCATTTATCTTTAGTCAGGACATTTTGTGGATGTGGTTTTTTTTGGTTCTTTCCGGGTTTTGTACTTGCTATATATATAAGGTAGTTGAGTCTGTTTTAAGTCACACAAAACTCCCATACATTTCTACAACCCTTCTTAATTTATTCTGCACCTGATCAAGACTGGAGTGTATTTGCCACATTTTAACCACAAATTGAGCAAAAACTGGATTTTAAAGATATATAAGGCGCAACACTGAAAATTCTTGTACTAACTTTGCTCAGGGAGTGGGAAATTCGCAAATTAAGGTGCAAATATACTAATGTGCCAAAAACGTTGGAAATATAGGAAAAAAAGATAAATGACCTGCAAAGGTTTAAAATTATGCTTGTCACCTTTGTGAAGAATTTAGAACTCTGCATTCCTTATAAAAATCCTTTTTATATATCCAAATTAGGCCTCCGCAGCACATCTAGTCTACCTGCTGCCTTGTCTGATACTCTATGATGTAATTGATTGTCTCCAAATCTGTGCAGGCACAATGGTGCTTGGCGTAAGCTGCTTCCTTCGTGCGGCTTCCGGGTGAACATGCTCAGCCGCATTGAAGATAAGGAGTGTGGTAACAGCCACACTGTATATAACACCATTATGTTAGCAAATAAATAAAATCATTGACATTGGGAATGGTCTTTGTTACTCAAAGCAACCAACCACTGCATAAGCGATTATGTTTAAAGAGCACTATAGGAAATGAAAACCGATTTTAAGATTAGTTGCATTAGGAAACAAAGTGCACGGAGATGGAAAAGGTTCTGCCTATACATTTACTTTTATTACGTACAATCACAGTACACTGCGATAAATATAATACCTACAAAATATATATATTTGTGTGTATTTTTATCCTACTCTTTAACCACTGTGTTTCTATGGTGACATAGCCTCTGTACAAATGTCTCTGCAAACAATTTCGCTCATGTTTTAATCTCACGCATTATTTTTCTCACTTCTAAAAATAAACAACGGAAATCATCATATATGATACATTATTTCCCCATTCAGTTACAGATATACATCATGGCTGCAGTCCAAGGTTCTTGGTTTCTGTAGGAATTCATAAAAAGCAATGAGCTTCTGTTGGTCTTTACCCCAGGAGCACAGTGACGGAACCACGTGTAAACCCGCAGATTCTTACCACACCAACTACAGAAATACATATGTTTCATAACTAATGCTGAGATGATCATTACATTTCTGTTGTGATCAACAGGGAATTGTGACTTGTTTTTATCTCCTGTACAACAGTTTCTAATGCAACTGGTTTGTCTATTGCGCAAGTAACCGTCAATCTACAAATGAAATTCAAGCGTGACAAACCAGGGACATTTTTCAGGCATTGTAACTGTAGTAATCTTCTTATGTTTGTTATCCATGGCCTCCTTCCTTCTAAAATCAACTTTTAAAATTATGCTAATTAGTCAGAAGGGACTGTTACACAGTCTCACCCCTCTTCATTTTCCCTCAGCACTTCCCCTCTTCCTCTGCAAGGTGGTGCTCTGTTAACTCCCCCAGAGCCATACTGTTTAATTAGCATCATTTTCACAGTTGAATTTAGAAGGAAATAGGGCATATATAACAAATCTAAGAAGATTTCCACAGTCACAGGTCCTGGGGTTATCTCCTATGGTTTATCATGATAGATTTTGATGGTAGATTGCCTTTAAATAAAGTTAATTTTTTTCCATTTTATCTCTTGAAAGCATGTCCTGGTATATCATGTATGAAACTGTAATAACTATAATCACCAGTATAAAAATAAAGGAGTACCAGGTTACAAAGGGTAATGAACAAAAGTGGTTTGTAGATATGGACACTGTGTGGATGTGATTCCACAAGGGGTGATAGAAGCAAATTGTGGTGGTGCCAGGGGTTGAACCCCCATTATTTATTGAGAGAAAGCTGACATAGAATGTAAAGAATCTGAGCAAAGCAGAAGAGAAGGTTTTTTTACTCCTTTTATTGGATACCCGTTATAAAAAGCCAAATTAATTGTTTTTATATATGAAGAGATCTATTTACCCAACTCCATAAAGCATTTTTGAAGGTGAAAGCAAAACTTTCTTGTACATATAAATAGCTCTAAGTAGTCATGAGGGGTAGAGATCCCATAGATCTAGTCATGCTGTGATGTAGCTTAAACATATGGTGAAAAATAGAAATGGAAAAATTGAAGGTTATGCAGTTTGGCCATGGAAAGACATAGTACAATTATATTTTAAATAGGGAAATAAAACTGAAGTAAAAGACTTTTCAATAAATCTTTTCCACGAGACAGGTCACCGCATGTACCTGTGTCTTTGCCTCCAGTGAGGGCTTCAGCCTTTCCCTGTTATCCACATGCTGCACTTTGTCTTTTCTACACAACTTCCTGTTTCTCACTCCTTCAGTCCATCTGCCATGGCAGCCTCCAGTGTGTATTTTATCTCTCTGTCTCACTGACATACACAGGGAGGTGGAGGGGGAGCAGCAGGATGAGTCATCATCTCCTGCTGCAGGTTCTACATTCACACAACTTCCTCTTTCTCCTGTAGTCAGGCCATCTGTCATGGCAGCCTCCATTGTGTATTTTTTCCCTCTGTCCATCTCACTGACACACTCAGGGAGGTGGAGGGGGAGCAGCAGGATGAGTCATCATCTCCTGCTGCAGGCTCTACATCCACATGCTGCACTTTGCTTCTGTATACAACTTCCTGTTTCTCACTCCTTCAGTCCATCTGTCATGGCAGCCTCCAGTGTGTGTTTTTTCCCTCTGTCCATCTCACTGACACACACAGGGAGGTGGAGGTGTGGCAGCAGGATGAGTCATCATCTCCTGCTGCAGGCTCTACATCCACATGCTGCACTTTGCTTCTGTACACAACTTCCTGTTTCTCACTCCTTCAGTCCATCTGTCATGGCAACCTCCAATGTGTATTTTTTCTCTCTGCCAGTCTCACTGACATATACAGGGAGGTGGGAGACTGAGCAACAGGATGAGTCATCATCTCCTGCTGCAGGTTCTACATCCACATTCTGCACATTGCATCTCTACTAGAGATGAGCGAGCACTAAAATGCTCGGGTACTCGTTATTCGAGACGAACAACCAAAGGAGGTGCTCCAGCGTCTGGGGTATAGAGAGTTGAAAGTTGCGCATGGAGACATTGGTGGACGCTGTGGAGGATCGTGGAGGATCGTGGAGGCAAAATGGACAGGAAACAGCAGGGGCAACATGCATGGATGCCTCTGAGGCTGCCTAATCTTGGGATGGAGCTGGCGGTCCACTGCCAGGCGAACTTTCGCCTGTCCAAGCCCCTGTCTCTCGGCTCCTCCCCACCCAAAATGGGCCTGGGGGCCAGAAGCGTTTACTTTGAAAAAATTATAATTTTCAAAGCAGACCGGGTCGTTTGAATATTTCACCTAGGAATAATGGAATAGCATAGTGGTTCTATTTTTAATAGTTTTTTCGGAAATGTTTCCATGATTAAGAGCGACAGTATGGGGCATCCATATTGCGCTGCTATGTTTGCAACTTCAGGTCTCCAGCATGGCGGCGACAGATGGGCCGAGTTCCACTATGTATCTGGTGAAACACCTGAAAATTCTGCCTGACACAGCTCGTTTGATAAGGGGACCATGTATGGAGGCAGTGAACTAGTAGTAGATTAAAGGTGCTGCAGTTAAAACTATGTTAGTTGGATCTTGGGATGGAGCTGGCGCTCCGCTGCCAGGCGAGCTTTCACCAATCCAAGCCCCTGTCTCTAGGCTACTCCCCAGACAGCACTTCTAAGAACCTTTTGTATAAGATCAAGTGTAGTAGTGTTCTTATAAGTTTGGGTTTTGGCGGGTGAGGGGAATGTAAACAGATGCGCAAGAAGCGCTGAAATAATATCGGTAAATGATAAAAGTTTGCCAGTATATTTTGTGGATTACACAGCAGGGTGGCGACAAAGTTAACAAGTTTGATGTGGAAGCCATGAAAACAACCCAAAATTCTGCCTGACACAGTTCGTTTGATAAGGAGACCATGTATGGAGGCAGCTATATGGTCGACTTTTGGAGGCAGCTATGGCGATGACGTGTGGAGGTAGCAATGGAGACAACGTGTGGAGGCAGCTAAAAAGACGATGTGTGGAGGCTGCTATGGAGACAATTTAATTTGGATAGTGCCTGTATGTGGTAGTCCAAAAAAGTTTTCAAACCAGAGGAGCAGGTAGCTGGTCCTCCAGAAAAATTAAATAGATTGAGTGCCTGTATGTGGCACTCCCAAAAATTGTTTAAAACAGAGGACCGGGTATGGTGGCGCTCCAGAAAAATTAAATACATAGAGTATTATAGCTAGAGCCAGTTGGCCCTGGCAAAAAATAGCCAGTTTCCTCTGCTTTAGTGTACAAAGAGGAGGAGAAGGAGGACAATGAGGAGGAGGAGTGCATACATTATCCAGGTTAAGCTTCTTTCACCTGGTGGAGAATGAAAATCCGGAGAAATCCAGGCTTTATTCATCTTGATAAGCGTCAGCCTGTCAGCGCTGTCAGTCGACACGCGTGTACGCTTATCGGTCATGATGCCACCAGCTGCACTGAAAACCCGCTCGGACAACACGCTAGCGGCAGGGCAGGCAAGAACCTCCAATGCGTACAGCGCCAGTTTGTGCCACATATCCAACTTTGAAACCCAATAGTTGTAGGGAGCTGTGTGATCATTTAGGACGATGGTATGGTCAGCTACGTACTCCCTCACCATCTTTCTGTAAAGATCAGCCCTACTCTGCCGAGACTGGGGACAGGTGACAGTGTCTTGCTGGGGTGACATAAAACTGGCAAAGCCCTTGTAAAACGTACCCCTGCCAGTGCTGGACAAGCTGCCTGCTCGCCTACTCTCCCTCGCAACTTGTCCCGCAGAAGTACGCCCTCTCCAGCTAGCGCTGTCAGAAGGGAAATACTGTTTCAGCTTGTGCACCAGGGCCTACTGGTATTCATGCATTCTCACACTCCTTTCCTCTCCAGGGATGAGAGTGGAAAGATTTTGCTTGTACCGTGGGTCCAGGAGAGTGAATACCCAGTAATTGGTGCTGGAATAAATTCTTTGAACGCGAGGGTCACGGGATAGGCAGCCTAGCATGAAATCTGCCATATGCGCCAGAGTCCCAACGCGCAAGAATTCATTCCCCTCACTGGCCTGACTCTCCATTTCCTCCTCCTCCAACTCCTCCAACTCCTCTTCTTCTGCCCATACACGCTGAACAGTGAAGGACTGAACAATGGTCCCCTCTTCTGTCTCGCCAACATTCTCCTCCTCTTCCTCCTCATCCTCCTCCACCTCCTCCGATATGCGCTGAGAAACAGACCTAAGGGTGCTTTGGCTATCAACAAGGGAATCTTCTTCCCCCGTCTCTTGTGACGAGCGCAAAGCTTCCGACTTCATGCTGTCCAGAGAGTTTTGCAACAGGCCAAGCAGCGGGATGGTGAGGCTGATGATGGCGGCATCGCCACTGACCATCTGTGTTGACTCCTCAAAGTTACTCAGCACCTGACAGATATCAGACATCCACGTCCACTCCTCATTGTAGACTTGAGGAAGCTGACTGACCTGACTACCAGTTCTGGCGGAAGTTGACATCTGGCAGTCTACAATCGCTCTGCGCTGCTGGTAAACTCTGGATAACATGGTTAATGTTGAATTCCACCTCGTGGGCACGTCGCACAACAGTCGGTGAGCGGGCAGTTGGAGGCGGCGCTGCGCTGCCCTTAGAGTGGCAGGATCTGTGCTGGACTTCCTGAAATGTGCACAGATGCAGCGCACCTTCGTGAGCAAATCAAACAGATTGGGGTATGTCTTGAGGAAACGCTGAACTATGAGATTTAACACATGGGCCAGGCATGCAGAGCCGCCACCAGGTTACTGCCGTTGTCACACACAACCATGCCTGGCTTCAGGTTCAGCGGTGCCAGCCACAGATGAGTCTGCGCCGTGATGCCCTGTAATAGCTCTTGGGCGGTGTGCCTTTTATCGCCTAGGCTCAGCAGTTTGAGCACCGCCTGCTGTCGCTTGGCGACGGCACTGCTGCTGTGCCTAGAGCTACCGACTGATGGCACCATGCCCACGGATGGTAATTCGGAGGAGGAGGTGGAGGAGGCATAGTAGGCCTTTGAGACCTGGACCGATGTAGGCCCCGCAATCCTCGGCGTCGGCAGTATTTGAGGTTTCGAAAGGCCTCGGTCTCTACCAGCCTATAGGGCAGCATCTCCAGGCTAAGCAGTTTGGAGATGTGGACGTTGAGGGCTTGGGCGTGTGGGTGGGTTGCACTATACTTCCTTTTGCGCTCCAGCGTCTGGGGTATGGAGAGCTTAACGCTGGTGGATGCTGTGGAGGATCGTGGAGGCGAAGATGGGGTTTTCGCACGGGAGGTGTTTGGGCCGGGATCCTGGGCAGGGGGCTGACTAGCAGATGACACAGGGGAAGGAGCAGTGGTGTGCCCGGCCGGAGGTGAACGGGCTTGGTGCCATTGAGTGGGGTGTTTAGCATTCATATGCCTGCGCATACTGGTGGTAGTCAAGCTAGTAGTGGTGGAACCCCTGCTGATCCTGGTTTGGCACAGGTTGCACACCACAGTCCGTCGGTCATCCGGTGTTTCTTTAAAGAAACTCAAGACTTCTGAAAATCTAGCCCACGCCACGGGAGCTTGACTACAGGAAACATTTGGCGCTGATGCACCAAATCTGGCCCTGCCTCTCCGTCTGGCCCCACCACTGCCTCTTCCAACCTGTTCTGCTATAGGACTCACCTCCGTCTCAGAAGCACTGTGTTCACCCGGCCTATCAACCCAGCTTGGGTCTGTCACCTCATCATCCTCCGATCCCTCAGTCTGCTCCCCCCTCGGACTTCCTGCCCTGACAACAACTTCACCACTGTCTGACAACCGTGTCTCCTCATCGTCCGACACCTCTTTACACACTTCTTCCACTACGTCAATAATGTCATCATCACCCACAGACTGCGACCGGTGGAAAACCTGGGCATCGGAAAATAGCTCAGCAGCAACCGGACAAGTGGTTTGTGACTGTGGGAAGGGTCCAGAAAACAGTTCCTCAGAGTATGCCGGTTCAAATGCCAAATTTTGCTGCTAGGGGGCAGACTGGGGGGAAGGAGGCTGAGGTGGAGGAGCTGGAGGAGTGCTGATTTCGATGACATGGGTGGACTGCGTGGAAGACTGACTGGTGGACAAATGACTAGAAGCATTGTCCGCAATCCACGACATCACCTCTTCGCACAGTTCTGGCCTCAACAGTGCTCTACCACGAGTCCCAGTAACTTGAGACATGATGAACCTAGGGAGTGTAGCTCTGCGGCGTTCCCCTGCTCCCTCATCAGCAGGTGGTGTCTCATCCCACCCAGGACCACGGCCTCTGACCCCTGCAGTAGTTGGACGCCCATGTCCACGCCCTCGTCCTCTACCCTTAGCCCTCGGGTTAAACATTTTCCAAATTAAAGTGTAAACTTAAAATTTTTTTTTTTGTGTTTAACGATGCTATCCTATTGCTATGGCTAGTTTCTAACCTACACTGACAACACACAACTGGATTTTGTGCTGTGCCTGATGACTTTGAGTTTTAAAAAGAAATAAACGTAAAAAAAAATAAATCAGCAGACTGTGCCTAATTCAAATCAAACCCCTAATAAATTGTCCCACTTCGGTGTTTGAGGTGGATATGTGTGTCACTAAGAGCTAAACACAACGGTCGCAAGACTCCCAGCAAATTCCTCACAATATGGTACTAGCTGCACTACTAATGCCAGCAAGCCCAGCCACAAGCAAACAAAAAAAAGTAAAATATAACGCTATTGTAGGCCTAAGTAAGCCGTTGGGGTTCTCCTATGGCTATTTTCTAGCCTACACTGAAAGCACACTGCTTTGCCAGATTACTTTGAGTTATAAAAAAAAATAAACGTAAAAAAAAATAAATCAGCAGACTGTGCCTAATTCAAATCAAACCCCTAATAAATTGTCCCACTTCGGTGTTTGAGGTGGATATGTGTGTCACTAAGAGCTAAACACAACGGTCGCAAGTCTCCCAGCAAATTCCTCACAATATGGTACTAGCTGCACTACTAATGCCAGCAAGCCCAGCCACAAGCAAACCAAAAAAAGTAAAATATAACGCTATTGTAGGCCTAAATAAGCCGTTGGGGTTCTCCTATGCCTATTTTCTAGCCTACACTGAAAGCACACTGCTTTGCCAGATTACTTTGAGTTAAAAAAAAAAATAAACGTAAAAAAAAATAAATCAGCAGACTCTGCCTAATTCAAATCAAACCCCTAATAAATTGTCCCACTTCGGTGTTTGAGGTGGATATGTGTGTCACTAAGAGCTAAACACAACGGTTGCAAGACTCCCAGCAAATTCCTCACAGTATGGTACTAGCTGCACTACTAGTGCCAGCAAGCCCAGCCACAAGCAAACAAAAAAAAGTAAAATATAACGCTATTGTAGGCCTAAGTAAGCCGTTGGGGTTCTCCTATGGTTATTTTCTAGCCTACACTGAAAGCACACTGCTTTGCCAGATTACTTTGAGTTATAAAAAAAAATAAACGTAAAAAAAAATAAATCAGCAGACTGTGCCTAATTCAATTCAAACCCCTAATAAATTGTCCCACTTCGGTGTTTGAGGTGGATATGTGTGTCACTAAGAGCTAAACACAACGGTCGCAAGTCTCCCAGCAAATTCCTCACAATATGGTACTAGCTGCACTACTAATGCCAGCAAGCCCAGCCACAAGCAAACCAAAAAAAGTAAAATATAACGCTATTGTAGGCCTAAATAAGCCGTTGGGGTTCTCCTATGCCTATTTTCTAGCCTACACTGAAAGCACACTGCTTTGCCAGATTACTTTCAGTTATAAAAAGAAATAAATGTAAAAAAAAATAAATCAGCAGACTGTGCCTAATTCAAATCAAACCCCTAATAAATTGTCCCACTTCGGTGTTTGAGGTGGATATGTGTGTCACTAAGAGCTAAACACAACGGTCGCAGGTCTCCCAGCAAATTCCTCACAGTATGGTACTAGCTGCACTACTAGTGGCAGCAAGCCCAGCCACAAGCAAACAAAAAAAAGTAAAATATAACGCTATTGTAGGCCTAAGTAAGCCGTTGGGGTTCTCCTATGGCTATTTTCTAGCCTACACTGAAAGCACACTGCTTTGCCAGATTACTTTCAGTTATAAAAAGAAATAAATGTAAAAAAAAATAAATCAGCAGACTGTGCCTAATTCAAATCAAACCCCTAATAAATTGTCCCACTTCGGTGTTTAAGGTGGATATGTGTGTCACTAAGAGCTAAACACAACGGTAGCAAGTCTCCCTGCAAATTACTCACAATATGGTACTAGCTGCACTACTAATGCCAGCAAGCCCAGCCATAGGCAAACCAAAAAAAAGTAAAATAAAACGTTATTGTAGCCCTAAGAAGGGCTGTTGGGTTCTTGTAGAATCACTCCTGCCTAACACTATTCTAAAAGAACACCCTAACGCTTTCCCTGACCAGCAGCAGCTCTCTCCCTAGCGGCATCCAGACACAGAATGATCCGAGCAGCGCGGGCAGGGGCTAGTCTATTCCAGGGTCACCTGATAAGGCCAGCCAACCACTGCTATCGACGTGTAAGGGTACCACGTCATGCTGGGTGGAGTGCAGAGTCTCCTGGCTTGTGATTGGCTCTGTTTCTGGCCGCCAAAAATAACAACGGCGGGAAATGCCATTTTCTCGAGCGGGCGAAGTATTCGTCCGAGCAACGAGCAGTTTCGAGTACGCTAATGCTCGAACGAGCATCAAGCTCGGACGAGTGTGTTCGCTCATCTCTAATCTCTACACAACTTCCTCTTTCTCCTGTAGTCAGTCCATCTGTCATGGCAGCCTCCAGTGTGTCTTTTATCTCTCAGTCTGCCTCACTGACACACACACACACACACACACACACACCCACACACACGGAGGTGGAGGGGGAGCAGCAGGATGAGTCATCATCTCCTGCTGCAGATTCTACATTCACACAACTTCCTCTTTCTCCTGTAGTCAGTCCATCTGTCATGGCAGCCTCCAGTGTGTATTTTATCTCTCAGTCTGCCTCACTGACACACACACACACACACACACACACACGGAGGTGGAGGGGGAGCAGCAGGATGAGTCATCATCTCCTGCTGCAGATTCTACATTCACACAACTTCCTCTTTCTCCTGTAGTCAGTCCATCTGTCATGGCAGCCTCCAGTGTGTGTTTTATCTCTCAGTCTATCTCACTGACACAGGGAGGTGGAGGGGGAGCAGCAGGATGAGTCATCATCTCCTGCTGCAGGTTCTACATTCACACAACTTCCTCTTTCTCCTGTAGTCAGTCCATCTGTCATGGCAGCCTCCAGTGTGTGTTTTATCTCTCAGTCTATCTCACTGACACAGGGAGGTGGAGGGGGAGCAGCAGGATGAGTCATCATCTCCTGCTGCAGGTTCTACATTCACACAACTTCCTCTTTCTCCTGTAGTCAGTCCATCTGTCATGGCAGCCTCCAGTGTGTGTTTTTTCCCTCTGCCCATCTCACTAACACAGGGAGGTGGAGGGGGAGCAGCAGGATGAGTCATCATCTCCTGCTGCAGTTTCCTCCAATTTACCATTTACATGTCTATGCAGAGTGCACAGAAGTTTACACGCAGCAATAATGCAAGCATCAGGGGCGATGAATGAATTGGTGAGCATTTAGGGATTATTATTAAGGCAGTAAAGGCACATAGGCAGTTTATGTTAAAGAGTGGCCAACCTCTTTAAACTTTATTTTCGTGACCAGAACCAGGCATCTGCTCCCAAGGCAAATACAATTGTTAGGTGTATCCAGTGAGGCAAAGATCCTGATAAGGACATAGTTTTACGATAAAAAAATCACTGGTCAGACCACACATGTAATATTGTGTACAGTTTTCGGGACCAGTGTATACAAAGGATATAGTAGAACTGGTACAGTTGCAGAGGAGAGCAACCAAGATTATTAACCGGTTAAGGACCGGGCCCTTTCCCGTTTTTTCATTTCCATTTTTCACTCCCCACCTTCAAAAATCTATAACTTTTTTATTTTTACACGTAAAAAGCTATGTGATGGCTTGTTTTTTGCGTAACAAATTGCACTTCATAGTGATCACATTGAATATTCCATGCCATGTACTGGGAAGCGGGAAAAAAATTCCAAATGCTGTGAAAATGGTGAAAAAACGCATTTATGTCGTATTCTTGTGGGCTTGGATATTACGGCTTTCACTTCACGCCACAAATGACGCATCTGATTTATTCTTTGGGTCAGTACAATTACAGGGATACCAAATTTGCATAGGTTTTATAATGTTTTCATACATTTACAAAAATTTAAACCTCATGTACAAAAATTTTGTTTTTATTTTGCCATCTTCTTGTGCTTATAACTTTTTTATACTTCGTTTTATGGAGTTGAGGGTGGTGTCATCTTTTGCGACTTTTGATGATGTTTTCAATGATATTATTTTTAGGACTGTACGACCTTTTGATCACTTTTTATAGAATTTTTACATTTTTTTTAAATGGCAATAAAAGTGCCAGTTTTGACTTTGGACGCGATTTTCCGTTACAGGGTTAAACGCAGTGAAAAAACGTTATTATATTTTGATAGATCAGGCATTTTCGGACGCGGCGATACCTAATGTGTTTTTGATTTTTACTGTTTATTTATATTTATATCAGTTCTAGGGAAAGGTTGGTGATTTGAAATTTTAGGTTTTTTTATTATAATTTTTTTTTTCACTTTTTTTTTATTTTTATTTTTACTATTTTTCAGACTCCCTAGGGTACTTTAACCCAAGGTTGTCTGATCGATCCTACCATATACTGCCATACTACAGTATGGCAGTATATGGGGATTTTACTCCTCATACATTACAATGTGCTGATAGCACATTGTAATGAATGGGTTAACCAGTCACGGGGAGCTTTGCTGGCGGCGATCAGCAAGAAAACACCCTTGATCAGTGCCGGCACCGATTCCGGGTGTTACCGGTAAGCCTTTGCTGCAATATGCAGCAGAGACTTACCGGCTATGGAGAGGGCTCAGCCCGCGAGCCCTCTCCATGCATCGGAACGCGGTCGCGAACCGGTTAATATAATGACAGATTACTAACTTTGGGGTTTTTCAGTTAAGAATAAAGGTGGCCTCATGACCTCATAAAATGTAGAAATATTTAAATAAGTAGAAAATATTATAATGATTTTTTTTATTCCTAGGCCTGGGGCCAGGGCAAAGGGACATCCTCTACTCCTAGAGGAGAGGCGGTTCTACCATCGCCATAGACAAAGGTTCTTTACTGTAAGAGCAGGGAGACTATGAAGCTCTCTGCTGAGGAAATTGTTATGGTGGACTCTTTGTAAACAAAAATATAACATATCATGGGAACAAAACATTTTGTTATTTTGACTGCCATATTTGAGGCAAATGGAATTTACTATGGGTCAATTGGAATCAGCTTTGTAGCGGTCTTGTTTGCCTTCCCCTGTATTTACAGGATTTGTAGGTTGGACTTGATGGACCAATGCCTTTGAACAAATGCACAAGTCAGTGAGTATAACCTTATTTAGTTATTGCTTTTAAATCACAGGCCCAGTACATTTATTCACAGGCTTTTTAATAAGCTTAGTACATCTGGTGCATCTCCCATTCAGCTAAAAATAAATAAATAAAATTTTTTTCCATGTTAATCTCAAATTTTTCAGGTTAAAAAAGTACATTGTATAATAGTGTTCTAAGATGGACAATTACTTTATGTTCAACCTTTGGTTACTGTTTTGTCTGAGATTTTGCTTTACAACTAATTAATTAAAGAAACATATTGTTATACCTGCTAAAAAAGAATGCTAGATAATAGATTATTCTAAATGAAAAAAGACTTCCTCTATGATGAGCATTTACAAAGGTTCTACAAGTTATAAATAAATTATCTTTCCTTGACAGGTATTTCACTTCAGCCTCAATTTGTTGTCAGTTCCCTCATTTTCCAGTAATGTATTCCACAAAAGGGTATCATTAATGTGAATGCCTGCTGGTTCTGAGCAAGAGGAGAAACAATGTCAGAAGTTATTCCATGGTCCTCTATGTTTCACAAGTTATTACTTTATAAAGAGTATTTTTAAATAATTTTCTTTGAAAATAGATGTTGCCCAGAAAACTAGGAAATAATCAATTTATAATCCATGCCTCCATTCATACCCTTGCCTGGCATTTTATGCTTCAGTAGTCATCAGGGGCCAGATTAAGAGTACATTCATACAGCGGTATTTCGGGCAGACATACAGCTGTGGGCTGGAGAGGAGTAGAAGGTGACCGCTCCCCCCTCCATACAAAAAAACTCTGCACGGCCGCAGACACAGGGAAAAGATAGAGCATGTGTTGCACCGTACTGCCGCCGGGCCGCAATTGCCATCCCTGGGAAAGTATATGCGGCCGCAAATTTGCAGCCGCATATACATCCCCCCAGACGGCCGTGTGAATGAGACCTAAGGGTGCTGTAATGCCCAAAAACTAATACTGAATAAATAATAAACAAATCTTTATTTCTATAGGACGGGGACTGATCTGCCAAGCTCTGCCTAGATCTCTGCTTGCTGACCACAGGTGCGGGGCTCGTTATATCACACATCTCTGATTACTCTCTATGATACTAATAAGCTGTGCACCTGTTTGAAGATGGTCAGATTTCTATCCACTGGAAGTAAACATAGAAGCTTCCTATAGAAGTAGAGCAAGCAGAGATCTAGAGAACCTTGAGGAATAAATAACAGAAAATATATTGGAAAATTGTATAACTTTTCACTGTACAAACAATAACATTAAGGTCTTACAAAACCCCACAGTTTTACCACAACTTTGTTAGGCAGCACTAGTATTGATATTGTTCTAAGATACTTGTTATGGCGTTCTTGTCATTCTTATTAACAACATCCTCATAACGTGTTAATAAGAATTGTTTTTAGATGTCTTGTTTCTTATGTCTGTAGATTGTGGGGCTGAGCTACTGGGCATGTATAAACACCAGCATTAGTTGTATGTGGTAGAAATACTGTGGGAAATCTAAAAATACCAGACAACAGTGACAACATTACAGTATGTAAAAGCAATATGTATATAAAGGCATATTCTTACAAATACATCTAAAATAGAACAACAAACCAACCCCTTTATAGCAATTTTATACATATATTTTAAAGAAATTAATGCAAAAAAATAGCAATATGTTTTGAACTGTCAATTACCAATTCATTCTATGATAATTTGTTTATGAATTCAAATGGTCAAAGGAAAAGCCAAAACAAGTAACTATTCGAGAAGCTAAGAAAGGGCTTTTTGGTAAAAAAGAAATAAAAAAGCACACAATACATTTGCATCAACTGAGATCCTATTTTTTCTTGGAGTACACACAAGCGTGGTAGACCACACTTTTCAATCAGCCAAAAAGGAAATAATACAAAGTAAATCATATTTTGGATTTTGTTCACATATTGTATTGAGGTTTGTTTAGGACAATGTAGCAGATTGACTGCAAAAATTTTGATCTCAATGGATCCTAATGTATACAAAGGTGATAGGTATAATATACCTATACTCCAAACACAAACAACGAGTGCATGATCCACCTACCATTCAAAGATTGGCAACAGAATAAAGAAAAATGCAAATGTGATTTCACAACCAACACCAAATATAATGAAAAATATATAGAAGGCATGTCATTCTGCCTATCCTTGCCAGTTTGAAGGATTTTCTGAACCACAAGCCTCTTTAGGCATGACAGGGTAAGGATTGGAGTGGGCAGAAGGAGGTGGGAGCGTGAACATCCTGGACAACTGCATTTAATGTAGCCTCCTCCAGAAAATTGGCGGAGCCTATAGTCGAGTTGTCCACCAGGTCATACCTGGTCTTAATCAGTCTTATCTGGCAGAGATTACATATGTCCAGTTCTGTAGCTCATAAAGACAGAAGCCGTAGTGTGATGAGATCTTTATCTTTAATATGACACAAAAAGTATGTTTACAGGTACTACAGAGCCAAAGATATGGGCTTCTAAAGTGACCTGCACCCTGCAACCAATAAACTTTAATGAATTCCCCGAAGTATGAGTAAAACAAGTTAAAAAATAATGCTGTCATCTAGCAATGTGACACAAAAAAAACCAATCATGACAAAAAACCATAAGGTAGCAATCAGGTAATAATTGAAGTTAGATGTAAAAGGGAATCACTAGATGGCAGTATAGTCTGCATACAAATTCTGCCCAAATTGAACATAAAGGGAGTAAACTGTAAAGTCTTAAGCAATTAAATTAAATCAGAGACATATGCACCAGGCAGTTGAAGCATACCTGTCACAAGAAATGTCATTTTTAGCTGGTGACAGGGTCCAAGGCTTATGCTATACTGATTTATTTTAAAAATTGCCTTTGTCAGCATTCTGACTTATTTCAGTAGTTTATAATAGTTTATTTTACAAAACTTGGCTCCCTGCTAGCAGCATGCAGTGAGTACCGGGACTCATTACACACTGCTGATAGGGAGTCAGCTGGCAGAGAATCTAGGTTTTGAGCCCCCTAGATGTCAGTCTGATATATATCTTATTGCATGGAGATGTTGTATAATATACAACTGCCTGGGTGGTGCATGTGATAGTATGAGTGATTGTCTACTGATGTGTCCCTGCAGAGTTGTAAGTGTTTTGGCATGTGTAATATTGGGACAGGCCATATATTTCCCACTTTAGGTGGTTTTACTTCAAATACAGTTTTGGCTCTGAATGAGTAAATCTCCCCAGCTTTTGGTTTGCCGTGCTGTTACACGTAGATATGGGGCCAAATATAAACAAATTGGAGGGTCATATAATTCCATTGATCAATGTTTCTGTAGAATGGTTTACATTTCTGGCCATAGAGAATGATATCCTGTTATAAATTTCACCTACAGTGGACAAATTACTTGATTTTGGTTGCAATTGGGTTGCAAGTTTGTAAACATCTGTCCAAATCCTTGGTCAACATCACATTTTTGGTACAAAAAATAGATGGCAAGTGACCATAAGAATGACCTGGGCAAGGAAAGGATATGAAAAGATATATAAAAGGGTATGTTAGAAAGGAGGGGGGTTGACTTATAATCGAAGGTAACCACCGTTTAACTCCCTTTCCTCAGCTTTACAACCCCCCCCCCCTCCTTTCTAACATACCCTCTTATATATCTTTACATATCCTTTCCCTTGCGCAGGTCATAGGACATTCTTATGGTGCCTTGCCATCTATTTTTGGTATCTATCATTGGATCCAGGTAAGCCTAACCATCCCCGCCCCAACCGGTGCAGGCACTTTATAAATACATGTGCAAGCAGTTTACACATTCTTTCTAGTTCAAAGTTAAACAGAAAACCGGTGCAGGCACTTTAATAAAGGTGGGCCAATGTGTCAGAATGATTGGATCTAGGACTCTAAGGCAATCACATAGATCTAAATTGATGATGTTCATTGTGATTGCTTGTAACAAAATGTTGTTAAAATCAATAGAAAAGCTGATCAAAGGATTAATTGTTAAGCACCCACCATTTAGTTGTTGGTAAGTCTTGGCTTTAACAATGTTTTGAATTTTTCCTCACCTAATGGGGTATCTTACCCTGAGGGTCCTGTAGGGGTTTGTCCTGAAGTTCTTCTCAGATTCCTATTACCTCTGCATTATCTGAAATATTGGAAATTTCAAGATATGAAACCATTTCTTAAAAATACAGGATCTTGCAAAAATATGTTGGCCTTTTACTGCAGAAAAACTAATAAAATGGGAAAAGGTTAACTTTTTTTCCACCTTATTTATAACTAGCTGTAGCTCCCGGTGTAGCCCGGGATAGTAATAATCTCTTTCACTGACTGTCTCTGTCTCCCTGCCTCTATCCATCTTACCTCACACATAAGCTTTCTTATACTCATTGTCTATAGTTACCAATAAAAGCTCAGAGCTCATATTAATGACTTGTGGCAAAACAGCAACCAATCATGGCTCAGCTTCTAACTGCCACATCAGCAGCAGACAATAGCACCTGTATATTGTGGTTAATAAGTATATTTTTAAAAGTGCTGGGTTAAAATTTCAGTCACAGAATTTGGTGATTGTAAATGCCATGGTGCAGATTCCTATAGCGGACATACACACACACACACACATACACTCAGCTTTATATATTACATATACCCAGTAAGGCCCCATGAACATGAAGATTTATGGTGGCCACAAGCTAGCCGTATGAATGGCAGCTAGCACACGGGTACCATAGAACTGCATGGGTACTGCATGGTATAGAGAGCACATACGTGTGTCCCCATACTGTGTCATTGCCAGAAAAAAGAGAGCATGCTCTATCTTTTGCTTTACACATGGCCTGACTGCGTGGCTCTCTATGGAGAGAGGAGGGTGGGTGAAGAGTGCTTACCCCTGCTTTTCTCCAACTGGCTGTATGCTGGTTCTGGCCCTGGCATAGTATATGTTTGTGTGTAAGGGGCCTAAAACAGTGATATACGTTTTTATGTGGGATGAGTTTCTTTTTCCAGTGTTACCATTTTAGGGTTGGTATCCCCCAATTGTTGAAAATGTATTAACTTTTTGTTTGAGGGCAGGAGAAGAAAAGCATCAACTCTGTACTGGATTTTTTTACTTTTTTCTTGTGTTCACCGTTTTGCGGGATGAGATGTTTTTTCCAGTGTTACCATTTTAGGGTTGGTATCCCCAATTGTTGAAAATTTATGAACTGTTTGTTTGGGGGCAGGAGTAGAAAAGCATCAATTCTGTAAACTATAAAGATTAATGTTTTCTTAGCAAAAAAGGACTAATCTTACAATTGGTGGTTTTCTAGTGAAACACCAGTTGTTTTTCTGAACTTACTGTACAAAGGGGTTGATCCCTGCAGGAGTAGAATAATTAACCATACATTTACTCATTTTGCATCATGCTGGTATGAGGATGTATGTATTTCATGATATCTAATATTCATGTACTACAAACACTAACTATATTGTTTTTGTATTTTATAGCTTGGGGTGGACACAATTAGAAGATGACGAATTTCTAGAACTTTACAGATGTCTTCCACACAATTGTTCCTTGACAGGATTATGGTAATACAAGAAAATAATTTAATATTATCATTTTATAATATTTGACTATTACTGCTTGTAGATGTCTTGTAGATCTAACCCTTGAGATTCTAGCAATATGTGTATATTGATGATGGCTGTGATCTTTCCTTTTAAAATAACATTTGTATATAAATTAAGGAGAAGTGCTTTGGGGGGCATTATCAGAGCCCCTCTGAACTACAGTCTCACTGGCTCATTTCATGCCCCCGAAACACTTCTACCCTGTCTGTACACTTCTTTGGCCATCCACATGATGTCATTGCTCTTAGCTAAAATCTTGCAACCTCAACTCTGCACTTCCTCATTTAATTCACTGTGGCCACAATAGTTCTGGTTGAGAGCGGTGATGTCTTCAGGAGCGGGGAGAGGCAAGGGGGCATACAGGTAGGATAGAAATGCTTTGTAAAATAGCCAGTGAAGCCATAGTCTGGAAGGGTTGTGGTAATGCCCCCAGAGTATTTACATAAATATAAAACATTATTTTATAAGGATAGAGCACAACCATAATCTATATATACTTATGGCTGCAATCTCATGGGTTAGATCTACAAGGCAGTCTACAAACAGCCACAATTAATAGAGGGTATAGTAAATGATAGATTTCCTTTAAGGCAATGGCTGCAGTATTTCTCCAATCAGATCCCAGACACTTCTGAAGATGTCCTATGAATAAAACATCCTGTAGCTCTAAGTATAATGTAAGGCTGTGTTTATTACGTGGTTCTGCATGTCAAACAGACCATTTCAGAATGTTCCCCCTTCCTTTTCACACCTTCTACGGACTCTATGCAGATCACTCATGCAGTACAATAGAGATATTGCTGAGGAACATATACATGCATTATTGATGAAAGACACTTGCAACAATTTCCTTTAGAGAAATCCATTCTGTGCAACGCTTCCTGAATAATAAGATTTATTAGCTTCCCTGTTTTGTATGGACACGCAGCAGTAAACTATCCACTATATTTTACTCGTTGTTTTGACACTTGGAGTATTGTCTCAAATAAACGTTGCAGATATTGTTACTGGTTTACAAATACATACTAACACTTCCTAAATATATGTTATAAACAAATCTTCATAACATCTTATAAGTTTACCCCACTAAACTAGTAACCCCCCTCAGGAAAGGGGTGAAGTGTGCCTTCTAGAATTCCCTCTTTTATGTGAAGGCTCAACCATTTAGCTATCTCCCCCAAAGTCAGGTAAATATGGACTCTTCTTACTTCATTTTCACATGAGATGAGTCAAGTTTATTGGCTGCAGAAGAGCCTATATTTGGTTCAGTATCTAGAAACATGCTTTGTGTCACACTAAAGATAAAATTTTCACTTTCTGGGCTTGACTTTCCAACTATGTCTTTAGCTGTTTGTATCTCTGGTTAGAACCATAATATGTGATCTAAAAGATGATATTCTTATCTTTAATATAACAAAGGATGTTTCTAGATACTACAGAACCAAAGATAAAGGCCTCTGAAGTGACACTTTGGGGGATAATTTTTTTTTATAGGTAAATGGGGGAGATTTCACAAAAAAAGAAGGAATTCTAGAAAGGACATTTTATCCCCAACCTGAGGGGAAAAGTAGTTTAGTAGGGGTCCAACCTGGTGACTGGTGACTTTAAGCCTCATGATTGTGACCAAATATCTGATATAATTTATAATAAATATGCATATATAAGTAATGCATGAGAGACTATAGAAGATGTTGGCTGCAGTCATAACAGAAATAAGTATATGCTTAGACATAATAGTTTTTGTGAGGTTAATATTAAAGGGGTTGGCCACTAATACCAAACTTTAACAGGGTAAGTATAAGATCCTAATGGGGTCACCCTCACCCATATAGTACTTACCCTGTTTAGGGTTAAAGTTAAGGGTTCGCTCTCAGGAACCATGATTCACATGACTTTTAGGCAGCAGGTCTCAGGACTTCCAGTGACATCCCATGACTTCTGGTAGGGCCTTTGCAGTCATTACTGTCTAGACGCCCTCTCCATCATAACTACTCCTCTGTTGGGCTGGAGGGCTTATAGATACAAATACATTACTCTCCAGCCACTGACATGGGGGAGGTTGTGCTGGAGGAGGATAGACAGTAATGACTGCACAGCCCATATGCCGGAAGTCAAAAGGACAAGGAAAGTCACAAGGAGGTCTAGAGTTCTACTCTAGAACTTATGAACCATGGCTTCTGGCAGTGAACCCCAAACTTTAAGAGGTTAAGTACTATATGGGTGACTGTATTAGGATCTTATACTTACTATGTCAAAGTTTGTCCAACCCCTTTAACTTTCAAGAATTTATTTCTGTAGTCATTTTTAGCAGCATGTTGACTTTAGTAGTATTTGATTGCTGTCTACATGGAGTCTGTGTGTTCTTCTTGGTGTGAGTTTCCACTAATTTCTCCTACATCCTCCCAAACTCTGAAACCATACTGATACTCATTGGCTTCCTATACATTATAGGATAGCACAATGGCAGCCCCCATGGGAGCAAAGGCTGATATGTAACAATCTCTGTATATCTCATAAGAATAAGTCGTATAAACCATTTATAAACTACTTTTCTGCTTCTGCGAATGTTGACACTATGTAACATTTCATCTACACGGCATGTACAGTGGTAAGCTGCTTGAGTAGTCGCCGGCAGCTAATCTTCTGTGTTGTATTATTCTATGTGCAAGTCTTATGTTGTGATTAAAACCTGTAGTAGGAAGGGCATGCAGCTTTTCTACTTTCTGCATGTCAATTTATGTTTGGGTTTACCCAGTGGGCAGCCATTCATTCAATTTTTCTACTCCATTTGCGCAAGCAGTTTTGCATAAATGAAGGTTTTGCCACCCTCTCCATTTTCGATAACAACTATCACTCTAGACTTCTCACGTGAAAGCTCACATTAATTGACTCCAGTCCCCTACTGGAGACAATTGTGGTGAGTCTTGCGCTAAATACATGAGGCATGCGCCTCCTCGTATATTAGGTGCACGTTAAACACAATAGTAAGGGGCTATCAAGACCATTGTGAAAAATGTCAGTCTTGATAAATTCCCGCTTGTGTCTTTCAAACGTTGCATTACAAAATCACAATGATCACATTAATGCTGCCACAAACAAGTACCATATTTTTCAGACTATGAATAACTCCTTACTATAAGACAAACCCCAGATTTAGTCTTCCAAAAAATATATTTTACACCAATTGAAATATTACTGTTGGTCGCACAACAGCACAGCACACACAGCTCTTCTACAGCTATACATTTACACACAGATCTGCTACATTCATACAATTACATACACAGATTTGCTACATCCATTCATTAACACACACAGCTCTGCTATACACACACCACATAGGAACACTTCTATACACACTGGGCACTACTACATACACTGTGCACTGCTATACACACTGGGTACTGCTACATACACTGGACTCTGCATACACACACAAACACACACTGCGTAAGCACTTTATACACAAAAACAAACACACAGCTCTGCTGTACACACACACAGAAACACACACTCATATCTGCTATACACATACAGAAGGAATACACTGGGCTCATTTACACACAGAAACACACACAACCCTGCTACATACACAAGGAACACACTGGGCACTACAACACACAGTAACACACACTCATCTCTACTCTACACATGGAACATACTGTGCACTACTACACACAGAAACACACACTCAGCTCTGCTTTACACATACACAAGAAACACACTGAGCACTAGTATACACAGAAGCACACACTCAGCTCTACTATACACACAAATGGAACACACTGTACACTACTACACACAGAAACACACTCTCAGTTCTGCTTTACACATACACAAGATACACACTGGGCACTAGTATACACATAAGCACACACTCAGCGTTACTATACACTCACATGGAACACACTGGACATTACTACACACAGAAACACACACTCATCCCTACTATACACAAACATGCAACACACTGTACACTTCTACACACAGAAACACACACTCAACTCTGCTTTACACATACACAAGGAACACACTGGGCACTAGTATACACAGAAGCACACACTCAGCTCTACTATACACACACATGGAACACACTGGGCACTGCTACACACAAAACACACACTCAGCTCTGCTTTACACATACACAAGGAACACACTGGGCACTAGTATACACAGAAACACACACCCAGATCTACTATACACACAAAAAGAACACACAGCTCTACTATACATATACACAAGGAACACACTGGGCACTACTACATATAGAAATACACACACAGACCCCCCCCTTCTTCTAACCCTGCCCCTTCTAAGTTCTCTCCTCTATCCTCCATCCGCAGGTAGTGATGTGTCGTTCAGGAACGAGATGGCTCTAAGAGCCGCCTCTTGTTTGTGAACAACGAGAGCCAGCTCCCCTCAGTGAGCCGATGGCTCACTTAACCCTTCCCCTAACCGGCTCACCAGACCCCCTTTAATCCAATACAATCAGGTTAAAAGTGGAGCGGTGTGGGGTGATTGACTGCCCTGTGGCTCCCTATTATATATCTAATAGGGAGCCGTTCAGGCCTAATGAGCCAGCTCACTTGTAGCTTGAAGACCTTTAGTGTCTGCCTTCACTCCAGGTCCTGTAGGCAGTGACCATGTCAGGACACCCTGGAGAGAGCAGTGTGGAGGTTGTGCTCTTTGGAAGATTGTGTGAAGCACCTCACCAGATCTCCCTTACAGCGATCAGGAGGGTCTGGCAGTGCTGGCTCCTCCTGACCATTCAGACTATAAGATACAGGCACTTTTTAGCAAGATTTTGTCCAAAAATGTCCACAAAATATGATATTTAATTTAGGCTGCATTATCCAGAAATGTTCAGGTCCCAGAATTGCAGCTAGTTAGCTGCAACTAAACTGCCAGCACAAACACCTCTACAATGTGTCTTAGCAGTGTAAAAGATGAGATTTAAAGAGTAACTGTCTTTTCAAATGATATTTGATATTGTGTGTTTGTCTGTGGGTGTTATGAACACAGGCTGCAATGTTACTATTAAGTTACAATGTTACTTCTATGGCAAATCTGTCTACCAGGTTGAAGACAGGTCTCTCTCCCATCTCCTGTTTGTTACACAGCTGTGAGTGCCGACTCTTTCTGCTCTCTCCGTGGCTGTAGTATGCTGTAGTATGAGCATTATTTTCAAAGATGAAGCAGAAAGTGAAGGGGTTAATCCTCTCATCGCAGAGCTGTTTAAGCGCACACAGGGAGATTAGATATGAGATCATGTAGCCACCATAAACACATGCTGAACAGGCTGGTATACGCATGCCTAGGCTTTGCAGACACCGTGAGTGGGGATTTTGTTGGGAAAAAAATGTTTGTTTACATTTTTTTAAATTTGATTGGACCCAGTCGGCGGGTGCTGGTTTGTGCAGTTACCCTTAAGCAACAGTGTTTTGCCCTGCAAACTCCATGGCATGTCAATTATTGATCAGGGTTCAGTCATGGAAATGCAACAAAGGTTGGCAGTCTAGTCATCTATACAGGAATCTCACATGAAAGCCAAAGGGAAAACCAGCTACTTCAGTCACCATTATATAGACTTATCTATACAGTCCTGTAAGGAATCATAGACCTTAAAGTATTTTCATCCATTGTGATAGATTTTTTAATGATGGTCAGTCTTCTAATAGTCTCCTTGATTTGGTTCACAATAATGAATGTTAATGTCTTTCACAAATGGTTTGGCAGATGTGAATTTTTTATCACCTCATGAATTATTACCTCTTAGGGGAAGACTAGAATATTGATGAATATAAAGATCAATTGATCCATTTGGTCTGGCCAAGGTGCAGACATTGTTTATGTTTTAGGATCGAGCTACATCTATCTCAGGCACATGTAATGCTTCATTATTATCTTCTTTCCATTACAAAAGTGGTACTACTAAAGGTTTGATATGTTTGTATAAAGCTGATGCGTTCTGTTTGAGTGGTTCCTTTAATATTTGCTGAGAGCAAGAAAGCAAATTAGAAGTGTCATATATTTCACCAAAACCATTAGTTCACCCCTTGAAATGATGAGTACTAGAAATACAGAAATACTAGTTATGCTATTAACATTGGGTTAAAGGGAACCTACCACCACGATTCTACCTGTAAAGGTAGATCGGGTGGTAGGTGTATGTAAGGGACGTGAGGATAGCCCTTTTTAGAGCTAATCCTCACGTCCCGGCTATCTTAGGGTAGGAGGAGTAAAGAGGCTACTAGGGTGTGGAGTAGCCGCGACGTGTAGCCTTATGTACGGCTACTCCACGCCCCAGTAGCCGCTTAACAAAATTTACATATTAGGGTAATAAAGTTTTTTAAAAGATAGTGGGGAAGTGAGGATTAGCTCTAAAAAGGGCAATCCTCACGTCACATACATGCATCTACCACCCATTCTACATTTATAGGTAGAATCGTGGTGGTAAGTTCCCTATAAACACCTTTTGTCCACAATACAAGTTGCCAAAAGTTTGGCTCTGTTTTGTTGTAGGTAATGAACTAGATGGTTTCCTCACCCATACAGTGTATAATTCCAAAAAGAAGCGCTCACATTAGCCCTTATATTAGCATTTTTTCCGGCTTCTCACTATATATCAATGCATAGAATGCTAATAGTGTTGAGTGGACTTTAACTGGAAAGTTTGGGTTTGTACCGAACTTTGAAGGTTCGGGTTCCCTGAACCCAATTCCCCTTCGGTAACACCAGTGGCATTTAAAACTATCTAGCATGAGCGTGTCGGCACACGCAGGCTGGAGCGCAGGTTGTCACCATATTAGGGGGATTTCTGCTCCTCAATAAGGTCATTCGGAGCAACGATCTTCCCCAAAAGGGCTGTGCACTGTGCCACTGGCATGTTGATGTCTCTGGCACCTTTGACATGGTTTTAATTTTCATGATCTTTGAAGCTTTGATAAAATTAGATAAATAAACTGTATCAGAATGTATGTTTGTGAGGCTTCATTTTAAAATATATGTTTATGCATTATGATTAAACATCTTTCCAAAAAAAGACTGGGGCAGATTTATCAAGCTGTCTAAAAGTGAGAATGTTCTTAGTTGCCCATGGCAACCAATTACAGCTCAGCTTTCATTTTACCAGTGCTCATGGATATTGAAAGGGGAGCTGCAACTGTTTGCCACGGGAAACTTAGAACATTCTCACTTTTAGACAGCTCGATAAATCTGCCCCACTGTTCCAGAAGTCTTGTAGTTTGTGTTGATGCAGTTTGGTAAATTTAAACCTTCCCGCCCCATCTCGGATAGATCTCCCTCTATTATAACTTGCAATGGCTGCATTTAGGAGAAATTTAACTTGATAAAATATGCACATGAGCAAAACATGCTCTGCAGAGCACCATTGTTCTCCGCCACTATATAATTTATTCATGCCTCTGGCCCTACTTGGTCCACTTAAATACAGTACAGAGAGCCGGTAATCTCGAGCACCGTCCATCTCTGGCAATGTTGTTATTGTGTATGTGTGAGTTTTGCAGAGAGACCTGGTGATGTCACGGGGTCTCTGTACACTATGTAGGCAGACCAAGTAGGGCAAGGGGCATGAATAAATTATATAGCGGTGAAGCACTATTAAAGAAAATCTAACACTTGCTTTTATGCATTAAAAATCAAACATACCTCGAGAATGATGTAGCTACACTGATGCAGGAACATATCTTGTTTAATCCCTGAGCTGATTGAATGCCAAGAGTGTGCAAAGCAGTAATCAAAGCAAAAGGTGGCTAATTTGAAGACATATTTTCAGTTGTTTTACACTTTTTTAAGTATATAATTCCACATGTGTTAATTCATAGTTTTGATGCCTTCAGTGTAAATCTACAATTTTTATAGTCATGAAAATACAGAAAACCTTTTGAATAAGAAGGTGTTTCCAAACTTTTGGTCTGTACTGTACTTACAAGTAGCCCCTCATTAATAAATAATTCATAGTTGCTCGTTAGTGCCCAGGAAGAAAAATTAATAAAATAAATACTCACCTTTCAGCTGCCAGTGGTTCCATAGCCCGGGGCTTCTACAGAGATGCAGGGATGCATTTTGACGTCATCATGTGCGCCTAGTTCATAGAGAGGCATCTCTTCGGGCACACTCTATGACACAGATGGCACAGTGCCAACATTGGCTCCAGCACCACTGTGTCATTAAGTGGTGCCAACCTCAGGCAGATGCAGGCCCTCTTCACATAGATCCTCTATAGTCAGGCAGCATGTACAGATATATCTACATGTACAACCAAGGAGTGAGATCACAGCAACAAACTGGAAGCATTAATGAAGCAGTGAAGTCACAAGCCTTTTACTGCTGGAACATTAATGTAAGATAATCAGATCACTGTCAAACTGCTTGAAATTGCAAGTTTGTCAGTACCATAAATATTCAGAACTGCCTCATATAACAGGAGTACTGTACTAGCAAAATTGATATTTTGCTTTTTGCATCTGTATTCAGTAAGCAGAAGTGAAGTGCTAAAAAGGAACAAAGCCATAACACACAATAGGACAATTACTGCATTTCTGACAGACAAGTAAAATATTATACTATAGTAAAGATGCCACACATGAAATGAATGTTTCTCCAGAAGACAGCTTTGAAAGTATAATTGGGATGTGCCCATGGCAGAGTTTTTGCCAAGTTTCTGAAAATCCTTAATTGAGAACAGGCAGGCTGTTACTGGGAGCTTTTAATTTAGCACAAAAATGTAGGTTCATTTTCAGATTGCGTGGCCGGCCAGAGACAATTAATGCAGCAAAACATGAGCTTTTTTAATCACAGCTTCATATTGGACAGTTTGATGAAATTATGACTCTAAAAACAAATTCTCCTTGCTTCTATTAATCCACATTAGTCATAGTATTACAGATGACATGGCCGCACTCTGTGTGATTTGGAAACACTTTTGCAAATGACAGGTACATGTAATTGTAAAGAGCAATTGCGAGACATCAGTGATACCGTAAATGCTAGAAGCCTCAGCTTCTATAATATGTATAATATGGGGGCTGTGAAGCAGTGCTTCTTCCTGTTATTGGTAGAGTCAAGTTAACTAAATGAAATTAAATAAATCAAATTTTTCCCTAATTGTAACATCACTGTGTGCATTATCCCTGTACTGTGACCTAAATGTATGCAGTATCTCTGAAATGTGACATCACTATGTGCATTATATCATACATCACTGTGTCTTATCCCTTAACTGTTATATATAGTGTATATTTTCTCTGTACTGTGACAACACTGCCAGTATTATCCCTGAACAGTGACATCACTGAGTGTATTTTCCCTGAACAGTGACACCACAGTGTGTGTATTAAGCCTATACTGTAACGTCACTGTCTGTTTTATGTCTGCACTGTTTCATCAATCTGTGCATTAATCCTTTACTGTGATGTCATTGTGTGTATTTTCTCACTACTGTGACATAACACTGTGGATTATGTCTGCAATGTGACCTCAGTGTTTTTATCATCCGTGTACAGTACCATCTCTGTGTGTAATAACTGTACACCATTAACATGTGTAATAGCCATGTACTGTGACATCACTGTGTGAATTATCCCAGTACTGTGACATCAATGTGTTACTAACTCGACGTTTCGGTCTGAATCGACCTTTGTCAAGCAGATCTGAAATGTGGACAGTAGCTGTGTTCCAGTTCGGGTGGAGAGAGAACTGGAACACAGCTACTGTCCACATTTCAGATCGTGCTTGACAAAAGTCAATTCAGACCAAAACGTCCCCAAGGAAACTTTATGATCTGTTGTTAAAAAAAAGTACCTGATTTTCATAAACCCGGTGGAGCTGTAATTATGAAATATATGATATGAAATAAATGATAATTTAAAATTCATCACAGGATGTGTGCTACGTTTCTCTCTGTTGTCCTTTTACCAGTCTGTAATTGGAAGCGTTTTATTTTATGCGGTGGTATGTTGGGGAAACAATGCCCGCACGACTGACTTAAACAAATTTAAGAAATTGGTTAGGAAGGTGAACTCAATTGTTGGCACTAAGACAGAGGATTGGGAGTCAATCGTGTGTGCACGTATGCTCTCCAAATTTAAGTCCATTGTATGTAATGAGAAAAAGCCATTACATAACACACTGATGGGTCAACGTAGCACATTTAGTGAACGGTTTCTGCATATTAAATGTAGAACGAATCGTTTTAAAAACTCCTTTATACCTAGGGCAATTGCATTAGTTAACATGGGCAAGTAATTAATATCCGTAACCATGGTGCTTTTCTTTTTGTTACTTTTTTACTGTTTTTTTTTTTAATTTTTATTATCTATTTGTATATGTATGTTGTATTTTACTTGTTTGTATATGTATAATTGTGATCATGAATGGAGGTGTTGTTGTTGTCGTTGTGACAAAGTCAATTTCCCCTATGGGGACAATAAAGCATTCTATTCTATTCTATTCTAATCTGATGACTCTCCCCAAAATGGTAGTACAAGCGGCCATAGTAGTTTATATACCACTGGCGGCTTTGCCAGCTGCATTTAAACAGTTAAGACCCCTGACAGGCACCAGCGCTGAGTTTCTGGTTGAAGTTTGTGTGCCAAAGAGGATTTCAAAATTCAGGTTACAGCCGAATTAGTAATATAACTTCATAGCTTCAAGTAAGATCAGAAAAAGGATTGGAATTACCGCACCTATGTATACAATGAATTAATATACTGTACCGTAGGATGGTTTTAAAGTGCTAACCAGATGAAAAAATGCCTTTAATTTTCAGGCTTGAAGGAAACAACATCACCTTTGAAGCTATTGAAGTGTTTTCCGACATATCTTCCTTCAATTCAACTTTACGTCATGTGGTGTAAGTGTGATGACTATCATAAGACTTGTAGGTTTTTTTTCTAATAAGTTTTCACGTGACCTTATGGACCTGTTTTGTTTACATTTATTTTGAAAATCTGCCCATTTTTATCTTTATCTGCAACTCTTCTTTAGGTGTTCACAAGGTCTCATGGAGATCCCAGAGATCTAAGGATGTGTGCATGACCTTTAATAATCATTAAGCCCCACTAAAGCATGGCCTAACCCCACTACCTTTACATTAATGTTTTCATCATTAATTCAGCTGAACACTGTGCACCACTCTTGCCATCAAAAATTGCCAGATAAATTGATGCAAATTTAAAAGAGCATTGTAGCACAAATAAGTATAATAATCACTTATGTTTCAAGGTGGTGGTGCAACAGGCTCAGAAGAATAGGACCCAGGGAATCAAAAAAAGCTTAAATATCTATTTACCGTCTTCATATTTAATTCTTGTACCTGGTTATGATAGTTGAACCCATATACGCTTCATTTACATAACAGTCTGCTGACCCTGCAATTTGTCCAGAGCAAGCAAGGTATTTTGGTCTTCTTTGACCTCTGTAGAATCTAGCTGGTGGTAGTGCCTATAGCAGGGGTCAGGAACCATCAAAAGACCCACATCTGGCTCGCGAGCCATAGGTTCCCGACCCCTGGCTTATAGTATCGGTGAGGGTATTTTCTCTCACATCAAAATAAGTTCTCTTCTCTATTTAACTGATAAAAACATCTAGATTTTAGAATATTATGGCATCCTCAGGGTTAGTCCAGAGCGGAGTCATGTGCTTCTGGTGCATCTCAGCTCCCGTAAATACCAAGCTCACGGCAGCATGCAGGCCAGTCTTCTGATTAGTTTATCATCTGATTAGCCTGATTATTGGAATAGTTTTTGGTCCTGCTTTTTAAAGGTTGATATTATATTGCCTTCCATTGCAGATACAAATATGAAGTTGTGCATCTTACTTAATTTCTGATATAGAGACGCATATTTGGTATATATTTATTTTGGATGGTTTTTTAATGTCAACTGCTATGTATATATGTAATTGACCCACTTGTCAGAATTCTTTTCAATTTACATTTGCAACAAATATCAGTTGATAAGAGGCAAGATCATACAGATTTCTAATTATAGCATTTGAGTGTCAAGGTCGGTGGAGTTAGCACTTAGTATAGCTCATGTGTCATGTATAGAAGATATGTATGTATTTTTATTGTACCTGAAGAAGTCTAGAGTTCTATTGCCAAACATATTTTACATGTTTTTGTCCATACTAAAAGTTTGAAATTGTCTAAATAAATCCAATCACTTTTTGGAATGATGTGGTCTCCCTATCAGAGAATCCTCCTCTCCTATTATAGCACAAATAGACATTAATTCCACCGAGGTTTATATAAGTAGTGCACTTTATTATATTAGCGATATTTGTAAAATGCTCAAATGAATTAGAATATGAATAGATCACCAGTAAGATATTTTTTTGATATTGGTTTTGGATAGAAAGGCATTCAGAGTCCATATGACATCCTAGGCAAGAGATTTCCATGATCTTATTGCTGTTAGAATGAAGAATCCCTGTGCTATCCCATCCTTGCATAACCACTTCTTAAATGTTGTGTTATACACAATTATATCTAACTATCACTATTATTATTCTATTTTTCATTGTAGTTTGCTCGGAAATAACCTACAACCTGAAAACATTACAGCTCTGAAAGGAAAATCTGACAAAAGCATCATTGTTGCACACATTGATGAAACCTACGGCAAAGATTTTTGGCAAGGCTGGTGGGAATGGATATTTCAGCGATGCAAAATATGCAATGATGAGAAAATTGTCTCTTTCTTAACAAAAGTGTACAGAGGATTAGGCCTTTGTGATGGAAAGGAAGCTAAATGGATGAATGACTGGTATATTCAGATCAATGCGTTTCTGCAGGAAAGAATACAGCAGTGCTCCATTAAGAACATAGCAAAAAAGATGGAAGACCTTAGGCAGATGTTTCAGCAACAATCAGAAAGTCACTGAAATGATCTTTGCCTCATAATCACTATGTCTGTGCCAGGAGTGATACCAAGTATTATATAATGACCTTTTACCTACCTCTATATTAGGTTCCACAGTCAACTACAGAACTGCATTTTTTTTCAAAATGCTTAAAGGGGTTGTCCGAGAGTTATGCAAAAAACAAAAGGTGGCCGGGAGGGGGCTGCTTAAAAAAATAAAGATGTACTTACCTTCTGTCGCCGTCTTCTTGTCCCATTCTGCTGTCGCTCTGGTCCGCGCGCCAAGTAAACAAACATGCCGGACCCAACAACCATCCGACCCGCATACACAGTGCTGTGAATAGGGACGGGTGAAGATACCCAGAGGTACATCTTTATTTTTATAAGCAGCCCCCTCCCGACCACCTTTTGTTTTTTTCATAACTCTTGGACAACCCCTTTAATACTTTATGAACTTTCACTTGAATGTTTTCTACTTTAGGTGATAACAGCTGTATACAAAGCATGCAAGTATCGTGTCCTCTTTGCAAAGTTGCAGAATTCAGAAATGAAAAGATATGGTTAGTGGAATATCTGGACTCCTGGCATGGAGAGATAACGATAGTTTCTAGTTTTTATTTCAAATGTTCTGACCCATGTTAGATGCAGAATGAAGAAATAAATTAGATGTATGATTTGCAAAATGACTTATAGCAACAGAACCCAACTCATTGACTAAATTGGGGACAAAAAGGCTTGCCTGAATGACTTTTTTCATCCATGATTTGTGAAGTTCCCTGACAGAGATGAGAACTGGTGGCTTAGTGGTTAGCATTACAGCCTTGCATCACTGGGGACTTGGGTTCAAGCCCCAGGGTCAACATCTGCAAAGAGTTTGTGTCTTCTCTCTGTGTTTGTGTGGGTTTCCTCCAGGTCCTCCATTTTCCTCCCACACTCCAAAACATACTGGTAGGTTGATTAGATTGAGAGCCCCATTGGGGGTAGGGACCGATTTGGCAAGCGCTGTGCTATATAAATAAAGGAATTATTATTATAACCTAGCCAAAATAGACTAGATGTAAATATAAAAGAGGAAATCTTCGGTGAATGTACTCACAAGGAATTTACAACAGCCAATGAAAATCTTTCCCTCTTCTGGTAAAGTGCTACAACCATGCTCTCTACAGTGTTTCTGTTTGGACGATGACTAAAATAGCGTCCACCCACAAGTGGCAAGCAACAGTTTTTTTTCTTCTAGAGGAGAGCTACTTTACTTTCCTTTTCTGAGGAAACCTTGCCTGACCTGCTGGGTCGCCTAAATAGTGACTGTTACCCTCTGTAAGAAAAAACAAAATTATATATACCGTATATACAAAAAAATCTGCTGAAAAAACCCAACCTTGGCTTATTCACAAGTGTTTCCTTTTAGAAGAGAGCTATTTTAGTTTCCTCTTCTGTGGAAACATTGCCTGACCTGCTGGGTTTCCCTAATAATAATTGTTACTGTTTTGACCAATGGTTTGAGAAAGCACCTGAAGGGACGAAACGGCCCGTCACCTTGCTCTGTTTTCTGTGAGCTGCATCTGACAATAAAGGACATTTGTATGTATATCGGTGAGTGCTGCTTCATGCTTTTTCACTTGAACTACATTAAATAGAATACACGTCCTGTTTGTATTAAAGGATATATACCAACAGATTCACTGTCCTCACCTAAGTACTCGTTACCTTGTCTAGGGGTAGGATCCTTTTTTTCACTATCCCTGGAATGACCTTATACATGAAAAAACAAATGTATAAAAATATGCTAATTAGTCTGAGGTGCTTCAGCCGATGTCACCGGTGAGCCTCTTGGATAGCTGATACTATAATTGATTTTAAAGGGAGCCTGTCAGCAAAAAGTGACCTAATAAATTACGATTGGTGTGTTATCAAGCAGAATAACGCCTTCCAGATCATAGTTCTTTAATAGCCCAGTGTTTCGGCATTATCCAGAAAATCTACTTTAAAGTGTAGTGTTAATTGGTTCTATAAAGTCATGGAGGTGGAGAGCTCAGCAATGAAGTCAAGCTCTCTCCTTCTAATGACAACCACTTCTCTTTAATTGACAGCCCTGCACCCAGGGACATCACAAAGCGTCTCTCGTGAGGTTTGGTGCATTATTTCAGTCCCAGCAGAGGAGACTTGACTAAACTTTCCACCTCCATGGCTTTATAAGACCAATTTACATCTCACTTCAAATTTGATTTTCTGGATTATGCCATCACACTGGGTTATGAAAGATACATGATTTGGAAAGTGTTTAGCTGCTTCGCAACATACTGGTAGCGGTAGTGCATTACTTGCTGCTCTTTTCTCTCTTTCTATAAACTTCAAAAGATTTCACTATATAATAAATATGTATAGGAGATATTTGTCCTATCCCTGTGGTTAACCCCTTCACGCTCCGCGGCGGATATATCCGCCACGGAGCGCAGTGACTTAGCGCTCAGTGGCGGATATATCCGCCACGGCGCTTATGCCGGCTCGGCTCTGGATCAGAGCCGAACCGGCATCGGGAAACACGGGGTGCCGGCTGTAACTAATAGCCGGCACCCCAGTGTAACACCCGCGATCGGAGTTGTCTCCGATCGCGGGTGCTTAACCCGTTAGATGCCGCGGTCAGCGCGACCGCGGCATCTAACAAGTATCTGGGGGGGTCTTTCCCCCACGATCGGCCCCCCCGAACCGTTTTCGGGGGGCGCCGATCGTTGCTATAGTAACTCTGGGGTCCGATCTGGACCCCAGAGTTACTAGCAAGAATTGCCAGTAAGATGGCGTCTGTGACGTCATCTTACTGGCAAAGTGCCAGCCTATGCAAGTGTATAGGCTGACACTGATAATACTCTGCAATACATCAGTATTGCAGAATATTATCATGAAGAAGCAATCAGATGATTGCTTGTTCATATCCCATGGTATAAAAGTGAAAAAGTAAAAAAAAAAGTTATTCAATAAAAAAATAAAGTCATAAATCACTAAAAATGCCCCAAACCCCCAAAACATATAAAGAGACATATAACTCAAAAAAAAAGTCTAAATCATAACACAAACCCCACATATATAGTATCACCGCGTCCGTAACAACCCGTAGAATAAAAGTAAATCATTATTGAACCCCCACGATAAACGCCGTAAAAAAAAACTGTTATAAACCCTTCAAAAATGATGATTTTTACCTTTTCAATCCCACAAAAAATGCTATAAAATGCGACCAAAAAACCATATGTACTCAGACATGATACTAGTGCAAAGTACAACATGTCCCGCAAAAAACAAGCCATCAACCAGCTCCGTAGCCAAAAACGTAACAAAGTTATGCCACTTGGAAGACGGCAATACAAAAATTATAGATTTTTCCCCACATTAGGGTTTTGTTTGACAAATTTAGTAAAACGTAAGAAAATATATTCATGTCTGGTATCCCCGTAATCGTATCGACCCATAGAATAAAGATAACATGATTATTAGTCTATACGGTGAACACCAAAAAAAAAAAAGTCAAAAATCCAGTACAGAATTGATGCTTTTCTACTCCTGCCCTCAAAAAAAGTTCCTAAATTTTCAACAATAGGTGATACCAACCCCAAAATGGTAACAATGGAAAAAGCATCTCATCCCGCAAAAAATGAGGAAACTAAAATCCTGGCAGCTGCAGCGCCCTCCTTCCCTTCTGCGCCTTGCTGTGCGCCCATAAAACAAGTCACAGCCACATGTGGGGGGTCTTTGTACTCAGGAGAAATTGCAAAACAAATTGTATGGTGGGTTTTCTCTTTTTATATTTTGGAAATGTGTAAATTTTAGTGCTAAATGAACGTATAAGGGAACAATATGACCATTCTAAATTTCACCTCCATTTTGATTCAATTACTATGAAGATCTCAAGGGGTTAACAATCTTCGTAAAAGCTGTTTCTGATAGCTTGAGGGGTGCAGATTTGAAAATGGGTAGATTATATAGGGGGTTTTGATGCTAAATATGTAAAATTTCATTCAAAACTGTATTTATCCCCAAAATAGTCAATTCTGAAAATCCGGAAAAGTGATATTCTATTTGTAAGCCGCGTGACATCAAAATAAATTATCCAGACATTTCAGAAATTATGAAAATGTAAAGTAGACAAATGGGAAATGTTATTCAGCAACTTATTTAGCTGGTAAATCTATCTGCCTGAAAACGCAATGATTTAGAATTTCGAAAATGGCAAATTTTTCAAAAAATTTATCATATTTTCTTTTTTTTGTAAATAAACGCAAAACTTATCTGCCAAAATGTACCACTAAAATGAAGTACAACATGTGGGGAAAAAACAATCTCAGAATCGTTTTGATAAGTAACAGTGTTCAAAAGTTATAACCATATAAAGCGAAGCAAGTCAGAATCCAAAATATCGGGCTGAGCCTTAAGCTGTAAAATGGCTGCGTCCTTAAGGGGTTAAAGAACATTTACCATCAGATTTACTGATGGGAGACTGTCCTCACCTGACTGCTTGTTACCTTGTCTGGGGTAGGATCCTTTTTTCATTATCCGTGGAAATGCCCATATACCGGAAAAAAAAACTTCTTAAAAATATGCTAATGAGCCTAAGGCACTCTGGACAAAGTCACCGAATCACCTTCTGGCTCAGTCGTGTTATAATCTATTCATACTCCCTTTCCTACCTCGGACAATGTAATAAGCAGTTAGGTGAAGAGAGTCTACCATCAGTAAATCTACAGGAATAGGACAAATATCTCCAATATATGTTTATTATATAATGAGGAATATTGAAGTTCATAGGAGAAAAGTTCAGCAAAGAATGCATCACTTAAATCAATGATAGTATCAGTTTACAAAATATAAGCTGTTTCATGTTATGTTCAGCATGTAGTAAATTGGAGTTTCTTTACTGATTTTATTTATCTCTTGGAATTCCAGGAAGCATGTGGGCGGACATTTATTATTGTGCATGACAATCACATCAGAATGAAGCTTTTAACAGTAATAAAATAAAACTCTAACCTATTTGATGTAGTCTATTTAAAGTAAGTATAGTGTCAATGTGATGTGACTATTGAAGGACTGAAACTATACTCTTTAAAAAAAAAATGCTCTAAACTTAGGTAATTATAAATATATTATTTAGTTATTGTACATGAAGACATGTAATAGTCAGACATGATAGTTTTCTGTAAATTGCTCATAATTTTTGGTGTTTCATTAAAGGGGATGTCTGAGACTTATTAAAAAAACAAAAGTTGGCTGGGAGGGGGGTGCTTAAAAAAATAAAGATGTACTTACCTCCAGGCACCCTCAGGGTGTCCCGTGCTGCTGTCTCTCTGGTCCGTGCCATGTAAACAAACATGGTCATGGGATCAGTGCTGGACTCAGCTTACGGCTGGCTTTGGCCATCCAGCCACACCCACCATCCCTATTCACAGCATTGTATATGTGGGACGGATGGAGGTCGGGTCCAGCCGGAAGCTGAATCCAGACTGCTCCCACAGCCATGTTTGTTTACATGCCCAGACTGGAGTTACAGCAGCGTGGGACACCCGGGGGGTGCTGGAAGGTAAGTACAGTAAGGTAAGTACAGGAAGTGCAAAGACGGCAACGACAGTTCACTTATTTATTGCAAAGTGCCAAGATGGAAATTTAAACAGCAACCTAAGGCTCCTTGCTCACAGAACCATAATCCAATATGAAAGATGAGATCTGTATCTTTAATATTACACAAAAGCATGTTTCTATAGAACAAAAGATATAGGCATCTGAAATGATCCCCTCTTTCCTTTAGCCACTTAACTTGACTCATCTCATGTGAAAATGAGTTAAAAAGAATCATATTTTCCTGAGTTATTTTTTATAGGTAAATTGGTAAGATTCCACAGAGGACATTTCTTGCCTTACGTGAGATTGCTGGTTGTTTAGTGGGGTGAAACCCGGTGACTGGTTCTCTTTAAGTCCTGTCTGGTGAATTCAGTGCTAGGACGACAATCGGGGTTCCCACTAAAAGGGCTCAGAGTGCCACCCAAAGGTTCGCCACCACTGGTTTATATGATAGATAAAATAACACAATTTCCTAGTGCACATTGCACCTTCAAGTCTTGCAGATGGTAGAACTCATATAGACCTGGATATTAGTCTTTACATTTGTATGAGCTTATATGAGGGTCCAAGCTCTCATATAGCACACAGCTCACACACAGTACACACACATATAGCACATAGATCAGATTACTCTCTGTGGCCCCCATCTGCAAAAACGTTTTGTGTAGCCCCTAAACCTTTCAATGTTGCCCTTCAACAGCTCAGCTTTCTTCTCTAATAATGTTTTGCCGTAGTCGGTTGGTTGCAGTGCATCCAACACGGCCATTGTTGTGCTGAGACCCATCTCAGTAGGGCAGTGTGCAGTGATGGCAGTTACACATCATCTTTACTATGGTAACAGAGCAGGACAATCTGTTAGATCATCATTGGGAGCAAAGCATGAGATTGAGGAGCTGTCACTGAAAACGGAAGGAAAATGGGAGTTGTAGTTGGCGTCCGACTTGGAGATAACTCCACCTTTGTTTTTGTATCAGACGTTCATATTCCCAGAATAGCTAATAAGTTATTATAAGCTAAAATTCTCTATAATACACTGCCTACACTGCATTTTCAAAGTGACAGGTTACCTTTAATTGTGTAGCATATATTGCTCATTTACTGTATTTATTCAGTTGGATGTCATTCACTAGAAAACATAGACATTCACATACATAGCTAAGGTATTGCATAGCCATCCCAGTCCCCTTCTGACATATTTAGGAATTAGGAAATATTTAGGAATTTTTTTTAGGAAACTTTGCAACTTTGCACCGACTGTTTTGCAAATACTTTAAAGGGGTTGGCCACTTTACCTCATATTTTTTGTGTAAAGATGGGGGATTGGATATTAGATAATTAATCAATATACATCTTTTGAAAGTTCTGCTCCACTTTCTTGATATGTGAAGTATAGCCTCCGGTATTTTACCTCATCAGCCAGACATTCCTGTCTCAAAACACAAAACTCAGGTTGACAGTAACTGTGTAACCTTGAGTAACTATTTCCAAATATGACTGAGCTGAAAATTGCCAATAGTCCCAAAGTGCCACAAAAGTTGTAAATACAAAGTGGGTCAAAGAGCTCACTGGTTCTGATTCACACTAACCTGTCCACACTGGACTGCTGAATATGCTGCCTACAAACAGATCCCTCGGAAACAGCGAACCAACTTACTACCTTACGCTGCTTAAGCGATTCTACCTCTTACTCAGGGGCAACAAGCAACAATTGTGCACTACCGGTTTCTTAATATATAATTTAGTGATTCTTTTATTATGCTCACAAACAATTATCTTGTTAAAAGACCTTTTATTTTAAAAGCATAAAAATCTCTTACAGTGGTATGGAAAGTATTCAGATGCCAAATTTGTTTTATTGCAGCCAGTTGGTAAGATCAAAAAAGTTCTTTTTTTCTCATTAATGTACACTCTGGGGGACATGTATCATTATTTCTGCTAGTCAAATTATCTCATTTGTCGTATATGTGACTTTTTGCAACTGTTCACTTGTCATTTTCAAGTATGCACCTTTTGCAGTGTGCATTATGTATCTTAGTTTCCCAGATGTTCCGTGCAACTTTTCACTTATAAAACAAAACCTATTATTCTTCCTCTCAAAAAGAGTGGAAGGAAAAAAATCCAACACTATGATACAGTTGGAAACAAAGGAAGTGGTAATGGTAAGATATATTTTATTTAAATCAAAATACAGATATCAAATGACAAACACTGGTTAAAAATGATTCTACCCCAAGGGGGGACACAAGATGAGGTTGCACTCCAAACAACAAGATCATCGGGAAAATTAAATGTGAGTTACAGACACCAAGGGCCTTAGTCTAGTATGAAATGGGAAGTATAGGGCCACTGTCGATTAGATAAAGCTTAATACTGAGCAGAAATGCATAAACATACATAATCCCTAAGTGCAGTGTACCTTACCCATATTGAGGATGATCGTTGTCCGGAGTGGCAACGCCCCGACGCGCGTTTCGGCTGACTTGCAGCCTTCAGCCTTCGTCTTATGTATCACTTTTTTTGCTTATTTTTGCAACTGGTCCAGGGCAGGTGCAAAGGAAGAATATTTTTCCATGGACTCTCTTTTAACATGTAAATTGGAATTATTTCACATGCTTTAAATGTTTCAAATTTTGTACAGGTCACACGTCACATTTTAATTGCTCTTTAATTGCATTTTGAAACCTGTTACAACAGCTGAGGAGAGGTGATTTGCCTAATTACATTACTGTTAACATTTGCATTTATGCAATATAAACGTGACATTAACGCATGTGTTAACATCGCGTTTAGTATGCATTTTGTAAATGAAAATGTTAACAGTAATGTAATTAGGCAAATCACCTCTCCTCAGCTGTTGTAACAAGTTTCAAAATACAATCAAAATGCAACGTGTGCCCGCAGCCTCATATGTTGTCATCTCCCTGGGGTGGGACTAGAGTGCTTAAAAATGCAGGACACAGCCTCAAATCCCAAATTAACAGGAGTGTCCACTCCTGCACTTAACCCCCTCACATGGCTTGTGTCCATGTGGATTTGAGACAATTGCAACAAAAAGTCTCAAAAAGAAGCCAAAATTTGTGCCTGCCAGGATAGGAAAAACTGAACATGTATCACAAGTAAAAAGACATGATTATACATAAGGCGCAAAAAAGAGATGCCAAATGTCTCAAAAATTCACCGCAGAAAGACAAAACTATGACACATATCCCCCTCTGTGTCCTATCTTGACAGAAAAAAATAAAATGTAAATGTATTTTTGCTAATTTATTAAACAAGAAAAACTAAAATATCACATGGTCAAAAGTATTCAGACCCTTTGTTGTGACACTCATATTTAAATCACATGCTGTCAATTTGCTTCTGATCCTCCTTGAGATGGTTCTACTCTGCCGATGCCCCTGCTGCCCCGATGTCTCTCCGTGCTGCTGCCCCGATGTCTCTCTGTGCTGCTGCCCCAATGTCTCTCTGTGCTGCTGCCCCGATGTCTCTCCGTGCTGCTGCCCCGATGTCTCTCCGTGCTGCTGCCCCGATGTTTCTCCATGCTGCTGCCCCGATGTCTCTCCGTGGTGCTGCCCCGATGTCTCTCCGTGGTGCTGCCCCGATGTCTCTCCGTGGTGCTGCCCCGATGTCTCTCCGTGGTGCTGCCCCGATGTCTCTCCGTGGTGCTGCCCCGATGTCTCTCCGTGCTGCTGCCCCGATGTCTCTCCGTGCTGCTGCCCCGATGTCTCTCCGTGCTGCTGCCCCGATGTCTCTCCGTGCTGCTGCCCCAATGTCTCTCCTTGCTGCTGCCCCGATGTTTCTCCGTGCTGCTGCCCCGATATCTCTCTGTGCTGCTGCCCCAGTTTCTCCGTGCTGCTGCCCCGGTGTCTCCATGCTGCTGCCCTGGTGTCTCCGTGCTGTTGCCCCGGTGTCTCCGTGCTGCTGCTCCCCGGTGTCTCTGTGCTGCTCCCCATGTTCTTCAATGTGTTCTTCACACATATATATATATTGTTCTTCACATACTATTTTGTTCGCACCGTTCCGCGCGTATCTCCCGACAAGTAAGCAGATGTGCTGAACATCTGTAATCTATTCTTCACTGGGTTTTTCACTGGGTTTTTCACTTAAATGATCCTGTGTTCACTGTGTTCACTGTTTTTATTCTATTCTTCACTGTTCTTCACTGTGTTTTTTAATTAAATGCTCGATCTTGAGCAGGGGAAATACTCGTCCGAGCAACGAGCCGTTTCGAGTACCTTAATACTCGAACGAGCATCGAGCTCGGACGAGTATACTCTCTCATCTCTACAGAGGATCCCCAAATCCAGGTGTGAAAAACTTGTCGCATGACTCCCAAGAAGACTCATGGCTGTACTAGCTCAAAGGGTGGTTCTGCTCAATACTGAGCAAAGGGTCTGAATATGGACGACCATGTGATATTTCAGTTTTTGTTTAATAAATTAGCAAAAATAACTACATTTCTGCTTTTTCTGCCAAGATGGGGTGCAGAGAGAGTAAAAAAATTATCTTTTTTGATGTTATTAATTGACTGCAATGAAACAAAGAGTGAAAAATTGAAAAGGGATCTGAATACTTACCGTACCCACTGTATCTATCATATGATGATGTGACTAGTGTGCAGAGCCCGACTTGATTGAGCCATTAGTGGCTTCATCCAGCGTATGCATGGTGAGGATTGGAGAGGCATCAGTGGCACCATTGGAGAGGATTGGAGAGGCATGCAAATCTACCATCAAAATCAAACATGACAAACAGGGGACACTTTTCAATTGATCCAGGCACCATGAAAGTGGTAATCTTCTTATATTTCTTATCCATGGCCTTCTTCCTTCTAAAATCAACTTTTATAATTATGCTAATGGGCTTGAAGGGCGAAAGCTTCATAGGCTATTAGACTGTCTCCCCCTTGCCCCTGCTCCTTCAGCATTTCCTCTTCCTCTGCCTCATGTAATCTCACTCAAACTCACTGATCAGCAAGTTCGGCACTATTCTGTTTCGTGGGAAAACCCCTTTAAGTGTAAATTGTAAAAGTATATTAGTGGTATACAGAAATCTTCATATGTTAGACTGAGACTATATCTGTTGAGGAATGTTTTGTTTTTCAGATGCCTCGTCACTAAGTATACGCTGTATAATGGGCCAAGCAAACGAACAGATGGCACAATAAAATATTTATTATTCTGTGATTTGTTCTGTAAAGATTTTGTAGAATGTACAATGCAATTTTGGTGAAATATATTACGGCAGTTGTGTTTCAGATGCAGCACACGGCTACATTTAGAGTCTTTAATGAGACTCATTTATCAAAGAAGTATACTTTGTTGCAAATGAACCTTACATAACAAACGTAATTTCAAAGACTGAAAAACCTTTGGGGCTACTTTGTTTGAAAGAGTTGAATGATAGAATTGCCTATACTCCAGAAGAGGTGTGTGCCATGATACATTGAAATATTTGGAGTAGCCAAGTTGTGTGGGATTAGGAAGCAAAAGGGACATAATATTTTCTCTCACACATGCAGGCAAAATGAAACATATAAACTTGACATGCATTATGCTAGCTAAAATCACATCATTCATCACATCCATTATTCTTGTGATAACAATAAAAGAAGCCAATGCAAGATCTGTATAAAATCATCACTATAAAGTTTAGCTAGATCAGATACATACTGCTAAGCTGATCCTAAAGCCTAAAAGATCTCAGTTTAGAATCGTGACCATTAAGGCTTTGGTATTCTGAATATATATTATGAATTATTTACTGAATAGTTTGGAAGTAAAATTAGGAAACAAAATGACAAAAGTTGAATAACATTTTTTATTTTAAATCAGATTGATCTATATTAGTTTTACATTTTTTTTTTTAAAACAAGACAGTACTAACAGAAAAACCCTAATTGGGAAAAAAAACATCCTATCCCACCCTGTCTACCTAACTAGCCTGGTTCCACGCAGCTTTCTCCATCTGAAATCCTAGGATGGGTCTTGTCTCTTAACTCCTGTCTTATGGGATAACATAGGTCATGCCCCAGCCCTTCAACTCTCATTCAAACATACACAGTCATTCACACCTGGCACTCATGTCCCCCAGTGTAATCCTTCCTCTCCATAATGCTTGTGATGCCAATCCCGGTGTATCAAACCCCTCACTCCACAATTTGTCTTTTGGAACATTGCACGTTCGTTTAGCAACATCCCATTCGCTTTGATAAGGAATTCTGCCTCAGTGGGCGACACAGCCTGTATCCAGTGGGCCGCTATTGTCTTTCACACTACCAATAAGAGGCGAACAACAGCTGTTTTACCTCTCTTAGTCAACTGCACTTCCTCCATATATCCAAGCACACACAGCAGTATGTTTCTAGGTGATTGTGTAGAAAAAAAACTTATCAAGAATGTCCAGCACTCCTGACCTCAAGGAGGACAAGTGTGTGCAGGTCCACAACATGTGAGCCATATCTGCAGGATCTTCCCCATACTTTGGGCAGGTTTCATCAGGACGGATTCCTATGTCATGCAAGAGTTTAGGCATGCGATAAGAATGGTGTAGGATATGCATTTGAGACAGCCTTCCAGACTCACTAATGGACATAAACAGGATCGATTCCCCTCCCATTGGTCATCAGCAATGTCATCTGCATCCCTTTCCCACTTCTGCCTAACTCTAAGGGGATGGCTGTCCAAAAATGTATCTAGCAAGAGTCGGTATATCAAAAGATATTAGTCCTGGTAGATGAGTCGCATTGGTCACACACCGAATAATTGGGTCTTGGTTTCTAGAGAAGTTAGTAATTTTTGAGCATCAAATGCGTGGCGCACCTGTAAGCATCCATATAAGCTGCTGTGTGGCAAGGATAGCTCCTCCTGCAGCTGTTTAAATGATTTAATGCTCCCATCCTTGCATAGCTACGAAAATTTGACCGGGCCCACTGAGATCCAATACGCGCTATCCTCTATTTTTGCAAATTCCCCAAGAGTCCCATTGTGCCATAAACAGGCATATTCTGTAAAACATGTAATCCCTCTGAGTTGCTTCAATTTCCCCCATAGGGTATATTAATGAGTTTCATCGTCGGAAGCCAATCAGATTCCCGGTGGAAGCTCCCCCCATCCAAGGTCATCAGTAGCTTTGTGGTGCCTAAATAATAACTAACCATCCCTTCTGATACCCCTACCATTCTATCAGCCCCCCACCCCCATCGGTGTTGGAGCTGTGCTGCAAGGCAGTAGAGCCATGGATTTGGGAGGGCTAATCTCCTGCTCGTCTTTGAGTGCTGCAATGTTTCCAACTTGATGACGGGGTGTTTACGTCCCCACATCAAATCTCTGAAAAGGGCATTGATCCTATAAAATCTGTTAAGGGGAATCCATGTTGGGGCACTGTGTAACGCATAAAGTAGCTGGGGCATCACCACCATATTTACAAGGTTCAGGCTGCCTGTTACCAGCAAGGGAAGCTTACACCCTTCTATCTTAGCTCAAATTTTAGTGAGAAGTGGTGTCAAATTAAGTTCTTCAAGATCCCATACACACGGAGAGACCTCAATGCCCAAGTATTTAAATCTAGAGACCACTGATATGGGGGCCACCAATCCTGCCAAGCCATCAAGGCCAATTTGTGCCAATTAATAGTGAGCCCTGATAGGGATCCAAATTCTTAAAGCAGTCGCATCACTGCTGCCAAGGAGGGTCCCGTATCTCCCAGAAACAATAGAGCATCATCCAAGTATAACGCCATTTTATTGTGTAACTCGCCATTTCAAAACCCCTCAATATCTGGAGACACCCAAACCACAGCCACCAGAGGCTCTATAGCAATGAAAAACGGCATAGGGGACAAGGGGCAGCCTTGATGTGTCCCCTAGTAAGGGGAAACCATTCCAACAGTTGGCCGTTTGCCCATATCCTCGGCCGGGGATGCAGAATACAGTACTCTAACCCAGGAGATGAAGCTAGGCTAAAAGCCCATAGCCCACATGACCTTCCAAAGGTATGACCATTCAACACTATCAAACGCCTTTGCGCCATCTAGCGCTAAAACTGCTCTCTGGCCAAAATTCATAGTATCATAGTATATAAGGCTGGAAAAAGACACAAGTCCATCAAGTTCAACCTTTAAGAATTAAATAAACCCGTGATATTTTTTCTCTCCAGAAAGGCATCCAGGCCTCTCTTGAACATGTACATAGAGTCCGCCATAACAACCTCCTGCGGCAGAGAGTTCCATAGTATCACTGCTCGTACAGTAAAGAACCTTTGTCTATGTTGATGGTAAAATCACCTCTCCTCTAGGCGCAGAGGATGCCCCCTTGTCCTGGTCACAGGCTTAGGTATAAAATGATCTTTGGATAGATCCTTGTACTGTCCGTTCAGGTATTTGTACATTGTAATGATGTCTCCCCTCAGTCGTCTTTTTTCTAAACTGAATAATCCCAAATTTTGTAATCTGTCAGTGTATTCTAATCCCCCCATTCCTCTAATAATCCTGGTTGCTCTCCTCTGCACCCGTTTCAACTCTACTATATCCTTTTTATACACTGGTGCCCAAAACTGTACGCAATATTCCATGTGTGGTCTCACAAGGGATTTGTATAAGGGCAAAACTTTATCATGAGAATCTATTTCTCTCTTGATACATCCCATAATTTTATTTGCTTTAGCAGCAGCCACCTGGCTCTGGTCACTAAAATTAAGTTTACCATCCACCAATACCCCCAAGTCCTTTTCAGCTAAAGTTTTACCCAGTAATTGACTGTTTAGAACATAATTATACTTATTGTTTCCATGGCCCAAGTGCATAACTTTACATTTATCTACATTAAACCTCATCAACCATTTCTCTGCCCACTCCTCAAGCTTCCACAAATCCCTCTGTAATGCTAAACTATCGACCTCAGTATTTATTACTTTACACAGCTTAGTATCATCTGCAAATATTGAAACGTGACTGTGTAAACCCACTACAAGGTTATTAATAAAAATATTAAAAATATTGTCTGCGGAGATCAGTAAACTGAGTAGCAATCTCCGGATATCGATAGAGGTCGATTTCTGGGGCATAAAGTCTGTTTGGTCTGAATGAATGATGGATGAAATGACTCATACTAATCGATTAGACAGAGCCTTGGCTAGTATTTTTTCATTAGTGGACAATAAAGAAATGGGTCTATGTGACTCATGCACAATAATGGTTTCCTGCATCAACCGGGGCAGGTCCCCTTTCTAAAAGGACTCCTCAAAAACCTTTATTAACTTAGGTAAAAGGATTCCCCCAAATTTAGTAACAATTTTTTTTAATATTCACAGTAAACAATATTTAGTGAAACAGGCTTTATTTTGCAAAAGTATTTAAGGATACACATGTATGGTTTTAATCCCAATGGGTCACATGATATCTTTAACATAATATATATACAGTCAGAGAGTCATGTAAGAAAGAAATGGCAAAATAGTGGGTTTTTTGCATTCCTCCAAAAAATAATAAAAGTTAACTAATAAGTCATATGCTAAAATTATGTTATTTAATGTATGACTTGTACCATCTGTGACAAAGTCACTATTGAATTGGAGAGAAAATGAGTGTTCATGTGTATTACAGCGACTAGAATGTGAATTGGGTCAAACTGGAAGCTGTTTTCCATGTGTTGGTCTCTTGAAAGATCTGGGACAGGACTCTAATTGCTGTAGTGGAGACAAATGTGATCACTGCTCCAGACCAAAGCTTCCAGATTCTAATGGGTCTAACAATGCACCAGGTGTGCAATCCCTTAAAGAAGGGTGTGGAGCAGTCAGAAGGAGCTCTCTACCTGGAGACACAGAAGCTGGAATGAGTGAGAGCCACACATGATTGACAAAGAGTTATTGAACGTATGTTTCATGCTGGCAGGGAGAAGCCCTCCAGTGGCTAGTGAGGGCCGCCAAGGGTATAGTTAGAGCCGGGCAGGCAAGGATTTTTTTGATGTTTTGTTTGATACTGGTGTTTTCTGGAATAAATGCACAGTTTTCAACTTGAATCCTGCTGTCCATGAGAGCTTTGTCATTGCCGACCCCCACATTTGAGCTGAACCCCTACACACCACAAAACAAGTCCTTTTTCAAATTAATTAATGGAAATCTTTTTTTTTTACAAATGTTCTGTTGCATTTCATTCACAAAATTTGCTATTACAGTACAAATTTAGTAAAGCATAAAAAGAACACAAACGTGTCTGTGATGACAGTAACTCATAAAGATGAAACGTTATTTATGTATAAATTTATAACCTTAACAAACAACATAATATTAATAATAATACATCTTTATTTATATAGCGCCATCATATTCTGCAACGTTTTACAAATAATAAACAAAATGGTACCAACAATACACAAAACCAAGCAATATCATCAGAAAAATAATCTAAATATATAGCAATAGAACAATGAAAGAATTTCTAGGTTGCTCAAGGGTCAAAACATATTCTGTTTGGGTTTCTTTAACTACAGTAGACAGAATTGTGAACACTTCTTAGTTATAGTATCAAATGTAAGGCTTATTTCTAAATTACTGCTTTTTACAGATACACTGTTGTGCCAACAAATAGGATACAGTAGCAATTAATATGTAAATATCTGCATAAAACTGGGTACAGTATCATTCCAAAATATATAAAAGTAAATGAGGAATATAAAATGTGCTGGCCTCAGTAAAATGTAGCTGCTGCTACATCATCATATTCACCTAGTAATCAGAACTATAAATCTTATATCCATAAAATATATGAAAAGAAAATTAATATGTTAATTTAACACAAATGAATACCATGTCTAGGATCTAGAGAAATAGAGACTTTGCCGAAAGTAATTATGGTAGGTATTTTCTAATGCAACGTTCATCCATACATGTATATTGCAGGGATACAACTTCACTCTTACAGTATAAGTTAATTTGGTCTTTCTTTCACAAGTGTATTGACTTGTAAACAGTGTTTTTTTCTACTGGTACCATGGGTGTGGTTGGGATTACAACAGTTTGCCAAAAACTATAGAAACAACTTTATATAGTCTGTAGTCAGCAACATCTGTATTAGACTGTTTATGATTTGATAAAGCCAATGGGGGGATTTATCAAGCTTTACACTGGATTAGGCGCGAGGCAAGGTATTGTGACTCCCCCCCAACATTCCCATTTGCCACCTCTACACCATATGAGCTCTGGGAGGGGCATGGAGTGGGCCATGCCACGCTGCAGTGGAGTGGAGTTGTGTGGTTGAAATAATAAGAGGCGAGAGTCTCTTAGTATATTTAGCGCAACCTAAGGAACGGGATGAACATCAAGAGCTGGTGCAAGAGAAGTACCAACGCTTGATAAATCCCTCCACCTATGTTTATATAGCTTATTTTCCAGCAACCTTTAATAGTGTAATACTGTAGTACTACTTTACCAAAGTATGGCAATGTTACTTAGCATTCAGATCAATTGATCCTTAGAGCACAAGGTATCGCAAAAAGAAAATAATGTATCTCACCAGATTTTTTAAAATTATTTTTTGATAAAACAATAGAATTTTTACAGGGTGTACTTACTTTTTCCCATAAGTTTACACTGAAATATATTGGGGCACATTTACTTACCCGTCCGGAGGAGTTTATGAAGTATGGAGTGTCCAATGATAATACACTCTGCCGCGATTCCCTAAGATTGCGCGCCTGATATCCTGCCTGTGTTGCTTCCCGCTCAGGTCTGACAGAGTTTAACTTCTTCTTTCTGGTGCATGTAAGTGCTTGATCTTGTGACACAATTTGAAAGTTAAATCCCGCGCTCAGTCAAAATCAGTCGGATCGTCCGATGGCCCACCCCCCGATTTCTGTTGCATGAAAGCCAGCGCAGCTGCACCACGATCTGATCGCGTATGACCCAATCCCCAATTAAGTACTTGTCACAGCAGCACAAATCCCGAAAACTTCAAAAATCCAATGAAAGTGCGATCCACAGACCCTTAATTAATAAACCCCATTGCTTTGTGCTATTAAACTTTTATTTGCTTTCACTTAGTTTTTGCTGGTAGGTTGCAATTAGTAGTAAATCCATATATATATATATGATTGGATTAGGGGACAACAAATCTATATAAAATACAACCTTTATGTATGTGTGAGCTAAAAACATATAGTAGGACACCCCTATAAAAGATCTTCAATCTACAGACCTTTAAGACATCCCAAGTTTAATTTTACTCAATGATATGAGCAATAGGATCAGAACATGAGTGGGAAAGCCCAAGACAGCCCTCCACTATGTTCTACGATGAGTCAGTATAGACTGTATTGCAGTACCGAACCATTTGAGTATTGTTAGATGTACTGGAAGTATTGGATACAACTGTTCTTCTGTGTCTTTGTCTAGAAAGTGGCTTCATATCACACCTCCAAAGTCTGTATACATGTTACTGTATAGTATACATGTTATATTGTCTCTTGATATAAAATTAGGATAAACGTGTCAGGACTATTCTATCAAGATCAAAGGAGAACAACCTAGTATTGAGCTGCATGTCTTAGGGAAAACTGTTCAAGCAGCTGTCTTATTTTTTACTGTTGTTTTCCATAGTTTTTCTTTTATTATAGCCATACCAGAGCTTGCATTTTGGAATAAATCAGATTTATTGATGCACTTGTGTTAGCCCTTCTTGTAGGGTCTTGTGATGCTCATGCCTTCATTAGATCACTTGCTGTCCTGGAGAGAAGATGCCAATTGTTATCATGAAAAGGACTCGCCTCTTCTAACGAACCCTCACAAATGCTAGAGCTAATGAGCACCACCAAGGTGCTACGCTGCTCCCTGCTCCTATCAGGCATTCTCACAAAGAGATTAGAGAATTCAAATACAAAATCTTTCAATGGGAAACTGTAGATGGAAAATGGCAATTTAAGGCAAGCTACATATCAAGACTGTGTGCAATACATTACACATTTACACTACACCTTTTACTGTTTCGAAGTGAAGTAAATCTATAAAAATGTTCCCAATTTAAATAAAAAGAGATATAAGAAGCTTTCCTAAACACAGCATAATCATTGTAAAAATAGTTATAGTTAGAAATTTGCCAAGTTTTACATTATACAATAGTGAAGCTTTATTCAGTAAAGTCCTCCTTCAATGTCAGTATGAGCTCTTCCAAAATATTTTCATTTCATCAGTAGAGCTTTGGATTCTTTGGAACACCACTTCTGTCAGCCAAAACCTATAAAGTGAAAGGAATTTTGTTGATTATACATGTACGCTACAGGACTAATGGTTAGAAGAATCCATAGCTAGAAGGTTGGTGAGCTTTAGAGTAGCCCGTTAGATTATTAAAAAAAATGTTGAAATTAACAAAATAAGGTTCCCACTGAAGTTACCAATAGTCTATGATTATTATCTTACTTATTAGCAATAGAATAGCTTAGTTCACTAGCATTTTAACCCCTTATTGATCACGTAGGTTTTGTTTTTGGTGTTTCCATTTTTCATTCCTTGTATTTAAAAATCCATAACTTTTTTAAATTTCCTCTTTACAGAGCTGTTAGAGTGCTTGTTTTCAGCCTAACAAATTTTGCTTTGTGGTGACGGCAATTCATATTCCATTCCGGTTAATCGGATGCTGCAAAAAAATTCCAAATGCAATGAAAGTTTCGAAAAAACACAAGTTTCTTTTGGATACAGTTTTCAGCTTACACTGTACACTCTCTACTTTATTCCTTGGGTTAGTACGATCATAGCAATACCAAATTTATGTGACTTTTCTTATGTTTTAATAGATTTTAAACATTTTTTGACATCAATAACTTTTTCATACTTTGGCGTACATAGCTATGTTAGGTGTCATTTTTTTGGGAAAGGGATGACGTTTTCATTACTACTATTACTACCATTTTACATGTTGATAGATCAGGACTTTTGTTCTAACATGTTTGATACCTAACATGTTAATGGCATTATTTGTTTATTTTATATCAGTTCAGGGGAAAGGGGGGTAATTAGAATATTTAAGTTGTTTAAAATTTTTATTTATTTTTTTACGTTTTTAAAAATTACTTTTAAGACCTCGAAGGGTACTTTAAGAACCCTTTGGAACACTGTTATACTGCTGATTGACAAGTCCCGGAGTCTCATACAGACTCCAGGCTGCCATTGAAACAGATGCTCACTCCCCAATGACGTCATGAGGAGCAACGATCACATCCAAAATGGAAGTGCAGGATAATACCTGTGGTCGGTGCCAGCAATAAGCAGTGGGAATAATGCAGCCAACACCATGTATGTCATACATCCTTAACAGCATTATGGCGTACATGCGCTAAGAGTTTAAAGACATTTCGAGGCTGGTTTTTAAGACCCAGGGGCTACAATTAACTGCATTTCTTTGCTTGCATTAACTGCAATCTGTAGATGGATATGGTGAGAGCAGTGATTCTATACAGCAAATAATATACAGTATCTCTGGTAATTATATTTAGTGAATGATTTAATATTCCCTAGCATGATTGATATAATAAAGTCTGTAGAACAAAGCATAACAACAAGACTGGCTCCAGTGGTCATATGCCACCCGGTGTATAACCAATCCCCTGCTGCGGCTGCAGTGGTAGATCACCTTGGGAACACAAGCTAAGTATAGTATGTTGTGTTATTTTAATTAGTCTCCATCAAGTGCAGTCACCTCAGCAAAACTACTGAATGGGTTTCTAAAAGTAAGAGATTGTTGCATCTGATCTACAGAGGAAATTTTTGTCTAATAAATACATAATATTAGACATCCAATTCACCAATAGAGAATTACACAGGAATGTATGGAAAGGATTGCCATAAATGTAAGTTGTATTTAGCTAATCTGTATTGCTAACGTTTCATCAGAAATTAATCTACCAAACCACTGCCAGTAAATTTCAAGCAACACATCAAGATCATGTTTCTTTCATGTTCCAATGTGTTGTCATCATCCAACAAATCAAATGAGATGTTAACCCCTTAACGACCTGGCCCTTTTTTATTTTTTCATTTCCATTTTTCACTCCCCACCTTCAAAAATCTATAACTTTTTATTTTTTAACGTAAAGAGGTTTGTGAAACCTTGTTGTTTTCTGTGTAACAAATTGCACTTCATAGTGATGGTATTTAATATTCTATGCCGTGTACTGGGAAATGGGAAAAAAATTCCAAATGCAGTCAAAATGGTGAAAAAAAAGCATTTGTGCTGTTTTCTCATGGGCTTGGATTTTACAGCTTTCACTGTGCGCCCCAAATGATGTGTCTATTCTATTCTTTGGATTGGTGCCAAATTTGTATAGGTTTAATAATGTTTTTATACATTTACAAAAATGAAAACCTCCTGTAAATTTTATTTTTTTTTTAATTTTGGCATCTTCTGGCGCTAATAAATTTTTCATACTTCAGTGAATGGAGCTGTAGGTGGTGTAATTTTGTGCAACTTTTGATGACATTTTCAATGCTACCATTTTTAGGACTGAACGTCCTTTTGATCAATTTTTATTGAATTTTTAATATTTTTCAAAAGTGCCATTTTTGATTTGGGCGCTGTTTTCCATTACGGGATTAAATGCAGTGAAAAAACACAGAATTGCAGTATAAAACTACAGTATGGCAGTATATGGGGATTTTCTACCTCATTCATTAAAATGTGCACATTGCACATTGTATTGAATGGGTTAAAACGAGACAGCTTCAGAAGACGTCACGGGGAGCGATGATTGTCACTAAGATGGGGGAGCTCATGTGCCGCCATATTTTTGAAGCCGTCGGTAAAGCGGGATAACACCCGCAAATGGTTCTAGTGCTGCAATATGCAGCAAAGACTTTCCGGCTATGGAGGGGGATGTTTCAGGTGGGAGAACTTGATTTTAATGACAATAAACTTGTACTCAATCTATGCTAACAGGTTCTCTTTAATCTGCTGAATATAGAAAGCTTGAGTTTAGAGGATCTCAATATAGAAACTTAGCAGCTTTATATAACTGGCAGTTTCCTTCAAATAGAAATGCACTGCATTGCTCAGACAGAATGCACCAATTTTTTTGGTGCACCTTTAACATAGAGAGTGCAACACAATTCTGTAGGACATAACATGATAAATGTTATGGTCTGACTGTGCACCAGAATGCCCCTTAAGGTGCAGAAATTTATGTATTGTCAGGTATAGTCTAGTCACTTTATAAATACATGTACAATCAGTTTCCACTGAAAATAATCTGCAAAGTCAGACAAAAAAACTGGTGCAGGGGCTTTAATAAATCTGGGCCAATGACTTGTGTCTTGCATTTATCATAAATCTCCTTCTCCCATTGTCAGTTTTTTATAAAAGCTCATATTGAAAGGGGGAAGAAACTGAGGCCAATTGCTCTCTAATGGTTGTAAAATCAAACAGTTTAGGTCGAATTTCAGTCCTAGAGCCATCCTAGTTTCGGACTGATCTGACTCTCTGTTTTTGTACGGTAGTCCTAGAGTCATCTATGTTGTGTATTAGGATGACATTCAAGTGCTGTCTTTTTTTTCCCCACACACCCATTGATTTTAATGGGAAAGTTTCATGCATTATTCCTCTGAGAATGGTGCCTGCTGTGATTTTCTTGGTCCATGACACCGTACACTTTCTATGTGTGACTTTCAAGAGTCATGTCCGAATGCTTCCTGATTTAGACTTGGACAGCACGCAGATGAGTAAAGCATTTGTGAGCATGAGACCAAAGTAGTGTGATGTTTTTTAGAAACGACAAAAGAGGAAATTCTACTTTCCTACCTCTTTATCTCACACCCTCAAAATTAGCAGCATCATAGAGACCAGTGGAGCTGTAAATCAGTTACATATATCTGAGTGCAGATGGTATATGTGTCTTATACAGGACACCAATCTACTTCAGTCATAGTAATAAAAACCTATTTACTTACTGTTACTTTGAATATGGTAATTTTCCAGTCATATCATTGTCTTTTTTTACTGGATGGTAAGGAGTAGGAAGACGCTAAAACAGTAAAATTAGAATATATTATATTAAACTCTGAAGCAGATGATAAACTTATTATCATTTATTTCAACATTCCATATAAATTCAAAAACATTCTTAAGTATGCTGCATAGAATCTAACTCCCGGCATAGGTTTTCAAAACTATGTTGACATCCTTCCCCACACAGAAATTCAATAATCTTTGTTATAAAAATGCACAGAAAGTCATAAAAGGCTCCGAGCACACCAACTTATGATCCACGACTTCTGTATTCTTCATTATTTATGAATTTGTGTCTTTGCTTAAGGCTCCAATACATGATTTTTCTGTTATGATTTATTTTCCTAGAATCCAACAGTTATTAGAATGAGTAAATATTTTGAATGTTGTGCTATAAAAACAAAACTTTTTGCTAAATTTAACTATGCATTTTTGCAACATATCCTTCTGTATGGCAGTGAGTTCTTGGGTTTACAAACATTCCCAGAGTAGTCAAGGTGGGATTCCAGTTCAACCTAAATATCTCACTTGGAGTTTTGCAAACACCTTCTTCAAGTCCATCGGAGAGCAGAGTGTGCCAACAGGGCCAGGACCAGGAGGCCACTGAGGATGAGGAACACTTTCTGCTACACTGCTCCAAATACTCTTCAGTAAGGGAAACTCACTTCCAAGAGACTCTCAGATCTCCTACTGGACTTCAGCGCCATGGAGCAGGAAGATAAGATCTCTATTCTGCTGGGGGATGAGGACACCACAATGGCCATAGCAACACAATATGTCACTGCCTGCCATAGGCTGAGAGACATGTGATGTACCATGTTTTGATATAAAGCCCATGCCCCATGTCCCCCTTTATCTTGTTCTTCACCATCCCACACCCGACCCTGTACCCCAATCCCATATTTTATAAATGCTTTGACAATGCTAACTTGTATTTGGTCCTGTAACTTAAACCTCTTTGAATTTGATACTGGACAAAACATTAAAGGTAACCTGTCACCAGAGACCTCAAGACAGATTGTAAAAGCCCATGACACCTTCAGTGCAAAAATGCCTCGCTGCCTTTTGAAAGTATTTGCATTACAATATAATTGTGTGTTATAACTTACTCTTGTATCCGGGGGTAGTCACATGGGCTGGGCTTTGGTTTGGATGCATTTCAAAAAACAACATGTGACTTGTCTGAGCTGCATCTTTGTGCTCCTGTACAGCTCTGTCCCTCCCCCACTGAGGCCAGGCTCACTAGGTTGTGACCTCTGAGAGGGAGCAGGAAGTGGAGCTGTACAGGAGCACAGAGGTGGGGGTTAAGATCTGAGGAGTGAGTAACACAGACAAGCCACATGTTGTTTTTTGAAATGCATCCAAACCAAAGCCCAGGCCCTGTGACTACCACAGGATTTTGTCAAGGTGCAAGACTAAGGCCCCTTCCACACTAGCGAGTGTGATGCGATGAACTCGCATCACACTCGCAACGCAAGCTGCCGGGAACGCACGGCCCGAACGCTGCACCGCGGGAGTGAACTCAGCATGTCAGTTCACTCCCGCGGTGCAGCGTTCGGGCCGTGCGTTCCCGGCAGCTTGCGTTGCGAGTGTGATGCGAGTTCATCGCATCACACTCGCTAGTGTGGAAGGGGCCTAAGTTATAACACAAAATTATATTGTAATGCAAATGCTTAGAGAAGGCAGAAAGGCAGATTTGCACGGCAGGTGTGATGGGCTACTGCAACCTGTCTTTAGTGAAAATGAGATCCCTGGTGTCAGGTTTACTTTAAGGTGACATAAAGAGCAAGTTCAGAGCATAATGCTAAGATTGAAAATGCTTATTTTAAAAGGGTAAACTTTGTGATAATAACATAAAAACTACAATTTGTAGAAGCAAAAAATGGCAGAAACATGTATGCGGTCAGTGGAATGTGGACACAATTTTACCTACTTACAGTACTTCATGCTGAATCATGTAAAATGCTGCTTTGTTCACTACAGTTCAATTTACTGCTATTATCAGGCAGTCTTGTAACTTTAGCTTGTACACAGAACAGGCATGAATGTTGCAGTTATTTTTACTTATTAGTAAAGTATTAATCTATTGACAGTTAGATTTTTTTGGAAATGTTGCCAAAATTACATATTGATTATTTGGAATGATTTGAATTAATGAAGACATGAAACTTACTGGTGGTTTATTTGGCTTTTGATAGATGCTGTTATCAAACATTCCATGATTTGTCCTCTTTTTCCCAGGTAATGCTGAAAAGAAAAACCTATAATTAGTGCTGATTTTGTTATTTCTTGTGATATTAAATATATTGTCAGTCTAACGACTGATATTTATCACCTATCCACATTGTCTGATCAATTGTGCCCCATCACAGAAAATGAGAAAATGGACAGCAACCTTCTTACTGTATAATCTCTGATAGAAGCGGTTTGGCCCTCAAATCATAACATTGAGTTTTTGCAGATATATTTTTGAAATACCCTGGTAATGTAATAACCTTTATGATTTATGTCTAGACAGAAAATCTATAAAACTCTATTTCTTAATATAAAGGAGCAAAGGTCATAGATAAATGAGTCCATTTATCATGTATGTTTCAGAATTTAATTGTTGACATATGTTAAATAGGCGTTTTAGTTTTACTTGCTTTACTGGTGATGCTTATGCAGAGACATTTAGGGTTTATATTTACAGTATCTGGATTTTTTCCTTAGGGAGATGTCATGAAGGGGTAAGGAATTATTATTGGCTACAAATGCTCATCTAGGAAAATGGTATGCAAATTAGATCTCTTTTAGAGGAGCAGGTCTACAATTGAACCAGGTGCAATAGAGTCAAAAGAAGAATCATTAAGAATAATAATATTATTATTTACGTTGCAAGGCCTCATGCACATGAACGGAAGGGGGACCATGATTTGGGCGATTACGGCCCCAGTCTATGGCACATATTACGATGACAACTGCACATCTTTCAATGGAAAGGAGAGGGGTGAGGACCTCTCACCCCTCCTCTTTCCTTCGCCCGGCTGGATGCTTGGCCCAGGTAAGCATCTGTTCATGCGCATAAGGGTCTGTCAGCAGTGGCCCATATTGGTGCTTAGAATGAAGGTCCACATGGCTAGTGAAATACCATAGCTCACTTTAACAGAGGATGGACATATTGGGGCAGCATTATCAAACTGTTTGCAACCAAATTCTCTCATAAAAAATTATTCTAAAATGTACCATATTTATTAAGAGTTTTAGACAGTTTGTAGACACTTTTGTTTGACTAGTATGACCCAAAGGGATGACTTCTGGGAAAAATTATGTTGGTGCAGTATTCTGTTGTAAACTAGACCTACTGATGCCAAGTAAAAGTAGACATGATAATGTGTAATCTATCTGTGTTGTGCCTTTGAGACACTTTCATAAATCTCCCCCATTTTATCTGCAAACTATGCAATTTCATAGAGGTTCAAATCCTCTCTAAAAGAACTTCTCATCCTCCTTATTTCTATCTTATGCTCTGCATACTGGCTATCTTGTTTGAGAAAAACATTGCGATTTTGGATAATCTCAAAAAGTTTGAATGCAACATGAAAATCAATTTTAGGTACCTTTAGTGTCACAATTGGTGAAAGTATAGAATGCTAGGCTCCCACCAGAATCTTGATGCATACTCTATACACATACGTTTCCATTCTTAAAATTGTATTAAAAAGAGTCAGATACATAAACATAATTCATGAATCCCCTGCTGCTTTCCTGCTATTTTATGTCAATGTCACAGTCATTGGTTAGTCTTGGGAACAACAATCTTTTTTTGTCAGGACATCAATGCCGATCCAGTAATTTTAGAGTGGTGCAGGACCAGGTGGTGTCAGGAACAGGACAGTGGCAGATACATTTTCCTTTCTGGTAAGTTAGGGTGCAGTCATACATCGCGTTTGATGCATGCGTTAAAAACGCATTGCAACAGCTGAAAAGAGATTTGCCTGTTCAAACAGCTGTTAACACTTGCATTTACAAAATGCAAATGTTGACGGGTTTGTTAACATGTGTTAAAATCCTATTAACAAACTAATGCATTAACAAGCATTAGCTTTGTTAGCTTTAGTTTTGTAAACACATGTGTTAACAGCTGTTTAATTAGGCAAATCTCTCTTCAGCTGTTGCAATGTGTTTTTAAACGCATGCGTTAAAAGCGACATGTGACTGCACCCTAAGAGTTAATGGGGTTTCACATTTTCAGCAATACTTAACTTTTTTCAGAGCTATGCTCTCTGTTTAAAGAATTTATTGGAAATCTGGTTGAGGTCAAATGTTGCATGGACTCAAAATGTTGTCCAAAACTATAGTACCTATAGCCTTTATTACGAAAGCGATACACCTAAAAAACTTGCAGCATCTCTATTTCTTGTGGACTTACCATTTGGTTGATGAACAATAGTGATCTTATCTGTCCAAACAGAAACATAATCAGTATATTAGAGTCCAAACATGTGAGCAATAGAAATGTATCCTCATCCTTAGGGTATAGTTACACGTTACGTTGGACACATGAGTTTAAAACAGTTGCATTGCAACAGCTGAAGAGAGATTTGCCTAATTAAACAGCTGTTAACACTTGTGCTTACAAAACGCTTATGTTAACAGATACATTTACACATGTGTTAAAATTGTGGTAACAAACACATGCGTTAATGCAATGTTAACACATGCATTAACAATAAGTAATAACAACTGTTAAATTAGGCAAATCTTGCTTCAGCTGTTGTGATGCGTTTTTAAACACATGCGTCAGGCGCGGCGTGTGACTGTACCTTGAGACACATACTGACTTCTTAAACTTTTAAACCTTTAACCCAAAGTTATGTAGATGGTTGTGTGACTTTCAGATGACCCAGGTACAAATTTGTTTAACTGAACAATATCTGCTGAATCTTATAGAGATTGTATATTTTGTGAAATATATCAATTGTTCTTTTAACAGCAACCATTCAAAAAAGTGAAGTTAAAGGGGTATTCTCATCTGGGCATTCACTTTCAGTTTCATTAATCTGCCATATATAAACATTTCTTCAATTAGATGTTATTAAAAAAAATGTTCCTGTGTGAAGATAATTTATCATAAATGTAGTCTTATGGTCCCTTAGAAACAAGACTGTGTCCTTGGTTACGGCCACGTCTGCTGGAGAGATTGCACAAAGAAACAAAAAGTTTCTGAATATTAAATGTCTGGGAGTTATTGCATGTCCTACAGCCGCCCTGTGGTAATGATCGCTGAATCCAGGTGGTCAGACAGGGCTCATTAGCGCATGTCTGGCCACCGCTGCCAGAGTGTGACGTGGTCGTATCCGGGGAAGCCATCTGGTTTCTAAGGGACTACATGACTACATTTATGAGAAATTATCTTCACACAGGAACATTTATTTAAATAACATCCAATTGAAGAAATGTTTACATATGACAAATGAATTTAATTAAATGTGAATGCCCAGATGAGAATACCCCTTTAAGTCATATTCTCAATTTTATCAAATACTGATCTAATTAAATATAAAAAAGCAACAATCATATTTGATTACATTTCTTGTGTTTATTCTTGCCAAATTTATCAATTTTCAGCTCTTTAATCAATAAACAAGGCACAGGTTTTTTTTGCAGTGCTAAAGATTTATGATAGGAAATGATATACATTATTCTTCCACAGGGACCCCATGATACCTTTATTCTTTCATAACCCAGAACTTGCAAAAGCTCTAAGTACAGGGGACCACAGTGCAGCTTCATTCAACTGGAGCAAATATGTGTGACTTAAAGAGAACCTGTCAGCAGAAATTGACTAAATAAACCATTACAATTATGTTGTCAAACAAGTAAATCATGTTTCTTGTCTGACCCAGAGTGTTGATATCTTGAGATGTAAATTGGTTGTTTAAAGTCATGGAGGCTCAGCACAGAAGTCCAGTTCTCCTCACTAAAAAGAATGCGCCCCTTCACTGTAATTGATGGCTCCCCAGAAGTCTAGTGCCCCCTCAGGTAGGGTATGATATGAGCAGTGCAGAGTAATTTTTGCCTGAGAATGCCATTCAACAATGGCAGTGAGAGAAAAACCTGTGAATTTAAGCTGATGATGACATTCCAATTACTGACACAGGGATCCAATAAAACATGGATGGACACACTTCATACCCCCAAGAGGCTGATGTAAGATCCTTGCATTCCTATGCCTCCACAGATACCGCCCTTTATTGTATGACCAAATCTTTTTTTTATTACCTTAGCTTACCCTAATGATTTATCACCCCATGTAGTAATTGGTGTAACATCTATTATACATTGGGGGGAATTATTAGTGCACAATTCTGGTGGTTTTGCTCCAAAAACACTGTCTAAAATGCCTTGCACCACAGTTATCAAGGCTTTTAGACAATTTTTGGCAGTTTTCCGACTTGTCCAGAAAGGGGTGTAGCTTACAAGAAATCATCTGTGCACCCAAAATTCTGCTGCACAGTTTAGACCAACTAACTGACAGTCTTATTCTGCACCAGGATTCATCATCACAGTGATAAAACTGGCGGAACAAAAGACTAGTGTTTTCCAGCTAGAAACTGGCGGAACCTGTGACACGTTGTTAAATCCCCCCATTGCGTTCTTTTCTCAGTTATTTATTTATAACCTTGCCCGATGAAGTGGCCTGTGTGCTCTGAAAGCTTACAAGTATAATTATTTTGGTTAGCCAATGAAGGCATCAACTTTTACACAAAATTATTCAAAAGTATCACAGTATGCTTTTAACCTTCCGCTCATTAGCATGCGGGTCTGAACATAAAAGGATCTTTCATACCCAACCTGAGAGTGCTTGTAGTTTCATTATGTAAAAGCTGGTGACAGGTTCCCTTGAAATGATGATGAAATTATATCTACACTTGGGGAGCATTGCATGTAGTATTGCCTGTTGGTGATCAAATGAGGGAGGGGGTGTGGGATAATTGTATGACCTCTGTAAGCTTCATATAGAGGTATAGTCCTGCCTTACTCTTCATGCAGGTTGAAAATAACATTCCCACCCTTATTGGATCGTATTAATAATGAGGACCTGTTCAGGAAATGTTAATTCTATGCTGAAAAAGGGGCCTGCAAGGCCAAAACATTGTGCTTAATTTTTTAACTTAAATGTATGCATATTATATTCTTCTTGGATCTAGTACCATGGTTTCTTTGTTTTGTTAGGAGCATGGATTAATCCTAGGTGGAGCATAGGACTTAGGAGGGGCATTTATTATTTTTGGCGCTGGGTGGCACTAGAACCATTCTATATTTTTCAGTGGGATATAAGTTTGTGGCGCATGGACTGAAATGCTTAGAACTCCCTAGACCAGCTTTTAGACGGGCTATTTTTGTGCCACAAAAAGCACAAAAAAAATGTTTCGGGAAAAATTGAAACACCAGAAAACTGATTGATTCACCTGCGGTGCCAAAATTTTGCGCCCAAAAATAGAACAAGTGAAGAGTGTCGGAAAACACCAATATTATGGGTCCTAGACTTCATACAGCTGCAAGAGGCACAGAGAGGGGGAAAACAGCCAGTTTTCTGTTTGAAAGGCCATAATAAATGCCCCCTAGGTGTTTCTCATTCCTTATGGACACACTTTTGCAATGCTTACCATAAACTCTTTCATCATCGGTTTTATTTCCAATAATATTATCCCGTAACTGCTGCAGCTTTTTCTGTTTAGAAAGGAAAATGCACAGTTTTGTCATATTCTACTATGTGTGAATAAAGCAAGAGCATAGTGAAAAAAGTGCATGATATGATAGTATGATATTATGATAGCATCAATGTATACTAAGTATCCTTTAATGGTTTTTTTATAATGATTTCATAAGGATTACCAAACCAGAGACATGTCTGAAGATGCATAAATTCTCATTTTCAGTTCATGTTTACCTGCTGAAGAAGATCTAGTCCACTCTTTTCATTTTGCCACTGCTGGAATTTTTGGAGAGCTTCATCCATACTGATAATTCCCATTTTCACCTTTTCCTGTAGTAATATGAGCTCATCTTGCCCAGTGTGCGCATACTGCTGTTCTGGAACCGGAGGCTCACGTTTAGCAAACTGCACTTTGTCTGTAATTCATAACACAGTGGGTAATTAATTCACAATGTTATATTGATATAGTTAGTACACATGGGAAGGGGGCCTTGTCAAGACCTGTGTTTTCTGCTGTAATGCAGTCATAAATCTTCCTCATTGTGATATTTACAATTACCCGGTATGGTCCATACAATTTATACCTTGTATCGGAATGACTCTGCTGAGCTAAGAAACATCTGGAATATTTCAGCTGACTTCTATGTTGATTATTTTTATTTACATAGGAAACCATGTTATTTATAATATTCTTGACCATTGGGGATTCAAATAATTTTTTATATGTTGAACCTGATCTAATCTGTCTGTAAGTCGGGTGAACTTAAGTAGGGGAACGCCTGTATATTGCAGCTTTTCAAGTGATGCTGTACAGTGCAGGATTGGCAGTACTGTTCACATGGTTAATGCATGGTTAATGCATAATGGTTGCATGTGATTCTATTATAGCTTGACATGACATTTGTTGCAATTATTGAGATACCTGGTATGTTGTAAATGTAACACTATGTTATGCCCTTATTAGACCATTTTTAGACAAATTAACTATCATATATGGATTCTTATCAGTTATCATAGAATCAGGGAACTTATTGAAGTCTCCTAGACCTGACAGGTCTGTTGCACCTTGTCATAGGCAATATTTTATTAAAACAATAAAAACACATAATTCATAATAACACTTCTCTTTCCCTATCCATAATAAAATAAAATGTTTAATATAAATAAAATAAATTTTTAGAAAATTGGTATTGTTCTTTCCAAAAACTGAACTATCACTATATCGACCAGAAAAGTAATATTTACACATAAGCTGAATATACTGTAACAATACTGTAACAATAATATACTGTAACAATTCTTTTTCAAGCAGTAAAGCTCACTTGTAGAATGAAATACAGCAATCATATTTTAGCACAGAATTAACACATCACAAAACAAAAGCCAAAATGGGATAATACTGGGAGAAATACTGGGAGAATTTGTATTTTTCCTCATTCCACTCTCTATATTTTTCTTTGGGGTGGAGGGGGGGGGTTTACAATGTATTATAAAGAAAAAAAATTGTGGAATTGGAAATTCAAACTGTGCATTAAAATCATGGAAAATATGGAGATTTACTATTTGGTAGTTTTCTGTCTGAATACTTTATTTGACTATGAAAAAATAAGTGAACTAGAACACTTAAAAAACAACAACCAAAAAATACAAAAAAGGAGGCAATAAATATATAAAAGGGGATGTGAATCACTGGACTCAGTTGTCATTATGGGAAAGCTAGATGGAAAAATATAATAGTGGAAATAGAACTGAAGGCCATATTTCTTGTCTCTTAGCTTGAACATTGAAAATCATATGATACAAAGAGCCCTGTGCTCAGTCTGTGAAATCCAGCCAGCGCAAAGTCTGTTTTTCACGGAACGGGCACAGTCATGTCTAAAGGTAGATTTATTGACAGCATCATTACTTGTGTCATTACTTAGTGCAAAACACTGGTGCAAAATCAGGAGTAAAATGTGCCAAGTATATCATACAACATGTACCACAGTGGCAAGTTTCTGCCAGTCTTGTCTAGTTTTGCGTTGTCTTTATTTACAAAAAGTATTAATAATTCTTTCCTTATATTTGTAGGTGATTTTTTATTCTAGAAGAAATTATTTTGTGGTGAAAAAGCAAAATACATCAAAGTGTTACCTGACACACAGAAGGCAGCGATATCAGGGAAGGTTCTACTACACAAGCGATACAATTATTGCTACAGATGGAGAGCCATCACGGCTAATGGCTGGTAATTAGTGGAAGGCATAGAATCTGCCATTTATCTTCCCACAAGAGCATTCAATGAGTCACAGAGGGTTATAAATGATGATGAAATGTGTTAAATTGCACTAAATCAGGCCCTTGTATCTTTTATATCCAGAGAAGTAACTATTTCTCCTTAGTCGTAGCATCTATAGGTGAAGTGTAGATTACCTGGAAGCAGTTGGATATAAATAGACATACAATATCAGGTACGACAAACTATAATGACAAAGTATAAATATATCTGTGTTAATAAACTGGAAAATGTATCCAGGAACAGGACTGGTAGTGCCAAAGCCCTGCAAAATGACCTCCAGCAGGTCACTGATATCCGTTGTCGTCTCAAACTGTCAGAAACAGACTCCATGAGGAGTGTTGGTGTTGTGTGATTTGCATTTTCAGAGAACACCAAGATTGGCAGATTCACCATTGGTGCCTTGTACTCTGGTTACATGTGACAGACCTGACAGGAGAGTCTGGAAATGTAGTGGAGAAGGAGTATAGAGATGCGGTGGAGAATGTTATGCTGCATGACCAGATTGCCAGTTTGAGTCGCTCAGCCCTACATGCTAGCCAGAGATACCCTGACTGCCATTAGGGATGACATCATATGTATGTGGAGTTTGCCCTGAGTTCCTTCTGTTACATGACAATGCATGGCCTCATGCAGATTTAGTGTGGCATTGGGGGTTATTTATCATACGCAAGTGCACATATGATAATCTCACAGCCCCTCCTGTGACATGCATCCTGATACATCAAGAGGCTCTGGCCTTTTAACGTATGCAGTGGCCAGCTGCGAAGCGTTTAAAAATATTCCTCTGAATGCAAACTTTTACCTTGACATCTTTGTGTGCAAGGGCGGGGCACAAACACCCCGTGTCGGCCCACTCTGGAATCACCCTGAACGCCACATCTCCTTAACGGGAAACTAGTGTAAAGGGGGTAATAATTAGGACTTCTGATGGATCACCAGGCACTTTTGGTAATTTTAGGGCTTTTACGCCATTTATCAAAAATAGTGCAAACTGCACAAGGTGCAGTTTGCCTGTGTAGCGTGCAGAGTGCACCAGATATAAATTGTGGCGCACGTTCTTTGTGAATCTGGCGCCCCCTGCACTGCTCCGACAGAGTGCACTAACTTTTTCTCGTGCACCTTTCACATTGAGCATGCAACACAATTCTGTTGGACACTGCATAATAAATGTGGCGCACGGTACAAATGTGCAGAGGAATGCCCTTTTAGGTGAAAAAAATTGTGCTGTGTCAGGCATAAGTGACACTTAATAAATACCTGTGCAAGCAGTTTGCACTGAAAAGAATGTGCATAGTCAGACAGAAAATGGGGTGGGGTTTTGAATAAATGGGGGCCATTGTGTCTCTTTCCATCCACCAATGCTATGTTGCACCACAGGCTTGACTGATGCTTTAATTCAGGTCTGGGAGAAGATCCCTCAGTAGAACATCTATCACCTCATGAGGGGCATGCCGAGGCGTTGTAGGGAGGTCATACAGACATGCAAACGCCACACTTACAGCTCTTGAGGCATTTCCACTGAAGTTGGATCAACCTGAAATAGTTTTTCCCACTTTGATTTTGTGTATAATTCTAAATTCCGACCTCCATGGGATGTTAATTATAATTGACCTTTTTAATGTTTTTTTTGTTCTCAATGCATTCCATTATGTAATAAATAAAGAATTGCAACTACATCCATTAGATGCCTATTACACACAATGACAGTCAACTCTCCTACATCTCTACTATTCCACAACACACTAGATCTGCTGTGCCGCCACAGAAAAAGAAGCTTTACACTCCTCACACTTCTGCCAGCAGGCACTCAGTGTCTGTGTATCATAGCAGGATGTCAGTGTCTGTGTATCAGTGAGAGCTCTGTCCTGGAATGGGAGGGGCTAGAGTGCAGGGAGCAGAGAGACAGAAATCTCAGCTCGACGGTCGTCACACAGAAATCCAAGATGGTTTCCCCGACCCTAAGTCAGAAGTTACAGGGTCGTGTCTAGGGGCAACTAAAATTGTGTACAGCAGGACTGATAGAGACAGGTTCGAATTTTACCTGTGAAATGCTGTATTTTTGTTAATAACAGTGATTTGGGGAATGTGTTATTTTGTTATCCGGAGTACATTTAAAAAAACTTGACTTTGTGGGAATACCCCTTTTACTGTTAAATATTAGATTGGGCTTGACTGGCTTTTTCCAAGCTTCCCCATTTTTGCATTCTCATTAGTTAGTTATAAAATAATATGCGGCTTTTATCAATATCACCATACTTTTTATCATTACTCAGCATTTACTCAATTCAGTATTTTCTCCAGCTGGTTCCAAGCAACTGTCTTCAGTCTGAGAAATACAGCCCATCTGCTATGTGAACAAAGCTTTATGTTAAAATGTTAAATTTGCTGCTCGAGAACTGTAATTGTAACTTATTATACAATAAGGAGTTGGGCTCACACATCCATGGTTGGTCCAGGAAATGCAGCCAGCACTCACACCATGTTTCTTGGACTGAAATTAATCAGATTATTCTGGCCTTAAAGGGGTTTTCCCATTAGAGAAAATTCTCAAATCTCAATCCCCTAGTAAACCTAACATGCTAATGATAACTTTTAACTCCATACTTTGCAATTTTACTCAGCTTTTTGCTGCCTGCTTTTGCTTCTGCCCCTGCATTAGCTCAGTGTAATATTCTGATGTGTGGCCGTGGCCTGGCAGTCACATGATGCAGACACTTCCTGATCCCTCTGTCTGCGGCGCTCGTGCATGTGAACCTCCTGCTGTGGGCCGTGCTGACATTTTCTAGAAGGGAATCGTAAGGGGATGCAGTGCAAAAACCTCACAACTTCATCTATATTTTTTCTATGTTACCTTCAAGTCTTTCTACTTTTAGGGTAATATTTTAGGTTAAATATTTTAGGTTATTTTAGGTTAAATATAGGTCATTTCCTAGTCCAATACATTCTCCTGCTATTACCTTTTGTTCCTGCTGATGAACTACTTCACATCTGCAACATCCCCCACCGGGGCCTAGCCTTTTCTCGGGGCCTGGAGTCAGCCGGGGCCCGCAGTACCTGAGTGGCTGGCGGTTGCGGCCTAGGCACGCTATTGTCATGGTGCTTGGTATGGGGAACCGGAGGGCTGTCCTACAGCCTGGCAGGTCTCCAGCAGGGTGGTGTTGGCAAGAAATGATGAGGGAGAGGCTGCTATAGCGGATCTCCCTGGGGCAACCCTTTGGTGTCTAGAGTATGGGTCTCTGTGTGGTGGACAGGGTGCCCGTGATGGTGACAGCCGTAGTAGCAGGGACCAGACGGAGGCAGACGTTGAACAAAACAACTTACAGTTCTTTATTGGAACCGACAGGAACCGCAGCAACGTGCCTTAAACAGAATGGTGGATTGCTGAGATGCAGTTGGAGGGAGCCACAGGATGTAGATCATCAGCCTGGATGCAAAGGGCAGGCTGGGAGGTAGCTGTGTCCTAGAAGGATGCTTCAGCTTTATCCTGGATTGCTTCAGGTATCACCCTTAAAGGTAGGATGATACCCCTTTCCTCACTATACTAGCTATTAGTTCCACTCTCCAGGCAGGGGCTAGGCTCACCTGCTCTGGTTTGGTATGCTGGCTGCGCAGACTCCTCAGAGTCTGTACTGGATTAACTCCAGTCTGCTTCTGCAGACTCCTGGGTCTGACTGGAACTGAACTCTAGAAGTTTCTTGAACAGGGATCTTGTAACTCCCCCTGGTCAGGTGGTGGCTGCTCCTCCAATTACATCTCAGCTCACAGAAACAGAGTGTAACGCATGTGATTGGCTGACACATATGACATCACACAAAACAATTAACTCCTGACTTGCCAGGCAGGATCTACCGCTGCAGTGCTCATCTGTGTTATCTAGTGTTATGTAGTGACATGCTGTGGGGCTGATCAGACCCTACACAGGCTGCAAGCTACATGGTGGGACGTATTCGCAAACACAGCTCTGCCTTGCATCGGCGAGGGTGTTGCACATCACTATCATCTAACATACTCCCTGCAGAGCATCTCACTGACACATCAATGCCACCACTCCAACATACTTTCTGCAAAGCGTCTTACCCACAAATCACCGCCATCACTCCGATATGCTCTCTGCAGAGTATTTCACCCACACATCACCAACAGTCTTAGCATGCACACTGCAGAACATCTCACCCACACATCCCTATCAGCCTCAGCATGCACACTGTAGATCATCTCACCCACACATCACCAATATCCTCAGCATTCACACTGCAGAGCATCTCACCCACACATCACCAATATCCTCAGCATTCACACTGCAGAGCATCTCACCCACACATCACTATCAGCCTCAGCATGCACACTGTAGATCATCTCACCCACATGTCACCATCAGTCTCACTATGCACACTGTAGATCAACTCACCCACACATCAACAATATCCTCAGCATGCACACTGGAGAGCATCTTACCCACTCATGTGCAGAGCAGAGTGTACAGGAAGTAGAGTAGGGCATAAAGGTGTGGTCACATGGAGCTTGTACTAACACAACAGAAGCTCCGAAGGGGCGGACCAACACCTGGACAGAGCTGGACACCGTGAGCGAGGAACAGTGGAGGCAGAGCTGGGGCACAGCGGGCAGAGTGAAGGAGAGGGACAGAGCATGTGTTACCACTGTATCGGCACTGGGTACAGCAATGAGGGCCAGTGTGGTGACCAGTGCTGATCCGCTGGTACATTAGCTGTATGAGCTGGCATAGTGAGGAAGAGGGAACATACTGCTCCATTACAGGAGATGTACATTCAAATGGGATTCCGACCTGCGTGACCCTAGTCAGGACTGAATTTATGGGGGAGATTTATCATTAGGCAGGATTTTGAGCAGATGTCTTTGTGTTAGACTGGCAAGTTTCCAACAGTCAGATTTATATTCCGGTGTATGTGCAATGTTAAGTGCCTTATGATGTGAGTATTAGCTGTGTGTGCTCTATGCGAATAGACTGCACCAGTCGCACGTATGTTTACCATCTGCTCCATTTCTGATTTTTTTTAGATGTTTTTGCACAGGAAATTCTCAGATACCTCAAACATAAAATTGAGCAAACACTTCGAAATTGAGCAAAACCGTTAAAATACTGCATGTTTAAGATAAATCTCCCCCTGTAGCAGCAATGGACCCACATACACCACCTCCTAAATTTGGGTTCTTTTGAAAATTCTCAGTTGATAAATGTGGTGTTGCGTGGTGTTGCACATTCTGTGGTGTATTTTTTCTTTGCTTTGCTTTTCGTTGCTAAAAAGTCGCACAGGACTACATGCACCTCTTCATTAATCTGGCCTAAATGTAGAACTAGCCAGATTCATGACTTAAGATTTTTGCAAAAAGTCTCATAAAAGTCTCGTGATTACTCCAGCCCCCTGCTGGTCTATGTGCTGAGACTTTTTAGGGATTTTGAGACTTTTTTGGGACATTTTGAAAAAAAAAATCCCAGACAGAGAATAGACCATAAGAACATTTATTTAAGGGCCACAGCCACTTTAATGAATCTTATTATTAAATTAGACATGGAACTGTCCCTAGTAGCTGGTCTAATGATAAATAACCCCCTATGAGTCTTTTTAAGCATTTGCCTTTGTGGGAATGCCTCTTTAATGGCAGTAGTGTGTTTGGGCAAGAAGAATTGGCACACACAGTGGGGCTCATTTACTAAGGGCCCCGCGGACTGCACTTTCGTCGGACATCCCGACGATTTCCATTTTGTGCCGCTGGGACAGGGATTTGAAAGGGGTTTTTGGCGCACACGCAATCATATTTTGGCACAATCGAGCCGGCTTTCATGCGACACAAATTGGGGGGCGGGCCGACGGAAGAGCCGACGGATTCGGACAAACCGCGGAATTTAACTTCAAAATTGTGTCGCAAGCCAAGCACTTACACCGAGAGGAAGATGGTGAACTCCAGCAGAGCTGCGCGGGGAAGCATCAGATGCAGGAAATTGGACGCACGATCTAAGTGAATTGCGGCAGACTGCATTCCGGACAGACATTGCACTTTTGGGAACTCCGTTTGGGAACACTTTTGGTCACTGATATCCGTTGTCGTCTCAAACTGTCAGAAACAGACTCCATGAGGAGTGTTGGTGTTGTGTGATTTGCATTTTCAGAGAACACCAAGATTGGCAGATTCACCATTGGTGCCTTGTACTCTGGTTACATGTGACAGACCTGACAGGAGAGTCTGGAAATGTAGTGGAGAAGGAGTATAGAGATGCGGTGGAGAATGTTATGCTGCATGACCAGATTGCCAGTTTGAGTCGCTCAGCCCTACATGCTAGCCAGAGATACCCTGACTGCCATTAGGGATGACATCATATGTATGTGGAGTTTGCCCTGAGTTCCTTCTGTTACATGACAATGCATGGCCTCATGCAGATTTAGTGTGGCATTGGGGGTTATTTATCATACGCAAGTGCACATATGATAATCTCACAGCCCCTCCTGTGACATGCATCCTGATACATCAAGAGGCTCTGGCCTTTTAACGTATGCAGTGGCCAGCTGCGAAGCGTTTAAAAATATTCCTCTGAATGCAAACTTTTACCTTGACATCTTTGTGTGCAAGGGCGGGGCACAAACACCCCGTGTCGGCCCACTCTGGAATCACCCTGAACGCCACATCTCCTTAACGGGAAACTAGTGTAAAGGGGGTAATAATTAGGACTTCTGATGGATCACCAGGCACTTTTGGTAATTTTAGGGCTTTTACGCCATTTATCAAAAATAGTGCAAACTGCACAAGGTGCAGTTTGCCTGTGTAGCGTGCAGAGTGCACCAGATATAAATTGTGGCGCACGTTCTTTGTGAATCTGGCGCCCCCTGCACTGCTCCGACAGAGTGCACTAACTTTTTCTCGTGCACCTTTCACATTGAGCATGCAACACAATTCTGTTGGACACTGCATAATAAATGTGGCGCACGGTACAAATGTGCAGAGGAATGCCCTTTTAGGTGAAAAAAATTGTGCTGTGTCAGGCATAAGTGACACTTAATAAATACCTGTGCAAGCAGTTTGCACTGAAAAGAATGTGCATAGTCAGACAGAAAATGGGGTGGGGTTTTGAATAAATGGGGGCCATTGTGTCTCTTTCCATCCACCAATGCTATGTTGCACCACAGGCTTGACTGATGCTTTAATTCAGGTCTGGGAGAAGATCCCTCAGTAGAACATCTATCACCTCATGAGGGGCATGCCGAGGCGTTGTAGGGAGGTCATACAGACATGCAAACGCCACACTTACAGCTCTTGAGGCATTTCCACTGAAGTTGGATCAACCTGAAATAGTTTTTCCCACTTTGATTTTGTGTATAATTCTAAATTCCGACCTCCATGGGATGTTAATTATAATTGACCTTTTTAATGTTTTTTTTGTTCTCAATGCATTCCATTATGTAATAAATAAAGAATTGCAACTACATCCATTAGATGCCTATTACACACAATGACAGTCAACTCTCCTACATCTCTACTATTCCACAACACACTAGATCTGCTGTGCCGCCACAGAAAAAGAAGCTTTACACTCCTCACACTTCTGCCAGCAGGCACTCAGTGTCTGTGTATCATAGCAGGATGTCAGTGTCTGTGTATCAGTGAGAGCTCTGTCCTGGAATGGGAGGGGCTAGAGTGCAGGGAGCAGAGAGACAGAAATCTCAGCTCGACGGTCGTCACACAGAAATCCAAGATGGTTTCCCCGACCCTAAGTCAGAAGTTACAGGGTCGTGTCTAGGGGCAACTAAAATTGTGTACAGCAGGACTGATAGAGACAGGTTCGAATTTTACCTGTGAAATGCTGTATTTTTGTTAATAACAGTGATTTGGGGAATGTGTTATTTTGTTATCCGGAGTACATTTAAAAAAACTTGACTTTGTGGGAATACCCCTTTTACTGTTAAATATTAGATTGGGCTTGACTGGCTTTTTCCAAGCTTCCCCATTTTTGCATTCTCATTAGTTAGTTATAAAATAATATGCGGCTTTTATCAATATCACCATACTTTTTATCATTACTCAGCATTTACTCAATTCAGTATTTTCTCCAGCTGGTTCCAAGCAACTGTCTTCAGTCTGAGAAATACAGCCCATCTGCTATGTGAACAAAGCTTTATGTTAAAATGTTAAATTTGCTGCTCGAGAACTGTAATTGTAACTTATTATACAATAAGGAGTTGGGCTCACACATCCATGGTTGGTCCAGGAAATGCAGCCAGCACTCACACCATGTTTCTTGGACTGAAATTAATCAGATTATTCTGGCCTTAAAGGGGTTTTCCCATTAGAGAAAATTCTCAAATCTCAATCCCCTAGTAAACCTAACATGCTAATGATAACTTTTAACTCCATACTTTGCAATTTTACTCAGCTTTTTGCTGCCTGCTTTTGCTTCTGCCCCTGCATTAGCTCAGTGTAATATTCTGATGTGTGGCCGTGGCCTGGCAGTCACATGATGCAGACACTTCCTGATCCCTCTGTCTGCGGCGCTCGTGCATGTGAACCTCCTGCTGTGGGCCGTGCTGACATTTTCTAGAAGGGAATCGTAAGGGGATGCAGTGCAAAAACCTCACAACTTCATCTATATTTTTTCTATGTTACCTTCAAGTCTTTCTACTTTTAGGGTAATATTTTAGGTTAAATATTTTAGGTTATTTTAGGTTAAATATAGGTCATTTCCTAGTCCAATACATTCTCCTGCTATTACCTTTTGTTCCTGCTGATGAACTACTTCACATCTGCAACATCCCCCACCGGGGCCTAGCCTTTTCTCGGGGCCTGGAGTCAGCCGGGGCCCGCAGTACCTGAGTGGCTGGCGGTTGCGGCCTAGGCACGCTATTGTCATGGTGCTTGGTATGGGGAACCGGAGGGCTGTCCTACAGCCTGGCAGGTCTCCAGCAGGGTGGTGTTGGCAAGAAATGATGAGGGAGAGGCTGCTATAGCGGATCTCCCTGGGGCAACCCTTTGGTGTCTAGAGTATGGGTCTCTGTGTGGTGGACAGGGTGCCCGTGATGGTGACAGCCGTAGTAGCAGGGACCAGACGGAGGCAGACGTTGAACAAAACAACTTACAGTTCTTTATTGGAACCGACAGGAACCGCAGCAACGTGCCTTAAACAGAATGGTGGATTGCTGAGATGCAGTTGGAGGGAGCCACAGGATGTAGATCATCAGCCTGGATGCAAAGGGCAGGCTGGGAGGTAGCTGTGTCCTAGAAGGATGCTTCAGCTTTATCCTGGATTGCTTCAGGTATCACCCTTAAAGGTAGGATGATACCCCTTTCCTCACTATACTAGCTATTAGTTCCACTCTCCAGGCAGGGGCTAGGCTCACCTGCTCTGGTTTGGTATGCTGGCTGCGCAGACTCCTCAGAGTCTGTACTGGATTAACTCCAGTCTGCTTCTGCAGACTCCTGGGTCTGACTGGAACTGAACTCTAGAAGTTTCTTGAACAGGGATCTTGTAACTCCCCCTGGTCAGGTGGTGGCTGCTCCTCCAATTACATCTCAGCTCACAGAAACAGAGTGTAACGCATGTGATTGGCTGACACATATGACATCACACAAAACAATTAACTCCTGACTTGCCAGGCAGGATCTACCGCTGCAGTGCTCATCTGTGTTATCTAGTGTTATGTAGTGACATGCTGTGGGGCTGATCAGACCCTACACAGGCTGCAAGCTACATGGTGGGACGTATTCGCAAACACAGCTCTGCCTTGCATCGGCGAGGGTGTTGCACATCACTATCATCTAACATACTCCCTGCAGAGCATCTCACTGACACATCAATGCCACCACTCCAACATACTTTCTGCAAAGCGTCTTACCCACAAATCACCGCCATCACTCCGATATGCTCTCTGCAGAGTATTTCACCCACACATCACCAACAGTCTTAGCATGCACACTGCAGAACATCTCACCCACACATCCCTATCAGCCTCAGCATGCACACTGTAGATCATCTCACCCACACATCACCAATATCCTCAGCATTCACACTGCAGAGCATCTCACCCACACATCACCAATATCCTCAGCATTCACACTGCAGAGCATCTCACCCACACATCACTATCAGCCTCAGCATGCACACTGTAGATCATCTCACCCACATGTCACCATCAGTCTCACTATGCACACTGTAGATCAACTCACCCACACATCAACAATATCCTCAGCATGCACACTGGAGAGCATCTTACCCACTCATGTGCAGAGCAGAGTGTACAGGAAGTAGAGTAGGGCATAAAGGTGTGGTCACATGGAGCTTGTACTAACACAACAGAAGCTCCGAAGGGGCGGACCAACACCTGGACAGAGCTGGACACCGTGAGCGAGGAACAGTGGAGGCAGAGCTGGGGCACAGCGGGCAGAGTGAAGGAGAGGGACAGAGCATGTGTTACCACTGTATCGGCACTGGGTACAGCAATGAGGGCCAGTGTGGTGACCAGTGCTGATCCGCTGGTACATTAGCTGTATGAGCTGGCATAGTGAGGAAGAGGGAACATACTGCTCCATTACAGGAGATGTACATTCAAATGGGATTCCGACCTGCGTGACCCTAGTCAGGACTGAATTTATGGGGGAGATTTATCATTAGGCAGGATTTTGAGCAGATGTCTTTGTGTTAGACTGGCAAGTTTCCAACAGTCAGATTTATATTCCGGTGTATGTGCAATGTTAAGTGCCTTATGATGTGAGTATTAGCTGTGTGTGCTCTATGCGAATAGACTGCACCAGTCGCACGTATGTTTACCATCTGCTCCATTTCTGATTTTTTTTAGATGTTTTTGCACAGGAAATTCTCAGATACCTCAAACATAAAATTGAGCAAACACTTCGAAATTGAGCAAAACCGTTAAAATACTGCATGTTTAAGATAAATCTCCCCCTGTAGCAGCAATGGACCCACATACACCACCTCCTAAATTTGGGTTCTTTTGAAAATTCTCAGTTGATAAATGTGGTGTTGCGTGGTGTTGCACATTCTGTGGTGTATTTTTTCTTTGCTTTGCTTTTCGTTGCTAAAAAGTCGCACAGGACTACATGCACCTCTTCATTAATCTGGCCTAAATGTAGAACTAGCCAGATTCATGACTTAAGATTTTTGCAAAAAGTCTCATAAAAGTCTCGTGATTACTCCAGCCCCCTGCTGGTCTATGTGCTGAGACTTTTTAGGGATTTTGAGACTTTTTTGGGACATTTTGAAAAAAAAAATCCCAGACAGAGAATAGACCATAAGAACATTTATTTAAGGGCCACAGCCACTTTAATGAATCTTATTATTAAATTAGACATGGAACTGTCCCTAGTAGCTGGTCTAATGATAAATAACCCCCTATGAGTCTTTTTAAGCATTTGCCTTTGTGGGAATGCCTCTTTAATGGCAGTAGTGTGTTTGGGCAAGAAGAATTGGCACACACAGTGGGGCTCATTTACTAAGGGCCCCGCGGACTGCACTTTCGTCGGACATCCCGATGATTTCCATTTTGTGCCGCTGGGACAGGGATTTGAAAGGGGTTTTTGGCGCACACGCAATCATATTTTGGCACAATCGAGCCGGCTTTCATGCGACACAAATTGGGGGGCGGGCCGACGGAAGAGCCGACGGATTCGGACAAACCGCGGAATTTAACTTCAAAATTGTGTCGCAAACCAAGCACTTACACCGAGAGGAAGATGGTGAACTCCAGCAGAGCTGCGCGGGGAAGCATCAGATGCAGGAAATTGGACGCACGATCTAAGTGAATTGCGGCAGACTGCATTCCGGACAGACATTGCACTTTTGGGAACTCCGATGGACCGCGTAAGTAAATGTGCCCCAGTAAGTTCGACAGAACATACTTGAATGTGTAAAAACGTTTACCCTTGACCCAGATTTCCATACAGAAGCCATACATAAGAGCTCCATATGTCAAATATTTCCATTACTTTCTTCCCTGAAGGAAACCCTTAAGATTCCATTATAGTGAACGAGTTTCATTTAGGCACTGTATCCTTGAAGGGAAACTTCAACTACTTTTAACCCGCAAAACTAGTAACAACCTCAGGTTGGGTCTAACATATCTTTTCTAGAATTCCCTCTTTTATGTCCTCTCACCCGTTTAAAGGGGTTATCCGGGTATACAAATTTACTTATGGCCGGGCTGGGGCAGGCTATTTAAAAATAACAAAGGTGTGCTTACCTCCTTCGGCGCCGCTGATGTCTCGTGCGGCGGTCCGTTTGATCCGTGCCCCTGTTTGTTTACAGGGGCACAGAAGCCGCGCATAGGGAACTTCCGGTCCACGATGTGGACGGCTCCTCCCATCTGTCCATATCTCTCAGCGTTGTAAGCCCTGGGAGATGTGTACAAACCAGCGCACAGATGAGACTGACCGTGGCGCGTGACATCAGTGGCGTCGGACGTGGTAAGTACATGTTTGTTATTTTTAAATAGCCCGCCCCAGCCCGGCCATAAGTAAATTTCTATACCCGGATAACAGCTTTAAATATGAAAACAATCTCCTCCAATGTCACGTAAAAATGAGCCAAAAACTGCATCATGTTTGTGCTTCTGTGAGCTACACAAATGAAGATACTGGAATATAAAGTCATATTTGGAAATGCAAACTGCAGATAAAAATCCAATTCCGGCCTTTATTTCACTGCATGTATTTCCAGTTCCATAACTCTGTTACTTGAAAGTTGAGATTCCCATCTTATCTTATGATACCAGATCCATGCTTCTAGCTGCTATAGAACCCAAAATATAGGTGTCAAAATGGATTCTCCATTTCCAGTCTGTGAGCCTGACTCATTTCAAAAGATGACTGTTTTCTGCTCCTATACACATGGCTTTGAGGGAGATTATTTTATAGGTAAATGAGTGAGATTTCACATAAAAGAGGCAGAGGATAGAAACTATATATTGTCCTCTACCTGAAGGTGCAGTGTTTTAGTGGGATAAAAGCTGTTGACAGGTTCCCTTGAAATTGATCTGCAATGTCACTGTACTGGTCCTTTGGTGGAGGGAAGTAATGGGATTTAGCACTGAAATGAACACAGCCTTACTTTTATATGCAAATGAGTGTGCTGACTACATGAGAAGATTTATCTGTACAATTTTTAACATTCATCATTTGTATGAGCTTACACACAACTGCTTCTAATATACTCAGGTCATATACTGCTACATTCAGTGTAGAAACAGGACACACATGACAGTTTGTTGGATGTTGCCAACAATTTTCATTTTAAAGTTCAGCTGTTTTCTGTCTATGGAATCCTTTGAAACCTCGTAGAAATGCACATATTAAATATTAGGTGACACCTTTTACAAGTGACTAGTTTGCAATGATATCTGTGGATTCTGGCAGGGTCTCGTGGGAAGACTAGATGTCACAAAAAAATTCAAAAGGACAAGTACAAGTTTCTTTAAGAGTGCATTATTTTTGCTATCATGATTTTAACATAGCTGAATCCTATTGCACCATAACATAACATAGCATTGAACTGTTTATCTAAGTAACAGTTTTCTGTAACCCTTTATGAAGGGGGAACAAATATTTGACATACAGACATAATAGTTTATAGTGAGGTATTTCTATTTGCAGATTATTGTTAATTTTTATCTTGTTTCTTGTATCCTTCGCTCAAAATAATTTCCTTCTACCCAACTTCAATGTAAAATAACCCACACAGGGACAGATTAAAGGTACCATGGGCACTGAGCTGTGTGAAAAGTATGGATCCCAGAATAATAAAATTGTATCCTACAGTGTGGGGCATGTTTAGGCATAGAAAACGACCCAAAGAACTGATTTGTGCGTATTTCTACATTTACTTTTGCGCAAAAAGCTGTGCGGAAATTGTGTTTTTCAGAGCCAGGGATGTGGACTGAATACATTAACTTTTTCACCAGTTTTCCAATGTGAAAGCGAGCTTCTCCTAGTGTATATTGTACATACAATGTATATATTGCATAATTCTTTCAATCAAGCAGAAGTCCACCATAACAAAACCCAATCTGACCCGTTTCTGTCTGCAGAAATGGGCCACAAACAGGATGATGTTTGCAGCCCATTTGGCCTGGTGGAAATGGGAAGGGGAAAGCCTTCCTCACTCCTGACATTTGCATAGGAAGCAAAACAGCTACGTGCCAAATCAGGGCTGGAATAGGACCTGTTCCATCTTCTGCAATGCAGCTACCCAGCTCACTGACCATGCACAAAAGACCACAATGATGGTCATGTGCATGAGGCATAAGTCATTGGGGACAGCTAGGTACACCAGGGGTTTCAGTAAATGGAACAGCAGCAGTATGAACAGAGACATACAACTACAATATCATACACACTGCTGTAAAATATAAAAGAATATATCTACATATAACTATATACACATACCCACACACAAATATACATATTACCTTGATAAAGACCTGTGCCGTATATTTTCTTTTCCTCCTCCTTCTGTCGAAATACTGCAGGAGAAAATCACATATATATATATTCTATTAATGATGTTGGGGAAACAGATTCATAACATAAAATAATGAATAAGCACTGCGGATGCAAATGGGCACATGTTTCTTATTGTATCGAGGAAGACACCTGAGTCTCTATGGATTACTGTGCTTATGCAAACACTCCAATAACAGGCTTCATTGGCTTTTTAGCAATTGCCCCTAAAGGTAAGGAAAGTAAATTAAAATATCAGGGACAGATATTCTCCTTGCAACTTGGTAATCTATCTAGCTATGGAAAGGCCACAAAAAGAGCTGAAAGAATAAGTGAGTCAACTGCTGACCAAATCAAGGAGCCTCGAAACTGTAATTTCTTTGTTTGTTAGGGTGGTTTCACATTGGCATTTTTTGGCATCAGTGATTTTTTACTCAACGCATTTTTGCTTATGGACACATACAGATTGGTTTTCCCTTTGTGGCTTCAATGGGGCATATGTGTCAAACTTTTGGCTTTAGAAATTTTTGAGACTTTTCATGGTTCTTGTGCTCATTTGCGATATTTTTGCACCTAAAACTGTCTCCCTTCAGAGTTCTCCATTGTTTCATTTTCTGCAATATTCCCTGAGTAATCACCTCAAGATGTGAACTTGTGACTTTTAAAAAAAAAAGTTGTAAATTTTTGAGCCTGTCCAGGTGTAAAAATTAGCTGGGGAACTGTTTGCGACTTTTGTTTAAAAAAGTTGCAAATTTACTACAGACCAAACGCCACATTTATCAATAAAGAAAAAATGCTAAGATATATCTGACCAGCTGGAAAGCCAAGAAAAGTCGCAAAAACAGATGGAAAAGCCAAATTTATGATACATGTGCCCCAATGAGTTTTCATTGATACCTTACTGAGCCATTCTTTCCAGTGGGCCTTTTCACACTTCAGTTTTTTCAAAACTGAAGTGTGCACAACAAAAGACTGCTCTATCCAGCCCCTGGCAGGAGCAAGCAGTGTGCCTGTCAGCCTTTGCAAGTGCATAGGCTGGCATTACTAATGTAATACAATACATGCATTAACGTTATCATTAATGTACAAATAAAAAAGTGAAAATGACAAAAAAATACTAGAATTAAAATTCCCTAAAAGCTAAATACAGTAACCCCATAATGAAAAAAAGCGCTACTTTTTTGCCATTTTGCAACATATAAAAAATTCAATAAAAAGTGATTAATGGGTCACACACTACTAAAAATAGTAGCATTGAAAACGTCATCACAAAAACGGACACCTTACACTCTGTATGTAATCCAAAGTATGAAAAAGTTATTACCGTCAGCATATGTTGAAATCATTTTTTTTTTGTTCAAAAGGTTTTAATTTTTAAAAATCTTTTGAAACATAATAAAACCTGTATAAATTTGGTATCTCCATTATTGTACCGAACCAAGGAATACGTCAGATGTGTCATTTGGAGCACACATTAAAAGGTGAAATAACGAAGCCCCCAAGAATGACGCAAATGTGTTTTATATTCATAGATGCATTTTCTGCTGTATTAATGACAACATTAGAAAATTAAAAAAAAAACATTTTGTTTTAATATCTGTAAAATACTTAAAGGCTTAACAAGTTACTATGAGCTGTTGTGAATAGTTTGAGGGGTAATGTTATCAGAATGGGGTTGATTTGTGGGGTTTTTTATAAATGCAACTTCAATAAAAAAAACCCATAGAAATACAATGGTCCCTAAAATAATTAATTCTAAAAAAATTTTGAATATTTTAAAAAATTCTGTTCGATTTGTGATCTTTCTAGCATCATAATAAAAAAAAAGGACTCTTATTATGCCAACACGAAGCTGAGATATAGTAAATGTTAATATGTAACTAATTTCTGTGGTAAGACTGTCAGTTTGAAAAACAGAACATTTTTTCAACATTTTTGCCGAATTCACCTTTTTTCATAAATAAATGCAAAATTTTCAACCAAAATTTCCCACTAACTTTAAGTACAACATGTCATGAAAAAACAGTCAGAACCAAGTAAGTTAAAGTGTTTTTGGTCATCATTGAATACATGAGCTTAGTCACTAAAGGGTAAAGCATGTTGTATGACATTCAGCAACAGCTTCATGTGTAAACAAGTTTTTTTCTGGAGTTGACCACTGGAATTCAAGTAGGGTCTTTTGCCATTACGCCATGAGCAATTCCATTTTACAAAGATTTATTTGTCCTTGTGGCTTGGAAACTGGAATCAATAATGGAATATGTGTTCTCTTACAGTACGTACATAAACAGAATTTACAGCCTATTCACACAAACATGAATAATGGTTGTATGCTTTATTTATTTTTTAAAGCTTTATGTTACTGGTGCTTTTTTGTTGTGTGTGCCTAATTTATTATCTATCTGTGCCTTTTAACGAGGTATCTCTGCTGACATTGTTATTTTCCTCTTTCTTGAGATAGGGATAGTGAGTCCTATATAAAACTAAATATATACTAAACCCTGCAGATAATATCCATAAACGTATGCATTTTTGGTAATTAAATGAATCCCCTCATCAGAGTTTCCCATAGAAGTCTTCATAATGCGTCCCATGCTTTTTTTTTGTCCAAAAATCCATAGCTTAGGAATTTTTTCAGCTAGTTTTGTGACAAAGATCTCATATTTCTTCTTCCTATCCTGACGCTGAGTGACTAGGCTGAAGCACGGTGTCTCCGTGCTGCTGCTCCCCGGTGTCTCCATGCTGCCCCGGTGTCTCCGTTCTGCCCCTGCCCCGATGTGTCCGTGCTGCCGGATGTGTCCGTTCTGCCCAATGTGTCCATGCTGCCCCAGTGTCTCCGTGCTGCCCCAGTGTCTCCTTGCTGCCCCAGTGTCTCCGATCTGCCCCTGCCCCGATGTCTCCGTACTGCTCGATGTCTCCGTACTGCACGATGTCTCCGTGCTGCCCCAGTGTCTCCGTTATGCCCCTGCCCCGATGTCACCGTGCTGCCCGATGTCTCCGTGCTGCCCCAGTGTCTCCGTGCTGCCCCAGTGTCTCCGTTCTGCCTCTGCCCCGATGTCTCCGTGCTGCCCGATGTCTCCGTGCTGCCCCAGTGTCTCCGTGCTGCCCCAGTGTCTCCGTGCTGCCCCAGTGTCTCCGTTCTGCCCCTGCCCCGATGTCTCCGTGCTGCCCGATGTCTCCGTGCTGCCCCAGTGTCTCCGTGCTGCCCCAGTGTCTCCGTTCTGCCCCTGCCCCGATGTCTCCGTGCTGCCCGATGTTTCCGTGCTGCCCGATGTCTCCGTGCTGCCCCAGTGTCTCCGTGCTGTCCCAGTGTCATCGTTCTGCCCCTGCCCCGATGTCTACGTGCTGCCCGATGTCTCCCTGCTGCCCGATGTCTCCATGCTGCCCCAGTGTCTCCGTGCTGCCCCATTGTCATCATTCTGCCCCTGCCCTGTTGTCTCCGTGCTGCCCGATGTCTCCGTGCTGCCCGATGTCTCCGTGCTGCCCCAGTGTCTCCGTGCTGCCCCAGTGTCATCGTTCTGCCCCTGCCCCGATGTCTTCGTGCTGCCCGATGTCTCCCTGGTGCCCGATGTCTCCCTGCTGTCCGATGTCTCTGTGCCGCCCCAGTGTGTCCGTGCTGCCCCAGTGTCATCGTTCTGCCCCTGCCCCGATGTCTCCATGCTGCCTGATGTCTCCCTGCTGCCCCAGTGTCTCTGTGCTGCCCCATTGTCATTGTTCTGCCCCTGCCCTGATGTCTCCATGCTGCCCGATGTCTCCGTGCTGCCCGATGTCTCCGTGCTGCCCCAGTGTCTCCGTGCTGCCCCAGTGTCATCGTTCTGCCCCTGCCCCGATGTCTCCGTGCTGCCCGATGTCTCCCTGCTGCCCCAGTGTCTCTGTGCTGCCCCAGTGTCATCGTTCTGCCCCTGCCCCGATGTCTCTGTGCTGCCTGATGTCTCCGTGCTGCCCCATTGTCATCGTTCTGCCCCTGCCCTGATGTCTCCGTGCTGCCCGATGTCTCCCTGCTGCCCGATGTCTCCGTGCTGCCCCAGTGTCTCCGTGCTGCCCCAGTGTAATTGTTCTGCCCCTGCCCCGATGTCTCCGTGCTGCCCGATGACTCCGTTGCCCCAGTGTCTCCGTGCTGCCCCAGTGTCTCCGTTCTGCCCCTGCCCCGATGTCTCCATGCTGCCCGATGTGTCCGTGCTACCTCAGTGTCTCCGTGCTGCCCCAGTGTCTCCGTTTTGCCCCTGCCCCGATGTCTCCGTGCTGCCCGATGCTCCGTGCTGCTGTTCCCCCGATGTCTCCGTGCTGCTGCTCCCCGGTGTCTCCGTGCTGCTGCTCCCTGGTGTCTCTGTGCTGCTCCCCGTGTTCTTCAATGTGTTCTTCACACATATATATTGTTCTTCACATACTATTTTGTTCGCACCGTTCCGCGCATATCTCCCGACAAGTAAGCAGATGTGCCGAACATCTGTAATCTATTCTTCACTGTGTTTTTCACTTAAATAATCCTGTGTTCACTGTGTTCACTGTTTTTATTCTATTCTTCACTGTTCTTCACTGTGTTTTAATTAAATGCTCGATCTCGAGCAGTGGAAATACTCGTCCGAGCAACGAGCCGTTTCGAGTACCTTAATACTCGAACGAGCGTCAAGCTCGGTCGAGTATACTCGCTCATCTCTAATTATGATCCATCTAGTTCTGTGAGCTGACAATGTGGTTAGATTATCAGGGTCCAGGTTTTTCTACAATTTCATTTAGCTTCTCAACATTGTACTAGTATCTGACAACATAGAAAGAGAGAAGAGACAGATCAGAGATGAGACAATGAGATCTATTAGATGCCTATTGCACACAATGACAGTCATCTCTCCTACATCTCTGCTTTTCCACAACGCACTATATCTGCTGTACCTTCCTCCCCCGATAAAGAACTTATCTGTTGCTTGTTGTTCTCCTCATGCTGTTGCCGGCAGGATGTTAGAGTATGTGTTAGTGTTAGCTCCTTCCTGCACCACAGGGAGGTGTGGCTAGAGGCAGAGAGCAGAGAGAGAGAAACTAAGCTCCACTGCCTTCACAAAGAAATCCAAGATGGCTTCCCCGACCCTAAGTCAGAAGTTACAGGGTCATGTCTAAGGGCAACTGAAATTGTGTACACCAGGACTGATAGAGGCAGGATAGACATATATCTGTGAAATATCTGCGTATTTTTGTTAATAACAGTGAATTAGAGAATGTATTATTTTGTTATCCCAAGTTAATTTAAGAAACTTGTCTTTGTGGGAATACCCCTTTAACAAAAGATGTCTTATATGTATGTTGGCTTATATACTATGGTATTATGGACTCCACTCAGGAGCTGAGTGCATGCTTTAATTGCTGGTTTTCCTCTGTTTTACATAGCATTAGATCATCGCTTTTATAAGTTTACTTTCAACTTCACTAAAAGTAAAAAGACAGGCTTCATCATATTAAATTCAGGGCCCTTTCAGAAAGGCTGGAGAATATAGAAAGAATCATATTTTATAACCGTTTAAACATTAGTATAAAAAAGTTTGAGTTGTCAAATATGGCAATACAAAGACTTTTTTATACTTAATACTAAAGGTTAATGCTCTCTTAATCATTTTATGACAATGCTATATCAATTATAGTTACACACATTACCTGGATGGAGAAACAAAGAAGTTGGTTATGTATGTGTTCATTTTATCTCATTTTACAAAAATCTTCAATATGGACAGATAGGGGCAAATTTACTTACCCGGTCCATTCGCGTTCCAGCGGCGGCTTCTCCGCTCTGGATTCGGGTCCGGCCGGGATTTAATAAGGTAGTTCTTCCGCCGTCCACCAGGTGGCGCTGCTGCGCTGAAAGTAAACTCATCGCGCCGGAATGCACCGAGCTGGACCAGGTGAAGGTAAGCGGTCCTTATGCGACACATTTTCGGTTTTTAAATGCGGCGGTTTTTCCGAATACGTCGGGTTTTCGTTCGGCCACGCCCCCCGATTTCCGTCGCGCGCATGCCAGCGCCGATGCGCCACAATCCGATCGCGTGCGCCAAAATCCCGGGGCAATTTAAGTACAAGCGGCGCAAAACGGAAATATTCGGGTAACACGTCGGGAAAACGCGAATCGGGCCCTTAATAAATGACCCCCATAATGTTTCTCCTGCCTTCTCATTAAAAATGCACAGGGAAGACCCTTTGTCCCTTTAACAAACATGCTAACTGGTCTGTGATCTGAGCACTGTCAAATTTAAAGCTAGATTTCTGCTTTTGACTAGATTCTTTTTTTCTATGTAGAAGAGAGATTTTTAAAGCTGTGAAACTGTTCTATTCTTTCTTTTTTACAAGCTCCCTGGAGTGTAAGACAGATGCTGGTGAGACAGCTTAGTGTTCTGCTCCTGAACTGTACTCTTTAATTAGCTGCTGAGATTTTATGTATCAACCTACATGTCCACAGGAGAATGCTTAAAAGGTTTTATCGCATACCAAGATGAAAAAGCTACAGTACTACAAAATCCCTAAGACAGAATTTCTCACATTTGCTGACTTTTCTCTAGTGGTCCATCATTCCTAGTTTGGAAGTAATACTATGAGTGACCATCGGGATGATACTATTTTGTACCCAAACACAGCAAAATGCACATTCTCAATAAGGAAAGCTGCAGTAAAATCACGACTGTATATGTGACTGGTGACCAGCTGTAAGGTCACTATTGTCTTTACCTTAGATAAGCATGGGGCTTTCTATTATGCAAGTTTCTGTAACACAAAAACTGGGTTTCAGCCAGACACAATGGGGGTCATTTACTATGGGCTGATTTTCTTTTTCCCGACGTGTTACCCGAATATTTCCGATTTGCGCCGATTTTCCCTGAATTGCCCTGGGATTTTGGCGCATGTGATCAGATTGTGGCGCATCGGCGCTGGCATGCACATGACGGAAATCAGGGCCATGGCCGAACGAAAACCCGACGGATTCGGAAAAACCGCAGCATTTTTAAAACAAAATCTGTTGCGAAGCTTGCACTTACCTTCACTCAGCCCGGCTTGGTGAACTCCAGCACGTTCCTATGCTCTTCAGCGCAGCAGCGTCACCTGGTGGACGGCGGAGGAACTACCTTAATGAATCCCAGCCGGACCCGAATTCACCGCAGAGAACGCGCCGCTGGATCGCGAATGGACCGGGTAAGTAAATCTGCCCCAGTATACTACTTTGATAACACAACTGTGTTTGCATCAATTTAAAAGGGTTGTCCCAACTAGAAGGGTCCAACTGTTGAGACCCCCACCATCACTTAAAAAGGGTCCCTTAGCTATTCAGAGAATGGGCACCCCTTTTTTATTGCTCATCTCTGGCACTCACAATAACTGTTTATGGGATTACCTGCGATAGCCAAGTGCTGTGCTTAGACATTTCCACTAGTATAGATTTCCAGTACCATGTTAGCCATGGAGAGCAGAAGAAGAGTGAAGAAATCAGGCAATACCATTTTGAGGCTAACTGAGTATATTTGATGGTGAGCTTTCGAGAATACTAGTTCACTTCTTCAGATATGATGTTATGCATTTGTGGCACTTCCTTTGAATGGATCTCCCTTTGACTCCTTACTTTGCAATTTTACTCAGTTTTATTACTGTTTTAGCTCCTGTGGACGGGGACTCTCTAACCAGACACAATTTCTCTGTGCCATGAGATATACTGACAATGTGCTTAACCCAGTTTACAGGGTTTATCTACACTTCAATTTTGCTTCTGAACAGTCTACTAGTATTGTACTAATAGAAAAAGAGAGATGAGACAGATCAGAATCATGAGATGGATATAAGGCACAATAACAGCTCTGCTGCCTCATCTAATCAATAACACAGAGTCGTGCTCTACTATGTCACCCCTCCCCTGGGATCCAGAGCTGATATTGTTTGTAGAGGATCAGCTGCTGCTGTGTCCTCTCTACACTACTAGAAGCACAAGTACAGCTGAATCAGGGAGTTCCTCTATCTGTAGTGTAGTATAGTCTGGTTATAGTCAGAAGATTTATGGTCTGATCCAGGAACAACCGAAATTGTAAACACCAGGACTGATAGAGGCAGAATTAAATTATATCAGTGAAAGGCTGTATTTTTGTTAATAGCATTTAATGAATGTGAATGTGTTATTTTGTAATCCTGAATATATTTAAGAATTTTGTCTTCATGGGAATATCCCTTTATACGCTATTCTATCATATATGAAAATTGAAAAAAAAAGTTTTAATTGTGAATTAAACCCAGATATATTGTGGCACCAGATGACTCATATGATCAATGGTGGCTAGGGATGGAGAGATCATTTTTCTATATCCGCTTCCACACTTGTTGCATTTAGTTAATAACATTTAAATTAATTCATCTGCCATATACATATATTTCTTCAGTTGGATATTATTTACATAACCTGTGTGAATTTCCAATAAATGTAACCACGTTGTCCCATAGAAACAAGATCTTGTTTCTAAGGGACAACATGACGACATTTATTTTTCAGAAAGTAGCGGTGCCTTTACAAGTGCGTTGTACTCGGATAAGATACAGAGGTCACTTCTGTGTTAGGGTACATTCACACAGCCACATGCCCACCTGGTTGCACCTGGGTGGGCATACCCCTGTGCGCTTGAGAGGAGGAGGACATAAGCCCTCCCCCCTCCATAGAGGAAAGCGCCTCATGACCGCACACACAGGGAAAGATAGAGCAGTGTTAAATATTTTAACAATTTGAAGTCTTGCCCAAAATTTAAAAGAATAAATGCAAACATTACCCACTGTTTTTGGAGCTGTCCTCCCATAAGGCGCTTTTGCTTCTGCATCCTTCCTGGTATTTACCAGATGTGTTTATATACATACAACTAAAGAGGTCAGGTATATAGTACTATTGTAAAAAAATGTTTGCATGTTGGGAACAACATCATAAAAGATCAATGTGCTAAAGAAAATGAGCGTGTCCATTTCCCTTGAGAGATAGAGCTATCCAGTTCCAGATTCACAATTTCTAACAGGGTTTGATTTGTTGAATACTAGACATTGGGTCACATGTATCATAGTTTGGTCTCTCTGAGGTGAATTTTTGAGACATATGAGGGCTCATTTTTTTTGCACCTTATGTATGATCCTGTCTTTTTCCTATCCTGGCAAGTGCACATTTTGGCTTCTTTTTTAGACTTTTTGTTGCAAATGTCTCAAATCCACATGGACACAAGCCACGTCAGGGGGTTATATACAGGAGAGGACACTACTGTTAATATGGGATTTAACATGTTGCATTTTTAATGCATTTTGAAACCTATTACAACAGCAGTGGAGAGGTGATTTTCCCAATTACATTGCTGTTAACATTCGAATTTACAAAACGCATAGTAAACGCAATGTGATCACATGCGTTAACGTGGAGTTTATACTGCGTTTTGTAAATGCAAATGTTAACAGTAATGAGGCAAATCACTTATCCCCAGCTGTTGTAATTAGTTTCAAAATGCAAAATTGGAGCAAAATTGGTGCAAAAACGGCAAAATGACGCATGGAACATTTGGAAAACTAAGATACATAAGGCACACTGCACAAGGTGCAGACCAAGACATACTTGAATAAAAACAAAGTTAAAAGTCGCAAAAATGGCTCAAAAACGGCAAAAGTCGCTAAAATTAGACAATTTGGCTAGCTAAAACTATGATACATGTGCCCCATTCAGTAATCAAATTGCATTGTTTTAAAATGCATCCATGTCTTCAGGAGGCTGATACCATGTGGTCACTGTATGGTGGAAATTTTGGACTATGTATAGTAGTTTGTTCAATAACATTATTATTCAGTCACTGTATGGGTAATGGTAGTGACTATTGTGTATTTGGGTTTATTTGGGTCTATATGGTGGTATCATTAGTAATATTGGTTTTGTAAAGAAAATTTTGTGCAGTACTGTGTGATAAATATTCAGTATATAAGTATATAAATATGTGTGGGGTCAATAAATACCTTAGCAATCTCCCCTAATGGCATTTGACATCTACTCACCCTATGAATAGCTTTTTTGTGACTATAGGTAGAATTTTTAGAATTTAGTTTTGATTTCACCCAGGGCCACACTTTGTCCAAAACTTTCCCTGCATATCTAATGTTTTGTATAAAAAGTATAAGAATTTATAAATGCTAAATCTTTATTTATTATGCAGTTTATATTGTATGTATAAAAGCATTTTGTCTAGATAGAGAAAATTAGTTTCACAAAATGGCAACATTGTGATAATAGACATGGAAAATAAAACATTTCTAATGAGTTAAATGCATGGTTACCTCTTGAGATGTAGGAGTCTTCAATAGCTGGAACTGCAGTTTGTGGCCGAGGTGCAGGGGCTGGTGCTCGGTGAACAATAAATGATTTTCTTTCTCGTGGATTCTCTCCATCTGTAGTTTCATAGGGCAACTCAATGTACAGTTCATCGTCATCATTATAAATGAAACTGTATGGGTCTTCTTCATTGTTCTCACACTCATCCCAAAACAACTGTGCATTGAATCTTTCATCGATTCCCTCAGCTGAAATAAAAAAGTTGTATTTATTTAGAAAAGGAGAGAAACCATTACAAACCACTTCAGTTTCTCTTTAGGATCTTTGGTTCTATCTAACATTTGGGCTTCATTCCTTCTATAAAAAAATCCATATGCAATGATCACCAGAAGTCAGTTTCTCTCCAGCATTTCTCATCAATGATGCCGAAAACAATGTCCTAATGTCCTAGCTGTAGTGGATCCAGTAGGACTGATCACCCTACTGGCATCTGTAACAGAGATTCAGCTTTCTAGGAAGTATTACCCAGCTTTTCTAAGCTTTTCCCTTGAAATTCTTCCTATTAGGCTGCATCAGTGTATCAACAGCTCAAACTAATGGTCCTAGTGGATGTATTGTGTGGTTGTCACCTAGTTTCAATGCAGGTTGTCACATTGGCTAGTACCAAGGTACTTTCCATACGCCGAGACCTGGAGACTAGAGGTATAGCCTCAGTCTGGGGAGAACAGATTGCCAAATGGTTCTGCTGATGTAACAGAGCTTACACAGCTCCCAATAGAGCCAAATCAGACAGCCATTTCCTGTCATCACAGTGGAAAGTTGCACTTGTTATTCCTGCTGCCTGTAAGTTTTTGTATCATCTTTATTACCAAGTGTAAATCCCTGGCTTAAAGGGGTTATCTGGGTGTTAAAAAATACTGAGGGCCAGGCTGGGGGGGCTAGTTAAACATAATAAACATGTACTTACCTCGTCCGGCGCTGCCGATGTCCCGTGCCGCTGTCAGTCTCTTCTGTGCCCGGTTGGTATACAGGGGCGCACAGGCCGGCCGGAAGCTCCCATCAGACACCATCTACCAGCACTTACAACGCTGAGAGATAGGGACGGATGGGCTTCTGTGCCCCTGTAAGCAAACAGGGGCACGGATCGAAGAGACCGCGGTGCGGAGGAGGTAAGTAGATGTTTATTATGTTTAACTAGCCCACCCCAGCCCGGCCCCCAGTAATTCTTAACAGCTGGATAACCCCTTTAACAGCACAGGCCTTTCCTGTACGATCAGCTGGAACCTATCTTTTACATCAGGAGTACAACAGAAGGAACCCTTTAACCATGCAACTCCACTCTTCTGGCTCTGACATGCATGGAAGGACTGTACTATCATGACATCCATGTCTAGGCCACAACCAAGCCAGCCCCATACACATACATGCCACATACACTGTTAGCCCCTGTTGAACCTCCAGTCATGTATAGTTTCAAACAATGACCTGCTTTTTGCCTATGTGTGGCATAATACTACCTAGAACTTAAGGTACATAGAACTATTAAAGATATAATTTTAAATCGCGTTAGGCTGTTGGTTCTGTGAGCTACAGAACCGAAGATGCAGGAGGTTAAAGAAAAAGGTGGAAATTGGATGTTAATCTGAGGCTCATACATTTGTAACAATGGGGCAGATAATAACAGTGCAAACTGTACTATATGCCGTTTGCCCGTGGAGTGTGCAGAGGGTGCCATATTCAGGATTTCTGGTGTGCGTTCTTCATGAATCTGGCGCTCCCTGTATTGCTCTGACAGAGTGCACCTTTAACATGCTGTCAGACTTTGCATGTTAAATCTGGTGCATGGTCCGACAAAGCCACACATATGTGGCACGGACACTTCTTAAATACCTGTGCAAGAAGTTTGCACAAAAAACTGGCACACAACCCTTAGCAAATGTGCTCCAATGTCTTTAACTGCCTATATCTCCAGTTCTAGGTACTATACAGCCCAAGATATTGGCATATGGAATTTTGCTCTCCTTTAGCCTCTAAAAGGGACTCCTCTCAGAGATGGCTCTTTTCATTGTGGAGGTAAATTTTTATAGGTGAATGACCAAGATTAAACATTAAAAATGAATGCTAGAAACAATGTATAAAACCCTACCTGAGAGATTTGTTAGTTTAGTGGGGTAAAAGCTTCTGGAGTTTTCCCTAAGTGTTCCTACAAAGATATTCTAGTGCCCCAGCTTCCAGATGTTTGTCAGTGTTGCTTTAAAGACTAAATGAGCTGTAGAAAGATTTTTGATACTAGTGCTCTTTTAGTTAACTACTATTAAATCAAACCTATCTTTATTTAATTCCAGGAAAACTGTAGAGCATAAAATTACCTGGAATGGTTTCCATATCTGATTTTATACATGTTGACAACCCCAGATAATCAATGCAAAGTATAATTGCCTCGCTTATATTCAGTAAGCTAAAACCTAATATCTAAAAATATCTTTGAAATAGAATTAGAAAAAGTATTTGAAAATGAGGAACATTTAATATTGACTTTGAAACCTGATGTTTAGATAATCTGGTCTCTGGGACAAGTCAGCAGCAGAATTTACTAAATTGTAATAATTGATTTAAGGGGGGAGGTGATGGTCTTATTCCAAGAGATCACTCATATGTTGGATGGCTGTAGATAGATCTATTGTAGACCACTGGTAACTCTGGCTTGGATACATTAACGACTCAGCAAAGTGTGCTTTATACAGCTGATAAGAGTATCGGGGATAAGATCCCCAATGAGCATTCTTTTCATTACCTATTTTTCTTCCTGCCATATACCGTAAGTCTTGATTTTTATTTGATAAAATATTTTTATTAAAAGTTATAATTTGGGGATGCATACTGTTTATTAAAGGGGTTTTCCCACAAAAGAAAATTCTCATATCTCAATCCCCTAGTGATGTTAACACAATAAAGAGCATTTTAACCCCTTACTTTACAATTTTACTCTGTTTTAGCTCCTATCTCTCCCTCCGCTGTTCAGTGTAAAATCCCAGGGTGTGGGCGGGGACTCTCTAGGAGGAAACTGCATGACCCATCTAGTTCTGTGGGGTGACAGTGTGGTTAGATTATCAGGGTACAAGGTGTATATAGACGTTCATCTGGCTTCTGACATTGTACAGAGTGAACACACTGACACATAGAGCGAGAGATGAGACAGATCAGAGATGCATGAGATGATTACACAGAGGCTGATAGACACAGGCTGACAGACCATTGCACGGTTACACTGTGAGCTCTACTACTTCTTGTAGTTTGCAGCCTCTCTCTCTCCTCAGGATCTCAGTGTGAACTCCGTGCAGGGGACGGGGTTACAGACAGTAATCTCAGCTGTACAATCTCACACAAAAATCCAAGATGGCTGCCGACCCTAAGTGAGAAGTTACAGGGTCGTGTCTAGGGGAAACTGAAATTGTATACACCAGGACTGATAGAGACAGGTTGGACTTATATCTGTGAAATGCTGTATTTTTGTTAATCACAGTGGATAAGAGAATGTGTTATTTTGTTATGCTGAGTACATATAAGAAAATTGTCTTTGCGGGAATACACTTTTAATAGCATGTTAGTTTACGAGGATTAAAAAGAGCAATTATGCTTTTGGGTTTTGATAAGTTTAAATCAAACAAAAACATTTTTTACCATTTATTCAACAAAAAGATCTAATCTATGACTTTTACCTTGAGCAATGTATGATGAATCACTTCCCATTGTAGAATTTGATGTAGCCTCTGGAGGTGCTGGTTTGTGAGGAATAAAAGATGTTTGCCCCCTTTGTTTATTTTTAATACTGGTCTCAAATAATATGTACATGTCATCCTCTGTGGAAGCAACTACCAATGGCTCTTCATCATGTTCATGATCATTCCTTTCTCCTGAGTAGTCATCCAAATCACCACATGGCAGTTCATTGTCATCGGTTCTTTCTTTTAGAAGAGTAAAGGAAGTTATATTTTTATAGAAATGCATTCAGTTTTAGTAGGCATAAAATGAAACATTTGGGAAAATACATAATTGTTGCTGAAAATGTTATATAGTAGCGTAATGGTATATTGTAGTATGTATATATATATATATATATATATATATATATATATATATATATATATGTAGTTATAATAGTATATTGTAGATTTTTTTTAAAAAAAAACGAGAACGCCTAATTTTAATGCACATTATATAATGACATTCCCCTATTCCACAATACATGTAAACTACATTTGCAGTATCCTATGACTGCAAACAAATCTGAACATTGCAGAAAGGTAAGTCTATTTCATGTGGATCATTGGCCTGAGACCTATTTTTAATCTTATCTTGCTCCAGTAAGAAGAAGCATTGCCACCATAGACCAACTGTGGAAAATGCTAAGTACTAATGTTAATGTACATCAATAACTAATGCAAATAGACATACATATAAAATATTAACAGGGCTTTTGGGTTTCAACAACCCATTCCCAAATTGTGTGTTCTCAAGATAAAAACTGGTCCTAGAAGTCTACAAGCTAACAGTCCCTGAGACATGTTAAATACTGTATTAATTCCCATTTTCACTGCAGTATTGGTTTTCATTATAAACAATAATAATTGATGCCACACTGGTCTGTGTTTGACTCTCTATTCTAACTGTTAGAGTAAGTGCACATCAACATTCTTAGTCCATGGAAACTGTGCAGGAGTCCTTGACTCAAAGGGAAATGCAATGCAAAGAGCCCCTTCCTGCTGGCTGAGCAAGACAGCAGGGACAAAACTAGGAGAGACTTAGCCTCATCGCAGGCTGATGAATGGATATATTTATTTTCATACTCACAAGTGTGAGTTACAATCATGTACATTTATATGCTCATATACTGTATATACACCTTTTTACACTCTTACACACATTTATACACTCATGTGCACACATATAGAGCATATACACACATACAGTGCAATATACAGACATATAGCATACATACACACATACAGTATATATACACTATACACCATATACACATACATCATATACACAGAGCACGTAGACACACACACAATACATACATCAAATATATGTTATATTATGCATATAATGGTGCACATCCTCCATTCTTTAGTGTGTCTGGTTGAATGACGGGACCTCCTCACACTGAGGGCCCCAAAGCAGCTGCTATGGCTGCTACCCCTGTATTTATGCCCCTGCAGGACAGCACTTGTTGGCCGGCAGGCAGGGACTCCTTGCATCATATTGACTTTGATTCAAGGACTGCTCTCTACTATGCAGTCTGTGGAATCCAACCAGTACACTGTCCCTTTTCCATGGACCTAGAAACTGGCCATACCTAATGCTTGGTACTTTGGATTAACCTATGTAGGACAGGTTATACTTAAAACAAGTTACATCTATTTTGCTTTTACAAAGCTTTAGCATCTGAAACTATAAAATTCTTGAGCTGCACTGCAACTCTAATAAGCTTAGTAATACTTATGTAAAAGAACATGATGCATTTTTTAACAAAAGATATCAGCCTTACCTCCAGAGCCATAGGCTGTGCCACTAGCTATTGTTGGAGTTGATGAGTCCTCTAGAGAAGCCAGGTTGTGTGTAATAAAAGGTTTTTGTCCTATTTGTGTATCTTTAATGCTGTTCTCAAATATGATGTACAGATCGTCCTCAGTGGAAGCGATCAGAACAGGTTCTTCATCATGTTCATTCAGGGTTTGCTCCTCTGAGAATTCATCACATGCTTCTTGTGACATGTCTCGTTTGTTGACGTCGTCCTCTGTCACAATAAAGAATTCAGCTTATTTTTCCTCTTATTCTAACGTTCAAAGTTACATTGTGCCTTCTAACATTTCATGTTATTCAACAATACTTTTTTTTTTTCTATAAATAAGGTAAGTGAATGGTAGAAGATCACTGCTGAATCTCAGGACTCGCATTCCAATACATTCCATGTCAAAGGGCTAACCAAAGTTATTTGGCGATTTAGTGATCGTAAATATAGCACGTTCTGAATCTAATAACAAATGCATTTAATGAATTGCTAATGTTTCCTATTGCACTTGTTATTTTATCCATCCTGTTTGTTAGATATAAAATAAAGAGTGTGACCTGACAGTATCCTTACTTATTCAAGTTTTGAGCTGGATTTGTTTTTTGTTTGTTTTTTTTAAGCCATTTTCAAGCGAAAAAAAACCTAGGTGTGAGCATGAATTTAGAGAAAGAATATAGAACAGAAACTAATGATTTTTCTTTTTTTAATCCACTCTGGGCTTTAGCTTTAAAATCTTAAAGGGATTTTATATTTTATTAAATGTCTGATCATAGAGGAACAGTCCAGCAATCAACAGAATAGGGAACCTCTCAGGAGGTGATCTACCTAAAACTACATAGGACTTCTAGAAGTCTTTTAGAAATCAGTGAACTGAAGGGTAACATTCCTTGATTTCTATGAGATTTAAGGAAAGGGTTACACAATAACCAATTGCAGAAATTCTCATCTGCAAAGGAAGGTAGGACATAAGCTGCCCAGTTCTGCTGTTAACCGGGGGTCCCAGCAGTCAGTCCTCTCACAATCAGAGACCTGTTTAAATTCAATCCACTCTGTTACTACTGTTAATGGCTGAGGTTAGCTGCCATCTATTATGTGATTCTAATCCATGTATTTATCCTAGCGTGAGAATTCAGTTTCTTATTGTGTGAATCTGTGCTATAAGTGAGCATTCAAATACCTTTGATTTCGCTTTGCTAAAGTATATTGTAAAAAAAAGTGTTCCTCGTCAAATAATTTCAGGAGAAAAGATTGGTGGCACAATTGTTTCTTAAATAATATTTTCCAACATGTTTTCGATATGACTTTAAGCAGTTTAAGTCGATTTCTGTACAAAATTAAAATGTTACAAAATTAACCCAGGTCGTGTTCATATATTTTTTAGGAGTGTCTTTTTTGACAATAGCCCCAGTCACTATGCAGATTTTTGTTGCAACTTTTGAGTTGAGATTTCACTACTTTCCAATCTTCTGTTACTGTTTAAGGCCTTTTAATAAAGTTGAGCAGACCGAACCTCTGATTTTTAAAACAGATTTTTAACAGGTGGGCTCATCATTATTTATTAGCCATTTCATGGTATTTCAGGTGGAAATTAATGTATGTGTGTATGTACACATACCACATTTTGAATATTATATCTCTAATTTTGCACTCAACAGCAGTTTTACCCTTTTGTACTCTGAATCTCTTACGGATGGGGTAGACACTATGGAGACAATACTCACACATTAGAAAAAATAAATCTTGTACCCTATCTCTACAGCAACCTTAGCAGCAGCATGGAGGCTAACATACATAGCTATGAGTAGTTACCATGGTCATATATAACACTTATTAAAGGCAGCAGCATTTCTGTATTTATGCAGCCTTTTCTATCCAAAGCTGATTCTATCTACTGCTCCATTCTCTGTAGGGTTCTATGGGCAGCAGATTTAATCTGATCTCTCAGTGAACTGATTAGCAACAAATTATTCCCCAATATATACTTTTCTTTATTGTTTCATGGGAAATAAAACATTATTTACTGTTACTATGTAATGGAAATCTCTTATTGACTAAAAATAGTTTGTTTTAAATGTACATTGTATGCAAGACAGATATTCTGTGTCATAGAAATCCCTCAGAACATGTACTCAGAATATAGCATACTTATTTTGCTGAAATTGTTCCTTTAGCAATAAGATAAACAAAAAGGGAATCTTTACACTCCCTGAGCATAAATCGACATTACCGTAGAAGCAGCCTCGGTGCATTGATAGATCTTGTTCTGGAGGTAGACTTTCAGTCAAATCTTGATGGTATTCTCTGCCTGGCAAATCTTCAGTAATGTATTGAACAGGCAAAGGAGCATATATATTTTCATGAGGGCATTTGGAATTCTGATCACATTTTGTATGCTGCCAGTCACCCATGTCTTTAGAGCTGTGTTCACTGATAAACCTTTCTTCCTCTTTAACTGTTTTGTATGGCTTGTCTGAAAATTTGAATATATCATTTTAATAGACTTAACAAAAAATATTTAACCAATTGAATACCAGGTCATTTTGTGTGGTTTCAAAAAAAATAAAAAGTATTTTTAATCAGGCATATGTATATTTTTTAAGGGTTTGAATTGTTTTTATAATAATATTCAACTTTGAGTCATATTTCATTGATTGATGGGTTGCCTTAAAAGGAATGTCTTATGAAAATATTCGTTATATTTTAGTTAAATCTAGATATATAGATATTTTTATGTTTCAACATATTAAACAATGTCCATAGATATTCTATAAATAATCTAATAAGCACCCTATTCAATAGGGGAAATGTATTACTGTGTCAATCTTAAAAAAAAGTGAGAGACAGTAAAACTAGACAGTTCTCTGCTGCGCCGGATTAATCATTGTGTCTGATGCTGGATGATTATTACTCCAGTTTTCCAGGTGAACATGTATGCTCAGTCTTGCCTATTTCTATACACTACTTAGTATAACACAGGATTCCTGCTATCAAGCTAAAGAGTATTCTCTACTTCTTAGAGTAGATGCATAGAGGGTTTATCCAGCAAAGAAATATAGTTAAATCAAGCCCATGATCTTAAATATTTCTGGATTTATACTCATTTACAACAATCTGATAAGCCATATATTCTATGGTAAACTAAGTATGGTAAAATAGCATCAATTGATACTTCTGAATATATGACAATACCAGTGCTGAATGACGTTGATGAGCAATTTCTTAAAGTGGGAATAAGAAACTCAATGACAATTGCAAACTGGTTTTTCATGTCCACATTTAACCATGATTCCAAAACCATTTCAAATTAAAATGAAGTTCATGTATAAGTTGGATTTAGAAATTGCATTCAAGCCTCAAGCCTCTTGTATGCTACCTGCCCTACCTCCAGACTTACACTGGCCTGTACCTGCCCTTGTTATGTTCCATTGTCTCGGTGCACACTGGGCCAGCTGCTATACTTACAAGGACTACTATGAGGTAGCAACTTTGAGATCTCTTTACAATGAAGGTCTCAATAAAGAGATCACTGTAGAAGGGTGATATGGTGAAAACCGGAGAGGTCCAGAAATAATGCTCTTATTGGTGTCCCAAAGTGAGACCAGTAAGCTAGCACAGTGGATTCACAACTTGTTGCTTGTTACATATATTTATAGTTACACTGCTTTGTTTAGCATTCAGGAAGAAGCCATAATATGTCATGTCCCAGTCCTTGAGATAATGTAATCTCTAGAATTGGGCAGCTACGTAATTGTGGCTCAGGAGGCTATAATCAGACTGAAAGGCTTCAGGCACACAACTGTTCAACAAGGCCATAGCGCGCCTGAAGCCCATGGCCGGGTGGAGAATGGAGGACAGAAAATGCTCCTGTACCCTCTCCTCTCCATAGGATGCAAAGTGGCTTTGCTGCAAATAAGATTCAAAATGGGACTTGAATGAGTACCATAGACCTCTATGGGGCCAACAATAAGGTTGTGTGCTGTAGGGATCTTCCCGGGGGATGGTGTGTTAGGACACAGTTCACAGCAGACGTAGATGTATAAAAGATCAACTTGGCGTTTATTTTTAGCATAAACAGTCCAGCAAACATAAATACAGCAACACCGTGCTTTTAAAAGTTCAAACAAAAGACCTACCCGTCTGGGCGCTTACTAACAGGTTGTCTCACCTATCTAACACTCGTAAACACAGCGGCCGCATAGACAGGAAGATGCAGGCCTCCTCCAAACCCACATAGGCTGTTTCCTGGCTGAGAGCCCAGACCTGCAAGCTTTGGAAAGCTTTTACCTTCACAGGCTGATTAGGAGCAGAGCTCACCTGATCCAAAACCCGAACTGGATCGAGGGGAGGGAGTGGCAAGTCCCACTACCAAACCTACCTGCCACTCCATGTAAATCCAGGCCCGGCAAGATTAAACAACAACTCAGCAGCATAATACTGCTGAGCAACAGATCAATCCTGGACTTACCATCTCACACTACGTAGCAACCTAGGTGAGATGTACACCCCCTCGAGCACTTCTCCAGTGAGATGTCTACATATCCCCCCCCTCTTTTTCAGACCGGAGGGCTGAGCATTTTGTCCCCACAGACAATGTACCCTTGACAGTGCATCAGCATTCGCCTGTAATTTCCCTGGTCTGTGTTCCACAGTGAAATTGAAATTTTGTAGGGACAGAAACCATCTAGTCACCCTTGCATTTTTCTCCTTGTTTAGTTTCATCCATGTTAGGGGGGCATGGTCTGTCACTAACTTGAATTTCCTGCCTAGCAAGTAATACTTCAGGGATTCTAGGGCCCACTTCACTGCCAGACATTCACGCTCCACAATAGCATAATTCTTCTCGGCCGGGGTTAACTTCCTACTCAAGTACATCACCGGATGCTCCTCACCATTCACCACCTGTGAGAGAACTGCACCTAACCCTGTGTTAGAGGCATCTGTCTGGACCAGAAATTCTCGCCTGAAATCGGGGGTAACTAGCACAGGTTGTTGGCACAGAGAAGACTTAAGGCTTTGGAAAGCCTTCTCGGCCTCTGGAGTCCACGTCACCATTGCTGACTTTCCGCCCTTTGTCAAGTCAGTTAGCGGGGCTGCAATTGAGGCAAAGTTCGGCACAAACCTACGGTAATAGCCCGTAATACCCAGGAAAGCTCTGACCTGTTTCTTTGACAGGGGTCTAGGCCAATTCTGTATTGCCTCAATTTTATTTAACTGTGGCTTAATCAAACCCCTCCCAATAATGTAACCCAGGTACTTGGCCTCTTCTAGGGCTAGTGCACACTTCTCGGCATTTATGGTCAACCCTGCATCACTTATGGCATTCAACACAACCTGTACCTTACAGAGGTGACTTTCCCAATCGGGACTAAAAATGACCACATCATCGAGGTAGGCAGCTGAATAATCACGATGTGGTCGCAGAATCAAGTCCATCAACCTCTGAAAAGTCGCAGGTGCTCCATGTAACCCGAATGGCATCACTACATACTGGAACAACCCCTCAGGGGTGGAGAATGCAGTTTTCTCTTTAGCCTCATCAGTAAGAGGAATCTGCCAGTAGCCCTTTGTGAGATCGAGGGTGGTTATGTACCTGGCATTACCCATCTTTTCAATCAGCTCATCTACCCTGGGCATAGGATAAGCATCGAACTTGGAGATCTCATTCAACCTTCTGAAATCGTTACAGAACCTCCAAGTTCCATTGGGCTTTGGGATTAGCACAATCGGACTGGACCATTCACTCTGTGAAACTTCAATCACTCCTAGGTCAAGCATACGTTTCACCTCAGCAGACACTGCCTCTCTGCGTGCTTCTGGTATCCTATAGGGCTTGAGGTTTACTCTGCTTCTAGGCCCAGTTTCAATGTGATGACGGATGAGGTGTGTACGCCCTGGAAGGTCAGAAAACTTGTCTTTGTTTTTCTGCAAAAACTCCTTAGCCTCCTGTTTCTGTGACCCTGATAGGGTATCACCAACCTTGACCGAAGGGATTGGTTGTGACAAATTATTACCAGGATTTGTTGCCACCAAGGATTCCCTGTCTTTCCAGGATTTGATCAAGTTTATGTGATAAACTTGGAAAGGCTTCCTTCTACCTGGTTGGTGCACCTTATAGTTTACCTCACTGACCTTTTCAACAATTTCATAGGGACCTTGCCACTTCGCTAGGAATTTACTCTCTATAGTGGGAACTAGTATGAGAACCCTGTCACCTGGGTTAAATGTCCTGATTCTCGCAGAACGGTTGTAAATTCTACTTTGGCTCTCTTGCGCCCTCTGGAGGTGTTCCCTTACTAGGGGCATTACAGTGGCTATACGGTCCTGCATTTGTGCTACATGCTCGATAACACTTTTGTATGGGGTGGACTCACTCTCCCATGTCTCCTTTGCAATATCTAATAGACCCCTAGGGTGACGACCATAGACCAACTCAAAGGGAGAGAACCCTGTGGACGCTTGGGGAACTTCCCTCACAGCAAACATCAGGTAAGGTAACAAGTGATCCCAATCACGACCATCTTTTTCTACCACTTTCTTCAACATATGTTTGAGGGTTTTATTAAACCTCTCCACCAATCCGTCTGTCTGGGGGTGATATACAGAGGTGCGTATAGGTGTGATTTTAAATAGCTTACATAGCTCCTTCATCACCTTAGACATAAAGGGCGTACCTTGGTCAGTCAGGATTTCTTTGGGGATCCCAGTCCTAGAGAACATATAAAACAGCTCCCGGGCAATTGTTTTAGATGCAGTGTTTCTTAAGGGCACAGCCTCAGGATAGCGGGTCGCATAGTCTAAGACAACCAAAATGTACTGGTGTCCTCTAGCCGATTTTACAATGGGACCCACTAAATCCATGGCAATACGCTCAAAAGGCACCTCTATAATGGGGAGCGACACCAAAGGACTACGAAAATGTGACACTGGGGCGCTAAGCTGACATGTGGGGCATGACTCGCAGTATTTTTTAATGTCATCATAAATTGCAGGCCAATAAAACCTCTGGAGGACTCTCTCCCGCGTTTTTTCAGTCCCCAAGTGTCCCCCAAGAACATGGTTATGTGCCATGTCAAGCACCTGACGCCGGTACGGCTTAGGGACCAGAAGCTGTTCCACAATTTCATCATTAATTTTAGTGACTCTATAGAAGAAATCATTAGTCACGGAAAAATGTGGAAATTTATTCTCAGCATCTGGTTCCTGAGGTACCCCATTCAAAACAGTAACCTGCTCTCTCGCATTTTTAAGAGTGGGGTCCTGCAACTGTGCAGTCCCAAAATTAACCCTAGACACCTCTAAGTCTGGTATATTTTGCTCAGTGGGAGGAGCTTCCTCCTCCTCTCCAGCCAGGACCTGTAAAGGAAAAGCATCACTTTCATCCTGCACAGTTTTATCATTTACAGTGGGTAATGCAACAACCTTAGGGGTATTCTCACTCCTTTCGGGGGTTTTTCTTTTTCCCCATAAAGCCCAGAACAACGGAAAATCTCGTCCCAATATTACATTATGCATGAGGTTTTTAACCACACCCACTTCATACTGTACGGAGCCTAGTTCAGTCCCGACTTTAGCCAGCACTATAGGGTAAACTTTTGTATCACCATGTATGCAAACCACACTCATGTGTTTTTTTGACCCAAAGTCCCCAGCCACCAGGCTGGCATGCACCAAGGTTACAAGGCTTCCTGAGTCCAGCAACGCCTTAACAGGGAAGTCATTAATGGTAATGTTGCAGACTTGCGGTTCAGTCTCTAGTCCAGGAACTGCAACACAAGATGGTTCCGCAAATAGCGACTGACGCCGGCTAGCGTCACACTCCATTGGCTCAGAGGTAAGGGGGCAATGGGCAGACACGTGTCCCACCTCATGGCATCTCCAGCACTTGATAGGGCCTGGTCTCCCTGGCAGGGAGTCCTTTTTAGGGCCACTTGGCCACCCGGGACCATCGCCAGTCTTTTGCCCCTGAGATACCTCTTGAGCCCTTTTCCCTCGATCAGCACCCCTCCACACTCCCCCAATCGATGGAAGTCTCTTACCAGGTGACGGCACAGACCTGGCACTCCGGGGAGGTGAAGAAGCTGCAGGAACATCACGGAGGTAGTCCTCAGTCGCTTGGAACCTCTCCACAAGGTTGACAAGTTCGTCTGCATTCTTAGGATCACCTTGTCCCACCCAGCGTTGCAGGTCAGCAGGCAGTGCTCGGAGGTAGCGATCCATCACGACCCTCTCTAGGATCTGTGCAGGAGTAGAGGTGTCTGGCTCCAACCACTTTCTTGCCAAATGGATCAGGTCATACATCTGGGACCTCGCAGATTTGTCCAGACTGTAGTTCCAGTTGCGTACCCTCCGGGCACGGACAGCAGCGGTAACTCCTAGTCGGGCAAGTATCTCTGCTTTTAGCCGAGTATAGTCCTTGACCTCCTGCTCACTGAGGTCATAGTAGGCCTTTTGAGGTTCACCTGTTAAATAGGGCGCAATGACCTCTGCCCACTCAGCAGCTGGTAGCTTCTCTCGCTCAGCCACACGCTCAAAGACAGTTAGGTAGGCCTCAACATCGTCCTCAGCAGTCATCTTTTGCAGCGCTCGCTGCACAGCCCGTCTCACATAAAAAGTCTCTGGAGCGGCTGCCACCGCTGGCTGTGGATTAGCCTCTGCAGACGCCTCTTGCTTAGCTATCAGGAGCTCGATGAGTTTTTGTTGTTGAGCCATTGCTTGTTCATGGCGCAGGTTAGCCGCTGTCTGAGCCTGCTGCTGTTGCAAATTCACTTGCATAAACTGCTTCCACATCTCCTCCATGGCGCTTGTCTGTTTTTGGAGTGAAGTAGCAGTCTTCACCCAGGACATAAGCAGCTGTAGCCAAGTTGATACACACCGTTGCCCCTAGCAACCGTTTTTGCCCGCTCCGCAGCACCAATTGTAGGGATCTTCCCGGGGGATGGTGTGTTAGGACACAGTTCACAGCAGACGTAGATGTATAAAAGATCAACTTGGCGTTTATTTTTAGCATAAACAGTCCAGCAAACATATATACAGCAACACCGTGCTTTTAAAAGTTCAAACAAAAGACCTACCCGTCTGGGCGCTTACTAACAGGTTGTCTCACCTATCTAACACTCGTAAACACAGCGGCCGCATAGACAGGAAGATGCAGGCCTCCTCCAAACCCACATAGGCTGTTTCCTGGCTGAGAGCCCAGACCTGCAAGCTTTGGAAAGCTTTTACCTTCACAGGCTGATTAGGAGCAGAGCTCACCTGATCCAAAACCCGAACTGGATCGAGGGGAGGGAGTGGCAAGTCCCACTACCAAACCTACCTGCCACTCCATGTAAATCCAGGCCCGGCAAGATTAAACAACAACTCAGCAGCATAATACTGCTGAGCAACAGATCAATCCTGGACTTACCATCTCACACTACGTAGCAACCTAGGTGAGATGTACACCCCCTCGAGCACTTCTCCAGTGAGATGTCTACAGTGCATGGAGTCTAAATTGGGATTCTATAAAAGCCACATCTACATGATGTAATGTAGAACTGCACCCAAAGTCTTAATGAACTTATTGGAACACAAGTGTTTAAAATATGTGACCCTTTTGGGGGGGGGGGGTACTGGAAAATTTGCAATTTTTTTCGCTCGCCCAGTAAAGCTCTCCACAAACTCATTTTACAGTGTAGTGCTTGATTTATGGTTGCAATCCAGACATTTTGAAAAGTCCCTTGGTGTAGGGAAAAGATAAGAAGGCGGTAACTCAAAAATTTGCAACTTTTATTTCAAAAATCAAAACTCAGATACCAGATTTATCATCCTCTGAAATAAATGAGGCACACCTCCCTCCCCCTACAAAATACAGGAGCAAATTTCCAGATTTTACAGATAAAATGTGTGCCATTCTCAAACCTATAATGCATGTAAAAAATTGTAAAAGTCCTTATTGATATATTCTACTATATTTTCCTATTTATTACTATAATTTCAGTCTACTGCTTCTATGTAGACAAGTGTGGGAGATTCATCAGGAGGGTCTGCGGTAAAACTGTTCTAGTTGCCGATGGAAACCAATCAGAGCTCAACTTTAATTTTATAAATGGCCGTGAGAAAATGAAATCTAAGGTCTGATTGGTTGCCATGGGCAACTAGAGCAGTTCAGCTCTGACACTTCTGATAAATCTCCCCACAGTACTTATTTCCATTATTAAAAACATTTTGATTCATTGCACCTATACAAATTTCTTCTTAATAATAGTTCTCATAAATCTTTGAATATTTTGTCCATTTATTTTTAATAGGATATAAGGAATATTTGCTTGTACTTTTTACTGGACTAATGAGATGATTATTGGGCCTTGGCATTCAGCTCTTAATCTCAAAATTAGAGAGGTGTTCCTGACGATGCTTTGCTAAGTAAATGATCTATATGCTTGACCTGCAGAAAATCATCGACAATACTTGTGTGGGTGTGAAATAAGAAAGAATGATTGCCATTAGAACGTCAAGGAAATCCTGAAATGAGTTGAAACACCAAGGCTGTGATGAACCATATTGATCCCATATTATCTTGTCTACAGACAACATTCAAATAAATTGGATTTCCAGCCTAGGTAATTAAGTTTTAAGCTTTTGTCAGAAAAGTCAAATCAAGTAAGTTGACGTGAGAACCAATAAATCTTCAAGGTTTTAAAATAACGCAAGATAAAAACAACGTTGACTAAAGATTTGTGGATCCTATGCATTGCTAAAAAGTCAGTCTTATTTGGGGTAAATCTCAAAGTCTGATTGCAAGCAGAAAATGACGCTTAATGATCTATTATCAATATTTTTAATTATACACTCTACATAGTCAATATTGCTGTGACATAAATGTGTTTGGCTTAGATTAGACAAAAACAATATAGAAGGATATATCAAAATGATTACATCTGACGCGATCAATGTTTTACATAAAATACTTTCTCAGCTTCTTTGGGGAAGGCATTTCATTTTACTGGCAGCCGTGATCTTGTGCTATAATACATAGCAATTGTAATTGAGGTTATAATAAGTGTTTGATTACTGAAGGTCAAACTGCTGCAAGATATATCCTTCCCTGAAGTCCTACAGAGGTGATTGAAGCACTGGTCAGGCATCCGGACCAAAGCTTCATTCACATGGGGTTCAAACCTTTAAGTCAGTGTTAGACAAAACTGCTTCCAAAAACTCACTTATTTATAGCAAAGTGCCAACACAGAAATGTAAGTAGTAACTTATTATGCCTTTCTATATCTCAGCTTTCAACAGTATTGGAATCCTGAGTACACAAATACCAATGAAAGAGGAAGTGGAAATTGAGATCAACATTATAGCTTTCCTCTGTTTCCTCCAACAGAAAGAATCACAGGATCAGACCAGGAGCTCCAAAGATAATCTGACCCTGTCTGCACCTGCACCTTCTCACTTTTCCTACAGACTTAGAAATCCCAGTATAGGTCATTTTAAGAAAGTACTGCGGCACATAAGAGCGTGGCACATCCTGGGCAGCATGAAACTGCTGGCTGATGCTTTGAGTCCTGTCTGAGGAGTGCTAGGGCAAAGGCACATGGCCGGGTGGAGAATGGAGGACAGAAAATGCTCCTGTACCCTCTCCTCTCCATAGGATGCAAAGTGGCTTTGCTGCAAATAAGATTCAAAATGGGACTTGAGTGAGTACCATAGACCTCCATGGGGGCCAACAATAAGGTTGTGTGCATGGAGTCTAAATTGGGATTCTATAAAAGCCACATCTACATGATGTAATGTAGAACTGCACTTTATGGACATTGCATGACTCTAACTGCTTATTTCATCTGTATATTAATACTATTTATCTGTGTAAAGTATGAAACATGATGTAATAATGTATGACCACTGTATGCCATGCTTATTTAGCCACTGTCTGGATGTCTGGACATCAAACCAAAAATATAGAAAATTTAATTTATGGCTGTATTTTTAAAAATGGTGAAAAGGTCACACAATTTTCAAAATGTTATTAATATCATACTGAATAAAGGTTATATGTCTTTTAGAACACACAATTAAAACCAAAAATATAAACCTGTATAAATATATACAAATATAAAGCCTGTAAAATTGTGCATTTTTTTTCAATTTGACCAAATTCACACAGATTTGATTGCACTTTGTTATTGGATCCCATGCACCTGTGACGCATCACATGACCATTGACCGGTGTTTATCTACAGGAATTACACAATGACAAAAAAATGTAGGCAGCCCATAGTGATCTTATGTATCTAGAACTTGCTAGACAGTTATGTGACATTTGTTCCATACCTTTCAAATAAGGGTTAGCAGTTTTGAAGTGACCTGAGGGATTTTCAGCAGGGATCAAAAGGCAATAATCATCTGTTATGTCCAGTATCTTCTCTGAAACACTGTACTCTACGTGGTTTTCCTCATGCTCCTCTAGATTTTCTTCTACAACATAAACCTGTGCATCCTTTTCAGTTTCATTAAGTGGGTCCACTGTTTCATGATCTTTAAAACATACAGAGCAAACAGAAATTGACAGGTAAGGGCTTGTAAATATTGCTAGTAAAACTGTATAGAAATGAATGCTATAAAAACGACTCTGCATCTTATATTCAAAGAAAAATATTTTGAAAATGATCATATAACATCTATAAAATTTATGGTAGTACATAAAAATATTTCCATATTTTCTTTTTTTTTATATACCTGCCTTAAACATAACTTGTTAATTTTGTTGATATTAGTGAGTAAATTAAACATTGAAATCATTCTGTACAGTTAAAGCTATAAGTATAGTCAGTCCCCTATTAACAATATAGGTTCTGTAAGTTTTTCTTAAAAGAGGTTGTCCACTTAATAATTGCCAATAATTGATATGGTTTGTGTAAGCAAGTTATGCAATCCTTCAATATACTTTCTGTATAAATTCCTTAAGATTTTCTAGATCTCTGCTTGCTGTTATTCTATAAAAAGCTACTTCTATCTACTTCCAGTAGATAGAAATCTGTCCATGGTGAAATATACTGGAAAAGTGTATATCATTGTTTCTGCGATCTCTCTTGTCCGTGCCCCATGTAAACAAAGCCACGCTGCGTTCAGCTTCCGGCCGGCGGAGGTGGCCGCCCCACCCACCCGTCTCTATTTCCAGCTTTTATCATGCGGGACATGTGGGCATGACCGTCCACCTCAGCCAGCCGGAAGCTGTACAGAGCCCGCTTCCGTGCCCCTGTTTGTTTACATGGGGCACAGGCTGGAGAGATCGCCACGCTGGGCGCTGAGAGGGACCGCGTAAGTAGGTAAGTAGGAAAGTAGGAACGTTTTTTTAAACCACTTCATCCTGGCCACGCAAGGGTTTTTTATAAACCATAAAGTTTCATTGCATAGTTGAACATTGCAGCTCAGGTTTAGCCCCTTCACACCAAAGCCACTTTTCACCTTCCTGACAAGGCTCATTTTTTCAAATCTGCCTTGTGTCACTATAAGTGGTTATAATTTTGGAACTCTCTGCACATATCCAAGTGATTTTAAAATTGTTTAGTTAGTTGAAAAATGTTTGGTATGTTTTGCGTTTATTTATGAAAAAAATGGATATTTGGTGAAAAGTTGGAAAAATTCTCGATTTTTGAAATTCAAAATATTCTACTTTTTCCATACATATCCATAACAGCAAAAAGCTTTATAACTAACATTAACCGAATGTTTTCTTTATGTGGACATGGTTTCTTTTACATCCTCTCATTTTTGTAAGATGTTATGGGGCCTTGAACTTTAAAGGAAACCTACCACTTAAAAGTGGTAGTTTTTCACACAGATACATGGCACCAGTTCAGGGTGAGCTGGTGCCGGAACATATTTTCATTAGCAGAATAAAGCCAGTATAAAATATTTAAATGTTAATATAACTTATATCTCGGCGCACTGCACTAGGGCACGGCGCACCAAGCGCGCGCCGGTTTCTGAAGTGCTGGAGAGCCGGTGACGTCACAAGCTCTCTGGCACACCTGCACCTGCGCAACTTCGCATGGGGAAACAGGCCGTGCTAAATTGCATTGTGCCCTAGTGCGGTGCGCCGAGATATAAGTTGTATTAACATTTAAATCTTTTAGACTGGCTTTATTCTGCTAATGAAAATATGTTCCGGCACCAGCTCACCCTGAGCTGGTGCCATGTATCTGTGTGAAAAACTACCACTTTTAACTGGTAGGTTTCCTATAAGTGCGATTTTTCACATTTTCATAAAAACTTAAAATCATGTTATTGAGGGACCTGTTCGGATTTCAAGTCACATTAAGTAATAAATAATAAGTAATAAATTACCCAATTATAAAAACTACACCCCTTAACATATGTAAAACAACTTTCAAGAAGTTTGTTAACCCTTTACAGAGCATAAAACAAAATAGTTTTTGGCTAAATGCGCATGCTCAGTGTGTTACAGCCGGGTCCTGCTAGGAGGCAGGACCCAGCTCCTGGCCAGCATTGGGCAGCCCCTGGGCACTGGCAGACCCAAGGGCTTCCAACAAAACCCCCTGGTAAACGCCAGTGGGAGGTCCGATCTAGTACAGAACACCCTTACACGCCGCGGTCAGCTTCACTGCGGCGTGTAAGGGGTTAACCCCGGTGATCGGAGGAAACTCCAATTGCGGGTGTTGGCTATAATATGCAGCTGGCACCCGCAGCTTCTGGCACAGGCGTTGTTTGGCAGCTGGTGCCACCGGTGACGTAGTACTACGTCCAATTTCGGTAATGGGTTAAAGTCCATTCAATTACCAGCATCTAGAGAGTTTCATCAGAGGTCACAGTGGACATCCATCTGAAACTAGGAGTCATCTGTAAGTTGGGGACTGCCTGTATGGCTTTTTTATATGTGTTTCTATTTTTGCACAAAACAAGGGAGAAGGTGTAATCTTATCCACTGAAACATACTTAGACAGTTTATTTAGATACAGTAGGAAGTGCAACTAAGCAATAAGGAAAACAGAACAAAAATCATGTTCCTTCATAAAATATATAACAATGTCTAATTTGATCATCTGTACTGAATATTGAAATAATAAAAAAGGTGATAATGATAACACCCGGTTGTCCATTGAATCAGTCTGTAAATAAGCCTGTTTTCAGGAGCCAATTTTCTGCTCCCCCATGTGCCATAGAGAATAGTGTGCACATTGCCAAAGTGTTTATATAATAGAACAGGCTTTTTCCAATAAAAAGAAAAGCTTGATGAAAGTTTACCTTTCTTTCTGCTGAGCAGTGTCCCATGTCCCATGGAAGTGGCCCGTAAGAAGCATTCCCCCCGCCCCGCACTCTCAGGAAACCATTTTGTCATATGTCTATTTCAAATTTTAAAAAACACTGGCCACTCCCATGCGACAAAGGACACTGCTCTGCGGTGAGAAAGATAAACTTTCATCTAGCTTTTCTTTTCATTGGGAAAAGCATGTTTTATTATAAAAACAATATTGCAACGCGCCCACTATGCTCTATGGGGACATCGGGGAGCCAGAAAAGGGCCTCCTGATGATAGGTTCCCTTTAAGAATGAAAACATAAGAACTGCATACTGCAGAATTATGAGACCAAATGTAACAGAATTGTTAGTTTATTTACTATACAAATCATGTCAGGAAAGGAGAAAGATCCACTTTAAATAGGACTCATCATCCCCAAGAAAATGAAGTCATGGGGAAACTTCTATCAGGGATGGACAGCTATCTCTGCATGCATAGTTCTATATGGAGGGATAGAATTCATTGAAATGACTTCCCTGAGACAAGAAAGCAACATGTGAGTTCATGATTAAAAAGTTTTATTTAAACAATGCCAGTGCTGTAGGTGAATAAATGTAGTTTTGCAGAATATTTTCACCTTTTTTATTCTGACATTTTCCTTTTTAATAACATCACATCACAGTGCCATTGCACTGTACCAGAAACAGGTCCTGTAGCTAGGAAGTCATGCATAAAAGAGCCTTCAGAGAAGGAGAAGAAGCCATACACAGGGGATTTTGTGTGTGAGACGCAATGGTTTGTGTGTTTTTTGTGTGTATCTTTCTATGTGATTCTATGTGATATGTACATATATATATATTGGGCCAAGATGTTTGAATTATAGTAAATTAAAATATCACTATGCTATAGGAAATTTGGCTTCCAAAGCTGATAAAACCTAATCAACTAAAATACTATTAAAACATCAATATTAATATGGGTATAAAATGCTAAAAATGGGACATCGCAATTTTATGTAAAGTAAAAAAATATATATAAATAACCTGTAAAATCTAACACGTCAGTGCTAGAGACATGACTATAAAGGAGACATGACATGTTTAGAACAAACTAGCATCAGACAGAAAGTGAAATTGATGTGATTTACCAGCACTCTCAACCATGTCCACATAGACATCTTCTTGTTCAAACTCCAGTGGTTCTCCAGAAATGTCAGACTGATCAGCTTTAGTTTTTTTCTAGAAAAACCGTAAAAAAGAATTATGCCAGCAGTAGGGAGGTTCTGGACATTCACTAAGAATACCAACATGGTCAGATGATACAATAGATTGCTTACAATTAATGAATACCGTCCTTACAAAAAGTATTCAAACCTCTTTACATATTTTACTCTTTGTTTTATTGCACGCAATTGGCAAGATCAAAAAAGTTCTTGATAGGCCCAGCCTGAGCCCTGACCTGAACCCAATTGAGCATCTCTGGAGAGACTTGAAAATGGCTTCCACCAACGTACGCCATCCAATCTGTGGGAACTGGAGAGGAACTGCAAGGAAGAATGTCGGAGGATCCCCAAATCCAGGTTTGAAAAACTTGTTGCCTCATTCCCAAGAAGACTCATGGCTGTACTAGCTCAAAAGGTGTTTCTACTCAATGCTGAGAAAAGGGGCTGAATACTTATTACCATGTGATATTTCAGTTTTTTTTGTATAATAAATTAACAAAAATATCTACATTACTGTAATGGGTGCAGAGCGTACATTAATGAGCAAAAAAAAAAAAAAAGAACTTTTCTGATTTAACAAATTGACTGCAAACAAAGAGTGGAAAATTTAAAGGGGTCTGAATACTTTCCGCACCCACTGCTACTGGTTAGATACGTATAAAAGATTCTAAATTTTAGTAGTAAAGCTCTGTTTTCTTTTCCATCTGGATTTCTGTTTTTGATTACAGAAATAGAGAAGCTGAAATCACAATGGAAGTGGATGCCTTATGATGGAAACAAATAGGGGGGCATTTATTATGACCTTTCCAATGGAAAACTGACAGATATTTGTTTTATCTTGTTGCGCCTCTTGTGCCTTATTTATGAAGTGTCGGCACCACTATTTGGTATTACAACACTCATGGCTTGTTCTGTTTTTGGGAGCAAAATTATGGCACAGCTTGTGAATTCGACACTTCTATTTTTTCGAGTTTTGTGGCACATTTTTGGTGCTCAATCAGGCAAATGCTGGTCTAGGGAGTTCTATTTCACCATGAATGAAGGTGCCCAAATTGATAGATGCCCCCATAGAGTCAGATGGGTCCTGTTGACTTTAATTGGGATAGTTCTGATTTGTTAATAGTGTCCAGGGTTTAGTCTTTAAGTTTTCACAGAATTTGTGACAGAAGTTCCCATTGAAACCTTCAATGTAAATATGAACAGTTTATAGTATGAACAGTGTAGCAATGTATAGTATGAAAACTAGGATTCTCAGAAACACATTTGTGATTTCTGGTTTTGATTGCCAACCTTTGACCTGAACACTATATATTGACTTATACAATACACAACAACACTGCTGCAAGTCTTTAAAGTTGATCCTTGCTAGAGGTAATACAGTACACATATGCATTATGAATATGACATGTGGATACAATATATGACATGTTTACACTTATGCACAATTAGGATCACACCAGGGGAAAAACTGCTCTGGATTTTGGTCCTAAATGTGATTTGTTTCCTGACTTAAGTGTGTGTTTTATTTTTAGCTCTCAACAAACATTTTCACAAAGCAGTTTTTCTAAGTTATTGACTTTGGCTTTGGTATATGCATTTTGATCATAGTGTCATCTGGAGCTCCAAGAAGAATTCATTATCTGGCTTACATATATGGGGAAGCTTTACTTGGTTTTCTAGCTTTTGAATGGTAGCTGTGTATGTATTTAATGTCAGACAATTGCATCTTACATTCAAATTAATACAAAATAATACTAAACAATACAATAGCTGACACATACAGTGCAAAAAACGCACAAACAAAAACAAAAAAATTAAAAGAATTTTTAGTTAACAGCCATTATTTGATCATATATATGTCATAACAGCAAGGTAATATAACAGAGAGCCAATAATTCCACCAATGCTAATTATCTATGTTTCAGACAATTCCACTTTAAGCTGATCAGAGAAATGGTACCTTGATATTTGGACGCCATAGGTAGTCTAATATTTATGAGGATTACTTGACGGTTTTCCAGCATTGTCCAATATGAATGAATGATCACACAAGCTAATTTTTAAGTTTTCCAACTGAATTATTTCCCTCAGAACACATCCAATATGCATCCTAATCAAAATGAGACTGAAATTCTCTAACACACAAGATCATACATAATAGTCAGCTAAACATATCCACATGTGATCTTGGACTCCATTAAGGGTACAGGGAGAAGAAGCAATAGGACCCACATTGGCAGCAGGGTAATGGTTACAAAAAAGAAACTATCTTCTCTAGCACAGCAGTCTGCTGTGGAACACCTGGTGCCGGGCCGCATTCTGCCGGTTGAAAAAAAAATGGATGCTCACCTCCGGCGCTCCTCTTCATCTGTGCCTCCTGCTTCTTTTCAGGAGTGCTGGAGGTGAGTGTTTTCTTTGTTATTTTTATGGGGCCCTCACTGTGGACATTTTAATTAGTGGGGGGAGCACCCCCTGGAGACATTTTATGGGTTGGGGGAGTTCTGCTGGGGAGATTTTATGGGGGGGGGAATAACAATGCTAGGTCGCTGCTGACATATGTTATTAGTGATGGAAGGCAGCTGCTTGACATGTTATTAGTGAAGGGGAGGTTGCTGCGGGGACATGTTATAAGTAAAGGGAGGCTGCTGCTGTACATGTTATTAGTGAGGGGAGGCCGATGCTGGACATGTTATTAGTGAAGGGAGGCCGCTGCAGGACATGTTATTAGTGAGGGCAGGCCACTGCTGGACATGTTATTAGTCAAGGGAGGCCCCTTCTGGACTTGTTATTAGTGAGGGGAGGCCACTGCTGGGACATGTTATTAATGAAGGGAGGCCACTGCTGAGACACCCTATTAGTGAAGGGAGGCCACTGCTGGACATCTTATAAGTGAGGGGAGGCCACTGCATCGACATGTTATTAGTTAGGGAAGGCCGCTGCTTGACTTGTTATTAGTGAAGGAAAGCCGCTGCTTGTACATGTTATTAGTGAGGGGAGGCCGCTGCTTGACATGTTATTAGTGAAGGGGAGGTTGCTTCTGGGACATGTTATTAGTAAAGAGAGGCTGCTGCTGGACATGTTATTAAAGAAGGGAGGCCACTGCTAGGACATGTTATTAGTGAGGGAAGGACGCTGCTGAGACATGTTATAAGTGAGGGAAGGCCTCTACTGGCACATTTTATTAGTGAAGGAAGGCCGTTCCTGGACATGTCATTAGTGAGGGGAGGCCACTGCTGAGATTTGTTATTAGTGAGGGGAGGCCGCTTCTGGACATGTTATTATAGTGAGGGGAGGCCGCTGCTGGACATGTTGTTAATAAAGGAGTTCGCTGCTTGGACATTTTATTAGTGAGGGGAGGCCATTGCTGGACATGTTGTTAATGAAGGAGGCTGCTGCTGGACATGTTATTGGTGAGGGGGGCTGCTGCTCTGGGGTTGCTATATAAAAAGGGGTATTATAATGTCCCCTTTTCTCTAGCCATCTTCTTATTAAACATTAAAAGGGGGATACAGAAAAAGGACAACTGCCGGAAAGGGGGCATTTTAAACCTGGGGCTGCAGTAAATGGCACATTATATAGGTTGGAGTTTGATATGGACTACTTGCGGGGCACACAATTTTATTTTCCAGGGACCATGGTAAGAGGGTTACCCAGCCCGGTCCCTGATAAAAAATTTTACATGCAGCCAGTCCCCAGATACAAAAAGACACTAATCTAGCACTTCCGTAGACAAAAAGTAAAAACTCAGCTTTTATTGAAGAATGTTAAAAATGTGGTGTATATCCACATACAAAAACCAAACGTATCTATGAGTTTCCAACCATTACATGCAGCTCTTAGTCACGATCAAAGTCTGAACTAATACACAAGCTTAAGACCTGAGAACAAGTCATGAAATATTGCATTGTTGCTCCTTATCACGATTACACCTGTTACTAAATGCTCTGCTAGACACAACCTACTCACAGATGGGAGAAAAAAAAACAAAAAAACTAACAATACACAATTAGAAAAATAAAGAATGAATACTAAACATGTCAAATGTGTTCTATTATTTAGACCTCTTGGATGTCTTGTGTCCAAACTGAATATCCAGAGTTTCTTAATCCAGTCTCCACCACACTTAACCCTTTCTATGATGATAACTTTCAAACCTGAGGTATCGCCATTATGAACAATAAGGAAATGTCTTGACAAATCAGACATGTTTTTTATGTCATTCTTATGGCCTGATCTTTTATTTGTAAGGGCATTAGTATCTCTTAATTGTAACCAAATCTTGTTTTAAACATCCTTTTTGTGCTCCTTACATAATGCGAGCTGCAAATAGCGAAACAAGATAAGTATACAATAGCAATGTGCTATTGCAGTTTACAAATGTCTGGTTGGCATGGGCCTTGTTAGATGGAAATGACTTACATGTTGTGGCTTTCTATATAAACTTACATGAGCCACTTTTCATCTACAGAAGTGCTGGAGAACATTGTTTCTTTTTTGTATCCATTACAGAAATGCTCTACCTGCAATAACTTATAATTTACCATGCCTTGCCATTTTGTATTTGGATTGGCAATTTATATTTAATGAGATCTAAAAAATTTTATGCAAAAAAAGAAAACAGAAGACTTGACAGATACAAAGTTTTTAATTAATTATTGTAGATTTTGTCTTATTTCAGCACCCAATGTACCAATTAGGTTCTCTACTGCCATGTAGGTTTGGGGCTTTGGAGCCAGTGGACAATATCGATTGAGCAATGTGTTGGAGTTAAGTAGAAGGTCTCTCATTTCAATATGAAAAGTCAACACACTACTCTCAGTTACTATATTGATCAAGAAGGTAAGGATAAAGACCAAAACAATGAGTAGATTTAAAAATGGGACAATTGTAGGTCACCGGCCTACCCAATTAGTAGGGTTTGGCCACTTTACCTCATGTTTTTTGTAATGTGTGTGTCAGTGTGCAGGGTAATTTATAAATATACATCTATTAAAAGTTTTGCACCACTTTCTTGATATGAAAAGAGAAACCTACTGACGTTACCCCATCAGCCAGACATTTCTGTAGATGTAATGGCCCTGCCAAAGCAGCTATTAATAAGTATAGCTCCTATTAGATTGCATTTCTCCCATAGTGAGGGATTGCCTCTGTGCAACATATACTGTCTATAGCTAGTAATGCAGCTGTATAATTTATGGCTGGAAAAGGAATGGTTATACTGACCAGTGATGTGATTTTTAATGATTGTCAATCCAATCTTGGATACCTGAACACTCCACCCGCTACTAAACACGGCCTGCAAATATCAGGCCTCCTTCAGCTCTGATACATTACAGAGCCTGCCTAGGATTACTGCTAAAGCAAATCCTTACTTCTCCAGCCTAAAGTTTCAGAAACTGGCTGTGAGAATCCTTTTCCAGACCCTTTCTAGACATTGTCCAGCCAGCTATCTTGGACCTGAACAGATTGGACTGTTATTTTGTCCTGTTGTCTTTGCTGTGTTTGTGTTCCGGAATAAATGAGTTTATGTTCTACATCTCTTCTCGACATATTATCCCAGGTCCTGCCTCTACCATCTACCCTGAGATCCTTTAAACATATTTTCACCAAGATGGCCCCAGGTAAAATTATTTCCACCACACAGTGGCTTCTTCCTCTTCATGCAATTGCCTGCCCGGCAAGGACGAGGCCTGTTCCACCTGGACCAAGCAAGTTATAGATTTTTGAAGGTGGGGAGTGAAAAATGGAAATGAAAAAACAAAAAAAGGCCCAGGTCGTTAAGGGGCTTTAGCAAGTCAAAATGAGGCTCAGTATTGTGGGTGGCCTCCACATGCCTATATGACCTCACTACAATGCCTCACCATGCTCCTGATGAAATTACAGATGGTATCCTAATGGATCTCCTCTCAGACCTGAAGTAAGGCATCTGCCAACTCCTGGACAGTTTGTGGTGCTCTGTGACATTGGTGGATGGAGCGAGACGTGATGTCCCAGATGTGCTTCATTGGATTCAGGTCTGGGGAACGAGCGGGCAAGTCCTTAGCTTCATCTTGCAGGAACTGCTGACACACTCCAGCCACATGAGATCTAGCATTGTTCTACATTTGCAGGAACCCAGGGAAAACCACACCAACATATGGTCTCACAAGGGGTGTGAGGATTTCATCTCGGTACCTAATGGCAGTCAGGCTACCTCAGGCAAGTAAATGAGGGGCTGTTTGACCGTCCAAAGAAATGCCACCCTACAACATAAGTGACCCACCATGAAGTGACTTCATGCTGAAGGATGTAGCAGGCAGCAGATTGCTGGCTACGGTTTCTCTGTCACATGTTCTTAGTGTGAACCTGCTTTCATCTGTAAAGAGCATGGGGTGCCAGTAGTGAATTTGCCATAGGCCCCATCTGTGGATGTTGGGCCCTCATACCATCCTCATGCAGTAGTTTTCTAACCATTTGTGAATACACATGAACATTTGTGGCCTGCTGGAGATCATTTGGCAGGGCTCTGGCAGTGCTCCTCCTGTTCCTCCTTTCACAAATACAGAGGTAGCAGTCCTGCTGCTGGGTTGTTGCCTTCCTACAGCCTCCTCCATGTCTCCTGCCTGGTATACTGACCTGTCTACTGGAAGTGCCTCCAGCCTCTGGACACTATGTTGACAGATACAGCAAACCTTCTTGCCACAGCTCTCATTGATGTGCAGTCCTGGATGAGTTGCATTGCCTGAGCCACTTGTGTGGGTTGTAGAGTTCGTCTCAAGTGTGAAAGCACCACCAACATTCAAACCTGACCAAAACATCAGCCAGAAAGCATTGGTACTGAGAAGCGGTCTGTGAGTCCCTCCTGCAGATCAATTTCTTTATTGAGTCTGTCTTACTAAATGCCAAATTGATTGTCAATAAGTTTTGCTTCCTAAGTGGACAGTTTGATTTCACAGAAGTTTGATGTACTTGGAAAGATTGTGGGGACGTGAGGATTAGCCCTTAAAAAGGCTATCCTCACGTCCCATTGATGTACCTACCACCCGATCTACCTTTATAGGTTTATAGGCGTTTTCTTAAATAAATCAACAACAAAAAGCATACATTTGATCGAAAGCAGAGCATTCCCACAGCACAAGTCATTTTGCACTGCTTTTTTTCAGACATATGTGGATGGCAAATTTTCCTGTGTCTAACCAACCGGGATTTTGCCCCATGTGTTCAGCGCCATTGGTGCATTTTTTCTTCTGCCTTATACTTCCTGAATCTGTCTGGTCATGAACAATATTTTATGTATTCCAGTCAGCTTCAGCATGAAGTTGTTTCTTCTGTATACTCCTTATACCTAGCTTGTGTTCATGGCCTCATTCTCTTGTCTGCTACCTGTCCTGACCTATGCTTCAGTTCCACTTCTACCTAAATAATGGAAAACTTGACCCTTTGTCAGTATGAATGCAATTCCTGCTTCCTCACAATGTGCGACATGTTGGGAATATTTGCTTTCCTTAAAATCAGCCAATGCTAAAGGCAACTACTTTAGCGGTAGTCACTTAGGTAAATCCTGTGGGGAAAAAGGCATTTGTGATGGCAAGCATTCTTTCAGCTTCTCTATCTTGTCTTGTTAACAGTGAACTTCAACATCGGATATACATAAAAGCATAGGCATATCTCTTTACCAGAGATTATTCAACTATAAATCATTTAGAAATACAGTATTATTAGCGGACTCAGAGAAAATTCTGCCTTGCAGCCAATGAATACATTAGGGCATATTTTTTGATGCTGTCCAGGATTTTAGATACTTCAGGCTTGGAATATCGAGTTTTTAATTTTACCAAATTCCAGCTGATGCTGGATATTAAATATGATATATTTTAAGACTATGGGAGGTCATTTGCAAGTGGTTGGCTTGTAGTGCAACTAGTGGGTGGCTTTTAGTGCGACCTGGCGCCGGAGTTATGTTACAGGTAGCTTGGTCCAGAAGAACAGATCTCATCCATGCCTGTCAGGGCCAGTTAGAAGATGCAAAAAGATGGGGAGGATGTAATGTATTGAAATGTTCCCCTGGGGCACTTTCATTGTTTGATGGTAGATCTACAGGAAGATAGTGAAGGAGAGGTCCATGGTGTTAGTCGCAGAAGGCCAGGGATCATACGTGGAGACAGAAATCTTGAACAAAAACTCTATATTGGCACACAGTCCAACAAAGCAGCCGGTAGCCATCTGTAAACAAACCTTTCTGCAGACTTCCTCAAGCAGTAGATTGGTTGAATGTGGAGTAAAAGCATTCCTTAAGCCCAGGTATCTCTCTGAAGGGAGACAGCAGCAAGCTGTCTGACTGGCATATGTTTTTTCCGACGCAGCCTGCAACCTTCCAGCCGTGACTGCTGGCTGTACGAGTGCACCGAATTGGGGCAGGAATGTTGCCACTTCGGTAATAGTTGTGATTATTTCAGGGCTCGTACATCAGAAAAATGGCATACAAGCCCTTATTAATGTTTCATCCACATGTAGTCTACGTTTATATTAACAATTACTTAATTTTATACTAGAATTTTGGTGCAATTTTGAAACTCCTGACAGTCTTTGAGTTCCATTTGTCTTGTGTATTTTGGCCTTTTTTGTACCTTTTTTTCTGATTTGTCTGATTTATTTTAGTTCAGCCCCCTTTAAATTTTTTCATTTTAGTGTGATACATGATTTGTGACATTTTGAAAAGTTTTACAAACGGTTGCAAAAGTTCACCACAGAAAACCTGGCTTTGAAAAACAAGACACATTCAAAATTACTAAATTGCTCATTCAGTGTGATCAGAGCATTACTCTTCAGTTCAGGAAATTCCTCCAGTGCATGGAGCATTTTTCTCACCTAACTTCATATACATTGGCCCACATTTATCAAAATTAGTGTTTTGCAGAGTGTGCCAGATTCATGAAAATTGGTGCATGTTCATCATGAATCTGGCACATACTGCACTGTTCAGGAAGTGTGGACCAACTATTTTTGGTGCTCCTTTTAACAGCACAATTCTGTCAAGTTGCAGTAATAAATGTGGTTCAGCACTGAAATTCCCCTTTCAATGCAGAAGCCCAGCCGCTACACTTCACAAATACATGTGCAAGCAGTTTGCACGTTCTTTCTAGTGCAAAGTTTGGCAGAAAACTGGCTCACAGGCTTTAATAAATGTGGGCTATTGAGTTCATTCTAGGGATTTGAGATTTGGAACAGGAAATCCCTCCTGTGCATAGAGCATTGTTCTTGGATATCAGTCACTCGAGCACAAGAGGCCTTAAAGGAAACCTCTCAGCTGAAATGAATCTAATAGGACAGTACCAGTATGTTGCCAAGCAGACTTAAACCTTCTAGATCATGTCTCTTTATGTCCCAGCATGGTTCCATCATCCAGATAATCAAATTTACAAGTGTAAGGTAAACTGCTTGTATAAAGTCAGAGGCAAATAATTTTAATATTATTAATAATTGATAATAATTGAGTTCAGCTCTTCCTGCCTCTTCATTGAAGAGCTTGAATTCATTACTAAACTCTCCAACTCTTTACATTATACAACCAATTTACATCATATATCAAACCTCTGCAGTGTCGTCAGAGTGATAATCCTCATGAAAAAACATGTTTTTGTTTGGTCCCAGAATCCCTGCAGACACTCAGCAAATGGCTCAGGGACCTCAGGGTGCACCAACACGTTCAGTTTTTCAGATGCAGTTTTTGAAACCAAAAGCAGGTGTGGATTATAATGGGTGAGGACTTATCATTGAAAGATGCTGTTTCGCCTCTATTTTCACTCCACTCCCGTTTTGGACATCAAAACTGCATCTGAAAAACTAAACTTGTGGACACACCCTTAGCTTTAAGCGACACTTACTTCCACAGTTATAATAGGCAGTACCCGAAGAGTATTTGCGCTTGTGTGTGTATCTGACACGGAGATCCAGATGGATGATGAAATCTTCTTTTATTGATAAAACAATTACATATAAAATGCAACGCATTTCAGCCCCAGACTGGGGCTTTCATCAGCCCCAGTGCGGGGCTGAAACGCGTCGCATTTTATATGTAATTGTTTTATCAATAAAAGAAGATTTCATCATCCATCTGGATCTCCGTGTCAGATACATGCACAAACGCCCTCCGCAAATACTCTTCGGGTACTGCCTATTGTCTCCACATCGTTCCGAGATCCTGGTCCCTTGCTGAACGTGGTTCTCCAGGAGTGGCTGCTGCTGCGTGCTTCATTGTTATATGCCTTCACCATCAAACCCAAGGTGAGAGTCTTTATTTACTCCTTCACGGTTACCATAATACCCGATGATATCACACGATCTCTGCGCCTCTTTCTTCTCCCTCTGCCCTCTCTCTCTTTGTTGGGACGAGGAGCTCAGCTCCCAACTACCTCCATCCCAGGTTTCATTCACTTCCACAGTTATGGCAACAGAGCATGAAGAAGTATGCAAAATTTTTCCTTTTAGATTTAAAGGAAACCTACCATATGATTTGATGCATTATGAAGCAAACATACATTGAGTATGCTGTAGCTACACTGATACAGGATCAGATCTTGGTTAATCACTGTGCTGAGTGGTTTTGCTGATAATTAGAAAATTATGATAATGAAGCTCTGTTGCTTCTGTGGCTGTCTCAGTGTTTTTCCTAGCACATTAGTTATTCACTGCTTACCAGGGATGATGTAATCCCAGGGTTGTGCTTGAAGCCAGAATACACAATTGCTGCACCATCTCCCAGCTGCTGTGTATGTGTGATCCAGCTCAGGTTGATTAGTCCTGTCTGGTCTAAGCCCCATGTGTAATACAAGCTGTAATACAAGTTATGTGTAACTTGTGCAATCATGCAATCCAGCTTTCTGAAGGTCCTGAACGTTATAATTGTTTTTTCATCAAAACCACTTAAATCAAAGATTAACCAAGATATGATCCTGCATCAGTATAGCTACAGCATTCTCAAGGAATTTTTTTTTCATTAACATAACCTTTATACTTCACAGTATAGGCTATTTTTACGTGCCGTTTCATACCATAGACTTTTATGAATGCCAAATTATAGCTATGTAAAAATTGGAGATGGTACTGATTAGAGATGAGCGAGCACTAAAATGCTCGGGTACTCATTATTCGAGACAAACTTTTCCCGATGCTCGAGTGCTCGTCTCGAATAACGAGCCCCATTGAAGTCAATGGGAGACTCGAGCATTTTTCAAGGGGACCAAGGCTCTGCACAGGGAAGCTTGGCCAAACACCTGGGAACCTCAGAAAAGGATGGAAACACCACGGAAATGGACAGGAAACAGCAGGGGCAGCATGCATGGATGCCTCTGAGGCTGCTTAATCGCACCATTATGCCAAAATTATGGGCAACAGCATGGCCATGACAGAGTGACAGAATGAAGCTAGATAGCATCTAAAACATCCAATAATTGACCCTGACACTATAGGGGACGGCATGCAGAGGCAGCGGCAGCAGCGGCAGGCTAGAGAGTGGCATGGCGACATACCCTAAATGGACTCAGGCTTCAAACCAATGGGTGGCAGAGAGGAACCAAAGGAGGTGAGCAAGAAGCGCTCAAATAATATCGGTACATGATAAAAGTTTGCCAGTATATTTTGTGGATTACACAGCAGGGTGGCGACAAAGTTAACATGGAAGCCATGAAAACAACCCAAAATTCTGCCTGACACAGCTCGTTTGATAAGGGGACCATGTATGGAGGCAGTGAACTAGTAGTAGATTAAAGGTGCTGCAGTTAAAACTATGTTAGTTGGATCTTGGCATGGAGCTGGCGCTCCGCTGCCAGGCGAGCTTTCGCCAATCCAAGCCCCTGTCTCTAGGCTACTCCCCAAACAGCACTTCTAAGAACCTTTTGTATAAGATCAAGTGTAGTAGCGTTCTCATAAGTTTGGGATATGGCGGGTGAGGGGAATGTAAACAGATGCGCAAGAAGCGCATGATGCGCATGGAGCTGGCGCTCCGCTGCCAGGTGAGCTTTCGCCAATCCAAGCCCCTGTCTCTAGGCTACTCCCCAAACAGCACTTCTAAGAACCTTTTGTATAAGATCAAGTGTAGTAGCGTTCTTATAAGTTTGGGATATGGCGGGTGAGGGGAATGTAAACAGATGCGCAAGAAGCGCTGAAATAATATTGGTAAATGATAAAAGTTTGCCAGTATATTTTGTGGATAACACAGCAGGGTGGCGACAAAGTTAACAACTTTGATGTGGAATCCATGAAAACAACCCAAATTTCTGCCTGACACACCTCGTTTGATAAGGGGACGATGTATGGAGGCAGCTATATGGACGACTTTTGGAGGTAGCAATGGAGACAACGTGTGGAGGCTGCTATGGAGACAATTTAATTTGGATAGTGCCTGTATGTGGCAGTCCAAAAAAGTTTTCAAACCAGAGGAGCAGGTAGGTGGCCCTCCAGAAAAATGAAATAGATTGAGTGCCTGTATGTGGCAGTCCAAAAAAGTTTTCAAACCAGAGGAGCAGGTAGGTGGCCCTCCAGAAAAATTGAATAGATTGAGTGCCTGTATGTGGCAGTCCAAAAAAGTTTTCAAACCAGAGGAGCAGGTAGGTGGCCCTCCAGAAAAATTGAATAGATTGAGTGCCTGTATGTGGCAGTCCAAAAAAGTTTTCAAACCAGAGGAGCAGGTAGGTGGCCCTCCAGAAAAATTGAATAGATTGAGTGCCTGTATGTGGCAGTCCAAAAAACTTTTCAAACCAGAGGAGCAGGTAGGTGGCCCTCCAGTAAAATGGAATAGATTGAGTGCCTGTATGTGGCAGTCCAAAAAAGTTTTCAAACCAGAGGAGCAGGTAGGTGGCCCTCCAGAAAAAATGAATAGATTGAGTGCCTGTATGTGGCACTCCCAAAAATTGTTTAAAACAGAGGACCGGGTCGGTGGCCCTCCAGAAAAATTAAATGCATAAAGTACTATAGCTAGAGCCAGTGGGCCCTGTCAAAAAATAGCCAGTTTCCTCTGCTTTACTGTACTAAGAGGAGGAGAAGGAGGAAAATGAGGAGGAGGAGGAGTGGATAAATTATTCAGGTTGAGCTTCCTTCACCTGGTGGAGATTGGAAATTCTGAGAAATCCAGGCTTTATTCATCTTAATAAGCGTCAGCCTGTCAGCGCTGTCAGTCGACAGGCGTGTACGCTTATCGGTGATGATGCCACCAGCTGCACTGAAAACCCGCTCGGACAAGACGCTAGCGGCAGGGCAGGCAAGAACCTCCAAGGCGTACAGCGCCAGTTCGTGCCACATGTCCAGCTTTGAAACCCAGTAGTTGTAGGGAGCTGTGTGATCATTTAGGACGATGGTATGGTCAGCTACGTACTCCCTCACCATCTTTCTGTAAAGATCAGCCCTACTCTGCCGAGACTGGGGACAGGTGACAGTGTCTTGTTGGGGTGACATAAAGCTGGCAAAAGCCTTGTAAAGCGTACCCTTGCCAGTGCTGGACAAGCTGCCTGCTCGCCTACTCTCCCTCGCTACTTGTCCCGCAGAACTACGCACTGTGCCGCTAGCGCTGTCAGAAGGGAAATACTGTTTCAGCTTGTGCACCAGGGCCTGCTGGTATTCATGCATTCTCACACTCCTTTCCTCTCCAGGGATGAGAGTGGAAAGATTTTGCTTGTACTGTGGGTTCAGGAGAGTGAACACCCAGTAATCGGTGCTGGAATAAATTCTTTGAACGCGAGGGTCACGGGATAGGCAGCCTAGCATGAAATCTGCCATATGCGCCAGAGTACCAACGCGTAAGAATTCACTCCCCTCACTGGCCTGACTGTCCATTTCCTCCTCCTCCAACTCCTCCAACTCCTCTTCTTCTGCCCATACACGCTGAACAGTGAAGGACTCAACAATGGTCCCCTCTTGTGTCTCGCCAACATTCTCCTCCTCTTCCTCCTCATCCTCCTCCACCTCCACCTCCTCCGATATGCGCTGAGAAACAGACCTAAGGGTGCTTTGGCTATCAACAAGGGAATCTTCTTCCCCAGTCTCTTGTGACGAGCGCAAAGCTTCCGACTTCATGCTGATCAGAGAGTTTTTCAACAGGCCAAGCAGCGGGATGGTGAGGCTGATGATGGCGGCATCGCCACTGACCATCTGTGTTGACTCCTCAAAGTTACTCAGCACCTGACAGATATCAGACATCCACGTCCACTCCTCATTGTAGACTTGAGGAAGCTGACTGACCTGACTACCAGTTCTTGTGGAAGTTGACATCTGGCAGTCTACAATCGCTCGGCGCTGCTGGTAAACTCTGGATAACATGGTCAGTGTTGAATTCCACCTCGTGGGCACGTCGCACAACAGTCGGTGAGCGGGCAGTTGGAGGCGGCGCTGCGCTGCCCTGAGAGTGGCAGCATCTGTGCTGGACTTCCTGAAATGCGCACAGATGCGGCGCACCTTCGTGAGCAAATCAGACAGATTGGGGTATGTCTTGAGGAAACGCTGAACTATCAGATTTAACACATGGGCCAGGCATGGCACATGTGTCAGTCTGCCGAGTTGCAGAGCCGCCACCAGGTTACGGCCGTTGTCACACACAACCATGCCTGGCTTCAGGTTCAGCGGTGCCAGCCACAGATCAGTCTGCGCCGTGATGCCCTGTAATAGTTCTTGGGCGGTGTGCCTTTTATCGCCTAGGCTCAGCAGTTTGAGCACCGCCTGCTGTCGCTTAGCGACGGCACTGCTGCTGTGCCTAGAGCTACCGACTGATGGCGCCATGCCCACGGATGGTAGTTCGGAGGAGGAGGTGGAGGAGGGGTGGGAGGAGGAGGAGGCATAGTAGGCCTGAAACACCTGGACCGAGGTAGGCCCCGCAATCCTTGGCGTCGGCAGTATATGACCAGCCGCAGGGTCAGACTCGGTCCCAGCCTCCACCAAGTTAACCCAATGTGCCGTCAGTGATATATAGTGGCCCTGCCCGGCAGCACTCGTCCACGTGTCCGTGGTCAGGTGGACCTTGTCAGAAACGGCGTTGGTCAGGGCACGGATGATGTTGTCTGACACGTGCTGGTGCAGGGCTGGGACGGCACATCGGGAAAAGTAGTGGCGGCTGGGGACCGAATACCGAGGGGCGGCCGCCGCCATGAGGTTGCGAAAGGCCTCTGTCTCTACTAGCCTATAGGGCAGCATCTCCAGGCTGAGCATCTGGAGATGTGGACATTAAGGGCTTAGCCGTGCGGGTGGGTTGCACTATATTTGCGTTTCCGCTCCAGCGTCTGGGGTATGGAGAGCTGAACGCTGGTGGATGCTGTGGAGGATCATGGAGGCGACGATGGGGTTTTTGTGCCAGGGTCCTGGGCAGGGGGCTGACTATCAGCTGAAACAGGGGAAGGAGCAGTGGTGTGCACAGCCGGAGGTGAACGGGCTTGGTGCCACTGAGTGGGGTGTTTAGCATTCATATGCCTGCGCATACTGGTGGTAGTTAAGCTATTCGTGGTGGAACCCCTGCTGATCCTGGTTTGGCAAAGGTTGCACACCACAGTCCGTCGGTCATCCGGTGTTTCCTTAAAGAACCTCCAGACTTCTGAAAATCTAGCCCTCGCCACGGGAGCTTCACTACGTGACACATTTGGCGCTGATGCACCTGCTCTGGCCCTGCCTCTCCGTCTGGCCCCACCACTGCCTCTTCCAACCTGTTCTGGTCGAGGACTCTCCTCCGTCTCAGATGCACTGTGTTCACCCGGCCTATCATCCCAGCTTGGGTCTGTCACCTCATCATCCGCCGATCCCTCAGTCTGCTCCCCCCTCGGACTTCCTGCCCTGACAACAACTTCCCCACTGTCTGACAACCGTGTCTCCTCATCGTCGGACACCTCTTTACACACTTCTTCCACTACGTCAAGAAGGTCATCATCACCCACAGACTGCGACTGGTGGAAAACCTGGGCATCGGAAAATTGCTCAGCAGCAACCGGACAAGTGGTTTGTGACTGTGGGAAGGGTCCAGAAAACAGTTCCTCAGAGTATGCCGGTTCAAATGCCAAATTTTCCTGGGAGGGGGCAGACTGGGGGGGAGGAGGCTGAGGTGCGGGAGCTGGAGGAGTGCCGATTTCGGTGACATGGGTGGACTGCGTGGAAGACTGACTGGTGGACAAATTGCTCGAAGCATTGTCGGCAATCCACGACATCACCTGTTCGCACTGTTCTGGCCTCAACAGTGCTCTACCACGAGTCCCAGTAACTTCAGACATGAACCTAGGGAGTGTAGCTCTGCGGCGTTCCCCTGCTCCCTCATAAGCAGGTGGTGTCTCACCGCGCCCAGGACCACGGCCTCTGACCCCTGCAGTAGTTGGACGCCCACGTCCCCGCCCTCGTCCTCTACCCCTAACCCTCGGGTTAAACATTTTGAAAATGAGAGTTATAACTTGAATTATTTTTTTAACTTTTTTTTGTTTTTTTGTTTGTGTTTTTTAGTTTTTAAAACCAAACGATGCTATCCTATTGCTATGGCTATTTTCTAGCCAAGTATGAAAGCACACTGCTATGCCAGATGAGATGACGCTGAGTTATGAAAAAAATAAACGTAAAATAAAAAAGGAAATGGCAGACTGTGCCTAATTGAAATACAACCCCGGGCCCTAATAAATTTTCCCACTTCGGTCTTTGCGATGGATATGTGCGTCACTAAGCGCAAAACACAGCGGTTGCAAGTCTCACTCCAAATTGCTCACAATTTGCTAGTAGATGCACTGCAGCAAGTACAGCCACCAGCAGATCAACCAGAAATCAAATATATATAACGCTACTGTAGGCGTAAGTAAGCCGTTTGGATTCTCCTATGGCTATTTTCTAGCCAAGTATGAAAGCACACTACTATGCCAGATGAGATGACGCTGAGTTATGAAAAAAATAAACGTAAAATAAAAAAGGAAATGGCAGACTATGCCTAATTGAAATACAACCCCGGGCCCTAATAAATTTTCCCACTTCGGTCTTTGCGATGGATATGTGCGTCACTAAGCGCAAAATACAGCGGTCGCAAGTCTCACTCCAAATTGCTCACAATTTGCTAGTAGATGCACTGCAGCAAGTACAGCCACCAGAAGATCAACCAGAAATCAAATATATATAACGCTACTGTAGGCGTAAGTAAGCCGTTTGGATTCTCCTATGGCTATTTTCTAGCCAAGTATGAAAGCACACTACTATGCCAGATGAGATGACGCTGAGTTATGAAAAAAATAAACGTAAAATAAAAAAGGAAATGGCAGACTGTGCCTAATTGAAATACAACCCCGGGCCCTAATAAATTTTCCCACTTCGGTCTTTGCGATGGATATGTGCGTCACTAAGCGCAAAACACAGCGGTCGCAAGTCTCACTACAAATTGCTCACAATTTGCTAGTAGATGCACTGCAGCAAGTACAGCCACCAGCAGATCAACCAGAAATCAAATATATATAACGCTACTGTAGGCGTAAGTAAGCCGTTTGGATTCTCCTATGGCTATTTTCTAGCCAAGTATGAAAGCACACTACTATGCCAGATGAGATGACGCTGAGTTATGAAAAAAATAAACGTAAAATAAAAAAGGAAATGGCAGACTGTGCCTAATTGAAATACAACCCCGGGCCCTAATAAATTTTCCCACTTCGGTCTTTGCGATGGATATGTGCGTCACTAAGCGCAAAACACAGCGGTCACAAGTCTCACTACAAATTGCTCACAATTTGCTAGTAGATGCACTGCAGCAAGTACAGCCACCAGCAGATCAACCAGAAATCAAATATATATAACGCTACTGTAGGCGTAAGTAAGCCGTTTGGATTCTCCTATGGCTATTTTCTAGCCAAGTATGAAAGCACACTACTATGCAAGATGAGATGACACTGAGTTATTAAAAAAATAAACGTAAAATAAAAAGAAACTGGCAGACTGTGCCTAATTGAAATCAAAACCCTAATAAATTTTCCCACTTTGGTGTTTGAGGTGGATATGTGTGTCACTAAGAGCTAAACACAACGGTAGCAAGTCCCCCTGCAAATTCCTCACAATATGGTACTAGCTGCACTACTAGTGCCAGCAAGCCCAGCCACAAGCATATAAAAAAAAAAGTATAACGTTATTGTAGCCCTAAGAAGGGCTGTTGGGTTCTTGTTGAATCACTCCTGCCTAACACTATTCTAATAGAACACCCTATCGCTTTCCCTAACCAGCAGCAGCTCTCTCCCTAGCGGCATCCAGACACAGAATGATCCGAGCAGCGCGGGCAGCGGCTAGTCTATCCCAGGGTCACCTGATCTGGCCAGCCAACCACTGCTATCGACGTGTAAGGGTACCACGTCATGCTGGGTGGAGTGCAGAGTCTCCTGGCTTGTGATTGGCTCTGTTTCTGGCCGCCAAAAAGCAAAACAGCGGGAGCTGCCATTTTCTCGAGCGGGCGAAGTATTCGTCCGAGCAACGAGCAGTTACGAGTACGCTAATGCTCGATCGAGCATCAAGCTCGGACGAGTATGTTCGCTCATCTCTAGTACTGATCCATGATGTGGCATGTGTACATAAAATATTTGTGTATTACTAGTTCACTACCACAAATGAAAGCATGGCGAATATAAAAATGCATTATGTTTGTCAGTAATTTACATATAAGTACACAAATCAAGTAGGAATAGAGGAAAAGGCAAGTGTTTATTATGCTCTACAGTAATGATCTGCACTTTGAGAGCAGCATTTTATGCTCATAAATAAACAATCGTAACATTTTATGATGGCATCAGCTCCTTCCATACTATGCGGAAACATTCCATGGCTCCTGAGAACGGCAATGATCCAGACAGGGCCTCACCAAGAAGAAATTGGCAACTGTTCATTTTGATGTTAGAAGCAGGAGAACCCTTTTAGAGAGCAGTGAAAATACTGCGGAATAATGCAGTGTTCAAGGCTGCATCAGTTACTGTTATACTCCAAAGCCGCTATAAATCAGCCCTGCAGAGAATCTCATAAGTGCTCTAATTTAATCAGTTGCTAGACGGGAATGCGCTGTGTTAAAATGAAGAAGGGATTCAGCCATTTGAGGACACTTGATGAGCACTGCCTTTGCCTCCAGCTAAAGTACAGCAGCTGTCTTCAGTCAGTGAAGAAAATAGTAGAATTGTCTCTTTGCAATACTTACCTTCAGCAATACCCTACATATATTCTGTTACTATTAGCTCCAAGCTTAGGAAGACTTGTGTATATGATAACATTATGTGAATGACTGCTATCTGTAAGCTTGTAATGGACGATCCTAAACAACAGTAACGGTAAAGGAATGTAGAAGTCTGAAATGAAATCTTTGCAAAGAACAATTTTTCCAAAGACGTCAGGAAGGTTTTTGTTCATTGATGATTTAATATAAATTGTCCCCTAGTATGTAAGTAGCACAATTTGTTTCCACTGAAATTAGATTTGATTTTTATACCTTTTGACATATTTAATATTTTTTTCCTTTTGAAATATTTAATATTTTTTTCCTTTTGATCGTGGTTGCATCACACATGGTACATAATACTGTGGGCTTACATTATCAGCATTGTACATAACATTTCTATGTTTGATAAACCTTTGCACAACAACACAGGAAAAGGACATGATTAACTCCTTCCTAATGATGTCCTTCTCCATTTTTTGCATTCCCATTTTCTGCTCCCCTCTTAAAATCCATATCTTTTTTATTTTTCTGTGTACAGAGCTGTATACAGGCTTTTTTTCTGCATAAGAAATTGTACTTCTTAGTGGCAGTATTTACATTCCATGCCATGTACTGGGAGGCTGGAAAGAAAATCCAAATTCAGTTAAATTGTAGAAAAAAATGCATTTGCGCCATTCTCTAGAGGGCTCTGTTTTTACAGCTATGAAATGACACCTCTCCTTTAATCTTTGATTGGTAGGATCACTGAGGTATCAGATTTTTATAGCTTTCGTATATTTTAATAGATTCTAAAAAAATAAAACCTTTTCTCAAAAAAATTCTTCATTTTGCCATATTTTGATGGCCATAACTTTTCATACTTCGGTTTATGGAGCTGTGTACGGTTTCACTTTTTGCTGGACTTTCTGATGTTTTAATTGTTACCATTTTGGGACCTGTAATTACTTTTTGTAAGTTGTATGTGTATGTCGCTAAAAGTCAGATATATGGACGCTATTTTCCGATATGAGGTTTATCGAAGGGAATAATTGTTTTTATATTTTGATAAATCTGAACAGCAATACCTAAAATGTATATGATTTTTTTTCTTCTTTTTATATTAGAATGTATATTATTTTTTTCTTCTACATTTTTTTACTGTATTTATAGACCACCTAGAGTACTTAACCCTAGGGGTCTAAACACTCCTGCAATAGTAGATGGCAGTGTTGGAGGTGATCTGCCACGACATGTAATACACAGGATACGACAAATCCTTCATAATGACATGCCCTGGTGTATTGAGGAGTCATTGGCGGTGACATCTTGCCACAGGGGCTATGGTCCAAGCTAAGTTGGCAGTGCTCAGGCGCAACCGGCTTTATAATGCTACAGGCAGTTTTGATAGTTACTTCTAACTCGTTAACACCCTTGATCAGTTTCAGTTTATAAAACTTTATTTCACATTACCTGGATCCCTGACAGCAGCTTGTTCTGAGTCCCCGGAGAGGGGCAGCTGCAGGACCTCAGTACCCTTCCCTGCTTGCTCAATGCACATGACAGAAATAGCTGAGTGGTGAGGGAGCTGGATAAGTTTGGAGTAGAGGAATAATGCATCGGGAAGACTGACACAGGCTCACACAGGCTGCAGCTGCCCCACACACTGTTTGCAGGGAGTCAGGTAATGTGAATTAAACTTATAAAACTATGGAAATAAATATAAAGGCATTTTTAACATCAGTAAAACATAAGCCATTAGAACCTGTCAAAATCCCATTCCTCATGACATGTTCGCTTTTCAGTGGGTTTTTCTACAGATAAACCTGGGGGTTGTATATAAATTTCATAATTCCCAAAGCAATGAATAGGATTTATGGAAACTGTGTTGCACTACTTCTGTAACTCTCAAATTTATGGAAACAGCATAACCTGCCCTTTTCTTCCTATTTATGGAACGTCAATTAACCTCTATGCAAATTATTGAAAAAGCACGGAACAGCCACAGTCAGCCGGTTTAGCATATTAGGGTCCTATTCCAATCAGTGCCAACTTAGATCAGGTTGAAAAATTTAGAAGGAAGAAGTAGCAGCCAAATAATGTAATATACCATAGTCATGGTGGCAGGTAATGGAGAGGTATTCTATATTTCATTGGTATCCCCAAGGAATATATCCATTGAATCATTTAGCAAAGAAGTAGGAGTAAGGGCTGAAATAGACACCTATGTTCAGTTTGTGAATCATGGACTGTACACTGCCCTTTTCCATGGACCACTCACAGTGCTGTTGAATCCCTGCTTTCCCGCAAAAGAGCAGAGCAAAACTGCGGGGAAAAAGTTTCTTCATGCATTATTTATTCCTCAGATGCTGTGGTTGGTCCATGAAACAGGATACTGCATGCTTTATGATTAACATAAGTGAATGAGCCTGTCAACTGAAATTAAAGGGGTATTCCCATTCTGGCAAATTAATGTTATTGTTTGTTATGAAAAATTATACAATGTTACAATATATTTTTTGTATAAATTCCCCATGGGTTTTTGGATCTCTGCTTGCTGTCATTCTATAGAAAGCTTATATGTTTACTTCAAGTGGACAGAACTCTGACCATGGTCCCATCTCCTCAGAAGCATAGAGAGTAAACAGAGCTATTGGTTTTAACGAGCCGTGCACCTGTGTGACCATGGTGAGATTTACGTCCACTGGAAGTAAACAAAGAAGCTTTCTATAAAATGACAGCAAGTCGAGATCTAGAAGACCATGAGGAATGACGAAACCTTCTCAATTTCAATGTTATTAACAAAAATACAGAGTTTCACAGATATAATTTCAAACTGTCACTATCAGTCCTGATGTTTATATTTTGGTTGTCCTTGGATATGACCATAAACTTCTAAATATGGCCAGCAGATTCCTCTGGCATGAATAGCTTCTCTTGCACTGCAGGCGGGGAGCATAAGACAGAGAACACTATATAAACACTTTCTGTCCAGCAGCTCTGTGCAGAGGAGCCCTGCTCTACAAACTACAGACAAGATCAGAAGCCAGATGAAAGTGTAGCTAAACCTTTTACCTAGATAATCTGACCACATTGTCAGCACACTCTGCTTAGAGAGTCCCCACTCACACTCTCTAATTTTACATTGACCATCACTGAGTGATAGGAGCTTAACCCCTAGGGGACACAGCCTATTTTGGCCTTAAGGACGCGGCCCCATTCTTCAAATCTGACCTGTGTCACTATAAGTGGTTATAGTTTTGGAACGCTATGAGATATCCATGGGATTTTTAGATTGTTTTCTCGTGACACATTGTACTTCAAATTAGTTTAAAAATTTGGATGATATCTTTTGTGTTTAGTTATGAAAAAAAACAAAATTTGGAAAAAATTTGGAAAAATTCTTTATTTTCAACGTTCTAAATTCTCTACTTTTGATGCAGATAGTCATAGCACCCAAATAAATTCATAACTTACATTTCCCAAATGTCTGCTTTATGTTGGCATGGTTTTTTAAGATTCCACATATTTTACTAGAATGTTATGAGGCTCAGAATTTAGGTATCATTTTTCACATTTTTTGTAAAATCACCAAAACCTGTATTAGATGGACCTGCTCAACTTCTAATTGACACTGAGAGGCCTAAATAATAGCGAGACTCGTAAATTACCCCATTGTGGAAACTACACACCTCAACGTATGAAAAACCACTTTTAAGAAGTTTGTTAACGCTTTACGTGTTTTATAGGGGTTAAAACAAAATGGAGGTGCAGTCTGCAAATTGTAATATTTTTTCACAATACACCCATTTTGGGTGGAAAATTAAACATTTACAATGGATTAAATAAAAAAAGGCTCCACAAAGTTTGATACCCAATTCCTCCCGAATGCACCGATACCCCATATGTGGTGGTAACCTGTTGTATGGGCGCACGGCCGGGCATAGAAGGGAAGGAGGCGCCATCCAGATCAGATTTTCTATGTCACATTGTACAGGCTATAATTTTTTTCTTTTTTTTAATGTGGACCTATAGGGGCTATTTCTTTTGCCACATGAGATGCACTTTTCTGGTACGTAATTTGGGGGAATCTATAGGCTAATTGGTGAGATTTTATTAACTCTTTGTTGGTGGAGGAAATGAAAATCATCACTTTTCAGGAAGATTTTTATGGGTTTTTTTTTTTTGCCCGTTTACCATACCATAAAAATAGTATATTATTTTTATTCTATGGGTCGCCACGATTACAAAAAGACCTCATTTATATAGATTTTTTATTTTTTTCCCATTTTTACTGCATAAAAAGTAATTTGGCAAAAATGTTGTTAATTTTAGCATCACCGTCTTTCATATGCATAACTTTTTTATTTTTTGCCTCACAAATCTGTTTAAGGGCTTATTTTTTGCGAGAAGGATTGTTCTTTTTAGTGGTCTTATTTTAGAGTGCATAACATTTTTTAAATCCCTTTTTAGAGCATTTTTATAGGGTATTAATTGAAAATGATCTTTTTTATGGAGCTTTTTTTTGTTTTGTTTTTTACGGGGTTCACTTTGCGGAACTAATAACGATTCTGTTTTATTATGCAGATTGTTACGGACGCAGGGATACCAAATATGTGGGGGTTTTGTGTATTTTATTCAATTGTACTGAATAAAAACCAATTTGGAGAAAATCTTGTTCATTTTAGCATCACCATCTTTTCATATGCATAACTTTTTTATTTTTCGGCTGACAAATCTGGTTAGGGGCTTATTTTTTGCGAGAAGAGTTGTTCTTTTTAGTGGGCTTATTTTGGAGTGCATAACATTTTTTAAATTACTTTTTAGAGCATTTTTTGATAAGGTATTAATTAAAAATTATCTTTTTTCGGAACGTTTTTGCGTTTTTTTTCTACGGCGTGTACCGTGCGGGTCCAGTAACGATTCTGTTTTATTATACAGATTGTTACGGACGCGGCAATACCAAATATGCGGGGTTTTTTGTGTTTTTGTGTTTTTTATACTTTATTAAGTGTTTTTATGGGAAAGTGACATTTTAGGGGCTTATATTTTTATGTATTTATTTTTTATTTATTATAATGTGTAGTGTTAAGTGTTTTTGCATATTTTTACTTCTACATACTTGAACTTAAACCAGTGATGCTCTGATCACTGGTTTAAGTTCAATACACTGCTCTACAATACTATTTTATTGTAGAGCAGTGTAAACTGTCTAAGCATGCTTGCGCATGCTCAGACAGTTTGCAGTCAGACCCGGAAGGGTTCTGGCTGCCATGGAGACTGGGCAGCTCCGGGGCACATGCCAGTCCTCGGAGCTGCCCAGAAGTGGATCGGATCCCCCGGTAAGCGGCACGGGGGATCCGATCCACAGCGCAAACACCCTTACACGCCGCGGTCATGTTTGACCGCGGCGAGTAAGGGGTTAACACCCGCGATCGGAGCCGGCTCCGATCGCGGGTGTTAGCGCAGGCTGTCAGCTGTACTAGACAGCTGACAGCCGTTGCTTCTGGTACCGGCTCCGTTCGTGAGCCGGTGCCAGAAGCAGGACGTTATAGAACGTCCCCGTGCGCTAAGCATCTAGCGCCGGGGACGTACTATAACGTCCTGGTGCGCCTAGGGGTTAAACAGCATTAAAACTGAATAAAATTGTAAAGTTAGGGGGTTAAAAATAATCTTTGTTTTGTGAACATTACAATGGGGTTATTATTTTAGAACTTTCTTTCATGGACAAACCCCTTTAATGTTACTGCTTCCACTAACCTTTAAAAGTTATCTCTGTCTGCAAACTACATCGAGTCACAAGGGTGTCTCTTACTAGACTGCATTCATCATCATTATCTACTCTCTTCTCTGCAAGCTCTCTCTCCATCCCTCATGCAGCTGTAAGCTGACCCCATGCACCAAATCTCTGCATGAGGAGGGAGGCTGGAGACAAGGCTGATCATAACACAGGAACTCCAACATCCCTGTACTCAATACAGTTTGGTGGCAGGAGACAGTTATACTTTTATATACTTTTAATAGTGAGTTAATTACAAATGTTAATTATAAAAGCAGATTGGAAATTAGGATAAAAGGTTATGGGAATCTGTCATAAGGTAAAAACATGTGAACCTGAAGACAGATTTCCTTTAAAGAGGATCCTTGTTGGAAGATTTCCCAAAAACAAAGAAGATCACAAAGTGTTCTCCATTATTGGGACTGCTGACAGTGTGAAACTTTTAATTTATAGAAATTTGAAAATGAATTTCAAAATAGTTATACAATTGGGTTCCATATTGTGTAATGGTCTCTTTTATATATGCTGGTGTTTTGTAATATTGATTACTTTTTTTACAAAATGTTTTTTGTTATTGTATTTGACTATGCATATTTCAACAATATTCAGAGGCATTTACCGTAAATATTGAATTTTTACATATATTTACTTTATATATATATATATATTATTTAACATGTATACAAAATTATTTTTATGATTTCTCACAGTAAATGAGAAATGTATTTGATTCTTAGTTTCAAGGGAAGAAAACTCTACATGGGGGAAAGAGCTGTATTGGGTTTGATGTGACTTATCTGCTTTGCAATATTAGAAGACCAGTAATTACTGATCTGCCTTGGTACCTATACCCGACCTTCTTCAAAATACATTGATGCAGAGTCCGAACCTGTACCGCCAAAGACATTAGGGTTAATTCATAATATTTTTTTTTTGCTGCATGTGGTGGTTCCCAGAAGAGATTAATATTATTAATGGAATCCTATACGTGATGTAGACATATACTTAATGTAGCATAAGATGGAGCTAGAGAGCTTAGTTTATTCTTGGTTTCTGTGAAGTAAGGGATGAAAAATCAGATATCTAACTCCCATCAAGGTAATTGCAGAGAGGTCAATATTGCAGATCCCTGCAGTGTTATCTTTCAATGTTTTCCAGGGCTGTGATATAACTTATAACACCTTAACTACTGGATTTTATGCTTTATAATCAGAAATGATAAAGGAGAGGTGTACTGCAAGTTGTTCTCATGAGCATAAATGCCAACATTTGCACACATCAAAAACAAAGATGTTAAAGCTAAGGGATATCTCATACAATGTGCGGAGTACAACACAAAATATACAGTTCTATTTTTTTTCATCATTTTCTATGTATGTCATTCAGGTAAACATATTCAGAAAATTTCACAGTGCAGCATTCAAAATGGAGACTCGACAGAAAGAACACCCATAATTGATCCCAGTGCATGAGAAACTTAATGTTTCAGAACCATGGATGAGAAAACCACACATATAATAAGACATAAATTCATGCATATTTTCAACAGCTATATATTAAAGCATCCTCTAAATAAAGAAAATGGTCTGTTTCAAGTAGGAATAAAAAAGCATATACCCCCCCCCATCCAGATAATCTATATTAATCATTAAATACTTTGAGTAACAAAATGATAATTTGATACTGCTTAAAGAAAAATGCTTAAAGGGAAGCTGTCATCAGAAATTGGCCTAATAACCCACTTAACCCACTTGTGTTGTCAAGTAGCTGAGCAGCTTCCAGATGATGTTTCTTTCATGGCCCAGGGTAGTGGCATCATCCAGTATATCTACTTTGCAATTAGATGTAAAACGGTTTTATGAAGTCAAGGAGGCGGGTATTTTAACAATGAAGTCACGCTTTCCCTTGCTTAGAACACCCCTTCACTGTAATTGATAGTCCTGCATCCAGGGACATCATTTATCAGCTCTCCTGAAGTCCGGCACATGATGTCAGAAGGTGTTCAGAGGCAGGCGAGCTTGACTACCTCCCTGACTTTATACATCTAACTTCAAAGTTGATTTTCTGGATGATGCCACAACGCTGGGTCATGAAAGAAACAATAACAATAAGCTGTTCAACTCCTTGACAACGTACTGTTAGTGGTTTATTAGACCAATTTCTGATGACAGATTCCCTTTAAAGAAGACAATGGACACACAGTCATGAGTCTAGTGTACTTAGTGATTGGATGGTTTCAGTGGGAGCCCTGGGAATGTCACTGGTCTCAGCTGATCCCTTATCTCTGCACAAACCTCAGAAAGCCTGGCACAAAGGCAGATCAGTGTAGGTCAAAAAGTGGGTTGACCAGGCTGCACACTGGATCCACCACAGTGAACCTCATAGAAACAAGGAGAGAGATTCATCACCACACTGTCTGTTTTCTTTGTTTCAGTTGAGACTTTTTTGAGATCCTATCGCTACCCCAGATGTAGCAGTGCTAAACTGCTAGCTTTATTGGAACCCTCCAATAAAGCTTGCAAACACTGCTCTGCAATCGCCTCAGAACGTCGTACCAAGCTCAGAGCGGTTTGGCATATTCATGAGGGGGTGGTCCGAGAAGGTGTGATTGCCCCATGAAGCCTGGCAGTCACCACCGGCATATGGTGTGGGAGGGATGGTTGAGGGAGAAGCAGCGCCTTGGACCGCCCCCTCATGAATACGCCAGACCGCTGTAAGCTTGGTCGGGTGTTCTGCGGCTAAGACGCTGCAGTGTTTGCTAGCTTTATTGGAGGGTTCTAGTTCTAGTTAATCTGAGCTAGTTTAACACGGCTAATAATGGGGTAGTGCTAGGAGCTGCTTACTTTAGTAAGAAGTGGGGTTTTTTTAGGTCGACAGATCCTCTTAAAGAAGTAGCTACAGATTTATTTTTTAGAATTATAGGTGCCCTATGTTTACAACTTATATCATTTATCATATATATATATATATATATATATATATATATATATATATATATGGCTCAAAAATAATCTTCCAAGATTATTTGCATACCATGTTTTGTTTCTTAGAGAAATGAATCAGAATAGGGCAGCAATTCAATTGCTAATGGTTATTGAACCAGTCTCAGCCTGATTCATTACTCCCTCTTGTCTTGGATGCTGATGCAATAGATTTCATTCCTGCAGATGACTAAGCTGATTCTACAGATTTTTTTCTTTTTGCGTTTGTTTTCAACACTTGTTTGATAGCAAGATTGGAAAGACAAAAAATAATCAAGTCAACATCATTTAGAGAACTTGGAAAGAGAATACACATTTTTCTTCATAATAGTGAAAGTATGAAAGATGACACAGTCGTTTTACTTCCATATGAACATCTGCCACCTGAGAGGCTGGCAGAGAAATAATCTAGAAATCCTGGTGCAGTTGTAATATAAAATACACCTTCAGCAGCATGTTTCCTAATTGTTTATTGCTTTTGACTTCTGGAACTAGTTTATAAGGGAACCCTCTAATTCTTTTGTGGCAATGAAATAATTCCGCTTATGCTTTTATTGGTACCAAATGAAAGGTTGCCTTAAATATTAGGAAATTGATTATTTGTTGCTGACTTTTGTAACATTTTTAACATTAAACATGAAAAATGTTGTAACATTAAAACAGCACAACGTATAAATTAACAGAAAAGATGATCCAGAATGGTCATTTGATTGGGAAAGTTAACATTTCAGGTTCTCAAATGATCTGAAGATCTAAGTCAAAGTTCTGTAGAAGGGCTTTCCCTACAAAAATATGTATCTACTAGAACTAGGATCTATGAGGAATAAAAGGGACTTTTTGTCTCTTCAAAATATATACAACATCAAAAGAGAAGAGTGGTCAAAAGCCTATGAGCTTTGCCATAAAGTTTCCATCTCAGGTAGGGCCCAAGAAACAAACTTCAAAATCATATCCAGGTGGTACTGGACACCAGCTAAGCTGCACTCCATCTACCCCTTTTTTCCCAATGAGTGCTAGAGGTGCCGACAAAATCTAGGCAGTATGTTATACATATGGTGGGAATGTCCGGTACTACAGCCCTTCTGGACTCGCGTAGTGGACCTGGTGAACAAATTGACTGGCCACACGCTGAGAAATGGCCCTGCACATCTCCTGCTATACATGCTCCCACTGCCCGTCTCCAAGGCAAAAAGGTCACTAGCAGGTTTTTTGCTGATTGTAGCAGGTACGCTAATCCTGAGATTATGGAAGTCTACCCAAGTGTCAACCATGTCGGACTGGTTCGCAGAAATCCTGTTCCTGCAGAGAATGGAAGAGCGTTCGGCGGAATTTCACCGCACAGGAGGAAGAAACACTCTGACATGGGGCCCCTGGAAGGACTTTATGCACTCCCCCACCTATACCACATTGCAAGACTGAGATCCCCCCCTTTAACCTCCCCTCATCCCTCTCTCTCTCCCCCCTTTTCCGTTGGTGACATAGTTTGAACCTGGCTTTCTCTCTTCCCTCTCCTAACAAACTTTGGCATAATGATACAGCTATTGATAATACAAGCCTGATATAAAATCTTCAATGTGCATTTGTACTATTTTTATGAACCAAGCTGTGATATACTCTGAAAATACTCAATTATCCACCGTGTAATTTTCTAAACATGAGGATATTACTTCTGTTTGTAATCTCTCTACATGTCTAATAAAGATATTGAATTTGAAAAATAATACATACAACATCCATGAAATCAAGTGCCAGAAAAGATATACTATAAGTGTTCTTTATTGCGAACACCACACTATGTACCAAAGTGATTTCATTAATTATTATACTGTTTTTTTGCTTTGTGTCCATGTCACTGCTTTATATGAAGATTTTTTAGAAAAATGAAGATTAAACTTTTTAAGATGTTTTAATAATTGTCTGCACGTGAATCAACTTGTATGGATGCTGGATTCCGTTTTTGGGACTATTCCGTGCATAATAGTAAAATTTACTGGATGATAATTATGCTATTTGCTACTATAACTAACTTGTTATGTTCATTGACTGTTTCAATCACACATGTCTATTTTGTCATATGCAAAAAACAATCTGCTAAAACAGATGATTTCCTCAAGAAGCATTACAAGACACTGTAATAAGGAGGAATGGTGCAATGTTATTAAAATGTATGTGCATGTTGTGTATGTTTGCATGGCATTTTTTCAGTTTCTCTTGACATTGGATGTTGCCATAGAAACTACCAATACTGTAGGAGGTTTGTTTCTGAAAAAGCCAAGAATTTTTGCTAGGCACGCGTAAGAGTACACATAATACAAAAATGCCAAGACACTGGTAATAATTGTGCTGTAGTCAGGACTTCAATGAAGCTTAGAATTTAATCATTTTCTCATCAAAGAAAACATTTAAGGTACACACAATGGCCCGCAAGTATCTAAACTAGTGCAGTCTGTACTATGTGCACTTTGCCTGTAGAGTGTGCAGAGCGGCAGATTAATCAAAACTGGCGCACGTTCTTCAAGAATCTGGCACCCCCTGCACTGCTCTGGAAGTGGGCACCATTTTTTTTTATGCACTTTGTTTATGCTGCAGAATTGTGGCCCATATCAGTAATAAATGTGGCACACACTCCGACTAAGCACTAACACACCCCTTTATGTGAACATTTTTTCAGTCTTGTCATAAACAGTACAGTCAGTAAAACTGGCACAGACACTTTATAAATATATGTGCAAACAGTTTGTACGTTCTTTTCAGTGCAAAGTCAGACAGAAAACTGGCGCAAACACTTTAATAAATGTGGCCCAATGAATTCATTCTCTAAATACTTTGGAAAATTCATGTTACTGTTTGTATGATGAAAAATGATACAATTTTTCAATTTCCTTTCTATATCAGTTCCTCACAGTTTTCTAGAATGAATACAGCAGGTGATAATAGTAAAGCAGATAAGCAGACCAATGAATCACTTTTTCTATACCTAGAGCAGGGGACAGGAGCCTTTAAAGCTGAGAGAGCCATGAACACCACATATTTTAAAATGTAATCTCTGTGTGAGTCATACAATATGCACATGCCTCCCAGTAGATAGGTAGTCACGGCACATCTCCCCCAGTAGATAGGTATACACAGTACATGGCCCCCCAGCAGATAGGTAGCCACAGCACTTCCCTTCTAGTAGATAGGTAGCCCCAGTACAGGGCCCCCTGTAAATAGGTAGCAACAGCACATGCCCCCCAGTAAATTGATAGCCACAGCACATCCCCCACAGTAGATAGGTAAGCCCAGTAGATGGCCCCCAGTAAAACACATGCCTCCCAGTAGATAGGTAGCCCCAGTACATGTCCCCAGTTGATAGGTGGCCCCATCACATGCATCCCAGTAAATAGATAGCCACAGCACATGTCCCCAGTAGATAGGTAGCCCCAATATGTGCACCCAGAAGATAGATAGCCACATCACATGGCCCCTAGTAAATAGGTCGCCATAGAACATGCCCCCAATAGATAGGTAGCCTTAGTACATGCCCCAGTAGATAAGTAGTCCCAGCACATGCCCCCCAGTACATATGTAGCCCCAGCACATGCCCCCCAGTAGATAGGTCGCACCATCTCATGCCTTCTAGTAAATAGTGGCCAACATTCATCCAATATACACAGCTCAAAAAATAAAGGGGACACTTAAATGATAAATCTCAATGAATGAAATAATCAATGGAAATCAAAAGTAATATTCCACGAACATCTACATTTTGAATAATACTCAAATTCAAAGTGAATAATCAAATTTCAGGCTGATCTATCTTTAGTGGAAATGCCTCACATATGACCTCCCTATTACGCCTGGGCATGTCCCTGATGAGGCGGCAGATGTCCTGAGGAATCTCCTCCCTGTCCTGGATTAAACCATCAGTCAACTCCAGGATGGTCAGTAGTGAAACGTGGTGTTGGTGTATGGAACAAGACATGATGCTTTAATGGACAGGTCTGCCCATGGGATCAGTTTCTTAAGCATTTAAGAACTGCTGACACACTACAGCCACATGAGGCCTATAATTTTTATACATCTGGAACTCAGAGCCTACTGAACCTCACAATGGTTCTGAGGATCTCATCCGGGGAGTCAGAGTACCTCTGGCAAGCACATGGAGGGCATGTGTGGCCCTCTGGAGAAATGTTCCCCCACATCATTAATGACTCACGGCCAAACCGGTAATGCTGGAAGATGTTGCAGGCAGCAGAACATTTACCACGTCATCTCCAGATTCTGCCACATCTCTCACATGTGATGTGTGAACCTGCTTTCATTTTTGAACAGTACAGGGTGCCAATGTTGAATCTGCCAATGTTATCGTTCTCTGGCAAATGCCAATCGACCTGTATAGTGTTGGGCTGTAAGCACAACTTCGACTAGTGGACTAGTGACACATGGATATTAGTGGCTTGTTGGAGGTAATTCGGGTCTCTGGCACTGCTCCTCTTGTTCTTTCTTGTACTAATGAGGAGGTAGCAGTCCTGCTGCTAACGTGTTGCTCTCCTACTGCCCTTCCATGTCTCCCGGTGTACTGACCTTTCTCCTGGTATCGTCTCCAAGCTCTTGACACTGTGCTGACAGACACATCTAAACTTCTTGCCATAGCTCGCATTAATGTACCATAATGCAGGAGCTGCACTACCATAACAATTTTCATGCTAGCATGGGTGATGGTATGAGCAATGAAAAAATACAAAAGATGAGAACAGATAAATGGTTTTTGGTCACAACCAAAAGAGCCACTGCTTTAACATTTCTACTTGCTGCCTGTTCCATTTGCACACTAGCAGGAGAAATTGATCCACAATAACAGAAGTGTGATTGACTTGGAGTTAAATTGTATTTAGGTGTTCCCTTTATTTTTAGAGTAGTGTGTAAACCAAAATATCATTGTACATGGAGTTTCAACTCAGTTTTGTGCTTTGTTTCAGCTGAAAACTGAAAAACAGATGTATGTTGTAAAATGACTAATGTGCATACATGTGCAAAAATGTGGATAGCAATAGGCTGACCAAGAAGTGCTATAAAGACTAGAAATCCAGCAGCTGCTAAATGTGGTCATCTGAATCAAAGGACCCTCTGTCAGCATGGATAAGGCATCGAGGTGGGTTAGTGACAACTTCTTTTAATATTTCTGTAAATGGGTATGAAAGAACAATAAAATTAAATCCTGCAACAAAATTAATATCAATGTCTCATGGGCTACAGAACACATTCTGGTCTTCGGTCACGCAAAGGTTAATTGCCAAGTCTGTGCATTGTTGGCATTTTGTATCTCATGCCATTTACTAGTTGGAGCTTAGGTCACAATAAAACAATTTCGGATCATTGTTTTAGTTCCAGCTCAACACCTTCAGAAAATTTTTAGCATTGAATATACGCCCCAAGAAAAAGAGAAGATGCTATGTAGGCAACAAGTTCTTCAAACAATTCTAATTAAGGCTTCTCTAGATCATTTAACAGGGGATAGGAAGGTTTAGCAGCTCTCAGCTGTTACCGCAAAATATTGAAACAGAAATCTCATTACCAGCAGATCTCTCTGTAAAGAAATGTACTGATCAAAACTCCTGTTCACTTCTGCAGTGGTGCAGACTGCTGGTCGGGCAATAGGTTACATCAATGTGGGAAAAGAAATGTAATTAAAAACAGAGAGGTTACTGGAGACACTCTGCCATTATTCATTCGACTTTAAATCTTTTACTGTTTCAGATTTATATTTGGCACCGATACTCAGAAAATGACAGCATTGAGTGAATGCTATTATATAGTAAACCCTGACACAATGCAAGGGTCTTAATTTCTAGAGAAATGTGTGTAACACACTATATTGGCTATTGAAGATTCCTTTAGGTGATGTGAAAAAATGAGGCATATACATAATGCCCAGTGTATGTGCATATAATATAACTTATATGTAGATATCTATTTATTACATGGTTGAAGAAATTGAAAACAAATTAGCAGTGATGGGCATAAAGAATTGCACTTTGAAAGTAATGCATTTGTATGCTATGTAGGTTCTCATTGTAATACACTGTAATTTTGGTTAAATAAAATTAATACATATTGACCCATTTATTTATGATCCATTCATGTGTGCTAATCTTAATCATTGGTGCCCCCAATGTATGGTATACCCTAATCACTAAGGGAGTTTGTGATGTGGGGATGTCCTGGTCTACTAAATTTAGTATGGCCACCACCAGAATACTGGCGCAGGTTATGGCGGAAATCTACGTCAGGCAAGACATGGTGAAGATTTGACATCTGAGTAATCCTGTTGTGCGTCATATTTAGACTGGTGAACCATGCACCAAACTTAATACATTCCTCCCATAGAATTCTTTAAAAAGGAGTCAAACTAGAAATACCAAGTCACCAATCACACACCGTGCACTGTGACAGGCAAATCTTGATACCAACTGTTGATAATGATGCACGGATTTAATTTTTAAATCTAGCAAGGTCACCCATGGTGTGCCAGTTGTAAGTGCCAAGTGTTTACTAAGAGGATATGTGCCTCTTAGCTCACTGTTCATCGACTAAGCTTTATTACTAGGCAGTAGTAACAAAGCCTATGGTGGCTACGGGTAGGCAGTGTGCAGCAAGGTACGGTGAGACAGCACGCTACTCACTGCGCATGACAGAGCTAGGAAGCTTGCTTCGCAAACGCAGGCTTTGCCTGCACTGTATCAGGCACTGGTATATGGTGACGGGTGTCCAGTACTTGGTTTGAGTGCAGCTTTCGTGCCCCTGTAAACAAACACTGAGTACATGTTTATTTTTTTAACTTCTTATCACCGACACTAGTTTTCAGCTCAATGACCAGACTCGATTTTTCAAATCTGACATGTCTCACGATAATTGGTTATAACTTTGGAACGCTTTAACATATCTTGGTGATTTTGAGATTGTTTTCTCGTGACGCATTGTACTTCATGTCAGTTATAAAATTTAAGTGATAAGTTTTGCGTTTCGTTCTGAAAAAAAGTGAAAATTTGGCGAAAGTTTGTAAAAATTCTTCATTTTCCAAGCTTATTCATGAGATTTTATTAACTATTTCAAGGGGGACACAAACAAAATCATCAATTTTTATTTTGGATTTTTAGCATTTTTTTTCCCCTCCGGTCACCATAACGTAAAAATAATATTTTATCTTTATTCTCTGGTTCACTACGATTGTGGTGATACCTCATTTATATAGTTTTTCTTATCTTTGCTCAATTTTCCTGAGCAAAACCAATATTGGAGAAAATTGCATTGTTTTTACTATTGACAACTTTTTAAGGCCATAACTTCTGTATTTTTGTCAGATCTGGTTGAGGGCTTATTTTTTGCGAAAAGAGTTGTTCTTTTCAGTCGTATCATATTAGGAAATGTAACTTTTTTTGATCACTTTTTAGAAAATTTTTTGTGATGGTGTTTGATATAAAATTGTATATTACGGGAAGTTTTTCGAGTTTTTTTTTACGTCGTTCAACGAGTGGGTTCAATATTGATTTAGATTTATTGTACAGATTTATACAGACACCGTGATACAAAATATGTGTTTTTGTGATTTATATACTATATTTGCATTTTATGTGTAACTGGGGAGATTATGGGACTTTTATTTTATTTAATTATATTATAAAATGCCTTAATCTTTTTTTTTTTAACTTTTTTACATTTTCTACTTCTTGGCTTGAACAAGCGTTCATCTGATCGCTTGTTCAAGCCCTTACACTGCCATACACTTGTATGGCAGTGTATAGTGTAAGTAACTGAGCATGCTGAGCATGCTCAGTTACACACAGCCGGGTCCTGCCAGGAGGCGGAACCTAACAGGGACAGAAGCCGGCAGCCTCGGGTCACTCAGCGGAATCTGGGGCTACAGCAGGAAGGATCAGATCCCCCGGTAAGCACACCGGGAGGGTCCGATCCACGTAGGAAACGCTTACCGCGCCATGTAAGGGGTTAAACACCCGGGATCAGAGTTTTTCCGATCCCAAGTGTTAGTGCCGGGTCTGGGCTGTGATATCACAGCCCGACACCAGCACTTGCAGGACCCAATGTCCCAAAATCTTCTTCTGACACGCTGCCATAGAAAGGCGTCGTATCAGAAGAAGTACCCTTAATGACCGCCATAAAAAGCCGATATGACGGTCATTAAGGGGTTAAGCAGCCGCCCTGGCCACATTACTCATTTATATCTCTTGGAAAACCCCTTTAAATTATATACAGTATGACACAGGAATCAGTTGTAGAACTTGTAATCTTTACAGCTGTAATATAATATATAGTAAGGCTATGAATGTTCCTCAGCATTAGTGTTTGATTAGAGAGGAGGCATCGGTCTGCCTGATGACATCAGTCATGATGCAAAGCACAAGAGCATACTGTGACCTGGAATATTACTAAGGAAACAAGGCATGCATGCTGCAGTTCTTGTGCTAGATAGCTGAATATGACTCATAAAGGCCTGACCTTTCTTAACACCAAACAATAAATAATCAAATCTCAATAAATACTCAAGTGCACTCTGGAAAATTTGGACAATCATTTGTTCTGGTTTATTTAGCTTGTTGCAAACATATTTCATCCTAAATGTAATAATCCGTATGGATTACAGTAAAACCCCTCCATTTTATGTATAAGAGTTTCTGGACTTCCTTTTGAAGGATAGTCAATTTGGACAATTTTCCCTGGAAGCATTTCATTTACTGGTTCTACAGATTTTCTATTTTATTGTAGACCATTTTTTTTTGCTGTGCCAAACTCTTTAGGCATCAGCTCATCAATGCAGAGCTCCACTTAATAAAAGAAACTGTCCAAAGCACAGTACAACATGAACTCATTGGAAGACCTTTGCATGCCCAAATACCTTAGGATACATTTCTTTCCTAATATTAAAGGAAATGATTTACTTATCTTAATTCTAATTGTTCATTTTCAACCCTGATCACTTTTTTCAAGATGAAAAGAAACTTGGAGATCTAGATTACATTCTGCATGCAATTATTGTCATAAAACCTAGTTAAAATTCAGTTTCCACGTCATCGCCTGCGTGCAGTGGACTTTAATTACTCTTTTAAAGCTATTACATTATTTAAGTTAATTGAAAAAGTACTTTCAATATAAATTTAATACATTTAGTATAAACAGACTATGCAGCATTGACAACGCCTGCTGCATTTTAACACCCTTGGATTGTGGGAAACATACATAATCAACATTGTGCTTCTTTAGGGAAAGTGATGGCATTCACTTTGTTTCAGTGATCCATTTTAAAGTTAAACAACACAATAAATGTGTCAACCTCTATTAAATATATCAGTTGAAGAAAACACATTTCATTTAAGGCACCTCAGCGTGATATTTCATGTCTTAGTTACCTTAAATGGTGGTTTCTTCAATAATACTGCACCAATTTACATAGAAACAGGTTATTGATAGCATTTGAAAAATAGTTTCAAATGACCTGTTTACCATATGTATGTACAGTATGTATGTAAAATAAAGAAAGAAGAAAAGAAGAAAATATATATATATTTTTAAAAATAAAGTTTGTTTGTTTTTTTTTTGGTGTGAACGCATAAGCAGCATCGAGCATGCGCGTATATATTTTTTACAACAGACAGCCAGATAACAGGTAGGTGGAAAGCTGCTGGGATGAAGTGTGATTTGTTACTAGTCACTACATCATAGATACAGCCCCCCACCTTTTACTGCCGCCCATTTATGAGAGATCTGTACTGATAGGTCACCACCTGACATTCTCACATGGCCGCCAAGATACACCACTGTGTTCTTTGTAAGACCAGCGTCCATGGCGTGACCAACCTGACATTATTTATGCACCTTGTCTTATTTCCCCTGATGAAAGATCCTCCTGGATGGCGGATCTGGAAACGTGTTGGGAAGGCATTCTACAGCAATCCTAGGGACCTTTAGATTCTAGGGATCTCCTGGGACTTTCCTTGTTAGGACAGGAGCTATTCTATTCTGGGGAGCAGGGACAGAGCAGCTTTAGGGATACCTGGATGCAGTGCCTTCATCTTCTTCTGTTGACAGTAGCCGCTCAATATTCCTGCTCAATTTCCGTGGCTCCTGACTCCTCATCATGGGCGAGATCTTTCTGGTTTATTTTCTTTTGATCTGAGATCTATCCATTGTGTATTGATGTAAAATGTCTGTTTTATTACTGCTCTCCATTTCTTCTGGTGTTATGAGATGGAGTGTGGCTCTGGTCTGAAGTACTTTATGACCTTTTATTGAATATATTAAAAGTTATGTTTTAATAAGCTTTAGTTCACCCTTCTTATATATGTTTTTTGCTGGTGAATTTATACTCATCATAATTTGATGTAGTGAACTGATATCACCTGTTGTGGTCTTCTCAGTCCTGCTTCTTGTATCATAATAATACCTGCATCCATAGCAGCCTTAATCTGGTGACAGATTTCCCTTAATCCCTTTGTAATGTTTTTTTGGCATTGAAATGAGACAATTGAGGACAAAAACTAAAAAAGAAACTAAGAAATTGAAATTAATAGTCTCTGCACAGCACTCTCAAATTGATGGCCCTAAGCCATACTTTAAAGTCAGCTCCAGAAATGCTGATATGCCATCTTTAAGGGAAAAAAACTTGTTAATGTCCTGGATAATTTTCAGTTTTTATCATATTGCGGGATCCAAAAGTAAATGGGAAATGATTCACAGTAATAAAGTACAGGAAAGATTTATAAAAGCAATAGTTTGACAAACTAATCATGTGCTCTTCATTGTGTTCAAAACAAGAAGAAGATTTAAAATACAGTATAAGGATGAAGTATGGGGTTATATTACAGTTTCCAGATAGCTTGAGTCATGCTCATAAAAATTGTGCTACAACGTGATAAATTCAGGTGCAGTTTTTTTTTTTTTACTGTTGTTTTTTTTTTTTTTGCTGTAGAATAAGACATTAAAGCATCACTACAGTCTACTCATAGATTTAAATAGCAACAAAGCAAACTGCAAACCTTAAATATTGCTCTATGTACAATCCAATCTAAAATTATGTTTTGGTTAGTCAGGTAATATATCTTAATAGGTATCACAGTTCCAATTTCTCCGCATAACCGTAAAGCACTGCCCAGCCTGCCCCCAGTAGTTTACAGCACAGCCCAGCATTAAAAAAAAAAAAAAAAAAACTTATATACTCACCCCCTGGTGGCCCCAATGTGCAATGCTGCTCCCCCGATGTCCGCGCGGCTTGTCTTCTGGCTTCCGGGGCCCGTCTTCTGTAACATTGTGCTGAAAAAAAAACACTGGGAGAAAAACACGTCGGCGCCCAGCACGATGTTAGAGAAGAAAGAAGACGGCGCAGAAGCCAGAAAAGGACCCGTGCGGACAACGGGGGCCACCGGAGGGTGAGTATATAAGTTTATTATTTTTTAAGTATTTTTTAAGTGGGGCGTGCTTGTATTGACTCGTGTATAAGCCGAGGGGACGTTTTTCAGCACATTTTTTGTGCTGAAAAACTCGGCTTATGCACGAGTATATACGGTAATTACCCAAAATAACAGCATCATAGACAAAAATGTACAGTATGTAATGTGTGAAGTTAGCCTTATGGTAATGCTTTGGCCAAACAGAAGGCTTGGAAACAAAACTAATTTTGAGACTGTATCTCAATAATAAATAATAAATAAAAAATGTTTAAACTTGACTGTTCAAATGCAAATTAAATATGACTAAATGTCTGTACTTTTTTATATTTGAGATGCATTTTAATCTCATGCCATAGGTTTTCCAATAATGATTAAAAATGTTTTACTACCATTCTGGAAAATTCCTGTCATTTCAGAGCCCATGGTAATAAAAATTAGGTATGCAAATGATATTCAGCAGATTAACTAAAACAAATTTTCCTCTGAACACGTGTTTGCAAATAATAAGACTTTTCATATGTAAATAAGGACTAATATCTGGCAGGAATCATCTACAGATGCCTGTGTTACCTGACTTATCATTTTCTATAAAGAGGCCATTATTACAAATTGCACACACCCTGGCTGCTTAGAAATGAAACCGATATGTGAAGATGCACTTAATTATTTTAATCTTTGGGTCTGCTTCATGGGTGTCATAGTACTAAGATACTGGAAGGAATTAACACATCACAATGAATGGAGTATCCCAGATTTATAAAATTGATAACTATTCTTCAGATAGTAATTATTATATCACTTAGGGTCCAACAACCAGAAACCACATAGGCCAGGCCACTCATTACATGGCCTTTGTGCATGCCTAGAGTGTTTGAAACAGGTTTGTTGGCTATTGGCCCTTTTCTTAAAGAGGTGACCACTTCCATGTATGATTTTATGATGACTTCAATAAAGACCACAACATTTTTCATTCTAAAAAATGGAACCCAAAATGTATCCATTCTAAACAAACTTCTATGGTTGTAGGGGATCTCCTGAGCATTGGCTGTGGCACTCCAAAGAATAGTGTCAGTGGATCTTTTTTGTTTACTCACCTGAGCTGTGATATACCAAGTGATATATTGATTTATTTCCCCTCCTGGCTTATGTCCTTTGTCTTCACAGAGACTTTAAAAGAGTATGTATTACACATAATATTTAAAGGATTTATCCTTTTAACCTGTGATACTATATAATTCCAGAGCTTCTAGAGAGTCACATTTTTCCTCTTGAGTTACCTCTGTATAACTCTGCTACTTTTAACATGATATTTTATTGAGTGAAGAAATAATAAAGGGGATTATTTAGGATATTTAGATATAATTTTTGGTGTTGTCACGGGTGGCCCGTGTCGCGGGCTCAACCGTGCCTCTCGCACCCCGCAGGCGCAGCGCCAGCGCTTCATACCTCTCCCCACTCCCGAGTCCCGACCTCCGTGCGTCCCTGTGTCTTAGGGTGCACGCGCGGCAGCCTTAGAAAATTTAAAGGGCCAGCATGCCATTAATTGGCGCTGGCCATTTCCCATGAGGCTATTTATATCTGCCTCTCCCATCTCACCCTGTCGGATCTTTGTGCCTCAAAGCCTAAGAGAAAGCTATATTGGGATTTTCCTGCGTTCCAGTGTCTCCTGCATTCCTGTGTCTTCTGCGTTACTGTGTCTCCTGCGTTCCTAAGTCCCTCTGTGCTCCTGTGTTACCTGACCTCCTCTGTGTTCCCGTGTACCAGTGTTCCTCTGTGCTGCTGTCATGTGTGCTTTGTTCCCGTACCCCTCTGCCTGGACCTCCTGTTGCTGACCCCGGATCGGACTCTGACGTTGCATCTTTGCCGCCTGCCCTGACCCTGTGCCTGGACTTTGACCTCGAGATTGACTGCTGTTTCTGTACCTCAACGTTGGCCGCCACTGCAGGCAAGTCACGCCTGAGGAACAACCTGGTGGTACCACGCTGCAGCTTGTCTAACCTGCTTTGTGGCGGGCTCTGGTGAAAACCGGGTACCACTTAGACTCCGGTCCCAGGTAGTGGCTTGAGTCATCGTCTGCAGTGGTCCAGAGGATCCACAACCTGCAAGCCTGACAGGCGTTTTGTAAAAGAGGATGAAGGTTCCATTCCCTTAAACCTGTATTGAACCTATTGAATCTACTCTCTGTTTCTCCTCAAAAGAACCCACATCATGTCACTAGGTTTCTTGTAAGTCATGCTTGGTGTTAAGGGGACCTTTCAAGGTAACAAAAAAAAGCATTGTTTTCCTTTTCCCATCTGGAAAAATGTATTTGCATATTTCCCAGAATCCCCTAGTGGAACATCAATAGCTCTAAGTCTCCACTCACCTATAAGGCGACCTTAATTGGAAAACTCTCCATAAGGAGAAATCTTATTCCCTCTCTTTAGAGAAGCACATTCTCAGAAGCCTCAGATATCTTTACTACATTTCATCTTATCAGTAAGAAATCCTGGAGAAATATCTTAGGAATGTGTGATGGAGAAGGATATTGAGATTTGTACATTCTATCCTTGGCATCTGACCATAATCATGTTGACTTGGAATAAAAATAAGAGTTCACCTGAGCTGACCTTATAAAGAGGAATGTACAGATTTTCAGTAAAAATCTACTGTATGTATATCTTTGTTATATTTGAGTAGAAAAACTGAGGCTTGATCTGTCAGTTAAATGCTAATGCCTGTGCTGTGAACCTTAATATTGCTGCAACCATTTCACAGATTCAAATTACATTTGACATTTGCCGTCAAACTTTCCAGGCTTCTTCTTTGCTAGTGATGGGAGACAAACTTGAGATTATACAGTCAAGGATCTCTTTAACCATTTCATTAGGTTATTTGAAAAGCAAATCTACTACAGGCAGTCCCCTACTTAAGGACACCCAACTTACATATGACACCTAGCTATAGACGGACCCCTCTGTCCACTGTGACTTATGGTGAAGCTCTCTGGATACTTTACTTTACTCCCAGGCTACAATGATCAGCTGTAACGTGTCTGTAATTAAGTTACAGACATGATAATGATAATCCTTGGTTCCATCACAGCAAAGAATTTTAAAAATAAAAATTTTTTGTCTGGAGCTACAATTAAAAATATACAGTTCCGACTTAGATACAAATTCAACTTAAGTACAAACCCAAGGAACCTATCTTGTATGTAACCCCGGGACTGCCTCTATTTTAAAGGCACCAACAAAACATTAAGGCCCCTTCCACACTTGCGTTGCAGATCACGTCAGAGTTTGATCAGGGTGCGATCAGGGTTTGGTCAGTGAAAAACGCACATTTTGCATCAGAGTGCAATCAGTTTTCAGTCAGAGTTTGTTCAGTGTCTCAGTTTTTCACGCGCGTTTTTGATGCAATTTCAATGCGTTTTTCACGCGCAGAAAATGCGCGTGTAATGGACTCAGGACTGAGCTCTATCTTTTTTATGGCAATTGATGCGTGAAAAATGCATTGCACTTGCATTGCACTTGCAAGTGTCTCAGAGTGCAATGCGTTTTTGATGCGTCTCCATAGACTTGTATGGTGCGTTTTTCACGCGCGTGACTTGCAAAAGTAGAGCATGTCGAGATTTAAACGCGCGTTAAAAAAAAACGCGCGTGTGCGCGTGAAAAAAAGTGCAAGTCTGAAAAGACCCATTGATTACAATGGGTCAGAGTACAATGCAAGTTCTGCACGTCAAAAGCATGCGCAGAAAACGTGCGTGAAAAACGCAAGTGTGAAAGGGGTCTAAGAGTACCTGTCTAAATGTAGACGGAGACAGACAGGATACAAGCCTGATTGAAATTAAAGGAAACCCTTTTTAAAGGATGGTGGTTATAATCAGCAAATGACGTGCACTAGCTCAGGGTAAGCTGGTGCCAGTGCTTATTTTTGTTATGTTTTTAAACCGATATAAAGCGTTTAAATGCTTTATTAATCTATAAATACAAGTACCTTCACCATACCGTGGTCCGCGCTCGGCGCACCATGCACGCGACCACTTCCTATTCAGGCGCACAAAGTGGTCGCTTGCACTGTGCGGCGAGCGCGTACCACGGTGCGGTGCAGCCACTTCCTATATAAAGATTAATAAAGCTTACATAATAGCTGAGCATATTAGTGTATAAATTAGCAGGTGTGTTTTATATACAGGCAGTCCTCGGGATATGAACAAGATTCTTTAGGTTTGCACTTAAGTTGCAAGTTGAAACTGGTATATTTTATTGTAGCTCCAGACAATTCTTTTTTTGTCTCTGGATTTTTAAATTTTTGTGCTGTCATGGAAATAAGGATCATCAATAAAGCTTCATTATTCATTACAAACACCTTACTTTTGATAATTGCAGGCTGGGAGTAAGGAACAGCATCCAGAAAGCTTCACAAGAGGTCATTTGAGCAAGCAGACAGGTCAGTCTATAACTAGAGGTGGTTTGTATGTTGGGTGAAAATTACATATAATATGTCATGGTTTTTTGTCAGGTAGGTTTGATTCCTGAGAAGTATGATATTACAAAGGCATACCTTGTTTGAAAACATAATTCCAAAATCTACACCTAGAGAAAAAAACATATAAAAAAAATACAAAACATTTTTCAAATCCAGTGAATAGAAATGAGCAGACCCCAACTTCCCGTTCGAGATAATATGCCGCATTGGCAGCCAATTCAGCAATATGTCCAGGTCACACGAGGTGCACAGGAACTCAAACGGGAAGTTCAGATCCGCTCATCTCTAACAGGGATCTAGTTGAAAAATTTTCACTTAAAGCATAACTAATCATCTGTTCTTTATATTTATGTAAATATTCAAGCATTGGATCCCTATCTAAGAACATCCATTCCAATAATCGTTCTATGTGCATATTATGTGTACTATAAGCCTGTTTCCCATTAAAAGAGCCATTATTCTATCTAAGGATATAAACTACAGTACACCAACATTTTCACATCTATACACCCGTTCCACGATACTCCCACTACTTTGGTACAACCAGCACAGGTGATAGTCATATTGTTTTATGACATTCCCAGTTGTTCGGAAATTAGCCTGTTGCTGAAGCAAATAAAAATGTTCTTGTGTCCTTTTTCTCTTCTCTCTTTGTTTTGTGCTTTTAGAAGTGTTAATAAATCCGCTTCCCCTTCTAATCTCACATATATCTGATAGACTGAAAGCTGATAAAGTTGGTAAAGACTTAACTCTCCAAAAAGCTCATTTATCAAGTGAAATATTTTCTAGAATGAAGCTGTGACCTCTTCTGCCTATCTAAGTGTATTTTGTGGACTTGGGAAGGTTTCAGAAACACTGCATGAGAAGAAAAGAGCAGAAAAAATGAGCAGGGGAGCTTAATCCTTAAAGGGGTATTCCCTCTAAGACCAGATTAAATATAATTAGGATAACAAAATAACACATTCTCTAATTCATTTTTAGAAATGAATTACAAAATAGAGCATGTCACAGATAGAATTCCAACCTGTCTCTATTAGTCCTGGTCAATTTTGGTTGTCTTCTCTTGTCTGCACACTGCAGTGCTCTTTGCCTCCACACCCCCCCCCCCCCCCCTCTGCATTATAAGATCATCTCAGACACAGGCACTTCCTCCAGGCAAGCAGCAGTGTGCAGAGACTTACTCTACTAGCTAAAGATAAGGTATTTATAGCAGAGCTGACTCTGTATTTTATTGATTAGGTGAGTGAGCAGAGCTGACTCTTTGTTTTGTTGATTAGGTAAGTTAGCAGAGCAGAGAGTGTCATTGGGGGAGAGTAATCACTTTTTCTACTGTAGTTTTCTGGCATAGAAGCAGTGAAATAATCACAAATTATTGTGCAGTGCATCTTTCGTTTGCTGGTTTTTAATCAAAACTATGCCAGGTTGGACCTGGTGTAGTTTTTCCAAGCAGCCATGCCATCCGACAAATACATCAAGAGACCTAAGCCTCCCAATGATAAATTTCCACCATTGTGTTATCCATCTCATGATATGTCTCATCTCTCTTTTTCTATGTGTCAGGTACTAGAACAATGTTCAGAAGGTGAATAAAAGTGTAGATAAATCTGTACCCAGAAAATCTAAGCACATTGTTAGCACACATCATCTCACAGCATTAGAGGGATCATGAAGTTTCTGCCCACACTCTGGAATTTTACACTGGCCATCACTGAGTGATAGGGACTAAAACAGCATAAAACTGAGTAAAATTGTAAAGTAAGGGGTTAAAAATTATCTTTATTTTGTTAACATCACTAGGGGATTAAAACTTGGAAACTTTAATGAAGAAAATATTACACAGTTACATGTTAAAATGTAATATTTAAACCCAAGTCCTACCTTAAATGAACCTGATTATAAGTGGACTAAATGACTTGTGAGATGATAGTTTCCTGTGTACTTACATTTACATCATCAGATGAATAACCGTATGCTGTGCATTAAGATGCATTTCGGTTTCTTTCCCCCGTGGCCATAAGTAATATATCAATATTACATTAATTGTAATGATTTCTTAATGATTGTAAGATTCCTCATTTACTACCTGGCAGAAATGTTTTCATTTCCATGTCTTTTAGCAATGCCTTATTAATCCCCTACAGGACTCAAAAACCTCCTAATTCTTCTGTTGCTTAGTAACAACATCCACTCTTTTACATTTAAATCTAATACCCTGTTCACACTTCAGCTTTGATCATTTGTTCCTAAAGGAAACAAAAACACAGATGTATCTTAGGGAACGTTTTATTATTTACTCTATGACATGAATTTCATTTTCAGATGAAAACAATGGAGGTTTGGACAGAACACTGCCAACTCTTGAATTAAGCAGGGTGCTCAGTAAATGCCGCTCAGTACAATTTCCAATATTTGTACTTTTATTTTAAAAACAAGAGTTTAGAGAAACAGAAAAGAATGGGAAGGGAAGCAGAGAACTTAGTTAATTTCTTTAATTCTGTATATTCTTATTGGTTTCTTTTGTAACTCATGCATCACCTTAGCAAAGAAACCTTATGTCCTTTTACACAGTGTGAGTTGAAGTCTTAAGGACACGTCTTAAAATGGCCTTCAGGACATTTAGCACACAGACCTTTTTTACTTTTTTATGCTGCTCAAATTCCAAAAGGCGTAACTTTTTTAATTTTTTCATCTGACATGGGCATATGAGGGCTTGTTTTTCTGTCAAGATTTGTATTTTCCAATGGAAAATACAAATCTGTATTATGGAAAAAATAGCATGATGAATCAAATTTATTAACTCTTTCCTGCAACCGTACAGAATAAAACAGCTGTTTTGCTTGAGTTCAGCATATAGTATAACAAACATGATACAATTATTCTATAGGTTAGTACATGGGCAAGGTCTCTACAGAGGGGACGTTACCTATTTTGTGTTTGGGGGGGGGGTTATTTTATTTATTTTAGATATAAGTATATATTGAAAAATGGGTGTTTTTTTTATTATTTTATGTATTTTATTTAACTTTTTTTCTGTCCCACTAGGGGACTTACATCAGGGATACCTTGATCCCTTATACAATGCATTAACAGCGCCACATTCCTTAAGATTATTTACTTCATCCTTATGTGGATATGGCCCACTGATAAGGATGATCTATATCGTCTTGAGGTGTCAAGCAGCTATTTGAATGGTCATACAACATAAACTGGGATATGCAAAGCAGCTATTGGTAACCATTGCTCGCTAAAGTGACGTATAATTTTGACTTTTTATGTGGCATTTTTATTATGATACATGAATGTGTTTTCAACCAGAAGTACTCTTTATTGTTCGATTATGGTTAACAAAAAGCTTTGAGGAAATAGGTGTTTCTTAAAAAGGATTATTCATTGAAAAAGTGCATACCCTTTCAAACCCTTGTATGAAAATGGAAAATCCTGTGGTCACCTTACAGATGCCTACAACAGACTCTAGGAGATCTAGCCATCTTTAACCATTTAAATGATTTGACCAATATCAATGATCATATACTGTAATGGGTTAATTGGCAGGAATCAGCATTATTACTGACTTGGGTAGTGAGAGCTAAATTTCAGGTGTATAATATAGATAGCACCTGGCATCAATGAAACTAGCACTGCTTCTGCACTGGTTTTATACTATTACAGCTCTGAATAATAAAAGGGTTGTCTAATTGTTTATAAAATTCTGGAGGTGGGTTGGAGGGGGAATTTAAAAAAAAACAAACCTGTTTTCCCCTCCTTCGTCGCTCCTGGTGTCCCACGCCCCTGTCTTGCTGAGGTCAGCTTTTGGCAAGCAGAGGTGGCAAGCCACACCCACCCATTGCTATTTCCATCATTGTATCAGGCCTCCTAGGCCAGCTGAAAGCTTCTGTGCCCTGGCCATATGGCGGCTAGGGACACCAGAAGTGATGGAGGAGGCGAGTAAAGGTTTTTTTTTTAAATCCCTCCCCAGCCCGCCTCCAGTATGCGCCGACTTCTCATTTGTGAGAAGCCGATTGCTGTGCTTATTTCCATGCCAGGTAGAACCTACATAAAACAAAAATGCTGTGCCCCCCCCCCCCTTCTGGACACATCAAGCGGCCGAGCATAGTCCGGGCTATTAAATGGGGCTATGTATGATAATGTCCCTCCCAATATGTCTGTGACCATGCCGACAAATCGAGTAAAGGTGATTTTTATTGCATGATTAACAGTGTGAGTGTTTATTTAACTTCAAAATTCTAAATTATCTCCTTTTCAAATAGTAATATTCAGTATTGAATCTTTTGGAAATCATTTTTTTTATGAGTTTTGAAATATATGACATTAGAAACTCCACTTGAATCACCCTATTTTCAAAACCACACCATTTTCAAAAAGCGTGTTAACCCTTTGACATCTCTAAAGTAACTAAAAATGGAGGCAAAATTTACAATGGTCTAATTTTGTCCACGATTTAGTTCATTTAGCCCTAAAATTTATACTGTTATGCGATTTCTCCTAGTACTATTCTTGAGGGCATGAGTTTTTCATGTTTTTCTTTACAGCCTCCATCACTTGGGTTCAATAATGATTTAGTTTTATATGGGTTCTTGTACCTTTTATACATAAAAGGGGTTTTGGGGTATTTTTTATACATTTTTTTTACTATTTTTTTTATTTAATTTTAAATACTTTTTAAAAACTTTTTTTTACTAATATTGTGTAGATCAAGAAGGGGTAAAGGGGTTTTCTACAAATTCTGGAAAAACCCCTTTGGAGGCCAGATGTGCCAAAAAAGCAGGTACCTACCATACTCCAGCGTCACACATTAGAAATTGGGGTCCTGTGGTCTAAGGAGGCCACTGCTTGGTTGAAGCAGGTTCTGGAGCTCAGCACCAATCGATCAGTGCCAAAGACCATATGAATGAAGCTACCACAATGTTTTCCAGGATTCCTGGAAAACTTCTTTGAGTGTTTTTTTTCCCGTTCCCAATTACATTGCAGAACATACTAAATGGGATTGCTAAGTCTTGCACTTTTTTTTTCGTGCACTTGCACTTCTTTTATAAAAATAAGTACTAATACTACTGTGGTATTTGGAAGATGTAAAATAAAAACTTAAAGCACAAAAATTCAAAAGGCCAGGAATGGGTTAAGAATCAGATGAACAGAAAATTGAAGAATCCTCTCACTAGGTTTGCAATATTTTATTATACTAAACTGTTATATTTTTCCTACAGCATTTGCAATACTGAATTTTTTGTGATTAAAATTTTATGATTGCACTGGTATAATGGTATAATGGTATAATGCTGAACAGTTTCTACGGTTACAACAGGATGATGGACAGAAAAATGTAACCCTGTCAATCATAACTACAGTTTACATATTGTAACTTATGTTTTGGCTATTTTCTTTTTTAATACATATGTTTTCGTTCTCGAGGCACAGATTTCCCTGGGGTTGTACCACAGCGAAAGTTTTGCAATAAACAATATGATCATTAGCATTATATTAATATGTTGATAAAATCTTTGATTAAGCACTTCCACCAAGCTCGGAACCTAATTATGATATTCTTTTCAGGGTGGAAATAACATATTGGGCAGGAGACCTAAACATTATTCATATATACATGATGTGCATGAATAATATAATAATATGGGGCAGGTGTCCACCTTCACGTAAGTGCAAGACACCTATGACACTTTGTGGGGGGAGATTGTTGCACATAATGCTAAACTATACTAATTGTCATCATAATATCTTCCTCGAACCCCTTTAAGAACACAGATATTTGAATTTGATTATATTCATTTTTAATTAATTTTACTGCAACATGCATTTATCTTCATTAACAACTCAAATACTAAAATGAAACTCTCAGGGAATCCTCCATTGTGCTCAATCATTAGGGATAATACATTTTGTAGCTTCCCAACTGCTGCTATACCATTCATAGTGGACAACAGTAATAGATAATTTATGCCTCTCGCATAGTTATTGCTATACAGCTACTGGCTGTAGAAACAGATTGCTGATGTAATTACTGACAATCTCTCCTGCTTTGCCCGCATTCTTTCTTGCAGTGTCCAGTTATATAAAGTTGTCCAAAAAAGTCTTGACACTTAATAATAATAATGTATTAATTGTATTTATTTATATGGCACCTACAGATTATGCAGCACTGAACAGTACTTGCCATATCCCCATGGAGCTCACAATCTAATTAACGTACCAGTATTGGAATGTGGGAGGAAACCAGAGGACCCGGAGGACCTGGACTCGGAGTAGACCCACGCAAACACAGAGAGAACATACAAACTCTTGAAACAAGAAAGTATAACACTACATAAATTTTATAAATTGCCGGGAATAATAAAAAAAGTCTACTCAAATTAAACCACAGTTTTTAGAAATGCAAGAAACATTGTATAAGGGCCAAGAGGTCATGTTCAACGATATCTTTTCTGTTTAATTGGTTAAAGTCTTCTGAATTCCATGGCTTACTGAGTCTATGTAATTACTACAAAGGTTACTATGGTAACTACAAAGGACAGCATTAAATCCCAGCACTGTATAATAGGCATATATTAACATAAAATAAACTCACTCTTGAAGTACATTGTATTTTTAGAGGGTTAAAGGTTTATAGCTTGTATTTCATAAATTTCTGTGTTATACCATTGTTATATTATTCCCTGCAGCTTTGGCAACATTTCAGTCTAAACCTTTGACCTTTCCTTACATTCAGCCTTCTGGCCAAGCTCTTTCCCAACACATTCTGATCTATGTTTTATTACTGATCTCTAGACAATAGGGTTTCTTTATGGTTTTTGGTACTGTAAGCAGGGGTAAACCTCTGACTTTAGTGAATTGGGGATCTGCTAACCAATTAACAAAGGCATATAGCTGGACAAAGAAAGATCAGCTGAGATGAGTTTTCCTTTTTATGGAGTCAGGAGCAATAGATGTCGGGGAAACAAAGGTTTGTCTGACAGCTGCAGTATGTTAAACATAACAGCTGGTGCAAATTGGCGGTAGCTTTATTAATTGAGATATTTATGCATGTTTCTCATTGTTTATATACTGTAGATAGAAATATGTACTTTGTAAAATCAAAATAAGCACCAAGCTATTTGCTAAGATATTCCTACATAAATTGCTCAATTTACCATTTTATTTAATTGCTTTAATTTGCTATAATTTTTAATGCAATATTGTAACGGTACACAGAAACAAAACTAGAGTCTCTTTGGGAAAAATTCGGAAGGAGGAGTCTGTGGACCAGTGGTCTAGCCGACAACCAGGAGCGGCGTCTAAGTGGCACCTGGTCTTTACCAGAGCCCGCCGCAAAGCGGGATGGTCTTGCTGTGGCGGGTGCCACCAGGTTGTTCCACGGGTGCGACTAGGCCCGCAGTGGCAGCCAGGGAAGCAGGGGGTGTAGGACACAGTCTGAGCCTCGGATGACAGCAGGAGTACAGCTTGGAAGGATGAGCTGGAACTCTCGGCAGGCAAGCAGGCAGCTGGCACACGACCCAGGCAGACAGGAACGGACAGCTCCACGGAGGAGAGCTGGTGGCTAGGAGGCGTCTGGGAATACTGGAACACAGGAGCCACCAGGAGCATTTGGGAACGCTGGGAACATGGGACACAGGAACATCTGAGAATGCTGGGAATGCTGGAGCGTCTGGGAACGCTGGAGACACAGGACACAGGAGCATCTGGAAACGCTGAAGATATAGGGCACAGGAGCATCTGGAAACGCTGGAGACAGATGCTATATATTAGATCGACCTGCCACCGGATCTACCTTAATTGGAAGATCTGTGATGGTAGGTTTCCTTTATACAAGATAAACTGAAATATCACATGGTAATAAGTATTCTTTTTTTTTGGTAATAAGTATTCAGACCATTTTCACTATTGAGTAGAAGCACCTTTTGAGCTAGTACAGCCATGAGTCTTCTTTGGAATGGATTTAGGGATGCTCTGCCATTCTTCCTTGCAGAACCTTCCAGTTCCCTCAAGTTAAATGGTGAATGTTTGTGGACAGCAATTTTCAAGTCTTTTCAGAGATGCTCAATTAGGTTTAGGTCCTGGTTCAGGCTGGGCCACTCAAGAATGGTCATAGCATTGCTTTGCTATGTTAGCTGTGTGCTGTACTTGGCCTCATTCAACTTTCCTTCAATTGCAACCAGTCATCCTATCCCTGAAGCTGAAAAACACCCCATAGCATGATGCTGCCACCACCATGTTTCACTATTGGGATTGTATTTGTCAGGTGATGAGCAATGGTTTTCTCCATGCATACCACTTATAATTAACACCACAATGGTCAATCTTCCACTCCCAGAGAATCTTATTTCTCAAAATCTGGGAGTTCCTTATGTGTTTTTTGCAAACTGTATGCAGGTTTTTATATGTCTTGTACTGAGGAGAGGCTTCCATTAGAGAGCTGCAATGATAGTTGACTTTGTGATCTTTGGGTTCTTCTTTACCTCTCTCTCCAATGATTACTTAGTTTGGCTAGACGGCTAGGTCAATAAAAAGTTGTTGTTGTCCCAAATTTCTTCCATTTAAGGATTATGGAAGCCACTTTGATCTTAGGAACCATGAGTGCTGCAGACATTTTTTTTTTAAATTGTCCAGACTTGTTCCTTGCCACAATTCAGTCTCTAAGCTCCTAGGACAGCTCTTTAGTCCTCACATTTGCTTTGGTACTGTGAGGTCTTATATAGACAAGTCCAATCAGTTTAAAGGAAATCTACAATTTTTTTATGCATTGTGAACCAAACAAACCTTAAGAATGCTGTAGCTACACTGATGTGGTAACATATTTAGTTTAATCCCCAATCCAAGCGGTTTTGTTCAAAAAACAATTATAAAATTCAGAACCTTGGGAAAGCTGGGTGCAGACTGGCTGCCGTACATGAACACATTACACAAAGCTTCCTGAACTGTCCAGACAGGACTAGCGGACTGAGCTGCATGACTCATACACAGAGGTGCAGCAATTGATTACTTCTGCCTGTCAGGGACAACACAGTGAATACAGTGTTCCTTGAAGCAGTGCATAATTAGGGTACATATTTATTTATTCACTAATACCGAGAAAATATTCACTTATACCTTAGTCACTAACCTCTTATATTGGAGACAGTGGTTTTTATGCCACTTCAAAACTCCGCCCCTGGTGGCCGCACATCCCTCCAAGTGGTAGAAATGGAGTACTCCATCACAAAAGATGGAAAAAAGAAATCCAGCAATAATGAGCTCCATGAAAAAGTATTCTTAGCTATGACTAAGAATCTGAGTTGATTCAAAAAGGCGTCAGTACAGATCTTTGCCATTGTGTTTTTAACTATGTTGGAAAAAAATAAGTGTTTTTAAGAATATTTTTTAAATGGAGCCCATTATTGCTGGAAAACTTTTTTCTTTTTTTTTTACATTTGGACCTACTCAGACTGAAAGAAACTAATTATTTATGAAGCAAGATGATTATGTTGCCGTGAACACATGATAGAATTTCCATGGCGGATGATTTTTTTATCCTTTCTGACACCAGGACCCAAGTGTACTGACAACTTCTGTGGCCCATAAATATATACCTTGTTGTTGCTTTTCATCATCTAACTCATCATCTAATAAATATTTTTAGCATAATACCTAGAACCTGAACGTTCTATTAAACAGAAATAGGATACCTTAGAATTTCTTCACATTATGTCTGGTAATGATAACATGTAACATAAAAATAACTTATTTGCGCAAAAGGATGAAACATTTCATCTTCACATTTCTTCATTATTATATTTTTTAAAATTTCTGATGCTATTTTCTTTCCATTTAATTAATTATGTACGCACTGTGGGAGATTTGGCCCAGTAGAGACCGTGGTAGCGGGGTGCTGGGATGCAGTTCAAGACAGGGACACCAGGGTACAGTCCAAACAGGTCTCGCCTGCGTTTATTGCAGCAAAATAAAACCAGCCTTTACATTCAGGTATTTGAATAAACAAAAGAAAACCTACCCGTCAGGGTGCTAACTATACACAATAGTCCACTAGCTCACACTAAACAAAAGATCATGTGGCTGCTCCAGACCCACAGGTCAGAGCTGTGTCCTCTCAGCCTCCTTCCACAGAGAGACAACCCACTCAACTCTGCTGAGTCATTTTATCCAGGCTAATTAGGCTGTTCCCCTCACCTGTGTCCAAGGTGCTGGACAACACAACCTCAGCACTAAGGCCTTGCATAGAAGCAAAACCTAGGGGAAACATACCGCCCATCCACAGTTAACCCCTTCAGTGTCTCACATACCCTCCCCCTCTGTTTGACCCTGTGGGGACGAACACTTTTGGCCATCAGACAGTGGGTACGGGATAGGGCATCGGCATTCCCATGCAGCTTTCCTGCTCGATGTTCCACCGTGAATTTAAAATTCTGGAGCATTAGGAACCACCTTGTGACCCTGGCGTTCCTCTCCTTGGCCTGACTCATCCAGGTTAGGGGAGAGTGATCGGTCACCAGTGTAAACTGCCGCCCTACCAAATAATACCTCAGGGATTCCAGAGCCCATTTGATCGCCAAGCACTCCCTCTCAACTATACTATAGTTCTTTTCAGGGGGTGTGAGCTTGCGGCTCAGGAATGTCACGGGATGTTCCTCACCCTCCACTACTTGGGACCGGACAGCCCCCAAGCCCACGTCAGAAGCGTCAGTCTGCACAATAAAGGTCTTGGTGAAGTTAGGGGTGATCAGTACCGGTCCCTCACACAAAACCATCTTAAGTCGCTGAAACGCCCCCTCAGCCTCTTCACTCCACTTTACCATCACCGCCCTGCTACCCTTAGTCAGGTCAGTCAGAGGTGCCGCTATTGTCGCAAAATCGGGGATAAATCGGCGATAATAGCCCACTATGCCCAGAAAAGCCCTCACTTGCTTCTTGCTCAAAGGTCGTGGCCACTGCTGGATCGCCTCTACTTTATTTACTTGGGGTTTGATGACCCCTCGCCCAATACGGTACCCCAGGTAACGGGCCTCTTCCAGACCCAGTGCACACTTTTGGGGGTTCGCTGTCAGCCCTGCTGCCCTCAGGGAGTCTACCACTGCTTGTACTTTGGCTAGATGACTCTCCCAGTCGTTACTATAGACTATAATGTCATCTAAGTAGGCCGAGGCATAACTCCGGTGAGGTTTTAGCACGAGATCCATTAACCTCTGGAATGTGGCGGGAGCCCCATGTAGCCCAAAGGGGAGTACCACGTACTGAAAAAGCCCATCAGGGGTAACAAAAGCGGTCTTCTCTTTAGCCCTGTCAGTCAGGGGTACCTGCCAATACCCTTTCGTCAGGTCAAGGGTGGAGAAGAACCTAGCCTGTCCAAGTCGTTCTATCAACTCGTCAACCCTGGGCATGGGATAGGAATCAAATTTGGACACCTCGTTCAACTTCCTAAAATCATTGCAGAACCGTAGGGAACCATCAGGTTTGGGAATCAACACAATAGGACTCGACCAGTCACTTTTAGACTCCTCGATAACCCCCAGGTCTAACATCTGCCTGACTTCTACGGATATGGCAAGCCGGCGCGCTTCAGGGACCCGGTAAGGTTTTTGGTGTACCCGGATGTGGGGTTCGGTTATGATGTCATGCTTGATGACTGAAGTACGTCCCGGTAACTTAGAGAACACATCCATATTTCGGAGCACAAACTCCTTCGCTTCCTGAATCTGGGCCCTGGAGAGGGACTCCGAGATCCGTACTTCAGGCACCTTGGCATCGGGTACACCTACCTCCGGTGTCCCCTTCTTGGAGACAGATGCCTTCTCTACTCCCATGGCCATCAGGGACTCTCTTTCCCTCCATGGCTTTAGGAGGTTCACGTGGTATATCTGTTCGGGTTTCCTCCTCCCCGGCTGAGATACCCTGTAGGTTACCTTCCCCACTCTCTCCATGACCTCATATGGTCCTTGCCATTTGGCCAAGAACTTGCTTTCCACGGTGGGCACCAGAACTAGCACTCTGTCGCCTGGGTTAAAGGTCCTGAGTCTGGCTGACCTATTGTAGACCCTAGACTGGGCCTCTTGTGCCCTTGTCATGTGCTCCTTTACAAGGGGCATTACCGCCGCTATGCGGTCCTGCATAAGGGAGACGTGTTCTATCACACTACGGTGGGGGGTCCTCTCCTGTTCCCAGGTCTCCTTGGCTACATCCAAAAGCCCACGTGGGGAACGGCCATATAACAGCTCAAAGGGTGAGAAACCCGTGGAGGACTGGGGAACTTCCCGTATGGCAAACATCAAATAGGGCAACAAACAATCCCAGTCCTTCCCATCTTTGCTGACCACCCTCTTAAGCATCCCCTTCAAGGTCTTATTAAACCTCTCGACCAGGCCATCTGTCTGAGGATGATACACAGAGGTGCGGAGCTGTTTTACCTGTAGTAACTTGCACATCTCCTTCATTACCCTAGACATGAATGGGGTGCCCTGGTCAGTCAAGATTTCCTTGGGGAGGCCTGTGCGTGAGAACACCTGGAACAGCTCCCTAGCAATATTTTTGGAGGAGGTGTTCCTTAATGGAATCGCCTCGGGATACCGCGTAGCGTAGTCCAGGATAACTAGGATGTATTGGTGCCCCCTGGAGGATTTGACTATGGGGCCAACCAGATCCATTGCAATCCGTTCAAAGGGCACTTCTATGATCGGTAGCGGGACCAAAGGACTCCTGAAGTGGGAGACCGGGGCAGTAAGTTGACACTCAGGGCAGGAGCTACAATACCGGTTTACCTCCTCCCATACCCCGGGCCAGAAAAATCGCTGCAGGATCCTCTCTCGGGTCTTCTCAGCACCTAAGTGCCCTCCCAGCACATGTTTGTGTGCCAACTCTAGCACCAGCCTACGGTGAGATTGGGGTACTACAAGTTGCTCAACCTCCTCACCCCGTATCTGGTCGACCCTGTACAACAGTTCCCCAATAATCACCATTCGGGGGTATATTTTATCAGCCCCTGGTATTTGGAGTACCCCATTTATCATCTTGACATTCTCCCGTGCTTTAACCAAGGTAGGGTCCTGTAGCTGTGCAGCCCCAAAATTGTCACGGGAAATCTCAAGGTCCAGCATGTCGGCCACCTCCTCGTGGCCCTCGACCTCACCAGCTAGGACCTCTAGGGGAGAGAATTCATCACATGGGGTCACCCCTACTGCTGGTGTGTGTACATCGGCCTCAAAGGGTTCAGGGGCCAAGGCCGGACATACCTGATGTCCATTATCTGCAACAGCACCTGAGGTGGGTCTTCGTCTCCAGAGGTCCCAAAACACCGGTAAGTCTCTGCCGATAATAGCCTCATGAAAAAGGGTCCCCACCACCCCCACTTCATGGGTAACAGTACCACAAGGGGTATGTAGGTTGATGACAGCAGTGGGATATTCGCGAGTGTCCCCATGTATACACAACACTCCCACTCTCCGCCCACTGTATAGTCCAGGATCAACCAAAGTTCCCCGCACCAGGGTGACCAGACTCCCTGAGTCTAGCAAGGCTTCCACTGTGTGACCACCGATTGTGACCATGCATACTTGGGGTTCTGCATCCGTGACTGACTCTGCCGCCAGAACTGGCCGGGCAAACAGTGACACTCGCCGGGTCTGGTTGCAGTCCATTGGCTCCACTGACAGTGGACAGTTGGCAGCAATATGGCCCATTTCATGGCACCGCCAGCACTGGATACGGCCATGACCTCTGTCACGAGCCTCACTGGGTTTCGGGGTATCCACGCCCCCCAATGAACCCCCTCCCAACCTGACATGTCTCCCCTTTTCCGCAGTAGCAGTCTTACCAGCTGGTTTGGTGACCCTGTCACTGGCACTGCTTCGTGTAGGAGAGGTAAGTAGAAGGTCCTCCGTAGCCCGATACCTCTCTACAAGGGACACAAGCTCCTCAGCTTTTGTGGGACCGGCCTGTCCAACCCACCGCTGGAGCCGAGAGGGCAGAGAACGGGTGAACTTGTCGAGGACCACTCTCTCTACCATCTGTGCTGGGGTGCAGTCCTCAGGTTGTAGCCACTTCCGGACCAGATGGATCAGGTCATGCATTTGGGAGCGTGGGGGTAATTTTTCTGAGTAAGCCCACTGGTGGACCCGGCTGGAGCGAACTTGAACGGTGACCCCAAGACGAGCCAGAATCTCCGCCTTTAGCTGGGGGTACTTACGGGCCTCCGTTTCACTCAGGTCGTAGTAAGCCTTCTGCGACTCGCCGGTCAGGAACGGTGCCAGGACATCTGCCCACTGCTCAGCCGGTAACTCCTCTCGCTCAGCTACTCGCTCGAACACAGTGAGATACGCCTCCACGTCGTCGGTCGTCGCCATTTTTTGTAAGGCCTTTTGTACTGCAGCCCGTGCGGAATGCTGGACAACCGGGTACCCTTGCAAACCAGTATGGGACCCCTCAGTAGTCGTCGCTTGCGGTGCTGCCATCATGCCAGAAATCTTCTCCATCATCAGCTGGAACATGGCTCGGGATTCTTCCTGCTGCTGGCGGGACCTCTCCTCCTGCAGCTGGAACATGGCTTGCTGCTGACGGGACCTCTCCTCCTGCTGCTGGAGCATGGCTTGCTGCAGCTGCCGATTAGCCTGGGACTCTTCCTGCTGCTGCTGCCGATTAGCTCTGGCCTCCTCTTGCAGGTATTTAATAAAGTCCTCCATCTTGGCTGTATCCTGCAATTTGCCTGATGCTTTCAGCCAGGCCATGCACTGTTGCAGGATGTATCAAGCCTTCCAGGTGTATGTCTTTTTGAACTGCCCGCAATCCGAAGCACCATATGTGGGAGATTTGGCCCAGTAGAGACCGTGGTAGCGGGGTGCTGGGATGCAGTTCAAGACAGGGACACCAGGGTACAGTCCAAACAGGTCTCGCCTGCGTTTATTGCAGCAAAATAAAACCAGCCTTTACATTCAGGTATTTGAATAAACAAAAGAAAACCTACCCGTCAGGGTGCTAACTATACACAATAGTCCACTAGCTCACACTAAACAAAAGATCATGTGGCTGCTCCAGACCCACAGGTCAGAGCTGTGTCCTCTCAGCCTCCTTCCACAGAGAGACAACCCACTCAACTCTGCTGAGTCATTTTATCCAGGCTAATTAGGCTGTTCCCCTCACCTGTGTCCAAGGTGCTGGACAACACAACCTCAGCACTAAGGCCTTGCATAGAAGCAAAACCTAGGGGAAACATACCGCCCATCCACAGTTAACCCCTTCAGTGTCTCACAGCACATATGTTCATGCTGAGTCAATCATTTTTCTAGTATAATAAACATTATATATTTGTAAGAAAAAATGGATCACAAAGGAGTTTAGCACTTTTTTTTTTAGAGGTGGATGTATTTTTTAGAGCTACTGTTATACCTGATTTATAATTTGAACTGAAAAACTAAATCACTATATACAATAATAATAAACATTGATTTTTTAAAATTATAATTATTATTTAACCCCCTTTTCGGGGTTCTGAATCAGGTCAGGATAAAGGGTTCCAGGTCAGGATACAGGATGCATTATTTAAAAGCAAGATACTGTGTGCTGCTTACCAATCGCATGTGTTTCCATGGAAACACTTGTGATCGGGCCTTGCCTGCCTCTGGACATTTGCATTGCATATGTAAATACAAATGCCACTAGTAGCCGCACCTTGAAAATCCCAGCAAAGCAGACCTGGGTTTAGTTCAGAACTCAAAGACCAAACTAAGGATTCTGACACCTTTAATGATGAGGCTTGAAAAGGATTTAATGATCATGCATTTATAACAAATTTTCAAACATAGTGGTTCAAGGGCCATAACTTTTTTTAACATTATTTACATTTTTGTGGTATTTTTTCTGGCTAAAAAACAATAATTTAAGGATTATTTTTACATTTTTAGTTTAATTTGAGTTTAAAGTTACAAAAAGTGGAAAAAAAATGTTTTTTGTAATGTGTGTATATATATTTTAAAATGTAAAAATTTACTCAAAATTAAAATTATAATTGAATTCCTTATTATGTGATGATTATTTTGATATACAATATGTATAGCAGTAGAATTATGCTATTGTTTTTCATGGTGCATTGGCTGATGTTTTAATATAGCAATATAAAGTGTATTTCTATATATTTATTTAGATTTTAAGTGTATGTGTGTTTTTTGCTTAAAATGTCCCATATGAGTTCATAAAAGACATTTGGACATTTCACAGTTTTATTAACTTCTTAATGACTTGTGACATATTACTACATCATGCGTCGGCTGTGGGTGTTTGGAGAGGGCTCACGGGCTTAGCTCTCTCCATAGCATCTGAGTGTTTGCTTCATATTGCAGCAAACACCCACCGATAACACCTGGAATCGATGCTAGCAACGATCGCTGGTGTTAACCCTTCGATTGCCGCCATCAAAGACGCAGGAGGCATTAAAAAGCTGGCAGTGCGTGGACCCCACTATGTTGGCTTAGAACGCCGCTCCCTGTGATGTCATCGGGGAGCGGCGGTCTGTTGCAATTTGCACATTGTAATAGATGATGTGAAAAATCCCCAATACTACCATAGTATGGCAGTATTTGGTAGGATCAATCGGACAACCTATGATTGAAGCGGTAAATAGCACCACTTTTTTGCCGTTTTGTAAAATGTAACAAATTCAATGAAAAGTTATCAAAAGTTATCAAAAGTCTGTACAGTCCTTAAGGCTGTAGCATTGAAAACATCATCAAAAGTCGCAAAAAAAGACACTACACACAGCTCCGTACACTGAAGTATGAAAAAGTTATTAGTTGTAGAACATGGCAAAATGAAGAATTTTGTTTTGTACAGGAGGTTTTCATTTTTGTAAATGTATGAAAATATTATAAAACATATATAAATTTGGTACCCTTGTGATCATACCAACTGAAAGAGTAAAGAGCACACTGAAAGCCATAAAATCCAAGCCCACAAGAAAATGGCACATTTTTTCAACAATTTCACTGCTTGTGGACATTTTATCCCGCTTTCCTGTATATGGCTTGGAATATTAAATACCCTCACTATGAAGTGCAATTTGTTACACAGAAAACAAGCCATCACATAGCTCTGGAATAATGAGAAAGTTATGGATTTTTGTAGGTGGGGAGTTAAAAATGAAAACGCAAAAAAGGGCCTCGTTGTTAAGGGGTTAATTAGTTGTTGTTTTTTTCTTACAAGTTTTCCACTGTAACTGGGACATCTATTAGATCCTCAGTTATAGGGGTCAACAACCCCCTCTGGGGGCAGAAGTCTGATCAGAGCTTTACTGAGTCCATTGTGTTCCATAAAACGGCACATAGACTATGTTTGCTCCATTTTCATGGGTATTTTAGCACAATTACTACAGAATTAACTCTTTCTTTCTGCAGTTAGAGAGTCAGGTTAAAAATAAATGATTTCACTTGTTATCTGTTGGGATTCTACAGTTCTTAAAACAGTCTTTTAACATAGAAATGCAAGGGAGGCAAATCAATTCCCCACCTGTCAATTTACTTAAACATTTCCAAATAAAATAGAGCAAGTAATGATTCTACTCTCCATTTTATACTGCTGCTCAGCAATTTACTAGACAAGAGTATGTACTATGTGCATTAGTTAATTCATCGATGCATTTAAGGAAATTAAACTTCACAATTTGCTGTAATGCGAAGTGCTGGCTGGCAGTTAATAGCAATGTCTGTGAGTTATGGTTAGAGCATGAAAGCTTTCTCAGTAGGAGTCTTTGAAGATGGAGGTGCTCATATTTTGCACATTCAGACTCTGCTTATATAAACATAAATTTTGTAGAGTTTTTCCAGTACCAGTAATTAATAGTTTTTTTATATGTATATAGTCATGTATAGTTCTCTGAATATCATCAAATAAGTGCTCTCCTTATGGAAACTTTGCCAATTAAGGCCGCCTCGCAGGCGTGTGGAGACTTACAGTCATTGATGTTCAACTAGGGGATTCTAAAAAATATGCAAATATATTTTTCAGGATGGTATATAGAAAATATTGCCTCTTTTAGCTCCCCTGTAAAGCAGCCTCTTAACATCAAGCATGACTTTTAAGAAGCCTAATGACATTAAAGGACATCTGTCATCAGATCTCTGTCACTATTTCTGTCACCTCTACCTGTTGGAGCAGCTCACAAGGATCCCATCCCAGCCCTTTTCTAGTCAATTCATACATCAATCATTGTAAAATCATATTTTCATTATTATGTAAATGAGGCTGGTCACATGGTCAGAGGCAGTGATGTCACTCCTGTTACCCCTCCCCTCTCCTCCCCCTGCTCATGTGTAATGTATAATAAAGCATTGCTAGTGTCTGTGCTTTTTCTGCTGACATGCTCTTCCTGCTAATACATATGTATGAGACACAGAATCAGCTACACAAGTACCTGACTTGTTCTGCTATAACATGGCTGTCTGGAACTGTTGTATCTCTCCTATACACACAGGCTGCAGGGGGTGCCAGCACCAGGAAGCACATGGAGGAGCCATCACACCATTATACATCACATCATTATACAGGCTGTCAGTCAAGCACTGAGGGGTGTGGCTGTGCCTCCCACTCATGAATAAGCTGGACAGCTTGAATATGATAATAACTCATTTGACATCTCACAGGTCATTTGCATACAGCTTTAGGACCTCATTGCTTAGGTTTACAGGCATGTAGAGGGACAATGAAGGGATAGAAGCAATGCTTTCTAATGGCAGTTTATGAAAATATATTTAGTTTAGGGGGTTAATTTGCCTGACGGGTTCTCTTTAAAGCCAAACCAGTATAATTTATTCGACAAGGAACAAATTCCCAACTGTACACCACACTGTTTTGATAATCAAATAAAAGATTTTTAAATATATTTTAAAAAGATAAAAGCAGTATATTGAACAACCAAAAATGTGTTTTCTAGTTATAGTATAGAACATAAGGATAATTCAGCATGTTTCCATAAAAACTGTATATTTTTAATACAAACGTGGTTACTATCTATGACCATGGTCAGATTTCTGTCCACTAGACATAGCAAAGCTTCCTATAATAATAATAATTCTTTATATAGCGTACACAGATTACGCAGCGCTGCACAAAGCATGTCAAATTGGTCCTATAGAAGAGAGAAAGCAGAGATCTAGAGAACCATGATGAGAGGTTTCGTATAGAAGTTGCCTCAATTGTAACTTACAGAACATTTTAAAAGCAACACATAATTGGGATAATTTTACCCATGAGGGTCACTATTTGTTTAAAGTACACTTTACCTCTTGACAATCAATACGCAATAAAACTTATAAGATCATGTTTTATTCCTTATATATCTAGATGTCTTTTTTTGGATGGAAAATCAATAGTATTTGATAAAATGGAAAAATAGAGTAAACTTAGGTACTAATGGTACAGTTGTAATGGATAAGACACAGTATTTTCACTCAGGTCCTAGGTTTGTTACTATTCATATAAGCAAAGAGCAGATGCACTCACACCTGCTGCCATTCCTGAGCAAGCTCTGCACTGCTAGTAGCCGATCCTGAAGCTGAAACCCTTTTAAGAGATGGTCCTGGCGCTTGCTGGTCCTCCTTGAATTCCTTGATGATGCGATGTGATACTCTTCCCTGTTAGGCCAGTTTTGTGCAGTGCAATGATGACTGCACATGTTTCTTTAGAGATAACCATGGTTAACAGAAGAGAAACAATGATGCCAAGCACCAGCCTCCTTTTAAAGTGTCCAGTGGTGTGATTCTTACTTATTCATGTACAGACGTGGGGTAAAAAATCAGGACCAATAGTCGCGCTTCTCAGTGTTGACAAGGCTTTTATTAAGATGCATACAAGGACGACGCGTTCCGGGAGCGTACGGCCCCCTTCTTCAGGTCCGTATAGTTTGTTTAAAACAGTGCTCTATTATACAAAAATATAAAAATATAAATAAATATATGTATATATAAATATAAATATAAATCGATGCATGAAGGTTAAAAAATAAAAATAAAACTTTTTCCAAATCATGTAAAGAAGTCATATATAAGACATCCAAAAATACATGTATAAAATTCAAATATACAACGTTTCGAGAAACAAGGATATGGTAGTACGCCATTTCGTCAAGTTAGATGAGTATATAAATATATAACATATAAATAACATACAGAAACATTATGCTAAGTAGTTCATTATTAAAGCGGTTCTAGTAATAGCATGATGTTAAGTATAAGTATAAAGGTGAAGCTGAAAAGAAGTCTGAGGTAATTGTAGAAAGAAGATATTAACTGACCCGTATAGCCTCAGTCTCTCCTGTGCTGGTGGTGGGGGACACTGATTGTTCCCTAGGACGGTGTTAGTTCTGTATGTGTGGGGGGGATAAATGACATCTTGTAGTTTATATTGCATTGGGTTGTAGATAAAGAGAAATAGAGTTAGGGCTTACCCTGGTGGTGTTAGCGATAATTGATGTCGCTGTATTAGTTCTATGGATGGGAAGGTGTTAGTCCGTACCTGTGGGGTATGAAATGTAGGGTATGGGTCATCACTCTAGTTGATGTGCAAATTAGTGTAAGTGAGACTTACTTTGTCAGGGTCCGGGTAGTCTGGGAGACCTGCGTGTGGTGTCTCCTGTTACTGGGCAGGGAGCTGTGTGCGCCTGTCTCCCCTTTCCCCCATGTGCGCATGCTTGTGCTCACATATATAAGAGCTGTCAATGGGAAACGCGCCGCACAGCGCTCCCTGCCCAGCAACAGGAGACACCACACGCAGGTCTCCCAGACTACCCGGACCCTGACAAAGTAAGTCTCACTTACACTAATTTGCACATCAACTAGAGTGATGACCCATACCCTACATTTCATACCCCACAGGTACGGACTAACACCTTCCCATCCATAGAACTAATACAGCGACATCAATTATCGCTAACACCACCAGGGTAAGCCCTAACTCTATTTCTCTTTATCTACAACCCAATGCAATATAAACTACAAGATGCCATTTATCCCCCCCACACATACAGAACTAACACCGTCCTAGGGAACAATCGGTGTCCCCCACCACCAGTACAGGAGAGACTGAGGCTATACGGGTCAGTTAATATCTTCTTTCTACAATTACCTCAGACTTCTTTTCAGCTTCACCTTTATACTTATACTTAACATCATGCTATTACTAGAACCGCTTTAATAATGAACTACTTACCATCATGTTTCTGTATGTTATTTATATGTTATATATTTATATACTCATCTAACTTGACGAAATGGCGTACTACCATATCCTTGTTTCTCGAAACATTGTATATTTGAATTTTATACATGTATTTTTGGATGTCTTATATATGACTTCTTTACATGATTTGGATTTTATTTTTATTTTTTAACCTTCATTAGAGATGAGCGAGTATACTCGTCCGAGCTTGATGCTCGTTCGAGTATTAAGGTACTCGAAACGGCTCGTTGCTCGGACGAGTATTTCCCCTGCTCGAGATCGAGCATTTAATTAAAAAAACACAGTGAAGAACAATGAAGAATAGAATAAAAACAGTGAACACAGGATCATTTAAGTGAAAAACACAGTGCAGAATAGATTACAGATGTTCGGCACATCTGCTTACTTGTCGGGAGATACGCGCGGAACGGTGCGTACAAAATAGCATGTGAAGAACAATATATATGTGTGTAAAGAACACATTGCAGATGTTTACATACATCTGCAATGTCTTCTTCACACATATATATTGTTCTTCACATGCTATTTTGTACGCACCGTTCCGCGCGTATCTCCCGACAAGTAAGCAGATGTGCTGAACATCTGTAATCTATTCTTCATTGTGTTCTTTACTGTGTTTTTCACTTAAATGATCCTGTGTTCACGGTGTTCACTGTTTTTATTCTATTCTTCACTGTTCTTCACATCTGCTAACTTGTCGGAAGATACGCGCGGAACGGTGCGAACAAAATAGTATGTGAAGAACAATATATATGTGTGAAGAACACATTGAAGAACACGGTGAGCAGCACAGAGACACCGGGGAGCAGCACAGAGACACCGGGGAGCAGCACAGAGACACCGGGGAGCAGCACAGAGACACCGGGGAGCGGCACGGAGACATCGGGCAGTGGCACGGAGACATCGGGCAGCGGCACGGAGCGTCACGGAGACATAGGGGCACGGAGACATCGGGGCACGGAGACATCGGGGCGCGGAGACATCGGGGCACGGAGACATCGGGTCACGGAGACATCGGGTCACGGAGACATCGGGGCACGGAGACATCGGGGCACGGAGACATCGGGGCACGGAGACATCGGGGCACGGAGACATCGGGGCACGGAGACATCGGGGCACGGAGACATCGGGCAGCGGCACGGAGCGATAGGGGCACAGAGACATAGGGGCACGGAGACATAGGGGCACGGAGACATAGGGGCACGGAGACATAGGGGCACGGAGACATAGGGGCACGGAGACATCGGGGCACGGAAACATCGGGCAGCGGCACGGAGACATCGGGGAGACTTCAGTGGAAGAAGAGCAGCGGATCCCGGGACAGCGTATCTCCCGACAAGTAAGCAGATGTGCCGAACATCTGCAATCTATTCTTCACTGTGTTTTTCACTTAAATGATCCTGTGTTCACTGTGTTCACTGTTTTTATTCTATTCTTCACTGTTCTTCACATCTGCTAACTTGTCGGGAGATAATATACACGCGGAACAGTGAAGAATAGATTGCAGATGTTTGCATACATCTGCTAACTTATCAGAAGACATTCTTTTTCAATTAAATAACACATTTTATTCCCGAACCATGGTCCCTTTGAAAAATGCTCGAGTCTCCCATTGACTTCAATGGGGCTCGTTATTCGAGACGAGCACTCGAGCATCAGGAAAAGTTCGTCTCGAATAACGAGCACTCGAGCATTTTAGTGCTCGCTCATCTCTAACCTTCATGCATCCATTTATATTTATATATACATATATTTATTTATATTTTTATATTTTTGTATAATAGAGCACTGTTTTAAAAAAACTATACAGACCTGAAGAAGGGAGCGGTACGCTCCCGAAACGCGTCGTCCTTTTATGCATCTTAATAAAAGCCTTGTCAACACTGAGAAGCGCGACTATTGGTCCTGATTTTTTACCCCACGTCTGTACATTCCTATTCCCGACTCAACTCGATCCGGGAAAAAGGACCACGCAGTCTCGGTTGACTTATACCACGTTTATCATCTGCTACCTTCACTATGTTCTTCAATATTGACTCCTTATAATACTCTGATGCGCTGTGTTCTTTTTTCTACTTATTCACTTACTTAATCATGACAGATTGGTCTCCAGCCCTGTCCTCTTCACCCACAACTGTGTTAATGGAGCAATCACTGAAATGATGTTAGCTGCTCCTTTTAAGGCAGGCCTGCAATAAAGTTGAAATGTGTTTTGGGGGAAAAAGTTCATTTTCTAGGCAAATATTGACTTTGCAATTAATTGCTGTTAAGCTGATCACTCTTTATAACATTCTGGGGTATATGCAAATTGCCATTATAAAACCTGATGCAGTAGACTTTGTAATAACATTTATATCACTCTCAAAACTTATGGCCATGACTGTAGATCCCTTTAACTAACAGAAAGTGGACACCTTAAGAAATTCGATGGGGCTCATCTCAAAGATATAACAATGGGTCTTTAGGCTATATTAGCAACCAATTTTATTGATGAAGCTGCTAGTGTACATTCTATTAAAAAGTAGTTGCTGCATTTCCTACCCTAGGCCTATCCTCGAGTCAGTGGGGCACATTTACTTACCCAGTCCTGCACGTTCCCCCCGGAGTGTCCGATGAGAATGAAGTCTGCCGCGATTCACTTATATTGTGCGCCAAATATCCTGCATGTGTCGCTCCCCGCTCAGGTCCACCGGAGTTCACCATCTTCTTTTGAGTGCATGTAAGTGCATGGCTTGCAACACAATTTTAAAGTTAAATGCCAAGCTCTGTCCGCATCAGTCGGATCATCTGACACCCCCCCCCCCCTATGCATGAAAGGGCCAAAATCCAGTTGCATGCAACATAATCCCCTTCTAAATGGTTATCCCAGCGATGCGATCCGCTTAAACACCCCGGAAAACCAGACGGAAATGAGACCGCAGGACCCTTGGTAAATAAACCTTAATAAATTTTCCTTGTTTTTTGTGGCTAAAGTAGGTACTCCGGGTTATACTCTGGTCGGCTTATACTCGAGTATATACGGTATATGTAATATATAATATATTATAGTAACATTCTTCTTAGAATAGAGAAAACATCAGCAACAAAATGTAACATCGTATAGATTATATGTTGTATGTTAGTTTTATGTTCCAATTTAGATCTAATGCTATCACCCTCAAGATACATGAGGCAGGGTATTGATTTGCTATAGGAATACTGCATTTTTTTAAAATTCATGACAGAACCCATTGAGTTTGTGTTTGAGTTTGTCTTGAATGAGAAGTGATGTAAAAAGTATAATTGTTTACAAATTATCATGCAGGTTTCTGCACTTATTTCTACATTTCTGGAGATTACTTTTAGTAATTATTAATACTAGTGGAATCCGTGAAAATGTGATCTGTGATATGAAATTAACTAAACCCTTAATGATGAAAAAATGCATTGATTGCTTTTTGTAAGATGTGAATTTATATATAAAACTTTTCTAATATAGTTTTAGGCTTTTCTCTTCATGTGTTCTTGTACAGTACAAACAGTCAATGGGGGAGATTTATCGTGGCGTGTACACCTGAATATGCCATAGACCCGCATATTGCCATTAGTTCCCCCTCTATGCCACTTCGGTGCGGAGAGGGCATTGCCAGGCCATGGAGTTTCGCCCAGCATATGCCATAAACACTACCTATAAACTATAGCCTGCTAAATTTGCTGCCCCCATGATACTACTGACCAAAAGAATAAAGGGGATGTGTCATATGGAGTGAACAGTGAAAGCTGTAAAAACGAAAAGAAAATGGTGCAAATGAGTTATTTTGAAAATTCTATTACATCTGGAAGTATTTTCAGCATCCCAGTACAGGGAAGAAAATCTTTACCGTTGGTCACTAAGGGGCCTTAGGCTAGGCCTACTGCACGGGCTGTCTTATGACAGCTGGGGCCCTGCTCTAACAGTCCAGATTGGAACTCCTCTCAAAAAGCAACCAAAATGCAAACATGGCCACAGGGGTTCTACAAACACATCATGACTAGAGATGAGCGAGCACTAAAATGCTCGGGTACTCGTTATTCGAGACGAACTTTTCCCGATGCTCGAGTGCTCGTTTCGAGTAACGAGCCCCATTGAAGTCAATGGGAGACTCGAGCATTTTTCAAGGGGACCAAGGCTCTGCACAGGGAAGCTTGGCCAAACACCTGGGAACCTCAGAAAAGGATGGAAACACCACGGAAATGGACAGGAAACAGCAGGGGCAGCATGCATGGATGCCTCTGAGGCTGCTTAATCGCACCATTATGCCAAAATTATGGGCAACAGCATGGCCATGACAGAGTGACAGAATGAAGCTAGATAGCATCTAAAACATCCAATAATTGACCCTGACACTATAGGGGACGGCATGCAGAGGCAGCGGCAGCAGCGGCAGGCTAGAGAGTGGCATGGCGACATACCCTAAATGGACTCAGGCTTCCAACCAATGGGTGGCAGAGAGGAACCAAAGGAGGTGAGCAAGAAGCGCTCAAATAATATCGGTACATGATAAAAGTTTGCCAGTATATTTTGTGGATTACACAGCAGGGTGGCGACAAAGTTAACAAGTTTGATGTGGAAGCCATGAAAACAACCCAAAATTCTGCCTGACACAGCTCGTTTGATAAGGGGACCATGTATGGAGGCAGTGAACTAGTAGTAGATTAAAGGTGCTGCAGTTAAAACTATGTTAGTTGGATCTTGGCATGGAGCTGGCGCTCCGCTGCCAGACGAGCTTTCGCCAATCCAAGCCCCTGTCTCTAGGCTACTCCCCAAACAGCACTTCTAAGAACCTTTTGTATAAGATCAAGTGTAGTAGCGTTCTTATAAGTTTGGGATATGGCGGGTGAGGGGAATGTAAACAGATGCGCAAGAAGCGCTGAAATAATATCCGTAAATGAAAAAAGTTTGCCAGTATATTTTGTGGCTTACACAGCACGGTGGCGACAAAGTTAACAAGTTTGATGTGGAATGCCCTGTAATAGCTCTTGGGCGGTGTGCCTTTTATCACCTAGGCTCAGCAGTTTGAGCACCGCCTGCTGTCGCTTAGCGACGGCATTGCTGCTGTGCCTAGAGCTACCGACTGATGGCGCCATGCCCACGGATGGTAATTCGGAGGAGGAGGAGGTGGAGGAGGGGTGGGAGGAGGAGGAGGCATAGTAGGCCTGAAACACCTGGACTGAGGTAGGCCCCGCAATCCTCTGCGTCGGCAGTATATGACCAGCCCCAGGGTCAGACTCGGTCCCAGCCTGCACCAAGTTAAGTGTAGTAGCGTTCTTATAAGTTGGGAATATGGCGGGTGAGGGGAATGTAAACAGATGCGCAAGAAGCGCTGAAATAATATCCGTAAATGGTAAAAGTTTGCCAGTATATTTTGAGGATTACACAGCAGGGTGGCGACAAAGTTAACATGGAAGCCATGAAAACAATCCAAAATTCTGCCTGACACAGCTCGTTTGATAAGGGGACCATGTATGGAGGCAGTGAACTAGTAGTAGATTAAAGGTGCTGCAGTTAAAACTATGTTAGTTGGATCTTGGCATGGAGCTGGCGCTCCGCTGCCAGGCGAGCTTTCGCCAATCCAAGCCCCTGTCTCTAGGCTACTCCCCAAACAGCACTTCTAAGAACCTTTTGTATAAGATCAAGTGTAGTAGCGTTCTTATAAGTTTAGGATATGGCGGGTGAGGGGAATGTAAACAGATGCGCAAGAAGCGCTGAAATAATATCCGTAAATGGTAAAAGTTTGCCAGTGTATTTTGTGGATAACACAGCAGGGTGGCGACAAAGTTAACAACTTTGATGTGGAATCCATGAAAACAACCCAAATTTCGGCCTGACACACCTCGTTTGATAAAGGGACGATGTATGGAGGCAGCTATATGGACGACTTTTGGAGGTAGCAATGGAGACAACGTGTGGAGGCTGCTATGGAGACAATTCAATTTGGATAGTGCCTGTATGTGGCAGTCCAAAAAAGTTTTCAAACCAGAGGAGCAGGTAGGTGGCCCTCCATAAAAATGGAATAGATTGAGTGCCTGTATGTGGCAGTCCAAAAAAGTTTTCAAACCAGAGGAGGAGGTAGGTGGCCCTCCATAAAAATGGAATAGATTGAGTGCCTGTATGTGGCAGTCCAAAAAAGTTTTCAAACCAGAGGAGCAGGTAGGTGGCCCTCCATAAAAATGGAATAGATTGAGTGCCTGTATGTGGCAGTCCAAAAAAGTTTTCAAAAGAGAGGAGGAGGTAGGTGGCCCTCCATAAAAATGGAATAGATTGAGTGCCTGTATGTGGCAGTCCAAAAAAGTTTTCAAACCAGAGGAGCAGGTAGGTGGCCCTCCATAAAAATGGAATAGATTGAGTGCCTGTATGTGGCAGTCCAAAAAAGTTTTCAAACCAGAGGAGGAGGTAGGTGGCCCTCCATAAAAATGGAATAGATTGAGTGCCTGTATGTGGCAGTCCAAAAAAGTTTTCAAACCAGAGGAGCAGGTAGGTGGCCCTCCATAAAAATGGAATAGATTGAGTGCCTGTATGTGGCAGTCCAAAAAAGTTTTCAAACCAGAGGAGGAGGTAGGTGGCCCTCCATAAAAATGGAATAGATTGAGTGCCTGTATGTGGCAGTCCAAAAAAGTTTTCAAACCAGAGGAGCAGGTAGGTGGCCCTCCATAAAAATGGAATAGATTGAGTGCCTGTATGTGGCAGTCCAAAAAAGTTTTCAAACCAGAGGAGCAGGTAGGTGGCCCTCCAGAAAAATGGAATAGATTGAGTGCCTGTATGTGGCACTCCCAAAAATTGTTTAAAACAGAGGACCGGGTCGGTGGCCCTCCATAAAAATTAAATGCATAAAGTACTATAGCTAGAGCCAGTGGGCCCTGTCAAAAAATAGCCAGTTTCCTCTGCTTTACTGTACAAAGAGGAGGAGAAGGAGGAAAATGAGGAGGAGGAGGAGTGGATAAATTATTCAGGTTGAGCTTCCTTCACCTGGTGGAGATTGGAAATTAGGAGAAATCCAGGCTTTATTCATCTTGATAAGCGTCAGCCTGTCAGCGCTGTCAGTCGACAGGCGTGTACGCTTATCGGTGATGATGCCACCAGCTGCACTGAAAACCCGCTCGGACAAGACGCTAGCGGCAGGGCAGGCAAGAACCTCCAAGGCGTACAGCGCCAGTTCGTGCCACATGTCCAGCTTTGAAACCCAGTAGTTGTAGGGAGCTGTGTGATCATTTAGGACGATGGTATGGTCAGCTACGTACTCCCTCACCATCTTTCTGTAAAGATCAGCCCTACTCTGCCGAGACTGGGGACAGGTGACAGTGTCTTGCTGGGGTGACATAAAGCTGGCAAAAGCCTTGTAAAGCGTACCCTTGCCAGTGCTGGACAAGCTGCCTGCTCGCCTACTCTCCCTCGCTACTTGTCCCGCAGAACTACGCACTCTGCCGCTAGCGCTGTCAGAAGGGAAATACTGTTTCAGCTTGTGCACCAGGGCCTGCTGGTATTCATGCATTCTCACACTCCTTTCCTCTCCAGGGATGAGAGTGGAAAGATTTTGCTTGTACCGTGGGTCCAGGAGAGTGAACACCCAGTAATCGGTGCTGGAATAAATTCTTTGAACGCGAGGGTCACGGGATAGGCAGCCTAGCATGAAATCTGCCATATGCGCCAGAGTACCAACGCGTAAGAATTCACTCCCCTCACTGGCCTGACTGTCCATTTCCTCCTCCTCCAACTCCTCCAACTCCTCTTCTTCTGCCCATACACGCTCAACAGTGAAGGACTCAACAATGGTCCCCTCTTGTGTCTCGCCAACATTCTCCTCCTCTTCCTCCTCATCCTCCTCCACCTCCTCCGATATGCGCTGAGAAACAGACCTAAGGGTGCTTTGGCTATCAACAAGGGAATCTTCTTCCCCCGTCTCTTGTGAGGAGCGCAAAGCTTCCGACTTCATGCTGACCAGAGAGTTTTTCAACAGGCCAAGCAGCGGGATGGTGAGGCTGATGATGGCGGCATCGCCACTGACCATCTGTGTTGACTCCTCAAAGTTACTCAGCACCTGACAGATATCAGACATCCACGTCCACTCCTCATTGTAGACTTGAGGAAGCTGACTGACCTGACTACCAGTTCTGGTGGAAGTTGACATCTGGCAGTCTACAATCGCTCGGCGCTGCTGGTAAACTCTGGATAACATGGTCAGTGTTGAATTCCACCTCGTGGGCACGTCGCACAACAGTCGGTGAGCGGGCAGTTGGAGGCGGCGCTGCGCTGCCCTGAGAGTGGCAGCATCTGTGCTGGACTTCCTGAAATGCGCACAGATGCGGCGCACCTTCGTGAGCAAATCAGACAGATTGGGGTATGTCTTGAGGAAACGCTGAACTATCAGATTTAACACATGGGCCAGGCATGGCACATGTGTCAGTCTGCCGAGTTGCAGAGCCGCCACCAGGTTACGGCCGTTGTCACACACAACCATGCCTGGCTTCAGGTTCAGCGGTGCCAGCCACAGATCAGTCTGCGCCGTGATGCCCTGTAATAGTTCTTGGGCGGTGTGCCTTTTATCGCCTAGGTTCAGCAGTTTCAGCACCACCTGCTGTCGCTTAGCGACGGCACTGCTGCTGTGCCGGGAGCTACCAACTGATGGCGCCATGCCCACGGATGGTCGTTCGGAGGAGGAGGTGGAGGAGGGGTGGGAGGAGGAGGAGGCATAGTAGGCCTGAAACACCTGGACCGAGGTAGGCCCCGCAATCCTCGGCGTCGGCAGTATATGACCAGCCGCAGGGTCAGACTCGGTCCCAGCCTCCACCAAGTTAACCCAATGTGCCGTCAGCGATATATAGTGGCCCTGCCCGGCAGCACTCGTCCACGTGTCCGTGGTCAGGTGGACCTTGTCAGAAACGGCGTTGGTCAGGGCACGGATTATGTTGTCTGACACGTGCTGGTGCAGGGCTGGGACGGCACATCGGGAAAAGTAGTGGCGGCTGGGGACCGAATACCGAGGGGCGGCCGCCGCCATGAGGCTGCGAAAGGCCTCGGTCTCTACTAGCCTATAGGGCAGCATCTCCAGGCTTAGCAATCTGGAGATGTGCACATTAAGGGCTTGGGCGTGCGGGTGGGTTGCACTATATTTGCGTTTCCGCTCCAGCGTCTGGGGTATGGAGAGCTGAACGCTGGTGGATGCTGTGGAGGATCGTGGAGGCGACGATGGGGTTTTTGTGGCAGGGTCCTGAGTAGGGGGCTGACTATCAGCTGACACAGGGGAAGGAGCAGTGGTGTGCACGGCCGGAGGTGAACGCGCTTGTTGCCACTGAGTGGGGTGTTTAGCATTCATATGCCTGCGCATACTGGTGGTAGTTAAGCTAGTAGTGGTGGAACCCCTGCTGATCCTTGTTTGGCAAATGTGGCACACCACAGTCCGTCGGTCATCCGGTGTTTCCTTAAAGAACCTCCAGACTTCTGAAAATCTAGCCCTCGCCGCAGGAGCCCTCGCCACGGGAGCTTCACTAGTTGACACATTTGGCGCTGATGCACCAGCTCTGGCCCTGCCTCTCCGTCTGGCCCCACCACTGCCTCTTCCAACCTGTTCTGGTCGAGGACTCTCCTCCGTCTCAGAAGCACTGTGTTCACCCGGCCTCTCAACCCAGCTTGGGTCTGTCACCTCATCATCCTCCGATCCCTCAGTCTGCTCCCCCCTCGGACTTCCTGCCCTGACAACAACTTCCCCACTGTCTGACAACCGTGTCTCCTCATCGTCGGACACCTCGTCCAGAAAACAGTTCCTCAGAGTATGCCGGTTCAAATGGCAAATTTTGCTGGGAGGGGGCAGACTGGGGGGGAGGAGGCTGAGGTGCAGGAGCTGGAGGAGTGCCGATTTCGGTGACATGGGTGGACTGCGTGGAAGACTGACTGGTGGACAAATTGCTCGAAGCATTGTCGGCAATCCACGACATCACCTGTTCGCACTGTTCTGGCCTCAACAGTGCTCTACCACGAGTCCCAGTAACTTCAGACATGAACCTAGGGAGTGTAGCTCTGCGGCGTTCCCCTGCTCCCTCATAAGCAGGTGGTGTCTCACCCCGCCCAGGACCACGGCCTCTGACCCCTGCAGTAGTTGGACGCCCACGTCCCCGCCCTCGTCCTCTACCCCTAGCCCTCGGGTTAAACATTTTGAAAATGAGAGTTATAACTTTAATTTTTTTTTTTAACTTTTTTTTGTGTTTTTTTTTTGTGTGTGTTTTTTAGTTTTTAAAACCAAACGATGCTATCCTATTGCTATGGCTATTTTCTAGCCAAGTATGAAAGCACACTACTATGCCAGATGAGATGACGCTGAGTTATGAAAAAAATAAACGTAAAATACAAAAGGAAATGGCAGACTGTGCCTAATCGAAATACAACCCTGGGCCCTAATAAATTTTCCCACTTCGGTCTTTGCGATGGATATGTGCGTCACTAAGCACAAAACACAGTGGTCGCAAGTCTCACTACAAATTGCTCACAATTTGCTAGTAGATGCACTGCAGCAACTACAGCCACCAGCAGATCAACCAGAAATCAAATATATATAACGCTACTGTAGGCGTAAGTAAGACGTTTGGATTCTCCTATGGCTATTTTCTAGCCAAGTATTAAAGCACACTACTATGCAAGATGAGATGACGCTGAGTTATGAAAAAAATAAACGTAAAATAAAAAAGGAAATGGCAGACTGTGCCTAATTGAAATACAACCCCGGGCCCTAATAAATTTTCCCACTTCGATCTTTGCGATGGATATGTGCGTCACTAAGCGCAAAACACAGTGGTCGCAAGTCTCACTACAAATTGCTCACAATTTGCTAGTAGATGCACTGCAGCAACTACAGCCACCAGCAGATCAACCAGAAATCAAATATATATAACGCTACTGTAGGTGTAAGTAAGACGTTTGGATTCTCCTATGGCTATTTTCTAGCCAAGTATTAAAGCACACTACTATGCAAGATGAGATGACGCTGAGTTATGAAAAAAATAAACGTAAAATAAAAAAGGAAATGGCAGACTGTGCCTAATTGAAATACAACCCCGGGCCCTAATAAATTTTCCCACTTCGGTCTTTGCGATGGATATGTGCGTCACTAAGCGCAAAACACAGTGGTCGCAAGTCTCACTACAAATTGCTCACAATTTGCTAGTAGATGCACTGCAGCAACTACAGCCACCAGCAGATCAACCAGAAATCAAATATATATAACGCTACTGTAGGCGTAAGTAAGACGTTTGGATTCTCCTATGGCTAATTTCTAGCCAAGTATTAAAGCACACTGCTATGCCAGATGAGATGACGCTGAGTTATGAAAAAAATAAACGTAAAATAAAAAAGGAAATGGCAGACTGTGCCTAATTGAAATACAACCCCGGGCCCTAATAAATTTTCCCACTTCGGTCTTTGCGATGGATATGTGCGTCACTAAGCGCAAAACACAGTGGTCGCAAGTCTCACTACAAATTGCTCACAATTTGCTAGTAGATGCACTGCAGCAACTACAGCCACCAGCAGATCAACCAGAAATCAAATATATATAACGCTACTGTAGGCGTAAGTAAGACGTTTGGATTCTCCTATGGCTATTTTCTAGCCAAGTATTAAAGCACACTGCTATGCCAGATGAGATGACGCTGAGTTATGAAAAAAATAAACGTAAAATAAAAAAGGAATTGGCAGACTGTGCCTAATTGAAATACAACCCCGGGCCCTAATAAATTTTCCCACTTCGGTCTTTGCAATGGATATGTGCGTCACTAAGCGCAAAACACAGTGGTCGCAAGTCTCACTACAAATTGCTCACAATTTCCTAGTAGATGCACTGCAGCAACTACAGCCACCAGCAGATCAACCAGAAATCAAATATATATAACGCTACTGTAGGCGTAAGTAAGACGTTTGGATTCTCCTATGGCTATTTTCTAGCCAAGTATTAAAGCACACTACTATGCCAGATGAGATGACGCTGAGTTATGAAAAAAATAAACGTAAAATAAAAAAGGAAATGGCAGACTGTGCCTAATTGAAATACAACCCTGGGCCCTAATAAATTTTCCCACTTCGGTCTTTGCGATGGATATGTGCGTCACTAAGCGCAAAACACAGTGGTCGCAAGTCTCACTACAAATTGCTCACAATTTCCTAGTAGATGCACTGCAGCAACTACAGCCACCAGCAGATCAACCAGAAATCAAATATATATAACGCTACTGTAGGCGTAAGTAAGACGTTTGGATTCTCCTATGGCTATTTTCTAGCCAAGTATTAAAGCACACTACTATGCCAGATGAGATGACGCTGAGTTATGAAAAAAATAAACGTAAAATAAAAAAGGAAATGGCAGACTGTGCCTAATTGAAATACAACCCCGGGCCCTAATAAATTTTCCCACTTCGGTCTTTGCGATGGATATGTGCGTCACTAAGCGCAAAACACAGTAGTCGCAAGTCTCACTACAAATTGCTCACAATTTCCTAGTAGATGCACTGCAGCAACTACAGCCACCAGCAGATCAACCAGAAATCAAATATATATGACGCTACTGTAGGCGTAAGTAAGACGTTTGGATTCTCCTATGGCTATTTTCTAGCCAAGTATGAAAGCACACTACTATGCAAGATGAGATGACACTGAGTTATTAAAAAAATAAACGTAAAATAAAAAGAAACTGGCAGACTGTGCCTAATTGAAATCAAACCCCTAATACATTGTCCCACTTTGGTGTTTGAGGTGGATATGTGTGTCACTAAAAGCTAAACACAACGGTAGCAAGTCCCCCTGCTAATTCCTCACAATATGGTACTAGCTGCACTACTAGTGCCAGCAAGCCCAGCCACAAGCAAATAAAAAAAAAAGTATAACGTTATTGTAGCCCTAAGAAGGGCTGTTGGGTTGTTGTAGAATCACTCCTGCCTAACAGTAAGCTAATAGAACACCCTAACGCTTTCCCTGACCAGCAGCAGCTCTCTCCCTAGCGGCATCCAGACAGAGAATGATCCGAGCAGCGCGGGCAGCGGCTAGTCTATCCCAGGGTCACCTGATCTGGCCAGCCAACCACTGCTATCTACGTGTAAGGGTACCACGTCATGCTGGGTGGAGTGCAGAGTCTCCTGGCTTGTGATTGGCTCTGTTTCTGGCCGCCAAAAAGCAAAACGGCGGAAGCTGCCATTTTCTCGAGCGGGCGAAATACTCGTCCGAGCAACGAGCAGTTACGAGTACGCTAATGCTCGATCGAGCATCAAGCTCGGACGAGTATGTTCGCTCATCTCTAATCATGACACCTTTTTCCTACAATAGCTCAATGGCTCCTTCGCTTCAGCTCCCGCCATGTGCCCTGACAGTGGGTTACATAAACATATGGGGTTTCCTCTTACTCAAAAACTGCACAATATATTTTTAAATGCTTTTTGTACTTTAATTCAGTTTATGTTGGTAAATTTTGTGCCTAATTGAATCTATTAGTGATAAGTATAAGTGAATTCCAAATCAAACCTTTGTTTTTGAATTTCTGTAAAATACATAAAGGGTTAACAAGCTTCCTACCTGCTGTTTTGAATAGTTTGAGGGGTGAAGTTAATAGTACCAGGTTATATGTGGGGCTTTCTATTAACAGAACTTTAAAAACCCCTATAGAAATAAAATGGTCCTTCAAATAATTGATACTGAAATTTTTTTGAAAATTTGAGAGAATTCTGTTCTATTTCTGTCGTAAAAAATGGCGCCAACACAAACATGAGATAAGGTAAATGTCTGTTAGTAACTAATTTGGGTAGTAAGACTATCAGTTTGAAAACCAGAACATTTTGAAATTTGAAAGTAGCTAATTTTTTAAAAATGTTTACCAAATTCACCTTTTTTCATAAGTAAATGTTAAATATATCAACCAAAATGTTCCACTATTTTGAAGTACAAAATGTGACAGAAAAACAAACTCAAAAGCACTTGGGTAAGTAAAAGCTTTCTAACGTTATAACCAGATAAAGTGACACATGCTGGTTTTTACAAATAGGCCTTGGTCATCAAGGTGCAAATGAGCTTGGTCACTAAGGGGTTAATGATGCCAGTAGAAAGTATATTGTGTCCCACAGACAACAAGTACACATATATCTTTGGAAATGTAAAAATCATAAAGATATGGCTCGTGGAAGAAGGGCAATAATAATGGAAACACAAAAAAATAGAAAATGCTGGTCCTGAATGGGTTAAAATAATGACATTGTTGCAATAAAATCATTTATGTCACCTAGTGCTGTGTACTTAGTGAAGGGTACTCTTTTAGGATGCATGCATCTGTATCAAGTGTATTATAGATTTATAATCAGGATAGTAATAACTATAAGATAGACATTTTCAAATATACTTGTTTTAATTTTGGAAATATGATAAGTGAAATATTAGCAGAATGTTTTTTTAATGATGGTTTAAGCACATTAGATATGCACATAGTAAAGAAGCCAGTCGCACACGGTATACGATTAGGAGCGTCCTACTACATAAAGGTTGATAAAATGCTTTGGAGGTGGCATGCTCAATCATTTGTTAAAGGCTGTTTAAATATGCAGTTTATGACCTTTGAATAATTAAAAACATGAATTGAATACATAACTGTCAATACACAACAAATTAAGCATCAGAACACATAAATTGTTCAGCGGCAGGCCATTTCTACCAACCATGCTGCAAAATACTGATACATCCATCATTCTGGTCATTTATCATGCAATATTATCATCCTATTGAAAAAAATAAAAGATTATATCTAGAACATTACTTACACCTTTGAACTATTATTTTATGGAAGTGAAAAGCATTTTGTGGATTTTATGTATGGTATAAACCCAAGTCCAAGACCTAAAAGTCTGTTAGGATATTAGTCAAGAATGAGAGTTACAGCAATTGTTAACAGTCTGGTAGACAGTGATCTCCGATACACGGGTCACCAGTGTATTACAGGGTCATCTTCCTAACAGTACAAGTCAAGATTCAATCAAAATGATATTGATTTGTGTACTGAATCATCTAGTCTACAATAAATTCCTTAGAAAGACAGAAGAAGCCATATGACAAGTTAGTGGAACAGTCTGAGATCTAAAGGAAGAACTAATGATGGCTATTCAAATCTGACAGTGAGGGCTGGGGTACCATGTTTTGGCTCATCATAAGCAGAGAGCATCCAAAAGCAGTTACAGTAAGGGCACCTAGCTGTTACAACCAAGGTTCCCATAAAACTGAATGGAAGATGCTGCATCAGGCCATTGCTACTAATTCATAGAAAATACCTTTAATCAAATAAAACCATCTGCAAAGTTCTTTAAAATTGAAAAAAATATATACAGGCGGTCCCCTACTTAATAACACTCGACTTACATACAACCCCTAGTTACAAATGGACCCCTGAAAATTGGAAATTTATTGTACTTTAGTCCTAGGCTACAATGATCAGCTGTAACAGTTATCAAATGTGTCTGTAATGAAGCTTTATTGTTAATCATGATTCTTATGACAACCCAACATTTTTAAAATCCAATTGTCACAGAGACCAAAAAAGTTCTGGCTGGGATAACAATGATAAAATATACAGTTCCGACTTACATACAAACTCAACTTAAGAACAAACCTACAGACCCTATCTTGTATGTAACCCGGGGACTGCCTGTATTTTAAATATTACTTCGGCGGTCACCATCAGACTAATAAAATGCTGTACTTCTATGTGTCTGCTACAGCCGATCACTGGCCTCAGCGGTGAAACAGACCAATAAAGGATATATGCCAAATTTGTACAATATTTCCAATATAATGGTATTAAGATTATTTTGAATGTAATTTTTATAAATCCAAAAGAACAAGCAGTAAAGAAGTTGACAGTTCACTGTATATTTCATATTTCACAGTTAAAATATCATACAGATTAATCAGTTAAGGACCAGGTCATTTCATTTTCTGCTTTAAATATCTTTAAATATCAATAACATCTACAGCGCTATGCTGCCATTTTTGGAACTGTACGACTTTTTGATCACTTTTTATGAAAAAATTGCATTGTAAAATGGTGAATAAATGGTGAGTTGGTCATTTGGGTGCTATTTTCCATTATGGGATTCACCACTGGGAATAACTGTTTTTATATTTTGATAGATCAGGATTTTTGGGATGCAGTGATATCTGACATGTTTATGATTTTATCTGTTTATTTATTTTATATTCTAGAGAAAGGGGGTGATTTTAAAATATTTTTAAAACAATTTCCAGCAGGCTGTGATAGAAGATATTGTTGGCAGCCATTTGAGCCTCTCAGAGGATCTGAGCTGTCATTGCAACCAATCAAAAACCCTGATGTTGACCGCTGATTGGCAGAAATATGGCTGCACCTTTGTGAAGCTGCTATTTATGTAAAACGATCATCTTTGGCAACAACAACTAACAGGTTAATAGGGAATAGCCTGTGAGCCTTCTCCATTTAGCCCTCTTTGTGACGTATATTTATGTCACTAGTAGAGAAAAAAAAAATTATTTTCATTTTACCCAGATGTCCCGCCATGTATCTATACCCTTTGACCTCTGACTGGCAAATCAGATCCCCTTATATTGATTTATTTTGCTTGTTAATCTCAGTCATTTAATCATATTGGGACTCTCCCTACTACCCCATTTTTTAACAATACAAATATGTCCTACATGCAGTAGACTATACTGACTTTGGTCCTGATGACTGTCCTCTATAAGACCTAACATTGCTGTTTGAATCGAAGGGTATACTTTGGATATATGATCAAATATGTCTTCACATAAACCAAAAGTAATAGAGCTTCTCTATATAACATGTAAGAAATATACACCAGATTCCCTACATCAATAGCAAAAAGATTTGGACCTAACCTTCATTCTACATAAAAAAGGAGCGCCATTGAAAGAAGGAGTGCCATTGACAGCAGATTTGCATTGCCATATTTTACATTTTATAAACATTTTTTTGTAATGTGGACATGGGGGCTTATTTTTTCTGATCTGAGATCCACTTTTCAGGTACATCATTTAGAGGGTTTAAATAGCTAATTGAAGAGATTTTATTAACTCTTTCTTGGTGGGGATAAGAATCTCATTAATTCTGGTTTAGGGTTTTTAGCTTTTTCTTGTTGGCCTATTTTTGTAATTTTTGGGTTTTTGTATGGCGTTCACTGTACAGATTAGTAAAAATTGGATTTTATTGTATGGGTCGTTAAGGACATGGTAAGACCCAATGGCCCACATTTATTGAAGTCGATGCACCAGTTTTTTGTCTGCTTTTGCATGTTATTTTCAGTGCAAACTGCATGCACAATGTATTTATAAAGTTTCTGCGACACATTTGTTGCAAAAATTTCTGCACTGAAAAGGGTGTTCCGGTACACAGTTGGACTGTGTGCCACATTTAACATGCAGTATCCAACACAATTTTGATGCACACTTCATGTTATAGGTGCACAAAAAAATCACAATCCAAACAATAAACCAGCTCTTCACTTCTGTACGGACACTCCTGAGACAAACTTCTCTTCTCTTCTTCTCTTTATTAATAAAATCTTCTCACATACGGGCTTCAAAACATGGCATAGTTATAAGATCAATGCGTTTCAGCCCCTCGGGCTTTAGTCATAAGAAGAAAATGTTTTTAATATCCACATTGGTTGCTGCTAGACATAAGTTTTTCTTTACACAAAATAAAATTGGCAGCAGTGCAGTGCCAGATTCATGAAGAACATGCACCACAATTCATGAATTTTTTGCATCCTGCACACTTCACAGGCAAACTGTACCTAGTGCAGTTTGCACTGTTTTTGATAAATGTGGGCCACTTTATAGAGTTTTGTGGTGATTTTTACTTTTTATTAATGTGAAATTTTATTTTTATATCAGATGGGTATTTTTTCACAGTTTTTTACTGTTCTATTTTTTTCCAATGCGGGACATGAACAAAGTGATCATTTGATCGCTAGGTAATCGCTAAGACCTACATGTAGGGCGGGATGTGCCAACTGATGATATTACTCGACATACATGTACCTTATAATGCACTATACGGTTAAACAAGTCGGGTAGGTTATGATTAAGCCATAGGGGAGTATCTATCAAAAACCTGCATAATAATAAGAATTTTTTTCCATATACCCCATTTTTGTGTTTCTGATTTCTTAAATTCTTGCAAGTTAAAAGTACCTGCCTCCAGAAGTTCAAATACATTTTCCACCGTGCCTTCCGTTAATCTAACTAGTGCTCTATTACTTTTCTAATTATTCAACCTACTAACTTGTGCAGTTTGCCTTGTAGTTTGTGTATTATACAAACATTTAATCCAATCTATAAAACCCTGAATGATACCAAAATGTACTATCACTCCACAGAGAAAACTCCACCCTGTCAAATGTCTTCACTGTATCCAATGCCAGAATGGAGCATTTGTCAAAAAAATAAAGTATTTAAAGATTACAGTAGGGAAGTCCTCTTATACATAAGTTAGTGGATATTTTATCAATAGGTACCACCATTGGTATTACCATTGCTAATGCATTACTGGTACTGCAAGTTGAGTCAGATGACTATGCTGGTCATGAGGACAAAAGAAAGATAATACATTCACCTTCAGTATTTATTACCATCGAAGAACTCTTAAGTAAAATTTGCAGGAAACTACATTCTTCAAAATATGGGCCCCTTGGTTGCAGCATAAGACCTGACCAGATGAGTTGATGCCTGAGTAAGGCTGCAACACTAGGTGCTACTCTTTCTTCCCCTGTCTTCTGCCCTCCTCCTACTGCTGGAGGTCACCGTAGCTGTCATACCTCAGGGCACACATTTTAGGATGTGTTTTGTTCTTTTTTATTGTACTTCATGGAACAGTGAGCATTCAACACCTGTTCACACATGGTGAGCCTTTTTCCTGTTCACATGGTGCGGTATTGCATGGCGTCCGCCGCTTCTGTGGTGCGGTGTTGGTGGGGGCCCGGGCCTGGAGCCATGGGGGCCATGCCTGCCAGTACGGGTGCTGGGGGGCAACCAGGTCTTGGTCCCTGTCGGCGCTGTGCTGCGGAGATGGTGGACACCATGTGATGCCGCACATAATAGCGTAGGGACCCACCAAAAAGAGGTCACCTTGAAGTGGTTGGTGGGCTTATACAATTTCATCAAAATGTAACTACGAACTTCGAGTTTGTTATATAATGTAGCCTAGCGACAGTAGATCATTGTATCATGTGTGGATGTGTGGTCCAGTTCTTTTTCTCTCCTCATGTTGGTTCAGTATATTCTATCTCTTCATTTATTTTGTTTTTTTGCCTGGTACCAGCACTCCACCCCATTCGACCCAGGTGCTTTCAAATTGCATATAGGGGCCGCCTACTTCTTCTCAGCTAGTGCCTGAGACTACATGGAACAGTAAGTATTCAACACCTGTTCACACATGGTGAGCCTTTTTCCTGTTCACATGGTGCGGTATTGCATGGCGTCCGCCTCTTCTGTGGTGCGGTGCTGGTGGGGGCCCAGGCCTGGAGCAATGGGGGCTATGCCTGCCAGTACGGGTGCTGGGGGGCAACCAGGTCTTGGTCTCTGTGGTGGATGCCATGTGATGCCGCACACAATAGCGTAGGGACCCACCAAAAAGAGGTCACCTTGAAGTGGTTGGTGGGCTTATACAATTTCATCAAAATGTAACTAAGAACCTCAAGTTCGTTATATAATGTAGCCTAGCGGCAGTAGATCATTGTATCATGTGTGGATGTGCGGTCCAGTTCTTTTCTCTCCTCATGTTGGGATAAATATATGTTCGCAGTGGAGTCTCAGCTGTTGCAACCCCTGAAAACAACAGAATGGGAGTTTGCAAATGTCCCTGGAACTGCTCTGGCTTCCGGGTTTCAGCAGTGCTGTATTCGGATCCAGAAATCCCATAAAAGTCAATGGAGAAAAAGATGAAGCTTCACCCTAGACTCAATTGACTTCTGTAAGACTACCAGTTGGTAAACAGAATGGCTGAAAACCAGAAATCCACAAGACATAAGGGGAACTTGTGGCTGCCATTTTTCTGAAGCATGAGGTCCACCATCTGAGCCACCTGCAATTATATATTTATCCCCACACAGTAAACTATATAAGGCTGGGCACAAATAAGATGTACGTTGATCAAACCTTAGGTTTTTTAGTTGACCATCCAATGTGTGTGAGGTGTAATTTTTTTTACTGCTATTTACTTCAACTGTTATGACCAAAATAGTATGAAGTTCATGTACAAGTTGGTGAGATCATAGCAATAATATTTAAATGGATTTATATTTGAAACCTTTGGATTGGGAAAATCTATTATTTTATTCAAGTTACTATCTAACTAAAACTAAAAACTCACTACCCGTTTGCATCACAGTTGAACATTAACAAAAAAACTAATAAAAAAAGAGGAAATGACCACAAAGGCTGGGATTTATCAAATGCTAGTGCTTGATGCACCCCCCAACCCCTTTAGTCTCAAATATAAGGTGAATGGCCAGACAGACAGGCCCTGCTTAGCATAGAATTGTGTGCGCCAGTTTCTGGAGCAGGCTATAGCTAACAATCTGTTCTCCAGGCTCCATTAACATCTATGGGGTCCAGAGCCCCTCAGGCTCATTTGCATAGTTGTAAACACCTTTTTGTAATAACAAGGGTATAAGAAGCTAAAATAAGAGCAGATCCTGCCAGAGGGGGCACACACCAGTATGTCAGTGTGCTTGGTTTACAATCCTCAATCCTGGTGGTAGATGTCCTTTTAACTGTAATAAGCATATGGATACAGTGATTGACACTTACTGATAGTTGATGAATAATATCCTGGATGTCTCCGTGCCCATACTTTTCAGCCATTGTAGCTGGATCATCCCCATACTTGTTGGTAATTCTGCAAATATTATTGGCAGCTGGGATTTGCATTAGTAACTTTGCAACCTCCTTGAGTCCAAGCTTTGCAGCACAGTGCAGTAATGTAGGTATTTCTACTGGACTGCCACCTGAAAAACAAATATAAACCAAGATGAAATAACTGTGTCCTGTAAGAGTAGTTGAGTCTGTTATTTCCGTGGGACTTCCAGGAATAACTGAGCACTGTACTCTCTATTAGTCCCATAGTTATAAATAGAAAGGCAAAAATTGTTTTTACTTAAGGGATTATAATAGGGGATCTCTATTTTATGATTCCTGGGGGTCAGAATGGTTCTTCAGAAACTTGAAACACATCTTGTGGGGGATATTTATTATGCTTTGTCTGCCAAGAAATAAGGCATAAAACAGACCCTATTTCTGTCCATTTTTTTGTTTTTCTGGATGCCAACTGGGGTGTGACATGGCGGAGAGCAGGGTTTTATGGGGTGGGAAGGGTTGTCCATTGTGACATTATGGGGGGAATTTATTAAGACTGCCACTTCATTTTCCCCTGCCAGCAGACCGCAACCCAGATATACTAAGAGACACAATAAATACTCCCTTATCAGTCTATAAAAAAAGATTTTAAATGAAAACACAGGTCACTGTGGCATCATCCAAATACTAGATAGCTCAAAAAGGGTACATTCATATGAATGTATGAGGGACATATATATATGTCCCCCATAGGCGTCTATGGTGCCGGGCTTGGTACAGTGAGCATAACGAGTTGTTACCATTCCGGGCCATGAGTGCAAAAAAAGATAGAGCATGCTCTATCTTCGGCTGTAAGAACGGTCGTAAGCTCTGTTTTCTACGTAGAGGGGAGGGGTGAACAGTGCTCACCTTTCCTCCTCTTCAGCGCGTTTGACTTATGCCCTCCTCAGCTGCGCCTAGGTGGGCATACGTGTGTGTGAATGTACCTTTATATTGTGACATCATAATGATTGATTACAACATAACACACAGATTATTTTAATAAGTAAACACTACTAGAACATACTGAACTAGAAGGAATTATTTTTCAAATATTAACCAATATTCTATTTGCATCTGGAATTTAGTTATACTCTCAGAAACTTTTTTAACATGCAAAGCATCATAAATTACAGCACATACCATGGTATTGTACAGGAAGTGTGAATTTTTGTCAAAGGAAAAGTGCCCGTCTCTGTTGGTGGTGAGAAGGGGACTTCTGATTAGGATATCTCTAATGTTTGGTGGTTGTATGTATGCAAGGACATTAAAGGCTATATTCACATGAACGTATAGGGGATTTATACATGGCCGACATATATACGGCGTATATCCGTCCCCCATACACGGCAATGGGTGCACAGCGGCCTATGGGAGCGTAACGGTGCAGCAGACGTGCGACATCTATCTTTCACCTGAATACGCCACCGTGCACCATATATTACTATGAAGAGGGGCAAGGGTGAGCGGCGCTCATCCCCTCCTCCCCTCTGTTGCCTACACGTGAATGTGAATGTAGCCAAAATCTGGGAATATTTCCCTTAAGTTACGTGTTCTTTTAAGTAGTACTTCTCCACAACATCATCCACTGGTCATAGATCCCCAAATCTACAGAATTGCAAGGATTCCAATGAGCAGCTTCTTGGATTATAAACAAAAAGAAGAATAAGCTATAATTCACAAAGACAACAGGCTTAAGAAAATATTCCCAGATTTTCCTCTGCTTGCATACAAACGGCCACCAAACATGAGAAATATCCTGGTCAGAGATTCCCTCTCACTAACAGTAGAGATGAGCACTTTTCATCACCATCAACAAGCACAACCAACAAACCCAACATACAACAAGGCTATTAAATCCCTTGTACATTATCCTCTACATATTCCAGTGTATTGTACATGATATTACAAAGTGCCCCAATAATAATATATAAATTGGGGGAACTCAACAAATCACACCAAAAGACACACCATAAGCCAAAGGATGAAGATGTTTGTGGGGAAACACTTCTTCAAACCAGCTAAGTCTTAAATGTAAAGAGTCACTTAAATAATGACTAAAAGACAAATCCCTGTGAATTTAAGCTGATGCTATCATTCAAAATAAAATAAATGACAAAAGGACTCACTATAGCACCTGGATTTATGGCTTTTTGTATGGACACATTCCCTTCAAGAGTCTATATCCAGATTCATGTGCACCAAAGCCATCACCCTTATTACGATCCATTGTGTGACAGAAGTTTCTTAAAATCTCAATGCAAAACCTCATGTAGTAATTATCCTGTTAAAGCATCTCTCACATATTCTCTCAGTTATTCAGTTGTTCGGATGAAGGGGCCAGTGTGCTCTGAAAGCTTGCCAATGTAATTTTCTGGTTAGTCAATACAATTATAATTTTTTTTTAACACTTTTATATTTTTATATAGTCAGACTTACTATAAGTTGCCCTGGAAACGTGTGCAAATTTTAGTTGAAGTCAGTTAGGGTCTGGTGTGGATCTAAATTATTGGGCACAGAGTGGGACAGACTTATTAGGAAACTTGAGCAACTCAATAACTCTAATGCATCTTGCGCCAGCATGAAAGGTCATTCTGACCAAATTTATGGACTTTATAGATCGGCACAAACAACAAGGTAACATCATTTTGGCCAAACATCTTCTCACTGCATTCTTTTAGTACACAGGAAAAGGGAGGCTTGGAGCTCCCATTCTAGTAATTTGTGGTGTTTCCAGGTGTGGGGCCCCAGCAATAAGAATGTAAAAGAAGAATAAAAGTCCTGTGTGGTATTACCCTTTTAATTTCTCTCTTTTATTCTATCACTCCTAAATTAACACTCAGTAGTAGACTAATACATCATGTAATGTAAATATTCTTTCATCTTACAGGCGGTCCCCTACTTAAGAACAGCTGACTTACATACTCCTAGTTACAAACGGACCTCTGGATGTTGGCAATTTACTGTACTTTAGCCCTAGGCTACAATAAACAGTTGTAACAGTTATCACAGGTGTCTACAATGAAGCTTTATTGTTAATCCTGGTTCTAATGACAATCCAACATTTTTAAAATCCAATTGTCACAGAGACCAAAAAAAATTTGGCTGGGGGTTACAATGATAAAGTATAGAGTTCCGACTTACATACAAATTCAACCTAAGAACAAACCTACAGACCCTATCTTGTATGTAACCCGGGGACTGCCTGTATTTATAATGTCATTTACATGAGAAACTTTTTCCTTCATCTAAAATGCATATACTGAAATGTTCATGGAAAAGGATCACAAAAAATTAGCATGTCTTTGTGAATCATATATTGTCCTCATTGAAAGAAGAAACAAAACAGATGTATTCTTTACATGTAAAATTCTTGATAAATAGATGAACCCTTATTGGATTTTTTGTGTCTGACATTGATCATCTCTTTTCAAGGACTGTTGCAAAAACAATAATATATAACTAGTGATGTTACACTGAAGAAACTTCTGATTTAATATTTTTACACTTTTTTATTACATCTTATAGTAATTTTATAGTCATAATTTTTATAGTAGTAGCAACATTAACTGTTCTGAAACTTGTATTATGATAATTTTTCAACGTTGAATTTGTATTGTATTACCATATACCAAAAATCTTTCCTTTTTTAATATTTCATGCTTGGCTTTTAAAATAATTTTAATGAGGGAATTGTTTAATGAGGGAAATGATCATTTTTGGAGTGCAGTCTGTCATTGATAACATTTTGGAAATGAACAACGTTCAAATAACTTTTCATTCAAGAGTTTGACAAAACAACCATTTTGAATCTTATTCTTAATCTTCTATCTTTATTCTAAATTCTATCTTATCTTTTCATTTTTCAAATCATTTTCTTTAATTGTTTTCACTGTTTCAAGAATCCAATATAGCAAATGGGAAATTTCCTATGTTCGTTTCATCAAAACAGCAATATCAACAAATCCAAAATGAACCTTTACATCGGTTCTAATAAACAGGGGAAAACAGTTGCTGAAGTAACTGTATTATGCGAGAATAGAAAATAATCATTCATTTTTTTATCACCCAAAGAAGGCTTGAACATGTGATCATCAGATCCCTTGTACCATATAATGTCATATACCTGTATACAGGCACAGTCAAGCATTAATAGATAATAACCATTAGTAAGCCTGTAAGCCAATAGAAAAAGCACATGGGAGAGCTGCAAAGTTGCCCCATGGAAGTATTTAACACTTTTAGTTATTTTGTGTTGCACTGTAGTGTTAGCAATTCAGCTTGCAGCAGTCTTTAAATTATGGAAGGGTGTAGCTGTCCTGTTAAACATATAAAGGATTTCTGTAAGGTTTGAAGGGTTTTTAGTTAGGATGTCTTTAAATCGCTAAAAACGTTAGCAATGTTTCTGCTAGATCTTCGCTACCTACAGCCCATGAACAGTCTCCACAGCCACAGATCAGTGAAATATCCGTCGGGAATTGTCTGATGCACAACCCAAGATAAAGAAACGGACATATCATATTTTGTAAAGAGGTACTTTTCCTAATGATTAATTTTTCTACCCTATGGCTTACATTGTGATTTTTAAACAAGATAAAAGATGAACTTTTTGGGATACTAATTGAATGTGGTTACTCATTTTTTCTAGTTAGGATGTCTTACCTGAGTGAGTGGGGACAAAAATTAGGGTGTATCATCAAAAAATGAGTGGCTTCTCATACTTTTTCTCCCAGAATACAGTTTCTAAAAGATGGTAAGTATGTTACAAACAAATAAGTAAATCTGTCCTATTGAAAGGCAGTGTGATCTAATCTATTCTGCTTAGGGAGGAGGTTCTATCAGTGATTGACAGCTATCTCTGCATGCAATACATTTGGGAGGGGATAGTGACTTTTCTCATAAAATTGTATCTGTTTATGTTTTTATTCGATCGGAAATCCTTTTGTCTGCTGACATGAGTGACACGACATTAGCCTTGTGTATAGTTGCTAAGCAACTGGCCATAGACTTGTATGATTTGTCTGTTTTATATACTTCTAGTTTTGTTTATATCCTTTATATAATTCCTGTATTTTATAGTGTCATGTTGTGCACAGTGCATCACATATATAGCTGGTAATAAAGTGTTTCAGTTAACCTTTCCTTTTTATTTTTCATGCCTTATTAAGTCAAGCCACGCCATTAATAGTGTACTGTGCATTTCTTTATGCAAGCAATATTTTTCTCATGTGATTCCCTTCCACTGTATAATGTATTTTTATATATATACTAGATTATCTTTGTTACTGTAGGAATCAATTTCATTAAAGTCTCAACATTTTTATAGAACTCTCTTTAACACACATAGAAAACATATCTTACTAATATTTTAAAAGTACTCTACACTTGCAAATGGATAGAAATTGAATAAATTAAATATAATATGGAATCTATAATAATAGAATGGAATGATAGATAAGTGTTAACAGGGCTATGGGAAAAGACAAAAGTCAGTGCAAGAACTGGAGTGAATATAAAAGTTATACTTTACTAGACAAATAATTAAAATCTTACAGCAACAACAAGTTAAGGGTGAGTACACCACATATCAAAAGTGGGAATTTATCACAACTCTAAAGGGTCTGGAGTGAGTGTTTTTTTGCCAACAATGGCAAGTGTCTGTAATTGCAACACATTTGCCACAAAAATTTCCACCATTACAGTCTTCTGACAGACTTTTTGGTGCAAAAATGCACATTTCAGTGTTTTAATATATCTACATCCCGGGCGTCACGAAGGTTACATGGATGCCATTTTAATAAAAATCTGTCTTATTCAAGTTGCAGCTGGTGTGCAGTACACAAAGTATCATTTAGGACATACAGTATAAATAAATTTGCATGACATGAGCTGCAGTTTTTTAAGTGTTTCAAAGCCCAAAGTGGGAAACAGTAACCCAATATACCAGTGGTGGCGAACCTATGGCACTGGTGCCAGAAGCGGCACTCGGAGCCCTCTCAGTGGGCACCTAGGCCATTACCCCAGAATGAAGTTCACCAGACAGGACTCAAAGAATCTTCCTACAGAATCTTCCTACAATGATAGACGAATTTGCCCTCCTCCTTTCAACTATGTTGGTGTCCTTAGGAGGCTGAACGATTGAAAATTGTCAAAGAAAAAGGAGAAAAAAATTACTGCTTAAATTGCTGTGCTGGCACTTTGCAATAAATAAGTGGCTTTAAGTTGAAGTTTGGGCACTCCAGCTCCAAAAGGTTCGCCATCACTGCAATATACCGTAAGTACTGGTGCCAGTAAAGACTACCTACTGATTGAAAAGAACAGCATGCATTGAGATGACAGATTCCCCAATGTGTATTACACATTGCCGTCGTCCACAGTTCAAAGTTACAAATAGACCAATAACGGCATGGCTGTTCAGTCTGATGATAACCATCAAAATTGTGTGACCATTGGCCACTGTGAGGTACAAAGTTGCAGACGGGATGGTCTAATGCATAGTTCTGATCCAAAGGTTATTGGAGGATGTTAATGTGGGGTTACTCTGATCCCCAGGTTCCAATGATATAGCTAAGTCTGCTTTATGGATTGCTTTTTCATTTCCAGAGAGTTGGGACATGGGATGGGACATGCACTGTACACTATATAATCATAGAGTAGCAGCTCTCAACATCCGCTCATCGGTAGGTGACAAGTGTTTAACTGCAGGTAATCTGATTTCCACAACCTTTCCAATTTTGTATAAGTCATTGTGTAAGGATCACTTATCATCCTAACTGGACCCGCAGCATTTTGCCACTTTTGTAAAATTTATTATATTACAGGTTACGTACAAGATAAGGTCTGGAGGTTTGTTCTTAAGTTGAATTTGTATGTAAGTCGAAAATTGTATATTTTATAATTGTTGATCCAGACAAAAAAAATTTTGGCCCCAGTGACAATTGGAGTTTAAACTAAACTTAAACTTAAATTTTTTTGCTGTAATGGGACCAAGGATTACCAATAAAGCTTCATTACAGACACCCTACAGCTGTTCGTTGCAGTCTGGGACTATAGTAAAGCATCCAGAGACTTCACCAGAGGTCAGAGGGGTCTGTCTGTAACTATGGGTTGTCTGTAAGTCGGGTGTCCTTAAGTAGGGGACCGCCTGTACTCTGATTTTAAAAAATATATAATCTGAAAGTTTACTTTAATGATGATTCTCAACCATGTAAACCACTTCACGAAGGGAAAGGTGAAATTACTGTACTACAAACATACCGGTTTATACGGGCTGGATTCCAGGTGAACATAATCTATTACAATCTGCATAAATGTTTTACATCTGCTAGTAATGTGAACATTTGTTAGATAGATATCTTGCCTGTTGCTCCACATTACTCCACAGTAGCAAGGAAGTGGCCAGTAACATCTCAATGAGTGATCAATAATTCAAAGAATGTTAATTAAACAGAAGCAATCGGACCAGAAGCACTTAGAAGTCCTGGGCTTATCACAGTTTGACAGATTAAGAATTGTTGCATTTCAGGATTTTTCCTGGAATAATCAATAGCCACTGTAATTGTTACAATATAGTGAATGTAAACTCATGCTTCTTTCTATTTCTCTCCTGTGACCCGGAATGAATGAAAATGATGTTATGACTGGGATGTATTGGCCTTGAAAACCCAACTTTCTCCTATTGCTGAAGCAAAGTCTGAAAATATAAAGCAAACCCGCCATGAATATTGGTAATAGAATTACTGCATATTTATGAGGAGAAGAGAAAGAATCCTGTTATTGGAGTGCTAAGATTTATTCTTTATGAATAGACTATAACGCACACTGTTATTGGAACGCTAAGATTTATTCTTTTGTTTACTTTGTACTCAGTGTATATATAATAGTTGTCAAGCAAATATTCTTGTAACCAGGATAGGAGATGATAGAAGGAAGTAGAGGGAAGGATAATTTAACAAGCACAAGGTGTCTCATTTGCTCATAATCATTATGCTTCTTGGACATTAATACAACATTTTCTCAGTGTTTTTTTCTATATCTTTTTTAAGTTGTTTTGCCTCTGTTCACTAATTTCTAATGTACGTAATTAATTATGAGAAGCTTATAATCATGAAAGAAGGGGGTGGAAAGCTTATAATTTATACCAGTGTGAGAGAACAAAGACAATGGAGGAATGGAAAAGAGAAGAGAAAGAAATTGAGTAGAAATATGCTATATATATTATATATAAGAGCCATTTCTTTATTTACAACATGAGCTTTTAAAGTCTTTAAAAAGTTTGGAAATTGAAAATGAACACTTATTGGAAGAATCAATTTAAGAATCCATTTAATAATAATAGTAATAATAAATTTTTTATTGTCCCCCAAAGAGGGGATAAGAATATGTCACAACCGGTTAAACAGACAATTATATAAAATAAAGTAAAAAGATCAATACTTTAAAAAAATGGAAAAAAAAAAAATCAGCCCATCCTATACCGCTCACTTAATACTCAGGTCGAGCACCTATACTCTTATACAATACATATAACAACTAGATCTGCGACCACCAATTTTAACCCATATATTACACCACATTTTTCATATTTAACAAATGGAAAGTACTCGGCACAAATGATTTTTTATATCTATCTGTCCTTATTCTAATTTCTTTAAGTCTGCAATTAAAACTGGTTCTCTGCAATTGTAGTTGGTTGTGCAGTGGGTGAGTCACATGGTTATCGTGCAGATAAATTTCTTAAGTAACGACAGAGGAGCACACTCTCCCATGGTTCAATTTTTTCACCATTTTTTCACTAACATAGGTCTCCAGCAGACGAACAGGGGCCCCAAGAACATACCCCGTATAGTATTGAACTCAGTACTACCGACTGAGTACTCAGGAGACTATTTTTAACAGCAAAAGCTCTTAATGATCATAGGAAGAAAAATTCCCTGTTGCCTTCCTATATGCATGATCTACTTGAGACTGCCATTTATCATCAATCATTAAACCTAGATAATCCTTCACGCGTTAAATTTCCACGCCATCTACAACTAATGGTTCAATCCAGTACCTCTTATTTCTTGCAAAATAAACTATGATTTCTTTAGTTTTTGAAAGATTTGACTTTAAGCTATTTATCGCACACCGAAAAATTCTCCCATAGAAGTCCTGTACCCCATGTCTCCACCATCTTTTAGCAGTCCCACCAAAATCGTGTCATCTGAGTATTTTTGTACAAAACATTCGGTTTGTCATTTCTGCGAAAGTCTGCTGTATAAACAGAGAACAAAAAACAGCGAGAGAACTGTCCCCTGTGGAACTCCAACGCAGGACAAAACTTCACCTGACCAGTGACCCCTTGTGTTCTCTGGTCCACAGATAAATTTTCCAATTTATCCGCTAGGCGCTGTGACACGATAGAATAGACCCTTTCTAGTAAATATAGCAATTCAGCATCAGTCCCTAGGCCCGGCCGATAGGCAAATGGGAGTGGGTCCACTGCACTTTCATAATAAGTGCCGTTAAAGGGGTTATCGAGTTATAAAAAGTTACTTATGGCCTGGCTGGGACGGGCTATTTAAAAATAATAAACGTGTACTTACCTCCTCCGGCGGCGCCGTGGTCCGTTTTATCCATGCCCATGTTTGTTTACAGGGGCACAGAAGCCGGGCACAGGGTGTTTCCGGCTGGCGATGTTCCCGTATCCTCCCATCCGTCCCTATCTCTCAGCGTTGTAAGCGCTGGGAGATGGTGTCGGATGGGAGCTTCCAGCCGCCCTTGTAAACAAACGGCACACAGATCAGATGCCCCTGGCGTGGGACATCTGCAGCGCCAGAGGAGTTAAGTACACGTTTATTATTTTTAAATAGCCCACCCCAGCCCGGCCCTAAGTACATTTTTATAACCGGAAAACCCCTTAAGGCAATTGGTCTGTAATCATTCAAATTTATTGGCATCCTAACCTAACTCAAGGGGTCTATAGTGGTTGTCTTCCATAATTTTGGTATGTATGCAGTGTCTAAATTCTTGTGCACAGTGGGCTCAATTCTTAACAACATGTACGAACCAGATGCCTTTCTCAATTTGATTCTTTTAAGCTGTTTTTGGACCTCCCCCATTTCTATGATACCAATGGCACCCACTGCCTTTTCGGCAACCACTAGATTTCTCTGACCTTTAACCGGTCCAGATGGGCCAACTTCTCTCTGCATATCACAACCCGCACCAGCCTCTAGTGTAAATCTATTGAAAAAACTATTTAATTCTTCAGCCAGTTTCATACTACCGTCTACTTGCCCAGATTTAGATGGTAACCCTGTTATTGTTTCCAGACCTTTCCATACTTCCCTGGAGTCACCCTCAGACAATTTTCTCTCTAATTTGTCCCTATACTGTATCTTACATTCTTTAATTTTTTGTTTGACCTCCTTAGACACCACTTGAAAACTAGCTTCATCCTTATTACAAAAAGCCTGACTGCTTTACTTGCCTGATTGCAAGTAAATGTTTTCATTCTGAATTCATGGTTTGTTATTTTGATATAATTTTATAGTTTTCTCAGTCACTGTATTTTTTACGCAAAAATTGATGTAATCTGTAATGTGCACACAGCCATCTATGTTCTCCTTACAGTTGTCCAGAAATATGCCCCAGTCTGTGTTTTCAAAACAGGCCCTTAGTTCTTCAAGAACAGAGTCTGACCACTGACACATAGTTCTGGTAACAGCGGGACACTGTTACCTTACTGGGCAATACGTCGGCCGGAGGTATATAAAATTGTGATCCAAACAGCCTAGAGGCGCCATCAAGACTGGCTTGTAGGTACTAGCAGCATTTGCAAACAAAACATTTCACCTTGTGTTGGCACCGTTATATATTGCTCAAATTTTGGTAGTACAGGAGTTACTCCTGTTACTAAAAAAAGAGCATCTGTATATTGACTCTGTAAAACGCCCACTTCCGATGATAGCAACTCATTGGCTATGGCTCCATTTCCTGATGGTGGAATATAAACTAATACCACAATCACAGCCTGGAAATCTCTCAGTAGATAACCTGGTCTTAAAACTAATGCTAGCAACTCTATGTCTGGTGAACACATTTTACTGTGTACTGTAAAATGGTTACCATGACACTAGGTGGCATTGATGTAGACCATTAATCCACCACTTTTTTTTTACCACTTGCGCTGTTCCTATCCACCCTTACCACAGCAAAAGCAGGTAATGATAGAACATTATCAAGGATATTTTCACATAGCTAAGTGCTGATAGATCTGTTTTACTGAAACATGGCTAACAATGTCTTATCGGTCAACATAGAATGCAGTTCATCCATTTTATTAAAAATTGACCAAACATTCCCTGTCAGAACAGATAGGAAAAATGGTCTCATCCCTCTCTTCAAAAGTTTTTGTCTAATTCTGGCCCTGCATCCTCTATAGCATCTCTGTACACATGCCAGGACCCAGTATGAGTTTAGCATAGTGGGGACACTGTAAATAGAGACAACAGACAGGACAGTGAGCCCCTAGCTCCAGTCCCCCAATGGCCCTGCCTGGTTGCCTTTGTGTATCCTATTTTTACATTGTCTACAAAGACAATCCCTTCCTAGATTACTGTGCAGACACTTAAGAAGACAATCAAGCAGAGACATACAAGGGGGTGGTAAACAGTTCAGGTCACAACTGAAAAAGCATCAACATTAAGACTACAGCAAACCACACCGGACAGCAAGGAATTAGCTGTGAGCAGGATATTTATAATACGGAGATAACAGGTGGTAGGAGGAGGCACATCACAGTCACATGTTGTTAACTCTTTCTGGTCCAGAGCCTGGCTGCAGAGAGACAGGTGTGGTGAATACATCTCACAGGCAGCTACTAAAACTGCCGGACGAGATTAAATCACAGGAACAGTCAGCATTTCCTCAATCTATTAGAGTAAATTGAAAAAGACACTGATACAGATAGCTTTCCTCCCAAAATAAAAAATATTGTTTCTAATGGGACACTGATGATCTTGCTGTTTTTTGTTTAGTCTTAAGCGGTTGTATAAAAGAATAAAAGATGTAATTCTTAAATAGCCATTAAAGATCTTGTGCTGCTCCAGTTGCATATTCCTTTTACTCATTTGGTGTTTTAATTCTTATTAAAAGTTATTTTCATTATTGCAGGACAAACTAAAAACATGGAGATTGCTTATCTGTAAAGCAAATTTAGCCCACTCATGCCGATATTCCCAAAACCCACAGAGTTCAAGGGCATGTTTAGGTCAGATTCCCCTTCAACACATGTCATCTCACAGATTTATTCACTTTTATCCCACGGCTCAGATATATCAGCTTTCATTTGGTAGGAACTGGGAGAGGGAGTTGGGTAAACCTAAATCAGAGGAGGAACGGCAGCGCTTTTTCCTTTTCACCCACAAAGTGTCTTCTGCATGTGCAGGAATACAAGATCGTGTCAAGATGGTACTTGGTACCAGCAGTACTCCACACAGCCTTTCCATCTGTCTCGTACTCCTGTTGGCACTTTTGCACAGAGCGAAGACACATGTTGCATATCTGGTGGACCTGCGCTTCCAGACGTTCTGGGATCAGGTGTTTGCAGCATATATGCAGATCACAAGTAAGCAGCAACCACATTCCGGGTCCTATAGGTCTACAAAAGAAAAGTCTTCTGTGGTTCTGCCTGATCGCAGCTAGAGCAGTGATCCCCCGACACTGATGCTCCACAGCCTGCCCGTAACGGAATGGGCTCAAGAGATGTTGATTTTGTCTTGCATGGAGGAATTGATAGTAGTGGAGCTGGATGCATAAGAGGGATATCTGAAGGTGTGGGTCCCAAGGCTAGAGTTTACAGATTCTCCGGGGTTCAGGGTTCTATTTGAACCCAAGCAACCATGCAACCCTTGTGTCTTTGATTTTCTAAAACAAATTTGCCCATTTTATTACTCTCTTTTGGATCTCTTTTCCCCCTCCCTAGTGTGCTTTTCCTAATTTATGTGTCTATAGAGTGGTTACCTGTTGGTTTTGTTCTAAGTTTTCCATATTAATAGCCTATTGACAAGAGGCACTAGAATCATTGTGAAAGGGGCAGCTGTCCATACTACGACTCCAGGTCAGTGAGAAGCTCATTGGATGCTTAGACTCTCAACATAGAAAATGGCAGCTAGCTAGAGTTCATTCACAGTGGCAGATGTCTATAGCCATCGATGGAGGAAGCCACAGCATGCCGGAAAATCCAAAGTATAAAGGCTTTATTTACATAGAAGGCATAGAATTCGCGACGTTTCGATTCACAATGAATCTTTCTCAAGCAGAACCTTTGGCTGCGAGCACCCAACTATTTGAACTCATGTGCAGGTTTTTTTTGATTGCTGTCTTTCTTTCCTTCTTTTTGAGATGTCTATAGCCGCCATCATGCAACACCTTAGAACAGCGGGAGGATACGGATACCTCCTATAAGGTTGTCGTATCTTAGGGATCATAGCATCTCAGTCACCCATCTCTTATCACTAGATGCCTTGCAAAGTTTTAGGGTCAAAAGACCAAGTGTAGAAAAAAGATCTTTCCCTTTCACTGACTAATATCTCTATGTGCCCAGCCACATTCTATACTATTCTTTTCTTCGTATGTCATTCAGTAATGGCAATAATTACATTGTTCGAAGGATGTAATGTCTATTGTTTTGTTTATTGTTAAATGTTTACGAATAAACTGATTCAATATAAAAGTTATTTTCATTTTTTATTGCGAGAGGTGGGTGGTTACAACCACTTTTAAAGGAAGTCTACCGTCAAAATCAAGCACAATAAACCACATTCACTGATAAAACCAGGTACCGTGACTGTGGTAATCTTTTTATATTTGTTATTTATGGCTTCCTTCTTTCAAAGATCAACTTTTAAAATTATGCTATTAAGCCTGAGGGCTACCTTAGCCCCTTTATTATCTAGCTTTACAGAACGTTACACTGTCTCACCCTCCCTCCAGCTCCCTCAGTGTTTGTGCATTGAGAACTTCCTCTTATTCTGGAAAAATAAAAGAAATTATGAAACCGCTAAACAAGCCTATAATGCTCACTTAACTGAAGCTGCCATATGTAAACATTGTCATATACAGGGGATCCTTCTGTCTGTCTGCATGTATGGGACATCCACCCTACACAAGTGAAAGCACACACCATAAAATGTCTACTACCATGTTATCTTTTGTGTAGTAATCCGAAATCTTGTGATGAATATGTGACTGCTGCAGCCACAGGTGGATTTTTTTTCTTCCAAAACTTTTGAAATTTTAGGTGTAGCCAAATTTTTGAAAAACTCTTAAGAAATCAGTAGTTGACTATAGTCAGCTGTCATGTTCTAACATATACCTTCTGATGTGTATTTCTGTAAAGTTGCTTCACTCTCAAAGCTGCTGTAAGAATACTAAACTGGTGCAAGTCCCTGCTTCCTCTCCCTCTACATAAATACTCTATGCAATCTGACACCACAGCAAGACAGCTATCATAATGGAATTTAGATAACTTTACATAACACAGATATACTCGAGTATAAGCCTAGTTTTTCAGCACCAAAAAATGTGCTGAAACCCCAAAATATAGGTTTTACCAGGTTTTTGTGGTAAAATTAGGGGCCTCGGCTTAAACTTGGGTCGGCTTATACTCGAGTATATACGGGTTATATATTTAGGTTAACATAAAACGCTATAAAAATGGGTTATCACCTTCATTGTACTGACCCATAGAACATAAGTAGCATGTTATCTATGCAATAGTGTATAAAAGATATCAATTACAGAAAACATTTTATTTGCATTCTCCTCCCATAAAAAAGTAAGCAAAGTTTAATAAGAAAAATTCATTAAAAAATCCTCACTTTTGTCAGTGCAGATTTTTTAGGCATTGGACCCACACCAAGTGCCTTAGATATCCAGCAACTAAGTGTGTAAGCACCAACAACTCTTTTTTCCACTGTTAGAATAAAATTTAATCCATTGGGTATTGCAAGGTCACTCTTTGAAGGTTTTTTCTTTGCTATTATCTTAGGGGCTCAACAAATGCGACATAGCACCTAAATCTTTTCCTGCTAAATCTGTCCTCTAAATAACCTTCCATTCCAAGCCCTGCCCCTACATTACTGCATTCTAGAGAAACTTGTCAACAAACTATGGGGTAATTTTTTTCTTCAACACCATGTAAATGTAGCAATTTGGGGACCAAAGCAATGTTTTTGGAAGAAAACTAATTCATTCATTTGGGCTAATCATTTCTATGAAACATCGTTGTTGATAAAATGCTCAATATACCCATGGTAAATTCTGTGAGTGGTGTAGTTTCACAAATATGGTCATTTGTTGGGGGTTTCTACTGTTCTAGTACCAGACAAACTTTTCAAATGGGCCATGGCATCTGAAAATAAAGTCACCAAAATCTGCCCTCTAAACGCTCTATAGCTCTTCTTCCCTTCTGTTCCCTCTTATAGGCCCATAAAGTGTTTTTTTTCTATCCACATATGAGGTATCACCATGCTTCTTTTATCATAAATGAATGTGTACATTTTAGAGCAAAATATACATCTTGTCAAAACTTGTAAATCCCATAAAAAACTTCCATTTTGTTTTAATACATGTTAGAATCTGAGGGTTAACAATAGGTTTAGGGTTGCAGATTTAAAATGGGGTAAATTATGGGGAGTTTCTAATAACCAGATCTTTTCAAAGCCATATAAATATGAATAGATCTCTAGAATAATGGCAAATGAAATTATCTTAAAAAATTGCAACTACATTTTCTTAATAAAGCACAAAAGTGCAAAATGTCTCAAAGGTGAAATGAGCTGTGTCCTGAAGGGGTTTGCCCATGAAAGAAGGTTCTCAAATTTTAATCCCCTAGTGATGTTTACACAATAAAGATCACTTTTGACCCCTCACTTTGCAATTTTACCGTTTTATTGCTGTTTTAGATACTATAACTCAGGGGACACTTCATGATTCCTCTGTGCTGTGAGATGATGTGTCCTGACAATGTGCTTAGATTATGAGGGTACAGGTTTATCTTCACTTATTTATTTAGCTTCTAAACAGTCTACTAGTATCTGACACATAGAAATAGAGAGATGAGAAAGATCAGAGTCATGAGATAGACATTCAGCTCTGCTACTACTGAGTCAGCACTGCAATGTCACCGTCTCCCCTGGGATCCAGAGCTTATTTTGTTTGTAGAGCAACTGCTGTGTCATCTCCACGCTGCTAGAAGTACAAACACAACTGAACCATTAGGTGCCTGTGTCTATATTGTGCTGTCTGCCTTCTACCCTTCCCCCTTCTGTTGCAATGTAGGATAAGCTAGAGGGAATTGCCAAACCATAGTCAGAAGATTTACAGTCGGATTTAGGAACCAACAAAATTGTAAATAGCAGGGCTCACCTGTCTGTGAAATGCTGTATTATTGTTAATAACACTGAATTAGAGAATGTGTTATTTTGTTATCTGAATATATTTAAGAATCTTGTCTCCGTAGGAATACCCCAAGGGGTTTAGAAAGATATTTTCTTGTAGTCAATTTAATTTAATGTTTGCTAAAAAGTTAGTTTTTCTCTACAAAAATGGAGTGAGTGGTATAAAATATAATGCAATACAAAACTATTTTGTGCCAATACAATCCAAAAAGTTACAAATATCCTATTTTTGAAACTTTAAAACACTTGAAGTCTATACCACAAAATATTGTATATATATACAGGTAGTCCCCGGGTTACATACAAGATAGGGTCTGTAGGTTTGTTCTTAAGTTGAGTTCGCATGTAAGTCGGAACTGTATATTTTATCATTGTAATCCCAGCCAGAACTTTTTTGGTCTCTGTGACAATTGGATTTTAAGAATGTTGGGTTGTCATAAGAATCAATATTAACAGTAAAGCTTCATTATAGACACCTTTGATAACTGTTATGGCTGTTTACTGTAGCCTAGGACTAAAGCACAATAAATTACCAACATCCAGAGGTCCGTTTGTAACTAGGGGTCGTATGTAAGTCGAGTGTTCTTAAGTAGGGGACCACCTGTATATATATATATATATATACATATATATATATATATGAAGTTCAGATGCAATGTACTTTTAAATGTTCATATCTACATCAAACAAACAGGTTAACAATTGAATTCAAATCTTTTGTTGCATTCAGTTGTAATAGCGATTAGCAGTGCATAGCGGTTCCTGATAGGATAGCACATAGAAATTTCCTAGTGTTTTGAAGCAGTGAAGGGACAATATTTACAATCAGTTTTGTTAGATTTTTACTCTATAATTCTATATAATTATCACTGTTGACCCTAAAAGCCTTTATGTTTTGTGTAAATACGGGAAACTGAACATATGTAGAGATGCTATTCTGAGCAAACCATTCAAAGCAAATCTTCAGCCATTAATGCTTCCTACTTCTGAGTCAATTCATTACACAACACATTTGATGGAAATACTGTGTGCCTCAAGCTAATTTTATAGTCTTCCACTGAGCCATTACTTAGAGTTTATCATCAAACAGCAATTTGACCTCATTTACAGTTTCTTAACTTTTTTTTTCTTGTATGAGCAACTTTTCAGATCTATGTTGTGCATCTCTGTACTGATCAGAACAGATGAAGTGTGGTACTGAACATTAAACCATGATCCTACATTAAAGGCCTCTAAATGTATGTATATATGTATTTACACTCACCGGCCACTTTATTAGGTACACCATGCTAGTAACGGGTTGGACCCCCTTTTGCCTTCAGAACTGCCTCAATTCTTCATGGCATAGATTCAACAAGGTGCGGGAAGCATTCCTCAGAGATTTTGGTCCATATTGACATGATGGCATCACACAGTTGCCGCAGATTTGTCGGCTGCACATCCATGATGCGAATCCCCCGTTCCACCACATCCCAAAGATGCTCTATTGGATTGAGATCTGGTGACTGTGGAGGCCATTTGAGTACAGTGAACTCATTGTCATGTTCAAGAAACCAGTCTGAGATGATTCCAGCTTTATGACATGGCGCATTATCCTGCTGAAAGTAGCCATCAGATGTTGGGTACATTGTGGTCATAAAGGGATGGACATGGTCAGCAACAATACTCAGGTAGGCTGTGGCGTTGCAACGATGCTCAATTGGTACCAAGGGGCCCAAAGAGTGCCAAGAAAATATTCCCCACACCATGACACCACCACCACCAGCCTGAACCATTGATAGAAGGCAGGTTGGATCCATGCTTTCATGTTGTTGACGCCAAATTCTGACCCTACCATCCGAATGTCGCAGCAGAAATCGAGACTCATCAGACCAGGCAACAGTTTTCCAATCTTCTACTGTCCAATTTCGATGAGCTTGTGCAAATTGTAGCCTCAGTTTCCTGTTCTTAGCTGAAAGGAGTGGCACCCGGTGTTGTCTTCTGCTGCTGTAGCCCATCTGCCTCAAAGTTTGATGTACTCTGCGTTCAGAGATGCTCTTCTGCCTACCTTGGTTGTAACGGGTGGCGATTTGAGTCACTGTTGCCTTTCTATCAGCTCAAACCAGTCTGCCCATTCTCCTCTGACCTCTGGCATCAACAAGGCATTTCCGCCCACAGAACTGCCGCTCACTGGATGTTTTTTCTTTTTCGGACCATTCTCTGTAAACCCTAGAGATGGTTGTGCGTGAAAATCCCAGTAGATCAGCAGTTTCTGAAATACTTAGACCAGCCCTTCTGGCACCAACAACCATGCCACGTTCAAAGGCACTCAAATCACCTTTCTTCCCCATACTGATGCTCGGTTTAAACTGCAGGAGATTGTCTTGACCATGTCTACATGCCTAAATGTACTGAGTTGCCGCCATGTGATTGGCTGATTAGAAATTAAGTGTTAACGAGCAGTTGGACAGGTGTACCTAATAAAGTGGCCGGTGAGTGTATATGGTAGCATATTCACAGTGGCTTAGTGGTTGGCATTACAGCCTTGAAGCGCTGGGTTCTAGTCATCTGCAATGAGTTTGTATGAGTGGGTTTCCTCCCACACTCCAAAACATACTGGTAGGTTGATTAGATTGTGAGCCCCATGGGGACAGGGACCAATTTGGCAAGCTCTGTATGCGCTATATAAATAAAGGAATTATTTTTATTATTATATTGGCAAGACACACATGAACAGGAGCAACTACACAGTTGGGTACAACATGCCCATCCAATAACACAGTATTCATTTTGAATCACCATACCAAGGGTTAATGTTGCCGGACTAATGCACTGCACTCTTTGGTTTAAGTGACTGTTGTATAACCAAAGTAATTTCTATTAAACAAGAATATATAAATAAATATAGATTATTACTTACCTATTTTGTGTTGACTAAACTCTGGAAGGTTGTAGCTACATGAGGAAATTTTGTTCTTTAGTGATTTCACCAGAACCTTATCAAGATCTTCCAAGGTATACACATTAAAAGCCTAAAATCAATAAGGTACAACATAAATAAGCACATGTAACAATAAGAAGCTCATAAAATGTCCAACATAGCTATCAAGACATGATAACAAATATGGCAAAGTATGGTCACATAGTTACATTGCCACATGGATTTTTTAATAGAAAATGCTTTTTAGCTCCTCTCGTTCTCACTCCTTGCCACTCTCACTCCTTCATCAAATAGTTTCCATTCTGAAATTGCTACCGAATTCCATCTTTCTAGCAAGGTAGATAAAAGCTCACTGAGGTGGCACCTTGTATAGAAATTCCATGAAGAAAGGATGTGGCTAAGTGAGCAGGAGGTAACAGTAGCTAAGACTGATTTTACCCAGTAGAAGCCTGCAGAGGAACAACCTGGTAACATATACAGGATGCAAATGATGTAATGTTCAAAAATGCTTAAAGAAAGCGTACCAACAAAATCAATCATAATAAACCAGGATCACTTACTCATAAATCCAGACGACGTGACTCTTCTTAAATTTGTTATCCATGGCTTCCTTCCTTCTAAAATTAACTTTGCAAATGAGTCTGAGGGGCTCTGGGGGCATTCCTAGAGCCCCTCAGTGATGTTTTTTTACACTTGAGCAGAGCAGGTCTCCTCTCTACTGCACTACCTGCTGCTGCTAGATTACACAGTAAGGGGGAGAAAGGAAAAAGTAGGGAGAGGGGTAACACCTATCGGAGTCCTTCAAGGTCATTAGCATCATTTTAAAAGTTTATTTTAGAAGGAAGAATGCCGCGGATAACAATTATAAGAAGATTACCACAGTCAAGTTGTCTGGATCTATGAGTAAGTCCCCTTGATTTTTACATGCTTGATTTTGGTGTTTTGGTACAGAATATATTAGCAATGGCATAGCAAAAAGTCACATAATGGTTGTTTGCTTTTGCGGTCCTATATATCCCATTTAATATAGGTTTTCCCAAAATGTCTTATATTTTGAACTAATAATTGTTAAAAGATTTCATGTTTAAATATAAATATCATCTGAATTTACACTGTAGTTATTCCAAATGTTTCAGTGTAAATAAAACCAATTCTTTAATTTTATGTCAGGCTTCCAATAATATCATCTTAGGTTATGTTCATACATGCACTGAACTAATAATGTTCAATGAAAGTCTTCTTTTTAGTCATTTCAACACAGATCTTGGTAAGGAATACATACCGTATATACTCGAGTATAAGCCGACCCGAGTATAAGCCGAGACCCCTAATTTCAACACAAAAAACTGGGAAAACCTATTGACTCGAGTATAAGCCGAGGGTGGGAAAAGCATTGGTTACAGCCTCCCAGTATATAGTCTGCCAGCCCCTGTAGCATACAGCCTGCCCAGCCCCTGTAGCATATAGCCTGCCCAGCCCCTGTAGTAGGAAAAAAAATAACACTGTACTCATCTTTCCGACATCCCCCATAGGTCCTCTTCTGTCTCAGACTGTCTCAGACAGAAGAGGACCTACGGGTGACGTCAGAAAGGTGAGTTTTGTCTTTATTTTTTTAGTTGACTCGAGTATAAGCCGAGTTAGGGTTTTTGAGCACAAATTTTGTGCTGAAAAAATAGGCTTATACTCGAGTATATAAGGTAAGTTGTTTTGGTTTATTTGAAGTATAAACCAGATAAGGGAGGTTTCCATTTTGCGGCGTATTTAGCAGGGGTTTTTGGCGCACGCGATCGAGATTTTCGCGCCGGCTTTCATGCGACACAAATCGGGGGGCCGGGCTGTCCGACTGATTCGGACTATTTAACATTTAAATTGTGTAGCAAGCCATGCACTTACATACACCGGGAAGAAGAAGGTGAACTCCGCCGGACCTGACACATGCAGAAGGGACACATGCAGGATTTCCGGCGCATGCTCGTAGTGAATCGTGGCACAATCCATGATTGTCGGACATTCCGGATTGAGGATCGTGGCGTGGACAGGTAAGTAAATGTGCCCAATAGTTTTAACATGTCGCTGGATACACTGACAGGTTTGTGGTGCATTTGAATAGCCTTTATATTAAAACCAACTAATAAGGCAGGCCTGAAGCACAATACAACATGATAATTATTAAATTGCTTTCCTTTCTAGGGAAACTATGTCGTAAGAGACAAAGACATAATTAGCATTGGGAAATCCAACATTGTCTCAGAAATGTACAGCTTTTCTATTTTTAGGGCAGTCACACAAACAACTAAACAAAACTATTGCCATGAAAGTGGATGGAAACTAGTACTAGTACATATGATCGAAGCAATAATTATTGCATTTTATTAGAATCTACATTTTAACACTAATAAGCTGCTATCCTGAAAATAATAATGCACAATGTATGTGTAAAAGTTACATTATTTTATTAACATTTATTAACATTTATTATTAACACGTTAGTTAGGTTAATTGATATAAAACTGAACAACTTTGTGAACTTTTTTCAATTTGCCCCATGCAATAAATTATTCTGACTATAAAAGCAGCATATCCAAACATGGCTAAATCCTATACTTACAGTCCATTGGTGCTTTTTAGACAACCTCTTTAGCATTATTTTAAACATTGATTTTAGAAGGAAGGAGCCCATGGATAAGAAGATTATTACAGGTACAGGGCCTGGATCTATGAGTAAGTGTCCCTGGTTTATCCATGCCTGGTTTGATGGCAGATTTTCTTTTAAGTGGTTGCCCAATTTTCTCTATAGATGATATTTGTTTGACAGGAAAGTGTTACAATGTTAATATTTTTATTTTATACAACCACATTTATTTTAGTTAAAGTAATCCTTTAATTCACTTTATTTTAGCTCAATTGGTTGGTAGTTTTCTACATGTGGATAGATATAGAAGAAAAAGAAACACATGCAGCAACTAGAAATAACCTGCTCTCATTACGATTTTGGTCAGCAGAATCGGAGAGGGTGTGGGAGGTAAATGAGGGGGAAGTGTGCAGGGGGATGGGGAGGGCAACCTATAGAAAAAGTAAAGGAAGCTATTGGGGGGCTGCTGGTAGGAATCTAAGGCAGTCCTTGGCTTATGTACATGATAGGTTTTGTAGATTTGTTGAATTTGGGCAGTTCAATTGGTAATTTTTTATTTTTAAGTGTAACTCCAGAGAAAGTAATTTTTTTATGCTTGTGACAATTGGATTTTCAGAATTTTTTCATAAACAAGGATTAACAATAAAGCTTCATTGCAGACATCTTTTGATAACTCTAACAGTTGACTATTGCAGATATTGCAGACTAAAGTTACCAGCAAACTGGACCAGAGCTCACTGTGGGCAAAGAGGTTGATTTGTAACTAGGGGTCATCTGTAAGTCGGGTGTTATCAACTCAAGTACTGTCTGTATTAGAACATGGTAACAAGTACAGTACTCCTGAGACCCTGGTGGAACGGAGAAGCAATTTTGCTGTTAATTTAAGAGGATCTCTTCAGTGAACAGAAGAAGGTACTTATTTCACTACTTGAAGGGGTAGGATAGAGAAACAGCTTTGATGGGAAGAAGATCTAGAGGCACTGCTAGTACAAATATCAAAAAGCAACGCAGTGAAATCATGCAAAGAAGGGGCCTTAGGTGACACATTGCAGGTCCCTGAGGGGGCAGTGGAGTTGTTAACATCTGTTCCTTAAAGTAATTGTATGTGCCCTCTATGTGATGCATGTGTGAAACCTGCTGCATATGCTTGCTGGAATGACTGTCCCTAACGCTGAGCAGCGGAACTGAACTGACATTCCGAGTTCAGTTCCGTTACTTAGTGACTAGTCATCTTGCCTACAGTGAGTTTAACTGATCAAAGTCACTTGTTTGAAGTTATCTCTAGTGATGTCTGCCTTCCTGCTACATATGTATATGTATATATATGTATGCCCCTGCTTAAGAGCACTTTTTTAACACTGAAAGAGAAAAACCACACTAAAACTACAGTAGAGGTGAAAAAGATAATAAAACATCAAAGTTGCAAGATCACATTGACTTGTACGGTGTGGGGGGGGATGTGAAATTATCATTCAACTTATTAAGGACTATGGTAATTATCGTCTTTAGGACACAATTTTCTATTTTTGCAAGTGTTCTTCTAACAGCCCTAAGTTTTTCATTTTTCGGGCTAGCAATGGGATTTATGTGGCTTTTTGGGGTGAGAAATATATTTATTTTTTTAATTTTTGTGGTGTGACTTTTTACTTCAAACTAAATTTTAGGCTTCAATTTGAAAGAAAGGTTAAAAATCATGTGCTTTATGTACTCTACATAAATTTTGATATATCACGTATGTTTTTGGGTAACTGCGTGACATATAAGGTAATATATGGAGGAACGAAACCATTTTTGAGGTATATATATTTTTATTTATTTATTCATTTTTTAACTTTTATTTATTATTGCTTATTTTTATTTTTTGTCCCTGAGAGCTCAGATCTTTGGGGAATTTATTTTCTCATTAACTTTTTTTTTTTTTTATATATATATATAGTTTTATTTTATTTGCATATAAAGGAACAGACAAACAAACAAATGACTGGCACGCAGGCCATTTAACATAAAAACATATGTGTGCATACATGAGTTATTAGACAATACATTCCTAGCTGCTTTGCTTCAATAAAGTTCCACCTTGTTATTATAAACGGCATCGTATTTAAGTAATTATGACTTCAGAGAATTAAGAACTCTAAAAGCAAAGCAGATTTGAGATGGTAAAAATATATTTTTTTTAGCATATTTACTTCCCTTAAATTTAGATTAGTCCCCATCTGGCTAAGGTACCCTTGAGCTGCTCTGTAAGATACCATTGGGTCAGTGTGAAAGGTTCCATTAAATCAACCCTTTCCTGTACGGTAAAGTACTTTACAATGAATAGCCTCCACTTTTTAAAAAGCTTGCCCGCCAATTTGGACTTACAGCGTTCTGCATCCAGCCTTTCTGTATGAAAGAGTTTTTTCATCTGTTCTATTACCTTGTTCCCTGTGGGAACATTAGGTTCCAGCCATTGTTGCAGCAATGACCTCTTGGCCACCAGGCACAGCACGTGAAATAATTTTGGCAACCAACAGAAATTCTGGAGGCTCTCGTCATCTTGTTGCGTGTCATAATGGAACACATAAGTCATTGGGTCCATGGGTATTGCTCTCTTCCATAGGACCTCTCCTATTTCCCGGATTTGCTCCCAAAAGACCTGTGACTTCACGCACAGCCACAAACCATGGTATAGGTCTGTACCTGGTGTCTGGCATTTTGGGCAGGCCGTCAACCTTTGGGGGTTGGTTGGGGATGGTGGGAGGTTAAAAGCATATATTGCCCGGTGTATAATTCTGAAGTGTGTGTCTCTCCACACTTGGTTCACTACAGCTGAGCATAGGACCTGCCACCCTTTCAGAATTTTGTCTGCTGTCTCCTCCCCTCCCAGTTGTGCCACCCACCCTGAGAATGATAGGTCCTCCTTCTCCATCCTCCTCCTAAGTGCCTTATACAAGAGCGAGATCCCTCCCTTGCGTATTGACATGGGTAAGATATTATCAAATTGGTTTTGACCTGCCTCCTGTGCCATATCTCTAACCGCATCCATACAAAAATGCTTGACTTGTGCGAACTGAAAGAATTGGGGTCCCTCCAGGTCATAGTTCCCTATCAGTTCCTCTCTAGTCAGCCACCTATGTTCCTGTTGGTGTAAAAGATCCTTAACTGTATGTATCCCTTTGTTTCTCCATTCCACAAATAGCCTACTCTGGCGTCCCTGAGGGAAGCAGGGATGGTTCCACAAGGGGAGGTGTTTAGATATTAGCCATGGCAGATGCAAGCCCTTACGTATCGCTTTCCAAGCTGCGAGTGTATCTCTAAATGTCGCGGATTGTTTGATTGTAGCAGGTTGCTTCCCTATGGGTACGTGAAGAAGTGTTCTCAAGTCCCATGGGGAGCAGTATTCCTTCTCTAAGGTTACATCTGAGTAATGGTTAGTGTCCTTTAGCCAGTCTATAATATGCCTGAGGAGACATGCTAGGTTATATCGTCTTATGTCTGGGAGACCCATTCCCCCTTTATCTTTGGGGACCATCAGTTTTCGTAAACCTATGCGTGGGCGCTTCCGCCACCATAAAAAGTGTGTGATCACCTTATGTAGAGACATGACATCTTTGTGTTTGATCAATAAGGGGATGGTCTGCATGGGGTATAGTAACTTAGAAAGGCTCATCATTTTAACTAATTGATTTCTGCCTAGAAGCGACAGATTGTGCCAGTGTTTTAGTTTCTTAGCTAACTTAGCAAAGAGCGGTGGATAATTCAGCGTATAGAGAGAGTCCGGTGTCCTTCCTATCTTAATACCCAAGTAACGTATCCATGTTGGAGCTACTGGTATGTCGCATATGGATGTTCCCTGGGGCAAGTGGGGGGGTCGTCGTGGTCCTAAGAATAAAATCTCACTCTTTGTTAAATTAACTCTGAATTCTGAGAAACTACCAAATTCCTCGAATATTTGCATCACCCTTGGCAAGCCAGCCACCGGGTCCTCGAGGAACAACACTATGTCGTCTGCGAAAAGGGCAACACGAAGGGTTGAGTTCCCAAGTTTTATCCCATTGAGTTCCGAGGATTCAGCCAAAAGTCTTGCCAGTGGTTCCACTGCAATATTAAATAATAAAGGCGAGAGCGGACACCCCTGGCGTGTACCTTTTAGTAAGGCAAATGGTTTTGAAATAAATCCTGGGGTGTTCACCCGCGCCCAGGCCCCACTGTACAGCACAGACAGATAATCTCGGAATGAACCTATGAACCCCATATTATCGAGCACCTGCCCTAGCCACTCCCAGCACACATTGTCGAAAGCTTTTTCTGCTTCGATAGTGACCAGGGCAGGCGCTCTCTTCCCCTCTGGGCGGTGGGATGCAACGTCCCTCATTAACTTTTTTATTACATTTATGTTTTCCACTGGGGTTGCTCTTCAGGGTCTAGATAGACCAGGCAGTAGAGCATATGCTTTCTGCAAAGCTCTGTGTGTTTTAGGGTTGTGTATGGGAACAGAAGAAGACAAAAACATTAAAGGGAACCTATCATCAGAAATTGGCCTAATAAACTACTGCTAGTATATTGTCAAGCAGCGTAACACATACTAGTTTTTCTTTCATTCATGGTCCAGTGTGAAGGCTTCATCCAGAAAATCAACTTTGAAGTGAGAAAATTGGTTGGATAAGATCAAGGAGGTGGAGAGTTTAACACTGAAGTCAAGGTGGGAGCTCTGGATGTCTCTCCTCTGTGATTGACATCATGCATCGGACTTCAGGAGATCTGGTGTCTCTGGATGCAGGACCATCAATTACAGTGATGGGGGCTTTTTTGAGTAAGAGAGAGCTTGACTTTACTGTTAAAATCTCCTCCACTTTGACTTCATATAATCAAGTTATATCTCACTTCAAAGTTGATTTTCTGGATGATGCCACCACACTGGTTCATGAAAGAAACATGGTCTGGAATGTGTTTGGCTGCTTGGCAACATACTGGTACTGGTTTATTAGATCAATTTCGGATGACAGGTTCCCTGATGATAGAGTGCTTCTCTCTTCTTCCATTGGGTCCCTTGCAGATGCCTAAAGTGGGGGGATAGTCATTCAACTACCCGTTTGCTTGAGAAGATGCCTAAAGCCTGCACCATAAATATGATATGGCGCAGGTTTTAAGGATCCGAACCGCCAATGGTAAATATACAGCTGGCGGTCAGGAAGCAGTTAACTAAATTAAGTTATATGCAAATGTACAACTTAATGTACAAAGGGATTGATCTGAAATGCCCAAAAAAAATGTCAGGTCTCTTTTATGCTTATACAGTAGTTCTAGTAGTTATAATAGTATAATAAACAGCTCAGATCATTTTTTTTTCTCAGCTAAAAATCAATGTCATGTCATCTGCTATCAAATCAATGGCTTCTCCGAAAATAACTACAAAACCAGAGCTGCTTTTCTCCCCGACTCATCTCTATGTGGCACCTTTTCAGTCTGCAAAGATGTATTCACTATTTGATTTTATTGCCATGAGCAAAGCACAGCTTTTACTTGATTGACAGGATTCTCAGTGACCTTTTACAGTTGCATTGGACTTCCTGGTAAAATCTCAAATGTGTTCTTATATTTCATGTTCCAGTGGCTTAACTCTGCAGCAGCAATTTCACCAGTCAAACTCAGAGATTCCTTAATTGTAGTTGATGTATGCTGCTGTCTATCTTTTGTTTCATCAACCTGAATCCCGACACATTCAGAAAAAATAGTTTTATATTTCCTTCTCGCATTAAAAAGTGTAAATATTGTAACAGGATTATATTATATAAGCCCTATATTTTTTGGCATAGATTATAAAAGGGGCTCATAAGAATGAGTAAAGCTACATTCATGTTTTCTTTGTTGTAAGGATATGTCAGGAGTATAAGCCGACCCAAGTATAAACCGAGGTACCTAATTTTACCACAAAAAACTGTGAAATGCATTTCCTCACGTATCAGTCTACAGTGGATAATGCAGCTGCTACTCTTAAATAAAATGTGTATCAGTAACCTCCCTTCACTAATACAATGCCCCCCACTCAATAATAAAATGTCCACCATGTCCCCCACTCATTCATAAAATGCCCAGCATGGCCCCCTACTTATTAATATAATGTCCAGGATGGCCCCCGACTCATTCATAAAAGCCCATGACCTCCCCCCACTCATTAAAAAAAGCCCAAACTTTCTACCCACTTATTAACACAATGACCAGCATAGTCCCCACTCATGAATACAATGCCCAGCATGACCACCCACTCATTTAACCCCTAGGCGCACCACGACGTTATACTACGTCCCCGGGGCTAGATGCTTAGCGCACCGGGACGTAGTATAACGTCTAGCTTCTGGGACCGGCTCACGAACGGAGCCGGTACCAGAAGCAGCGGCTGTCAGCTGTCTATCACAGCTGACACCGCGCTGTAACACCCGCGATCGGAGCCGGCTCCGATCGCGGGTGTTAACCCCTTACACGCCGCGGTCAAGCATGACCGCGGCGTGTAAGGGTGTTCCTGCTGTGGATCGGATCCCCCGTGCCGCTTACCGGGGGATCCGATCCTCTTCCGGGCAGCTCCGAGGACTGGCATGTGCCCCGGAGCTGCCCGGTCTCCATGGCAGCCAGACCCCTTCCGGGTCTGGCTGTAAACTGTCTGAGCATGCGCAAGCTTGCTCAGACAGTTTACACTGCTCTACAATAAAATAGTATTGTAGAGCAGTGTATTGAACTTAAACCAGTGATCAGAGCATCACTGGTTTAAGTTCAAGTATGTATAAGTAAAAAAAAATGCAAAAACAGTTAACACTACACATTATAATAAATAAAAAATAAATACAAAAAATATAAGCCCCTAAAATGTCACTTTCCCATAAAAAACTAAAGTATAAAAAACATAAAAACACAAAAAAAACCTGCATATTTGGTATTGCCGCGTCCGTAACAATCTGCATAATAAAACAGAATTGTTACTGGACCCGCACGGTAAACGCCGGAGGAAAAAAACGCAAAAAACGTTCCGAAAAAAGATAATTTTTAATTAATACCCTATAAAAAATGCTCTAAAAAGTGATTTTAAAAATTTTATGCACTCTAAAATAAGCCCACTAAAAAGAACAACTGTTCTCGCAAAAAATAAGCCCCTAACCAGATTTGTCAGCCAAAAAATAAAAAAGTTATGCATATGAAAAGATGGTGATGCTAAAATGAATAAGATTTTCTCCAAATTAGTTTTTATTCAGTACAATTGAATAAAATACACAAAACCCCCACATATTTGGTATCCCTGCGTCCGTAACAATCTGTATAATAAAACAGAATTGTTATTAGATCCGCAAAGTGAACCCCGTAAAAAACAACCTAAAAAAACTCTCTCTGAAAAAGATGATTTTTTATTAATGCCCTTTAAAAATGCTCTAAAAAAAGTGATTTTAAAAAGTTACGCAATCTAAAATAAGACCACTAAAAAGAGCTATCATTCTTGCAAAAAATAAGCCCTTAAACAGATTTGTGAGGTGAAAAATAAAAAAGTTATACATATGAAAGACGGTGATGCTAAAATTAACAACAATTTTGCCAAATTACTTTTTATTCAGTAAAAATGGTAAAAAATAAAAAATACATATAAATGAAGTATTTTCATAATCGTGGCGACCCATAGAATAAAAATAATATACTATTTTTATGGTATGGTTAACGGCCAAATAAAAAACACATAAAAATTTTCCTAAAAATTGATGATTTTCATTTCCTCCACCAACAAAGAGTTAATTAAATCTCACCAATTAGCTGTAGATGCCCCAAAATTACATACCAGAAAAGTGCATCTCATGTGGCAAAAGAAATAAGCCCCTATAGGTCCACATTAAAAAAAAGAAAAAAATTATAGCCTGTACAATGTGACATAGCAAATCTGATCTGGATGGCGCCTCCTTCCCTTCTATGCCCGGCCGTGCGCCCGTACAGCAGGTTACCACCACATGTAGAGTATCCGTGTACTCGGGAGAAATTGGGTATCAAACTTTGTGGAGCCTTTTTTAATTTAATCCATTTTAAATGTTTAATTTTCCACCCAAAATGGGTGTATTGTGAAAAAATATTACAATTTGCAGACTGCACCTCCATTTTGTTTTAACCCCTATAAAACACGTAAAGGGTTAACAAACTTCTTAAAAGTCGTTTTTCATACGTTGAGGGGTGTAGTTTCCACAATGGGGTAATTTACGAGTCTTGCTATTATTTAGGCCTCTCAGTGTCAATTAGAAGTTGATCAGGTCCATCTAAGTACGGGTTTTGGCGATTTTACAAAAAATGTGAAAAATGGCACCCAAATTCTGAGCCTCATAACATTCTAGTAAAATATGTGGAATCTTAAAAAACCATGCCAACATAAAGCAGACATTTGGGAAATGTAAGTTATGAATTTATTTGGGTGCTATGACTGTCTGCATCAAAAGTAGAGAATTTAGAACGTTGAAAATAAAGAATTTTTCAAAATTTTTGCCAAATTTTGTTTTTTTTCATAACTAAACGCAAAAGATTTCATCCAAATTTTTAAACTAATTTGAAGTACAATGTGTCACGAGAAAACAATCTCAAAATCACCCGGATATCTCATAGCGTTCCAAAGCTATAACCACTTATAGTGACACAGGTCAGATTTGAAAAATGGGACCGCGTCCTTAAGGCCAAAATAGGCTGTGTCCCCTAGGGGTTAATAAAATGCCCAACGTGACCCACACTCATTAATACAATGCCCAGCATGGCTTCCCACTCATGAATGAAATGCTCTGCATAACCCCTCCCACTCATGAATACAATGCCCAGCATGAACCCCCACTCATTAATACAATGCCCTGCATGGCCCCCCACTCATGATTAAAATGCCCTGCATGACCCCTCCAACTCATTAATACAATGCCCAGCATGGCCCCTCACTCATGATTAAAATGCCCTGCATGACCCCTTCAACTCATTAATACAATACCCAGCATGACCCCCACTTATTAATGAAATGCCCAGCATGGCCCCCACTTATTATAAAAAAATTCCCAGAATGGCCCACTACTCATTAATAAAATGACCACCATGGTCCCCCACTCATTACAAAAATGGCCATGTAACTATTCTGATATGGAAAGTTACATCACTGAGGGAACAATCACAATGCACATCAAACGGATGCAATGAGGAGGCATATACTATATCTTCGATTGCCTCCATGGAGTGCATTCTCCAGCAGGAAGAAGAATGAAAAAGTGCAGTCTACTACTTTTTCATCATGCATGTGACATATACTGAGAAAATTGAGGCAAAAAGGAAGCATCAAGATGTTAATATAGCCCAAAATATGCTTGGTCTATATTGTATAAAGCAGTATCTCCCCATGCTGTTCATGTAAAATCAATCACAACATACATGAGGGGGGTATAAAAACAATAAAAATATTATACTTACCTTGTCAGAGGTGGGTTAGTGGACCCACTGGATCACCGCGGGCGATGACGTAAGCCGAGACCTGGGAGTGGAGTCTAAGTGGCACCCGGGTTTCCCCAGAGCCTTTTTGTAAAAGGCCAGGCAACCCCTAATATGGTTTTTCGTGAATAGGATTGGATTCATTAAGGATAATAGTAAAACAGGAAGCCATTATTTTAGCACAGAATAAACTATTCTGTTACTATGCTATGGGTAAACATAAGAAGGAAAACTTCAATTAAACATTTATTGTCTCCTGTCATGTGTTAAGAATTTGGGTGTTCTGTATCATGCACATGATTCTATATGAATCCCACATGTGACAAATATAAAAGTATCATAAATCCAAATCATACCTCCCAACTTTTGCAGTGCAGAAAGAGGAATAAGAACCGATGTGCCTTGGAAAATTTCTTTGCCTTAAAGGGGTATTCTCGTCTCGACATTCACATTCAGTTTAATTAATCTTCCATATATAAACATTTCTTCAATTGGATGTTATTAAAAAAAATGTTTCTGTGTGAAGATAATTTCCCATAAACATAGCCATGTTGGCCCTTAGAAACGAGATAGCCTCCTCGGTTACGACCACGTCACATTTAGGCAGCAGTGGCTAGATATGCACTATAGAGTCCTGCCTGACCACATGCATTCAGCGATCATTAGCACAGGACGGCTGTGGAACATGTAGTAATTCCCAGATATTTCATATACAAAAACTTTTTGTTTATTTGTGCAATCTCTCCAGCAGAGGTGGCCGTATCCGAGGAAGCAATCTCGTTTCTAAGGAACCACATGACTACATTTATGGAAAATTATCTTCACACAGGAACATTTTTTTTGATAACATCTAATTGAAGAAATGTTTATTAATGGAAGATTAATTAAACTGAATGTGAGTGCCCAGACGAGAATACCCCTTTAAGTCACATCTTTTGCCCCACCCCTTATTCCACACCTAAACGGTACAATTCCCCCAATAGTACCCCTACCTCTCCCTCACATTGTGACCCCTAGCTCCCTGTCACATTGTGCCTCTGCCAACCCTCACCTTGTGACCTTCTCATGTTCTGGTCCTCCAGATATTGTGCCCCCCCCCCAACAGCTCATATTAAGCTTCCCACAGCAGCCACCCTCATATTACCCCCACAACAGTTCCTCCTCATATTGTGCCCCTACACAGCAGCAAGCCCCATCAACTGTTCTCCCTCTTATTGTTGCCTAATAAAAAAAAATAATGAACACCCATTCCCCCATAGTTAACCTCTCCTTTGCTGCCATATACATCCCTGAAGTTAGCAGGCAAGATAACATAATATCTCGCCTGCCAGCCCTGCTACAGACAGCAGCAGAGGCATAGTCATAATGCATAGAGCTGACTGCTCTCTTCATTATCTTTGTATTCAATTCTGTCAGCATATGGAGGACGCAGATAGAGTTGATGTCCCAGCACTGTCCTGGGACGGTTGGCAGGTATGTTTATTTTACAAATATGCTTTCAACACAATGTAGTTTCTGGACAACAATTTTTTCTTTACCTATACCATACGAATGTACCTAAATGGAAATGTACAGTAAAGCTACTATGACATTGTAATGAACTGTTGCTTGTGTGCTACTGTAATGTTGTATTGTTTACTATTATGATGTTCATAGTGTGCTATGTAAAATGTCATATATGATGAATACAGAGGAGGATGGGTCCCTCTCCCCTAGGAGAGGTTGTAAGGTAAGTAAGGTGCCTAGAAGCTAGGATTTTCTTGCCATGAGCAGTGCTATGGCTTGAGGTGACAGATAACCTGCTCATCCACCCGTCCAATCAGGCTGATGTGATGCAGCAAAAAAAGAGATGCCTTGTGATCAAGTGGGCTGATGAGATAGAAGAGCAAGAGGACACCCCTAAAAGTGGTGAAAAAGCTGCCAAGAATAGTTGATAACTTAAGAAACATAGAGAAAGCAATTAGGAGGTATTGTAAGATGGATTGGGTTCATTAAGTTAAAATAATTACCATATATACTCGAGTATAAGCCTAGTTTTTCAGCACAAAAAATGTGCTGAAACCCCAAACTCGGCTTATACTCGAGTAAAAAAAATATAGGTTTTGCCAGGTTTTGTGGTAAAATTAGGGGCCTCGGCTTATATTTGGGTCGTCTTATACTCGAGTATATACGGTAAATGTGTAGGGCTTATTGTATTAGACTGATCATAATTTAAGAATATGCAGATACCTCATATTTTTCTGTTACCCAGCAGGACCTTCTACATGAGTGGTGACACATTGATCAATTTTCTGGATAGGTTATCATACTGATAAACCTTTTAACATCAAATTTTAATTGGACATTCTGTAGAACAAAAGTTCATAGACACAATGGGGGTCATTTACTAAGGGCCCGATTCGCGTTTTCCCGACGTGTTACCCGAATATTTCCGATTTGCGCCGCTTGTACATGAATTGCCCCGGGTTTTTGGCGCACGCGATCGGATTGTGGCGCATCGGGGCCGGCATGCGCGCGACAGAAATCGGGGGGCGTGGCCGAACGAAAACCCGACGTATTCGGAAAAACCGCCGCATTTAAAAACCGAAAATGTGTCGCTTGGGGAGCGCTCACCATCACCTTCTATGGGATGGTGCATTCCGGGGCGTTAAGATTATTTTCGGCGCTGCAGCGCCACCTGGTGGACGGCGGAGGAACTACCATCTTAAATCCCAGCCGGACCCGAATCCTGTGCAGAGAACGCGCCGCTGGATCGCGAATGGGCCGGGTAAGTAAATGTGCCCCAATATCTGTGTGTGTTCATTGTGAGGCTATGTAAATTATAAGAGGAACTTCTTGTTCCCTTGTGTATGATAAGATGTTTAACTTTGTACTGCGTTATAAAAGCAGAAGTATCATGTTCATATCTCTAGTTTACAAGCTTTGTGCTTACAGTAAAGTTTATAGGATGTAAAAATAAGCTCATATTGTTTTTAACATGATTATTTACTTTATGCTGAAGACAACTGCAGTAGACACTTTCACAGCAAATTGACACATTGCATTGGCTGATAAACAAGAACTAGCTTAATTTCTTCCATAAGTGTTGTTCCTTTCCAACTTGTACCATTTGCCACACACCCCTGTCCCACATATACCTCATCTTAACAATGAGCTTGCCAAATTTACATTTTGGCCCATAAAACAATTCCTGTCCCTTGATACACACAACCTGAGTACATCAATATTAGTAGTGTTGACTGAAACAAACCAAGCCACTCATTACCCAGTCTTGGAGACCTACAATATACTCGGTTCCCTTATAGTGCACAACCCACATGGATAGAATCCTGTCTCCGGTTGTAGAAATAACAGGAATACTTTGACAATGTAGTCTTAGCACTAAACCAGTTTTCTCAGTAAAATTGTTCTACTGCATGTATTGTACCTATTTACATATCATTGAGTAATAGTGGTTTATTGCTGAGCGGCGTCATTCAGTGTAATGTATGTGTTATCTGGATTTAAACAGATCTTTTATCCTTGATCTACCGTAATTAAAAGTTATATTTTAATATAGCTGCATTTGCTTTTCAATATTTCTTGATTTATAATGGTCAGTACTGTGCAATCTCTTGGTACCCGCTAAAGGACTATTTCTGGTTTGCAAATTGCGGTACCAATTAGAAACAACCTGGTGCATACCCATGATTGTTGGCCCTGGTGTTTCTCTACGGGATTGACTGTGTTGCTTATACTGGTACTGAATGTATTGCATGGACCATACTAAATGATCGGTAGAATATCCAGTGTGTGGACAGATGATGGTCATGAAAGTTTCATAACCCACATATTCCAATGCAGAAAGATCACAATTTTATCAATGTGTGCCTATATGGAAAAATATATCTTTTTATGCCAGATGAATAGAGATAAGCGGACACAAACTTTGTGCTCATGGTATGGGTGCATGTAACTCAGGCATAATGCTAGATTGGTAGCCATGCACGCCTACCTAATTTTCATGGTGGTGATTGGCCAGTGGCATCAATTTTTATGATTGGCTGCATGGCTACCAATCCGGCAATATGTCCGGGTCCCACAGGATGCGCAAACCTCAGGCCTAAGCTTTAAATGGATCCGGCTCATCTCTATTGATGAAACTACCAGTCTAGCACTGATATTACTAGCTATACTATGATAGAAATTATTCTTTAGCTTAACACTGAAATTTGCTGTGCCCTCTATTCTTACTTTTAATGAGCCAAAATCAGTAACTGATCTATGTGCCTTACAAATTCCGTAATGTGGTGCAAAAATATTCACAGAATCATATAGAATCTGACTGAAAAAAAAAACCTTTATTTGCCTCCATATAAAGTCTACCACCAAGTCTTCTGCAAAGTTATAATCTGCTGGCAACATGTTTTAAATGCTTTATTTTGGTATTATGCCACTTCCAAGAAATTCCCAGTTTAATCCATTTGCTAATGAGGCAGTTTCCAACAAGACAAATCTACTGCTTATTCGACAGAGCAGTGCTGTTCCCGACTGTCTCATTAGTATATGAATTAAAATGGGAATTTTTGATATCACAGTGTGTTTCCCTACTTGGAGAGATCCCAGACTGCCTTATCAGCCATACAGTAGTATAGTGGGCACTATAGCACATCGAAGAATAGATCTATAGTTTAAATATGTTCATGAATCCTAAGATTGAGAAAATATTATCAGGAAACTTGCAAAAGTAATTGCAGAAAGAAAATAAGAAAGCTTTAGAAGAAAGTGGCACCTACTCTCTTTTCATTTATCCTTACATTTATAATCTCTGAGCTAAAATTTAGCTTTATTTTAAATTATAACATTGGTTTCACATCTCCATATTAATCTGTTTTTGTCTGATCCATCATAGCAACAGATAACAACAAACAACAGAGAGCTGAGAGCCAAACAATGGATCACACAGACTTATCAAGCTGCCTAAAAGCAAAATTGTGCTTCATTGCCCATGGCAACCAATTGAAGCTCCTCTTATACAAATTCCCGAGCACTGGTAAAATGAAAGCTGAGCTGTAATTGGTTGCCATGGGCAAATAAGAAAAATAGAAAGAGACACAGGCGGCGCCCCTAGTGTAATGGGTAACTTGAGAGTATGGTAGGGTATCTGCTCACCTGAAGACACCTTGTGTCTTATGCGTCTAGAGCAGATACTCGTTGTTACGTCTGATCTCCAATGGTCGTTGGTAGGGTGTGCTGCGTCTTCCCGGAGTCCGGTACAGATGTAGTGCCGGATAGGGAATCACAAAGATATATAGATTTGAAAAGCCCGGGTTGTTGTAAGACGCGCTTCCCCAATTATGCTATGTCCGACACAGTTAGTGATGTTCAAATATTTATTTGTATGGTAAAAGGACTACGCGTTTCGGGGGTGGTCTACCCCCTTCCTCAGGTCCGTAACAAATGCTGGGCGTTGGGATTCGGTGTGTAGCTCAGGGTAGACACAGGACGGTCAGTCCGGTGGTGAGAGCCGTGAGTCTGGTTTAGGCGCCTAAACCAGACTCACAGCTCTCACCACCGGACTGACCGGACGAAGCCGTTTCCTGGCGAAACACGTGTCGGGGCCATTGCACATTTCCTAAACGGTCTGTATGTGATCCATTTACCTGTATATTTGCAAGCTCTTGTGGTTGTCCCTTTATTTAGCACTATATTTCTTGTTATTTGTATTAATAATAATTATCCTTGTACTTTTTCTCAGATGCCTTACTTTGGCATGTTAGGGAACCCTTGCTGCTATATGTCATAGTTTACTATTGGGTTTTGTGCAATTTTTTCTGTGTGTTGCCCTGTCTTTGTTTGTCATTTAATATATATATATATAATAATAAAAAGAAATTGATTTTTAAACCACTTGGTTGTCTATATATATATTTACTTATTACTTTCTTCTTATGGTATGTAAGTTGCTTCTTTGGGAGTTTTGTGGTGCAGCGGCCCACTGACCACACCCCCTTCTTTTTCTGTTTGGTATTTAGAGAGCTACTAGGTGGTCTGAGTACAAACCCTGCTTCGGAGATCCAAGTAAGCAGTGGTACAGGGGGTCAGCAAGGCAGCGGCGTAAAAAGTAGTCACTCACTGCAGAGTGTTGGCAGTAAAATCCCCACCTCGTCGGTGTGGCAGTTTTTTGTTACGACACCAGAGGATGTGTATATGAAGAATCTGCGGGCAGAAAGTGAAGCTTGGTCAGGGAGCTAACGTTGGCACCACGGCCCTGCGTCAACACATGCAGCATCACCATCCAATGGGCTGGGAGAAACGTGGAACAGATGTGGAGGTCCATCCTGCCGCCGCAGCAACAGCAGCAGCACCTAGTGGCACACATGCCATTTCAGCCAGTCAAGGCTCCAGGGCACCTCTGTAGAAGGGAGCTGTTTGCCTTTGACATCATCTCCCAGGCCATATGCTCCTCATTACACATGGCACCAGCAGTCGTTTTAAGAGGCGATTACAAAGAGATAACTATATGAGTCCAGTCATCCTAAGGTGCAAAAGCTGACCATTGTCCAAGTTGTTGGTACTGCAGTCCCTCCCTTTCCAAGTCGTGGACTCTGCACCCTTCAGAGAACTAATGGCTTGTGCCAAACCGAGGTGGAGAGTTCCAAGTCGCAATTTCTTTTTACAAAAAGGCAGAGCAGGCCCTTCACAAATACGTAGAACAGAAGGTGGGCCAGTCCTTGAGCTTATCGGTTTCTTCCAAGGTGTACAGCAGCACGGACGTGTAGTCAGGGCCAGTACATGTCCTTCACGGTCCACTGGGTGAATGTGCTTCCCGCCCAGCCACACCAATAACTTGAACAAGAGACGCCGCTTTCTCCTCCATGTTGTGAAACTGCTGCTCCTGCGCCAGTGTCTGCCTCCTCCTTCTTTACCACCACCTCAGCCTCCACAAATCTAAGTGCTGCTCCATCATACCGCATGTGCAGGGCACAGTGCTGTCACGCAGTTCTACACCTGGTTTGCCTGGGCGAACGAAGTCACACAGGGGAGGAACTGCTCCACGTCATGCAGCAAGAAATCACTCTGTGGCTTTCTCCGCAACAACTGAAAATCAGAACCATGGTGACAGAATATGGGAGGAACTATGTGTCCGTGCTGTACCGAGGAGGGATGGACCATGCGTCATGCATGGCGCAAGTGTTCAATCTGGTTCTCAACAGGTTCCTCAAGTCTTCCACTCATCTGCAAGGCATTCTGAAAATGGTCAGGAAACTGGGAAACTGTGCTTGCACTTCAGCCATTCTTACAAAGCCAAGCACACCCTCCTTGAGTTGCAGCATCAGAACGTCTTCCCCCAACATAGTCTGATATGCAATGTTTCCACCTGTTGGAATTCCAGCCTCCATATGTTAGACCACCTGTATGAACAGAGAAAAGACATTTTTTGATGATGCAAGCAGACCGATGCAACTTTGATGTCAGCCACTGGTAGTTCATGCGCGACACCTGTCGTTTGCTCAGGCCCTTTGAAGAGGCCACGTTATTTGTCAGTCACCAGGACTGCTGGATGAATAACGCCTATTATACTGCTTCATGTCCTGGAACTCATGCTGCAAAATCTGTCTGGTCAGGGCACTGGAGAAGTGGAGACTATATCTCATGGCCATAAGAGTCCGGTGGGGGCTGAACTGGAGGAAGAGGACATTGGAGCACAAGCAGAGTCTGGTGAAATCAGTGGTTTTTCCACTCAGGTGACAAGAGAGGAGGAGCAGGAGCATCCGGAGGATGTAGAAGACGAGGCAGATTACCCAGATGCACCGTGGTAGTGTACAGTGGAGATGGAGGGTGGGAGTCCCCTCGTGCAGATGGCCCGCAGCATGCTGCTTTGCCTAACTATTAACAGCCAAATAGTCAACATTTGGCATAGTGATGAGTTTTGGCTCACAACCCTCTTGGACCCTTGCTATCGGTCAAAAATGGGTGACTTTTTTACAGATGCCGAGAAGGAGGAACAACTAGCGTACTATATAGAAATACTGAAAAGACAGTTGGCCACTGCCTTTGTGTGACATTGTCCATCCTCTGTCAGGTCTGACTGGGGAATTCCTGGCAGTGATCGCTCACGTACTACTGCCACGGCTGCTGTGGGGAGATGGGGGGTAGGAGCAGTAGCAGCTCCATCAGCAGCAGCTTAAGTCTGAAGTCTTTAATGAGCAACTTCCTTCACCTGCCTTGTGAGGAGAGTAGCCGCCAACAGCAGCAGCAGGACATGGAGCAGCCCTGCGCAAGCAGGTGGTTGCCTACTTGGACAGCACTTTACGACCCCAGGTAGAGGATCCCCTGGACTACTCGGCAGCCAAACTTGATGTGTGGCCGCAAATTTCAGAGTTTGCAGTAGAGAAGCTGTCCTGCCCGGCCAGTAGAGTGGCATCAGAGCGGGTGTTCAGTGCAGCGGGGGTTATCGTTACCCCAAGGAGAAACCGCTTGTCCAGCCGTAATGTGGAGAGACTGACCTTTGTCAAGTTGAATCAGGCTTGGATCGGCCCGGATTTCAACTCACCAATGCCTTATACATCAGATAAGATCAGCCATGACGCCTCCCCAAGACATTGAGAAATGTCTGGATTCTAAATACCTGCCTCAGCCACTATTCTGATGCTGTCACCCGCCTGATGCCACACATCTTCTGCCAGTTGCTGCATATGCCTCCTACCATCTTTACCAGGGACTGGAATTGTCCACCACCAATACAATATGTCATTGTGCCATTCTGTAGCTTTCAATGTTCCTGCCACCTCCACACTCTGTCATTGTGACACTCTGTGGGCACCTGCTGCTGCTGCTCCCGCCACCACCACACTCTATTATTGTGCCACTCTGTGGCTTACCAGGTTGCCACCACCTTCACACTCTCGTTGTGCCACTCTGTGGCTATCCATGTTGCTGCCACCTCCACACTCTATCATTGTGCCACTCTGTGGGCTCCTGATACTGCTACTGCTGCCGCCCCGTCCACACCCAATCATTGTATCACTGTGTGGCTTAACAGGTTGTCACCACCTCCACACTCTGTCATTGTGCCACTCTATGGCTTTCCAAGTAGCTGCCACCTCCACACTCTATAATTGTGCCACTCTGCAGGCTCTTGCTGCTGCTGCCACCTCCTCCACACTATCATTGTGCCACCCTGTGGCTTTCCATGTTGCTGCCACCTCCACACTCTGTCATTGTGACATTCTGTGGCTGACCAGGTTGCCGCCACCTCCACACTCTGTCGTTGTGACACTCTGTAGGCTCTTGCTGCTGCTGCCACCTTCACACTCTATCATTGTGCCACTCTGTGGCTTTACATGTCACCGCCACCTCCACACCTCTGACCTTATGCTGCTGCTGGTGCCACCTTTGCAGTTCTTTTTTGGCAAAGACATGATATTTTTAGGAAAACTGTAATGTATGATGCATGTGGCGTTTCTAATCTTCAAATTCAAATTTAAATTGAAAATTTCAACTTCAATTTAATTTCAAACTTGAGCCACAATGTGGCCTCCACTGTTGCTTCCAGATCCAGAATTTGTCATTGTGCCACTCTCTGACCTCATGCTGCTGTGCCACTCTGTGACCTACCATGTTGCTGCCACTTCCACACTGTCATTGTGACACTTTCTGATCTCCCGCTGCTGCCACCACCACACTCTGTTATTCTGCCACTCTGTGGCCTAACATGTTGCCGCACAATTCTACACTGTCATTGTCCCACTCTGTGGCCTCCTGCTGCTGCTACTGCCGTCGCCACCTCCACGCTCTGTCATTGTGCCACTTTGTGGCTTACCATGTTTCTGCCACCTCCATAAATTGTCATGTGCCACTCTGCGGCCTACTCATGCTGCTGCCAACTGACCGCTGTCTCCCTGGAACACCCTGTGATTTCCATAATGCTGTTTTCACCCTCCATCGCTCTATGATGTTGCTACTATGTTTAGTTTTCCCCTTCATTTCATCTGTCAGAAGGAATGAAAAGCCTGAGGATAGGTAGCCAAAAGCAGGAGTGGATTCAGAACACAGATGACATGCAAATATCCCATTTACTGGTCATCTCTGTTTTAGATCCACTCCTGTTTGTTTTTGGCTTTAGCAATACTGATGATGGATTATAAACCGATTGAAAGAGGACACTGACGGATGAAATGAAGGGCAAAATAATCAGTGACGTCAATGCAAAATTACTGCCGACACCCTCTGCACTCTTTTGGGGGGTTTCTACATGTGTCCGCTTTTAACAGAACAGGTTCTGTCATAATCTATGGAATCATCTTATGAGTGTAAAAAGAGTGCACTCTTTGATATTGTAGTGGGATCTTGGCCCTCAGCTCAGTCCTTTCAAGCTGGCCTAGACATTACCATGTCAGGCTGAGTTCCCGCTTCGCTTATTTGGTGAAGTTGGCCTCTGTAAGTGCCCATGGAATTGAAGAGTGAAGCAATTCTAAGAACGGCAGCTGTCATGTGCTTGTCATACTAAAACACTGCATTGTTTGAAGTCCAAACCACGGTTCCTATGCATATATAAGCATGGCACAACGTTTTACAACACCCTACAGGCTCTCTACTGCCAGGAAATACCTATTTTTTAACGTGATTCGTCATGATGCAATTTGGGTTGAATCAAATTTTTTCAAAACATTCAGCAAATCAGGTCGAACCGAACAACAAATTTGCCCATCGCTATTCATAATCTTAGGCAGCTTGTTAAATCTGCCCCATAGTTTCCATATAGTGGCTGTGTCCATATTCCATTACTATACCACTGTGTGCATCACTATCTTTTCTAAAATATGATGTAATTTACAATAGTGGCTCTGACATGTATACCCTATTCTCTTCAATAGCTGTCTACCACCATCTTTAACCCCATAGCGCAATAAGACGTACCCTTACATCTTGCTGCGCATGGGGGAGTTTGAAGAGGGCTCACAGCCTGAGCCCTCTTCATACTCACCGGGCATTTGCTTCATAATGAAGCAAACGCCTGTCGCTAACACCCGGTTAAGGGTGTTAACCCTTTGATCGCCGCCGGCAAAGCTGCCGACGGCATTAAAGAGCCGGCGGCGCGTGGGCGCCGCCATCTTGGCTCCGATTGTCACTCCCCGTGATGTCACCGGGGAGCGGCGATCCGTTGTCATGACAGATCACACAAAGATCCGAGGCTGTCATGATCGAGGCTATCTATTACAATGTGCGATCTGCACATTGTAATAGATGGTATGCAAAATCCCCATATACTGCCATACTTTAGTATGTCAGTGTATGGTAGGATCAATCAGACAACTTAGGGCTAAAGTACCCTAGGGAGTCTGAAAAATAGTAAAAAAAATAAATAAAAAAAAGGAAAAAAAAAAAAATTATAGTAAAAAAACATAAAAATTCAAATCACCCCCCTTTCCCTAGAACTGATATAAATATAAATAAACAGTAAAAATCCTAAACACATTAGGTATCGACGCGTCCAAAAATGCCCGATCTATCAAAATATAATAACCGTTTTTCATTGCTTTTTCCCCCTTAGTGGAAAATAGCGCCCGAAGTTGCAAATGGCATTTTTTAACCATTTTGAAAAATAGAAAAAATTCTATAAAAAGTGATCAAAAGGTCGCGTTGAAAACGTCATCAGAAGTCGCAAAAAATGACACCACCCACAGCTCTGTACACTAAAATATGAAAAAGTTATTAACGCAAGAACACTGTAAAATGAAGAATTTTTTTTCTGTACAGGAGGTTTTAATTTTTGTAAATGTATGAAAACATTATAAAACCTATACAAATTTGGTATCCCTGTGATCATATTGACCCAATGAATGAAGTAGACCTGTCATTTGGGGCGCACAGTGAAAGCTGTAAAAACCAAGCCCACAAGAAATGGCGCAAATGTGTTTTTTCATCATTTACACTGCATTTAGAATTTTTTTCGCGCTTCCCAGTACACGGCATGGAATATTTAATACCATCACTACGAAGTGTAATTTGTTACGCAGAAAATAAGACATCACACAGCTCTGTACATGGACAAATAAAAAAGTTATAGATTTTTGAAGGTGGGGAGTGAAAAATAAAAACGCAAAAACGAAAAAGGGCCTGGTCCTTAAGGGGTTAAAATTACAGGAACCACTAACGGAGAACGCACTATGAATTTCTGTTTCTTGGAAATTATACTACCAGAATCTTGAAACCAATAGGAACAGAGCTATTTTGCGATAGATAGATAGATAGATAGATAGATAGATAGATAGATAGATAGATAGATAGCCTTAAATGCAATTTAAAACTATCATCGCAAGTATATATTGTACCCTGTAAAAATGTCGCCTCTAGACTTTTATTCATTTTATGTTAGATATTTTTAGTGCAAACGATATAGAACTTCAATTTATTTTAATTGAAATAACATACTTAAAGCACATCCATTATTTATAGAGTCTGAAAGCTAAAAATTCTCTCTAGAGCTTCAGTGCAAAGTACTGGTGATGCTGTACTAAACAACATCCGTATTGTACTAACCTTAAACCTTAACCTACCCAACGTCATACAGTATAGTGCAGTTTTCTAATCTGTCTCTAAGTACCTGGAGAAGAGAAGTTGATAAAACCTGTATGCAATATGCATAAAGGATCCCTAAAGTACAATCCCTCTATTTATTCTGAACATTTGTGACTTAAAATCTCTGATTCATTCAAAGTACATTTTGTTCAAATTTGTTATGTGTTTTACGCTTGTCAGAGCTTCTTCTTTGTAAAGATCTTTTATAATATATCCTATTTCTTTTCCACACTAAATGAGCAATACCAGCATAGAGGCATAGCATATTATGATAGTGTACTATAAACATAAAGTGATTCTGACAACATATGCCTGTCAAAGATTTCATTATTTGGTACCATGCCGCAGTTTGGAAAACTGTTCAGAATCAAGGTACACAATAGCCTTTTACGTTTTGATGCACTTTAAAGGACATCTATCACCAGGATGAAGGTTTGTAAACCAAGCACACTGACATACTGGTGTGTGCTCCCTGTGTCAGGATCTGCTCTTCTTTTACCTTCTTTTTCCCTTGATTTTTAGAAAAAGGATTTCAAAATGATAAAAATAAACCTGAGAGGTTCTAGGCTCAATAGATATCAATGGAGCCTGGAGCCGCTCAGGCTCGTTTGCATAATTTTTAAAACCTTTTTTTGTAAAAACAAGGGCATAAAAAGCTATCCCGACAGAGGGGACATGCATCACTATGTAAGTGGGCTTGGTTTACAATCCTTCATCCTGGTGGTAGATGTCCTTTAAAGCCTACATTCAGGTGTACACCATGCTACTAGAACAGTGTTTTCCAAAATAACCCAAAATATATTAACATAAAACCTTCATTTTGCAAAGAAAGTGATGATCAAAATTAGAGAACAGCAATGACTGTAGCACAGAGAAATATTATAATGACATTTTCTGAAGGTTACACCAGGCGCCAATCAGTAGCAAGTGTACAGACTTTCGCTTTAAATGGCATTAACACATCTGCGGCCACAGGACATCATTAGTCTCTCATACTACTCTGTTGTGATTTTGGTCCAGTCTTCTTACAGTCTTCTCTGACTGTTGTGGGTTTCTTGGCCCAACCTTTGTCACAAAGGATTTTCCAGAGCTTTTCTGTTGGGTTAAGATCAGGGCTCCAAGCTGGCAATTTCATTATTTCTTTTATTTCAAGGAAAAAAGTGGAATGGACTCTCGTGATAGGGATGTAATATTACCACTATACAAGGCATTGGTTCGGCCACACCTGGAATATGCTGTCCAGTTCTGGGCACCGGTCCATAAAAAGGATGCCCTGGAGCTGGAGAGGGTTCAACGTAGAGCCACAAAACTGATAAGGGGTATGGAGGGTCTTAGTTATGAGGAAAGATTAAAACAACTAGATTTATTTAGTCTGGAAAAGAGACGTCTACGAGGGGACATGATTAATTTATATAAATATATGAATGGTCCATACAAAAAATATGGTGGTAAGTTGTTCCAGATTAAATCAAATCAAAAGACGAGGGGGCACTGTCTCCGTTTGGAGAAACCAAGGTTTAATCACCGGAGGCGACAGGGCTTTTTTACTATGAGAACTGTCAATCTGTGGAATAGCCTGCCTCAGGCGCTGGTCACAGCAGGGACAGCGGAGAGCTTCAAGAAGGGTCTAGATGCCTTTTTACACCTAAATAACATTGATTGTTATGCTATATAGGATTGTTTCCCCTAAATCCCTTCCTCATCCAATCCCTACCCTTCCTCGGTTGAACTTGATGGACAAGTTTCTTTTTTCAACCGTATAAACTATGAAACTATGAAATAAACTATGAAACTATGAAACTATTGATGTGTCCTGTATGAAAATTACTGGTTGATTGAGTGATGAGAGGAATCACATGTTGTTGAATAATGTTCTGATACATTTGCATCGTAGCTGTATGAGAGGTCCAACTCCTGCTGCAGAAAACATTCCCCAAACCATAACACTTCCTCCACCACCTTTCACTGACTTCTTTACACACTTTTGGTTCAGTCTTTCCCCAGTTTGCCATTGAACATAATGTTTTCCAACAGATCTAAATTAATTAAAGTTGCTTTCATCACTGTGGACTGTGGAGTACTTCTCTGTCCACACAACCTGTTCCTCAACCTGTTGATTGTTTCTGCTAATGAGAGGTTTGGTCATTTCAGGGTAGACTTTCAGTCCAAATGCTCTAATATGTTGGGACATTGTATGAAAAGAGATCCTTTCCCTGATAAGTGATGAATTGGCAAGCAGTCTTAGCTGCAGTGATGAAACGATTACCGATGGACGATGGAGATTCCAGGTTTCACAGTTTTGATGTCACAATACTAGAAATCACAGACTTGGAATGACCAATTTTTTTTGTGAATATTGAAAGTTAATGAATACTAGAAAGTTGGACTGTCATTTATATAGGGCTTGTCGGGTAATTTGTCGGCTGCCAGATTAACAGCATCCTGCCACCTCTGGTGGCAGGCTTGTGGACAATCAGCTTTCATGTGCCTTTGGAAAGCTGGGTTTTTGGTAATTCGGATCAGGGCTGTTTCAACTGAGGTGAACGTGGACCTGGGACTGATAAAAGGCTGGGGCACTGGTGTCTCAGGGTGGATGATTTTATCTGTTGCTCTCGCTGTTATCTGTGTATCCTGCTAGTGCTGGAAATCTACTATTCATGTATCCTGCCAGTACACTGCTATCCGTGTATCTTGCCAGTTCTGGAAACCCTTGCTATCTGTGTCTCCTGTGAGTGCTAGAACCATTTTATCCATGTATTGTGCCAGTGACCCTGGAACCCGGCAGCCTGCCATCCTTCCAGCGGTCCTGGAACCTGGCATCCTGCCTGGTAGGTGGTAGATGTCCTTTAAATTGAAGACCATGAAGTCAACTAACATCCTATAAATTGCATTGTTCCTGCACATAATAAAAATTATAAATAATTGTCAAAATGTGTTGTTACCTGGCAGATGAAGGATACAGGATCAATTGTTTTTAGGAGCAGTTGTCTTAGTTCTTCAGCTGTTGAGAAGAATTCAATCTGTGTTGATGCTGTTTTGACTTCTCCACAAAAAAGATTTATGATGACTTCGCCAGGAGGGAAATCTTACAAAAATACAGAAAACATCAATAGTAATGTGAATAAATTATAAAGAAAACTCCGTTTGGATCAAGCCAACATGAACTAGAATTTAATACCCTTATTCCCTTCTGCTCCTTGACAGTTTCTCTTTATATTGATGGAAGCTGTGGAATTTTTGTCATCATATTGTGGGTACATACAACTTAGCATTTACCATATATTTATACATTTATTTATGTTTGTATATTGGTAGCATGCATGAAAAAAAATCTTGTAAATTATTAAAATATTTCTTTGCAAAATTCATTTTAATATTAAACTTTTTGTATATTTTCCAAAATGCCATCAATTAAAATTATGGCTTATCCCGAAGACAATGGTCCTCATTTGTCAAAAATAATGCAAACTGCTCTGTGTGCAGTTTCCCTGTGTAGTGTGCAGGGTTTGACAGATTCATGAAATTTGTTGTATGTTCTTCATGAATCTGGCGCTCCCTACATTTCTCCGGCAACACCTACCTTTTTTTTGGTGCACCTTTAACATGGGGTGTGCTACACAATTCTGTCAAACACTGCATGATAAATGTGGTGTACGATCCGACAGTGTACTGGAAAGCCCCTTTCAGTGCAGAATTTTGTGTTGTGTCGGGACATTTTATAACTACATGTGCTACCATGTTTCCCCAAACATAAGACAGTGGGGGTCATTTACTAAGGGCCCGATTCGCGTTTTCCCGACGTGTTACCCGAATATTTCCGATTTGCGCCGCTTGTACATGAATTGCCCCGGGTTTTTGGCGCACGCGATCGGATTGTGGCGCATCGGGGCCGGCATGCGCGCGACAGAAATCGGGGGGGCGTGGCCGAACGAAAACCCGACGGATTCGGAAAAACCGCCGCATTTAAAAACCGAAAATGTGTCGCTTGGGGAGCGCTCACCTTCACCTTCTATGGGATGGTGCATTCCGGGGCGTTAAGATTATTTTCGGCGCTGCAGCGCCACCTGGTGGACGGCGGAGGAACTACCATCTTAAATCCCAGCCGGACCCGAATCCTGTGCAGAGAACGCGCCGCTGGATCGCGAATGGGCCGGGTAAGTAAATGTGCCCTAGTGTCTTATAATATTTTTTGCTTCTAAAGATGCACTTTTATTATTGTTGAATAAAAATCAACAACTCTTCTAACATCCTTGCTGAATTTCATGTGACGCCATTTGGAATAATTGACCCCAATCTCTCATGTTTAACAACAGCACCTTCCTCCATTGTGCACTTCTTGTCCAAGTAGCTGCTCGTTTTATCGATTTCATCCCATGAATTCCTCTTCCAGTATCTAAATGGTCTACTAACCTTAATGTATGGGGAGGTGGGAGCTGTAGCAATGACTGCCGCTGGGTCTTATATTAAAAGGGAGTCCTTACATCTCTAAGCTTGTAAAAATTGTACTTGGTATTGTTTTCAGGGAATGTTTTATTTTTGGGGAAACAGGGTTACAGTTTGCATTGAAAACAATTTGCAAAGTAAACCAAAAAACTGGTGCAGGGGCTTTAATAATTGTGGGCCAAAGAGACCTTACTCAGCTCTTTGCACATGCCTTTAGAAAAACATTATTCCGTGTAAGATCTACTTGTAGGGAACAATGCAGCATATGTATAAGGCACCACTAAATGTTAGTAGGGAGTAGTAACAAATCTAAAATATATATTTATATATTAACATCTTTTAATAAACATGCCCTATGGTAATTTCCATCCAAACTGCAGTATAAGCACATTAAATTCTCAATAAACATGGCACACAGTAAAGAAACAGTGAGCTGCAGGTCATAAACACAGATAAATTGACAGGTTGTTTTTGTAAATTATTCACACATTGTTCTCATAGAGATAAAAAGTGCTCCGCTACATTGTTGAATACAGCATGCCTAAGCAAGTTTTACCGGGAACCACACCATTGATGCTGTCAGACACAGGACAGTAATATAATATATACTTTTAATTTAGTTTATCATACTGCTTTTTCATAAGAAACCAGGACAGTGTATTCCTTCAAAGTTATAGTCTTCAGTTCTGGTGGGTTGTCCTCTGCAGGAGCAAGGCCCAATGCCTTTACTCGTTTAATATGGTAATCTGCAAAGACTACCATACATGCATCAGGGGAAATAACTAATCTTCATTCCTTTCAACTATGCTTTAAATAACCTCTTCACTGGTGCAGCTCTTGGGGATGCAGGGGTTGCAGCCCCATCTTGTCACTCCTGCTACTATGGCCAGGGCTTCCTTCCTACAGGTGACCCCTTCCAGTACTTTGCATCGAAACTGATGTGGCTAGAACTGGCCACAGTAAAATAATAATTTGCTGCATCCTTAGGATAAAAATGATTCTGTGAGCATAGTGCAGGGTTTGGACCTATGTGCAGGCTCCTCTCTCCTCAGGACACAGGCACAATGACCTGCGCTGTCAAACATAGCAAGAAAAGGCAGAGAAGTAGCTGAGGGAAGGTACGTTCAACTATTTTATTAGTGATCATAATGCTATTGTTAATACCATAAAGACAGACAATCCCTCTGAAATGTGGTTGAAATGTGTGTAAACAGAGCCTGAAGTAATATTACTTTTAATTATAGAAGTCTAAATAAATAACAACAAAACCAAGAACTTTTCCTTACTTGGGGACGTCAGGTATAGAATTTTCTCACTCCACCAAGTTGGCTTTTTCCTAATGAGCTGATTTTGTGTACAAAATTCCACTTCCACTTCTGAATTCTTTGGTATTTCCTTTGACAGAATAATAAACAGTTCATCGGGATTCTGCATAATGAGAATAAAATATTGAGTTATAATATGAATAATAATACAGTATCTCCATAAAGAACATCACAACTAGTAGGTAGTGTATGTATCCATTATAACAAGCATTGAGCTAGTACTTAAGTGATATTAGTTTCACAGCTCAATTAATAATAATTATCTATTCCACTTACATGCTTTACTGTAAAATATTCAATTTCTATAAGAAATTATTTGAATAGCTTTTCATGGATTTTATGAAGACTTTTTGCACACATTTTTTTTCTCCATGAGAGTGTATAATAACATAGCAGCAAAACTTAATTCAAGCACTGCCATTAATTGATTTCTGCCTTTCAAAATCTTCTGAAGTAGCTGAAGCTGTTACTTGTTTGAAAGCAGCTATGGAGCAGCTTCCTGTGGGATTTGACTTTGGAGCATAAGCAATTCATTTCTTTATTGGTTACCTTCTACCTTTTGGTATCTTGGTAAACTTTTTTTTGGATATTCCTTTTATCTGAATTTCTACTGGGGCATCCGTGGCCTATAAGGCCCCTCTCAATGCTTTCTGGAACAGTCTTTTTAGCATGGTCATGAGATAGATGCTAAGTGAAAGATGCTTCAGTTTACTGTTTATGCTTTAAAAACTAAACTTTCAAACTTTTCATGCTTGTCAAAACAGAACAACAACCTTGGGTGCATTTGATTTAAAGCTGACACCCTGCTTGACATGAACATACAGTGTGAAGCTGCAGCCCAGCTTTGGTAAAGCCCCCAGAGCCCTTCTGACTCATTAGCATAATTTTAAAAGTTGATTTTAGAAGGAAGGAAGGAAGCCATGGATAAAAATAATTAGAAGATTACAACAGCCACGGTAGTTGGATCTATTAGTTAGAAATAAGTAGAAATAAACGCTATTCAAGACCCTGCCGGATACATCAAGAGGCTCCAGTCTCTGCACAAGAGCAGTGGCGTGGCTATCAGCATATGATAAATATGCCCCTGCATCTTTATTTTCTAAATTAAACCTAAAATTTTTAAATAATTAAAGATCAACTTTTTATCTTGTTTGATGTACACAATGGGGCACATTTACAAAGGGTCCGCACGGCGCATTTTTGTCGGGTTTCCAGACTATTTCCGATTTGAGCCACATTTAACAAGGGTTTTTGGTGCACACGATTGGGTATTGGCGCAATTGCGCCGACTTGCATGGGACACAAATCGGGGGCATGGCCAACGGACAACCCGACTGATTTGGACAAACCGCGAGATTTACAATTCCAATTGTGTTGCAAGGCAATGCACTCACATACACCAGGAAGAAGAAGGTGAACTCTGGCAGACCTCACCGGGGAAGTGACAGATGCAGGAAAATGGACGCACGATCTTGAAGAATAGCGCCGAACTTCATCCTCGTCGGAGAATGCACCTCGGGGATCGCGACAGGACGGGGTAAGTAAATCTGCCCCAATGTTGTGATTATATGACAAGTTTTGAGTAACATGAAACAGACCTTAAATAATGAAGGAACACTCATGTTCTTATAATAGTTGAACATTAGGTCTAGTATTAGTCTAACACAACAATTTTTATACTAACATTATTACTGTGCTACTACTTAACTGATTTTTAATTTTAATATTTTTAATCAAATCAAGGGCAATGTGGCAGCAATTTCTTCATATTGGCTAAGAATAAAAGCAAATCAAACCTATTTTATGGAAATAAAACAGAGCGATGAGAGTAAAAAATAATAGAATAAAGAAAATAATAAACAATATATGTGTCATGTTTCAGCTTCACTTACCTCACATGTTACTCTCTTTGGTAGTACTACTATAGAGGTTTCTGCAGCAGTTTTTACATCTTCTTGTTCAACATTTCTCCAGCTGGCAGATTCAGTTGCCCACTCTGATGGTTTTATATTACTGTCATCATGGTCTAAGATTTAAATATAGACACATTTAGGATCAGTACATAAGAAATAGGATGGATTGCATTAACATTGTCAAAACATTTTTTTTCAAGATACAGACAGTCATATATATTGTAAAAGCGTATTGCTATTTCAGCATGGAGCATAGCTACTGTCAGTATCTGTGGCTATATGGTCAATGATGAAAAAACAGTATGTCCGATTACACATGGTTCATTGATGCCATCAAATGCAGAAGTTGGTCACAATGTCATTTCCTTCCCTAAATCCACTACTTCCCTACTACCACTTTTAAAAGTGAAGTAGCCACATTATAGGCAAAGGGAATTTAAATTGGCTTGACTGGGCTTTTTTGTCACCATGTGTGCCAAAAAATGTGGCCTTTTGAGTGATTAGTATAAAAAACTCACTGAACATGGGTTTTGTGATGGCCTCTTGATGTGCAGTGTTTATTCTACATCAAGCCCTACCTGGCACAGAAATAAATGCAGCCAGTGAATATTCACATTTGAAAATTCAGCAGCTGCTGTGATGGGGGAGGGGAGGCGACAGGAATGCCCCGCGCCAGCCCACTCTGTGCCAGCCACAGCTCCCCTTCACGCCCCTGCATGCACCCTGGCATGGAGGTGGCAGAAAGGAGAAAATAATCGTAAGTGCTAGCAATAAGTTAGCATTTGCAATTATTTGGGGGCCTCTATGCCACTGGTGTGGAGCAGAAGCCTTGAAAAATAACCACCATTGCCTTTAATGGTTGCAAAAGATGATTTCTGCACCCAATCCAAACCAATTAGATGAGATCCTAAAGATCATAAATCCTCAGTGGAAAGCAGTTTTCACTGCAGACTTTTTCTGCAATGTGGGTATGGGATTTCCATAAATAACATAAACTAAACGGCTACTGTATTATGCAGTGAATTTACCACTTAGACATACATGTTGCACATCAGATCTGCAGGTTATATGCTATATTCATATATATATATATATATATATATATATATATATATATATATATATATATATATACATACACAAGCCACTTTATTAGGTACACCATGCTAGTAACGGGTTGGACCCCCTTTTGCCTTCAGAACTGCCTCAATTCTTTGTGGCATAGATTCAACAAGGTGCTGGAAGCATTCCTCAGAGATTTTTGTCCATATTGACATGATGGCATCACACAGTTGCCGCAGATTTGTCGGCTGCACATCCATGATGCGAATCTCCCGTTCCACCACATCCCAAAGATGCTCTATTGGATTGAGATCTGGTGACTGTGGAGGCCATTTGAGTACAGTGAACTCATTGTCATGTTCAAGAAACCAGTCTGAGATGATTCCAGCTTTATGACATGGCGCATTATCCTGCTGAAAGTAGCCATCAGATGTTGGGTACATTGTGGTCATAAAGGGATGGACATGGTCAGCAACAATACTCAGGTAGGCTGTGGCGTTGCAACAATGCTCAATTGGTACCAAGGGGCCTAAAGAGTGCCAAGAAAATATTCCCCACACCATGACACCACCACCAGCCTGAACCGTTGATACAAGGCAGGATGGATCCATGCTTTCATGTTGTTGATGCCAAATTCTGACCCTACCATCCGAATGTCGCAGCAGAAATCGAGACTCATCAGACCAGGCAATGTTTTTCCAATCTTCTACTGTCCAATTTTGATGAGCTTGTGCAAATTGTAGCCTCAGTTTCCTGTTCTTAGCTGAAAGGAGTGGCACCCGGTGTGGTCTTCTGCTGTTGTAGCCCATCTACCTCAAAGTTCGACGTACTGTGCGTTCAGAGATGCTCTTCTGCCTACCTTGGTTGTAACTGGTGGTGATTTGAGTCACTGTTGCCTCTCTATCAGCTCGAACCAGTATGCCCATTCTCCTCTGACCTCTGGCATCAACAAGGCATTTCCGCCCACAGAACTGCCGCTCACTGGATGTTTTTTCTTTTTCGGACCATTCTCTGTAAACCCTAGAGATGGTTGTGCGTGAAAATCCCAGTAGATCAGCAGTTTCTGAAATACTCAGACCAGCCCTTCTGGCACCAATAACCATGCCACGTTCAAAGGCACTCAAATCACCTTTCTTCCCCATACTGATGCCGGTTTGAACTGCAGGAGATTGTCTTGACCATGTCTAAATGCACTGAGTTGCCGCCATGTGATTGGCTGATTAGAAATTAAGTGTTAACGAGCAGCTGGACAGGTGTACCTATTAAAGTGGCCAGTGAGTGTATATATATATATATATATATATATATATATATATATATATATATGTATATATACCGTATATTCCGGCGTATAAGACGACTTGGCATATAAGACGACCCCCCTACTTTCCTGTTAAAATATAGAGTTTAAGATATATTCGCCGTATAAGACTACCTCTTTTCCAACGCATACAAAACACCGGTAAAAATTAAAAAAAAAAAACAGATTTGAATTTAACATATAGCAGGAAAACTGTTGCTCATAAACATAAGGCATACAACAACAACATTACCATCGTCCATTTTACTGTAAATGCTACCATACTGTACTATAATACTGCCCCTTATGTACAGGAATATAACTACTATGTCATATACCACCGCCAGCCCCCCCAGTATATATCTAGCCCTCCCCTGTATATAGCCAAACAACCACCCCAGTATACAGTCAGCCCCCCCTATATATTGCCAGCCAGTCCCCCCAATATACAGCCAGCTCCCCCTGTATTTTGCCAGCCAGTCCCCCCAGTATACAGCCAACCCCCTGTATATAGCCAAACTGCCCCCCCTAGTATACTGCCAGCCTGTAAAAGTATTCTGCTGAATTACCGTATATCAGTATACTAGGGGCTTGCTGGCCGCATGGCAAGTGGATCTCTAGAGCTTCTCACCTTTCCCGCGATCCACCGAAGCTCCACTGCTACACTCCGGCCGGCGGTGACAGCTCATTGAGTGCTGGTGGCTCACAGAATATGACGTCAGCCACGTGCCGACGTCATATTCTCTGCGACGCCGGCACCCACGTAGCTGTCACCGGCGGCCGGAGTGTAGCAGCGGAGCTTCGGTGGATTGCGGGAAAGGTGAGAAACATTACCGGTGTATAAGACGACCCCAGACCAGACTGAAGATTTTTCAGTCTTCAAAAGTCATCTTATACGTCGGTACAGGGCCGGATTATAGGCGGGGCTCCCGGGGCTCGAGCCCCGGGGCCCCCACCATCTTGCCCCCCCTAGAGGCCCCCACCAGATCACACCTCCCGCGCCACCCGTCTGAGATGCCCGCCGCTCCCAGACTCAGAGACGCCTCCACGACATCTCCATTCACGACAGAGACGCCTCCACCTCCCAGGCCGCCCCCTCAGCACAGGTGACACCGCCTCCACCTCCAAGGCCGCCCCCCTCGGCACAGGTTACCGCCTCCCGCCCGCCCATCCCCAGGCATGTGTGGCCGAGCAACCTACCCCCGCCGGCCCGCCTAAACAAGAAACCCGCTCAATTGCCCCGCCCCCCCCCCCCGCTCCCGCTCCCGCTCGAACAGGCAGCCACGGCCCCCCCTCCCACCATCCCCGGCCGAACAAGCGAGCCCCGGCACAGGAGACCACCTGCCGGCCCGCCCATCCCCCGCCATTCATGGCCGTGACATCAACCCCCGCGCCAGGACAAGCAAGCCTTCTCAAACAAGCACCCGCCGCCCCTCCCCTCCTCGGCCGAACAAGCGACACCCCCCCCCCTCCGCTCCCCGCTTGGAAAAGCACCCGGCGCCCCCCCTGAACAATCGTCACCCCCCCTCCGCCCCCCCCCCCCCGCTTGAAAAAGCACCCGTCGCCCCCCCTCCCCGTCCGAACAAGTGGCACCCCCCCCCGCCTCTTTCCCCCCTTGAACAAGCACCGCCGACCCCCTACCAGCAGAACAACAGCCAAAAGACCCCCCACCCGCCTGAAGCCACGGCCGGTCACCCTAAGAGGTAAGTATATACATATATATTTATCTGTATGTATATACTGTGTATATACTGTGTATATGTGTATATACAGTGTATATACTGTGTATATGTGTATATACAGTGTATATACTGTGTATATGTGTATATACAGTGTATACACTGTGTATATGTGTATATATTGTTTGTATAGACTGTGTATATGTGTATATACTGTGTATATGTGTATATATTGTTTGTATATAGGTATATACTGTGTATATGTGTATATATTGTTTGTATATAGGTATATACTGTGTATATGTGTATATATTGTTTGTATATTGGTATATACTGAGTATATGTGTATATATTGTTTGTATATTGGTATATACTGTGTATTTATGTGTATATATTGTTTGTATATTGGTATATACTGTGTATTTATGTGTATATATTGTTTGTATATTGGTATATACTGTGTATTTATGTGTATATATTGTTTGTATATTGGTATATACTGTGTATTTATGTGTATATACTGTGTATATGGGTATATACTGTGTATATATATATGTATGTACAGTATATACATACATATACTGTGTATATATGTATATACTGTGCATATACTGTGTATATATGCATGTACAGCGTATAAATGCATCTACTGTGTATATGGGTATATATGCATTACTGTGTACATACTGTGTATATGGGTATATATGCATCTACTGTGTATATACTGTGTATATGGGTATATATGCATCTCCTGTGTATGTACTGTGTATATGGGTATATATGCATCTCCTGTGTATATACTGTGTATATGAGTATATATGCATCTACTGTGTATATACTGTGTATATGGGTATATATGCATCTACTGTGTATATACTGTGTATATGGGTATATATGCATCTACTGTGTATATACTGTGTATATGGGTATATATGCATCTACTGTGTATATACTGTATATATGGGTATATATGCATCTACTGTGTATATACTGTGTATATGGGTATATATGCATCTACTGTGTATATACTGTGTATATGGGTATATATGCATCTACTGTGTATATACTGTGTATATGGGTATATATGCATCTCCTGTGTATATACTGTGTATATGGGTATATATGCATCTCCTGTGTATATACTGTGTATATGGGCATATATGCATCTACTGTGTTTATACACTCATATATGTGTGTACATTTAAATTTTTATATATATATATATATATATATATATATATATATATATATATATATATTGAGCTGGGTATATGGTATGTGGGTATATGCTGTATATACTGAATGTGTGTGTATTTGCTGTATGTGTGTATATACTTTATGAGTTTGTATATACTCTGTATTGGTGTATAAATATATATGAGTGCATAAATGTGTGTGTGTATATATGGGTGCAAGTATATGCGTGTAGAACTTTATCTGTGTGTATATAAGTATATAAAGGTGTGTATATATCAGTGTGGGGGATGTATACCTGGCCCCAGTATGTAGCTGTGTTACTGGGGATGAGGCGGGTGTATGAAGCTGTGTTACTGGGGATGAGCCGGCTGTATGTAGCTGTATTACTGGGGATGAGGCGGCTGTATGTAGCTGTATTACTGGGGATGAGGCGGGTGTATGTAGCTGTATTACTGGGGATGAGGCGGGTGTATGTAGCTGTATTACTGGGGATGAGGCGGCTGTATGTAGCTGTATTACTGGGGATGAGGCGGCTGTATGTAGCTGTGTTCCTGGGGATGAGGCGGGTGTATGTAGCTGTGTTCCTGGGGATGAGGGGGGTGTATGTAGCTGTGTTCCTGGGGATGAGGCGGGTGTATGTAGCTGTGTTCCTGGGGATGAGGCGGGTGTATGTAGTGGTGTTACTGGGGATGAGGCGGGTGTATGTAGCTGTGTTAATGGGGGGAAGGCGGCTGTATGTAGCTGTGTTACTGAGGATGAAGCGGCTGTATGTAGCTGTGTTACTGGGGGTGAGGCGGTTGTATGTAGTGGTGTTACTGGAGAGGCAGCTGTATGTAACTGTGTTACTGGGGATGAGGCGGCTGTATGTAGCTGTGTTCCTGGGGATGAGGCGGCTGTATGTAGCTGTGTTCCTGGGGATGAGGCGGCTGTATGTAGCTGTGTTCCTGGGGATGAGGCGGCTGTATGTAGCTGTGTTACTGGGGATGAGGCGGCTGTATGTAGCTGTGTTCCTGGGGATGAGGCGGCTGTATGTAGCTGTGTTCCTGGGGATGAGGCGGCTGTATGTAGCTGTGTTCCTGGGGATGAGGCGGGTGTATGTAGCTGAGTTCCTGGGGATGAGGTGGGTGTATGTAGTGGTGTTACTGGGGATTAGGCGGGTGTATGTAGCTGTGTTACTGGGGGGAAGGCGGGTGTATGTAGCTGTGTTACTGGGGGGAAGGCGGCTGTATGTAGCTGTGTTACTGGGGGCGAGGCGGCTGTATGTAGCTGTGTTACTGGGGACTAGGTGGCTGTATGTAGCTGTGTTACTGGGGACGAGGCGGCTGTATGTAGCTGTGTTACTGGGAGTGAGGCGGCTGTATGTAGCTGTGTTACTGGGAGCGAGGCGGCTGTATGTAGCTGTGTTACTGGGAGCGAGGCGGCTGTATGTAGCTGTGTTACTGGGAGCGAGGCGGCTGTATGTAGCTGTGTTACTGGGAGCGAGGCGGCTGTATGTAGCTGTGTTACTGGGGGTGAGGAGGCTGTGTATAGCTGTGTTACTGGGGATGAGCCAGCTGTATGTAGCTGTGTTACTAGGGGCGAGGCGGCTGTATGTAGCGGTGTTACTGCTGGGATAGTGGAAAGGAAGCAGGAGGATGTGTATGTACACTACAATCAGTGGGGGCCTCCACCAGATTTTGCGCCCAGGGGCCCCCACCAACCTTAATCCGGCCCTGCGTCGGTATATACGGTATATATATACAGGAATGATTAAAGTTTCATTTTTCAGCAGATTTCAGTGAAAAAGTATGAAATTTACTATTAGATTTCAATTACCGTATATACTTGTGTATAAGCTGGCTTATACATGAGTAAATACACAAGCCCAGCACTTAAAACAAAAAACTTATATACTTACCCTCCGGTGGCCCTGATATGCAGCGCAGCTCCCCGATGTCAGCGCAGCTCCTCTTCTGTCTTCCGCACAGCCTGCAGGGCCCGGCGCATATTATAATGTCAGCCCTGCAGGCTGTTACAGAAGAAAGAAGACAGGCCCAGAAGACAGAAGAGGAGCTGCGCTGACATCGGGGGAGCAGCGCTGCGCATCGGGGCCGCCGGAGGGTGAGTATATAAGTTTTGGGTTTTTTAGTGCTGGTCTGGCTGTATACTACTGGGGGCAGGCTGGGATGGCTGTATACTACTGTGGGCAGGCTGGGATGGCTGTATACTACTGGGGGCAGGCTGGGCTGGCTGTATACTACTGGGGGCAGGCTGGGCTGGCTGTATACTACAGGGGGCTGACTGGGCTGGCTGTATACTACAGGGGGCTGACTGGGCTGGCTGTATACTACAGGGGGCTGGCTTTATACTACAAAGGGCTGGCTGTATACTACAGGGGGCAGGCTGGGCTGGCTGTATACTACAGGGGGCTGGCTGTATACTACAGGGGGCAGGCTGGCTGCATACTATAGGGGGCTAGCTATATACTACTGGCGGCTTGCTGGCTATATATTGGGGAGGGTCTGTGACCAATGCAATTCCTACCCTCGGCTTATACCTGAGTCAATAGGTTTTCCCAGTTTTTGGTGGTAAAATTAGGAGTCTCGGCTTATACTCAGGTCGGCTTATACTCGAGTATATATGGTAGTTTTCTGTCAGATCTGTTTTATTTTCAGAAAACAGTGCCAATACGATGGACTAAGTGAATGGGGTTCTGCTGCATTACCAAACAGTGCCAATAACCCTGATGTAGTTTTCATAAGAAATAATACATCTTTTTTATCAATCTGGATATACCCACTGAACTCAGTTAGGGGCATTCATTATTTTTGACTCTAGTTTTTTTTGACACCTGATTTTAGCAGTGATTTCAAATCATTTTTATATAGTGTAGGAAAGAGTGTTGTGAACATTTTTTCTAATATAATTAATTAAGAAATTTTACTTAGGTCTCATGCAGACGAAATGGTGGGGGGCGGTGATACGGTCACACAATTTGCAGCCACACCATAGCCCCCATAGACATCTATGGAACCAGGTCACAGTGTGGCAAGCACATGGTGTCTCACCCCACTGTGACCAGAGAAAGCGGCTGCACCATGAAATATAGGTCATGTCCTATGTATCGCTGTTTTTTTATGGCACAGCCGCTCAGCTTTCAGTGGAAAGGGAGGATTCAGGAGCATGTGCTCCTGCATTGGCTGCAATGTGCCCCTTATATTGCTATGGCAAATCTGTCTACTAGGTTGAAGATAGCTCTTTCTTTTGTTACATGGAGGTGCATGTTAACCCCTTTCTGCTCTCTCCCTGGCTGCAATATGCTATGAGCATTATTTTTAAAGACCAAGCTAAAAGTGAAGGGGTTAATCCTCCCATCTCATAGTTGTTTAACCAAAACACAGGGATATTAAATGTTAACTCATAGCCAGATCCATAGACACACACTGTAGATGCAGAAATATGAATCTCTAAAGGAGAGAGTAGCTTGGTTTTTTTTTTACAAACTTAGCTGAATTTTTAACAAAGTATATTAGAAAAATGTTCACCATATCCACAACACACAATTTAAAAATTATCTCATATGACGGTTATGATTTAAAGGTAACCAACCATTTGATTTGATGCACTGTGAACCAAACATACCTTGAGAATGCTGTAGCTACACTGATGCAGGATCATATCTTGGTTAATCCCTGAGCTGAGTGTTTTTGCTGAAAAAACAATTATAGCATTCAGGGCCTTGAGAAAGCTGGGTCAGGCTGGCTGCCTAGATAAACACAATACACACGGAGCTTGAATTTACAAATGGAAGTTATTCAAGACATGACTAATCAACCTGAGCTTGGTCACTCATACACAGCAGCTGGGGGATGGTGCAGATTATTCTGCCTTCAGGCACAACCCAGGGATTAAATCATCCTCTCATGCAGTGAATAACTCATGTGCTCGGAGAAGCAATATAAGTGACAGAGCTTCATTATCATAATGTTATATCTGTTTTATCAGCAAAACCACTCAGCACAGGGATTAACCATGACATGATCCTGCATCAGTGTACCTACAGCAGTCTTAAGGTATGTTTGCTTCATAATGCATCAAATCAAGTGGTAAGTTTGCTTTATTGTACTTGGTACACTGTAAGAAGAACAAATGAGCAACAGAAATGTCATGAAGGGGTTAAGAAGTTGGCATACTTGCTTTTTGTTTATCTAATTATGCTGCAAAAATTGTGGCAAAAAAAGAACGAGAAACTAGAAATGCAACAAAAGTGTTGGGATTGAAGAACTGCGCCCAAATTAAGCGACAAAAAAGGCATCGGAGTGTCGGAAAAGAAGCTAAATTGTGGTGCCAACATATGATAAATATGGTGCACATGTTGCAAACCACATAAATAACCCACAGCCAATAAAAAATGGTGTAAAACCAATAATGAATGCACCCTATATCTATACTATATCTGTTTTTTTAAAACAAATTAAGACCATTGATCGCCCTTCTACGATTGAAGATATTATCTGTATACTTGATGCTTATGCAGCAAGAAAAAGTGCACAGAGCAGCCGGTTTATAAGCTGTAAGTATGGGTGAGCTCTCCAGAGACTCCATTATTGGCTGTACATAAATGAAATATTAGCTTTAAACCACTCCAAGCTAACAGGAGAAAATCTACACTGATTATTAATAATTGACATACAATGTTTGCATTATGGATAATTTACAGCCCATTTCTGTAAGTGTCATTGCCAACCCATGATTCCTTTCTGCTTCTCTTTCATTTAAACTGCAGTGTACAGTCCAGTTTATAAAGAATACTATGGGGTTTTTCTTCTATGCTTGTTTTTTGCGCTTTCTTTGAACAATATGTATCTTTGTCACTAGTTGCCTGTGATACAGACATCTATATTGTCTCTCACTTTGACAATGCATTTGTCTCCTTTATTGGGCAATAATTGCGCAAAGTCAGAATCTGAGTATGCCTTAGGGAGGTATAGAATTATGACTAAAAAGTCACTCATTTGCACATAAATGTGGATGAAGTAGATACAATTAAAAGAAATCATCAGTCTTACAAAGATGCATCAGGAACACTACGAAAGACACATACCGGCAAACTTCCTGACACTCGGGCTTATTATAGTGCAATTATAAGGTGGTCTTTAACATACCTTAGGTGACAGAAAAACATTAACAGTCAATCTACCTGAATTTTGGAAAGGAGAAAACTACTCAACAAATCATTATAAGTGTTCATTTTCAACATGCCCAATCCTTTCTTTCAACTATATCATCCAATACATATTAGACAGACAATAGTTATTTCTCTTTTTCACAAGAGTGAGGGTTGGATGAATGTTCAAGTGAATATACTATTAGAGCTCTTAAAAATAGACAAAATTTACATCAGAATTTTATCTAACTGCTGCACAGTACCACAAAAGTTTATAAAGGTGTGAATAGACGGAGTAGTCAGGATGCCCTGTAAGATGGCTGAGATGTGGCTGGTCACATCAACTAAGCAATTAACTAATAACTAAGTTGATTAGTTATTATTTAGTAGCACTTTCATGTACTGTTAACATAAAACTACATAATAATTTTGTCATGAATTATGTTATGAATTACTTAACCAATGCACCCAGCCCCATCTCAGCTGCGTCATAGCCACATCCTGGCTGTTCCGTCTACTCACACCCTAAATTGGCATTTGTTTCAGCCCAATATGCAAATTAGGCTCTCTACTGATGGTTGATAATTGCAAGATCCATTCTGATCCAGGCCAGGACCTCCCACCCAATAGTATATCAAAACCTTATTCGTATATGAAGATAAAATTCATGCTGTGTTCTGGATGGCAAAATAACCATAAGGCAGATTCCAATTAACCCAGAGAGAGCAAATAATCCATCTGATTCCAGGAGAAATCCTATGATCAATATCCCATCTTAATAATCCTGCACCTTTAACATATTGGGGCTCATTTACTAAGGGTCCGCATTTTCGTTGGGTTTCCCGATGATTGCCTCAGGTTTTTGGCGCACGCAATCGGATTTTGGCGCATCGGCTTGCACGCAACAGAAATCGTGGGGTGTGGCTGTCGGACAACGCGCAAGATTTAACATTTAGAATTGTGACGCAAGACACGCACTTACAAGCGCTGGGAAGAAGAAGGTGAACTCTGGCGGATCTTCATGAATCGCGCCGGACTTCATCCTCATCGGACCGTCCGAATCGGGGATCCCGAAATTCAGGTAGATACAAATCTATCATGCAATACCATCTTATTGGTTCCAAACTTATTCAGCAGCGAGACATTAACCTCAAACATACAGCCAATGTTAATGTTAACTCTCTTTAGCATAAAAAAAGACCAAGGATTCCTTATACTTGTGATAGTGATGATATGGTCACCATAGAGGATTTGAGCAAGTCTACATCCACAGGAGATCTACTTACAAACTCCTTCAAAAGCCTTGTGGAAGTTTATCAAGAAAGTATAAATCTAAGAAGTATTACTTTTTTAAAGGCAAACAGTGGTCACACAAAATATTGATTTGGTATGAGCCACATACAGGCCCTGGAGTCCAAAAAGTTCCACACATAAGACAACATTGACTTGGAGCAGGACCCATTATAGATTTGTCCCGGGGGCCCTGTAGCTTTTAATAAGACGTTCCAAATTCTTAAATGAGTTCGCAGATTTTATGCACAATTTCTGGTCACCTGCATAGAGGGCAGGAGAACTTCCACACTGTTACAAAGCTTTTGCACACAAGGGAGCACATTTACATGCCTGGCCACTGGAGTTCAATGAAAATGCATTGTCCGTCTATAACGCACTGTGCCGCAAAAAGTATTTTTTCATTTTGCTCTTACAATAATTAATAAGTGAATTATTTTTGCCTACATCTTACATAGATCTATTCTACTGATCATGGAATAAATTAACTGATTTAAAGGACTGATACAATCCACTGCAGCCCTTCAGTATATAAACAGAATCAAATAAAATTCTACTGCAGATCTATACTTGTGAATTATGCATCTTTCTTCAGAGAAAAAGAAAAAAAAACCCTCATTTAATAATTGTGTTGGTCACCAAAATCCCTCATGCTTATTCCAGCGGCGTGTTGTGTGGGCGTAGAATATCTGCTGGGTGTAAGAAGCTATAAGCAAAATGCCTGTAGTGAATTCTGCGCTGAGCTACAACTACACATTAGGAATCATTTCCAACATCTAATGATGCTTGTCCAAAGTAATCAGCTGGAGGCTGAATAAAAAGAATGTTTATGATTTTTTTGCTCTCAGGTACATAGGCTTCTCCTACACTGTGCAACATGCTTTATACTAGGGTAACTCTTCTGTCCATGTCTACAATCTGCTTATTAAGAATTGCTTTGTTTTTTCTAGTTAAGTAGTGATGCATCTGTTAATATGCTAAACAAACTTTTTTTTAACAATATGAATGTCTGATACAAAATGTTGTTCCTTAAATTTTATGAATACTTAAATACAGGAGAGGGGAGTCTATTTAAAATTGTCGGTGGTTTGGAGGTTGCCATTACATTTTCATATTAATCATCAGTTTTGCTTTCAATGCAACACCAATGGAGATCACAGCAGGTTCTTACTACTGTACCTAAAATGAATATAGAAACAACCCAGAGCCACAGACAGGTTGAAATAGCTGTGGAATGTCTGCAGTGGTACTGACCACAGCAGAAACCTGGGGGTGGCAGATATCAAGCTTTTGCATTGCACAGACTGAATTCCACACCCAGGACCAGATTATAGGGGCCCTTCCAAATGTGGGCGAATCACCACCCGAATCACCCACGGTACATTTGGCTGCGGCTCCTGAACAGACTTCATACCCCCTTAGATTTCAGCCTATGGCAGAGCGAGAGAACAATAAGTTCCCTGTTCTGCCATAGACCATCGGAGGTGTACCAAGATGGCGGCTCCCTGCTGCTGGCAGTGCAGTGACGTCAGTGACAGTATGCTGCAGACACCACGAGGGAAGAAGATGAAGTCGGCTAGGTATTATTTTACATAGGGCTGTATATAGTTATTACAGTGGGACTGTATATAGTTATTTTTTTTGGGGGGTGTATATATAATTATTATGGGTGGTGTATATAGAATGTATATATGCATATAGATGTAATAGGAGGCTGTAAATAGTTATTATAGGGGTATGTATATAGTTATTATAGGGGGACTAGATATAGTTATTATAGGGGTACTTTATATAATTATTTCTGGGGGGCTGTATATAGTTATTAAAAGGAGCTGTACACTCACCGGCCACTTTATTAGGTACACCTGTCCTACTGCTCGTTAACACTTAATTTCTAATCAGCCAATCACATGGCGGCAACTCAGTGCATTTAGGCATGTAGACATGGTCAAGACAATCTCCTGCAGTTCAAACCGAGCATCAGTATGGGGAAGAAAGGTGATTTGAGTGCCTTTGAACGTGGCATGGTTGTTGGTGCCAGAAGGGCTGGTCTGAGTATTTCAGAAACTGCTGATCTACTGGGATTTTCATGCACAACCATCTCTAGGGTTTACAGAGAATGGTCCGAAAAAAAAAAAACATCCAGTGAGCGGCAGTTCTGTGGGTGGAAATGCCTTGTTGATGCCAGAGGTCAGAGGAGAATGGGCAGACTGGTTCGAGCTGATAGAAAGGCAACAGTGATTCAAATCGCCACCCGTTACAACCAAGGTAGACAGAAGAGCATCTCTGAACACACAGTACATCGAACTTTGAGGCAGATGGGCTACAGCAGCATAAGACCACACCGGGTGCCACTCCTTTCAGCTAAGAACAGGAAACTGAGGCTACAATTTGCACAAGCTCATCGAAATTGGACAGTAGATGATTGGAAAAACGTTGCCTGGTCTGATGAGTCTCGATTTCTGCTGCGACATTCGGATGGTAGGGTCAGAATTTGGCGTCAACAACATGAAAGCATGGATCCATCCTGCCTTGTATCAACGGTTCAGGCTGGTGGTGGTGGTGTCATGGTGTGGGGAATATTTTCTTGGCACTCTTTGGGCCCCTTGGTACCAATTGAGCATCGTTGCAACGCCACAGCCTACCTGAGTATTGTTGCTGACCATGTCCATCCCTTTATGACCACAATGTACCTAACATCTGATGGCTACTTTCAGCAGGATAATGCGCCATGTCATAAAGCTGGAATCATCTCAGACTGGTTTCTTGAACATGACAATGAGTTCACTGTACTCAAATGGCCTCCACAGTCACCAGATCTCAATCCAATAGAGCATCTTTGGGATGTGGTGGAACGGGAGATTCGCATCATGGATGTGCAGCCGACAAATGTGCAGCAACTGTGTGATGCCATCATGTCAATATGGACCAAAATCTCTGAGGATTGCTTCCAGCACCTTATTGAATCTATGCCACGAAGAATTGAGGCAGTTCTGAAGGCAAAAGGGGGTCCAACCCGTTACTAGCATGGTGTACCTAATAAAGTGGCCGGTGAGTATATATAGTTATTATAGAGGGCTGTATATAGTAATTATAGGGAGGCTATATATAGTTATTTTAGGGGGCTGTGTATATTATAGATGGATTGTATATATTATAGGGGGACCGGAAATAGTTATTATAGTGGGGGCTGTAAATAGTTATTATAGGGTTTGGATATTTTTATTAGGAGGGTCTGGATATATTATAGCAGGACTGGATGTAGGTATTAGTGGAGCAAGATATTTTTATTATGAGGGGCTGTATATTTTATAGAGGGCTGTTATATTATAGCGGGGCTGGATGCAGGTATTAAGGGGGCTAGATATTTGTATTACAGGGGGATAGATTTGTTTATTATTATTCCTGTTTTTCAGATTATGAAGTCGCATATCTCAAGCAACTTGAACATATGTCTTCCTCGTCTCTGTAGTGATTTTGAATTATTATTTGTGATATTGACATTTTTTTCTGTAAAAAATTCTTTTTTTTTTTTTGTATAGAGGGCTGACATCGATTCCTTCTCTATTTCATATCTGCAGTTACATCTTATCATATATTAATTGTTATTTCTTATGGGGTCAGCACCTGATGTTTTATTACTGCTGTGGTTATTACCACTAATACAGAGGTAATTTGCCGTTCTTTGTTTTTTCCCCTGGGAAGGGGTTAGACATAAACGGGCACCTCCAGCCTTATTAGGCACTAATTGCAATAATTGCGGTTCACTTGCGGTGATTATGCGTTTTCTGTGTGGCTAATATGTACATCTTGCCGATACACAGGTTGCCATGGTGCGTTTCCCCCACAGTTTATTGTCCTGACCGACTGGTCCATACTGCAGTGTGAATACTAACATGCATACGGTCATTACGCATCTATTTACTTGCTCATGGTTCCAGCGATGCGATCCTCTATATATATGTTTTGTCTATTGACATCAGCTGCTGTCAGTCTTTTGATTGGCAGTGGTTCTGCCCATAGACTTAGAACGTGCCGATCCGCACACCCGCAGTCGCCATTCCCGGTGTGCGTTTCACCATCCGTGTCAGCCCAGTGCGATGGTGTATACAGCTATCACTAGCTTTTCTTTTGACATAAGGTGGTGAGACGATGGGGACTTTGTTTATGGCTTGTTAGCTATGGATTTTTTAAAGATTTTTTTTCACTTTTACTATGTCAGTGTTCACACACATCAATGGATGTTCACGTGTGTATGCTAAAGCTATATTTGTATACATATACCATGTTGAGACACATGCACATGCACTTTAATTTAATGATGTATCTATTGAAATTTGTATTTTAGTAAATTTTATCAGCATTATGATTGTTTGAACTTTGCACATTGCTTGAACTTTGCACTTTGCCTGTATTGGTCAATAATGATCACTTGACCTCCTCCATTTTGTTTATATGTCTGTACACAATCATAGATAATCAGCTTGAGAAAGGCTCACTGTTTGGAGCCGAAACGTTGCTCTTTCACATGGAATAAATCCACTAAGGTATTTTTTCACTACAATCTGGTGTGCTGCTTTTTTTTCCTTTGTCTTTATAATTGAAGGACCTGATGCCCGGCCCTCTTAGGCGTGCACCCGCTTTTTATTTTTGTTTACCCATTTCTGTTTTGATAGTGCTGCTTGGATCTTTTTTTACTGTATGTTTATTACCAGATATATTTATTTATTAATCCAGCCCTGTCCAAACCATTTATCAAAAATGCAAACTGCACTATGTGGCTTTTGTGCGACAGATTCATGAAATGTTTAGCATGTTCTTCATGACTCTGGTGCCCCCTGCACTGCTCTTACAGAGTGCTCCAACTTTTGGTGCACCTTTAACATAAGGCGTGCAACACAATTATGTCGGGCATTGCATGATAAAAGTGTTCAGTTATTTGAAAAGAGACAATAATAATAACTGATTTCAATCTATAGAGATAAACTAATAGATTATTTATAGGGAAGGTTTTTTTTTTGTTTCATATTATCCATGATATCCACGGAAGAGTTATATAGCTGTAAATTTGGGACCAGTGATTGGTGGGGTTGGACCGCATTGACCTCACAAGCATTAAATCACTAAAGGTATGACTTGAATTATTTTTTAGCATGGACCCAGGCTGGCTCTTTTGTAGTTGACTGTTTTGTAAATGCTTTTCATTTATAGATTAAAAAAGGAAATCTGACATTGATCTATCACTATAAAATCAAGTAATCATACCTTCATTCATAACCGTGGATACTATAGAGATGTACTCCTGTGGATCTTGATCTGGAAGAATGACATAACAATCTCTTTCAAAAGGAAAAAGTTCATAAAATCCTTCAGGTGAATTCACTCCACAAAGCATCAGGACCACTCTGTGCGAAGGTTGTAAAAGTTGAAGAAAACTGGTACTTTGATTTTTATAGAAGATCTTCAGAATATCTCTTGTCAGGATTAGCAGTTTACATTGCCACATAAAGCCAAGCACCACCTCATTGGATTCGTTGCTCACATCATAAAGAAATACATCATCGATCTGTAAATGTGATGTCAGCAGATCCTTCAAATATATGGACCATTCTTCTCCACTCTTCTCATATATGACCAGAAGATTTTTTGACATTTCTGTAAAGATTAAATGAAACATTTAATAATTCATAATAATATTTTGTGTCACATGACATAACTGTAAAACAACTCAGTTACAGTCAAATTGCAGTTTTGAACTGCAGCAAAAAACAGCTACCAGAGTTCTAATCACTGCTGTTATTCTGCAGTGATTCCGACCCATCTGTTCCCAGTCTATGAGTGTAGAGATAAAGTAGACCTTGCCAGGAAGGAGAAGATGGATCACAAACTCTTTAACATCACTGACTGTCATCAAAGATATTACCTGTGGTCTGTAGAAGGGAAAAAAACACATAGGTGGATTCATAATGTAGTTGGCCAAACCCCATATAGGTGGATTCAAAATGTTTTGGGGGTCTGATAATGAAAACATGTTTAAGTACTTTTTTTTTTTTTTTAAAGGGACTTGTATCACCAATTTTCTCTTTTACTTTTTAAAACCATATAGTTAAACATATCTTTTTCTTGTCAGTTTTTATTTCCAGATCATATATTTGTTCATTTCATTCTCGGTTCATGGCCATAGGGCTGCTATTTGAGCTTATAATTAGCATTCTCTAACAGTATTATGTGTTCTGCTTCACAGTAGCCTCATGGCCATATGCTGCAACAGTCTGGATTCAACTTATTCCTATCGATGGAGATTTTTCTAGGTATGCTCTGTGCAAATAGGAGATTTATTTAAGCTGTGCAGTTTATAGGTAATATACTCAACAAGGTGAACAATTGTAATATAAACAGTCCCCCACTAAAATTAAAAATATCAAATACAATACTTCCAGATAATTAAAATGTATGCCCTCTCCTGAATAAATTTTGCCATGAAATGACCCACCTCTAATTCAAATAAACAGTGCCCCTCACATACAGTGCCTTCCATTAGTTATTATATCAATGAAGTGCATAAATACAGCACCTGAACAAAGCGTCAAGCATAGCATATAAATAGAGCACCAGAACCAAGCTAAATACATAAATAAAGGACCAAAAGCAAGCTTAATACATAATTAGAGACGACTAAACTCTGTGCGGAAATAAAAATTCTAATAAACGAATGTATATTGTTCTCCCCACAATAAGAATCTATACTGTGTACCCTGTAAAAAAAAAATAGAAAGAGCACTGATGATGTCATTGTGATACTGTGTCAAAGTGAGGGCTGCATATAGGATTTCCTAGCCAGAACCCTGTGCAGTGCTCACATTTTCAATACCACCTGTGTCTTAAAGATGCAGATGCTATTGCTTCTTATAGAATTAGGAGCAGGTGTAGAATTGAGGTGCCCCTGCTTGCTCCAAAAGGGAGGTGCCCTGGGTAGTCCTCCACTCTCCCCAATTGGTGCGAGAAATGGTCCTGCTGTGACATCTATTGTCATTAGTAGATACAATTATGGTGTTTTCTATAGAGGTGTTATCTTTTAATGATTCCTGCTGCATAAAAAAATCTATTATGTAATGTTAAATTGTCTATTAAAACCACAAAGAGAAACCAACCTGTTATTCGCAGAGACAGATGATGATACTGGGAAATTCAGAATTCTGCAAAAAAGGAACTTTAGATTCAAACGAAGTGCAATGAGTCACAGTGGCAGAAAAAAGTCACACAGGTCTGTCAACTTCTGCCTTGAATAATACCCTATAAGACTTGTACATCTTCATAAGCAACTGTATCTTCGGCAGCTTCCAGACTGGAAATCTGGAAAATGTAACATCAATCAAGGTAGTACAGGTCATCAAAGTGTGACTCTTCTTTAACTATGTATCCTTGCAGTTCATTTGCATACAGCATTCAAAGGTCTTTTCCTGCATAAAACTGCATCTTCCAAAATATAGAAAACCATCTTTGTAAACCTGTCACTATTCTAGATAACAGGCCGGTGGTGGTTTACTTTTCTTTACTTTTGCTCCCAAAGAAAAAGAAAGACCGCAATTGTGCAACAGAGTTTTCAGTCTAAAAAAACTCACAGAAAAAGGATTTTAAAAAGGCCTTGTATCTTAAAAGTTTCTGCACGGTTGGTAACTTTCCTGATGGCTTCTTCCGGGGAGATCTCCTACTACAGCAAGATAGAGGCCGCCCAAGAGAAGTGAGGTCGCAACAGGCGATTATCCCTACTCTCGTGCTCTGAATTGGAATTCCAAAGGTACTGTTTTCCTTTGTATTTTCCTGCCATATATTGGAACATTGGAGCATGTAGAAGCGGAGAAAACAATCATGACCATTTGGATTTAGTGGTATTTTCTGACTTTTTCCCATTTTTTCTCCTGCGCTGTTGTCTCCCAATCTAATTTGAGATTGTTTGCAGGTATATTAGTGTATTTATTGTGTAACAACTATATAGTGTCTGCCAGTGTTGTCAGTCAGAATTACATAAACCCAGACTTAACCCTTTCACGACCTGTGACATAATAGCACGTCACGAGTCAGCCGTGGGTGCATGGATCACACGATCACACAGGTGCACATCTTGTTATCACACAACTCTCTATGATACTAACGAGACGTCCACCTGTGTGACCATGGTCAGATTTCTGTCCCCTGAAGTAAACATAGAAGCTTCCTATAGAATGACAACAAGCAGAGATCTAAAAAAGAGTGAAGAATTGATACATAAAGTATATTGGAAAAGTGTATAAAACTTTTTATTGTACAAACAATAACTTTAATTTGTTGAAATGGGAAAACCCCTTTAAGTAACTTACCGTTAACAACGCCACCAGCAAAGCTGCCGGCGGTTTAAAAAGATGGCAGCGCATGGGCGCCACCATCCTGCTGAGGATTGTCGCTCCCTGTGATGTCATCAGGGAGCGGTGATCCATCACCATGACAGCCTTTGGTCCTCCGAAGACCCGAGCCTCTCTCGTTTTAACCCTTTTATTACAATGTGCTAACAGCACATTGTAATGAATGAGGAGGGAAATACTGTAGTATGGCAGTATATGGTAGGATCAATCGGTCAACCTAGGGTTAAAGTACAAATCTAATGGTAAAAATTAAAAAAAAGTTTAAAAAAAATCTATAATAAAAAACCTAAAAATTCAAATCACCTTCCCCTTTCCCTAGAACTGAAATAAACTGTGAAAATCACAAACACAAATTTCTACACAATTCATTATAAAACCTATACAAATTTGGTATCCCCTTGATCGCACCGACCCAAAGAATAAAGTAGACATGTCATTTTTGGCGCACAGTGAAAGCTGTAAAATCCAAGCCCACAAGAAAATGCTGCAAATGCATTTTTTCACCAATTTCACTGCATTTTGAATTTTTTCCTGCTTCCCAGTACACGGCATGGAAGAATAAATACCATCCCAACAAAGTGCAATTTGTTATGCAGAAAATAAGCAGATAAGCAGTCACAGAGCTCTTTACATGTAAAAAAAAAGCATAGATTTTTTATTGTGGAGAGTGCAAAATAAAAATGAAAAAAAAAACAAAAAAAGGCGAGGTCTTTAAAGGGTTAAAGTACTAACTTGTTATTGAAGAGCTCAATAATATCAATGGGCTCATTAGTGGAGACTCTGATCAGCTGTTACATGATTTTTGGAAATGAAGATTCCAACCATACTGGTTTGTGTATATATCCCTCCTTCACCTTAATGGAAATGGACCAATAGTTCCTTTATTGTTATCATTTGTGGTAGTTTATGTTTCCTTTTTTTCTTATGTAAGAATTTCCTCTTGTGCTAATGCCAACAGTGGCTGAAAAAGCAGAAAGGGATTGCTTTTAGTCAAACTGTTCCACTGATTCCTTGCAATGCTGAAAAGTTTCGATAGTGCTTACCTTCAGAAAACATTTCATGTTTGTAGAAACAGCTGCTGATCTGGTGTATGAAATGATTGACGAGTAAAGTAGTGGAAAACTTTGTTTCTCTCACTTTCCTTCTAATATTTGTAGCAAATACTGAATAACAGAACTTTCTTTAAGCGTCTAATGGGATGGAGCTTTTTTCAATATATCTCAGGGACTGTATATTTATAAATGGAAGGATAATACTTTCATCTGTCAGGTGCAAACTGCTGTCAGGAGATCTTAAAACATCACCCAAGTCAGAGTTCTTTATTAAAAAAAAATGCTGTCAGACTGTGTCAATAAAAGTAGAGCCATGAAGCTGCTTCATGGTAACTAAGATCCTCACTGGCAGAAAAAAATTGTCCCAACATTTAATTCAGTGAGTTGGTTGTTCTGTTAAAACTCAAGTTTCAACAATAAAGGAATATTTATAGTATTAACATCTTTAATAAAAAACACCAATTCTCCATTGATTCTTGTGGGACTCACACCTAATACCCCCACCCCCCTACCCCTAAGGACAAGACAGTACCCAATGAAGGAAAAAGAAGACCAGAGAGATATAAAAGGGAATGAAAAAAAAAGGACTCTCTGTTTACTCACATCCCACACCCCTCTCTCCTACACCCCCCCCCCCCCCGCGCCATCTCTATAAAGTACAACCACTTATACCATTTCTTATCCCATATCTCTCTACTTTCTTTTGTCACCGAGGACATTCTTTCTAATTTGAGCACTTCCATAACACACTGTTTCCACATTTCAATTGTTGGTGAGGTATACTTAATCCACAAGTTAAAAATTACCTTCTTATCCATGAATAATAATTGAGATATGATTTTCTTACTGCATTTGCTCAGTTTTTTACTTCCAAAATACCCCAATACACCTAACCATGGATCTTTTGATAATGATATTCCCAGTGCTTCATTTATACCCCTAAAAACCTCTTCCCAATATTTAAATAGTTTAGGACATTTCCAAAACATGTGATACCACCCACTTCATGACATTTCAAACAGACATCATTATCTTTATAACCTATTCTATATAGACAACTTAACGTCCTATGCAACCTGTGAATAGTAAATATCATGTGAATAGTATAGTAAATAGACAGTTCTTATATTGTCTTGCACTAGGGAGAGTCCCGTCTCCAAAATGTTTATGAACTGTAAGTTCCTATCCTGAAGTTAGAATAACTCAGCATATATACTAGCAGTTTCTCCAAATGTTTCTTTTTGGACCGCTGCTATTGGGCTGCAACAAAATAAAATCTCCAATTTGGAAGTGACACTCCTCCCTCCTCCCTTAAGCATTATATAACTTTCTTTTCAATTCTGGCTTTCTCCCCCCCCCCCTCCCCCCATAAAAATTCAGTGCATATTCTATCCATGATATCTAAAATCTGTTCAGGTATTTTCATAGGAGAATTTCTGAAAAGGTATAGTGGAGAAACAGAACAAGAAAGAAAGCCCAGGGGCGCTCAATGTGTAGATTATCTTCTGGTAATCGTTAGGTGACAATAATGTGGAATATTACACTCACCTTTTTGTGTTGTGCTGATGGAACAACTCATGTAAGCATTTCAAGGTATAGGACGTATCGCTGCCTCTGGGAGCATATTCTCTCATGTATAATTAACATTAATTTACTATATAAATTACCTTCAATGAAAAAACGGGAGAAACGTGGTATTTTTACCCCATTGTCCGTGATGATGTGTATGAAAAACTAGTAAAATGGGTGCATGTAGTTCTTTATCCTTTTTGGCCGCACAAGGCTTCCATAAATGTAGTCCTGCAACTCATTGGCGGCCATTTCAGTAGTTTTTCATACACATCATCATGGATAACGGGGTAAAAATACCACGTTTCTCCCGTTTTTTCATTGAAGGTAATTTATATAGTAGATTCATGTTAATTATACACCTACATATTTCCTATTTTAGATGACTATACTGTTTTATTCTTAATTTTATTGTGCATAACTTTTTTAGCAAACGAATTGATAATATCGGGTATCTACTAATCAACCTGCTAGGTTATCCGTTACCGGCAAACACTCGCACCAAAATTCCTTCTTTTATAAAGCCATACATGTTTCCCCACTATTGTACAACTGACGAAGGATCCGTTCCGGGTCCGAAACGCGTTTTGTTTTATATGGTTTTTTACTATCAATAAACCTTGGAAATAACGTACTGCGACGGGTCCTGCTTTGGGAACCTATCGGAGAATTTCACCTTTTTTCCTGATACCACAAGAGGGGGAAAAAACGCATCTGTTTATTTTGAAAAGGTATAGTGCTTGGGGAAGAAGAAGCATTTTAATCAGACTAAGCCTAGCCACATGCATCAATTCTAATTTGGACCAAACCTTGATCTTCATCCTCCATTTTTTGATTATAGGGAGTATATTTAATTCCACAAACTGATTTAACGAATCTGATAGTACAATACCCAAATATCTAAAGGATTTATCTCACTCAATAACCTCCAATGGAAGATTCAAATCCACCCTATTAACTCCCAAGAACATCGCAGCCTACTTCACCCAATTTATCTGCAACCCATACATTTTCCCATAAACACTAAGAATTTCTTGCAGAAGATTCAGTGATACTTCTGGATTTGCAACAAATCATAATTCATCATCTGCGTGTTATGATATTTTAATTTCTGTCTAGCCAAATTTAAATCCTTCTTCTCTTATTTGACTAAAGCATGTAAATGTCTCTTAGCGTTGTATAATGATGGACTTTCAAATATGTTTTGAAATGGCCTTCTTACCCTTCCCAGACAGATGAATAGCAATAGTTGTTATAATGTAATAATGTTATTTCTAAGATAATTTGTTCCTTGGCATTGTGTTACACCCCTGTACACACACACCTCCTGAATGCTCATAGACGACAACTGCGCGGAGCAATAATTTAGATTATACACATTGTTGCCACCAATAAGGCCATTTTAACTTGACATCGTAATTCACAATTGTCCCTAAAGTCAGACCTATATGTTTAAAAATATATTTATCATTTGACTCATTCTTCTCTTTATTTTCTAGTTGTTGTAATTTATTACTGTGTTTTATTTTCTGTAAGTTTTATAGATTGTCTTCTTTCTAGATTGATAATTACATAGAAGAAGTACTAGTGAGTAGTAAGGATTCTACTTTAGTTTAGAAGAACTTCAGCAAGAAAAAGAAAGCCATTAACATTTTTAGGAAATTTGATTAATTATTGCATCCTTGAGAATAAAGTAAATCATTAAATTCTACTTAGAAAACAGAAGATAAATGAATGCCAAAGACTAAATTTTAATAGCACCTACACCTTCTGAGTAATATAATGAATGTAACATTTAAACATTTAGAAGAATCACATCTATAATTAATGTTCTTCTCTAAATTAAGTAATTAAACTGCACTTTTGTGATGGAACTTTAATACAGAAGAGAAAGCAGAACTGTTATTTACACAAATCAATTTTGCATTTTGCTCGGTTTGGGCATCATTCATGACACTGATTGTATTTAGCATATGCATTAAGCTGATGCTGAATGGTAACATTTTTATATTTCTAAAATAGATTTCAAATGACTAGAAATAGTTTAAGAAGCTCTCCAGTTATACTTGCGAATTCCAATATGTCCAGAGAGGGGGCAAGTAAAAAATAAGTGATACTTGTGTTACTCTGATTCCCACTTCTTTTGGTCTGTTCCCTTGTTGACACCTTTGGGTTGACAACATCAGTCTTCAGTCTCAGTGGTCATACAGAAGTTTTCCCATAACTAGACAAGCCTTTTAAGTTCTCTATTCTGACTCATTCTCACCCATGCACACATCATAGATATGAAAACATTAAAGCAGTGTTACGCACAATGACAACTTTTTAAAAACTTTTTCGAGCAGGTGAGTAGTCAGACATTGCCCTGGAACATTACTACATATGGTCTAGAAGTCTCACATGCAAAAGGCTCAGGAGCACATTCCAACTTGTTTGTGTTGTTTAAAAAGAAAGTCTGGCTGGTACATCTTTTCTATAAAGTTCAGAATGCTTTATAAAAATAAGTCTCACCAACCACATGTTCTCCTGTTCCAACCATTTCTAAATCCTTCATCAATTTCTGTATTTCCTTGTTCCATTCAACATGAAAATGTGATATACTAAAGTTAGTCATTTACTGAGCAAACACATTTCCATGTCAAGAGGGACTAGCACCTAGAGATGATGCATGGACCACGGAACGCATCTGACGGTCCTTTTTTTAAAAGCACTCTGACACTTTGTAAAAACATTTTACAGGCCAGGCAACCCTTTTAACATAGGTATTCAGGGGTAGCAGGCAAAGGAGCTGTCACTGGGCTTATTTCATCAAAGGCATAGAAAGCAGTTAGCTTCAATATGAGTTTTTTGTTTTGAATGATTTCTTAGCTATGATTAGAGATGGGTGAATTTATCTAAATTCGATTTGATCCAATTCACTGAATTTTGAGAGAAAATTCGATCCAAATTGGATCAGAACGAATCACGGCATGGTACGTTACATGCTGGGTGCGTGTGCATGAAGAGGGCTCACGGGCTGAGCCTCTCCATAGCTGGTAAGTCTTTGCTGCCATTTTGCTAAGAAAGGGGAGAAAAAAATTGTTCCCACAAATCACTGTAAACTTCCTGAAATGTTAAACGAATTTCCCATTCATGTGTTTGTGTATGCTATTCTCACTGACCACAATTTTCTGAACAAGATATAAAGATAAAAGCACAATTTTCTCTGACAACAGATTTCTGAATTAGGTAGTGAAGTACGATATTCTCTGACAATGGGACTTTTCTGAACATGGTATTTGTGTGTGCTATTTTCACTGGCCACACTTTTATGAACTCGGTAGGAAAGCGCAATATTCTCTGACAGGAGCAACTTTTCAAACAAGGTGTGACCAATGATGATATTTTATGATTTTTCAGCAGTTGAATGCTAGACAGAGACAGGATCTTCAAGATCTTGCTGGATGATGCAGTAAATGCTAATAATCAGGTCTGGTCATTGCAAGTATTGCTGTGTAATCCTGTACAATCAGAAAAAATATCCATGCACTGAGAGTTCCTCAGAGTTCCTCAGAGTTCTATTATATCAGCAATTATTTTGGATTTCTAGACATCTCAGTGCCCTGACAAGGGTATTTGCTGCTGTTTCACATGTCACTGCCTAGCTGACTGACCTAATAATGAGTAGCAAGCTCCCCCTGGCTGTTTCCTGTGTGCAATGGTTTCTGATATGTGAACCTGCTATTATACTGCAGAGTCACATGTCCAGACCAGGCAATCACAGGCATGCCTACAGATGACATGCCCGTGGTTGGTAAGGAACTGTAAGGTGCTTGATTGGCTGTTTCTCCTTATAGATGTGTATCCCTGGTTGCCGAACTAGTGCATTTAAGGTACAAGCCCAAACTATGAAGTTTGGGTCTGCTCATCACAACTTAACATATTTCTTTCTGAACTCCTCCATGTAATGATGTAATGATATTTGCAACTGCCATCACTGCACATTGCATAACATCTCACCACAGCACTGGCCATACAACTATCTCCAACCAAACATAGTGATAATCACATGACCTGCCCATGTGGACTTATGACCAGCAGCCATCTTCTGTCCTGTGCCTCCTCCACAGGCCAAAGTCAAAGGACTGATTAAACGGCCAGTAGCATTTTGATTCTCCATTATAGTGAATGCCCACAGCATTATTTTTCTAAGGTGAGCAACATTTTAAATAACAACTAATTACATATTAGCTTATATTTTAGTGATCCATTTGAATATGAATTATGCTAATTCCTGGAATACCCACGGACGGATATATCTATCAGTGAGCACTCAAGTATGTTTGATGGCAGTACATAGGCACCACCACCTTGCTCGAGATGGGGAGATTTTTTTTCGTGTACATTGTTTTAATTTGTGACAACACAATACTGTGGGGCATGTGCATATTGTATGGCTCTCACAGAATTACATTTTAGAATATGTGACATTCATGGCTCTCTCAGCAACAAAGGTTCCTGACCCTGGCCTTAGAGTCTCTCAGGAAAGAATTTTATTAATGCAAGATTAATTCAAATTTTTTTCCTAATGTCTTGTCCAATTTTAACGATAGTAAAGAGATCATCCTGCCCTCTTTTTGCTAGGATACAGGGTCCACTAAAAAGCTTCTTGGAATTCAATGATTGTAAGAGGAACAGTTTTTAAATAGATTGATACTACTAAGGTATTGCAAAAAAATATTTGTTTGGAAAACAGAGATAAAAAGACCTTTAAAGCTTCTATTAGAAATGATTTAAGACCATAATTAATGATGCCTACAAAGATTACAATTAAAGTACTCCAGAGCACATTCACCTAGAGCAATGGCAGCCCCCTGGGCTAAAAGGAACATTTTTTGAATAGATCTGCAAGGTTTCCAGATGGTCCAGTCTCTTGACTTTTGTAAAACACTATAGACTGGACATTCAAAATGCTAAAGACCTAGGGCCATCATGCTGGACTAAAGGAAACCAAATCACGGGTAATATTAATTCCTTATTCAATCGATCCAGCTCACCTGGAGCTGCACGGTTCCAAAAGGCTGAAGTGCTGGCAGCACACAAACAATGGGAGAAGCTTGTTAAAATGAACCAGCAAGTCCAAAAGGATGAAGTCTCAATAAAACTTTGTTTATTTATTTTTTCCTCATAAAACCAGTAACAGACATATTGGCAACATCAGATAGTAATAGATTCATACAACTTACGCGTTTCGAGTGACTCTTAATCATAGACACTGATGCAAAAGCATGTAAGTGTATATAAACGTCCAAAGGTGGGAGGAGGAAAGGGAAAAAAAAACACACACATCATTTCCTCTTTTACTATTACCCTATTCAGATATAAAACATATAACAAAACATATAATAAAACATTAAAAAATCCAGAAACCTTCCCTATTCAAAAGACATTGGGGGTCATTTATTAAGGGCCCGATTCGCGTTTTCCCGACGTGTTACCCGAATATTTCCGTTTTGCGCCGCTTGTACTTAAATTGCCCCGGGATTTTGGCGCACGCGATCGGATTGTGGCGCATCGGCGCTGGCATGCGCGCGACGGAAATCGGGGGGCGTGGCCGAACGAAAACCCGACGTATTCGGAAAAACCGCCGCATTTAAAAACCGAAAATGTGTCGCATAAGGACCGCTTACCTTCACCTGGTCCAGCTCGGTGCATTCCGGCGCGATGAGTTTACTTTCAGCGCAGCAGCGCCACCTGGTGGACGGCGGAAGAACTACCTTATTAAATCCCGGCCGGACCCGAATCCAGAGCGGAGAAGCCGCCGCTGGAACGCGAATGGACCGGGTAAGTAAATTTGCCCCATTGTCTTTTGTCTCCACCTCATAGTGGGAAAGACACCCTTTCAATGCCGTGGCACTAGACACGTTTTTCTTATTGGCATTTCTAATATCATTTATGTGTTCAGCAATGTGTTTTTTTTTTATTTGCGTGCTGTACATCCGATATAAGATAAATCGCAAATTGTACAGTCAATTTTATAAACTATATTGCATGTGTCACAATTGATGAAAGTCTTCACAGGGAATACATTACCATCAGTTGTAGCAGAGATCAATGGATGCAGCAGCACTCCGAAAAAAATAAAGTGAAAACTTTTTATTCCACCGTGGATGCATGCTTGAAAATGTCTTTATAGAAAAGACGTAATGTCACATCCACGGTGGAATAAAAAGTTTTCACTTTATTTTTTTCGGAGTGCTGCTTCATCCATTGATCTCTACTATTACCGGTGGGGTTTGTCGGACCCCTGGCGAAGACCTGCACCCTACTGCCTTCACACGGTGCCGCTCCACCATCTTATCTTTATGTTACCATCAGTTGTAGATGTAACACTTTTAATTTCAGTGGCATAATAGCATACCTTGCATCGTGGTTGGCACAAGGTCTAGCCACATATTCCTTCTTGGATATTGTTTAGTACTACTAGGTGATAGTAATGAGCCCAATGTGGGTGCTTTTTTTATGGAAAAGCTGCAGCCTGTTGCAAGAATATTTCTCAATTTTTCATCTTCGTTTAGAATTGGGAGATATTTTTGGATGATACCTCTGATTTTATTATATTCTACACAAAATGTAATGACCATAGTAGGACACTTATTCCATTTTTTATTTTTTCTCCATTGTTTAGTGTGTAATAAATCAGAACGGTCTATGGCGTCACTTATTTTTTCTGCTCAATTTCACTTAGGAATATCAGATGATTGCTTGTTCATATCCCATGGTGGGTCATGTAAAAAAATGTACAAAATAATGTTTTTCAATAAAAAATAACTTTATAAATCACTAAAAATGCCCATAAGCCCCAAAACATATAAAGAGACATATAACGCTCAAAAAAGTCTAAATCATAACACAAACCCCACATATATAGTATCACCGCGTCCGTAACAATCCATAGAATAAAACTAAATAACTATTGAACCCATATAATGAACGCCGTAAAAAAAAACGTCAAAAACCCGCCAAAAATTATGATTTTTACCTATTATATCCCACTAAAAATGCAATAAAAAGTGATCAACAAAACATATGTACTCCAGAATGATATTGTTGCAAAGAACAACATGTCCCGCAAAAAACAAGCCATCAACCAGCTCTGTAGCCAAAAACGTAACAATGTTATGCCACTTGGAAGACAGCGATGCAAAAATGATAGATTTTTCCCCACATTAGGGTTTTATTTGGCAAATTTAGTAAAACATAAGAAAAAATATTCATGTCTGGTATCCCCGTAATCGTATCGACCCATAGAATAAAGATAATAGGATTATTAGGCTGTACGGTGAACACGAAAAAAAAAAAAAGTAAAAAATCCAGTACAGAATTGATGCTTTTCTACTCATGACCTCAAAAAAAGTTCAAAAATTTTCAACAATAGGTGATACCAACCCCAAAATAGTAACACTGGAAAAAGCATCTCGTCCCGCAAAAAAAATGCCATCACATGGCCCAAATAACGGAAAAGCAAAAATTTTATAGACTTCAAAAGGGGGCAACCAGAAAACTAAAATCTGATAGTTTGAGGGGTGCAGATTTGAAAATGGGTTGGTTATATAGGCGGTTTTGTTGCTAAATATGTAAAATTTGATTTCAAACAGTATTTATCCCCAAAATAGTCAATTCCGAAAATACGGAAAATCGCTATTCGATTTGTAGGCCGCGTGACGTCAAAATAAATTATCCAAACATTTCAAAAATTATGAAAATGTAAAGTAGACAAATGGTAAATGTTATTCTGCAGTTATTTAGGTGGTAAATCTATCTGCCTGAAAACGCGGTGATTTTGAATTTCGAAAATGGCAAATTTTTCTAAAAATTCATCATTTTTTTTGTAAATAAACGCAAAACTTATCAGCCAAAATTTACCACTAAAATGAAGTACAACATGTGGGGAAAAAACAATCTCAGAATCGCTTTGATAAGTAACAGTGTTCAAAAGTTATTACCACAGGAAGAGACACTGGTCAAATTTCAAAAAAAAGTTGCGAGCCTTAACCTGCAAACAGGCTGCGTCCTTAAGGGGTTAAAGACACTCCGTCCTGTAACAAGTGTTTCAATTCACTTTTGAACATATCAGTAGGGTTACATCTCACAGGTTCATACTTTCATACGTGCAATCAGAAGTGAGTAAATTTTCATTTAATTTGATATAGAGAGAAGCATTGAGAACCACTACATTACCTCCCATATCAGCCATAAGTAATGGCTCGATACTCCCCCCTCGTCAAATTAGAACACAATTCCTGATTAACATTTCTATGTAACTCCATCAGTTCTTTCTGTACTAATTCCTGGAAGGAATCTAAAATAGGAGGTTTAGAGTTCACAGGATAGAAGAAAGTATTCCCAACCTGAAAGTTAGGAACCCAATCCTCTATAGTATCATAGTATCATAGTATATAAGGCTGGAAGGAGACGCAAGTCCATCAAGTCCAACCTTCAAGAATTAAATAAATGTTTTATCCCCATAACCCGTGATATTTTTTCTCTCCAGAAAGGCATCCAGGCCTCTCTTGAACATGTACATAGAGTCGGCCATAACAACCTCCTGCGGCAGAGAGTTCCATAGTCTCACTGCTCTTACAGTAAAGAACCTTTGTCTATGGTGATGGTAAAATCGCCTCTCCTCTAGGCGTAGAGGATGCCCCCTTGTCCTGGTCACAGGCCTAGGTATAAAAAGATCTTTGGAGAGATCCTTGTACTGTCCGTTCAGGTATTTGTACATTGTAATGAGGTCTCCCCTCAGTCGTCTTTTTTCTAAACTGAATAATCCCAAATTTTGTAGTCTGTCAGTGTATTCTAATCCCCCCATTCCCCTAATAATCCTGGTTGCTCTCCTCTGCACCCGTTCCAGCTCTATTATATCCTTTTTATACACTGGTGCCCAAAACTGTACACAATATTCCATGTGTGGTCTGACCAGGGATTTGTATAAGGGCAAAACTATGTCTTTATCATGAGAATCTATTCCTCTCTTGATACATCCCATTATTTTATTTGCTTTAGCAGCAGCCGCCTGGCTCTGGTCACTAAAATTAAGTTTACCATCCACCAATACGCCCAAGTCCTTTTCAGCTTCAGTTTTACTAAGTAATTGACCGTTTAGAACATAATTATACTTTTTGTTTCCATGGCCCAAGTGCATAACTTTACATTTATCTACATTAAACCTCATCAACCATTTCTCTGCCCATCCCTCAAGCTTCCACAAATCCCTCTGTAATGCTAAACTATCGACCTCAGTATTTATTACTTTACACAGCTTAGTATCATCTGCAAATATTGAAACTTGACTGTGTAAACCCACTACAAGGTCATTAATAAAAATATTAAAAAGAAGTGGCCCCAATACTGACCCCTGTGGCACTCCACTGGTAACATCAACCCAATCTGAGAATGTGCCATTAATGACCACCCTCTGTTTTCTATCACTAAGCCAATTACTTACCCAGATACACAGATTTTCTCCTATTCCCAGCAGTCTCATTTTATATACCAACCTTTTATGTGGAACGGTGTCAAATGCCTTTGAGAAGTCCAGATATACAACATCCACAGCGTCCCCCAGATCCAGTCTTGAACTTACCTCCTCGTAGAAACCAATCAGAGGACCGATCTCTCATAAACCCATGCTGACGCTGGGTTATAAGGTTGTGCACAGTGAGATACTCCAGGATAGCATCTCTAATAAACCCCTCAAATATTTTCCCCACCACAGCAGTTAGACTTACGGGTCTGTAGTTTCCAGGATCGCTATTTGATCCTTTTTTGTATATTGGTACCACATTTGCTATGCGCCATTCCTGTGGAACATAACCAGTCCTCAGTGAATCTTCAAATATTAAAAATAACGGTCTGTCTATCACCGTACATAATTCATGCAGAACCCGGGGGTGTATGCCATCTGGCCCCGGTGATTTATCTATCTTAGTGGTTGCGAGGCGGCGCCGTACCTCTTCCTGGGTTAAACTGTTGACATTATAAAAAGAATTAACATTATTCCTCATTGTGTCTTCCACCAGGGGATTTTCCTGGGTAAAGACAGTTGAGAAGGCGACATTCAGTAGATTGGCCCTTTCCTCGTCTCCTTCCACCATGACCCCCATGTTATTTCTAAGGGGACCCACACTCTCTGTTTTTAGTTTCTTATCATTTATATACTTGAAAAATAATTTGGGATTATTTTTGCTCTCCATGGCAATATTTCTCTCAGTCTCTATTTTTGCGGCCTTTATCTGCTTTTTACAGGATTTATTTTTCTCTCTATAATCCTGTAATGCCTCATCGCTACCTTCACGTTTTAGCACCTTAAACGCTTTATCTTTCTCGCTTATTGCTTTCCTTACAAGACTAGTTAGCCACATAGGGTTTTTCTTGTTCCTTTTATGCTTTTTCCCATAAGGTATGTGTTTCTCACAGGACTTTTTCAGAATATATGAGAAAAAGTCCCATTTTTGGGAGCAATTTGGGACCTGGAGCAATTCCATCCTGCATATCCTGCAAATCATTTATCACAATATAATCCTGAAAGGAAAAAACATTATTATTCACAGTCACGTTTCTTCTGCAAAATTCTTAGAATCATCTGGGTCACCTTCTTCCCAGCAAAAATATGTCTTTTCATGGTAAGCAGTCTAATAAACCAGTTCACATCCAGGATTGTGCGATATAAATGAAAGTGGTGTGTAGGGACAAAACTGAAACCTCTGGTGAGGACACTGATTTCAGATGGTGTTAAAATGCAGGCAGAAAGATTAACCACATTTACTTGTTGGCTTTCTTTCAATTCTGTGAGTCTCAATTGCATAGCGGATATTCCCTTGTGGTGCTTTCGTCCTGCCCACTGGTAGCGTTTTTTGAGTTTTGAGTGTTGCCTTGATTCTGTGTCTGAACAGGTGTCAACACTGCAATGGAGGTAGATGTATTGTCAGAGTATGTATCTGAAGTGATCTGAAGAACTGAAACTGACAAAAGTCGATGGGCGTCATTTACTAAGGGCCCGATTTGCATTTTCCCGACGTGTTACCTGAATATTTCCGATTTGCACCGATTTCCCTGGGTTTCCCCCGGGATTTTGGCGCACACGATCGGATTGTGGCGCATCAGCACTGGAATGCACGCGACCGAAATCGGGAGGCGTGGCCGAACAAAAACCCGTCAGATTCAGAAAAACCGCCGCATTTAAAACAAAAAATGTGTTCGGAGCTTGCACTTACCTTCACTCAGCGCGGCTCGGTGTATTCCAGTGCGTTTCAGGGAACTTCAGCGTAGCAGCGCCACCTGGTGGACGTCGGAGGAACTGCCTTAATAAATCTCGGCCGGACCCGAATCCAGCGCAGAGAACGCGCCGCTTGATTGCGAATGGACCGGGTAAGTAAATCTGCCCCGATGTCTTTTGAATAGGGAGGGTTTCTGGATTTTAGTATTGAACAGTGTTGTACCACATGGCATGAATGTCAGAAACGATTTGATTTTCGTATACAGGCGGTCCCCTACTTAAGGGCACTCGACTTACAGACAACCCATAGTTACAGACAGACCCCTCTGACCTTTGGTGAAGCTCTCTTGATGCTTTACTATAGTCCCAGACTGCAATGATCAGCTGTAAGGTGTCTGTAATGAAGCTTTATTGATAATCCTTGGTCCCATTACAGAAAAAAATGTTTAAACTCCAAATGACAGTGGGGCCAAAAATTTTTTTGTCTGAATCTACAATTATAAAATATACAGTTTCGACTTACATACAAATTCAACTTAAGAACAAACCTCCGGACCCTATCTTGTACGTAACCCGGGGACTGCCTGTACTAATGTTTTTTATATGTTTTCTATCTGAATAGGGGAAAGAGGAAACGATGTGTGTTTTTTTTCCTTTTCCTCCTCCCACTTTTGGGCGTTTATATACCCTCACATGCTTTTGTACCAGTGTCTATGATTAAGAATTGTAAGGACTCGAAAAGTGTAAGATGTTTGGATCTAATACTATCTGTTGCCAATTTGTCTTTTACTGGTTTTATGAGGAAAAAATAAAGAAACAAAAATGTATTGAGAATTCATCCCTTTGGACTTGCTGGTTCATTTCAACAAGCTTTTCCCAATATTAATTCAATATTAATTCCAATTTTCTATTGGATACAATAAAACAGTGGCAGCCTATCAGTTTGAGATGGAAGGCCCACTATGTTTGCATGCTTTTTACATCAAAAGTGGGTTTCCAGCCTAACAGCTTCCTGCAAAGGAACATACATAAATACACAGTGGATATTCTTTCAATATAATAAGCATAACATTAGGTTGATTAAAAAGTTACATATATATGCTAAAACATTTACAAACAATATTCCAAACTAGTGATTAGTTGCAGTAAATCAATTCTCCAAATCACCAAAAAGTAATGAATAGCAGTTTTTCCACCAAATATTCCCACAGCTCAATGTTTCCAACAATGAAACTAAATTAAATTAAATCAAATTGACATATAGAAGGGAGGAAATCATTCTGCTTATCACAATGGGATTAAGGCTGTAATGAAGTCTGGTCCATTCACACTAAAAACATTATTTAAGATGGAAATCAAAGCTGTGGCTATACAAGGGCCCAAAAGAGTGTAAATAGGCCACATAGTGCAGCGTATCCACTGTTAGGGTTAAACAATAAAAGATATCAAAGCCTAAATTTTATATACTCACAATGATAAAAACATCAGTGACTATCTCATAATTAAAGTAAAAAAGCCATAACATTCACTGCTCAACCCAGGGATTTTTTCCAATTGAGTTTCCTTCTGGGGCATTGTTTTAATGAATGGGCAAGTCAACATAACATCCTTGCTCCCCAGGACACTGGAAGCGGCATGAGCTTCCCTCTTCATTTCTTTTTTCTCAGTTGTAGTTTGTTGTTAGATGTTGAGGAATAAGTATCAGTAGTTGCAGTATCATGCATCATATCGCTACATAAGGTACTTAAAACCTTGTTATAAATAAAGCTGTTTAGTTATTGAATAACATTATGCTATTATGTAATATAAACTGTATTTCCATTGTATTTTCTCCAGTCCTTTAAATACAGCTGGCAACATTAAAAATGGTTGTCATGGCTACTTCTATAGATGCACAAAAATTGCTGTATAATTGGGCTATTTTATGTATAATTGTATTGGGTAGACACATCTGCCAGCTTACTAAACTACACATATAATATAGTACATTTAAATATTTGTGTAGTTCAATGTTGTAGTTATGTATTGTAAAGATACATAAATGTATGTCCCAAGAGGTAGTCACGGTAACTGAAATCCATTCAACCATTATACACCTCTATCTGTATTTAGAGACCATATTGTACATCTAAAAGGTTCATATCACATACAGGGATATATATATATATATATATATATATATATAGATAGATAGATAGATATATACATATATATATATAGATAGATATATTCTCTCAACTTCATTGATGCCCCTCATAGGGGTACATGTATATAATTTTTGGCATTGCCTTTTCTTCTTTATATGTGACTATTCGTGGTGGATGTGCATTTTTTTTGCACCTAATACCCTTTTAAAGTTTGCCATGGTACAGTGTTTCTGCAGTATTTCCTGAGTTATCATCCAATTCCTTGTGTAAAAAATGGGACTTTTTTTTTTAAAAAGTCACCCAAAATTTGTAACAGATATAGGAAATAATTTAAAGCTGTTTGCAACTTTTTGGACCTTTTATTTATAAAGTCCCAAATCAATATAAGACCTTAACTTTAAGATACCACTAAGATACACCTGTCCATCAAAAAAGCCAAACAAAAGCAGCAGACTAAGGCCAGACTTATGATACATGTGCCCCACAGAGTTCCTATCAAAGGTGTCTGCAATAAACTTTTATTATTAATTATTATTTTCATGACAAACCCCACATTTTTAAATCTAAAACAAAACAAACCCGGGGACTCTCTGTATAGAAAACTGTTGGATTTCTCATTATTTAAAGAATATATTTTAACAGCCTCAAGATTCTGTAGAAATGTATAGTCAACTATTATTGAGTTGTATAGGCTGAAACTCCTCTGTACAGATCTTTACCAATGTTACTATAGAGTCAAACAGTGACAGTGACAAGTCAGGCAACATTTCACACATCAGTGATCAATAGGCAAATAGTTTATTCTGGGGCTCAGAATACTGTTTTGAGGTTGATGTGTGAGAGAAACCTCCTCCCAAGGGATGCTTCTTGTGAAGGCACACCCATGACACATTATTCAAAAGTTTTTTTTATCAGAACCTGATTTTCATAAAACAAAAATGCCCTTATGAGATTTACTGTACATCCAGGCGCTGTAAAAAGTGAAACTAACAGTCACAAAGAGGAAACCATGGGCTAATAGGGAAGAAAGAACCAGAACAAGTATAAAATTTATTTAATTTGGGGTCAACAGTCCACAGCTATGTAAATTATTATTCCTATAAGGAACTATTCTGGTAATATTAAAGCATTTCCTGTGTCAGATTGTGTGTATAATTTTATAATGCATAGAAATAATAAGAATTCATTAGGATTTTAATGCTCATTCCTGATTAGGACTACAACCATCCATTCCTCTGGCTTCTTTATCACAGCAGGTGATTTAATAGTTACACCAAGTGTAAATTTAAAAAAGGGTTTACACACTTATATCTACAACATTTTACTTTCCAGATAAACTGAAATTATGGAATAATGAAATGTATTAATGTATCTGGCATAAAAAAGTAACTGAATTTGGTTTTGCAATCTTTGGTGGTTATTTGCATAAACATTTTCTATTTTTGAACCTAACTCCAATTTCTAAACAGTTGTCAGGAAAGCAGAGTAAGCTGATGTTCAAAAAAGTAACATCTCAGGACAGAAGTGTGAGACTTATGGGGATTTCCAAGAAAGTGTACCAACGCTGCTCCGGCTCAAGATTTTAGTGTTGCATTGGTCTTCCAGTCCTTGATGTAATTTGTGGCATAGGAGGAAGTGATGTTGCATGGTCCCATAAACCCCAGCTGAAAACCAGAAGACCTATGTGATGCTGGTAGCAGGAGCTGGGTAAATACGCTTTATTTTATTTTCTTTGTTCTCCCTGTCTTGACTCCCAGGGGAGTTATCATATTTTAAAAAAGGGATGGCACTCTCACACAGATATTCCCTAAAGACTGACCAATGTATACTGTGCTAGAAGCAAAATGTAGCTGGCACTAAGCTACAAAAATATTTTATTAATTGGTATTAAAAAAAAGGCTGGCACTAGTATACAAGGTAAATTTGATTGATTTTATGATTAGATTTTTTTGAGATACATACATTTAATAAACACTAATAAAGCTATACACATAGAACACTTCATGACATAAAAAATCAGTTTGTCGCTACACTGCATAGACACAATTGTCTTAGACATAGTGAATGATTGTTAAAAATTGTTGATAATGAGCACAAATATATTAGTGAAAAGCAACACGAGGACTGATTCAAATCAAGATAAATTCAAGATGCTTTGCTAGTGAGCACATTCTAATGCCACTGAGGAAGGAGTGTGACACTCCGAAACGCGTACAGCAAAGAACAGAAATCCTTCTATGCACAGCAGATCCATAAAAATGCTTATCATTGGAGAAGGTATCTATTTTCATCTATAACTAATGCATACTCAATCTAATATAATGGAAGCAACCTTCCAATTATAACTAAGATCGCTTTGCAAACGTATCCTTACTGCGAGCGAAGATTGCTTCAACTGCTGCACTACTCTTCTGTGACCTGTGGTGCATCTTGGAACTTCAACGCACATGCTCCCAATACTAACGCGAGTCCATCGCAGTGTGCCGGTAGACACTGAACAACAAACAGCATGTGGAAGCTGTAACTTATATTGCCAACTGAATATACAGGTACCATAGTGAACTAACCTTTTTGTGGTGCATACAGGTTACTTGGTTTTTTAATCACCAGGAACAGTAAGGACATAAGCTGGACTATCACATAAAACAATTGAAAGCCAAGGCACATATGCAAGGCTAACGCACATTTAATGTGAACATTGAACTATACACAGATATACTGCACATAGCGGAAGACTATATTTGTGCCTTTCACCAGTATATTCGTGCTCTATATCAATAATTTTAATAGTCATTAACTGTGTCTAAGACAATTGTATACAGTGTTGCGACAAACTGATTTTTTATGTCATGAAGTGTTATATATGTATAGTTTCAATAGGGTGCCCAGAACTCATGGAAAACCCATTTAAGTATGATTTAGAAAAAAAAAGTTTTGACAACCCCTTTAATAAACTTTTCAACATCTTGTCCTCAAAATAAATAAATAAGCAACAAATCCCAATCCACTAAGTATGAGCCCCTTGCTTTATGACATATTCCACACTATATATGTGTGATTTAAAGTCCTTTCAGTTCCAGGTACAATAGGCAACACCTACAAACCTATGTTTTTAAAGATTCCTGCAGCTTAACTTTCAAGCAGTTCCAAAGGTCCCAAATGCATTAAGATATGTGCAGCTTTTAAAGAATTTTTCACAAACCACTTTAACAATATTTTGTTTTAAAATTTTTGCATTAGACAGGTTCCCATAGAGCCTTATGGCCTAAGGGCACCCTCTTTTTAACTTGATCGATGGTCACAAGTAGAGGAAATAAACTTTGATATGAGTCGAACCAGGCGTATACTCACGCTTGAGTCTAGCAGTCGCCTCCTCAGCACGTTATAATTTCCTCCTCATTCCACTCCCCCTTTCTGATATGTCACTTGGCCACCTTGCCAAAATCTCACACATGCGCATAAGCCGCTGTCATGCGCAGTGAGCATCTGAGCAATCCGCGCCCTTCGCCGTCTCACTGTGCATGCGCAGCTTTTCCTCTTCCGCAGTTAGGTGGTGGAGGGTGTGGACCGCTCAGGTGCTCACTGAACATGAAAGCGGCAAGCCGCTTATGCACATGGTAATTAAAGTTCATTAAAAGTTAGTTAAAAAAAGGCCATAAGGCTATATTTAGGCCATAAGGCTCTATAGGAACCTGTCTAATGCTATTTTTTTTTTCAAACAGCGGTGACAGGTTCCCTTTAACATCAAGCATCAAGTTTAACAAATATCAGCCACTTATTCAACAGTAGAATAAGTGGCTAATTTTCATAAAACGATAATTACCTAAATGTTAGACTATGAGTCTATTGTCGACAATTGTCAAAATGTATGGCTTTTGTCACCATCTCTGGATGTTCCAATTTTAAATAATGGAATAATAGCAAGTTTTACTATTATATTTAGTCAATACTGATGTCCTTCACAACAGATGGATACCGTGCACCAGAAAAATCACCAGTGGTGAGCTGACTTACTTCTGTTATTATAATTAACTAAACCAACCAGGCTAATAATATACAGTTTTTCAGTGTGAAGTAAACCTAAGACACTACAGTCCAGGTATGATAGACCATATGACCAAAATAAAAATAAAATTACAAAATGGGTAAATACTTTATTTAAACCTATGATTGTTTATGTTGGCAAATAAGTAAAATTAAGTACTGTAACTACCCTGTGCACCATACTAAATGTGTGTTTGTGTCTGCTTGTGTACAGTATGTCTCTATACTCTATACATATATATAGATGCATGTGTATTCATAAGGATATGCATACTTATGCACATGCACACATATTTTGGTTGATACACACATACATATCAGTATGCATATGCACAGATACATAAACACTGTAATAGCTTGTACATGAACATATTGACATCAATAATATTCACATGTTATTGATGCATGTTTTTAACTTTCCCATACAATGAGTAATTGTAGTCTGCCATCAACAGAAAAGGCTAAAGTACAGACAGCTGCAGACATGGTCTATAATAGCTTTGTACTTTTGGATGTTTCAATTTAGAAGTAGGAAGCAGTGTTGTCTCTTAGCTGTTACAACATTTTTAATTCCTATAAAGACATTATACTTTTATATACAATAAGAACACTTACCTGCTGTTGGGCTCTCTACACCAGAGACATTACATAGAGGAAGAGTGGCTCTGTCCACTGTGCACTGAACTTGTCTTGCAGGAAATCTATATTTGCCTTTAATGGTGTGCTAAGCACCATGATGTTTATATCTACTTCCTGAAGTCATTTACCGAAGTAAAGAAGAAGTTTTTCTTAACTCTTACAGGCTAAAAATAATTAAGCAAGTCTGATGTCCTCTTAACAGCGGATGGAAGCTCATCCTATATCTGTCACTGCATGGTTAACCTATGCTTAGCAAAAAAAATTCCATATGAAAATGTTATGGCTATAACCAGCAAATTTTTAAATAATTTATTTTACTGTACTATTGTAATTGCTGCATTGGTAAGTGAGAATTAGCTAATATTACAGGAGGTTTTCAGGAAAATTATATTGCTTGCCTTTCCATAGGATAACTCATAATTATTAGTTTGGAGGGGGATCAACACTTAAAACTTGCAGCAATCTTCAGACTTCAGCAGCCTCTGGGGAAAATAACAGCATATCTGAAAGTCCAGCTTCATTCCATGCTAAATCATTGGCACCCCAATCTACACTTGAGCTTCTATTTAAGGGTATAGAAGCTTAGCAAGACTTTTTAAGAGGAAAGGAAGAGATTTCGATCCAGCAACCAAGGATGCACCAGGAAATGAAGTAAAATTTTCAACGCTTTATTAGATATCTTAAAAACGCGTAATTGCCAAGGGATACAGACAGCATAAACAGTCTATGCATTTTGGATGTAAGATATACTTATTCATGAGTGTCTGCAGTCTACGCGTTTCAGATATTAGAGAGTAGAGGGATGAAGCGGCACTGTGAATCCGGATTAAATCCAAGGGTAGGGTGCAGGCTTGTGTAGGTCCGACTCAGGGATCCCGAGAATCCAATAGGCAAAAAATGGAATTACTAGTAATCCCCACTGGTGAAATAAACACCCATTTGTCACGGAGTGCTGCTGTTCAATTTTTTGCCTATTCGTTTCAGATATTAGATATCCTTATCCATGAGTGTCATGAATAAGGATATCTAATATCCGAAACACGTAGACTGTTTCTGCTGTCTGTATCCCTTGGCAATTATGCGTTTTTAAGCATTGCAAATTTTACTTCATTTCCTGGTGCATCCTTGGAAGCTGGATCGAAATGTTTTCCTTTCCTCTGAAACTGTGTTACTCTCAAGTCGGAGTGATCCTTGCTCGGATGGTCCCAGGAGCCACATCATCAGGGTGAGCTGACCACACTGTTTTATTTGGTCAGCAAGACTTTCTTATGCTGACAACTAGACAGAGACCAGTAGGAGCCAAGTGACGATGGCCTAAGTGTTGATCCCATCCATCTGATATCCATGACTTTTACACTTAAAAAATATCATTAAACTTAGTGGATTGAAGTTTATCGGGGTAATTTTGCATTTGTCATGCTCCTTACGACAGTTCTATGTCTGCCTTTGGCATTTGGGACTTGATAAATCTGCTGGAAGTGGGTCGTTTGCGACAGTTGCATAAAAAGTTGCAAAAAAATCATCAAAAGTCGTAGAACATAGACCAGGGTGGGGACTTGCACTGAAAAAAAGGAAAGTCATAATTCATGAATTCAGTTCTATTATAAAAACTTGTCTATGCAAATAATAGATTTGTTATAAGCAGGGTCTACATCTAAGCGACTTTGCACTGCCCTATGTTCATTTGGCACAAAGGAAAGTTGCAAAACATTTACAACGTTATATATGAGATATATGGCTAACAGACATATGAGGCTATCTGTAAAATCCTCTCATCTTTTCCTTAAGTGGGTGGGACTTCATGGTTGTAACATCAGCTCAGGGCACGAAAGCCAGAGCTCTCAGGGCATTCATATGCTTGCAATTGAACGACCTGAAGCATGAGATGAGACACATGTTTGTAACATGTAACAAAATGTATAGAGAAAGATGACTGACCCTCTTTGTAACCAAGCAGCAGGAGTCAGTTTGAGAACACAGAAGCATGTATGTACACGCTGAGCTCCACAGCAAATAACAGTCCAGTAATAGAAGGAAATGCCACTCATTAACTTCGAGGTCAATCTATTTCTCTGACAATGCAAGATCTTGGTAAGCAGATTAAATATCCACTTCCGGACTGTGTTGTCATATCAACAATACATATCATACATGAAATCAGCTGTAAAGTTTAAAAACCAAATAACACTTGGGAAACAATGAATATTATAACATATAATGCCAAATTTATGCATATTTATGTTAAAATAGTCACATACTCTTGGCTTTTTCTGTAACCACAGAGACTGATAACGCACAGAGGGACATATGGCAACAAGATAACTGGACAGGTCAAATCAAATATGGAAAAGGAGGAAGGAAAATGAAAGGAAAGGGGAAAGGTATGGTAAAAGTCATATACAAAACAACAAGGGTACTGGAGCGAAAATGATACAGGGAAGTAGAACACCCCTGCCAATGCATAGGCAAGGGTAATTGCGAATAGTGCCCTTTCCATATCAGGAGCTGTAAGGGAGACTGATCACCTCTCTAGGAGGTCCCTAAGTACCGGAGAACTTAGTAATTGCAGCTGTAGCCACTGCCTGGTAAGGCAAGAGTTAACACAGTGAGATGTTACTGTCCAATGATGTTCTTGTAAAGAGTGTTCCAACCTGGCCAATGGACTATATAAACCCCTGCTGGGGGAAGCACATGGTCTGTCTAAACCATGAGGAAAAAGGACAGCCTTACTATTGCTGCTTTCAATATTATGTACTACCTATATGTAGGAAAATGCACTTGTAAACCAAACACTCAAAACAATCTTTGAGGGTACAAAAACAACAATATTTTTTATTCAATTCTTAAACTAAAAAATCACAGACTACACAGGGACAGTTTAAAATCATTTAAAAAACATACATACACAAAATCTTAAACAGGTGGACATGTGGCCGAGGGAATCCAAATAAGTATAGCACACAAATGGTCAATCTGTGTGTGAAGTGTGAAAAGCCTAATATTGTATAATCACAGCTAGCAAAACAACGTATTGTAACATAATAGTACAAATGTGTAAACATCATTTGTAAACATCATTTGTAAACATCATTTGTAAACATCACTTGTAAACATCACTTGTAAACATCTACACAGGATACCAGCTAGCAAAGCATATATTACAACTTAGTATTATCCAAGAGTAAACAAAACTATATAGGCATACACACCCGGCTGCATCATGGAACCACGTCAACGGCAGCCTCCAGATAAGGATGTTAATTAGTATATCCCGGTCCACATGGCCACCAAAACCCCGACGCGCGTTTCGCCTCTTCTTCAAGGGGTGATGTTTACAAGTGATGCTTTCAATATTATGCCTTCTTTTGCAGGAAATGGACATTTAATTTTGATTGCAACACACTTGATGCCTTCTCTGTCTGGTTAAAAGAACTTTGTATATTAATATTGATGCTATTATGCATACAATGCCCTTTCTTTACAAGAAATGGACATTTCTATTTGCTACTTAAAGTAGCCATCATGTTATGCAACGTTATGTAACATTTCTAAGTAATGTACCCATAGGTCTGGCCAATGTGATGTTTTGCACAACTACAGTAAGAATTACTATATGTTAGTTTTGCACTAACCCTTTCATAGGCTTTGCATTCAAGTGGAAAAGAATATGTCGGACCGTCTAAATCAGTATTTATGTCAAATCCTGATGCAAGCTCGGCTCATGAGTAAGAGTGTTGGACGACACTTGAAAAGCGTTGACCAAGCCAGGCTACTAACATCATCTTTTTTTTAGCCAGCTATAGACGAGACACAAGCAGTTTTTTATGCACTGTTTATTGGAATATGTATTGGAAATAAAGACGTAATCTTTTAAATACCTCTAACTTTGCACGCTGGATTCATTGCCACGATTTCTTCAAGTTAAATGCACCCGGTCCAGGTGGAATCAGTGACATTGCAGCGCACAGAGCAAATATTGGGTGAGCTACAATGACTTTTCTTTTCCGGTTCCTATAGCCTGGACCATGGGCGGTTTGTCTCCTCTACACTGCACATAGCCAAGCACTTCACCCAAAGTGCACTTTATTTTTGCACCCCCTACACATTGTAGTGTGCATGGACCATCTGGAGGCTGTGTAATACTAGCCAGATCCCGCCTACAGTCTCATCCAGTCCATAGCCAAGCCATGGACAGCTTGCTCAATTACCAAGGGGGTATGCAACACCCCTGCCAATAGATAGGCAAGGTGGTAGTTGCGAATAGTACCTTCTCCATGTCAAGAGCTGTTAGGGGGACTGATCACCTCTCTAGGAGGTCTCTAAGTACTGGAGAACTTAGTAATTGCAGCTGCAGCTGCCTGGTAAAGCAAGAGTTAACACAGTGAGATGCTACTGTCCAATTATGTTCTTGTAAAGCATGCTGGAAGGAAGCTGAGTGGAGGAGTGCTACCACGTGACCAAGGGACTATATAAACTCCTGATGGTTGGGAGCACAGGGTCTTATGTCTTAGAGTCTTAGTCTGCAGAGAGCAGTGAGGAGAGAAACATAACTCAGGGTCTGACTACTACAGCCAGTATCTACTACCAGGAATCAAAGATACCTCAGGCCAGTGCCTAGCACCCAGGGCAAGTCGGGAGACTTCAGCCCACAGCGGAGATCCATCACCCGTAGCTCCATCTGTACCAGCCCAGCCTGAATCTACTACCAGGCTGCGTGTAACCTTCCTGTGGACCAACTCTCCATGACTCTTCCAGCTTGCCACATTTGCTGCTGAAACCTGCTGTTAATCGTTTGTCCGTTGCCTGCTGTTGAATAAAGAACTGTAAGCTGATTTGCACAATGTTGCCTCTGTCTATTCCCTGGATCCATGCTGCTTACCACCATGGGTATCTCAGGGGTTGCCCTAGAGAGTCATGACTATTCCCATCGGCACTGTTTTTACTACATTGTTTTTGTCTATCCAGCAGGTGCATGGCCTACTTTTTCCAGGGATTTTTCTACTATAGAGACTGCAAGCCACTGGCGTGCACAGACAATGATCCTATCCTTGCCACAATGGAACAACCGGGTGGATTTATAAGTTTCTTATGGTCTTTCGGCAGAAAGTACCAGCATGAATATCTTGAATACAATAGCAATTTTTTTCCGTTTTTTTCTGATAGAACATCACTCAAGGTTTTTTGCCAGAACACTAAGCTTTTCACATGAATCAAGACAGAATGTTTGTATTTGGATAACCTGAAGCATGTGATGAGTCAGAGCCAAGCCAGGTTGATGTACACCCCTTGCCATGCGCATGTGCTCATGTTGGTGGTGCAATGCTTCCTGGACTTGCTGCAGTATAAGGTTTGTGTCATGTGTGCAATTTAGGCCTTCCCACCCAGTGCCTCATATGTGATGTACCAACCAGGTGGCTTTCCACTTTTATATGTAGTGGAAAAGGAGTCTCAGCAGCACCAGGCAATAGTTAAGTAAGTTAAGTAGCAGCCTGGAAGAGTCCTGAGCGTCATCACTTCAACACTAACAAGTGGACCTTCATGAGGGACATTTGTGCCATGTTGCAGTGCTTCCAATATGCCAACAATAAGGTCACCAACGATGATGCCATTATCAGCGCTTCCATACCCATGCTAGAAAAAAACTGTTTAGGTCATGTTGGAAGACGTAATGGTGGTATCAGAGGAAGACGAGGTGTCAAGCCAGTCCACACAAGACTGGCAGGTTGGGTTGCTGGTCCAACAGCATCCAGGTACTCCATTGTCCAACCAGGGGACAGTTTTGGAGCAAGGAGAAAAAAAGAAGATTTTTCCTCAAAGCAGGGTGATACCTAGTATAGGCACAGGTGTAGTTGGTGTTTGGCTGGAGGGATGTGAAGGAGGTGGAGAAACCTCACACATTGAACATTTTTCCTTGCATCTGGAGAGTGAAAGGAAGGTCCTGTTTTTTTCCCATTTCCACATCTTTTAGGGCGGTGAGAGGAGGGGCCTAGTTTTTCTCATTTCATCTTTTATGGCAGCAATAGGAAGCGCTTGATTTTTCCCATAGTCACTAGTGCTGATCATTAGTTGTCCACCCTGATGAATCCATGCCATAAAGATAAAATAATATTTATTCCACCAATGGAGCTCATGATAGAAAAATGAGAGAATGCACTAGTGGTGGAGCCATTGCTGGTATTGCTACGGTGATTATTCATCCAAGTATTCAGTTGTTGAGTGGTTTGGCCAACATACTGGAGGCTGCAAGTACACTCTAGGAGATAGTTCACGTATACAGATGAACAGTTCATAAAGGTGTTGATATGAAAATCTTCACGACTGGTATTGCTTTTAAAGGACTTTTGTCTGTTACAAATGTTAAGGCAGCATTTGCAATTAGTTTGGCCACATTTATAGCTCCCTGTGACTTTTGGTAAGAATGTATATTTAATTAGTTTGGATAGTTTGTTAGATTTTAATTTGTTAGGAGCTAGGTTGTTTTTTTAGGGTTTGAGCTCTCCTAAGAGTACTGCAGGACTGGACCAATGGAATGGACCAATCTATTGATAGAATGGTCCTAAAATTATTCTGATTACTATTAAAATGGTAAAAAAAATTATACTAAATTTCTTTTGAGGTATGGTTTCATGTTGTCTTTTTGTCACAAATTTTTGGTGCATTCTAATGCTGAGGCCACTACTTCTTTGAGGAAGCCTTTACTTATAAATTTTATTTAAGGATCTGGCTGTGCTCTAGGAAAGTGGAGTCTTCAGAGCAATTCTTCTGGATTCTTCGAAATTGACTTAAGGGAATGTTATTTTTACACTTACAATGGTGGTGGCTGTTATAGTTAAGAAAACTGTTCGCATTCTTGAAGTAGGTCTTTGGGGTGATGAAGTTGTTCTTGATTTTGAGGTGTAAATCTAGAAGTTCGATCTCATTATCTGATGTATTATGGGTAAATGACAATCCCCAATCGTTAGAGTTGATGGTGCCTCCATCCCATCCAAGATGAAAAGTAGGTCATGTATATAACGTTTGAATATAATGATGTTTTTTGACCATATATGGTTTCCTTGGATATGTTCTGAAATTCACCCATATAGATATTAGCGAAGCTCGGGACGGATCTTGTCCCCATGGCTGTCCCTCACGTTTGCCTACAAATTTTGTTTGAAATATAAAGACATTATGAGATAGAATGCAACTAATAGCTTCTAGAATGACGTTTTTTTTGTTTCATTAGCATATTGCTATCTCGACTTAAACATTAGTTGATCATTAAGAAACCCTTTTCATGTGGTACAGGCGGTCCCCTACTTAAGGACACCCGACTTACAGACAACCCATAGTTACAGACGGACCCCTCTGCCCACTGTGACCTCTGGTGAAGCTCTCTGGATGCTTTAGTATAGTCCCAGACTGCAATGATCAGCTGTAAGATGTCTGTAATGAAGCTTTATTGATAATTCTTGGTCCAATTACACCAAAAATTTTGAAACTCCAATTATCACTGGGGCAAAAGAAAAAAAATTGTCTAGAACTTCCATTATAAAATATACAGTTTCGACTTACATACAAATTCAACTTAAGAACAAACCTCCAGACCCTATCTTGTATGTAACCCGGGGACTGCCTGTATATTCAAGGAAAGGGCTGAAACATCAGTATTAAAATAAAAATGATATTATAATATATATATCACCATAAATTGAGACCCCCTATAATAAATAATAATACTCTTCCTTGTAGTATCTATGGTAATCCTTAACAAATACCAGCAATATTTATTTCGAATTATACTGTTACATTCATTCACCAGGCAGGTTGCAGAAGCCCATCACACCTGCATTGCAAATATTACTATCTGTCTTTTATAATCATTTGCATCACAATATAATAGTGTGTTTTAACTTACTTTGCACCTTTACAGAATCATCTGTGTAGTCCCAGAGGTAGACATTGGTTTGCATGCATTTTAAAAAAACAACATGTGTCTGTGCTGCTCACTCTTCAGCATTCAGTCCCCATCATTGTGATCCTGTACAGCTTCTCCCTCCCCCAAATATGTCAGCTCACCACGCTGTGAGCTCTGTTCCTGTAAAGGAGTAAAACGGTGGGACTGAGAGCTGAGGAGTGAGCAGCACACACAAGGTACGTGTTTTTTTTAAATGCATCCAAACTAAAGCCAACCCCTAGGACTGAACAGAGGATTCAGGAAGCCAAGGAAGTTAAAACACACAATTTCTATTGTAAGGCAAATGTTTAGAGAAGGCAGAAAGACATATTTTCAAAGCAGGTATGATTGGCTTCTACAACCTGTCCTTAGTGAAAATGAGGCCCATGGCAACAGGTTCCCTTTAAATCTTCTTAAAAAAAAATGTTATACATACTGTATTAAATAGTATTCCTATTTTTTATTCTTTTGAACAACGACTATGGAGTACAGTCATGAAGCAGGCGACCAAGATATTTGGGCCGAACTGTAAAGAAACTGTAAAAGTAAAAGTATCAATTGCACAAGTCTCTATGAGAACTCACTTAACCCTGAACCTGAACACTGAACCCACAATTTCTAAACTTAAAAATTGAGACACAAAGGAGAAGATCATATATTTTTTATAATATTTGGAAAATATGAAGTCAATAAAACATGTCCTGCACTTATGTTTGTGAAGCAGTCTAGGTGTGGGAAGTTACCATACAATGACAATAAAATGCAATTTCCTGCTGCTAGAGCACATCTCTAGATTTTCATTGACCGATAAGCTGTTGATAATAAGAGAGCACTGGAAAAATGATAGTTTCTTGTTGTACCAGGCAAAAAGCCAAATTCCTCCTCTGATAGGTATAATTCCTCTTAGCAATCCCAATACACAGTAGAAAGCAGTCAAAATGAAATTGAATTTAGAGAAGAAATATTTTCCTATTTCACATAGTGAGGTTTGTTTAACCATTGCACTCTGGGGATTATAAAAGTCTAATCCAAATATTGTGTTTATTAGATAATTACCTTTTCTGTGGAATTTTATGTTACATTAAATATGCGTAACAACATTGTTACGCGTTGGACAATAACAAGTGTTACTCCAACAAAAGAAAACAAAACTGTGCTGTTAAATTGTGTACTACCGATAGTACTTTTGTAAAGCCATTCCGCTCAAACCTCAGCTACTTATGGCTCCTAGAATCCAGGATGTATCTCATGTATCTGTGGCCAAAGAGGTGTCACCCTGTGGGGGTGTATGAGATACGTCCTTGACTGGACGGTGAAATGGATTTATATATCAGGACTGTAGCTGAACTTTGTGCATTGCGGGTCTTCAGACTTACGTGTTCTTAGACTTTTAAATTGAGCTGTTCCATAGCTTCTTCCCTCCGCTCTCAGCAACAGCTGTAGTAAGCAACCAGATGAATGCTACAGCTCTTTCACTGAGCAAAGTGAAGGGGCTGGAGAGCAGTCTTAATGCAGAAATCTCACAATCTCAGCAATGTAAGATGATCCCTCCCACCGGACTAGGTCCAGATACAACCATGGAATGTAAATATGTTTTTCACAGTCTTGTAATCCCCATTATCTCTATAGTATAGTATCTCAGCCCCTATTTACGTGCATATCTGTTCTCTGTGATTTTGGCTCCCAGACATCCATCAATCTAATATTGATGATCTATCGTATGTAAAGGCCTCAATTTCCAAAAACCTAGAAACCTTAAACTCATTAAACTGCTTAATGGAAATCTACCGGCAGGATCAAGGATTATAAATCAAGACCACCTATATACTGGTGGGTGTCCTCTATAGCAGGATCTGCTCTTCTTTTAGCTTCTCTAGCTTTAAAAATGATGCATATGAGCCTAAGTGGCTCCAGGCTCAATTAACATTGATGGAGCCCGGAGACCCTCAGGCTCATTTGCATAATTTATAAAACCTTTTTAAAAGCTAAAATAAACAGTGGATACTCCCAGAGGGGACACACACCAGCATGTAAGTTTACTTTATTTATAATCCATGATAGAGGTGATCATCATGGGGCTGAATGTATGAACACGGCTCACAGGTGCTGGCAGCGATCATAGGGGTTGACTATGCCAAAGTTGCCTGTGGCATTTAAAATCCCAGCAGTGCACGGACACTGTCATCTTGGCAGGGATCCATCGCCATGAAAGCCTGTACTCCACACCTTGTCATTTGTTAAGGAAGAATGGATTCTGTTTCAGGGGACACATAAAATGTGTGGTACAGTGGTGGGCAGTTTGTAAAAGGTGCAAACCTCTAACATAAGTCTTTTGCTAATCCCCTGCACAAAATGTTTTGCATCAAAGGAGTTTTTCCCTACCCTCCCAAAATTTCAAAAAGTTAGTGTTGCAAAGGCGTGGACTAGGTTAACTAAAAATTACGCCAGTTTTATATGATAGTGCTCTACAATTGACTTTGGTCCCTTAATAGAGTCAACTGTAGCAAGACTGTACACATAATTAATTACATGGCTTGTATCTTGTCATTTAATAGGTGTACTATGCACAGTGGTAGGGGGTGTCAAGATCGGTGTGACAAACACCAGTCTTGATATATGCCCCTAGTGCAGCGATGGCGAACCTTTTAGTGACCGAGTGCCCAAACTACAACCAAGACCCACTTATTTATCGCAAAGTACCAACACAGAAATTTAAATTGTGATTTATGCTCCGTGCACTGCACAGCTTTCATTCATATCAGCACCCTGAGGACACCAATAAAGCAGAAAATAGAAGGAATTTGGATGATCATTGTAGCTTCCCTCCAGGGTCCCATAAACAGGAAGAATTGTCAGGGCCGGAGCAGGAGCTACAATGATAATCTAGATCTGTCCTCACCTTCCCACTCCTCCAGTAGTCCCAGGTAGTGTTGTCACTTTAAAATAGCTCTGTGCACAGCAAGTCCTGGGCTGTCTGGGAGTGCAGGAAGATACCTGAAGTCATCTCTGGTGATGGCCTGAGTGCCCACAGAAAGGGCTCCGAGTGCCACCTCTGGCACCCGTGCCATAGGTTCGCCACCACTGCCCTAGTGAATATTTAATCACTGTACATACATATATTACCATATACAGTACATGCACATATAATGCACATATAATGCACATATAAACATACTAACACACACAAACACACATCATTTACTTTACACTTCAGATGACCGCTAAGGTCTGAGCATAACTACATGAACAGTTCCCTGGAAAGTGGATTGGTCATTGAAGGCCTTTTAAGTGGCCACCAAGTTCTCCAATTCTGACTCCCTTGGAATTTTATCTTTGGGGTCATCTGAAGATAATCGTCTATGCTGTGAACATACGAGATGTGCAGCTTCTGAAACAATGGATTCTGGAAACCTGTGCTGTTTTGCTGTCTGTGTTAAGAGTGGGAGAAAAGGGTTGCATTGACAATCCAACACAGTACTTTGAGTCATGGTCAACACCCATCTTGAAAAGTTTCACCCGTCCCATATACTTCACAAGCAGGAAGTTTATATCAGCAACCATTCACATTTTATTTAGGTGTATCCATATAAAATGCTTATCCTGTAGATGGTTGAAATGATCACATAAAAAGGGGGAGAAATTGTTCATATGTGAAATGGAGGAAAAAAGAATAATAAAAAATCTAGGGTTTTGTTACAAGGCAAGTATAACTATAGACCACATAACTGCTGATAAGTCAAATAGATGCTGCCTCAAAACAGAGTGAAGTACTTATCATGGGGCACTTAAATTACCCTGATGTAGACTGGGGGCCAGAAACCTGCAGGTTCTTCAAAGGTAGCAGGTGTTTTGCAATAACCTATAATGACCTGTCACATGTAGTCCATGATCCAACAAGAGGGGAAGCGCTCCTGGACTGTATCTTAACCACCAGACCTAACATGGTAGTGACCACATCATTGATTTTGAATTATCCTTCAGTAATGTGTTTAGTAGAGGGCAGGGGCGTCGCTAGGTCAAAAGATCCGGGGCTTGTGCCCCGGATCTTTTGGCCGGTGCCCCGGATCTCCCTGGGTCAGCAAGACATTTGTCTCGCTGCCCGGGCATCCTCCTCTCTCTCTTCACGATCCATGTACTCTCCACATAGATCGTGATGAGACAGTGTACACTGCTTCCTCTGCAGGACCTGTGATGATGTCACAATCACATGAACTGCAGGGGGAAGCAGTGCACAGAGTTGCACGAGTGAGTGAGTGAGGTGAGAGGGAGATTTGTGTGGCACATTACAGGGGGATCTGTGTGGGGCATATTACAGGGGGAGTGTGTGGGGCACATTACAGGGGGATCTGTGTGGGGCATATTACAGGGGGATCTGTGTGGGGCATATTACAGGGGGATCTGTGTGGGGCATATTACAGGGGGAGTGTGTGGGGCACATTACAGGGGGAGTGTGTGGGGCACATTACAGGGGTATCTGTGTGGGAACATTACAGGGGGATCTGTGTGGGCACATTACAGGGGGAGTGTGTGTGGCACATTACAGGGGGAGTGTGTGTGGCACATTACAGGGGGATCTGTGTGGGGCATATTACAGGGGGAGTGTGTGGGGCACATTACAGGGGGATCTGTGTGGGGCACATTACAGGGGGAGTGTGTGGGGCACATTACAGGGGGATCTGTGTGGGGCACATTACACGGGGATCTGTGTGGGCACATTACAGTGGGATCTGTGTGGGGCACATTACAGGGGGATCTGTGTGGGGCACATTACAGGGGGATCTGTGTGGGGCACATTACAGGGGGATCTGTGTGGGGCACATTACAGGGAGATCTTTGTGGGGCACATTAGAGTGGGATCTGTGTGGGGCACATTACAGTGGGATCTGTGTGGGGCATATTACAGTGGGATCTGTGTGGGGCACATTACAGGGGGACTGTGTGTGGGGCACATTACAGGGGGACTGTGTGTGGGGCAAATTACAGGGGGATCTGTATGATGCACATTACAGGGGGATCTGTGTGGGGCACATTGCGGGAGGATCTGTGTGGGGCACATTGCGGGAGGATCTTTGTGGGGCACATTGCGGGAGGATCTGTGTGGGGCACATTGCGGGAGGATCTGTGTGTGGGCACATTACTGGGGACATTACAGGGGGGCTGTGTGGGGCACATTACTGGCGTACATTACATGGGGGATGTGTGTGGGGGACATCACTGGGGCACATTACAGGGTGGGCTGTGTGGGGCACATTGCTAAGGGAGATTACAAGGGGGCTGTGTGTGGGGACATTACAGGGGAGCTGCGTGGGGCTCATTACTGGGGGCAGTGTGGAGGACATAACTGAGGGACATTGCTGGGGTCTGTGTGAAAGACATTACTGGGGGCTGTGTGGGGGACATTTCTGACAGAATGTGTGGGTGACATTACTTGGGAGGGGGGGTGTTTGTGGAAGACATGACTGGATGACTGTGTGGAAGACATTACTGGGAGGACTGTGTGGGGGACATTACTGGGGGCTGTGTGGAGGACATTACTGGGGGGCTGTGGGGACATTTCTTGGGGCGTGTTTACACGTGGCAGTAGGAAGAGCCTAGGTTTGATCACACATGAGTTTCCAGTGATTGTTATGTGATGGATAACGAGCGCCTGGTATCTTGTATTTGTTTAGATGCAAACCTGTGAGCGCAGCCTAAGTACTGTAAGGCTGGCGCTACACGTAGCGCTTTGTCTGCGCTTGCAAACGCAGACAAAGTCGCGATCGAGCCGAGGCCCGCCCCGTTGGCGCGAACTTCTTCTGCGTTTGCAAGCGCAGACAAAGCGCTACATGTGGCGCCAGCCTTACAGTATATTGGGAGAGTGTTAGGGGAAGCAGCAGGACAACACTGTCAGGGCGCGTTCACACGTTGCGTTTTGACCTGCGTTTTCATTGCGTTTGAAACGCATATGCAACAGCTGAGGAGAGGTGATTTGCCTAATTACGTAACAGTTAACATTTCCGTTTACAAAACGCATTGTAAACATGATGTTAACACATGCGTTAACAAAGCGTTAACATATGCGTTTTGTTAATACATGCCTTAACATTGAGTTTACAAACGTAAACGGTAATGTAATTAGGCAAATTACCTCTCATCAGCTGTTGTATATGCGTTTCAAACGCAATGAAAATGCAACCAAAACGCAACGTGTGAACGCGCACTCAGGGTGCAGTCACACGTTGCAGTTACAAATGCATCACAATCAGCTCTGAGGTGGTTTTAGGTGCAGTTTTGTTAATTTAACAAGTGAAAGACATGATCTGAATGGGTGAATTTGGGTTTGAAGGGGAAACCTTTTCAACAAATGTCTTTCAAAATAAAAAAAATGCACCTAAAACCTTCTCAAAGCTGATTGCGATGCATTTGTAACTGCAACATGTGAACATAACTTCGGAGAACCAAGATTTCGGGACAATGAAGGACATAAGATGTCTGTGTGGTAAACTCCACAGAAAGGAGACGTGGTGATGCTGGGCCTAAGGGTGGTGGCACATGTGGCGTTTTGAACCCGTTTTTAGTCAGTTTTTTGAAAACCCATCCGTTTTTGTTTGTTTTAATTAAGATAATTAGGAAACCCGGACAAAAACGGATGTGTTTTTTAATGGACTGAAAACACATGAGTAAAAACAGACTAAAAGGGGTTTAAAACGTCACGTGTGCCACCACCCTAATAGTAAAGTGGACATGTCACCAGCAGTCACAGGATGCAAGTCAGGATTTCTGTAGCTGTGTAGCCCTTCAGTAAAGTTGTTATTGGCACAACCACATGTGAGGGGTTATGTACAGGAGGGAGCATTACTATAAGTCTGAAAGTCCAAAATGCATTGGGGCCCGTGCCCCGGATCTTTTCCCACCCTAGCAAGGCCCTTGGTAGAGGGGCAAAAAACACTCTAGACTTCAGAAGGCAAATTTTCAAGAACTAAGGGGAGACCTTGACGAAACAACCTGAGACAATATTGCCAAAAACAAAAGCACCCCAAAAAATTGAACATTTTCAAAAATATGAAAAACGCATTGTTAGGTTCCTGTTCAGTAAACAGCAACAAACACAACCAGACTTGTCTCAAACTGTCAGATTAGGTAAGTGTTGGTAAACTAACACTGTGACCTCCCTACAGGCTATGTCTGCAGAAGATAAAATGCGGGCGGTTCACACTATCAGGACAACTAGAGACCCCTTTGTTGGGCAGATGCTGGATGGTGGAGCTGACAGGAAACATGTGGTCAGAAACACAGCATTGTTTACACAAGGACAGAGAAATACATCAAGCCAATAACACAACTGAGATAGGGAAAGTGGGGTAGCACTGGTAGAGACAAGACGTAGAAGGACAAATGCAGATAACAGACGAATTAGCAAATTCAGACAGAACCAGATCAATCCAAGATGCTAGTGAGGCACAGAATCGTATAGAAAGAGAATGGTTGGATAAACATAATTGAATTCAGATACACATATCAGCAAAGTAATAGTGAGAATAAATCAGGAATAGGTTTGAGGAGACAAGTAGAACCAGCAAGGTGTAATGGAACTGGGCATATATTTAAAAGAGCTCCTGGACACCACCCTCAGCAGCTGACCGGACTGGCCATCCATAACTCAAGTAAAGCGTTTTCTGAGCTGAGCTGCAGAGGCTCAATCAGTCTCAATACAGCAGCAACCTTAGCCACTGTTCACAAACGCAAAACACAAAGAAAAATTAATGCCACCTACACTGCACTATGCGGAGGGAGGAAGATTTTGGAACAGATGTTGCACACATTTCAAAAACTCAGAAGCCAATTACACACAGGCCCAGGGGCGTAACTACAGCGTTAGCAGTCCAAGAAATGTATAAAATGCAAATAATCCAGCTCCACGGACACTCCGGTTATAGATAAAAACGTGATATTTTCTTTATTGAAATACAAAAAGGAGATATACAACCAAGCATAGGGAAACACACACAGAGCCACGGCTATGAGTGACCCTCTTGGGGTATTGTACTTACCCTGGTAAACTTTCTAATTAGGGTCCACCACCTCTAAGAGCTTTATCCAATGGAAGTAAACAGCAAAACTTTCTTCTGAAAAACATCAATTAGACAATACAACCACAAGTAACTGATGCAGAAAATGTATTAGAACTTTTCATTATGCAAATGTATTAGAACTTTTCATTATGCAAATGTGTATATGTTGAGAACATGACACCAATAAATGACTGCTCTTTGCAAAACTTGTCCAGATAGAAATATGCAGTAGTCTGACATTTGACCAGCATTAGCAAGGCTTATTATAATGTGGCTGCATGTTGTGGTGACTAATATGTGATAAAGCAAAAAATAACAGGATGATTTTGCTACTCTTCTTTATTGAGAAAGTTAGACATACTGAGCTTATACGACCATCACTATGTTTATGCGGAAAAACAACTGTAGCAACCGCTTCTCCACAAATTGGAACATTAAGTAGTAAACTTGGTAATTAGAAGAGACCATTAAACTAGGAAAACAATATTAGAATGTTGGACTCATAAAAGAAATTGATAATTAGTGGATAGGGAACCTGAAAAAATGTCTGGTATACTGCTAATTGTTATTACTGTAATTGTAGTTCTTACAATAACTAAATAAAAGGAGGGAAATTAAAATCACAATTGAACATAAATATTCCTGATATGGGTAATGCAGAACTGGAATCAGCCAGTAACCAACTTTATACTAAAATGTTAAATTTATTTAGAAAGAGATAGTACACCCCCTCAGAAAAAGTTCAGTATGTGTTGTTAGCATTCAATTATTTCTAGTGTAATTATATATTGATTTAATATTGAACAGAGTAGTAAACTTGTCACCATAAAAATACCACCTAGGACATCAATAAAAAATCAGTGACAGAGCCCACCCCTGCCATTTATACTTGTTGTTAAAGGTCCCTCAGGACCACATTGGGCTGAGGGAAAAAAAGAGGGAGACTGAAGGATCCTCTTGGTTGAGGCCAATACTTAGGGCATTGCTTTTATAGAGAACACATTTGTTGTTTTGCACACCAATCATGAATCTGACACCCTCTGTACACTACACAGACAAACTGTACACCACACAATAAACTGAAATGATTCAGAATTCTGACAAAATCAGCATAGCATGGGCTATTGGAACTGGTCACCAGCTAAAAATAACATACCTGGTGACAGGTTCGCTTTAAATGGTTTTACATTTTTTACATTTCATCTCCTGTTCTATTTTATAGGAATTAATGTTGAATGGTTTCCCAAAATTCACCAAAGCCAAATATTTAGTTTGGAGAGTGATATGTTAAAGTATGGAGCAACAATTAAGGGGAAAATAAGCAGAAGTTGTTTTGGGGAAGTTGCCTGAGATGATCCACAAAAACTGAATTCTTCTTAAAACACAGTTATCTAGAATCATGACCATTTTAGATGGTAAAGTATCGTCATTTTCCCTCCAAACAGGCCAGTTGTGTGCTGCATAAAGTGTCAAAGACCTATGGCTAACTCATAATTGAGCACTTGTCACCCATAAAAAAGGCTAAAGTAAGCAGCTCCTAGTGCTACGACAGATGTAGCAGTTTTACACTGCTAGTTTTATCAGAAACCTCCGATAACGCTAGCATACACTGCCACGCTGTACAATAGGAATGCCAGACCAAGCTCACAGTCGTCCGGTGTTTTCATGATGGGGCAGTCCGAGCCACTGCTTCCCCTTTGGACCGCCCCTCTCACTCCTTGGCTGGCGGTGACTGCCAGGCTTAATGCGGCTGCCACCTAGTCCCGCCCCCTCATGAATATGCCGGACCACTTTGAGCTTGGTGCGGCGTTCCTATTGTACAGCGCGGCAGTGTCTGCTAGCTTTATCGGAGGTAACACTGCTACATCTGCTGTAGCACTAGGAGCTACAGTTAAACTATTAGTCCCCCAACCCCCACCTCCTGAAGCATCATCGTATGATCACTCTCAGTGATTACTTCCCCCTTTTGATGACGTTAACCCCCAACACGTTACTAGAAGAGTGACTGTGCGCCCCAAATGACATGTCTACTTTATTTTTTGGGTCGGTGCGATCACGGGGATACCAAATTTGTATAGGTTTTATATTGTTTTCATACATTTACAAAAATGTATTTGAATCACACAGAAGAACATTTATGAGATGTTTATATATATTTGTATAATGTTTAGATTGTGTAATTGTGCATATATGTTTGTGAAATGTATATCTAATATATGTGTATATAGGGAAATAGATCGCCGCTCCCCGTTGACGTCACGAGTGGCTACGATTGGAGCCAAGATGCTAGTGATCGCACGCGCAGCCGGCTCGTTAATTCTGCCGGCAGCTTTGCTTGCCGCGATCAAAGGGTTAACACCCACGATCGGAGCTAGCACTGATCCTGGGTGTTAGCGACGGCCGTTTGCTTCATTTTGAAGCAAATGTCCAGTGAGTATGAAGAGGGCTCAGCCCGTGAGCCCCCTTCATACTTCCCCCATGTGCAACAAGACGTAATAATTAACTGAAAATTAACAGTGTATTAAAATGATTGCAATGTTCTACTTTACAAAAGTAAAACATATGGTTGGCTGGTGTTTTGGGAAACTGTGAATTTTCCCAGTAACTTTTTGCTGCAGGCATTTGTTCTTATTCTTAACCCCTTTCTGACAAGGCCTTAAAAGGCTTTACTGGCCGGAACATTTCTAAAGAATTGTCATACTTATTGGTTTAAAGGGTCATAACTTCCTTTTTTTGTGCAATACCCTAACATTTTTTGCTGTGTTTTTTTTTCGTGACACATAAGGATAGTTAAAAATAAAAAAGTGAAGGACCTCTTTTTTTAAAAAAAATTTTTTTTGTAATCTATAGTTTTCAAATTAGCTAAAAATGACCATCACAAATTAATTCTCTAATTTGGGGTAAATGGGGCGACTATGGCGATGTTTTCTATAGTGTAGGTATTTGTATGTAATGCGTTTGTGTATGTTTTAACTTTATATTTCTACTCTCTGCATTGCGCTGCTTCAGGATCGGAAAAGGAAAATGAGGTAATAAACCGTATCTCCCTTCTCCCGGTCCTACTCCCACGATAAGTGCAGGAGCAGAAGAAAACTGCAGCTACCATTATTGTACTTCAATAGATTGTGATGGTCTGCTACGTGGTCTAGCTTGCCTTGTACAGCAGAGTTTCTACAAACTTTTGAAAAGGAGCAGAAAATGTTATATAATAAAAGAACATTTTCGAATATAAAACAGGTCTTATAATGTTTTGTAAATGATATAAAAAGTAACTCTGACCGGAGCTCCAAAGTGTTCAATCGTCCTTCCTTTTTTTGGGATATATCCCTGCTTTTTACTGTGACGGGAAGAGCAACGTCTATCCACGATTTGTATAGCACTCAAACCTCTTATAATGAGCTACTGTAAGTTAAATGTATTTTAATTAAAGCAATTAAGATACTACAATGTTAAACACGCTAGCAGTTATGTTGTTTTCAATTTCCTTGTATAATAAAGCCTATAAGAATGCTGTTCCTTTATGTCACCACAAAATTTATTCAGAAAACAAAACTATTTGTTAATGTTAAGATATTCTCTGCTCATTAAATAGAAAGAAGAACAAGTAATTTTAATAAAGAAGCTTTGTCCAAATATTCCAAAACGAAATGTTATCTAACCAGCAGATAAATTGTACTGGCTAATGATGTTTTTAGTACATACTGCCATTGGCGCAAATAGGTAGATGTGACAATTGTTAGACATTTTGACAGAAAGAAAACTGCGTAAGAAACCCACTTTTATCATTTTCATTAAACTAACCACTACCAATGCCAATGCCATCAGGTTTCCCATGAAAGCACCTATCAACCTATTCAACAGCAGATCATTTTTAGTTATTTAACCCCTTAACGACTTGGCCTTTTTTAGTTTTTTCACTTCCATTTTTCACTCACCAACTTCAAAAATCTATAACTTTTTTATTTTTCCACATAAAGAGCTGTGTTATGGCTTATTTTCTGCGTAACAAATTGCACTTAATAGTGATAGTATTTAATATTCCATGTCGTGTACTGGGAAGCGGGAAAAAAATTCCAAATGCAGTGAAAATGATGAAAAACCACATTTGCAACGTTTTCTCGTGGGCTTGGATTTTACAGCTTTCACTCTGCGTCCCAAATGACATGTCTACTTTATTTGTTGGGTCGGTACGATCACGTGGCTACCAAATTTGTATAGGTTTTATAATGTTTTCATACATTTAAAAAAATTAAAACCTCCTGTACAAAATTTTTTTTTTTATTTTGCCATCTTCTGGCACCAATAACTTTTTCATACTCTGGTGTACGGAGTTGTGGGCAGTGTAATTTTTTGCGAATTTTGATGGTGTTTTCATTGCTATAATTTTTGGGACTGTGCGACCTTTTGATCACTTTTTATTAATTTTTTTATATTTTTCAAAATGGCAAAAAAATGCCATTTTCAACTTTGGACGCTATTTTCTGTTACAGGGTTAAAGGCAGTGAAAAAACATTATTATATTTTTATAGATCGGACATTTTCAGACGCGGCGATACTTAATGTGTTTATGATTTTTACTGTTTATTTATATTTATATCAGTTCTAGAGAAAGGGGGGTGATTTAAATTTTTATGTTTTTTTATTATAATTTTTTTTTTAAACTTTTTTTTTATTTTTACTTTTACTATTTTTCAGACTCCCTATGGTACTCTAACCCTAGGAAGTCTGATTCATGCTATCATATACTGCCACACTACTGTATGGCAGTATAAGTGGATTTTACTCCCCATTCATTACAATGTGCAATTAGCACATTGTAATGCATGGGTTAACACGAAGTAGCCTCAGGTATTCGGAACATCCGAGGCTACCATGGCGACGGATCGCCGCTCCCCGTGACGTCATCGAGGAGTGACGATCCGCGACACGCCCACGCGCCGCCATCCTTTTGAAGCCGCCTGGGCTAGCACCGATCGCGGGTGTTACCGGTAAGCCTTTGATGCAATATGCAGCAAAGACTTACCGGCTATGTAGAGAGCTCGGCCCACAAGCCCTCTCCATGCACCGGGGCCCGGCGCGCGCCGTAGTCAGGAAGGGGTTAAACTTGCTCAGAAATGCCACAGATTGCCCAAATACCAAGTTTACTTAGTTCCTTTTAATTTTTAAAGGTCCTATTTTGGACTGCTTAGTTTCCTGTCTTGCCTTTTGATGACTGCCTGCTACTAAACCCTTGAATTTGTATTATTAAATCTATTGCTTCCATAGAATTAATAAGCAGCTGGGAGCTCAAAATCCATCACAACATCATAAAGACAGAAGTTTTGGCAGTTTGCTGGTCTGGAGTATCCAGACACTTTACCAGAATTCAAAGGAGGAGAGACATCAGCAAAAATAGTTTTTACCATTAATTTTGAAGGGGTTATTGGCCTCAGGTAGCATGTTAAATGTTCAAATTCATTACAGTACAAAAAAGGTTGAACTATGACTTGTTTAACTCCTTAAGGACGCAGTGTAGCTTAAGACCCAGCCCCATTTTTTGTATTATGAGATGCGTCGCTTTATATGGTTATAACTTTTGAACACTGTTACCTATCTAAGCGATTATGAGATTGTTTATTTCCTCACATTTTGTACTTCATTTAAATTGGTAAATTTTGGCTGATAAGTTTTACGTTTATTTACAAAAAAAGAAAAAAATTATGAAAAACTTTAAAAATTTATCGTTTTCGAAATTCTAAATCATTACGCTTTAAGACAGATAGATTTACCACCTAAATCATTTGCTGAATAACATTTCCCATAAGTCTACTTTACATTTTCATAATTTTGGAAATGTCTATATAATTTATTTTGATGTCAGGCAGCTTACAAATCGGATATCACTTTTCCATATTTACAGAATTTACTATTTTGGGGATAAATACTGCTTTGAATGAAATTTTAAATATTTAGTATTTAAAAAAAAAACTCTATAGTCAACCCATTTTCAAATATGCAGCCCTCAAACTATTAGAAACAACTTTTAGGAAGATTGTTAACTCCTTGAGATCTTCATAGTAATGGAAGTGAAATTTAGAATGGTCAAATTTTGTTGGTTATACGATCGTTAAGCCCTAAAATTTACACATTTCCAAAAGATAAAAAAGAGAAAATCCATCTTACAATTTGTTATGCAATTTCTCCTGAGTAAGAGATGAAAGGCCAGACTAAACCACAAAAAGGTATAAAAAATATATCATACTTTATTAACATAATTACATACACAAGTAAATATACAGTGGAAATGATGACATACAAAGATGAAAAAAAACAGTATTCTGATGACTGCTTCTATCTGTGTCGCTATCAGAATACTGCATTTTTTCATCATTGTATGTCACCATTTTCACTGTATATTTACTTATAACATTTGTACTTTTTTGGCTACGGAGCTGGTTGATGGCTTGTTTTTTTTGCGACATGTTGTACTTTGCAACAGTATCATTCAAAAGTACATATGTCTTTTTGATCACTTTTTATTGCATTTTTTGTGGGATTAGATAGGTAAAAATCATAATTTTGGTGAGTTTTTAACAGGTTTTTTTTACAGCATTCATCAAGCAGGTTCAATAATTATTTACTTTTATTCTACAGTTTGTTATGAACATGGTGATACTATATGTGGGGGGGTTGTGTTATGATTTAGACTTTTTTGTGTATTATATGTCTCTTTATATGTTATGGGGCTTATGGGCATTTTTATTGATTTATTTATTTTTTATTGAATAACATTGAATAACCTTGCAGGGTATTAGTTCTGTCACCTGTGCACATGCATAGCCTGACACTGTGCCTTTAAGATTCATCACAGATGCCATCTTACAGGCACTGCCTGCATACAGCCCTGGGGTCTGATATATCCGACACTGAGCGTTAAAGCCCAGCGCTCTGCATCTGATATATCACACGCAGAGCGCTAAGTGGTTAAATCAGTTGTAAAAGAAAGTTTCTTCTTTCTAAAAAGCACATGGCAGCAACATGAAAATTTACCATGTTTTATCCAAACACAATATATTACATCTGGAACAATGTCTGTTTAGATGAGTATAGGGAAATAAAAACAGGCAAGATCAGCCCTGTAGGGTGCCCAAGTTTCCCCAAAGCCTATATATCCACTTTGTTTCCACATTTCTGAACGATGAATCATATACCTATAGCTATATGCTTGACAAAGGCTGATTAACAGCTGAAACGTTGCTAGAGATGGAATAAACCTCACACTTTTTTCCACGATTCCTTGGAGTGCTGCCACTTTTTTGCTTCTATATCCTAGAGCAGTGGTGGTGAATCTATGGCACTGGTGCCAGGGGTGGCACTCTGAGCCTTCTCTGTGGGCACCCAGGCCAGCACCCTAGAAGGAAGTCCACCAGACAGAACTCAAAGAATCTGCCTGCAGAATCTTCCTACAATGATAGATGAATTTGCCCTCCTCCTTTCAACTGCGTTAGTGTCCTTGGGAGGCTGAAGGATTGAAAGTTGTCAATGAACAAGGAGAAATAAATTACTACTTAAATTGCTGCGCTGGCACTTTGCAATAAATAAGTGGCTTTTGGTTGAAGTTTGGGCACTGAGGCTCTAAAAGGTTCGCCATCACTGTCCTAGAATGTTCTAGGGGTATACTCAATAAAATACTCTATGAATCAATGAAGCCAAAATCACTTTGCAATATCCTTAACCATAAAATTCAATACACTATAAAAGACATACAAAGCTCAAGACATACAAAACTCATAAAGATTTTCAGAACCTAAATGGACAAGAAAGCCATCACCAACAGAATTCTAAAATTAGAAAGAAAAATCATAGAAAGGCAAGAAAAGTTATTAAAAACAAATCCAGTCCAAACACCATAATAGAAGACAAACAAACCACACACTCAACCAAAAAAATTAACCGGGCATAACAGCGATCACATTCCACACTTTCCATCTCCCACCCCACTAGACTCCCTACAATAATACCAACCATCTAACCTACACTATTATACCATCTCCGTCGCATCTAAACATAGAAAACAAGACAATCATGCAGAATTCCAATTGGTTCCAGTACCATGGGAGCCTATTCCTCCCTCCCCTCCACTGAATGACACACTATACATAATCCACAATGAAAAAATAACAATCCAATTCAGATGACGAACATATAGACTACACCATTCAAGCCTCTTAACAGCTGCTTCAAACACTGGAGACTGTTCAACTACTCACTATTATCCTAAATCCATTCCCACAAACTATTCTGGTCTATTTTAAACTTACAAAGAAAAAGAGGCATACAACGTTCCAAATCTAGCAATACATTCAGCCAACAAAGTCCTAACAGACAGAAGTACCTCAAAGAAGAAAACAAAATATTATCCAATGAAAAATATTACTAAATTCTAACATCTGATCCAATGAAAAATATTACTAAATTCTAACATCTGATCCAATGAAAAAAGACTTTGAACTTCTGAAAACACTAGTCAAGTGCTGTTGAAACAAAAGATCCTGAAAAAAAAGAAAGGGATTTTCACCTACCTAACAACCCCTTAACCTATTATTTCAGGAATCAACTCTCTGACATCAAATTTATCCAACTATGTGGATATCATCTTATAAGAATATACACAATCATTACCATCATACTTGAAGGATTCGACCCATTTAATATCAGAAGTAACACCAATAACGTAGAAAGATACCTACCATCTCCTTACTTTGGATGTGCTTTGTACTCCAACATTCCCCAAAACCAAGGAATATAGGCAGTAGCTTAATTTTTGAGAGAAGGACAAACCCTACCCCAAAGCCAAGAAAAATGACTTTATATTAACACATAATGTATTTACATTTGTAGGAAAATTTTATAGGCAAGTATAGGGTACAGAAAAGGAAACACGCCATAATGTATTCCGACGATACATTGATAGCCTCTTTTTTAGGGCACAGTACAAAAAAGGAAGCTACAATGCAGCACATTTGTACTAGTCTAGAAAAACATTGGTATATTCTCCAAGCAGTCCTCTACCTGGTCAACCTACCATCCAGACCCCAAATTACCTTTAGGAGAGGCAAAAAGCTAAATTCCTGTCAAGCCCCTAGTAGACTGAAGTCTACCAATTTGAGTAAATCAATGCGGATCCAACAAATGCCTTTGTTGCACAAACTTGAAACAAGTCACAAGATCAGTCCACAGCATGGTCACAAAACCTTGGAAATTAAGCAGCACAAATTAGCTAAATGTTTCTCAACCTGGGTGCCGCCAGCCCAGAGCTGACACAGTAGGCTCATCAAAAAATACAAACCAGGGAAAATGTTAGTACTCCAGTTTATATATATATATGTGTGAGCCCCATAATAATCTGTGTCCGCTATATAAATAAAGGAATTAATAATATATAAAACGGAGCGTATGTGTGTGTATGTATTATGTATGTATGTCCTGCTAAAGGAATCTGTACTGTCACATTTACAGTCAACAAATTTTGCACAGTCGCTCTCTGTGACTCAGGGAATGTCTTATTCTTGGTTTTGAGCTGAAATTTTCAGACCATCATATACAGAAGCCATTGTCTGCTGCTGCTGCGGCAGTTGGAAGCTGAGCCGTGATTGACGTGAGGTAAGATGGATAAAGATACAGAGATAGGGTAGAGGTATCAGAAATGTCTGAGGTAAAACTGTTCCAGTTGCCCATGGAAACCAATCAGAGATCAGCTGTAATTTTATAAACAGCTGTGCAAAAATGAAACTCAAGCTCTGATTGGTTGCCATGGACAACTAGAGCAGTTTTGCTCTCAGACACTTCTGATAAATCTTTCCATAGACAAAGTGAAAATAGGAAACAGAGTCACTGGAATGAGAGTGCCACAGACAGAGACAGTCACTGGAATGAGAGTGCCCGAGACTGACAGTCACTGCAATGAGAGTGCCCGAGACCAACAGTCACTGGAATGGGCTTGCCCGAGACAGACAGTCACTGGAAGGAGAGTGCCCGAGACAGACAGTCACTGGAAGGAGAGTGCCCGAGACAGTCAGTCACTGGAATGAGAGTGCCAGATACCAACAGTCACTGGAATAAGAGTGCCCGAGACCGACAGTCACTGGAATGAGAGTGCCCGAGACCGACAGTCACTGGAATGAGAGTGCCCGAGACCGACAGTCACTAGAATGAGAGTATCAGAGACAGACAGTCACTGGAATGAGAGTCCCCAAGACAGACAGCCACTGGAATGAGACTACCGGAGACAGTCATTGAAAGAGTCTGCCAGAGACAAACAGTGTCAGTGACAGAGAGAGTCAGTGACAGTCTGAGACAGTCTATAGATAGATATAAAATATTTTTATAGAAACTTGATTTGGTCCGAAATGGGCATATCAACCCAAGAATAAAAGCAAAAGACCTTGTAAAGCTGCTGAATGATGCTGGTAAGAGTATGTCATTATCCACAGTGAGACAAGTACTGTATCGACATGGGCTGAAAGGAAGAAGCCATTACTCCAAACAAAACATAAAAATGTTTGCAAATGTACACAGGAAAAAAGATCTTAATTTTTGGAGACACATCCTGTTGTCTGACAAAACTTAAATTTAACCGTTTGGCCATTTTGACCATTGTTATGTTTTAAGAAAAAGGGGAAATACTGAGATTACCATGATAACTGTGAAACACTGGGGTGGCAGCATCATTGTGAGGAACCTGTCCAGCAACAGCGCAAGCACAACCAGGCTTGGCACTAGCTGTCAGACTGGGTAAGAGGTGGCGAACTGTGGGCTAAGATGCAAGTTTGGGTGCAAATGGGTCTTCCAATTGTACAATAATACAAAACTGCAAAACTGGTTACAAAGTGGCTCAAGGTTTACAAAGTTTTTTTTTTTCAGAGTGGACATCACAAGGCCTTCATTTCAATCTTAAAAATTTTCGGGCAAAACTAAAAAGACAAGTTTGAGCAAAGAGGCCTACAAAGATGGCTCAGTTACACCAGTTCTGTCACAAGGAATGGGCCCAAATTCCTACTAACTATTGTAAGAAGTTTGTGAAAGGATATCCACTATAAAAAAAACAAATTTGCATCCAAAATGAAATCAGAACAAACCTTCTTCAGAAGCCCTGAAATAATCACAAATGCTAGCTTATTGCTAGCACTTGCAATTATTTACCCCAATCCGCCACCTTCAGAGCCCTGCTAAATATCCCCCATAGACTTTAAGGGCAATGGTAGCAAATACTAATGAAATGTATGTAAATGTATGTAAATTATCTTTCTCTTTGTTTTGGTATTTGATAAATATAAATAAATTTGGTAATCCTTATTGACCTAAAATGGGAAAGGTTTATTCTGATTTCATTTCAGAAGCATATCTGTTTTTAAATAGTGTATGTAAACTTTTGTTTTCAACTGTATGTACAAGGTATTTATAATTTTTCCAAAAAAAGCACACATACAGTAGATTACAATGTATGTTATATGAATTCTGACTCTGAGTCTGTTCAATTTGGCCTGCCATCCACTTCCACTTAAGGTCCTGTCATAATGATACCACAGAATCCTGTATAACATCCATTATCTACATAGGAAATGACTTGTACGAAGAAAGGAAAGCAAAAAAAGTTGTCCCAGTCATTGTTGCAGATGATAATGTGTTCTCAGATTGTGTTCAATCTATTAATTGTAATGTGGACCTGGTGATATTAAGGTAGCCATACCTTTAGCTAATAACGTATATAGAAAAATCTATGTGTATCCCCCTTCTCCCCACAACAGAGGAAAGAAACCTGGTGTTGGGGAAATAATCTGCCGCTAGAGATGTCTGGCAGTGGCTTATTCTGCACTCGCCATTAGGTATACCTGCATTAAAGGAAACCTACCATTTAGAATGGTAGGTGTAAGCTGTAAGTACCGAGCACCAGCTCAGGGCGAGCTGGTGCCGGTACTTACTTTCGTTAGTGTTAGAAACCGCGGTATCGCGGTTTTAACACTTTTTAAACTTTAGAGCAGAAGGGGCTTCGGCGCTGCGCGCGATCGTGCGTGCGCAACATCTCCGCTATTTCCTATGTAGGCGCACGCACGCAGCGCCGAAGCGTCTTCTGCACTAAAGTTTAAAAAGTGTTAAAACCGCGATACTGCGGTTTATAACACTAACGAAAGTAAGTACCGGCACCAGCTCACCCTGAGCTGGTGCTCGGTACTTACAGCTTACACCTACCATTCTAAATGGTAGGTTTCCTTTAACAAAAGCAGCAGACATCAAGGCTAGAGCTGGTGACAAAACACCAGTGGTCTGTGCCAGCACCCTGACCAGCACATACAAATAATAAACTATGTACTCACCTTTCTGACACCCCCACAGGTCAGCTCACGCTCCCAGACCTGTCACTGCCAGTGGGGCTGGATCAAGGTGAGTATAGAGTGTATAATTTTTATACACCCGAGTATAGGCCAGCTTATACTCAAGTATATATGAAAAGCTTATTGTAACTTGTCATAATTTAAAAATGACAGGTTCCCTGTCAAATCAAAGGACTGATTAAAGGGCGAGTAGCATTTTAATTCTTCCTTACAGTGCATGTTGACAGCATTTTTCAGCTAAGGGGAGCAAAATTTTAAATAACAACCGATAACATATTAGATTATATTTTAAGGACTCATTTGTATATGAATTATGCTTATTCCTGGAATACACTTTCAAAAATACCAACAGAAACTTTGCTTTTACCTCTATCTCGCTCCACAAGTTTCTCCTACTACTCCCTTTCTATGTATTATGATGTTGCCAACTAGAATAAACAATTCATAGCTTGAAAACATGAATAACACACCAAGTCCTATGTAGAAATAATAAGTGTCAAAATTCCAGTTCAAATAAAATGGGCAATATTGAAGTCAATCCACAAGAGTAGTTAAAATGAGGCAGTCAAGATCAGGGTTTAGTAAAATGTCAAAAGATATAAACAAAAGGCACTATCACACAGATGCAGCACCAACTGTCGTTGGTATACAGACCTTATTGTTATAACTGGGTCAATTACAAGACCTTAACAGGTCCTCCCCACCAGATACTAGTAAAGCAGAACTTTCTAACATTAGGCAACAAATCCTGGCAATGCTGTATCAATGAAAACAATGTCAGTGCCACCGTATGTGGAGAAATGTGGGTCTTGGCTCATGCAGACACTAGACCCACATCAAATACATACATATCTTTTGTATTAATTTCCCTAGCAAGGGAATAGTACATTTCCACTCTGAGATAGAACACTATTAACGCTGTACAAAAATATCTAAATTTAGTATCTTTGTGATTGTCATGACCTAAAGAATTGAGGAAATGTGTCATCTGGATCACAAAGTGAAATGCTTCCCGTTACACTGTAAGAATAATAAAGGAAATATATCACCAGGATCAAAAATTGTAAACTAAGCACACTTACATAAAGGTGTGTGTCCCTTCTAGCAGGATCCACTGTTCTTAAAGATTCCTATCTTTAAAACTATGCCAGAGCCACTCAGGCTCATTTGCATAATGTTCAAAGCCTTTAAAAAATAGAAAAAACAAAACAGGGCATAAGAAGCTAAAAGAAGAGGTTAACAATCCTTTATCCTAGTGGTAAATATCCTTTAAATGTTGCCAAAAGGCACTATAAGAGTGCTGCACTATGCAGCACTGGATAATCTTTAGGCGCTATATAAATAAAGAATTATTATTTTTATTAAAAATAACATAGTTGCATAATCAGTAAAGTTAAAAAAAGACATATGTCCATTAAGTTCAACCAATGAAGGAAAGGGATTAGATGAGAAAGGGATGTAAAGGAACACAATTCTATATTATATAACCACCAACAATCAAATTTTTTTAATGTAAGAAGACATCTAGGCCCTTCCTTAACCTCTCTGCTGTTGTTAAGGTGACCAGCGCCTGAGGCAGGCTATTGCACAGATTCACAGTTCCTACAGTAAAGAAGCTTTATCTCCTCTGGTGATTCAACCTTTTATCTCCAGACAGACACAGTGCCCTCTTGTTTTTTTATATAACGTATATACCTGAATGTAAGCCGGGTTTTTCAGCATCCTTCAGATCCTCTTTGGGTCCCCTCACAATGCCGGCGGCTCACCAATTGGCTGACGTCATTGTGTGTGCCGGCCTAGACCCGAAGAGAGCCAAACGACCGATGGACGAGCCGAAGAAGACCGAAGGACCCAAAGAGGATTCGAAGAACTCGAAGAGGATACGAAGCAAGAAGAGGACCTACAGGGATGTTGGTACAGTGTTAATTTTTTTTTTTACTACAGGGGAGCAGGCTGGCTATATACTATGGTGCTGGCAGGCTATATACTACAAGGGGCTGGCAGGCTATATACTACAGGGGCTTACAAGTTATATACTACAAGGGCTGGCAGGCTATATAATATATGGCATGGTGGGCTATATACTACAGGGGCTGGCAGGCTATATACTATGGGGGCTGGCAGGCTATATACTATGGGGGATGGCAGGCTATATACTACAGGGGATGTCAGGAAGCGGGCTGGCAGACTATATACTAGAGGGGCTGGCAGGCTATATACTGTGGGGGCTGTACCAATACATTTCCCACCCTTTGCTTATACTCAAGTCAAAAGGTTTTCCCAGTTTTTTTTTGTTAAAATTAGGTACCTTCACTTATACTCGAGTATATAGGGTAATTTAACAACTTCCACCTTATTTTTTGTATGGGCCATTTATATATTTATTTTAAAAAATCAGGTTCCCTCTTAACTAAAAAATAAATCTTAATCTTTTAGTCTTTCCTCATAACTGAGACCCTCCATAGCATTTATCATTTTTGTTGCTCTTCGTTGCACCCTCTCTAGCACCAGGGCATCCTCTTTATGGACAGGTGTCCAGAACTGGACGGCACATTCCAGGTAAGGCAGAACCAATGCCTTGTACAGTGGTAATATTACATCCCTATACAGAGAGTCCGTACCACGTTTGATACATGACAAGATCTTTCTTGTTTTAGAGGCAGCTGATTGACATTGCATGCTGTTATTTAATTTATGATCTACTAATATACTCAGGTTCTTCTCCAAAAGAGACTATCCCAGATATATTCCACCAAGGACATATGTTGCATGTAGATTATTAGCCCCTGGTGTACAACCTTACATTTATCCACATTGAACCTCATTTGCCAAGTGGAGGCATAAAACACTCAGTTTGCCCAAGTCACCCTGGAGTCTATGTACATCCTTCACAGACTGTATTACACTACATAGAATAATGTGATCTGTAAAAATATACAGTGCTATTATTTCCAACCTCCATATCATTAATAAACCAGTTAAATAAAAGTTGGCCCAGAACAGTACCTTGTGGTACACCACTTAAAACTGGTTTCCTTTTTGAGTAGAAATCGTTGAACATAACTCTCTGGACACCATCCTTCAGACCCAATTGCTAACAATTCCTGCCAAACCGAGAGACTTATTTTACCCATTAGCTGTATAGGAGGGACAGTTTTAATGCCTTTGAAAAGTCCAAGAACACAATGGGCCACATAAGAACAGTGCAAAGTACACTATGTGCTGTTTGCCTGAGTTTAGTGAAAAGTGCACCAGATTCAGGATTTCTGGAGCATGTTCAGCATGAATCTGGGCCCTCTGCACTGCCCCAATGGGGTGTGCAACACATTTCTGTCAGACTTTGCATCCACGTCATGGGAAAAAACCCATATATGGGTTTTCTTTATCTCTGAGGGCTTCCCTTGCCACAAGGTCTAAAAATTATGTAATGATATGCAATTAATATTTGAGTTATACAGGTCTTGATCTCACAATCTCCACCATGCCAAAGAGATAAAGTACAGTGCAAGGGTACAAGTCCAACTGTCAGCAGAGACTGTACGATTTTAGCAGAGATTGTATGTTTTATGAAAGTGCACTTGTAAATTTCTTGTCTAGTTTCTGCTGTTAATAACTTGGATAGCTCAGGGAGATATATCTCAGGTGCACTTTGATAAAACATACAAGAGAAACACTAAAAAGTAAATTAATAAAGTACCGGTATATTACATATTGTATAATTAGGACTCATACAATAAAAATTAGTTTGAAAGTTTAGTTATGCTGTAAGATTTCAGGCCTGGTTGGTGAAGATCTAGAACCCTATTTGATTATTGGCACTATTTTCAACAAGGTCACATCAATAACATAATTGAGTTATTTCAGAACTCTGGGTGTAGCCCATCTGGTTCAGGAGCCTTATGCACATTTATTTTATTGTGCTTAGATTGGATCATGTCTGTATTCAGCCAGTCCAGTACATTACAGAATGCATTACATGTACCTGCCCCATCCACACCTGATGTTTAAATAGAGCTACAAAAAAACTGTTCAATATCTCCGACTTCTCTTGGTCACTAGTTGCCAACCCCCCTTTTCATTATATACTGTAGGTGTCCCAACTGCTCTGACAATTTTTTTTTTTTTACATATAAATACTGACACAATCTTTTGGGATTTGTTTTGCTATCTTTGTCTACTTGTCTTTCATTTTGTACCCACCAGATTAATATTTTGTGAATGCCCTCTTTATTTCATATATTGCCCTTTTAACTGTAGCTGTACATGTCTATACAGGCAGTCCCCGGGTTACATACAAGATAGGGACTGGAGGTTTGTTCTTAAGTTGAATTTGTATGTAAGTCGAAACTGTATATTTTATAATGGAAGTTCTAGACAATTTTTTTTCTTTTGCCCCAGTGACAATTGGAGTTTCAAAATTTTTGGTGTAATTGGACCAAGAATTATCAATAAGGCTTCATTACAGACATCTTACAGCTGATCATTGCAGTCTGGGACTATAGTAAAGCATCCAGAGAGCTTCACCAGAGGTCACAGTGGGCAGAGGGGTCCGTCTGTAACTATGGGTTGTCTGTAAGTCGGGTGTCCTTAAGTAGGGGACCGCCTGTACTTGCTACCTGTAGGAATAAATTTAGAAGTATAATGACCCAGTATAGATTTCAATGTCTTCCATTTAGCATTAGTATCATCATGTTAGTAGCACCATGTTAGTATCTGATCTCAATCTATATCCTGTAATGCCCTAAATTTTGCAAAATTGCCCTTTTTAAAATGTCATCTTTTTGCTTTTCCAGGCTGCATTTGCTTTTTAAAGTTTATTAGAAAAATAATTCTGTTATGGTCACTAGGCTTTCCTGGTCATTTACATCTTGGACAATTTCTCCATTGTTATAAATCACAAGATCCAACAAAGCGTCACCTCTTATGGAATCTTCTACAAGCTGCACCATAAAATTATCCAGAAAAAATGAGAACATCATGCTGGCTCAAGAGAAATGTAAAATGTCATAGAAATATTTATAATATGTGCCTCAAATTCTGAACTAAAAGTAAAATGTAATTATCTGCTACGGATACCCTATACCTGATTGGAGGCAGGTCAAACATTATAAAATATAGAATCAGTCATTTTTTTATGCAGATTTGAATGTAAGCCTGCTATTTTGGTATTATACATCATGGAAGCAAAGGGAATGATTATATTGTGAACGCTCCGCACCTCACCACAGGTGACTAGTATTTGATGAAATAATGAAAATTGTAATAGAAGAAATCAATGTGTCTTTTTTTAACTGGGATTAAATGTGAATGCCTTACTTTCCCTCCTGCCAGCAGCTGCAGTGTGCTGAGACTTTTACTGCTCTCTCCACAGTGCAACAAAACATTTACATTTTACATTAAAAAGACTGTATGCACAGTATACACATTTCCTTACAATGTGATACAGTGACACAATTACAAGATTCCGAAGATCTTGTAAAAGCTGCCATTAGTAAATGTTAACATTGGAAGAATAAATTACCTCTGTATTTGCATAATTGTCTATTTGTACAGAATTCGATCATAGGCTGTATTTACACGAACATATGGAGGGCGTATGTAAGTCCCCCATAGACGGCATTGGACAAACCCACATGTCCCATCTTTCCCTATGTGCATGGCCGCATCTCTATGGAAAGGGGAGGGGTCACGCCTCCTCCTCTCCAGCACGCCAGGCAAGCCTTGTATTTGATTAATTTAGAGGGAACTCTATAGTCAGGGAATGACATTGGATGTGGCAGAAACAGTCAGCAATGGGGTCTGGGCCATAGTAGAGCAGTTTTGACCATAGTAGGATCCCCATAGCTCTGTTTGAGAGTAGCAGCATCCCTGTCAGAAAAAAACCCTTTATTCTGGCAAAATTTCAACACATCCACCGTGGCATGTAACGGCCCCCAACACTTACAAAGAACTTGCCACTTTTAGCCCTATGTGAGTGAAAGACATGCTGTTTATTTTGGAGTGACTTCCAGGCTACAAAAATAATAGATAGGATAGGTCCTCAATGTCAGATTTGAGAGGGTGCAATAACCATCATCTCACAAATCACTTGTGCTAAGCAGATTATAAACAAAATGGAGGATGAAGCAGAGAGCTCTGTTCCCAATGTAGTGGTCAAACAACAGATCAGCTTCCATTTATCTGTAATACAATCGTTATACAGGTATGTGCTTCTTGAAACCCTAAGTAAATCTTACTGGCCACTCCAAAAGGACATCCTAACAGTGTAGATTAAATCATAGTGAACTCCAATACAAAGACTGAAATAAATTATACTTTCTTTATTCAGTGTAAGAAAAAGACTTAAAACACAGGGCAAAAGCCCACAAGGAATAGGACACAGCAAAGCAGGTACAGATGATGATTAGTATAAAAAGGCCCCTTAAAATAAAATTTATCATCAAAATCAAGCATGATAAACCAGGGACACTTACTCATATTTTTTATCCATTGCCTCTGTGAGAGATATATTCCTCTACAGGCGCCATTTTGCACCAAGCAGACGGCATTTTAGTCTTACCCAGGGGGTTATGCTGACCACTGTCCAGCCTCTGTCATGATTCAAACTTCAATTTGTGTGAACTGTTTAGAAATGACTGTGTCTTCGCTATTGCTACCTTATCTTTTCTTCAGCTTCTCTGCTTAAAGGCCATGTTGTGACTTCTACAAAGCTAACAAAAGGACAATTAGTATAAACATTCTGTTTATATGAGAACAAGGCCTGTGAAAGAAACGGTGCATAGTTCATCCTCATTTTGGAAGAATGTCTTAAAGAGGATGTTATGGTATATTCAATATGGTCTATAGCATTTCAGTATTTTATCACCTTTTCACGCAGATGATTTTATGCGTTTTATATATGTGGCTGTGTGTCTTGGTTTCTGCTCTCATCCCGGTAACGGGAAGTACTTTTTGGCTAAAAGGTTAATTCAAAAGTTACCTTACAACTGCAGGTTTAAGCCCTAGATAAAGATGTTTTACACCTCCTTCAACCTAAAATCAATTTTTAAAATGATGCTAATGAACCAGAAGTTCCCGGGAAGGTTTTACTAGAGCCCCTCTTTGCTGCAGCTTCACAGGCTGTTTCACTGTCTCACCCTCTCCCCTGGTCTCCCAGCACTTTACCCCTCCCACCGTCTGATGTCATCTCACAGAAGCAGAAGAAGTTTCAACAAACAGAAGAAGCGCAAGATCTCCTTGACAAAGTAACAGCTTGTGAAGCTGCAGCACGGATTGGCTCTGGTAGAGCACTTCTAGGTCATTAGCATAATTTAAACAGTTGATTTTAGAAGGAGGCTGTGCATAACAAATATAAAAAGATTGCCACAGTCACAGTGTCTATAAGTGATCTAAGTGATCTATAAGTAAGTGTCCTTGGTTTATCATGTTTGATTTTGCTGGTAGATTTGATTTAAGCTTTACGCTCATTGCTTATCTATCTGTTGTGAACAGAGTTCAGAACAGCCTAGGGAAACAATGCTCTCATGTTTGTTCTCATATGTTTTTATGTATACAGTACCGTATTTTCCGGGCCATTAGGCGCACCGGAATATAAGGCGCATCAGTCTGATGTGCCTTATATATGGAATTATTCCATATATAAGGCGCATCGGACTATAAGGCGCCGGGTGGCCGGGGGCGTGGTGGAGTTCCGGGGGCGTGGCAGAGCGGAGACGGAGCGACCGGAGAGGTGAGCGGGGAAGGGGGTCCTTTCAGGGGGGAGGATGGCAGCGGACCATACTTACATGGGTCCCCGCTACCGGAGACAGCAGATCTCCTGCGGGAACTGCAGACCGACGCGGCAGAAGTTGTTCGTGCCGCGTGGTCTTCAGTTCCCGCTGGAGATCTGCTGTCTCCGGTCTTCTGTAGCGGGGACCTATGTAAGTAGGGTCCGCTGCCCTGCGCCATACATAGGGCGCACCGGACTATAAGGCGCACTTTGGATTTCTAAGGAAATCCTAGGCTTTTATGTGCGCCTTAAAGTCCGGAAAATACGGTAGGTTCTATTGGTAGGATTGTTGTGGAAACACGTGTCCATTACATGTTTTCACTCAACCAGTATATATTGCCGTGCATGTATCCTAGAGGTAGTCATGAATAAGGATATGTGATATCCGAAACGCGTAGACCGCTTTGCTGTGACATTTGTATCCCGTCGCTATGATATGTCCTTTTTAACTAAAAATAAAGCCTTGAAGATTTTATTACCTGGTGTCTCCTTGAAAGCTGGATCGTGTGAAGAGTTTTTTCCCTTCTCGTTGTTTTTGCTCAAGTTGTTTGCTCTCAAGCCAGAGTGATCCGTGCGTGGAGCTTTTCAGGTGCTACAAGCCTTTCCATCAGGGTGAGCTGACTACACTTTCGTGTTTGTTTCAAACAATGCTCTCTGTTGGGAAAAGGGAAGAGATCGAACATAATACAAAATAATGTTTCTTTAATAAGTATGCACAATCTGAAATAAATTAAACAGTCTTGAAACATTTAGTCACTTTTTAATCTTCCACCAATAACTCTATATAAAAAGCATTAAAAAACTTGAATGCAACCCAAAATAACACAAATAAAACAGATCTAACTAAAGCCCACTTGTATTTTATTGTAATTAGTAATTGCATATATGTACTCCGAAATTATGCCATTAAATTGCAACTTGTCCAACAAAAAACAAGCCTTTTGCACAGCTTTATTGACAATAAACTGTAATAAAACCACCACACTTGTGGTGCTGTGAGCGACAGAACCAGATCCACTAGAAGACTTGGAGCCAAAGATATGGGCATCTGACGTGACACAAGCCATTCAGTCTCTAAAAGTAACTCTTCTCAGCTCATTTGCATATGACTTTGGAGGTGAGATTTAAAATAATAGAATTAATTCCAGAAAGGACATTCCATATCCTAATGTGGATTCTGTTAGTAAGTCTGGTAATACCTGGTGACAGTGTCCATTTAAAACTATGACAGTCTTCTTGCTCTGCAATGTGGAGGAGAACTGTGCATTAGGGGGTCCCCACATATAAATATGTTGGGAGGCTTGGAAATGGCAGCTCTGGCTCTGTGGGTGGCCAGAACCCTTACTGGACTTTACTTGGATTTAAGGTTTACTTTTCACAGTCTCTCTACTACTTATTGCATACACAAAGGCATGATTACATGGATCTCCAGTAACACTCTGTCTGCTTACAGAGTAAAAGACAGTGGGCCCTAAGAATAACCCTATTTCCAGTTGTCCCTGCATACATGCCTCACTTACCCTAGGTGGCAATGCACAACTAAAAGATGTACCCTCCCTAGTCAAAGTGAAAAACACAGAGATGAAGACAAGACAAAAAAACACAGAATATTCTCCCGACACGGGTCACAACAAGAGGGCAAATGCAGTCCAAAATCGCAGTAGGCAGAAGGAAGGAAAGAAAGAAAGAAGGGAAGTCTAAATACAGGCAGAACGGCAAGAATACAGATATCAGAAAAAACACGATGCCTAGATACCAAGAGCTTACTACAAACTGTGTCTATAGCAGGCACAGAACTAAATATGAGCAGATAATTTATGCGAAGCCCGATTCCCGGCCCCAGGAATGATTGGAGCAGAGCTCTGACATCCAGACCAAGCAGAACAGCAAGGGAGTAATGTGATTGGATAAAGTGTCTGTCAGCGGGTTAACTGTTAAAGAACTGGAGCAGAGCTGTAGAGTTATAAGTCAAGAAATAGGCACCTATTGTGCTGTTGCAGAATTCATGCTGTTGGATGACAGATAGATCAAATTAAAATTGCACTGTATCACTGCTCCATAAAACCGAGGATTGAACTTGCTGTATATAATTTACAAATGATGTAATAATTTACATTGTCGATCATGATTTGCGAAAATACTGACTAGTTAGAAAATGTGTTAAACATGTGTAGTAAGTGAACTCTTAATGCGTAAAATTGAAAACCAGGTTTACAGGGTGCAGCACAACAATGATCTTCATCAGAAAGGTTAGTTGAGGTAAGTAGAAACTCATATCATCAGGGACTGGCAGGAGTGTTATTAAGAATCGCTCTAGATTTACTAGAACATAGTGTATAAGATAAGGCTGGAAAGGAACTTGCAACCACATTGCAAACTTACCATCCTGTGGCCATTTGGCAGAGTTTCAAAGAACTTATGAAGCTTCGGAAGAAAATATTAAGATCATCACTAGGGCCCTTGGAGAAACAAAAATGAAATTCAATTAAACTGTACACAGTTGTTGCTGTGAGGAGATACTTTTGATATTGGCAGTAAAACTGAACAATTTAGAACTATTGTTCGATCCTCTAGTAGTCAAAAGACTGCAGAAATGTCCTGCAAAAGTATTATATCCAAATACAATTAGCAATTTTTATGATTCGTTTACAACTGTGGTTACGTTTGTAATGTTTTGAAGAAGTTGTACTTGCAGGGACTGACATTTTAATGTCGATAGCTCTGAGTGTAAAAAAGCCATCCATGGCTGTTCAGTATAAGTGCCTGTAATTAAATGAATTATGTATGCTCTAACAGGTGCCTATGCATTCCAGGCCTCATCAGTAATTTAAATCTAGACAAGGACAACCCAATGGCCCCCATTAAAATGACTGTCTGGTAACAAATGCTAGATTAAAAAAGATTCAGATCTTGTTCACACAAATATGCATGGAATATATGTGTAAAATACCACTAGTATTTATTGTGGTGTAGAAGTGCAGTGCAGAGGAGCCTAAAAAGCCACAGTGGAACAAAGAGTTGTAAGTAACAGGATAGGTACAACTATAGTATATAGTTATATATATAGGTATACCTAGTATATACAGAATTAAAAAAAAAAAAATACAGGTGAAAAGCTACTTGTTACATTCAGTGATTGCAGGTGCCACTCCTTAGATTATAGTTGTTCATCTTCGTTAGCTCCAGCATCTACATGTCTCCTCTTCCAGCTATGTATCATCCCGGTGGAATTTACCACATAGACTTGTTATATTCTCCATTGTCCCTACATCCCCTAACAGGGTTATCCTGCTGCTACCCTTAACACTCTCTCCCAAGTACTGTAATAAGCTACACAGAAAGTCCTCCTGGAAATCCTAGTAGTACACAAAAAGAAAAATATTCCTAGAATAGCATGTTTCAAAAGCCCCCCTGGTTCATACATTGTACATGGCCTAACATGTAATAATACAATCCTATGCCCCTACAGTAAATAATGCATCTCTAAATAAGTCTCTTCAGTAAGTAATGTGTCTCCCCACAGCCCCCAGTAAAGAGTGTCCCTCACAGCCCCCAGTAAGTAGTGTCCCTCACAGCCCCCAGTTAGTAATGTCCCCCACTCACCTATTTGCAGCGCTTGGCAATTTCTGTCGGCTCCATAGAAATGAATGGAGCAGAAGGGTCATGCACTGCCGTCTGCTCCATTAATCTACCGGAGTGATGTGGGGTCCGACTGAGGTACCTAGGACCTCATCAGACCCCTTTTTTTTCGTGATCTGTGGTGGTCTCATCACAGACACCCACTGACCAGCAAGTTAGGCCCTATCCTGTGGATAGGGTCTAACTTGAATTTGTGGGAAAACCCCTTTAATACTCATCTCTCTACAGTCCTGCCTCTTCTTCTATGAGCGAGTATGAGGCATGGTGACATCATTTTATCGCACTCCCTACTATAGGCAGCTGTACTGAGTGGCTTGAAGCGGGAGGAGCAGTATAATGTGATATCACCGTGTCAACTACTGTATTCACCTCTATCTGCATAATCAGAATTGGTAGCGTTGAGTAATGGAGTGTAGTGGAGAGTAATGCCCCCCCCCCACACACACACACAGGCCCCAGTAATATCCCCTGCAGCCTTAATATATAATGTCCCTCACAGCCCCCAGTAAATCAGGGCCCTTATATCCCCAGTAAGTAATGTTCCCACAGTACCCCATAGGTAATGTTCCTACAGCCCCCATTAAGTAATGTCCTCCACAGCACCAGTATGTAATGCCCCCCACAGCCCCCAATAAGTAATGTATGTCCCCCACAGCCCTCCGCCCTCCACTGTGCTTTCCCATGCACATTATGTAAAAAAAATAAAGATTAATAATCACTTGTCTACACACACTCTTCTTCTGTGTGTGCAGTCCGGGTGCAGTGATATATATCGCACCCCCTGATACAGGCAGCTGTACTGAGCTGCTTGAAGCAGGGGGAAAGTGTAATTAAATCAAAATGTCAACTACTGTACTTACCTCTATCTGTATCCTCGTATGCAGGCAGTGGTGAGAGCATGGACAGCAGGAAAAGTGTCATGTAGACCTGGGGACATCAAGAGCTTCAGACCTAATGATGCCCCTGGATCTAGAGAAAGGGGCATGATTCAAACTTTGAGGGTTTTAATTTTTTTACCCTAAAAATTTTTTGCAACTATTTTTTTATGCCCCCTAGGGTTTAAGTGGGGATCTGGATGCTGATACAATTTACTGCAATGCTACAGCATTGCAGCATGGTGGATATCTGTAGACCCAGACCCAGCTTCCCGTGTGCTGTGACTGTATTTGAGCACATCACTTAAATAGCTTACACTCGCTACTGATGCAATCACCAATTGCAGATTTTAGTGGCAGGTGCTGCATAATACAGAGAACAACCGTCATGTATCAAGTCAAGTCTCATCTCGTGTCCATGATGTACTATTCTGTCATGGGTAAAGCATTTCCACAATTTCATCAGTTTTTGGGAATCTGAATCCTGCAAACAGAACATACAATAAACATATAAACATTTCCAGACATAGGCTGCTTATATAATGAGAAATTAATAATGAGCTTTGATACTCAATTAATGTAAATAGATCCTACAATAAAAAAAAAATAGCTAGGTAAGATAAAACTGTTAAAGTACTATATATTTTACAAACTGAACTATTCTACATTTTCTAAGCACTGAGTGTTAACATAATGGCTAACAGATTGCATATGGTTGACAATGTGTTAGTTGGTTTTAGTAGCATATGGTGTGAGAAAAAGGGGCCAACAAAATACTGCATGCTGCTCTACCCTTAAACAAATATACCATAGCATAACATAAGGAGAAATATACTGTACAAGCAATTTCTGTAGGAATCAAAATTACCTATATAAATAGGTAATCAATTTATTATCTAGCAGGATATGCAAATGTGTGCATATAAATAATATGGATTGATGAATAGATTAAAGCAAAATCACCTGTCACAGATCTATCTATCATTGTCAACTGATGGTTTTGGAATCTTATCATTTGCAGTTACAAAAGCCATTTGGCCATAATAAAAGAGATTCCAACACATATAAACAGAAGGATTCTCACAGGAGCAAATTATATTATATTGTATATTGTGAAAAGACGATTAAAATTCAGCTGCAGGGAAAATTTGCTTCAGCGCTGTAATTCAATCATAAGAGAACAATTTTAAAGTCTAAGATGAGAGTGAAAAGAATGGTTTGGGTTTTGTCTAAGTATGAAGAAGTTAAATTGTGAAAATGGTAAATAAGTGAAAAGTTTTTCTTCATGAATGATTCTAAATTATTGTGTTTGCTGTAGAGACCAAAGGGGTCAGAGTATACAAAAATGTCATATATGGCTGGGGAATCAGAATCCAATTCTGTAATGTTTTAGTTTGGATGCATTAAAAAAAAAACAAGTGATTTGTCTGTACTGCTCACTCACTGCTCAGCACTTACCTTTGTGCTCCTGCTCCTTCACTAACACAGGGACAGAGCAACACAGGGAGGGAGGAGTTATACAGGAGCATAAATGTGTGGGCTGAGAGCTGAGGAGTGAGTAAGCAGCACAGACAGATCCCATCAGGGCCGATTCTAGCCTTTTTGCTGCCTGAGGCGAAAATTAAAATGATTCCCCCCCTCCCCCAATGCTGTATACACATGCCTATTTAAATTTTCATTTCCAATCACTCACACACATGCCCACATTTATCAATTGTTTGCCTTCTGAGATCAGTATTTTCTGCCTCTCCAGGAGGTGGAGGATACAGCTCACTCTAAGACCCAAGGTGCCGAAAATTTGCGGCCCCATGTATGTCCCCATGAACGGCCGTTTGAATGAGCCCTTTCTCGGAGAACGAAAATGAGGAGATTGGATACTGATAAAGTGAGTTCAGCCAGGGATATGTCTGCTTTCCGCTGTGATTTGTACATCTGTACTAAATGGATCTTTGATCCTGTTACTCTGCGTTTTATCAGAGTGACAGACAGAAGCCATGAGGTTCCACAACGTCATTGTGTTTTTATGCACTGCTGCCCATGAAGTTGGGGAACTTCATGGTGGCTTGAGGGGTTAATTGGCGTATAGTTAAAATGATCCTAACTAAATAGTATATGACCTTTGCAAGGGGAGCAGAGATCAGCCAGCAAGAACTTCTGCTGGGTGATAGGTCAGGTCACGGGCTACTTCATCCAGGCTGCCATTCTGCCGCCTCTGCTTCAGCCATCTGCTGCCTGAAGCAAGATTTTCATCCTGCCTCATGGGAGATGCGGCCCTGGGTCACATGTTTATTTTTTGAAATGCATCAAAACCATAGCCAGCTCCTGGGACTCAGAACAGAATTATGTCAGGGTGCAAGGTAAGTTAAAACACAAAATTATTTTGTAATGCAACTGTTAAGAATAGGCAGAAAGACATCTTTGCAATCCAGCTGTAGTGGGCTTCTGAAACCTGTCTTGTCCCTGATGACAGGTTCCCTTTAACATGTTATTTCAACATTTCATTTCAATATTACAAGCATTAATTTTCTTTATATAGTTATATATTTTCAAATCAAATTTCCATATCCTTCTTCCTTCTAAATCAACTTTTAAAATCATGCTGATGAGCCTGAAGGGCTTTGGAGGGGAGTGGTGTTTCCAGAGCCCTTCCTTGCTGCAGCTTCACAGGCTATTACAGTGAACAAGAAGCACTTCCCCCCTTCTCGACGTGTGAGATTATAGCAGGCAGACGGAAGAGAGGCAGTGTAACTGCTGCAGCACAGAGGGGCTCTGGTAATTTATTAGTAACTGAAAAGCATAATTTTGAAGATTGATTTTAGAAGGAAGGAGGCCATGTATAACAAATATATGAACATCACCATAGTCACGGTGCCTGGATCTATGCTGCTTAATCAGGCTTGATTTTTATAGTTATTTTCCTTGAACCCCTTACCGACGTTGGCTCCCTCTGTATGGAGAAGGCGCATGGGCAGAGCCCTCTCCATACAGAGCGGGCGTTTGCTGCATATTGCACCCTCGTCTGTAAGTCGGGTGTTCTAAAAGGACCTCTACAATCAGATAGCCTGATGGTAAATGTTTATACTCACCTCCCCGTCCCATCCCGAATGGCAATAACCTTCTTTTTTCATGTTTTAGAATGACCTATTTTCTTAGAAAAATAGCTTTATTAAGTATGCAAATGAGCCTGAGGCCCTCTGATTAAAGCCTCATGGCTCTGCCAATAATTTGCAATTATAGCATGATCTCACTACTTACTGCTATGATTGCGCATAGTGCGACAATAACAGAGGGAGAGTCGGTGACGTCACAGGCTCTCTAAGCATTGCATTGCATGTCAATCTGTGGGGGGGGGGGGGCTGCATTAATTATCTGCAGAGCCATGAGGCACTTGGTAGGGCTCCAAAGGCTCATTTGCATAGCTAATAAAGCTATTTTTATGGGAAACCCTGTCATTCTCAAACATGAAAAACAAAGGTTATTGCCGTTCGGGATGGGACAGGGAGGTGAGTATTAAAATCTACCATCTGGTAGATGTCCTTTGAGTAGGAAACTGCCTGTAGATGAACCCCTTTTTTAATAAATATAAGGAAATGTTCCATATGTTAAGAATATTTAGCATGGATGCGGAATCTACAGTAACTAACATTACATTAACATTCTGTAAAATTACTTTTATGCAAAGGGATAGTAGTGTATTTTTGTCTTGATTCCTTTAAAGTGCTACTTTACGAAGGTGCCTCTTAAGCAAGCTGTAATAAATATGCAGCTCACATAATGATAATGCTCATCATTTTATAATTCAACACCGATAGCAGAAATTGGATATTGTTATTCTCAGAGATTTCTTTCTGCAATTATGTTTCAGGCCTAAAATCACACAGCTATTAAACATATCTGAAAATTAATTATGCACCTCTAATTGGTTTACTAAATATTTCACCTAAACCAATTTCCTTTTTTAGTACAGATACCTCCTAAGTGACTCTGCTTTAAAAGGCACTGAGAACTCTAAGTAGATCATTACTAGTGTATTATCTTAATACAAATCCCTGCTTGCTCCCTGCACAAAGCTAATGAGGTTATTTTACTATGACCTATTTTAGATAAAACTACAGTGATTGTACTTAATAATCAAACTAATTTCGTGAATGTGCTTCTAGAATATATTGTTCATGGCTTCATGAATCTTCTATAAAATAGGATCAGCATTAATACTGTATATTATTTAAGCTGTCCTGGAAATGTATAGTAGGTAATTGAATTACACACTGACATCCATTTGAGCACTTATATATCAAACAATATACTTTCCAAGTGCATTTAACATGAGAGTCCCACTATATACTGAATTTGAAATATTTTAATGTTTACAGTGAGTAAATCTTACTAGAGATATAGTCGGCATAGTTGAAAACTCATAATGATGATGCTAGTTATCTTTACAAAACATTACTTATGGACAGTACATACCATTATCACAACCCAAATATAGTTATTGTTTGCAACAGGTAACCGCAAGAAGTGCTAACTTGTGGAAGGGGTTTCCTTCATTTTGGGGGCTGACCTTTATCATTACCTAAAAAATAGTCTTGCTATTTTCCAAAATTGTTGTTTTGTGCTATGTTTCTGGACTTTATTATGTTAGTTTGATCCTACCGTAGAGAATCCTCTTGTGCTCAAGAGGGCCAGTCCGAGACCTACCTCACTTATTTACAACTTCACCGCCACCTCCTGTCTTCAGAAAGAGGAAACTGAAACATCATTTCACACTGGAATTAGAAGAACCTACCATAAATCTAGAGAGATTTTGCTAGATGTAACTCCCAGCTGTAAGAAATCTTCAGAGACCAATATGTGATATTGTTGATAATCTAGCATACATAGTTGTATTGTAGATAGGACAGTTTAAATGAAGGACAAACAACTTAACTAAACATGTCAGATACCACTCCAGCAAACAGCGCAACCACAACTAGACTTGGCATAATCTGTCAGACTAGTTAAGCAGTGGCATACCCACCCTGTGATGTCCCTACACGATATCAGCTGCCTAAAGCAAAAAAAATGCCCTGCTACCAGAAACCTACCAAAAGGACCCTGAGAGACCCTCCAAGGTGACAGGCAAAACTTACTTTGGATGCAACAAGATGGTGGAGTGAACAGGTGACAGGAAGTTAGAGATAGACCAGTATTCACACTAAAACACAAAGGGACAAACAACAGATAAAGAAAAACAAGTGAAGTTAGACAGAACTGGGTCAAAACCAAGATGATGGTGAAGGCACAGAATCGTATAACTAGAGAGAGGTTGAGTAAACGCAGAAGTTGTCAGATACAGAGATAAGCAAAAGCAATAACTATCGGCAATAGGGGAAACATATAAGGAGACTAGTAGAACCAGCAAGATGTAAGAGGACTAAGCAGATATATAAAGGAGTTCCTGGCACCACCCCCAGTAGCTGAGTGGACAAGCAGTCCATCACTCTAGTAACCCTTACTGGACAGGGCTGAGCTGCAGGTATCTGGATATAGCTCAATCAATCCCAAACACAGCAGCAACCTTAGCAACAGTTTACACATACAAAACACAGCAGCAAATAAACACCACCTAATATGCACCCTGCGTACATTATACAAACTACAGTACAACTAAAATTTGGCCACTGGACACATAAGAGGAAAATAGGAAGATGAGACTAGCAGAAGACGCACATTGAAAATTCGCCATGTAACATCTGTTTTTTTATTATTCTTAATTTAAGAATGGTAATTATACAAAATGCAGGTCCGAACATCTGTTTTTTTTTTTTGTTTTTTTTTAAATAGAACACACAAGTACACTGAATGCAGAACATTTTAATGGATCAGTGGCCACAGCCTAGTACCGTATATACTTGTGTATAAGCAAAAAATGTGCTGAAAAACATCCCCTCGGCTTATACACAAGTCTATTATTTAAAAAAAATTACCCAGTTAAAAAAAATAAACTTAAATACTCACCCTCCAACGTCAGCGTGACTCCCTGATGTCGGCGTGGCTTACCGATGTCCCCGATGTCAGCGCGCCCCGTCTTCTCTCTTCTTTCTTCCGGCATGGAAGCGGCCATGGTTTCTTCATGGCCGCACATACTATGACATCAGCATCGGCCGTTTCATAGTATGCGCATGCTAGAAGAAAACATGGCCGCGTCCATGCCAGAAGAAAGAAGAGGAGCCGCGGAGAAGAAAGAAGACAGGGCGCGCTGACATCGGGGACATCGGTAAGCCGCGCCGACATCGGGGAGCCGTGCTGAGATTGGAGGGTGAGTATTTAAGTTTATTTTTTTTAAGGTCCGTGGGGGCAGGCTGCTGTATACTACTAGGGGCTTGCTGTATACTACTAGGGGCTGCTGTATACTATTAGGGGCTGCTATATACTACTAGGGGCTGCTATATACTACTAGGGGCTTGCTGTATACAACTAGGGGCTGCTGTATACTACTAGGGGCTTGCTGTATACTACTAAAGGCTGCTGTATACTACTAGTGGCTTGCTGTATACTACTAGGGGCTGCTGTATACTACTGGGGGCAAGCTGTATACTACTGGGGGCTGCTGTATACTACTAGGGGCTGCTGTATACTACTGGTGGCTGATGTATAGTACTAGGGACTTGCTGTATACTACTAGGGGCTGCTGTATACTACTAGGGGCTGCTAAATACTACTGGGGGCTGGCAGGCTGTATACTACTGGGGGCTGGCAGGCTGTATACTACTGGGGGCTGGCAGGCTGTATACTATTGGGGGGGGGGTTGACCAATGCATTTCCCACCCTCGGCCCTCAGTAGTTTTTCCCAGTTTTTGTTGGTAAAATTAGGGGTCTCGGCTTATACTCGGGTCGGCTTATACTCAAGTATGTACGGTTGCATATCTTAGTCTGGACTCTTTGTCATAGACTAAACTTTATGAGGATCCAGATTGTCATAAAAAAACATGAGAAAAGATGGTGGTAAAGATGTGGAACACTTGTCTGCAGGTAGCCTAACATTCTGAGGGTGTTTTGATCAAGTTGTTGTTTGAAGAAGAGAATGACAGGATTCATGTGCTCTCTACTAAAATGGCAGCTAGCAATCTAGCAATGGCAGCTAGATACCTCTTCCGCTTTCGGCAATCCATTTCAGCATCTCTGCTGCTACACATTGAATTTACTTGGCAACAGGCAGTGAGCGGCAAGTTAAAAGAAATGCAAACACATTGCATTGCAAGCTCTAAAGCATCTTTTTGTGTAGAAAATCGAAATTAGTGTAAATTATATAATTTGTAATTTCTCATTGATCATATGAGCATTGATGCTTGTCAAATAGAATGTAAAGAGATCTGTACTTCATACATTCTTATTAATTTCTTCAGCGACTCATTGAGCGGGATGTGGAATTGTGGGAGAACTGAGAAAATGCATGAGAATTAAAAGTAGATAACACTACAAAAATAAGTAGTAAAATACTGAAAGCATTCCTGGTGCAAATAATTCCTGTGAAGCAAAAACATAACTATATCTAAATTCAGCAATATTCAACAAAAGATACAAACCCAGCAAGCTATAATTTCCTGGATCCCCACCTTTCATGATCATTTTACCTTAAATAAACCTAGCGACAAGCTATTTGTACTTAGGGTTGTTAGCAAATAGCTTTATTCTTTATTGAGCTGGATGATAGATGAGACTTTCCTGCACAGTGCGTATGTAAGGGATTATTTGCCTTTTGTTGAAATCAGGGCCTATATTTATCAGTACAAATGAATGGATTACTATGCACACACAATACTGTAGTGTAGTTCCAGATTAGTCACTTTATTATAGAGGGGAAGATTAACAGCTATGTATCCACAAGATACATTCATTGTACATTCTCTGGAGATAGTATCCATGAAAGTCAAATAATTCCACAATACATCCTTTCAAGTCTTAAGAAACATTATGTCACCTCTTAATAAATTCATCAGTTCAAGAGAGGTTTCTCTTTAGTATCTATAGACCCATTACTTTTTAATGTGGTAAGGAGAAGGGAAAAGGGATTCTTGTTCTGGGCTACTGCACCAGAATATGACAACATCAGTCATGTACTTCAAGAGGAAGATGAATACCAAATCTTCTGCGGCACATTAAATGGAGCTGAGACTAAAGCAAGAGAGGAAATAAAGGGGAAATTTAAATATTGTGCAGTTCTCAGAAATGTACTGCAGATGTCACTGCTGCAATTGTCCAAAGGCTTAAAGCAAACCCAAAAAGTAATTTAACCAAATTGTAATTGGTATCCATTATTGGACCCAACTGTCAAAACTTGGTTGTTGCTCTTATACACCTGAATCAAATACATATTGATGTGTAAGAGTTCCAATCCAAGTAAGTCAGTTGGTCAAGGAAATGGAGGTGTAGTGAACAGGAGAGGCGGACACTAGATCAACCAATTACTTGAGAAACATCTGCAGCTTTGTGATGTAAACTAAGCAGGGGTGCCTAAAGCAGAAAATTCATTGATAATGCCCAAATATTGACAATACTACAGTGTCCTTTTTTAGGACATGGTCAGAAGTCAGAAGTGATACCTGCCACTGACACCTGCCACTGACACATAAACTGACAGCTGAGACTAACACCTAAGACTGAAACATGACTCTGACACCTGAGACTAACACCTGACTCTGACACCTAAGACTGACACCTGATTCTGACACCTGAGAGTGTACAGAGCCCGCAGTACACAGCCATACATGGAGCTACAGCCGCAGTACACAGCCATACATGGAGCTACAGCCGCAGTACACAGCCATACATGGAGCTACAGCCGCAGCACACAGCCATACATGGAGCTACAGCCGCAGTACACAGCCATACATGGAGCTACCAGCACAGTACACAGCCATACGTGGAGCTACAGCCGCAGTACACAGCCATACATGGAGCTACAGCCGCAGTACACAGCCATACATGGAGCTACCAGCACAGTACACCGCCATACATGGAGCTACAGCCGAAGTACATAGCCATACATGGAGCTACAGCCGCAGTACACAGCCATACATGGTGCTATAGCCGCAGAACACAGCCATACATGGAGCTACCAGCACAGTACCCAGCCATACATGGAGCTACAGCCACAGTACACAGCCATACATGGAGCTACAGCCGCAGTACACAGCTATACATGGAGCTACAGCCTCAGTACACAGCCATACATGGAGCTACAGCCACAGTACACAGCCATACATGGAGCTACAGCCGCAGTACACAGCAATACATGGAGCTACAGCCGCAGTACACAGCCATACATGGAGCTACAGCCGCAGTACACGGCCATACATGGAGCCACAGCCACAGCTCACAGCCATAAATGGAGCTACTTCCGCAGTACACAGCCATTCATGGAGCTTCATCCGCAGTACACAGCCATACATGGAGCTACATCCGCAGTACACAGCCATACATGGAGCTACAGCTACAGTACACAGCCATACATGGAGCTACAGCTGCAGTACACAGCCATACTTGGAGCTACAGCCGCAGTACACAGCCATACGTGGAGCTACAGGAGCAGTACACAGCCATACATGGAGCTACAGCCACAGCTCACAGCCATACATGAAGCTACAGCCAAAGTACACAGCCATACATGGAGCTACATCCGCAGTACACAGCCATACATGGAGCTACATCCGCAGTTCACAGCCAGACATGAAGCTACAGCCACAGTACACAGCAATACATGGAGCTACAGCTGCAGTACACAGCCATACATGGAGCTAAAGCATCAGTACACAGCCATACATGGAGCTACAGGCACAGTACACAACCATACATGGAGCTACAGCCGCAGTACACAGTCATACATGGAGATACAGTACACAGCCATACATGGAGCTACATCCGCAGTACACAGCCATACATGGAGCTACAGCTACAGTACACAGCCATACATGGAGCTACAGCTGCAGTACACAGCCATACTTGGAGCTACAGCCGCAGTACACAGCCATACGTGGAGCTACAGGAGCAGTACACAGCCATACATGGAGCTACAGCCACAGCTCACAGCCATACATGAAGCTACAGCCAAAGTACACAGCCATACATGGAGCTACATCCGCAGTACACAGCCATACATGGAGCTACATCCGCAGTTCACAGCCAGACATGAAGCTACAGCCACAGTACACAGCAATACATGGAGCTACAGCTGCAGTACACAGCCATACATGGAGCTAAAGCAGCAGTACACAGCCATACATGGAGCTACAGGCACAGTACACAACCATACATGAAGCTACAGCCTTAGTACACAGTCATACATGGAGCTACAGTACACAGCCATACATGGAGCTACATGAGCAGTACACAGCCATACGTGCAGCTACAGAAGCAGTACACAGCCATACATGGAGCTACAGGAGCAGTACACAGCCATATGTGGAGCTACAGGAGCAGTACACAGCCATACGTGGAGCTACAGGCACAGTGCACAGCCATACATGGAGCTACAGGAGCAGTACACAGCCATACATGGAGCTATAGCCGCAGTACACAGCCATACATGGCGCTACAGCCGCAGTACACAGCCATACATGGAGCTACAGCCGCATCACAGCCATACATGGAGCTACAGCCGCAGTACACAGCCATACATGGAGCTACAGCCTCAGTACACAGCAATACATGGAGCTACAGCCGCAGTACACAGCAATACATGGAGCTACAGCCGCAGTACACAGCCATACATGGAGCTACAGCCGGAGTACACGGCCATACATGGAGCCACAGCCACAGCTCACAGCCATAAATGGAGCTACAGTACACAGCCATACATGGAGCTACATGAGCAGTACACAGCCATACGTGCAGCTACAGGAGCAGTACACAGCCATACATGGAGCTACAGCCGCAGTACACAGCCATACATGGAGCTACAGCCGCAGTACACAGCCATACGTGGAGCTACAGGCACACTGCACAGCCATACATGGAGCTACAGCCGCAGTACACAGCCATACATGGCGCTACAGCCGCAGTACACAGCCATACATGGCGCTACAGCCGCAGTACACAGCCATACATGGAGCTAAAGCCGCATCACGGCCATACATAGAGCTACAGCCGCAGTACACAGCCATACATGGAGCTACAGCCGCAGTACACAGCCATACATGGAGCTACCAGCACAGTACACAGCCATACATGGAGCTACAGCCGCAGTACACAGCCATACATGGAGCTACAGCCGCAGTTCACCGCCAGACATGAAGCTACAGCCACAGTACACAGCAATACATGGAGCTACAGCTGCAGTACACAGCCATACATGGAGCTAAAGCAGTAGTACACAGCCATACATGGAGCTACAGGCACAGTACACAACCATACATGGAGCTACAGCCGCAGTACACAGTCATACATGGAGCTACAGTACACAGCCATACATGGAGCTACATGAGCAGTACACAGCCATACGTGCAGCTACAGGAGCAGTACACAGCCATACATGGAGCTACAGGAGCAGTACACAGCCATATGTGGAGCTACAGGAGCAGTACACAGCCATACGTGAAGCTACAGGCACAGTGCACAGCCATACATGGAGCTACAGCCGCAGTACACAGCCATACATGGAGCTATAGCCGCAGTACACAGCCATACATGGCGCTACAGCCACAGTACACAGCCATACATGGAGCTACAGCCGCAGTACACAGCCATACATGGAGCTACAGCCGCAGTACACAGCCATACATGGAGCTAAAGCAGCAGTACACAGCCATACATGGAGCTACAGGCACAGTACACAACCATACATGGAGCTACAGCCGCAGTACACAGTCATACATGGAGCTACAGTACACAGCCATACATGGAGCTACATGAGCAGTACACAGCCATACGTGCAGCTACAGGAGCAGTACACAGCCATACGTGGAGCTACAGGAGCAGTACACAGCCATACGTGGAGCTACAGGAGCAGTACACAGCCATACGTGGAGCTACAGGCACAGTGCACAGCCATACATGGAGCTACAGCCGCAGTACACAGCCATACATGGAGCTATAGCCGCAGTACACAGCCATACATGGCGCTACAGCCACAGTACACAGCCATACATGGAGCTACAGCCGCAGTACACAGCCATACATGGAGCTACAGCCGCAGTACACAGCCATACATGGAGCTAAAGCAGCAGTACACAGCCATACATGGAGCTACAGGCACAGTACACAACCATACATGGAGCTACAGCCGCAGTACACAGTCATACATGGAGCTACAGTACACAGCCATACATGGAGCTACATGAGCAGTACACAGCCATACGTGCAGCTACAGGAGCAGTACACAGCCATACGTGGAGCTACAGGCACAGTGCACAGCCATACATGGAGCTACAGCCACAGTACACAGCCATACATGGAGCTATAGCCGCAGTACACAGCCATACATGGCGCTACAGCCACAGTACACAGCCATACATGGAGCTACAGCCGCAGTACACAGCCATACATGGAGCTACAGCCGCAGTACACAGCCATACATGGAGCTAAAGCAGCAGTACACAGCCATACATGGAGCTACAGGCACAGTACACAACCATACATGGAGCTACAGCCGCAGTACACAGTCATACATGGAGCTACAGTACACAGCCATACATGGAGCTACATGAGCAGTACACAGCCATACGTGCAGCTACAGGAGCAGTACACAGCCATACGTGGAGCTACAGGAGCAGTACACAGCCATACGTGGAGCTACAGGAGCAGTACACAGCCATACGTGGAGCTACAGGCACAGTGCACAGCCATACATGGAGCTACAGCCGCAGTACACAGCCATACATGGAGCTATAGCCGCAGTACACAGCCATACATGGCGCTACAGCCACAGTACACAGCCATTCATGGAGCTACAGCCGCAGTACACAGCCATACATGGAGCTACAGCCGCAGTACACAGCCATACATGGAGCTAAAGCAGCAGTACACAGCCATACATGGAGCTACAGGCACAGTACACAACCATACATGGAGCTACAGCCGCAGTACACAGTCATACATGGAGCTACAGTACACAGCCATACATGGAGCTACATGAGCAGTACACAGCCATACGTGCAGCTACAGGAGCAGTACACAGCCATACGTGGAGCTACAGGCACAGTGCACAGCCATACATGGAGCTACAGCCACAGTACACAGCCATACATGGAGCTATAGCCGCAGTACACAGCCATACATGGCGCTACAGCCGCAGTACACAGCCATACATGGAGCTACAGCTGCATCACAGCCATACATAGAGCTACAGCCGCAGTACACAGCCATACATGGAGCTACAGCCGCAGTACACAGCCATACATGGAGCTACCAGCACAGTACACAGCCATACATGGAGCTACAGCCGCAGTACACAGCCATACATGGAGCTACAGCCGCAGTACACAGCCATACATGGAGCAACCAGCACAGTACACAGCCATACATGGAGCTACATCCGCAGTACACAGCCATATATGGGGCTACAGCCACAGCACACAGCCATACATGGAGCTACAGCCGCAGTACACAGCCATATATGGGGCTACAGCCACAGCACACAGCCATACATGGAGCTACAAGAGCAATACACAGCCATACATGTAGCTAGAGCCTTAGTACACAGCCATACATGAAGCTACAGCCTCAGTACACAGCCATACATGGAGCTACAGCCGTAGTATACAGCCATACATGGAGCTACAGCCGCAGTACACAGCCATACGTGGAGCTACAGCCGCAGTACACAGCCATACATGGAGCTACAGCCACAGTACACAGCCATACATGGAGCTACAGCCAGAGTACACAGCTGTACATGGAGCTACAGCCGCAGTACACAGCCATACATGGCGCTACAGCCGCAGTAAACAGCCATAGATGGAGCTATAGCCGCAGTACACAGCCATATATGGAGCTACAGCCGCAGTACACTGTAATAAAATAAGATCTTTTCCCAGCGATGATTTGACAAAGTTAGGGTGCATTCACACTGCCATTGTTTGGACGCATATATGGCTGCAACCTTGGCTGAATGCTACAGTTATGTATGGACCTCGATTCTGGCTCTGTATCTAATGTTTGATAGAACGTGATTTCCACTTCAATTAAAGGGCACCTACCACCACGAATCTACCTATAAAGGTAGATCGGGTGGTAGGTGGATGTATGGGACGTGAGGATAGCCCTTTTTAGAGCTAATCCTCACGTCCCCGCTAGCGTCACATAAACTTTATTGCCCTAATATGTTAATTTAATTAAGCGGCTACCGGGGCGTGGAGTAGCCAGACACGAGGCTACATGGCGCGGCTACTCCACGCCCCAGTAGCTGCTTTCCCCCACCTACCCTGTGATCTTCGGCGCGCAGCTCCTGGCAGCTGCGCGCCCTCGTCCGAGAAGCCGGAGTTCTGCGCATGCGCAGTAACTCCGGCCTCGTTCCCGAGATCGCGCATCCTGGCCGGAGTTACTGCGCATGCGCAGAACTCCGGCTTCTCGGACGAGGGCGCGCAGCTGCCAGGAGCTGCGCGCCGAAGATCACAGGGTAGGCGGGGGAAAGCAGCTACTGGGGCGTGGAGTAGCCGCGCCGTGTAGCCTCGTGTCCGGCTACTCCACGCCACGGTAGCCGCTTAATTAAATTAACATATTAGGGCAATAAAGTTTATGTGACGCTAGCGGGGACGTGAGGATTAGCTCTAAAAAGGGCTATCCTCATGTCCCATACATCCACCTACCACCCGATCTACCTTTATAGGTAGATTCGTGGTGGTAGGTTCCCTTTAAGAGTAGTCTGGTAGTCTTTCTTATTACATAAAGGGTGGGCCAAAAAAATTCTCTCTGGTGGGCCCAAGGTACACCCGTCCGACACTGTACCTGTACTTACATACAAATACATACAAATTGGAAGCCACCCAGGGCTAAGAGTGAAAAACCATATGAACCCCTTTAAGTATGCATATTTTACCTATATCACATTTTTTACATGATCCAATTTATATCTTACTTATATTTCGTACTTGATTCAATATGATATGATAAATTAGTATCACAAATATATTTTCATAATATGAATAAACCAATAAATACAGTTTAACACTGTAGTTTCTTCAGAATATGATTCATTGTCTGACAGATTCTTGCAAAAACAATTTTCCTTGTTTGTTTCTTGGTGATGCTAAAAGATGTCCGTGATTTGGCACAGATCTAGCAGCTTTGATGGGATTGCTGCAGTTTGCATATGGTATGTGTTGACAATAAAGCATCAAGCACTCTGGTGAGGAAGAAATACAAATCCAGAATTCTTAAGGTCTTTACTGAGGTGCTTAAGGACACATGGAATTAGCTTCTACCTTAGTATTAACAGTACATATTCATACTACCTACCATGTACAATGAGACATACAAATCCAAAGTTGTTCTAAATTCTATTTACACCATTATATACTGTGAGAAAGTGAGAGGTGTTATTTGGGAGGACTGGTATCTGTCATACAAGCAGTTAAAGGGTGGATGGTAAAAATCTTGGATTTGCCTTCATTGACCCAAGGGATAATACAGACATGTTGTAAGCAGGAGAAGTCTGTTTGTCTATGTTGGCTTAGCTATTATAAATACCTTTGTAAAGTCAGTACTGGACCTGCTTTTTATGGAGTAGGGGTAGGCCGGCAGTGGTACTTCATCCGGGTTTTCGGTCCTGGGTTTTTGTATAGCCCACAGGTGCAGGTCACAGTACTTGTTAGAGTCTGATATGGACTCCAGGCCAGAAGCAGTAGCTGAGGCACCACCTGGGGATCTGAATGCTGGTCTGTGTTCATACAGAAAAGGAGCCTCCGTGTATCCTGCCGGCTGACTCACGTGTGTGAATAAAACACTTGATTTGGACTATAACCTATGTGTGTCCCTGCTTCCTGCACTACCTAGTGTCTGCCAGAGTGATTCACCACAATACACAGTTGGGCACATTTACTTACCCGTCCTGTCGCAATCCCCGAGGTGCGTTTTCCGACGAGCATTCGGAGCGTCCAATTTCCTGCATGTGTCGTTTCCTCGCTGAGGTCCGCCGGAGTTCACCATTTGCTTCCCGGCGCATGTAAGTGCATGGCTTGTGACACAACTTTGAATGTTAAATCCCACACGTGGTCCGAATCCTTCGGATCGTCCGACGGCCTGCCCCCCCCCCCCCCCCGATTTATGTTGCGTTAAAACCGGCGCCGATGCGCCAAAATCTGATCGCGTGCCACAAAAAGCCCTTCTAAATGCGGTGCACATCGGAAATCGTTGTATATTCTGACAATAGTGCAGTCCGCGGACCCTTAAATGAGTCCCATTAAGTTACTGATAAAAAATCAAACAAGGTAGACGTTTTATTGAGAACATTAGGTGGTTTATACCGAATGAGATCTACTTGCCTGTCATTAAACTGTTGGTTGAACACCTAAAACAATCATCTAGAATTTTTATTAGGTCAATTTTAATCATACCATTAAAATGTACCCATAATACATAAAATTACTACCGTATATACTCGTGTATAAGCCGAGTTTTTCAGCACAAAAAATGTGCTGAAAAACGTCCCCTCGGCTTATACACGAGTCAATACTTGTAAAAAAATAATAAAAAATTGACTAAAAAAAAAAAACTATTTACTCACCCTCCGGTGGCCCCGATGCACAGCGCTGCTCCCCCGATGTCATCGCGGCTCCTCTTCTGGCTTCCCGGCTCCTCTTCTTGCTTCCGCGCCGTCTTCTGTCTTCTTTAACATCGCGTTGGGCGCTGCCATTGTTCTTCTCCCGTGCGGCACCTAGCATGACGTCAGCAGCGACGCGTCATACTAGGCGCCGCACGGGAGAGAACAGTTGCGGCGCCCAACGCGATGTTAAAGAAAACAGAAGACGGCACGGAAGCAAGAAGAGGAGCCGGGAAGCCAGAAGAGGAGCCGCAATGACATCGGGGGAGCAGCGCTGCGCATCGGGACCACCGGAGGGTGAGTAAATAGTTTATTTTTTTTTAATTCTGGGCTGTTTGGCTGTATACTACTGGGGGCATGCTGTATATTACTGGGGGGCAGGCTGGGGTGGCTGTATACAACTGGGGGCAGGCTGGGGTGGCTGTATACAACTGGGGGCAGGCTGGGGTGGCTGTATACAACTGGGGGCAGGCTTAGGTGGCTGTATACTACTGGGGGCAGGCTGGAGTGGCTGTATACTACAGGAGGCAGGCTGTATACTACTGGGGGCAGGCTGTATACTACTGGGGGCAGGCTGTATACTACTGGGGGCAGGCTGGGTCAGGCTGTATACTACTGGGGGCAAGCTGTATATTATAGGGGGCTGGCTGGCTATATACTTGGCTGGGTCTGTGACCAATGCATTTCCCACCCTCGGCTTATACTCGAGTCAATAGGTTTTCCCAGTTTTTGGTGGTAGTTTAGGGGTCTCGGCTTATACTTGGGTCGGCTTATACTCGAGTATATACGGTATATTCTACATGAATTAAAGAACCGATCCATTTATTACTATGTTAAAATTCAATAGAAATTTATGTTTAAAAAAAAAAGCTCATTTGGGTTGGTTGTTCAGCTCAAAGGTTGAAAGCCTGCAACCTTTTACTCTTGACGATAATTTCTTTCTATGCTCTAGTAAGTTTAGTACCAGAAAAGGTTCCAGGATTGTGTAACAATTTCTCCAAGAAAATGGGATACATGACATACGCCACATTTATCATGTTCTTTATATACATTTCATTTCTTTTTTAAAAAAATTTAAAACACCCTTATAAATTCACTAGGAAGGATGGGGTGCACCTGGCCTTTCTGCTGCCTGAGATGAACTTCAGAAAGACGCTGCCCCCCCTCCCTGCGACATATAGCGTGGGATACATAGTAAACCCTCTCACTGAAGCATTACAACAGAGACAGAAAATGCAGTGTGAACACAGCCTTATCTCCAATGCAATTTATACTTCATAGCGGCAGCATTTAATAATCCATGCTGTGTACCGGAAAAGTGGAAATAATTCCTTTTGCTGTTTTATGTCTGTAACTGTGCACGCCACATAATGGGGCAGATTTATCAATGTATGAGTGTGGAACTTTATGTGTGTGTATATAAGAATATTTGGTATCTCCCTGACCTAAAGTTTGAAGAGGAGATATTGGGGTAGATTTATCAAGCTGTCTGAAAGTCAGAATATTTCTAGTTACCCATGGCAACCAATCACAGCTTGGCTTTAATTTTACCAATGCTCATGAATATTTTAAGGGGGATCTGTGATTGGTTGCCATGGGCAACTAGAAATATTCAGACTTTCAGACAGCTTGATAAATCTGCCCCAATATCTCCCCTTTAAACTTTAGGTCAGGGAGATACCAAATATTTGTATACACACACACATAAAGTTCCACACTCATACACACACATACATACATTTATGTACTGATATACATTTATATACCAATTCATACTGTATATACACACACACTGGTCCACATTTATTTAAGCGTTTGCACCCGTTTTCTGTCTGACTTTGCACTGAAAAGAATGTGTAAACTGCTTCTTCATGTATTCATAAAGTGTCATGGCTGCACTGTGTCTGCTGCGTCACAAAATTGGACTTTCTGGTGTAGAGTTGGACCATGCGCCACATTTATTACCATGAATCGACAGAATTGTGTTGCACGCTCTGTGTTAAAGATGCACCAAAAGAAGTTGCCATAATAAATTTGGTGCACAGCACCGGAACGCCCCTTTATGATCAGAATTTTGTGTTGCGTCAGACACAGTGCAGCTGTGACACAATATGGGTGCAAACACTTTAGAAATACATGTGGAAGCAGATTGCACTGAAAAGAATACAAAACGGAGGGTCGGCGCACCGATGAAAATGTCGATGAGGACAGAGGGCGGGTGTGCTGCTGAGAACGGAGGACCGACGCATGATCTATGATAAGCCGCAGATGAGGTAGGAAGGTGGGCTGGAAGGCGGAAGGGAGACAGGGTTTCAACAGATGAGGTCGGTGGGTGTATGAGAGGGAGGCAGGTTGCCACAGATGAGGGTGAGTGCCTGTTGCTAAGCCAGGGCGATCCACCACTCATGTCAGCAGGGAGGGACGCCACTGTTGTTGCCCACACATTTTACAGTGACACGTCCTGGCTGCCTGACGTTCAGTCCTAAAATGCTGCCTCCGCAACCAGCAAGGGGCGCTGCCACTCTGAGGCGAGATTCTCAGCTGTCCTCATGGTAGGTGCACAGAATTAGTGATGACTAGAGATGAGCGAGCACTAAAATGCTCAAGTGCTCGTTATTCGAGTCAAACTTTTTCCGATGCTCGAGTGCTCATTTCAAATAACGAACCCCATTGGCCAAAAACCTGGAAACCTCAGAAAATTATGGAAACACCACGGAAATGGACAGGAAACAGCAAAAATTAAGGGCAACAGCATGGCGATGACAGAGTGACCGAGGGAGGCGAGACAGCATCTAAAACACCCAATAATTGACACTGACACTATTGGAGGAAAGCATGCGGAGGCAGCGGCAGGCTAGAGAGTGTCATGGCGACATACCCCAAATGGACTCAGGTTTCAAACCAATTTAAAAAATTCCTTTTGGCGAGGATAACGTGTAGCACTGTACATATCAGTATTTGGCCTGGTTATGGCGGCAGAGAGGAACCAAAGGAGGTGAGCAAGAAGCACAGAAATGATTTCCTATTTCCTAAACAGTAGCAGGCACAACCGTTCAACTACAGTAGACAAAATTTGATTGCTATAATGGAGATTTCCCACCCCCAAAAAAAATTAAAAGAGAAAATGTATTATTTATTTATTTTTCGTTTTTATAACTTTATGTTGTTTTAAATTTCTTTATGAACGAAACAAGCAGAGGAAATCAGAAAGCCAACTGAAATGTGGCTTGCTGAATGTCCCAGTACTAATGTGAACAAAAAACTGTATTAGATTACGCCACACGTGACGTACAGTAGGCTTCATCGGCAGAGAGAATGTGGATTGGGATTTCTGGAGACTAGCTTGCTAAACAGTAGCAGGCAGACTAAGCTAGATGAAATTGCATTTGCACCACTGACAGCACACAAAAGGATTTTGTGCTGTGACTTTCACTTTTACTTTTGAAAAAAAAGAACCCCCCCCCCAATAAATTGTCCCACTTAGCTGTTTGAAATGGATATGTGTGTCACTAAGAGCCAAAAATAACGTTTGCAAGTCTCCAAGCAAATTTGCCACAATATGGTAGTAGCTGCACTACTAGTGCCAGCAAGCCCAGCCACAAGCAAATAAAAAAATAATAAAAAAATAACTATATTGTAGCCCTAACAAGGGATGTTGGGTTCTTGTAGAATCACTCCTGCCTAACACTAATCTAATAGAACATCCTAACGCTTTCCCTGACCAGCAGCAGCTCTCTCCCTAGCGGTATCCAGGCAAAGAATAATCCGAGCAGCGCGGGCAGTGGCTAGTCTATCCCAGAGTCACCTGATCAGGCCAGCCAACCACTGCTATCGTCATGTAAGTGTACCATGTGATGCTGGGAGTACTGCAGAGTCTCCTGGCTTGTGATTGGCTCTGTTTCTGGCCACCAAAAATCAAAACGGCGGGAGATGCCATTTTCTCGACCTGGCGAAAAATTCATCCTAGCAAAGAGCAGTTTCGAGTACGCTAATGCTTGAACGAGCAAC